>NC_090941.1:587508330-588758330 GCF_040938575.1 Ambystoma mexicanum | reverse complement strand
ATGGCTCACACCACAGGGGCCTACCCAGCACATGTCCTGCATGCACCTCATCCACCATGGCCATGCCCACCAGCCAACCCACATGTCAACTTGCACTACTGCCCACCAACGCATGTCCCCCTGCACCCCCAGCCACCAGGGGCACCCACCACCAGGCCCCACCCATGTCTCCCACCACCCCCAGCCCCCAGCAGTGCAGGGGCAGCCTCCACCAGGCCCCCACCCATGTCTCCCAGCACCCCCACCCCCCAGCCACCAGGGGCAGCCTCCATCAGGCCCCCACCCATGTCTCCCACCTCCCCCACCCCCCAGCAGTGCAGGGGCAGCCTCCACCAGGCCCCCACCCATGTCTTCCAGCACCCCCACCCCCCAGCCACCAGGGGCAGCTTCCACCAGGCCCCCACCTATGTCTCCCACCACCCCTACCCCGCCAGTCACCAGGGGCAGCTTCCACCAGGCCCCCAGCCATGTCTCCCAGCACCCCCAACCCCCAGCCACCAGGGGCAGCCTCCACCAGGCCCCCACCCATGTCTCCCACCACCCCCACCCCCCAGCAGTGCAGGGGCAGCCTCCACCAGGCCCCCACCCATGTCTCCCAGCACCCCCACCCCCCAGCCACCAGGGGCAGCCTCCACCAGGCCCCCACCCATGTCTCCCACCACCCCCACCCCCCAGCAGTGCAGGGGCAACCTCCACCAGGCCCCCACCCATGTCTCCCAGCACCCCCACCCCCCAGCCACCAGGGGCAGCCTCCACCAGGCCCCCACCCATGTCTCCCACCACCCCACCCCCCAGCCACCAGGGGCAGCCTCCACCAGGCCCCCACCCATGTCTCTCAGCACCCCCACCCCCCAGCCACCAGGGGCAGCCTCCACCAGGCCCCCATCCATGTCTACCACCACCCCCACCCCCCAGTCACCAGGGGCAGCCTCCACCAGGCCACGACCCATGTCTCCCAGCACCCCCAACCCCAGCCACCAGGGGCAGCCTCCACCAGGCCCCCACCCATGTCTCTCACCACCCCCACACCCCAGCAGTGCAGGGGCAGCCTCCACCAGGCCCCCACCCATGTCTCCCACCACCCCCACGCCCCAGCCACCAGGGGCAGCCTCCACCAGGCCCCCACCCATGTCTCCCACCACCCCCACCCCCCAGCAGTGCAGGGGCAGCCTCCGCCAGGCCCCCACCCATGTCTCCCAGCACCCCCACCCCCAGCCACCAGGGCAGCCTCCACCAGGCCCCCACCCATGTCTCCCAGCACCCACACCCCCCAGCAGTGCAGGGGCAGCCTCCACCAGGCCCCCACCCATGTCTCCCAGCACCCCCACCCCCCAGCCACCAGGGGCAGCCTCCACCAGGCCCCCACCCATGTCTCCCACCACCCCCACCCCCCCAGTCACCAGGGGCAGCCTCCACCAGGCCTCCACCCATGTCTCCCACCACCCCCACCCCCCAGCCACCAGGGGCAGCCTCCACCAGGCCCCCACCCATGTCTCCCACCACCCCCACCCCCCAGCAGTGCAGGGGCAGCCTCCACCAGGCCCCCACCCATGTCTCCCACCACCCCCACGCCCCCAGTCACCAGGGGCAGCCTCCACCAGGCCCCCACACATGTCTCCCAGCACCCACACCCCCCAGCCACCAGGGGCAGCCTCCACCAGGCCCCCACCCATGTCTCCCACCACCCCCACCCCCCAGCACTGTGGGGTACCCACCACCAGGCCCCCCACCCATGTCTCCCAGCACCCCCACCCCCCAGCCACCAGGGGCAGCCTCCACCAGGCCCCCACCCATGTCTCCCACCACCCCCATCCCCCCCAGTCACCAGGGGCAGCCTCCACCAGGCCCCCACCCATGTCTCCCAGCACCCCCACCCCCCAGCCATCAGGGGCAGCCTCCACCAGGCCCCCACCCATGTCTCCCACCACCCCCACCCCCCAGCAGTGCAGGGGCAGCCTCCATCAGGCCCCCACCCATGTCTCCCACCACCCCCACCCCCCAGTCACCAGGGACAGCCTCCACCAGGCCCCCACCCATGTCTCCCAGCACCCCCACCCCCCAGCCACCAGGGGCAGCCTCCACCAGGCCCCCACCCATGTCTCCCACCACCCCCACCCCCCAGCAGTGCAGGGGCAGCCTCCACCAGGCCCCCACCCATGTCTCCCACCACCCCCACCCCCCAACCACCAGGGGCAGCCTCCACCAGGCCCCCAACCATGTCTCCCACCACCCCACCCCCCAGCAGTGCAGGGGCAGCCTCCACCAGGCCCCCACCCATGTCTCCCAGCACCCCCCAGCCACCAAGGGCAGCCTCCACCAGGCCCCCACCCATGTCTCCTAGCACCCCCATCCCCCCAGTCACCAGGGGCAGCCTCCACCAGGCCCCCACCCATGTCTCCCACCACCCCCACCCCCCAGCCACCAGGGGCAGCCTCCACAAGGCCCCCACCCCTGTCTCCCACCACCCCCACCCCCGCAGTCACCAGGGGCAGCCTCCACCAGGCCCCCACCCATGTCTCCCAGCACCCCCACCCCCCAGCAACCAGGGGCAGCCTCCACCAGGCCCCCACCCATGTCTCCCAGCACCCCCACCCCCCGGCCACCAGGGGCAGCCTTCACCAGGCCCCCACCCATGCCCAACTCATGTTCCCCACAACCCCAACCCCCCCAGAACTGTGGGGCACCTGCCAGCAGGCCCCCACCCATGTCCAACTCATGTTCCCCACCACCCCCACCCCCCAGCACTGTGGGGCACCTGCCAGCAGGCCCCCACCCATGTCCAACTCATGTTCCCCACCACCCCCACCCCCCAGCACTGGGGCACCTGCCAGCAGGCCCCCACCCATGTCTCCCACCACCCCCACCCCCCAGCAGTTCAGGGGCAGCCTCCACCAGGCCCCCACCCATGTCTCCCAGCACCCCCACCCCCCAGCACTGTGGGGCACCTGCCAGCAGGCCCCCACCCATGTCCAACTCATGTTCCCCATCACCCCCACCCCCCAGCACTGTGGGGCACCTGCCAGCAGGCCCCCACCCATGTCCAACTCATGTTCCCCACCACCCCCACCCGCAAGCACTGTGGGGCACCTGCCAGCAGGCCCCCACCCATGTCCAACTCATGTTCCCCACCACCCCCACCCCCCAGCACTGTGGGGCACCTGCCAGCAGGCCCCCACCCATGTGCAACTCATCTTCCCCAGCCAACATGTCATCACAATCTAGATCCCTGGTCCCTATGGTCAGCCTCCAAATGCAAAACACCCACCCGAGTATTGCACCCACCCACTCATAATTTGCAATTACATCACACAACACCAATTGCAAGTTCCGAAACAAACACATTTCCCTCACATACACCCAATGGGTGTCAGTGAATCTCAAAACACATATCATGAAATGCATGAAACCAATGAGATACCACACATTGAAGTTCACCAAAAAAAATATGTATTAAAGAAAACATAAATAGAATAAAAAATGAAGAAACAGAAATGTGAATGTACAAAAAATAAAAGAAGCATGTCCGTGAAAAAAAGCAAAACCAAAAATAAACTTCCAAAGTAATGTTGTCCAAAGTCAATGTCCACAAAACAAAATCCAATGGGAAATAAAAAAGAAAGCCATTGCTCCATGGTTAAAAAGTGAAAAAAAAATACAATCCAACTGTGAACTATGTACATGGGAACAAGCCAGGGTCCATTATTCCAACAAAATAAAGGAAACCTATCTAACTACACTAACTAATAAAATAAACTATATACAAAAATGTGGCCAATGTCCGAAAGGTCCAAATAAAATCAAAACAAAAAAGAAACCTAACACTACCTACATAACTATGTACAAGGGCAGCGGGCTAGTTTCACGGCTCACTTGTGGATGTCCCGGGCCAGGGCATCATCGAACTCCTCCTCAATGTCCCGGAGGCGGTCCTCCTCCATGGCCCTGAGGGTCCGCAGGGCCGTCGACGTCTCCACCTCCAAACCCCTGCGGATTGACTCGAGGCACTCGGCCCACCTCAGGGCCCTCCGCATCGAGTTCTCCGCCCTGACCATTGTGAGCCGTGCCTCTTCCGCCTGCTGCCGCTCCGCATCTATGGAGTGGCCTAACCACTGCCACACGGAAGGCACTCTGTCCTGGGTCCTCCTGCCCTCCGGCCGATCCCTGCACCTCCGATGTTGAAGGCCCCGAGCCTTCATGGATCCCACCACGTTGCTGCTGCTGCTGTGCCTCTGCCCGTGCACTGCCTCCTGCTGCCTGCACATCCTCCGCCGGCTGGGGTGCAGTCGTAGATGTGGCCACCGCTGCTGGACGTCCGACTCCCGACTGTGGCAGGGATGCCTCCTCCACCAGCCTGGCCGCACCGTCAGAGGCAGCTCCACAGGGCACCCAGGTGACTAATGGGTGGGAAGATGGCACAGAGGACGACTGGCGCGTAGGGGGTCCAGTTGAGGAGGGGGTCATAGCAAGCCCCATCAGACGGAGGAATCCGGCCTGGGTGACCTGTCCCAGCAGGCTGACGTGGTCAACGAGCCATTCGAGATGACGTGCAGTCTCTTCATGAAAAGACTGCAGGTCACTTCGCATGGCCCGTTGACGCAACGCCACACCAGCCAGGACAGGCTCAACCCGGACCTGGATAGCCACGTCCGCAGGCAGAGGAAGGCCAGTTGACGTGAGCTCATCCCCTGCCTGAAAATGGGTCTGGACGTAGGCATCCCTGCTGGTGCAAGATGATGCAGGGACAGGATCAGGGATAGGATAGCACACAGGCACCTCCGCGGCGGTCTGTGCTGCCTCCTGTCCCTGGTCCTGCACTGCACCACTAGCACCAGTGGGATCCCCACCTCCAGACCCCGTCTCTGGTGCTTGCACGGCCTCCTCCTCCACCAAACCCCCCACCAACCTGGATGACTCCGTGCCATCTTCCCCTGTTTGGCCCTGTGGGGTCCCAGCTGCCCCTTCTGCTGCCGAGGAGTACAACTCCAACCTCCGCCTCTTGGACCTCCCCCCGGCAGCTGCGGCCTGGGACGCAGCACCGGACTCCTCACTCCCCGACGAGATCACAACATGGGAGGGGAGCCGGGCCTTGCGTCTCCGGCTGGCGGTGGGATCCCCGCCGCTGTGCTCCACAGCACCTTCTCCGCCCTCTTCATCAGTTGACGCTGCAGACAGGGAGAAACAAAACACAGGCATCAGGGCACTGTACAATGGACACATACACACATGACAGTTGTACATGAGTGGCATTGGCAAACCTCAGACATGTCATCACAATCCCCAACACACATGTCATTACAACTCGCACACATGAGCCATACCACAGCCATATCACAACTGCCACCACATCCATACACATACAACAGCATGAGCAGCCAAAGGTGAGCCAGACATCACATGCAACACAGGAAGTGCACCACACATGTACACACACCATCACACTTGCATGCATGTGTACACCTCCGCCAAGTGTTGCAGTGTTCAGACGGGCATCCATGTCACATCTGCCAATCAGGCTTCCACATACCGCTGTCACATGCATCCATGTTGCATCACTGTTGCACCCTTGTCAAATACACACACATGCACATGTACACAGTGCTGATACATGCAGCCAAAAACAACATACATGCGTGACATCACGGACATGTCTACTTACATACACATTCATCCAAACATGTGTGCCCACACAACTGCATTTGGCATGCAAGCCTACACACACAAGCACCATCCATGTCTCACACATTCCAGCCCTCGCATGTGTCAGCCCCACGGCCCTGTACACCCCCACCCATACTCGACCCCATACAAACAGATGTGCAACCTGCACCCTACTGAATAATCACCACACGCACTGCTCACAATCAGGATGCATGTACACTCACCGCTCGACTCCAGACGGGTCTGCTTCTAAAGGACCTGGACGTGGAGTGCTGGGGATATGCGTTCCAGGACCCTCATCTGTTCTTCCGACAAGTGGCCCCGGCGGCCCTTGGCATCCGCTGCCTTCAAGAGGCGCCGGCCTTGTTCAGGGTCCTGGACCTGAAGTCCTCCCAGCGTTTCTTGACATGTTGTAAGTCACGGACTGCCACCCCCTCCGCGTTGATGGTAGTCACGATGTCAGTCCAGATCTGAGTCCGTCCTTCCTTGTCGGCGCGGGAACTTCCAAAGAGGGCATCATACTGCCCCAGGACTTGCTCCACCAGGACACCAACATCGGTGGCACTGAAGCTGGTGCCCCTCTGCCTCTCTGGCCGGGGGTTGTCAGTGGTCCCAGATGGTGTTTGCCCCGACATGACAACCCCAGAAGCAGGAGTGGGTGGGCAACTGGGTCCTGGGGCTGGGCTGTGGAGCGATGGAAACCCAGTCGGGAGTCTTCGGTTCCAGCAGGGGTGGTCACAGCAACAGCACCCCTGGCTGATGTGCAGGCAGCAAATGGCAGGGCAAGTGGGCAGCAGGCAGTCAGGCAGAAGCAGATGGCAGGTGGGAGCGTGCTCGGGGCTCTGGGGGGCAGTAGTTCGGCCTTCTGGGCAGGAGCGTGGTCTCCCGTGTGCTTACGCGTGGCCAGCTTGATACGGAGTGATTTGGCACGTGAAAAATCTGCACATCAGCGTGTAATTCTAGGAAAGGCCCTTAGCACGTAAGCGCGTCTGCACGCATACGCATTTTTATTGGACAGAAGGCCCCTCAAGCGCAAGCGCCCCTGTGACGTGACGCGTACAGACGTGCATGGGCATTTCAGCGCGCATGAAAAACTGCACGTCCGCGTGTAATACGATGAAAGGGCCCATGCGCGTAAGCGCGCGTGGAAAACTGCACGTCCGCGTGTAATACAAGGAAAGGGCCCATGCGCATAAGCGTGGTGGAAAACTGCACGTCCGCGTGTAATACAAGGAAAGGGCGCATGCGCGTAAGCGCTCGTGAAAAACTGCACATCCGCATGTAATACGAGGAAAGGGCCCATGCGCGTAAGGGACGTGACGCGCGCGTGCGTTTCCCTCAGCACGGGTTAAAGGTGAGCGGGCCCATCAGTTCGCTGTACGTGCCTTTCGTGGAGACCGACGTGTGTTGCTGATTCCTGTTGTTTCGCGCGCCATCACAACTTCACAGCTATCAAGGACGTATCTCTTCTTTTGGCGGGGGTATTGGCTACGTGTGTTTTTCTGCATCACGCTAGTCAGACGGTGAGTCGCACACACTCTTTTTCCCACTGCGGGTGCCCCTGTGTATCGCACCCATTTTCGATATCATAGTAGCCTGCGTGTCCCACGCGTACGTGTTATTCGTGTTACTGGGTGCCACCGCGTACTGCGGGCGGATGAATCCACGCACGTAGGCTGCAGGGTTGCGTGCACGGTTTTACTGCAGTTATGGGGTGCCTGAGCGTTGCGTGACCCGTCACCACATCACCGGGGTCGCATACAGCCTTGCAGGTGCAGGGGGGCTGTTAACATCTTGCTTCCCACCCCCTTCACCCCAATTGCCCAGGTCAATTGTGGTGTACACCTCCCATTGGCACCACTCCATCTGTGCCAGCACTACTACATCTGTGCCATGGTTGGGAGGCCACCAAAGGTGAGGGGCGCCTCAGCTGGGCGTACTCCTCGTGGCGGGCATGGTCGGGGACGTGGCCGTGGTGACCAGGGAGTAGGGGGACTCCAGGGTGTCCAGGGCAGCCACAGAGGGGGAAGAGGCAGGGGTGCGCCACTTGAGCACAATGTTGTGCCATGTGTCGGTGCAGCCATGCCACCACCCCTGTGGTTCCGGGAGATGCAGCTCCTGCATCTGGCACTGGCACCCATATGACCCGGCAGTCCGTACCATCGACTGCCACGGTCCCAAGGGTAGTGGTAGCTGCAGGTGCAGCTGTGGACACCGCCGCCCAGGCTCAGGGTCTGCCAGCGCAGGCTGCGTTGGCACTTGAAGAGCCCTTGGTAGATCTCCAACAGGCCAGGGGGGAAACCATAGGGGCAGGCCGGGCTGCTCAGACCAAGACATGTGTCCCTGGGGCAGTCATGTCATCTGCTGCCCCGAACAGCCGGGTGTTGGCAAGTGCAGGGGCAGATGCACCCAACAGCACCCCGGTTGTGAGTCTGCCAACCAGGACCGTTGCGGTCAATGACCCTGCCACAGCTGATGTTGCTGCGCAGGGTCCATTAGTGGGCACCCAGCTGCCACTGACACAAGTCAGGCCTTTGGTCATCCCTCCACCTGCCACTCCCTTGGCTCAATCCACCGAACCCACTGGCCATACTGGTCTGGGCGGCATTAGCCAGCCAGGGTCTGCGCCACAGTCCAAGAGGAGGAAGTTTGCACCTGCAGCACAGGCTGGGACCCCACACACAGCCACGACCTCCTGCACGTCGAGGAAGAAGCCTTTCTGTAAGCAGGAACTGGACTTCCTCGTGGACTACGTGCGGGGCCACAGCCGTGACATGCTAGTGGGTGCCAATAGTCAGACTACGGCTGCCCAACGTGACACCCACTGGAAGCATGTTGCGGAACATGTCAGTTCATTCGGCCATGAGGTGCGCACGGCGCAGGAGTGCAAAAAGCGTTGGAATGACATCAAGCGCAGCACTAAGGCCAAGCGTGCCTCAAATTACAACTTGACTCTGGTGACTGGCGGTGGGCCTGCACCAGAGGAGGAAGAACTCACTCCGCATGAGGCTCTCGTTGCGGAGTTCATACCACCTGAATTGTTCGATGGAGTGGGAGAGATGCTGGACTTTGATGCCCAGTCCAGTGAGTGTTGATGCGTGTTTGTTGAGGACGTGTGTGTTTCACTTGTGGGATGTGTTGTGCATGATTGCTGCTACATGTGACGTGTACATGGTTCTGATGTGTAAGTAATGCAGTCTACCGTCATGCATGTCTCCTCTGCCTGCATGCGGGACTCCATGTGGGCATGCTCCCTTGCCCCTCCTCCGCCACTCTGCACTCCAGTTCCACCTTTGCACTGGTCTGCTCCAATCTTGCCAATGTGTAGTTTCTTGTTCATGTGTCCTGTGTAGATGCTAACTTCCAGCGTAGAAACTGCCAGACATATGCCGTGTGGTACAGCTTTAGTACTCGATGCAGGGTATCTCACTTGTACTGTGCATGGGTCAGATGTCCCGCAGGGACATGAGTGCCCATTCATGCTCCATGTGCATTGCACGCATGCCCCTATGTGTCCTTGACTGGATGATCACTGTAATATGAGTCCTTGGTTACATACATTGCCTGCCATCTCATCGGCCTCCCCATGTCAACTGTGGCTCAGTCCTGCATTGCACACATGTTTAGGCCCTGACAATCTGTGTGGCTCACAGGCCTCAGCCTGTTCAATGGCCAATGACTCTGTCCAACTCTTGTGTCTTCTTCACACGTGGGCGGCCTCCAGAGTTTCCATCATGTGTCCTGCCCACTGTCCCAGCATCATTTGCAGTGTTGTAATTTGAATCACATTAAGCTGTTGATGCCAGTCAACACTGCCTGTCAATACACAGGTGTATGGTCAGCCTTTTGATACCATGCTAGCCATCCCTGCTTTGGTACTGGGGTGGAGGGGTGCGTGGCTTCTAGACATGGTACACATTGAATGCACAATGCACGTGATGTCTGAATTTGACATTGCACTGCCTTCACATTTCCTGGCACACACCATGTAGTGCTTGGACATGTAGGTAGTGAGTGGCGTACACATTTTCTGCACTGCATAGACCCACTTCCATGGAAACTGCTACCTTTCAACAGGTCTGATCACAGAAGCTATTCAAAGTAGACCCAGCATGCATGCCAGATCATATGTTGTGTGTCACATGTCTGCCAGATGCCTTTGCTGTCGGTGTGTGTGTGTTGTGTGCTTCTGACATGTGTATTGACCTTTTTCTCTCTATTTTTCAGGTGATGACGCAATGGAGGCGGAGGATGGTGTTGTCATGCCAGACACAGGGTTGGTAACACCACATCAACCCGGCACTAGTGGGGGTCGTGGGGTGGTAGGCCACGAAAACCACCAAGTGCTGCAGTCCATCTTGTCTCTGGCTGCCTATGAGTCCAGCCTTGATGACGACTCTGACGTCCATGTTGAGTTGGATGAGCATCAAGTCCATGTGTCAGGGGTGAGTGATTCTGATGTGGACACTCCTCTGTCTGCGACACCTGCACTGAGGGATCAGACAGTCTTGGTTCCTCCGCCCGTGGTGGATCGGGACGCAGGGTCACCCTCCACACCAGTCACTGATGTGCCTGGGACATCACTTTGAAGGGGGCATGTAGTCGTGCAGCTGCAGGCGGTGCCAACACAGCGAGGACCCCCGGTCCTTGGGTCCCGCAGGGGTCAAGCCCGGCAGCGCGGTCGCTAGGCAGGTGCTTCTCCAGCAGCAGGCGGCACGGTTCACGGCCCGCTCGCTCAGGCTGGGCATGGCGGCCTCAGACAGGGCACGCCAGGTTGAAATGTCATCTCTGCGTCAAGCAATTGCTGCTCACGCAGAGGCGCACATGGATGCCCTGAGGGAGGAGTATGCTTCCCTCAGATCCACTCTGGGTGTCCTTATGATGTCCCAGAGGCAGCAGCCAGGAGAGAGGTTTGCACAGCTTGAGCGTACCATCTCGGCTGAGCTACAGGCTTGCCAGGAGGTGAGCGGTTGTCCAGCCAGGCCTTGCAGGAGGAACTCCGTGTTACACGTGCTACCTTGCAAGAGGAAGCACGTGTATCACGTGAGATTCTGCATGCAGACCTACGTCACATCGCCACACAGAACCAGGCTCACCCGTCCGGCAGACTTGCTGCCGACGAGGGGCAAGCTGTGGCTAGGCGTGGCCAGGCTACTGTGCCACGTCCTCCTTTCCAGGATGAGCCAGACTCGGACGACCATCTATCTCCCACATAGGTCGTGCTGTGCAGGCGTTGAGCCCATGGAGGTTATCTTTTTTGGCTCAGCATCATCGCATGTGGATGTTGAGCAGCACCCTGTACCTCCCCCCTCCTGGGTGCCTCCCCTCCCCCCCCGGTCGTATGTGGCCATTTTTGATTTTTCTTTTAGTTTAGTTAGTTAAGTTTCTGTTTGATAGTTAGTTTAAATAGGTAATGTAGGTTTTCCATAGTTAGTGTAATTAGTTAATAGTTGAGTTAGTTTAAAATTGCTAGTCTATTGTGCTTTCATGTGACGGTGCAGTGCTTTGTGGCTTTTGAAGGCATCCACTGTCTGTTCCAGCTGGGCCCTTCATGGTTGTCTTGTGTATGTGTTTGCTGCTTGGGGTCCTTGACTCACATATGCCACTCCTGCCTCCCTTATCCATGGGCTCGGTGTTACAACATTTTACACAAGGGCTTTGGACTGTCATATCTGTGGCATGTCTGGTGCTGTGTGACTTGTGTTGACACCCCTAGTGGGGATGATTTAGGTGTCATTGTCCACTGTTCAGCTTTTGCTAGATGGGGTGTGTCATGATTAATGTGGACATTCATTGCTATGCATTGTGTAGTATGTTTCATATCTTTCCTGTAAATGTGCTTGTTGCAATTCATGCTGTAGATAGTGTTCCACACTTTGGAGGTGAAAGACGGACTGATGGTGTGATTTGTGATGTGACTCTCTGACATGGTGAAGTAATGAGATGCCTGATGAGACACACACAGATGACTTTGAAGCATTAATCATGTGTTTCATGCCCTTTCTGCAGGGGGATGAGCCTCCAGAGCACCTTTGCCAGCAGACATGGCCCATTGGACGACGGAATTCTGGACCCGTTTGTTGGTGCCCACATGCACATGTGTGCACAAGCAGAGGCACAGTGATTGCAGACCCACATCCTAGAACTGCTGACATCTTCCAAGGAACTCCAGGCAAAGTGAGCATCACAGGGGGGCCTCGACACAGCAAAGCTTGCCCCAGGCGAGTTGCACATGCAGGCTTAGTCACAGCACTGAGGGTGAGCTTAGACGAATATTGGTGTTGAAGCACACAATGCAGCTCAGATGTGTTTGTGGACTGATGGCTGTTGATAGTAGGGTTGTCTGGGACACATGCAGGGGCAGTGGCACATACCCTCCGGTACACCAAGGTCCATTGAGGCACTTGTATCAACCATGTAGCCTTCCGAGACATGGAAAGGGGCAGCTCACAGGGACATACAGCAAGGGACATACTTGGGTGCAGTGCATGTCTTTTCCACGTACTTCATGATAAATGCACTGCCAACTTTGTTTCGGTCATGGTGGTACGCAAGTTGCTCTGTAGTCATGGCTTGCTATATGGGTCTGTCTGCTTACCCAGGGAACATTGCATGTTGTGTGAATTGTGACACATTGGTGTTCCATTTGCCACGCACCCACCAGCGGCTGACTTACTGCATTGACTGTGTATGACCCGTCACAGGGGTGATGTTATATATGGGTACGAAGCATCGACCACAGATAGTCTGTTTGTAGAGTAGTTTGTTGCTATGGGGCATGTTTGGCGTTGTGTTTTTGTGTAATTGGCACGTACAGGTTGTTGACTGTGGCTCTCTTTGCAGCATTGCAGTGCTCCTGTAACCGGACCTGAGAGTGCGCAGGCAGGAGGCCAGCACTCAAAACCAGAGCTAAGTGTCTTGTTGTTTTTCTTACCAACTGCTCTGCATAGGCTTGCTGGGGAGTGTACTGATGCATGGATGTATGTGTGGTTCAATTTGGTATGTTTTTTCTCCCTAATCACCCGTGATCCTATGCAATTTTGAAACCTGTACCCTCTACCTGGTGTTCCTGCTTCCCGTGCCTATCCAAGCAACGTTCCCTGACCCTCTTTCCCCACTGGGGTTGCGGATGCCTGTGTAAGCCCCGAACTTGCAGGCGCCAAAACCCTAGAGGGGGTGGTTGGTTCGTACCACTCCTGAGCCTGGACTACAGAAGGCCATGACAATGATGTCCAAGTTTGTTTGGATTGTGTATGTGTTCATGCAGGTTGTACATTTTTGTGCATTCCCTAGTTTCATGTGCCATTCCTCCTCCCCTCTCCTGCCACTCATTCCAGTCATCCAGTGTGTCAACACCTGTCCCGACTGCATATCCCTGAACCTCATTCCCCACCAGGGTCTCAGGGGCCTGTGTGAGTTTGACCTTGCAGGCACCCGGGACATGGTGGGGGTGGTTGTTTCGTGACACTTCCGCGCCTGTACAGGGGAACTGTGACAATACACATCCATTCATGGTGCATCATCCTATGTGATGTACCACACATGTCTCACATCCTGTCGTGACATTGTTTTGTTGTGCTACCTTGGTTGTTGCATCAATGTGGTAGTACTTGGCCTTTGTGAGGTACTGCTACGTCAAGTCATCTACTGGAGGGTGTTCGGGTTCGTTTTTATGCCTTGGATTTTGTGATTTTGGAAATGAGTGTGGATTCTGAGGGTTCAGGCATCTTTTTACACACAAGGTGGGAGATGGTGACGAAGGGTAAAGGTGATCCTGTGGCCAGGTGGAATTGAGGTTTGGAGGCTCCATGACCCAGGTGCAGTTGTTCAGTGGGTCATGGTCATTTGTGAGGGAGGGGGGGGGGTTGTTGTTGATAGTTGCCTTGCCCTGCAGTGTGATGGGAATTCTGAGATAGTAATGGTCGTATCCTATGTACATGTTGTGTTCTGCTGATCTGTTCATGTGTTGTGTTTTCCTTTCAGGTGCACATGGATAGTTGTGGTTTGACATGCTGGGGTGTACCCATGGTGGATGTTCACATGTGATGTGTAGGGAACACTGATGGTCACTTGAGTGCACATGCATATGTGGAGTGCATGTCCTTGCAGAACCACACACTTGCACTCTGATGCACTACATGTACTCCCACCCTTGAATATCCACGTGTACACTGTTTGCCTTCTGGTGCCCACTGTGTCCCGGCAGCACATGTTCCAGTACATGCCTAATTTGATGTTTGACGTGGTCTGTCACTTAGATGTGATGCTCAGGGTGTGCATCACACACAATGGCTGTTCACTGTGCTGTGCGCTGAGCAGTGTGATGCAGGAGTAGGACACTGCACACATGAACTGCAGTGTTGATTTTGCAATGCATAATGTGCATGTAGACAGGCATTCATTGTGATGTTACGTCTACGACTGTTGTAATGCATTTGGAAATGACTTATTTTGGGTGGGAGATTTTGTTGGTCTGTCATTTCATCTGATTCCGGGTCAGGCAGCAGTGTCCGATGCCACTGTACATTTAGGACATGGCAATGTGTACCTTATCGTTACTGCGTTGGTGTATGGGTATTGCTTGCCATGTCATGTTGATGTTTGGGAGGGTTTGAGTGACATGACAGTGATGGCCATGGCCTGTTTTGCAGGTGTGTGTGATGCACACCTTGCATGTCCGGGTCATCCGCTTCTCAGAGCAACTAGCTGGGGGTAGATTTCTCTCCGCAGCAGGGCCCTCCCCCTGGAACAGACTTCCGGCCTGACTTGAACTTGAGGGGAACCATCTCCAGTTCTGGAAGCACCTCAAGACCTTCCTCTTTGCTTCTGCTTACTCTCTGCCTCTCCCTTGCAGAATTCTTTACTGGAACTGCACAGGAGCTGCAACTGGGCCACTCTCACCGACCTCGGTCCCTGGCCCAGCCACTCTCCACTTGCACTGCCTCCCTGGCAACCCCTGCACTGCAGTACTGTCTCTCTATCCCTACAGCCCTCCCTTCCCAGCACTTGTCTGCACTTACCTTTGTAGTTGCCACCAGGTGACCTATGTATTATTTTTTTGGGCTACTTCCCCTGTACTGGACTCCCCCCCACCCTTCCCCTTGCACTTTTCCCATCCCCCCTACCCCTGCACTTGCATGATCTCAATGACACCTGGCCTAGTAGTACCGTTCTCTGTGTTCCCTTGTTCCCCCCTCCCTGCCTCATTGCGCCTTGGAATGCTTGTGTATGGCCCATATCATGTCATATGTCATATGTGTGCCTTTTGGTCACACAGGATAGCTTGTGTTTAAGTAGCTAGGGATGCAGATGATGTGACACTTCCATGGCAACTATCTCGGGTGGTAGGGTTGTGACAGTTGACTGTCTCTTTGTCATCATTGATTGTCACCTGGTAGTTGCCAGGCCTGTGTGCACTCCGCAGGGGTGGGAGTTTAGGTGAAAAATGTGGCCACAAGCTGGGTCCTGGCTTCCTCGCCACGTGCCCTGTCCCCTCCCATGGGCAGTGCCTGTGCCTGTGGTTGGGGATGTGGGGGCACCACCATGTCCACCGGGACGCCCTGCCGTGTTGCAACATTGTGCAGGACATATGCTGCCATAATGATCCTGCACGCTACTGGTGGTGCATAGAGTAGTTGCTCACCAGAGCGGTCAAGGGAGCGGAAACGTGACTTGAGCACTCCGAATGTGCGCTCCACTATGCCCCTGGTTGCAATATGGGCGGCGTTGTATCTTACCTGGGGTGGTGTGGTGGGGTTCCGGATTGGTGTCATCATGTGGTTGCTCAGAGGGTAGGCACTGTCCCCTGGGAAGGTGATAATAGTTGAGATTATTAGGGTTTGGATATTTGACTGTGTGTGACTTGCATGCATTTGCAAGGGCATTTGTACTGACCTAGGAGCCATGTGTCGCCATGCTGCCCAGCTTCCAGGGCCCGGCTCAGGGTGGACATTCTGTATATGAACCTGTCATGGGTGGAGCCAGGGTAGTTTGCATAGACAGAGGTGATGATTCCCTTTGCATCACATACCACCTGTACATTGATGGAATGCCAGTGCTTGCGGTTTCGGTAGATGTGCTCAATGGCCCTTGGTGGACGTAGGGCCACATGGGTGCAATCTATGGCACCAAGCACTTTGGGGAAGTGTGCCACCCTGAAAAAATCCAGGAACACGGCCTGCCTTTCTGCGGGTGTTCTGGGCATGTATATGTGCCTGCGGACTAAGGGGCGCGCTGTCATGATTGCCAGTACCTGGTGTAGGCAGCGTGACTGCGTGGCCTGTGAGACCCCCCCCACTATGGCAGTGGTCCGCTGAAATGACCCAGTGGCCAAAAAATGCAGGACATTGAGCAGCTTCTCCAAGGGGCTCAATGCTTGGGAGCAAAGGGTGGGGGATGTGAGGTCATCTTCCCACTCCCTGACCAGGTCTAGGATGATATGGGGTGGAAACCTATACCTGCCGTAGACCTGGTCGTCAGGCATCCCAAAAAGGCTTGTCCGTGGTGCGAAAATGTGTGCCCTGGCTATTCTCCTCCTCCTGCGGTGTCCCACGATCAGTGCAGCGACAAATGGGGCATTCATCGTAGCTGTATATACGCGTTTGTTGTTTGCGTGCACTTTTATGCTGTGCGCGGGGACGGCTCCGCCTGCCTTCGTGTGGGCGGATGCGTTGACGCCTGTGCACGTCTTTTGCCGTGCGCGGGTTTCCCGTATTCGGATACGGTCCAAGTGTCATCGCGTGTGATCGGAGGGGAGTGAGCGTACACGCAATTGGCCTGGGTACGTGTGTTTCGGGGTGCGCGGGAAGTTCCACACGCGATTAGCCTGGGTACGTGTGTTCCGGGGTGCCGGGAACTTTCACACGAGATTGGTGGAAATCCATGTGTGTTCTGTCATCACGTGCAATGAGGGAAACAACTGCGCGCGTCACGTCACAGACGCGCTCACGCGCTAAGGGCCTTTGGTCCAATGAAATCGCATATGCGTGCTGCCGTGCATACGCGCTAAGGGCCTTTCCTCGAATTACACGCTGACGTGCCGATTTTTCACGTGCCAAATCACTCCGTATCAAGCTGGCCACGCGTAAGCACACGGAAGACCACGCTCCTGCCCAGAAGGCCGAACTACTGCCCCCCAGAGCCCCGAGCACGCTCCCACCTGCCATCTGCTGCTGCCTGACTGCCTGCTGCCCACGTGCCCTGCCATTTGCTGCCTGCACATCATCCAGGGGTGCTGTTGCTGTGACCACCCCTGCTGGAACCGAAGACTCCCGACTGGGATTCCATCGCTCCACAGCCCAGCCCCAGGACCCAGTTGCCCACCCACTCCTGCCTCTGGGGTTGTCATGTCGGGGCAAACACCATCTGGGACCACTGACAACCCCCGGCCAGAGAGGCAGAGGAGCACCAGCTTCAGTGCCACCGAAGTTGGTGTCCTGGTGGAGCAAGTCCTGGGGCAGTATGATGCCCTCTTCGGAAGTTCCCGCGCCGACAAGGAAGGACGGACTCGGATCTGGACTGACATCGTGACTGCCATCAACGCGGAGGGGGTGGCAGTCCGCGACTTACAACATGTCAAGAAGCGCTGGGAGGACTTCAGGTCCAGGACCCTGAACAAGGCCCGGCGCCTCTTGAAGGCAGCGGATGCCAAGGGGCGCCGGGGCCACTTGTTGGAAGAACAGATGAGGGTCCTGGAACGCATATCCCCAGCAGTCCACGTCCAGGTCCTTGAGAAGCAGACCCGTCTGGAGTCGAGCGGTGAGTGTACATGTATCCTGATTGTGAGCAGTGCGTGTGGTGATTATTCAGTAGTGTGCAGGTTGCACATCTGTTTGTATGGGGTCGAGTATGGGTGGGGGTGTACAGGGCCGTGGGGCTGACACATGCGAGGGCTGGAATGTGTGAGACATGGATGGTGCTTGTGTGTGTAGGCTTGCATGCCAAATGCAGTTGTGTGGGCTCACATGTTTGGATGAATGTGTATGTAAGTAGACATGTCTGTGATGTCACGCATGTATGTTGTTTTTGGCTGCATGTATCAGCACTGTGTACATGTGCATGTGTGTGTATTTGACAAGGGTGCAACAGTGATGCAACATGGATGCATGTGACAGCGGTATGTGGAAGCCTGATTGGCAGATGTGACATGGATGCCCGTCTTAACACTGCGACACTTGGCAGAGGTGTACACATGCATGCAAGTGTGGTGGTGTGTGTACATGTGTGGTGCACTTCCTGTGTTGCATGTGATGTCTGGCTCACCTTTGGCTGCTCATGCTGTTGTATGTGTATGGATGGTGGTGGCAGTTGCGATATGGCTGTGGTATGGCTCATGTGTGCGAGTTGTAATGACATGTGTGTTGGGGATTGTGATGACATGTCTGAGGTTTGCCAATCCCACTCATGTACAACTGTCATGTGTGTATGTGTCCATTGTACAGTGCCCTGATGCCTGTGTTTTGTTTCTCCCTGTCTGCAGCGTCAACTGATGAAGAGGGCGGAGAAGGTGCTGTGGAGCACAGCGGCGGGGATCCCACCGCCAGCCGGAGACGCAAGGCCCGGCTCCCCTCCCATGTTGTGATCTCGTCAGGGAGTGAGGAGTCCGGTGCCGCGTCCCAGGCCGCAGCTGCCAGGGGGAGGTCCAAGAGGCGGAGGTTGGAGTTGGACTCCTCGGCAGCAGAAGGGGCAGCTGGGACCCCACAGGGCCCAACAGGGGAAGATGGCACGGAGTCATCCAGGTTGGTGGGGGGTTTGGTGGAGGAGGAGGCCCTGCAAGCACCAGAGACGGGGTCTGGAGGTGGGGATCCCACTGGTGCTAGTGGTGCAGTGCAGGACCAGGGACAGGAGGCAGCACAGGCCGCCGTGGAGGTGCCTGTGTGCAATCCTGTCCCTGATCCTGTCCCTGCATCATCTTGCACCAGCAGTGATGCCTACGTCCAGACCCGTTTTCAGGCAGGGGATGAGCTCACGTCAACTGGCCTTCCTCTGCCTGTCTTTTCATGAAGAGACTGCACGTCATCTCGAATGGCTCGTTGACCACGTCAGCCTGCTGGGACAGGTCACCCAGGCTGGATTCCTCCGTCTGATGGGGCTTGCTAGGACCCCCTCCTCAACTGGACCCCCTACGCGCCAGTCGTCCTCTGTGCCATCTTCCCACCCATCAGTCACCTGGGTGCCCTGTGGAGCTGCCTCTGACGGTGCGGCCAGGCTGGTGGAGGAGGCATCCCTGCCACAGTCGGGAGTCGGACGTCCAGCAGCGGTGGCCACATCTACGACTGCACCCCAGCCGGCGGAGGATGTGCAGGCAGCAGGAGGCAGTGCACGGGCAGAGGCACAGCAGCAGCAGCAACGTGGTGGGAGCCATGAAGGCTCGGGGCCTTCAACATCGGAGGGGCAGGCATCGGCCGGAGGGCAGGAGGACTCAGGACAGAGAGTGTCTTCCGTGTGGCAGCGGTTGGGCCACGCCATAGATGCGGAGCGGCAGCGGGCGGAAGAGGCACGGCTCACAATGGTCAGGGCGGAGAACTCCATGCGGAGGGCCCTGAGGCGGGCCGAGTGCCTCGAGGCAATCCGCAGGGGTTTGGAGGTGGAGACATCGACGGCCCTGCGGACCCTCGGGGCCATGGAGGAGGACCGCCTCCGGGACATTGAGGAGGAGTTCGATGATGCCCTGGCCCGGGACATCCACAAGTGAGCCGTGAAACTAGCCCGCTGCCCTTGTACATAGTTATGTAGGTAGTGTTAGGTTTCATTTTTGTTTTGATTTTATTTGGACCTTTCGGACATTGGCCACATTTTTGTATATGGTTTATTTTATTAGTTAGTGTAGTTAGATAGGTTTCCTTTATTTTGTTGGGATAATGGACCCTGGCTTGTTCATATGTACATAGTTCACAGTTGGATTGTATTTTTTTTTCACTTTTTAACCATGGAGCAATGGCTTTCTTTTTTATTTCCCATTGGATTTTGTTTTGTGGACATTGACTTTGGACAACATTACTTTGGAAGTTTATTTTTGGTTTTGCTTTTTTTCACGGACATGCTTCTTTTAATTTTTGTACATTCACATTTCTGTTTCTTCATTTTTTATTCTATTTATGTTTCCTTTAATACATATTTTTTTTGGTGAACTTCAATGTGTGGTATCTCATTGGTTTCATGCATTTCATGATATGTGTTTTGAGATTCACTGACACCCATTGGGTGTATGTGAGGGAAATGTGTTTGTTTCGGAACTTGCAATTGGTGTTGTGTGATGTAATTGCAAATTATGAGTGGGTGGATGCAATACTCGGGTGGGTGTTTTGCATTTGAAAGCTGACCATAGGGACCAGGGATCTAGATTGTGATGACATGTTGGCTGGGGAACATGAGTTGCACATGGGTGGGGGCCTGCTGGCAGGTGCCCCACAGTGCTGGGGGGTGGGGGTGGTGGGGAACATGAGTTGGACATGGGTGGGGGCCTGCTGGCAGGTGCCCCACAGTGCTGGGGGGTGAGGGTTGTGGGGAACATGAGATGGACATGGGTGGGGGCCTGCTGGCAGGTGCCCCACAGTGCTGGGGGGTGGGGGTGGTGGGAGACATGAGTTTGGACATGGGTGGGGGCCTGCTGGCAGGTGCCCCACAGTTCTGGGGGTGGGGTGGTGGGGAACATGAGTTGGACATGGGTGGGGGCCTGCTGGCAGGTGTCCCACAGTGCTGGGGGGTGGGGGTGCTGGGAGACATGGGTGGGGGCATGGTGGAGGCTGCCCCTGTACTGCTGGGGGGTGGGGGTGGTGGGAGACATGGGTGGGGGCCTGCTGGCAGGTGCCCCACAGTGCTGGGGGGTGGGGGTGGTGGGGAACATGAGTTGGACATGGGTGGGGGCCTGCTGGCAGGTGCCCCCACAGTGTTGAGGGGTGGGGGTGGTGGGGAACATGAGTTGGACATGGGTGGGGGCCTGGTGGAGGCTGCCCCTGGTGGCCGGGGGGTGGGGGTGCTGGGAGACATGGGTGGGGGCCTGGTGGAGGCTGCCCCTGGTGGCTGGGGTGTGGGGGTGCTGGGAGACATGGGTGGGGGCCTGGTGGAGGCTTCCCCTGGTGACTGGGGGGTGGGGGTGGTGGGAGACATGGGTGGGGGCCTGGTGGAGGCTGCCCCTGGTGACTGGGGGGGTGGGGGTGGTGGGAGACATGGGTGGGGGCCTGGTGGAAGCTGCCCCTGCACTGCTGGGGGGTGGGGGTGGTGGGAGACATGGGTGGGGGCCTGGTGGAGGCTGCCCCTGGTGGCTGGGGGGTGGGGGTGCTGGGAGACATGGGTGGGGGCTTGGTGGAGGCTGCCCCTGGTGACTGGGGGGATGGGGGTAGTGGGAGACATGGGTGGGGCCTGGTGGAGGCTGCCCCTGGTCTGGGGGGGGTGGGGGTGGTGGGAGACATGGGTGGGGGCCTGGTGGAAGCTGCCCCTGCACTGCTGGGGGGTGGGGGTGGTGGGAGACATGGGTGGGGGCTGGTGGAGGCTGCCCTGGTGGCTGGGGGGTGGGGGTGGTGGGAGACATGGGTGGGGGCCTGGTGGAGGCTGCCCCTGGTGACTGGGGGGGTGGGGGTGGTGGGAGACATGGGTGGAGGCCTGGTGGAGGCTGCCCCTGGTGGCTGGGGGGTGGGGGTGCTGGGAGACATGGGTGGGGGCCCTGGTGGAGGCTGCCCCTGCACTGCCGGGGGGTGTGGGTGCTGGGAGACATGGGTGGGGGCCTGGTGGAGGCTGCCCCTGGTGGCTGGGGGGTGGGGGTGGTGGGAGACATGGGTGGGGGCCTGGTGGAGGCTGCCCCTGGTTGCTGGGGGGCGGGGGTGGTGGGAGACATGGGTGGGGGCCTGGTGGAGGCTGCCCCTGCACTGCTGGGGGGTGGGGGTGGTGGGAGACATGGGTGGGGACCTGGTGGAGACTGCCCCTGGTGGCTGGGGGGTAGGGGTGGTGGGGAGACATGGGTGGGGGCCTGGTGGAGGCTGCCCCTGCACTGTTGGGGGGTGGGGGTGGTGGGAGACATGGGTGGGGGCCTGGTGGAGGCTCCCCCTGGTGACTGGGGGGTGGGGGTGCTGGGAGACATGGGTGGGGGCCTGGTGGAGGCTGCCCCTGGTGACTGGGGGGGTGGGGGTGGTGGGAGACATGGGTGGGGGCCTGGTGGAGGCTGCCCGTGCACTGCTGGGGGGTGGGTGTGGTGGGATACACGGTTGGGGGCCTGGTGGAGGCTGCCCCTGGTGCCTGGGGGCTGGGGGTGCTGGGAGACATGGGTGGGGGCCTGGTGGAGGCTGCCCCTGCACTGCTGATGGTTGGGGGTGGTGGGAGACATGGGTGGGGGCCTGGTGGAGGCTGCCCCTGGTGGCTGGGGGGTGGGGGTGGTGGGAGACATGGGTGGGGGCCTGGTGGAGGCTGCCCCTGATGGCTGGGGGGTGGGGGTGCTGGGATACATGGGTGGTGGCCTGGTGAAGGCTGCCCCTGGTGACTGGGGGGGTGGGGGTGGTGGGAGACATGGGTGGGGGCCTGGTGGAGGCTGCTCCTGGTGGCTGGGGGGTGGGGGTGCTGGGAGACATGGGTGGGGCCTGGTGGAGGCTGCCCCTGGTGGCTGGGGGGTGGGGGTGCTGGGAGACATGGGTGGGGCCTGGTGGAGGCTGCCCCTGCACTGCTGGGTGGTGGGAGTGGTGGGAGACATGGGTGGGGGCCTGGTGGAGGCTGCCCCTGGTGGCTGGGGGGTGGGGGTGCTGGGAGACATGGGTGGGGCCTGGTGGAGGCTGCCCCTGGTGGCTGGGGGGTGGGGTGCTGGGAGACATGAGTTCGACATGGGTGGGGGCCTGGTGGAGGCTGCCCCTGGTGGCTGGGGGGTGGGGGTGGTGGGAGACATGGGTGGGGGCCTGGTGGAGGCTGCCCCTGGTGGCTGGGGGTGGGGGTGCTGGGAGACATGTGTGGGTGCCTGGTGGAGGCTGCCCCTGCACTGCTGGGGGGTGTGGGTGCTGGGAGACATGGGTGGGGGCCTGGTGGAGGCTGCCCCTGGTGGCTGGGGGGTGGGGGTGCTGGGAGACATGGGTGGGGGCCTGGTGGAGGCTGCCCCTGGTGGCTGGGAGGTGGGGGTGCTGGGAGACATGGGTCGGGGCCTGGTGGAGGCTGCCCCTGGTGGCTGGGGGGTGGGGTGCTGGGAGACATGAGTTGGACATGGGTGGGGGCCTGGTGGAGGCTGCCCCTGGTGGCTGGGGGGTGGGGGTGGTGGGAGACATGGGTGGGGGCCTGGTGGAGGCTGCCCCTGGTGGCTGGGGGTGGGGGTGCTGGGAGACATGGGTGGGTGCCTGGTGGAGGCTGCCCCTGCACTGCTGGGGGTGTGGGTGCTGGGAGACATGGGTGGGGGCCTGGTGGAGGCTGCCCCTGGTGGCTGGGGGTGGGGGTGCTGGGAGACATGGGTGGGGCCTGGTGGAGGCTGCCCCTGCACTGCTGGGGGGTGGGAGTGGTGGGAGACATGGGTGGGGGCCTGGTGGAGGCTGCCCCTGGTGGCTGGGGGGTGGGGGTGGTGGGAGACATGGGTGGGGGCCTGGTGGAGGCTGCCCCTGGTGGCTGGGGGGTGGGGGTGCTGGGAGACATGGGTGGGGCCTGGTGGAGGCTGCCCCTGGTGGCTGGGGGGTGTGGGTGCTGGGAGACATGGGTGGGGGCTGGTGGAGGCTGCCCTGGTGGCTGCGGATGCTGGGAGACATGGGTGGGGGCCTGGTGGAGGCTGCCCCTGATGACTGGGGGGGTGGGTGGTGGGAGACATGGGTGGGGGCCTGGTGGAGGCTGCCACTGGTGGCTGGGGGGTGGGGGTGCTGGGAGACATGGGTGGGGGCCTGGTGGAGGCTACCCCTGCACTGCTGGGGGGTTTGGGTGGTGGGAGACATGGGTGGGGGCCTGGTGGAGGCTGTCCCTGGTGGCTGGGGGGTGGGGGTGCTGGGAGACATGGGTGGGGGCCTGGTGGAGGCTGCCCTTGGTGGCTGGGGGGTGGGGGTGCTGGGGGGTGGGGGTGCTGGGAGACATGGGTGGGGGCCTGGTGGAGGCTGCCCCTGCACTGCTGGGGGGTGGGGGTGGGTGGGATACATGGGTGGGGGCCTTTTGGAGGCTGCCCCTGGTGCTTGGGGGGTGGGGGTGCTGGGAGACATGGGTGGGGGCCTGGTGGAGGCTGCCCCTGCACTGCTGAGGGTTGTGGGTGGTGGGAGACATGGGTGGGGGCCTGGTGGAGGCTGCCCCTGGTGGCTGGGGGGTGGGGGTGCTGGGAGACATGGGTGGGGGCCTGGTGGAGGCTGCCCCTGGTGACTGGGGGGGTGGGGGTGGTGGGAGACATGGGTGGGGGCCTGGTGGGAGGCTGCCCCTGGTGGCTGGGGGGTGGGGGTGCTGGGAGACATGGGTGGGGGCCTGGTGGAGGCTGCCCCTGGTGGCTGGGGGTGGGGGGTGCTGGGAGACATGGGTGAGGGCCTGGTGGAGGCTACCCCTGCACTGCTGGGGGGTGGGGGTGGTGGGAGACATGGGTGGGGGCCTGGTGGAGGCTGCCCCTGGTGGCTGGGGGGTTGGGGTGCTGGGAGACATTGGCGGGGCCTGGTGGAGGCTGCCCCTGGTGACTGGGGGGGTGGGGGTGGTGGGAGACATGGGTGGGGGCCTGGTGGAGGCTGCCCCTGGTGACTGGGGGGTGGGGGTGGTGGGAGACATGGGTGGGGGCCTGGTGGAGGCTGCCCCTGGTGGCTGGGGGGTGGGGGTGCTGGGAGACCTGGGTGGAGGCCTGGTGGAGGCTGCCCCTGCACTGCTGGGGGGTGTGCGTGCTGGGAGACATGGGTGGGGGCCTGGTGGAGGCTGCCTCTGGTGGCTGGGGGTGGGGGTGCTGGGAGACATGGGTGGGGTCCTGGTGGAGGCTGCCCCTGCACTGCTGGGGGGTGGGGGTGGTGGGAGACATGGGTGGGGGCCTGGTGGAGGCTGCCCCTGGTGGCTGGGGGGTGGGGGTGCTGGGAGACATGGGTGGGGGCCTGGTGAGGCTGCCCCTGTACTGCTGGGGGGTGGGGGTGCTGGGAGACATGAGTGGGGGGCCTGGTGGTGGGTGCCCCACAGTGCTGGGAGGGTGGGGGTGGTGGGAGACATGGGTGGGGGCCTGGTGGAGGCTGCCCCTGGTGGCTGGGGGGTGTGAGTGCTGGGAGACATGGGTGGGGGCCTGGTGGAGGCTGCCCCTGCACTGCTGGGGTGGGGTGGTGGGAGACATGGGTGGGGGCCTGGTGGAGGCTGCCCCTGGTGGCTGGGGGGTGGGGGTGGTGGGAGACATGGGTGGGGGCCTGGTGGAGGCTGCCCCTGCACTGCTGGGGGTGGGGGTGCTGGGAGACATGGGTGGGGGCCTGGTGGAGGCTGCCCCTGGTGGCTGGGGGCTGGGGGTGCTGGGAGACATGGGTGGGGTCCTGGTGGAGGCTGCCCCTGCACTGCTGGAGGGTGGGGGTGCTGGGAGACATGGGTGGGGGCCTGGTGGAGGCTGCCCCTGGTGGCTGGAGTGTGGCGGTGCTGGGAGACATGGGGTGGGGGCCTGTTGGAGGCTGCCCCTGGTGGCTGGGGGTGGGGGGGGGTGCTGGGAGACATGAGTTGGACATGGCTGGGGGCCTGGTGGAGGCTGCCCCTGGTGGCTGGGGGGTGGGGGTGCTGGGAGACATGGTGGGGGCCTGGTGGAGGCTGCCCCTGGTGACTGGGGGTGAGGGTGGTGGGAGACATGGGTGGGGGCCTGGTGGAGGCTGCCCCTACACTGCTGGAGGGTGGGGGTGGTGGGAGACATGGGTGGGGGCCTGGTGGAGGCTGCCCCTGGTGGCTGGGGGGTGGGGGTGCTGGGAAACATGGGTGGGGGCCTGGTGGAGGCTGCCCCTGGTGACTGGGGGGGTGGGGGTGGTGGGAAACATGGGTGGGGGCCTGGTGGAGGCTGCCCCTGGTGGCTGGGGGGTGGGGGTGGTGGGAGACATGGGTGGGGGCATGGTGGAGGCTGCACTGCCTGGGGGGTGTGGGTGCTGGGAGACATGGGTGGGGGCCTGGTGGAGGCTGCCCCTGGTGGCTGGGGGGTGTGGGTGCTGGGAGACATGGGTGGGGGCCTGGTGGAGGCTGCCCCTGGTGACTGGGGGGTGGGGGTGGTGGGAGACATGGGTGGGGGCCTGATGGAGGCTGCCCCTGGTGGCTGGGGGGTGGGGGTGCTGGGAGACATGGGTGGGGGCCTGGAGGAGGCTGCCCCTGGTGGCTGGGGGGTGGGGGTGCTGGGAGACATGGGTGAGGGCCTGGTGGAGGCTACCCCTGCACTGCTGGGGGGTGGGGGTGGTGGGAGACATGGGTGGGGGCCTGGTGGAGGCTGCCCCTGGTGGCTGGGCGGTTGGGGTGCTGGGAGACATTGGTGGGGGCCTGGTGGAGGCTGCCCCTGGTGACTGGGGGGGTGGGGGTGGTGGGAGACATGGGTGGGGGCCTGGTGGAGGCTGCCCCTGGTGACTGGGGGGTGGGGGTGGTGGGAGACATGGTGGGGGCCTGGTGGAGGCTGCCCCTGGTGGCTGGGGGGTGGGGGTGCTGGGAGACCTGGGTGGAGGCCTGGTGGAGGCTGCCCCTGCACTGCTGGGGGGTGTGCGTGCTGGGAGACATGGGTGGGGGCCTGGTGGAGGCTGCCTCTGGTGGCTGGGGGGTGGGGGTGCTGGGAGACATGGGTGGGGTCCTGGTGGGAGGCTGCCCCTGCACTGCTGGGGGTGGGGGTGGTGGTAGACATGGGTGGGGGCCTGGTGGAGGCTGCCCCTGGTGGCTGGGGGGTGGGGTGCTGGGAGACATGGGTGGGGGCCTGGTGAGGCTGCCCCTGTACTGCTGGGGGTGGGGGTGCTGGGAGACATGAGTGGGGGGCCTGGTGGTGGGTGCCCCACAGTGCTGGGAGGGTGGGGGTGGTGGGAGACATGGGTGGGGGCCTGGTGGAGGCTGCCCCTGGTGGCTGGGGGGTGTGAGTGCTGGGAGACATGGGTGGGGGCCTGGTGGAGGCTGCCCTGCACTGCTGGGGTAGGGTGGTGGGAGACATGGGTGGGGGCCTGGTGGAGGCTGCCCCTGGTGGCTGGGGGGTGGGGGTGGTGGGAGACATGGGTGGGGGCCTGGTGGAGGCTTCCCCTGCACTGCTGGGGGGTGGGGGTGCTGGGAGACATGGGTGGGGGCCTGGTGGAGGCTGCCCCTGGTGGTTGGGGGCTGGGGGTGCTGGGAGACATGGGTGGGGTCCTGGTGGAGGCTGCCCCTGCACTGCTGGAGGGTGGGGGTGCTGGGAGACATGGGTGGGGGCCTGGTGGAGGCTGCCCCTGGTGGCTGGAGTGTGGCGGTGCTGGGAGACATGGGTGGGGGCCTGTTGGAGGCTGCCCCTGGTGGCTGGGGGTGGGGGGGGTGCTGGGAGACATGAGTTGGACATGGGTGGGGGCCTGGTGGAGGCTTCCCCTGTACTGCTGGGGGGTGGGGTGCTGGGAGACATGGCTAGGGGCCTGGTGGAGGCTGCCCCTGGTGGCTGGGGGGTGGGGGTGCTGGGAGACATGGGTGGGGGCCTGGTGGAGGCTGCCCCTGGTGACTGGGGGGTGAGGGTGGTGGGAGACATGGGTGGGGGCCTGGTGGAGGCTGCCCCTACACTGCTGGAGGGTGGGGGTGGTGGGAGACATGGGTGGGGCCTGGTGGAGGCTGCCCCTGGTGGCTGGGGGGTGGGGGTGCTGGGAAACATGGGTGGGGGCCTGGTGGAGGCTGCCCCTGGTGACTGGGGGGGTGGGGTGGTGGGAGACATGGGTGGGGGCCTGGTGGAGGCTGCCCCTGGTGGCTGGGGGGTGGGGGTGGTGGGAGACATGGGTGGGGGCATGGTGGAGGCTGCACTGCCTGGGGGGTGTGGGTGCTGGGAGACATGGGTGGGGGCCTGGTGGAGGCTGCCCCTGGTGGCTGGGGGGTGGGGGTGCTGGGAGACATGGGTGGGGGCCTGGTGGTGGGTGCCCCTGCACTGCTGGGGGTGGGGGTGGTGGGGGAGACATGGGTGGGGGCCTGGTGGAGGGTGCCCCACAGTGCTGGGGGGTGGGGGTGCTGGGAGACATGGGTGGGGGCCTGGTGGAGGCTGCCCCTGGTGACTGGGGGGGTCGGGGTGGTGGGAGACATTGGTGGGGGCCTGGTGGGGGCTGCCCCTGGTGGCTGGGGGGTGTGGGTGCTGGGAGACATGGGTGGGGGCCTGGTGGAGGCTGCCCCTGGTGGCTGGGGGGTGGGGGTGCTGGGAGACATGAGTGGGGGCCTGGTGGAGGCTGCCCCTGGTGACTGGGGGGGTGGGGGTGGTGGGAGACATGGGTGGGGGCCTGGTGGTGGGTGTCCCTGGTGGCTGGGGGGGTGCTGGGAGACATGGGTGGGGGCCTGGTGGAGGCTGCCCCTGCACTGCTGGGGGTGGGGGTGGTGGGAGACATGGGTGGGGCCTGCTGGCAGGTGCCCCACAGTGCTGGGAGGTGGGGGTGGTGAAGAACATGAGTTGGACATGGGTGGGGGCCTGCTGGCAGGTGCCCCACAGTGCTGGGGGGTGGGGGTGGTGGGGAACTTGAGTTGGACATGGGTGGGGGCCTGCTCGCAGGTGCCCCACAGTGCTGGGGGGTGGGGGTGGTGGGGAACATGAGTTGGACATGGGTGGGGGCCTGCTGGCAGGTGCCCCACAGTGCTGGGGGGTGGGGGTGGTGGGAGACATGAGTTGGACATGGGTGGGGGCCTGGTGGAGGCTGCCCCTGCACTGCTGGGGGGTGGGGGTGGTGGGAGACATGGGTGGGGGCCTGGTGGTGGCTGCCCCTGGTGGCTGCGGGGTGGGGGTGGTGGGAGACATGGGTGGGGGCCTGGTGGTGGGTGCCCCTGCACTGCTGCGGGGTGGGGGTGCTGGGAGACATGGGTGGGGGCCTGGTGGAGGGTGCCCCTGGCGACTGGGGGTGCAGGGGGACATGCGTTGGTGGGCAGTAGTGCAAGTTGACATGTGAGTTGGCTGGGGCTCATGGCCATGGTGGATGGTGTGCCTGCAGGACATGTGCAGGGTAGGCCCCTGTGGTGTGAGCCACCTGCAGGGGCCGTGGAGGGTGTAGAGGGAACACCTGGGAGGACCCACACATGCAATTCACGTGTGGTGCTCCCTGCGCACCCCTGTAATACACGTACCCTGATGGAATCCGTGTGGAACTTTCTGCGCACCCCTGAAATGCGCGTACCGTGCTCGCACGGGCCCAATCGCGTGTGGAACTTCCCGTGCACCCCTGGAATACACGTACCCTGATGGAATCGTGTGTGGAACTTCCAGGGCACCCCTGGAATACACGTACCCTGCTGATGTCGCGTGTGAAACTTCCCCCGCACCACGGAATACACGTACCCTGATGAGATTGCGTGTGGAACTTCCCGCACACCCCTGAAATACACGTGCCCTGCTGATGTCGCGTGTGAAACTTCCCCCGCACCCCAAAATACACGTACCATGATGAAATCGTGTGTGGAATTTCCCACGCACCCTGAAATACACGTACCCTGCTGAAATCGCGTGTGGCACTTCCCGCGCACCCCTGAGATACGCGTACCCCCAATCGCGTTTGGAAATTCCGGCGCACCCCTGAAATACACGTACCCTGCTGAAATCGCATGTGGCACTTCATGCGCACCCCTGAGATACGCGTACCCTGCTCGCACGGGGCCAATCGCGTGAGGTACTTCCCACGCACCCCAGTGATACACGTAGCCCGCTTTCCGTGCTGGTACAGGGTTAGCGCAGCCTTTGTGCTGGATTGGGTATATTGATGGCTTTTCCCTGCGCGAGAGGCGTTCTTGGGGGCATAACTGGCGCTGCTGCAGGGTTGCTGCGCCACTGTGCGCCACGGCTGCTTTTGGTGGCTGGAATCCATGAATACGCTGTGCACGGAAATGGATTTTAGCGCACGCGGCTGGCGCAGGGATTCGCACGCGCACACTGTGCGCCAGCCGCGTGCGCCACTTGTGCGCTGAATTCTATGAATTACCCCCTTAATGTTTTGTGTCATGGTAAGGTCTTCGGACCAATTCTATAACTTCTGCACAAAGATTTGAACTACTTTATCCAATGTTAACTCTATTTTGGAGAAATTATATATTTAGAAACATGCTAAAGTGTGATTTCAGCTTTAAGATAAACAATTGATTCTATTTAATTTCAATGTTTTAGAATTAATCAGCATCAGCATATGAGGGGCTACCATCAAGGGTTATGAAACACACTACTTTAAAGCTTTACCCTAGACCACCTACCCATGCCAGACTCTCTGCTACACATACCCTAGTTAATACTCCTTGCGTGCATCCCTACAGAAAGCACTTTGTTGCTTCTTAGACAGATTCACACTTTATAAAGTCCATACCTACAGGCACACTTTGTCAGAATATTGTGGGGTTCAGCAAATCTCCTCTGTCTGCATAATTTGTCCTTTGGGTCTCATTTAATAAGGGACTGTCCTGCAATTCCCTTGCTTCTGGAAAGAAAAGTCTGCTTTAGAAACACAATTGTTCCTAAATCTTACAAATTGCAAAAAATATATGTTATCCCTAATGCCATGTTAAGTTTGCTTTGTTCCTGATATATACATGTGTACCAAGAAATGACGTTATTTGTCTGTTCTTTGAATTACTATTTTTTAAACAAATCAAAAACAAATTAGCTATGCCTATTGTCCTTTTCATCCTAAAACGAGGTCATGTATGTAGTGCTTCCAAATGCTATTTTATCATTACGAGGGTTTATGATAACAGAACATATATTCATCTTAAAAAACATACTATTCATAAGTTAACCAGTGTGATGCAAAAGTTGGGACCATAGCAGTTAACTTAGTATGTTTGTAAAGCGTACCTTTGTGAATGCAAAAATGTGTGGTAGATTGAAAAGTACGAAACGTAAATTATGTTTCTTAGCTGCAGGTGTTAAGATTCATACTTGGATGGGTTTATCCATGTTGGTCAGATTACTAGCATGAGATTCTTAGCCATTGGTGCATTAGCCATGAACAGTAAACCATAGCCGTTATTGCATCTGTGTGAAGGTACTTGTGCTTGCATCCTTGATGGGTGATAGGAAAACATTGCTCTCGAGTCAGGTTGAATTGGTGAAACTAAAAAAGTGTTTAATACTTAAAAGTTCAACTCTGAATAGGATAATATAGCACACAAGCCACAAGAATGGGCAAGTCAGGTACGTCATTGCTACTGCAGTCCTCAGTCACGTATTGATATTTTACTATAACACAATCAGGAGCTGCACGTTTAAGGGGGTAATTCATAGAATTCAGCGCACAAGTGGCGCACGCAGCTGGCGCACAGTGTGCGCGTGCGAATCCCTGCGCCAGCCGCGTGCGCTAAAATCCATTTCCGCGCACAGCGTATTCATGGATTCCAGCCACCAAAACCAGCCGTGGCGCACAGTGGCGCAGCGACCCTGCAGCAGCGCCAGTTACGCCCCCAAGAACGCCTCTCGCGCAGGGAAAAGCCATCAATATACCCAATCCAGCGCAAAGGGCTGCGCTAACCCTGTACCAGCACGGCAAGCGGGCTACGTGTATCACTGGGGTGCGTGGGAAGTACCTCACGCGATTGGCCCCGTGCGAGCAGGGTACGCGTATTTCAGGGGTGCGCGGGAAGTTCCACACGCGATTTCTGCAGGGTACGCGTATCTCAGGGGTGCACGGGAAGTGGCACACGCGATTTCAGCAGGGTACGTGTATTTCAGGGGTGCGCGGGAATTTCCACACGCGTTTGGGCCCGTGCGAGCAGGGTACGCGTATCTCAGGGGTGCGCAGGAAGTGCCACACGCGATTTCAGCAGGGTACGTGTATTTCAGGGGTGCGTGGGAATTTCCACACGCGATTGGGGGTACGCGTATCTCAGGGGTGCGGGGGAAGTGCCACACGCGATTTCAGCAGGGTACATGTATTTCAGGGGTGCGCGGGAAATTCCACACGCGATTTCATCATGGTATGTGTATTTTGGGGTGCGGGGGAAGTTTCACATGCGACTTCAGCAGGGCACGTGCATTTCAGGGGTGCGCGGGAAGTTCCACACGCAATCTCATCAGGGTACGTGTATTCCGTGGTGCGGGGGAAGTTTCACACGCGACATCAGCAGGGTACGTGTATTCCAGGGGTGCGCTGGAAGATCCACACGCGATTCCATCAGGGTACGTGTATTCCAGGGGTGCGCGGGAAGTTCCACACGCGATTGGGCCCGTGCGAGCAGGGTACGCGCATTTCAGGGGTGCGCGGGAAGTTCCACACGCGATTCCATCAGGGTACGTGTATTACAGGAGTGCGCGGGGAGCACCACACGTGAATTGCACGTGTGGGTCCTCCCAGGTGTTCCCTCTACACCCTCCATGGCCCCTGCAGGTGGCTCACACCACAGGGGCCTACCCTGCACATGTCCTGCAGGCACACCATCCACCATGGCCATGACCCCCAGCCAACCCACATGTCAACTTGCACTACTGCCCACCAACGCATGTCCCCCTGCACCCCCAGTCACCAGGGGCACCCTCCACCAGGACCCTACCCATGTCTCCCAGCACCCCCACCTCCCAGCAGTGCAGGGGCACCCACCACCAGGCCCCCACCCATGTCTCCCACCACCCCCACCCCCCAGCCACCAGGGGCACCCACCACCAGGCCCCCACCCATGTCTCCCAGCACCCCCACCCCCCAGCATTGCAGGGGCAGCCTCCACCAGGCCCCCACCCATGTCCAACTCATGTCTCCCACCACCCCCACCCCCCAGCACTGTGGGGCACCTGCCAGCAGGCCCCCACCCATGTCCAACTCATGTTCCCCACCACCCCCACCCCCCAGCACTGTGGGGCACCTGCCAGCAGGCCCCCACCCATGTCCAACTCATGTTCCCCACCACCCCCACCCCCCAGCACTGTGGGGCACCTGCCAGCAGGCCCCCACCCATGTCCAACTCATGTTCCCCACCACCCCCACCCCCCAGCACTGTGGGGCACCTGCCAGCAGGCCCCCACCCATGTCCAACTCATGTTCCCCACCACCCCCACCCCCCAGCACTGGTGGGCACCTGCCAGCAGGCCCCACCCATGTCTCCCACCACCCCCACCACCCAGCAGTGCAGGGGCAGCCTCCACCAGGCCCCCACCCATGTCTCCCAGCACCCCCACCCCCCAGCACTGTGAGGCACCTGCCAGCAGGCCCCCACCCATGTCCAACTCATGTTCCCCACCACCACCACCCCCCAGCAGTGCAGGGGCACCCACAACAAGGCCCCCACCCATGTCTCCCAGCACCCCCACCCCCCAGCCACCAGGGGCACCCACCACCAGGCCCCCACCCATGTCTCTCACCACCCCCACCCCCCCAGTCACCAGGGGCAGCCTCCACCAGGCCCCCACCCATGTCTCCCAGCACCCCCACCCCCCAGCCACCAGGGGCAGCCTCCACCAGGCCCCCACCCATGTCTCCCAGCACCCACACCCCCCAGACACCAGGGGCAGCCTCCACCAGGCCCCCACCCATGTCTCCCACCACCCCCACCCCCCAGTCACCAGGGGCAGCCTCCACCAGGCCCCCACCCATGTCTCCCAGCACCCCCAGCCCCCAGCACTGTGGGCCACCCTCCACCAGGCCCCCACCCATGTCTCCCACCACCCCCACTCCCCAGCAGTGCAGGGGCACCCACCACCAGGCACCCACCCATGTCTCCCAGCACCCCCACCCCCCAGCCACCAGGGGCAGCCTCCACCAGGCCCCCACCCATGTCTCCCAGCACCCACACCCCCCAGCAGTGCAGGGGCAGCCTCCACCAGGCCCCCACCCATGTCTCCCACCACCCCCACCCCCCCAGTCACCAGGGGCAGCCTCCACCAGGCGCCCACCCATGTTCCCCACCACCCCCACTCCCCTAGCACTGTGGGGAACCTGCCAGCAGGCCCCCACCCATGTCTCCCACCACCCCCACCCCCCAGCAGTGCAGGGGCAGCCTCCACCAGGCCCCCACCCATGTCTCCCAGCACCCCCTCCCCCCAGAACTGTGGGGCACCTGCCAGCAGGCCCCCACCCATGTCCAACTCATGTTCCCCACCACCCCCAGCCCCCAGCACTGTGGGGCACCTGCCAGCAGGCCTCCGCCCATGTCCAACTCATATCTCCCACCACTCTCACCCCCCAGCACTGTGGGGCACCTGCCAGCAGGCCCCCACCCATGTCCAACTCATGTTCCCCCCCACCCCCACCCCCACCCACCAGCACTGAGGAGCACCTGCCAGCAGTCCCCCACCCATGTGCAACTCATGTTCCCCACCACCCCCACCCCCCAGCACTGTGGGGCACCTGCCAGCAGGCCCCCACCCATGTGCAACTCATGTTCCCCAGCCAACATGTCATCACAATCTAGATCCCTGGTCCCTATGGTCAGCCTCCAAATGCAAAACACCCACCCGAGTATTGCATCCACCCACTCATAATTTGCAATTACATCACACAACACCAATTGCAAGTTCCGAAACAAACACATTTCCCTCACATACACCCAATCGGTGTCAGTGAATCTCAAAACACATATCATGAAATGCATGAAACCAATGAGATACCACACATTGAAGTTCACCAAAAAAAATATGTATTAAAGGAAACATAAATAGAATAAAAAATGAAGAAACAGAAATGTGAATGTACAAAAATTAAAAGAAGCATGTCCGTGAAAAAAAGCAAAACCAAAAATAAACTTCCAAAGTAATGTTGTCCAAAGTCAATGTCCACAAAACAAAATCCAATGGGAAATAAAAAAGAAAGCCATTGCTCCATGGTTAAAAAGTGAAAAAAAAATACAATCCAACTGTGAACTATGTACATGGGAACAAGCCATGGTCCATTATCCCAACAAAATAAAGGAAACCTATCTAACTACACTAACTAATAAAATAAACTATATACAAAAATGTGGCCAATGTCCGAAAGGTCCAAATAAAATCAAAACAAAAATGAAACCTAACACTACCTACATAACTATGTACAAGGGCAGCGGGTTAGTTTCATGGCTCACTTGTGGATGTCCCGGGCCAGGGCATCATCGAACTCCTCCTCAGTGTCCCGGAGGCGGTCCTCCTCCATGGCCCTGAGGGTCCGCAGGGCCGTCGACGTCACCACCTCCAAACCCCTGCGGATTGCCTCGAGGCACTCGGCCCGCCTCAGGGCCCTCAGCATTGAGTTCTCCACCCTGACCATTGTGAGCCGTGCCTCGTAGATGTGGCCACCCCTGCTGGACGTCCGACTCCCGACTGTGGCAGGGATGCCTCCTCCACCAGCCTGGCCGCACCGTCAGAGGCAGCTCCACAGGGCACCCAGGTGACTGATGGGTGGGAAGATGGCACAGAGGACGACTGGTGCGTAGGGGGTCCAGTTGAGGAGGGGGTCGTAGCAAGCCCCATCAGACGGAGGAATCCGGCCTGGGTGACCTGTCCCAGCAGGCTGACGTGGTCAACGAGCCATTCGAGATGACGTGCAGTCTCTTCATGAAAAGACTGCAGGTCACCTCGCATGGCCCGTTGACGCAACGCCACACCAGCCAGGACATGCTCAACCTGGACCTGGATAGCCACGTCCGCAGGCAGAGGAAGGCCAGTTGACGTGAGCTCATCCCCTGCACACAGCCACCTCCGCGGCGGCCTGTGCTGCCTCCTGTCCCTGGTCCTGCACTGCACCACTAGCACCAGTGGGATCCCCACCTCCAGACCCCGTCTCTGGTGCTTGCACGGCCTCCTCCTCCACCAAACCCCCCAAAAACCTGGATGACTCCGTGCCATATTCCCCTGTTGGGCCCTGTGGGGTCCCAGCTGCCCCTTCTGCTGCCGAGGAGTCCAACTCCAACCTCCGCCCCTTGGACCTCCCCCCGGCAGCTGCGGCCTGGGACACCGCACCGGACTCCTCACTCCCCGACGAGATCACAACATGGGAGGGGAGCCGGCCCTTGCGTCTCCGGCTGGCGGTGGGATCCCCGCCGCTGTGCTCCACAGCACCTTCTCCGCCCTCTTCATCAGTTGACGCTGCAGACAGGGAGAAACAAAACACAGGCATCAGGGCACTGTACAATGGACACATACACACAGTTGTACATGAATGGCATTGGCAAACCTCAGACATGTCATCACAATCCCCAACACATATGTCATTACAACTCGCACACATGAGCCATACCACAGCCATATCGCAACTGCCACCACCATCCATACACATACAACAGCATGAGCAGCCAAAGGTGAGCCAGACATCACACGCAACACAGGAAGTGCACCACACATGTACACACACCACCACACTTGCATGCATGTGTACACCTCTGCCAAGTGTCGCAGTGTTCAGACGGGCATCCATGTCACATCTGCCAATCAGGCTTCCACATACCGCTGTCACATGCATCCATGTTTCATCACTGTTGCACCCTTGTCAAATAAACACACATGCACATGTACACAGTGCTGATACATGCAGCCAAAAACAACATACATGCGTGACATCACGGACATGTCTACTTACATACACATTAATCCAAACATGTGTACCACACAACTGCATTTGGCATGCAAGCCTACACACACAAGCACCATCCATGTCTCACACATTCCAGCCCTCGCATGTGTCAGCCCCACGGCCCTGTATGCCCCCACCCATACTCGACCCCATACAAACAGATGTGCAACCTGCACACTACTGAATAATCACCACACGCACTGCTCACAATCAGGATGCATGTACACTCACCGCTCGACTCCAGACGGGTCAGCTTCTCAAGGACCTGGACGTGGAGCGCTGGGGATATGCGTTCCAGGTCCCTCATCTGTTCTTCCGACAAGTGGCCCCGGCGCCCCTTGGCATCCGCTGCCTTCAAGAGGCGCCGGGCCTTGTTCAGGGTCCTGGACCTGAAGTCCTCCCAGCGCTTCTTGACATTTTGTAAGTCGCGGACTGCCACCCCCTCCGCATTGATGGCAGTCTCAATGTCAGTCCAGATCCGAGTCCGTCCTTCCTTGTCAGCGCGGGAACTTCCGAAGAGGGCATCATACTGCCCCAGGACTTGCTCCACCAGGACACCAACTTCGGTGGCACTGAAGCTGGTGCCCCTCTGCCTCTCTGGCCGGGGGTTGTCAGGGGTCCCAGATGGTGTTTGCCCCGACATGACAACCCCAGAGGCAGGAGTGGGTGGGCAACTGGGTCCTGGGGCTGGGCTGTGGAGCGATGGAATCCCAGTCAGGAGTCTTCGGTTCCAGCAGGGGTGGTCACAGCAACAGCACCCCTGGCTGATGTGCAGGCAGCAAATGGCAGGGCACGTGGGCAGCAGGCAGTCAGGCAGCAGCAGATGGCAGGAGGGAGCGTGCTCGGGGCTCTGGGGGGCAGTAGTTCGGCCTTCTGGGCAGGAGCGTGGTCTTCCGTGTGCTTACGCATGGCCAGCTTGATACGGAGTGATTTGGCACGTGAAAAATCTGCACGTCAGCGTGCAATTCGAGGAAAGGCCCTTAGCGCGTAAGCGCGTCTGCACGCATACGCCTTTTCATTGGACAGAAGGCGCCTCAAGCGCAAGCGCCCCTGTGACGTGACGCATACAGACGTGCATGGGCATTTCAGCGCGCGTGAAAAACTGCACGTCCGCGTGTAATACGAGGAAAGGGCCCATTCGCGTAAGCGCGCGTGGAAAACTGCACATCCGCGTGTAATACGAGGAAAGGCCTTTAGCGCGTATGCACGGCAGCACGCATATGCGATTTCATTGGACCAAAGGCCCTTAGCGCGTGAGCGTGTCTGTGATGTGACGCGCGCAGGTGTTTCCCTCATTGCACGTGATGACAGAACACACGTGGATTTCCACCAATCTCGTGTGAAAGTTCCCTGCACCCCGGAACACACGTACCCAGGCTAATTGCGTGTGGAACTTCCCGCGCACTCCGAAACACACGTACCCAGGCCAATTGCTTGTACGCTCACTCCCCTCCGATCACACGCGATGACACTCGGACCGTATCCGAATACGGGAAACCCGCGCACGGCAAAAGACGTGCACAGGCGTCAACGCATCCGCCCACACGAAGGCAGGCGGAGCCGTCCCCGCGCACAGCATAAAAGTGCGCACAAACAACAAACGCGTATATACAGCTACAATGAATGCCCCATTTGTCGCTGCACTGATCGTGGGACACCGCAGGAGGAGGAGAATAGCCAGGGCACGCATTTTCGCACCACGGACAAGCCTTTTTGGGATGCCTGACGACCAGGTCTACGGCAGGTATAGGTTTCCACCCCATATAATCCTAGACCTGGTCAGGGAGTGGGAAGATGACCTCACATCCCCCACCCTTTGCTCCCAAGCATTGAGCCCCTTGGAGAAGCTGCTCAATGTACTGCATTTTTTGGCCACTGGGTCATTTCAGCGGACCACTGCCATAGTGGGGGGGGTCTCACAGGCCACGCAGTCAGGCTGCCTACACCAGGTACTGGCAATCATGACAGCGCGCCCCTCAGTCCGCAGGCACATATACATGCCCAGAACACCCGCAGAAAGGCAGGCCGTTGTCCTGGATTTTTTCAGGGTGGCACACTTCCCCAAAGTGCTCGGTGCCATAGATTGCACCCATGTGGCCCTACGTCCACCTAGGGCCATTGAGCACATCTACCGAAACCGCAAGCACTGGCATTACATCCATGTACAGGTGGTATGTGATGCAAAGGGAATCATCACCTCTGTCTATGCAAACTACCCTGGCTCCACCCATGACAGTTTCATATACAGAATGTCCGCCCTGAGCCGGGCCCTGGAAGCTGGGCAGCATGGCGACACATGGCTCCTAGGTCAGTACAAATGCCCTTGCACATGCATGCAAGTCACACACAGACAAATATCCAAACCCTAATAATCTCAACTATTATCACCTCCCCAGGGGACAGTGCCTACCCTCTGAGCAACCACATGATGACGCCAATCCGGAACCCCACCACACCACCCCAGGTAAGATACAACTCCGCCCATATTGCAACCAGGGGCATAGTGGAGCGCACATTCGGAGTGCTCAAGTCACGTTTCCGCTCCCTTGACCGCTCTGGTGGGCAACTACTCTATGCACCACCAGTAGTGTGCAGGATCATTGTGGCAGCAGGGCGTCCCGGTGGACATGGTGGTGCCCCCACATCCCCAACCAAAGGCACAGGCGCTGCCCATGGGAGGGGACAGGGCACGTGGCGAGGAAGCCCGGGCCCAGCTTGTGGCCACATTTTTCACCTAAACTCCCACCCCTGCGGAGTGCACACAGGCCTGGCACATACCAGGTGACAATCGATGATGACAAAGAGACAGTCAACTGTCACAACCCTACCACCCTGAGATAGTTGCCATGGAAGTGCCACATCGTCTGCATCCCTAGATACTTAAACACAAGCTATCCTGTGTGACCAAAAGGCACACATATGACATATGACATGATATGGGCCATACACAAGTATTCCAAGGTGCAATGAGGAAGGGAGGGGGGAACAAGGGAACACAGAGAACGGTACTACTTTTCCAGGTGTCATTGAGATCGTGCAAGTGCAGGGGTAGGGAGAATGGGAAAAGTGCAAGGGGAAGGGTGGGGGGGAGTCCAGTGCAGGGGAAGTAGCCCAAAAAAATAATACATAGGTCGCCTGGTGGCAACTACAAAGGTAAGTGCAGAGAAGTGCTGGGAAGGGAGGGCTGTAGGGATAGAGAGACAGTACTGCAGTGCAGGGGTTGCCAGGGAGGCAGTGCAAGTGGATAGTGGCTGGGCCAGGGACCGAGGTCGGTGAGAGTGGCCCAGTTGCAGCTCCTGTGCAGTTCCAGTGAAGAATTTTGCAAGGGAGAGGCAGAGAGTAAGCAGAAGCAAAGAGGAAGGTCTTGAGGTGCTTCCAGAACTGGAGATGGTTCCCCTCAAGTTCAAGTCAGGCCGGAAGTCTGTTCCAGGGGGAGAGCCCTGCTGCAGAGAGAAATCTACCCCCAGCTAGTTGCTCTGAGAAGCGGATGACCCGGACATGCAAGGTTTGCATCACACACACCTGCAAAACAGGCCATGGCCATCACTGTCATGTCACTCAAACCCTCCCAAACATCAACATGACATGGCAAGCAATACCCATACACCAACGCAGTAACGATAAGGTACACATTGCCATGTCCTAAATGTACAGTGGCATCGGACACTGCTGCCTGACCCGGAATCAGATGAAATGACAGACCAACAAAATCTCCCACCCAAAATAAGTCATTTCCAAATGCATTACAACAGTCGTAGACGTAACATCACAATGAATGCCTGTCTACATGCACATTATGCATTGCAAAATCAACACTGCAGCTCATGTGTGCAGTGTCCTACTCCTGCATCACACTGCTCAGCGCACAGCACAGTGAACAGCCATTGTGTGTGATGCACACCCTGAGCATCACATCTAAGTGACAGACCACGTCAAACATCAAATTAGGCATGTACTGGATCCATGATCGGTCACAGAACATGTGCTGCCGGGACACAGTGGGCACCAGAAGGCAAACAGTGTACACGTGGATATGCAAGGGTGGGAGTACATGTAGTGCATCAGAGTGCAAGTGTGTGGTTCTGCAAGGACATGCACTCCACATATGCATGTGCACTCAAGTGACCATCAGTGTTCCCTACACATCACATGTGAACATCCACCATGTGTACACCCCAGCATGTCAAACCACAACTATCCCCTCGCACCTGAAAGGAAAACACAACACATGAACAGGCATTGATCAGCAGAACACAACATGTACATAGGATACCACCATTGCTATGTCAGAGTTCCCATCACACTGCAGGGCAAGGCAACGATCAACAACAACCCCCCCCCTCACAAATGACCATGACCCACTGAACAACTGCACCTGGGTCATGGAGCCTCCAAACCTCAATTCCACCTGGCCACAGGATCACCTTTACCCTTCGTCACCATCTCCCACCTTGTGTGTAAAAAGATGCCTGAACCCTCAGAATCCACACTCATTTCCAAAATCACAAAATCCAAGGCATAAAAACGAACCCGAACACCCTCCAGTAGATGACTTGACGTAGCAGTACCTCACAAAGGCCAAGTACTACCACAATGATGCAACAACTAAGGTAGCACAGCAAAACAATGTCACGACAGGATGTGAGACATGTGTGGTACATGACATAGGATGATGCACCATGAATGGATGTGTACTGTCACAGGTCCCCTGTACAGGCGCGGGAGTGTCACGAAACAACCACCCCCACCATGTCCCGGGTGCCTGCAAGGTCAAACTCACACAGGCCCCTGAGACCCTGGTGGGGAATGAGGTTCTGGGATATGCAGTCGGGACAGGTGTTGACACACTGGATGACTGGAATGAGTGGCAGGAGAGGGGAGGAGGAATGACACATGAAACTAGGGAATGCACGAAAATGTACAACCTGCATGAACACATACACAATCCAAACAAACTCGGACATCATTGTCATGGCCTTCTGTAGTCCAGGCTCAGGAGTGGTACGAACCTACCAACCCCTCTAGGGTTTTGGCGCCTGCAAGTTCGGGGCTTACACAGGCATCCGCAACCCCAGTGGGGAAAGAGGGTCAGGGAAAGTTGCTTGGATAGGCACAGGAAGCAGGAACACCGGGTAGAGGGTACAGGTTTCAAAATTGCATAGGATCACGGGTGATTAGGGAGAAAAAAACATACCAAATTGAACCACACATACATCCATGCATCAGTACACTCCCCAGCAAGCCTATGCAGAGCAGTTCGTAAGAAAAACAACAAGACACTTAGCTCTGGTTTTGAGTGCTGGCCTCCTGCCTGCACACTCTCAGGTCTAGTTACAGGAGCACTGCAATGCTGCAAAGAGAGCCACAGTCAACAACCTGTACGTGCCAATTACACAAAAACACAACACCAAACATGCCCCATAGCAACAAACTACTCTACAGACTATCTGTGGTCGATGCTTCGTACCAATATATAACATCACCCCTGTGACGGGTCATACACAGTCAATGCAGTAAGTCAGCCGCTGGTGGGTGCGTGGCAAATGGAACACCAATGTGTCTCAATTCACACAACATGCAATGTTCCCTGGGTAAGCAGACAGACCCATATAGCAAGCCATGACTACAGAGCAAGTTGCGTACCACCATGACCGAAACAAAGTTGGCAGTGCATTTATCATGAAGTACGTGGAAAAGACATGCACTGCACCCGAGTATGTCCCTTGCTGTATGTCCCTGTGAGCTGCCCCTTTCCATGTCTCGGAAGGCTACATGGTTGATACAAGTGCCTCAATGGACCTTGGTGTACCGGAGGGTATGTGCCACTGCCCCTGCATGTGTCCCAGACAACCCTACTATCAACAGCCATCAGTCCACAAACACATCTGAGCTGCATTGTGTGCTTCAACACCAATATTCGTCTAAGCTCACCCTCAGTGCTGTGACTAAGCCTGCATGTGCAACTCGCCTGATGCAAGCTTTGCTGTGTCGTGGCCCCCCTGTGATGCTCACCTTGCCTGGAGTTCCTTGGAACATGTCAGCAGTTCTAGGATGTGGGTCTGCAATCACTGTGCCTCTGCTTGTGCACACATGTGCATGTGGGCACCAACAAACGGGTCCAGAATTCCGTCGTCCAATGGGCCATGTCTGCTGGCAAAGGTGCTCTGGAGGCTCATCCTCCTGCAGAAAGGGCATGAAGCACATGATTAATGCTTCAAAGTCATCTCTGTGTGTCTCATCAGGCATCTCATTACTTGACCATGTCAGAGAGTCACATCACAAATCACACCATCAGTCCGTCTTTCACCTCCAAAGTGTGGAACACTATCTACAGCATCAATTGCAACAAGCACATATACAGGAAAGATATGAAACATACTACACAATACATAGCAATCAATGTCCACATTACTCATGACACACCCCATCTAGCAAAAGCTGAACAGTGGACAATGACACCTAAATCATCCCCACTAGGGGTGTCAACACAAGTCACACAGCACCAGACATGCCACAGATATGACAGCCCAAAGCCCTTGTGTAAAATGCTGTAACACCGAACCATCCTTGCGAGCCCATGGATAAGGGAGGCAGGAGTGGCATATGTGAGTCAAGGACCCCAAGCAGCAAACACATACACAAGACACCCATGAAGGGCCCAGCTGGAACAGACATTGGATGCCTTCAAAAGCCACAAAGCACCGCACCGTCACATGAAAGCACAATAGACTAGCAATTGTAAACTAACTCAACTATTAACTAATTACACTAACTATGGAAAACCTACATTACCTATTTAAACTAACTATCAAACAGAAACTTAACTAACTAAACTAAAAGAAAAATCAAAAGTGGCCACATATGACCCAGGGGGGAGGGGAGGCACCCAGGAGGGGGGAGGTACAGGGTGCTGCTCAACATCCACTTGCGATGATGCTGAGCCAAAATTAAAATCCTCCATGGGCTCAACGCCTGCACAGCACGACCTATGTGGGAGATAGATGGTCGTCCGAGTCTGGCTCATCCTGGAAAGGAGGACATGGCACAGTAGCCTGGCCACGCCTAGCCGCAGCTTGCCCCTCGTCGGCAGCAAGTCTGCCAGACGGGTGAGCCTGGATCTGTGTGGCGATGTGACGTAGGTCTGCATGCAGAACCTCACGTGATACACGTGCTTCCTCTTGCAAGGTAGCACGTGTAACACGGAGTCCCTCCTACAAGGCCTGGCTGGACAACCGCTGTACCTCCTGGCAAGCCTGTAGCTCAGCCGAGATGGTACGCTCAAGCTGTGCAAACCTCTCCTCTGCCTGCTGCCTGTGGGACATCATAAGGACACCCAGAGTGGATCTGAGGGAAGCATACTCCTCCCTCAGGGCATCCATGTGCGCCTCTGCGTGAGCAGCAATTGCTTGACGCAGAGACGACATTTCAGCCTGGCGTGCCCTGTCTGAGGCCGCCATGCCCAGCCTGAGCGAGTGGGCCGTGGACCGTGACGCCTGCTGCTGGAGAAGCACCTGCCTAGCAGGGGGGAGCACAGATCGGGCCACACGCACCATGCTCTCAGCGATGTTCTCCATTGCTGCCCCCTGCCGTACGGAATTGGCAGTCATGTCTTACTCCCACTCAGTATACAGCGGTTGCGCACGGCGACCGCGTTGCCGGGCTTGACACCTGCGGCACCCAAGAACCGGGGGTCCTCGCTGTGTTGGCACCGCCTGCGGCTGCACGACTACATGCCCCCGTCGACGTGATGTCCCAGGCACATCAGTGACTGGTGTGGAGGGTGACCCTGCGTCCCGATCCACATCGGGTGGAGGAACCAAGACTGTCTGATCCCTCAGTGCAGGTGTCGCAGACAGAGGAGTGTCCACATCAGAATCACTCACCCTTGACACATGGACTTGATGCTCATCCAACTCAACATGGACGTCAGTGTCGTCATCAAGGCTGGACTCATAGGCAGCCAGAGACAAGATGGACTGCAGCACTTGGGGGTTTTCGTGGCCTACCACCCCACAACCCCCACTAGTGCCGGGTTTATGTGGTGTTACCAACCCTGTGTCTGGCATGACAACACCATCCTCCGCCTCCATTGCGTCATCACCTGAAAAATAGAGAGAAAAAGGTCAATACACATGTCAGAAGGACACGACACACACACACACCGACAACAAAGGCATCCGGCAGACATGTGACACACAACATATGACCTGGAATGCATGCTGGGTCTACCTTGAATAGCTTCTGTGATCAGACCTGTTGAAAGGTAGCAGTTTCCATGGAAGTGGGTCTATGCAGTGCAGAAAATGTGTACGCCACTCACTACCTACATGTACAAGCACTACATGGTGTGTGCCAGGAAATGTGAAGGCAGTGCAATGTCAAATTCAGACATCACGTGCATTGTGCATTCAATGTGTACCATGTCTAGAAGCCAAGCACCCCTCCACCCCAGTACCAAAGCAGGGATGCCTAGCATGGTATCAAAAGGCTGACCATACACCTGTGTATTGACAGGCAGTGTTGACTGGCATCAACAGCTTAATGTGATTCAAATTACAACACTGCAAATGATGCTGGGACAGTGGGCAGGACACATGATGGAAACTCCGGAGGCCGCCCACGTGTGAAGAAGACACAAGAGTTGGACAGAGTCATTGGCCATTGAACAGGCTGAGGCCTGTGAGCCACACAGATTGTCAGGGCCTAAACATGTGTGCAACGCAGGACTGAGCCACAGTTGACATGGGGAGGCCGATGAGATGGCAGGCAATGTTTGTAACCAAGGACTCATATTACAATGATCATCCAGTCAAGGACACATAGGGGCATGCGTGCAATGCACATGGAGCATGAATGGGCACTCATGTCCTTGCGGGACATCTGACCCATGCACAGTACAAGTGAGATACCCTGCATCGAGTACTAAGGCTGTACCACACGGCATATGTCTGGCAGTTTCTACGCTGGAAGTTAGCATCTACACAGGACACATGAAAAACAAACTACACATTGGCAAGATTGGAGCAGACCAGTGCAAAGGTGGAACTGGAGTGCAGAGTGGCGGAGGAGGGGCAAGGGAGCATGCCCACATGGAGTCCCGCATGCAGGCAGAGGAGACATGCATGACGGTAGCATTGCATTACTTACACATCAGAACCATGTACACGTCACATGTAGCAGCAATCATGCACAACACATCCCACAAGTGAAACACACACGTCCTCAACAAACACGCATCAACACTCACTGGACTGGGCATCAAAGTCCAGCATCTCTCCCACTCCTTCGACCAATTCAGGTGGTATGAACTCCGCAACGAGAGCCTCATGCGGAGTGAGTTCTTCCTCCTCTGATGCAGGCCCACCGCCAGTCACCAGAGTCAAGTTGTAATTTGAGGCACGCTTGGCCTTAGTGCTGCGCTTGATGTCATTCCAACGCTTTTTGCACTCCTGCGCCGTGCGCACCTCATGGCCAAATGAACTGACATGTTCCGCAACATGCTTCCAGTGGGTGTCACGTTGGGCAGCCGTAGTCTGACTATTGGCACCCACTAGCATGTCACGGCTGTGGCCCCGCACGTAGTCCACGAGGAAGTCCATTTCCTGCTTACAGAAAGGCTTCTTCCTCGACGTGCAGGAGGTCGTGGCTGTGTGTGGGGTCCCAGCCTGTGCTGCAGGTGCAACCTTCCTCCTCTTGGACTGTGGCGCAGACCCTGGCTGGCTAATGCCGCCCTGACCAGTATGGCTAGTGGGTTCGGTGGATTGAGCCAAGGGAGTGGCAGGTGGAGGGATGACCAAAGGCCTGACTTGTGTCAGTGGCAGCTGGGTGCCCACTAATGGACCCTGCGCAGCAACATCAGCTGTGGCAGGGTCATTGAGCGCAACGGTCCTGGATGGCGGACTCACAACTGGGGTGCTGTTGGGTGCCTCTGCCCCTGCACTTGCCAACACCCGGCTGTTCGGGGCAGCAGATGACATGACTGCCCCAGGGACACGTGTCTTGGTCTGAGCAGCCCGGCCTGCCCCTATGGTTTCCCCCCTGGCCTGTTGGAGATCTACCAAGGGCTCTTCAAGTGCCAACGCAGCCTGCACTGGCAGACCTGAGCCTGGGTGGCGGTGTCCACAGCTGCACCTGCAGCTACCACTACCCTTGGGCCCGTGGCAGTCGATGGAACGGACTGCCGGGTCATATGGGTGCCAGTGCCAGATGCAGGAGCTGCATCCCCCGGAACCACAGGGGTGGTGGCATGGCTGCACTGACACATGGCACAACATTGTGCTCAAGTGGCGCAACCCTGCCTCTTCCCCCTCTGTGGCTGCCCTGGACACCCTGGAGTCCCCCTACTCCCTGGTCACCACGGCCACGTCCCCGACCATGCCCGCCATGAGGAGTACGCCCAGCTGAGGTGCCCCTCACCTTTGGTGGCCTCCCAACCATGGCACAGATGTAGTAGTGCTGGCACAGATGGAGTGGTGCCAATGGGAGGTGTACACCACAATTGACCTGGGCGATTGGGGTGAAGGGGGTGGGAAGCAAGATGTTAACAGCCCCCCTGCACCTGCAAGGCTGTATGTGACCCCAGTGAAGTGGTGACGGGTCACGCAACGCTCAGGCACCCCAAAACTGCAGTAAAACCATGCACGCAACCCTGCAGCCTACGTGCGTGGATTCAACCTCCCGCAGTACGCGGTGGCACTCAGTAACACGAATAACGCGTACGCGTGGGACACGCAGGCTACTATGACATCGAAAATGGGTGCGATACACAGGGGCACCCGCAGTGGGAAAAAGAGCGTGTGCGACTCACCGTCTGACTAGCGCGATGCAGAAAAACACTCGTAGCCAATACCCCCGCCAAAAGAAGAGATACTTCCTTGATAGCTGTGAAGCTGTGATGGCGCGCGAAACAACAGGAAGCAGCAACACACGTCGGTCTCCACGAAAGGCACGTACAGCGAACTGCTGGGCCCGCTCACCTTTAACCCGTGCTGAGGGAAACGCATGCGCGCGTCACGTCACTTACGCGCATGGGCCCTTTCCTCGTATTACATGCGGACGTGCAGTTTTCCACACACGCTTACGCGCATGGGCCCTTTCCTCGTATTACACGCGGACGTGCAGCTTTCCACGCGCGCTTACGCGCATGGGCCCTTTCCTCATATTACACGCGGACATGCAGTTTTTCACGCGCGCTGAAATGCCCATGCACGTCTGTACGCGTCACGTCACAGGGGCGCTTGCACTTGAGGGGCCTTCTGTCCATTGAAAATGCGTATGCGTGCAGACGCGCTTACGCGCTAAGGGCCTTTCCTCGAATTACATGCTGACGTGCAGATTTTTCACGTGCCAAATCACTCCGTATCAAGCTGGCCACGCGTAAGCACACGGAAGACCAAGCTCCTGCCCAGAAGGCCGAACTACTGCCCCCCAGAGCCCAGAGCACGCTCCTACCTGCCACCTGCTGCTGCCTGACTGCCTGCTGCCCATGTGCCCTGCCATTTGCTGCCTGCACATCAGCCAGGGGTGCTGTTGCTGTGACCACCCCTGCTGGAACGGAAGACTCCCGACTGGGATTCCATCGCTCCACGGCCCAGCCCCAGGACCCAGTTGCCCACCCACTCCTGCCTCTGGGGTTGTCATGTCGGGGCAAACACCATCTGGGACCACTGACAACCCCCGGCCAGAGAGGCAGAGGGGCACCAGCTTCAGTGCCACCGAAGTTGGTGTCCTGGTGGAGCAAGTCCTGGGGCAGTATGATGCCCTCTTCAGAAGTTCCCGCGCCGACAAGGAAGGACGGACTCGTATCTGGACTGACATCGTGACTGCCATCAACGCGGAGGGGGTGGCAGTCCGCGACTTACAACATGTCAAGAAGCGCTGGGAGGACTTCAGGTCCAGGACCCTGAACAAGGATCGGTGCCTCTTGAAGGCAGCGGATGCCAAGGGGCGCCGGGGCCACTTGTCGGAAGAACAGATGAGGGTCCTGGAACGCATATCCCCAGCGCTCCATGTCCAGGTCCTTGAGAAGCAGACCCGTCTGGAGTCGAGCGGTGAGTGTACATGCATCCTGATTGTGAGCAGTGCGTGTGGTGATTATTCAGTAGTGTGCAGGTTGCACATCAGTTTGTATGGGGTCGAGTATGGGTGGGGGTGTACAGGGCCGTGGAGCTGACACATGCGAGGGCTGGAATGTGTGAGACATGGACGGTGCTTGTGTGTGTAGGCTTGCATGCCAAATGCAGTTGTGTGGGCACACATGTTTGGATGAATGTGTATGTAAGTAGACATGTCCGTGATGTCACGCATGTATGTTGTTTTTGGCTGCATGTATCAGCACTGTGTACATGTGCATGTGTGTGTATTTGACAAGGGTGCAACAGTGATGCAACATGGATGCATGTGACAGCGGTATGTGGAAGCCTGATTGGCAGATGTGACATGGATGCCCGTCTGAACACTGCGACACTTGGCAGAGGTGTACACATGCATGCAAGTGTGGTGGTGTGTGTACATGTGTGGTGCACTTCCTGTGTTGCATGTGATGTCTGGCTCACCTTTGGCTGCTCATGCTGTTGTATGTGTATGGATGGTGGTGGCAGTTGCGATATGGCTGTGGTATGGCTCATGTGTGCGAGTTGTAATGACATGTGTGTTGGGGATTGTGATGACATGTCTGAGGTTTGCCAATGCCACTCATGTACAACTGTCATGTGTGTATGTGTCCATTGTACAGTGCCCTGATGCCTGTGTTTTGTTTCTCCCTGTCTGCAGCGTCAACTGATGAAGAGGGCGGAGAAGGTGCTCTGGAGCACAGCGGCGAGGATCCCACCACCAGCCGGATACGCAAGGCCCGGCTCCCCTCCCATGCTGTGATCTCGTCGAGGAGTGAGGAGTCCGGTGCCGCATCCCAGGCCGCAGCTGCCGGGGGGATGTCCAAGAGGCAGAGGTTGGAGTTGGACTCCTCGGCAGCAGAAGGGGCAGCTGGGACCCCACAGGGCCCAACAGGGGAAGATGGCACGGATTCATACAGGTTGGTGGGGGGTTTGGTGGAGGAGGAGGCCGTGCAAGCACCAGAGACAGGGTCTGGAGGTGGGGATCCCACTGGTGCTAGTGGTGCAGTGCAGGAGCAGGGACAGGAGGCAGCACAGACCGCCGCGGAGGTGCCTGTGTGCAATCCTGTCCCTGATCCTGTCCCTGCATCATCTTGCACCAGCAGGGATGCCTACGTCCAGACCCATTTTCAGGCAGGGGATGAGCTCACGTCAACTGGCCTTCCTCTGCCTGTGGACGTGGCTATCCAGGTCTGGTTTGAGCCTGTCCTGGCTGGTGTGGCGTTGCGTCAACGGGCCATGTGAGGTGACCTGCAGTCTTTTCATGAAGAGACTGCACGTCATCTTGAATGGCTCGTTGACCACGTCAGGCTGCTGGGACAGGTCACCCAGGCCGGATTCCTCCATCTGATGGGGCTTGCTACGACCCCCTCCTCAACTGGACCCCCTATGCGCCAGTCGTCCTCTGTGCCATCTTCCCACCCATCAGTCACCTGGGTGCCCTCTGGAGCTGCCTCTGACGGTGTGGCCAGGCTGGTGGAGGAGGCATCCCTGCCACAGTCGGGAGTCGGACGTCCAGCAGGGGTGGCTACATCTACGACTGCACCCCAACCGGCGGAGGATGTGCAGGCAGCAGGAGGCAGTGCACGGGCAGAGGCACAGCAGCAGCAGCAACGTGGTGGGAGCCATGAAGGCTCGGGGCCTTCAACATCGGAATGGCCGGCATCGGCCGGAGGGCAGGAGGACCCAGGACAGAGAGTGTCTTCCGTGTGGCAGCGGTTGGCCACGCCATAGATGCGGAGCGGCAGCGGGCGGAAGAGGCACGGCTCACAATGGTCAGGGCGAAGAACTCCATGCAGAGGGCCCTGAGGCGGGCCGAGTGCCTCGAGGCTATCCGCAGGGGTTTGGAGGTGGAGACGTCGACGGCCCTACGGACCTTCGGGGCCATGGAGGAGGACCGCCTCCGGGACATTGAGGAGGAGTTTGATGATGCCCTGGCCCGGGACATCCACAAGTGAGCCGTGAAACTAGCCCGCTGCCCTTGTACATAGTTATGTAGGTAGTGTTAGGTTTCATTTTTGTTTTGATTTTATTTGGACCTTTCGGACATTGGCCACATTTTTGTATATAGTTTATTTTATTAGTTAGTGTAGTTAGATAGGTTTCCTTTATTTGCCCCTGGTGACTGGGGGGTGGGGGTGGTGGGAGACATGGGTGGGGGCCTGGTGGAGGCTGCCCCTGTACTGCTGGGGGGTGGGGGTGGTGGGAGACATGGGTGGGGGCCTGGTGGAGGCTGCCCCTGGTGGCTGGGGGGTGGGGTGGTGGGAGACATGGGTGGGGGCCTGGTGGAGGCTGCCCCTGGTTACTGGGTGGGTGCGGGTGGTGGGAGACATGGGTAGGGGCCTGGTAGAGGCTGCCCCTGCACTGCTGGAGGGTGGGGGTGGTGGGAGACATGGGTGGGGGCCTGGTGGAGGCTGCCCCTGGTGGCTGGGGGGTGGGGGTGGTGGGAGACATGGGTGGGGGCCTGGTGGAGGCTGCCCCTGGTGACTGGGGAGGTGGGGGTGGTGCGGGACATGGGTGGAGGCCTGGTGGAGGCTGCCCCTGGTGGCTGGGGGGTGGGGGTGCTGGGAGACATGGGTGGGGGCCTGGTGGTGGGTGCCCCTGGTGGCTGGGGGTGCAGGGGGACATGCGTTGGTGGGCAGTAGTGCAAGTTGACATGTGGGTTGGCTGGTGGGCATGGCCATGGTGGATGGGGTGCCTGCAGGACATGTGCTGGGTAGGCCCCTGTGGTGTGAGCCACCTGCAGGGGCCGTGGAGGGTGTAGAGGGAACACCTGGGAGGACCCACACGTGCAATTCACGTGTGCTGCTCCCGGCGCACCCCTGTAATACACGTACCCTGATGAGATCGCGTGTGGAACTTTCCGCGCACCCCTGGAATACACGTACCCTGCTGATGTTGCGTGGGATACTTCCCCCGCACCCTAAAATACACGTACCCTGATGAGATTGCGTGTGTGACTTCAAGCAAACCCCCGAAATACACGTACCCCGCTCAATCGCGTGTGTAACTTCCCGCGCGCCCCCAAAATACACGTACCCCGCTCAATCGCGTGTGTAACTTCCCGCGCACCCCCGAAATACACGTACCTCGCTCAATCGCGTGTGTAACTTCCCGCGCGCCCCCTAAATACACGTACCCTGCTCAATCGCGTGTGTAACTTCCCGCACGCCCCCGAAATACATGTACCCCGCTCAATCGCGTGTGTAACTTCCCGCGCACCCCCGAAATACACGTACCCAGCTCAATCGCGTGTGTAACTTCCTGCGCGCCCTCGAAATACACGTACCCCGCTCGCACAGGCCCAATTGCTGTATGTTGCCACTTTTGTGATGCGCTGGGACTCTACCGCCTGCCTTCGTGTGGCGGACGTGTTTCAGCTTGTGCGTGTCTTTGGCTGTGCGTGGCTTTGCCCTATTCGATTCCATGAATAGGTGTGGTTCGAGTGCGTGTGGGCTTTCCGTCTGCTTCCCTGCAGTACATCCCCAGTTACGCCCTTATTTTCACGCGTTGTTCCCCATTCCGCGCGTTACGCCCCGTGTCCCGCCCACTTTCTGGTGTATGCGCCGAGGTTGTGCGCTTTCACTGTGCGCGTCGCGCACGCCTTTCGGGATGTTGCAGTGACTTGTGCACCATGCACTGGTTTGGCGCACATCCCGAAGTGTACACGCGCAGGGACTTCCATGAATCGCATGCGTGCGCGTGCGTCTGTTTTTTTCCGCTTGCGCCTGCTTGCGCGAATATTTTCGGCGCACGTTTGTTCCATGAATCGGCCCCATAAACCTTTTGCTCATTTGACATACTGCATATCTCAAAGGAGAAATGGTCCTTAATTAGCAGTAACCACAGTCGTTTTTTTAATTTAGCGAAGAAAATGTGCAAAATTAAAAAAAACGACTGTGATTATTGCTAATTAAGGACCATTTCTCGTTTGAGATATGCAGTATGTCAAATGAGCAAAAGGTTAATGTTTTGTGCATGGAAAGGTCTTCGGACCAATTCTATAACTTCTGCACAGAGATTTGAACTACTTTATCCAATGTTAACTCTATTTTGGTCAGAGCCATACAAGATGGAATACAGAAATGACAAGACTATAAATCAATACATAATTCATAATAACCGGACAGAGACGTGTGCTTTCCATAAATATCTAAAAACACATGTCCAAGATATGAAACTAAATACTTCATAAGTGCTACCCATGCAATTTTAAGGTATCACTTTATAACATTCTGGGTGTTTTCATCGGAGGCAGTTCTAATAAGCCATAGAGTTTCTTTGGTGGTCCTTCTTTTACAATGGTTAAACAGAAGTTTCAATAGGTTTGCCATTTATTAAATACAAGGGACAAAGGCAAAAGAAATGGCAAGCCTCCTCCTTTAGATTTTACAGTATTTGCAACTGTCCTCGTTTTCTCTATTGTTCCAGGAGGTTATAAACCTCAGCAAAGGTAACATTCCCAATCTTACTTTCATCATTAGGGTTTTTACAGATTTAAGGCGAGGTATATCTGGCCATTTCCCCAGCTCATTGTTACATTTCATGTCTAAATATTGAACCACCAAGTTTTTACTTTTGCAGGATTTATGAAGGTTATCTATATACCATTGTTCACATTTGTGTATCAGCTCACCTTTTAAAGTGTACACCATGCATTTTTTGGTTACACCAAATCATTGGTAACTCCAATTCGCTTGCTATTTCTTTTTTCTTTTTTTTAACGAAAACAATGGCAGGCCCAGTACTTCTTGTTGGTTTAGGATGTCATATAGCCCCTCTTGATATTCAATGTACTTCTGGGGTGTTTCAGAGTTTGAGCCATTATAACAGCAGCTTCCATTTCACCAAATAGTCTATTCCATACCACCTCAATTCGAGTGCCATTGGAACAGATGGAGCGATGTTTGGCAAACTGAGAAGCCCCCTAAGGACCCTATCTATTTTCGTCTTTAACTAAATAATTAATGTCTTGCATGCCCTCATAATCCCGCTGCATATGTGGCGGCTGAAATTACCATCAGTTTATAAATCTCCATAGTGTGTGAGGTACCTCTAGTTCCATAACGATTTGAACAATTAGCAACTATCATACCCCTGCTGGCCAACACAATTGTAAACTTGTCAATATGGCTATGGCATTTACTAGTATTGTGTGTACACATACTCAAATAGTCATAGGCTGCTACTTCTTCTTATGTTGAATGCCCGATATAAAATGCATGGTTTTGTTGTTTAAGAATTTTGTTATGGATGAAGGTCATGGTCGTAGTGTTTGTTATATTGGTAATAAGGTCCTTTTGCCGTCATCTTAAGGAAAACACATCTAGTTGTCGCTGAAGCCCTATTGGTGGTTTATAAATCAAGATAGCATCATAAACAAAGTGAATTACCCACCATGTATTCCCTCCCAATGCCTGTGTGTCCATTTCTAGGACATTTACAGTCACAGCGATTGCACTTATAAATATGGAAAATAACAAGGGAGCCATCACACAACTCTGTTTAACCCCTTGTGTTATTTTAAAAGAATCGGTACAAGTGCCAACCAAAGGACACCTGACATATCCTAAGTTATCAGTATATGGTTGTCTGATTGTTTGAATCAGTGGCCTGGGAACAGAGAGGGTAGGTATCAGGTTCCAGAGGTGGTGTCTTGGGACTTAATCGAAGGCCGTCTGGAGGTAAAAAAAAGGCCACATGAAGCTGCATTTTATTAAGGTGTACATGTTTCTTATCAGAAGAATCAATCCAAAGAATTGGTCGATAGTTGATATCGACGTCCTGAAAACTGCATGTACAGGAGAGAATATTGTTCGACTCACACCATTCCTCGACCCTTAACATTACAACCTTTGCAGAGAGTTTTGAGAGGGAATCCAGGAGCGATATAATTAGCTGGATCAATGCATTTCCCCTTTTTATAGAAGGGGACAATAATGGAACCCTGCCAGCTAGCTGGTATTTCTTATGTCTTTGTTTAAATTAATATCATCATCATCATCATCATATTTATTCGGATATGCAGAAAGCATTTAATAAAAAAAGTACACAATATAAAACAGTGCAAAATATATAAAATACATTTGATATTTGATACATTTTCCAATTACAACATGATAAAAACAAAACAACATCTGATATATATATATATATATATATGTTACCACATGGAGGATAGAAAAACCTGCACTCCATGCATGAAGTCAGTAGATCCCAACAAAAATAAAAAAAAACTCGAATCCAACTAGATGAAAAAGATCGAGTTTTAATGAAAAGTACAAGAATATATATATGAGGCAAGCACACACAGCAGACAATACAGGACGCCTAGGCAGTGTCCTTAACGACGCGTTTCGCGCTTCCCTGAGCGCTTGATCACGTTCAAATATATATATATATATAAAGTAACCAGTTTATACCTCATAACACAAACATGTATAGGTGAACCTACACGCACTTCAGAGCTCAGTGCTGAATTTCTTTTCCCATAAATAAAGTGCAGATTTCAGAAATGTGAGCAGAGACCAGCCCACATGCGAAGACTCTGACCACAGCAAATACATCAGTGTGGGCCGGTACTGCACGAAACCCAATTCCTGTAGTAAGGGCTTTAAAGACAAACCTCTGGCTATAGCATATGCTGGACAGAAAAATACCAAGTGCGCAAGGTCCTCGGATGGCACTTCGCACATAGGGAAAGTCCTGTCCATGCTCTCCCCAGGCCATGCTGCCACCACTGCCCACAGGGTAATGCAAGTGATTTGTGCCCTGGTTATCAGTACCCTATCTAATGGGTGTTCTGTACATAGCAAGTATCTCTGCATATCAGGGGACATCAGCCCACGATTCTTGGCTTTCCACAGTGCCATGTTCTCTCTGTTAATACACACAAACTCATAAATAGATGTTTCCCACAATTTTATCTCGTGCCAGGAGAGCATGCTACCTGGTGGGTACAATTGTGTGATGTTAGCCGCATTAAACTGTTTCTTAATGTGGCACATCCATGGAAGCTTGCCACCCCGATAAATATCACTAAACAACTTGGTCAGGATAAGTAGCCAAATCACTGGATCACTTTTAAATAGGTCTATTGGCATATAATCTGGGATAGGGGATTTATTAAGCTTCTTTTGACAAATGGCAGTCTTAACCTTATTATCTGAGAAGTCAAACTTTTCTACAGAGTCCCTTATCCCCTTGTTGTGAGGATAATCCCTTTCTCCCTCTCCATTTTGCAGTCTTGTGCACTGATTACCTGAGTAGAGTGTACTAAAGTGAGTAAAACATTGTTTGACTGTGACTGTTGTTTCAGGTGAATTTGGAAGAGTCATATGAGTGATTATCCTCCAAAATGTTCTCTAGTTATTAGAGACTGCAGCTGCTTTCAATTTCTCCCATAGTATTTCTTCTAAGAACCTTTCTTTCTTTTCTGCCATTACATTCTTATACTCCATTCATTCTTGTATCACCTTTGCACTGCCTCTCGACCCTGGGTTCTTTAAGGCTGTGAACAGATCTAACTCCAGGTGCCTACAGTCTTTGTCATGCCAATTAAGATTACCAAATGTATTAATTCAATGTGTGTTACTCGGTGGAGTCACGTAATGCTTGACAATTCAGGTTTGGAATTTAGGGGGCTCCAAGTTGGAGCAGGTGCACAAATATAAATACCTGGGGGTTACCATTAAGGCTCTCCTTTCAGATTCACAGATGGCAGATAGGATATTACATAGGGCATGGCACAAGTTGCTCTCACTGAAAAAGATTATCAACTGTCAATGGGGTCAGTCTATAGTAGCAAAGATTAGTGTCTATAAATGCTCAATTATACTGGGCATAATCTATGCATTGGAGGTGTTCCCTCGGAGAGTGATGGCTTGGCTCCCCAAGCTGGAAGCAAGAATCCTCTGATCACTGTTGGCCCGTCCAGGTAGTGTTCCTGTTGAGGCTATGAGGTTGGAGCGGGGAGTTCCGTCTCTGCTCTCACTCTGGAAGATCACAACCTGCAAGCTGTGGGCTAAAATTCATTATGCCGAACGTAGTGATACTCTGTTGAGTCGGGAACCACGCAATTCCATCAGATTATCCAAGAGTATATATCACAGGACCTTGGTGTCAACAGTGATGCTCCATTTTGTGGAGACTGGTGTTCATAGAGTCCCAGCATCATGGCTAGAGTTTAATTCAACAAAAATAGAAGAAACAACTAACCGTCAGGATGCCGGGTAGGCCCTGGACTACTTCGACAAACTGTCTAAGTTTGGTGCTTTTTCATAACAGTTTCTTCCTGGGTACTCCAAGGTCATACCTGACAACGTTTCTTTCACCAGCACTGATAAGTTTCATAATTGCTCTGCAATTGTCCACACTCCCTGTTTGGGAAATCACAGGCGCATGGGTGGGGGACCTAGGGGAGAGAGATTGTGCAGACTTTGCCATAGGTGGGTGGAGACACCAAGACATATATTGACACAGTGCCCAGCTCTCACCTCAGAGCATAACAGAGCATGCAATAATTTTTCCACTTATATGGGGGATCAATTCTTGAGCATGATCTAGTAATCACGGTGGCAGCATATTATGCATGGCAACTGGTAGTTTCAAAATTATCCATTGAATACTAAAGGTATAAATGTAAAGCTTGAAGTTTTGGTAATTTTATATAGAGTGTTTAGTTAAGGGGGTGGGGGATGGGTAACAGATTTTATACATTGGCTTTCTTGCTGGAACATTTACCCCAGCAACATGGCCTTTTATCGAGCACAATTGTCCATGTAATTGCAGGAAATCTATTTAATTGACTGTTTTAATGGGGAAAAAGTTGCTATTGTGTTTTGTTAACACTGTAAAATTTACAGATGTAACCAAATGAGCTCAATAAAGGAAAGAAAATAAATGCTTGACAATGTCTTAGAATCTATCATATAAATTCAGATAATTGTTAGGATAGCTCTTTCCTATGAATATATAATTGCCAAAAAGTACTCATATAGATCTTTGAGTATTGTATCTTTGTCGAATGCCTGCCATTTAAAAAATGTATGATTAGGCAATGGTTGTTGCATATATAAGTGGCTTGATAGGGGATTAGTCAGTTGGGTCTTTGCTAAAAGAGCAAGTGGGACATGATCACTCTCTATTTTCTTGACTTGCTCCATTGAAACCACTCTGTACCACGATACCAAGGGAACCAAAATGTAGTCTATGTGAGTCTCTGATGCTGCTGTCTAATAGGTAGGATTAGAGGAACAATCATCCTCATCACATCCATTACCTGCCCTGAGGCCATAAGAAATTAAGATGATTGCTATTCTTTTTGCGAATGGGTATGGAAGGTGAGGCTCTCTGGTAGATACCTCAGGTATAGCCTAACATTCATCCTCTTGTATCTGCTCTTCTACATATGGCAGATTAGATTTGAATTGATGATTAAAATCCTCATCACTAAGTCATTCTCATAATTGCCACAACTCCTGCTTTTTATAATGAAACCCATCATAGAATCAAATACCACAATTGCCTCGATCGTGGCCCTCAGGGAAACATTTAAGACATACATTGGCTTGACACATAAGGTGTGATAATAACCCCCCAAAATATCAGTACAGATGCTTACAATGGACTGCAATACATGAATGAACCCATGTTATAACTCCCACTTGTGGGCAACCTCTAGGGCCTTTGTTATTAGGGTGACAACTGGTTTGGTATTCCAATGTATACACATGTTCAGTCTTCCGTGTCTCCCATAGGCAAATAATATGGGCGACGGAAACAATTTCCTGCCATTCTAGATCTTCTTCTTTGCTGCCTAGACCCCTGATAGTCCAGAGTAGAAGTCTTATTGGGCTTCTTGTTGACAAAATGGATAGTAGACTATCCTCCACCAGCATTTTATTCTCGGCAATATGATTGCAAAGGGGCAGAGGGGGGTGTCAATCTAATATTATCAATGGATCTTCATTTGATGTTTCCTTATCTATTGTATTTTGGTCAGTATTATTAGATGCTGGTAGCCTCAATCTGAGCTGGATATTGGAGCCTCTAAGTGGTAGATGTCTAAGTGCAAGATTAAGCACATTTTCCACAAGAAAGTATTTTAATAAGGTGATATTAATTGTGTCCCAATGTATGTTTATTGGGTCCAATAACCATCTAGCATGTCTAAAATCTGATCATATAATACCTAGGCTCCCTCTTGTATGACTAAGCCATGTAGGCACACTTGTTTATCAGAGACTTCAAATCCTCTCTAGTGTTCTGTGACAATCTGGGTATATGTTCATGTATAAACAGCCCTTCTCTAGTTCCATAGGTGATTGGTCACTATTGTCCTGTCTCTTAGTGTTCCTCGTAGGGAATTGCTGGGATGGATGAGAACGAGTACCTCTACTGGTCATTTGTTTTTTGTTTATTGGGTCTGTGTCTAATTTCCTCATAGTTGGATTGTATCTATCTATGTTGGTAATTACTACCTTTGTTGTTCTTTAAGGGCATGTCTATTGGGGGCTGCTTTCTGGCTACATTATCTAATGCTGCTGCTAAAATCTGTCGGTTTCACGCTTGTGGAAAGAAGCTTAGTGAAAGTTAGAACTTCTCCAGGTTTGCACTGATTTTCCGCTGGTTGAACACTGCCAGAAAACATCCAGTCGCCATACAGTTAGGCTCTGCCGTACTCTAAATGTGGTCCAATGTCTGCAAACCTCAATCTTGGTCAACTAATGGATCAGTGAACATAAATCTAGATTTTGACAGAAAACTCATTTAAGCACCTTTGGTCTTTCAATACATACTTGCACAACCCATCGACTCATAATTAGACCATATTGAAATGGTTATTTTGAACCAAATGTGTAACAACATCTAGGGGATGCTGTTTAAATGTTAGCAGCTTTGGATATTAAGACATGAGAGACATTTCTTTGGCTTCAATGATGTGATTGAAATTCCTTCCTTATTCTCTAAGGAAAGTAGTCAACTTCAATAATTTCCAAGCATTTTAGAAAGTGGAGCAGAGTTGATTCTTACATTATTGATGATTGAATGAATCAAATGACAAGTTTTGAGTGGCTAATTGAAAATGTAAAAAGTATCTATATGACGGATGAAAACCTTAATATTGTAGAAATACATTATTGATGTAAAGCAGGTCAATAGGCACTTCAGATCAGTTACCAGTGAGTTGATTTCTTGTAATTACATCAAGTTACATTAAGATGTCTCATAGGTGCCCACTGGCGCCCATAAACCAGGCAAGCTCTCGTCAACTGCCTAAGTGTAGAACCTCTACACATAGCATTACCTGACGCATACCACAACATTCTCACAGCATTTGCTCTTACATCATAAGTTCCATGCATCCACCCAAGCACATTACAAAGTATCTCCCTTCCTTTCCAGTTCTCACCATACATCACCAACAGACACTAAACAACAGATCTCCCTTCCTTTGCAAGCATCCACACAACATTAAAAAGAGAGGTAACAGTTGCACATGACTGAACCATGGATTAGCATAATAGAGATGGGACAGTAAAGACCCGTCTACAGTGATCAAGAACAAGTGGAGGCCCTATGCTCTTACCCACACAGAGAGAAAGAAAATAACCCCCATACAACTTGCCAGGCACAAACCACATAAAACAAGGCACTTCATATACACTCACTCCTCTATCACACCAACACCCTTTTAAAGAGAGGTGTAGCTTTGACACATAGTGGGCGAGAGCCCCTTCTGCTCTGACTACCTCTCATACTGAAAAATGTAGTCCAATAACTCAAACTTGCACAACTTTTAATGAGCTGTGTACCTCCATGGTGACTTTTCACTCACAGTCCCACCTTCATCCAATGGCTACCTCACACCGGAGACATGGGCCTAATTCACAGCAGTGTTTTATATAATTTCAAAACCTCATTGGAAAACGCTCTGTGAATCAGGGACATAGTCTCTTACCTACCACCACAAGCACACCTTTCTCATGGTGTCTCTCCTTGAATAATGCATCAAACTCTCACAGCAGATCCACTTAACCATGACTACCCCACACACCGGAAGGTGTAGTCCGATACGTTCACCATATACACACATATGGCTTTAAAAGTGTGGTGTCGCTCAACCAATACCACACAGAGAGACCTGGTGCAGTCCACATATGCAGTCACACATACTCCATATAACATGTCAGTACTAGTAAACGTCTCTGGACACTTCTTCAAAATGTTCAATATTAATTATTTGTCACATTAAATATCTTCTACAATACAATGCCAACACTATGACAATTAACTTCTTGAAACGTGCACACTGGAAGCCGAGAGGAGAGAGGATTGAGCTTTATTTGATTTTCAACCGGTCACAGAGGACCAACTATAGTCACTTATATTAAACCTCAAACCTACTAATGACTCCCTGTTTACTCTGCCTGCATGTACAGCCAAAGGTATAGCTGAAGACCTTACCCCTTTTTTTATCACAACTTTTATAAATAAATAATTAGCTCAGGGGGGTGTTCCTAGGAAGCTGAGAAATGCCATTATTATGCCGTTACTAAAAAAAACCTGACCTGGACCTTGCCAGCCAAAATAATTGACGCCCTGTAGCAGGACTACAGTGGCCTTTAAAAATAATGGATAAGGTGGTTACTTCCCAGTTGACAACATATCTAGAAAAGGAGTCATTGCTCGGCGGCTTTTAATCAGGATTCCGCCCCAAGTTTGGGAGAGAGATGGCAATTCTGTCGGTGTATGACGAGCTGTTGGGTGTCCCAGATAAAGATGGGCTATCACTGTCAATGAAGCTGGACATATCTGCGACCTTTGACATGGTCGACCATGACATCCTGCTTAACCACTTGAGAGTGGTAAATAATGTCTCTGAACATGCCAATAATGCTTTGGATTGTTCTTGGCTAACAGACAACAGCAGGTTAAATTTGGGGTATACATCTTGGATCCCATCGTGATGGGATGTGGAGTTCTGCAAGGATCTTCATTGTCGCACTGGCTTTGCAACCTATACATGTGACCTTTGATGAATATTGTGAGGAGTCATGGATTGAGTTATCATTTTTATGAAGATGACACACAGATTTACAACAAAATTTCCTTAAGATGAATCAGTTCTTGGAAGACATAAATGAGTGGATGCCAAAAACCAGCTGTTGTTGAATGTATCAAAGACCAAGCTTATATTGTTTAGGTCTAAACAGATTGTTATGGCTGATAAAGGATCATTCATCCCAAGGCGTAGAGTTAAAATTCGCCTCTAAGACCTAAAATATAGGATGCCTTTGGCAAGCCAATCTTGAAAACAAGGCACCTGTCAGTGAAAAATTCCAGGCAGTATTTTCCATGCAGCATATGCTTCATCAGGTTTTACCATTTATTCCTGACGAGGATCGTGCAACGGCCATGGGGGCCCTAAGGAATGGCTACTTGGACTATTGCAATTATCTTTTGATCGGCATTCCTGCCGAACAAACGTATAGGATCCAAAAAGCCCAAAATGCAGCAGTCTGACTTGTCAGCCATCTAGGTAAATTGGCTCATGTTTCCCCTCTTCGCTGAACATTTCACTGGTTGACAGCGGAAGATTGTATTAAATTTAAGGTGGCGCGTTTGACATTTAAATGTTTAAATGGTTTGGCTCCTGACTATTTGAGTAACAAAATCTGCTGCTACCAACTGTCAAAGATGCTTTGATCAAAAGACCAACTGCTGCTGAGTGTTGCCAAATAGGCATGGGCTTCCAGAGGAGACAGAAGGTTTGCAGTCTTTTGCCCTAGACTCTGGAATAAAATTTCCATAGAGATCAGGGTCTCAAAGATGTTTTTTCAGTTTTGGAAAGCCCTTAATTTAAATGGTAGAAGGGGGGCTACAAGCTGGCCCTTTCCTATCTTCTTATTTAGGGAACTCATATGGGCACTTCTTTTATTTTACTTGGTTTGTCATGTTTTCTTGATATCAGCTGCACCGTCATACAGTTGTCTGTTCTGAGCGCGTTATAATTAATCAAGTCAAATAAAATCAAGTCTATAGCTGGCAGGCACCTCTACATCTGCAATTCCGCAATCAAGTTAATTCTGCTTAAAGACTGAAACTCATACTCAGGTTCTCTCCAAAGCAGCATTTAAAACTCTGAATTACTATCATTGCCTAACATTTCATGCCGCTATTAGCAGCTCTAACCTGAAAAAAATATTCCAAAGATTAAAGCTAATAACATTGAACCTCCTGCAATTCCATGTCACGTCGAGACCCTGTCACCATTCCTCTGCACACACCCAATGCAACCATGACTGTAAGTCCCTGTTGAAACACAAGCACACCCACTTACATTTCCACTGTGTTGCTCAACCAGATAAACCAATATCTGCATTATACATACCATCTTACACTATGAGGCACAACTGCAAAACACAATAAGTCTTTTTATGCCACATTATCCTAGCACAACACAGAACTATAGGCTGACAAGGACTGGGTTGGATTGGCCCATCAGCCTTTCAGACTGTGGCTGATCCGAAAACACTTGGAGGCGGCCAAGGGGCCTGTTTGAAGCCCACGCCTGGGCCGGTTTAATAGTGTGCCATGGCGTCAAGAGCCAACTCAGGGCTGGCTGCAGGGCCTGCAGGCAGCGAGTCAGCGTGAGACATCATGGCGCCAGCCACCAGGTGAACTTTGCAAGTGAAGTGTTACTTTTTTACAAAAAGTGTTTTTAAAAAAAGTTACACTTCACTTGCAAATTTAAGGTTGGGGCCATGGCCCATGGTGCCTGCCTATCGGCTGCAGGAGGTGAGCACAAAAGAGAAAGACCAACAGCAAAACTGGCTTCAGAGAGAGGGGCCTTTCAACAGACTAGTAGGAGAGAGAGGGATATAGAAAGAGAGAGAGTTGATCAGACAGACAGAACAGGGAGCACAAGACGAAGAGGGGGAGGGAAGGACACCAACAGAGAGGACCCGAGGAGGAGGGGCGAGAGTTTGCGAGGAAAGAGAGGGCAGGGTTTGGAGAGAGAAGGATCGAGGAAAGTCTGAGCTTGGGAGAAATCTGTCCACAGGAAAATACACAAGCGACCACAGAGCCAGATCTTCCCGGGCGCAGAGCTGCAGCCCACAGGCATAGACTGCAAACCTGGAAACTAATGGCCTTGAATGCAAAAAGGGGCAGAGTCTGCAAATTACGATTGGCACACCTGCAACCGAGAGACATAAGACTGGAAATCAGGGGCAGAGACTGTGACCTGCAGGAAGAGATTTCAGCCAAAGTCAACCTACAGGAATTGACTGCCGACACTGTAGCCCACGGACAGAGACTGCCTGTAACCAAAGCCAGAGAATACAACCCTGCCACCTGGAGCCACTTTAAACCTTTCCATCAGAAATGGTGAACTAAAAGCAGAGACTGTAACACAGAGAGCAGGGTGACACCTGTAGACTGCAAGCCATGGGTACACACTGAACCCCCGAAACTAAAAACTGATGAAAATGCACGCTTGAGACTGCAACCCCGAACTGCCGAGGCAATAGTCAGAAACCAAAAAGACTGCTCAGCCTGGCAGCTACGTGACTGAAGAGACCTGGGAACTGGAGACCATGGTGACGGCGATTGGAGAGCAGAGGCTGCAGAGTGTAGACATCAGAGACTGCGCAAACAGAAACACAGAGGCATTCAGGGGAGAAGACGCAGAGACTGGAATTAGAGAGAGCAGAAAGGGCTGGAAGGCAGTGGAAGCACAAGCCTGGCAAGCAGAGACAGCCGGTGAGCAGGTCGTCAAGGTGACTGCATGCAGGCTCTTCCGTTCACATGTATGGGGGTGAGGTGCCGTTCATGTATGTCATCAAACGTGGTTCTAGTTATCAATGAACGCTGGAGAGGGCGCTAGGGGGGGCGTAGTCCACCTGCCTTCCTTCTCTGCAGTGCACAGTGTTTTCCAGATGTGAACATCCGTGTTGCCTGGGTTATCATGGGCAAGCTCATTTTCCCATGCCACCTCAGAGTTTGTACCCACCACCCCTAGAGGGATGTGTGCTAAATACAAGTGGGCAGTTGGGCATGTTCTCTGAAGCAGGGGGTGTTGTTTCTCTGGTGGGCAGCCAGGCCCTTTATGGGTCCCCAGTGGTCCCATAGCACATACATGGAGTCTTGACCTCTGAATGGGGTTTGACTTAAAAAGAAGACTTGTAGTGGTGGAATGACTGACACCCCACAAAGCATTGATATACATAGTGGGGCCTGTCAAATTCTTCTGGTTTTGTGGTGAGGGCGCCTTGAAGCAGGCTCTTAATGTGGGGGCTTAAGTTCTGTTCATTGCTGGGACACAGTGCACAAGGTGCACTTTTCTACTTTTGTTTGAACACATAAGCATTTAATTGTCATGGTTAGACAGTGTGTTTGCTAGACCTCGCCTCTCTCGTTTCCAGCGATGCCCTGTTCAGGAGGCCGTGGGTGGGATCTGCGGGGGACACCGCCAGCCAGCGGAAGAAGCTGAACCAGTCGGTAAGTACGTCTGTCCTCCAAACTTTGCTCTGCTGCTGTGCCTTCTTTTTTATTTTGAATGAAGGCAAATAATAAGTGAGTCCTAAAGACAGCTTAGTAGGTTAACTGCTGATCAGGTTGGGTAATAGCAACTGGTTAATAACAGTGAGACCAGTTATTATAGCGCTTTGAAGATAGAGTATATATCATTAAGCACTATATAAATCACCAATATGTTAATGAACAAACCGGTCTTGTAGTCACTAAGATCACGCTACACCTTTACCACACATGAAGACACAATTCATCAAGCTTGTTTCAACTGGGTTTTCCTATTGGAAAATGTGTTTGTAAATCAGGCCCGCTACTTTCTTAGATAGCGTATAATGCCATGGTTAGTCTCTTTCAAATGGCAGCTTGTATGCATATTATTTATTAAGCACTTGTAAGCTTTATGAGGGGAATAGCCCAGGATCACACAACTTGTGCAAGCATGGGGCCTGTGGTTAGCTGAGGGCTTCAGTGCCACCAGCATGCTTTTACAAGAAAACATGCATAGTGTTTATCCAAAGTGCTTGCTGGTGGACTCTCAGAGTTGCCCAAAGTACGAATCACGTTTTTATTGTTACATTTTTTTTCGTGTGTATAATTTCCCGTGTTGTGGTCCTCTGTGTCATTCCTGGTTGTCGGTCGCTTCTGCATTTTGGATTTGGTCTGGAAGTGGGTTGTGGTGAAGTATGACAGTTATTGCGGGGTTACTTGCCCTCAGCTCGCTTGGTCTGCTTACATGTGTACCACACCTAACGCCCAGCCAGTCCATTTTAGGTTAGTGATGGACCTCCAGACTTCACCTCGGCCCCTCCATGGTGGGGAATGTAAACAAGCTCTTGAAATTGCGAGCTGACTGGTACTTCACAGTATACTCTCCAATTATATCTGTGGAAAATACTCTTTGCATGACCACGGTACCAAACGAATACATAAGAATTGCATTGCTTACTTTACCTGCCCGCCTCCACTTTTTCTTAATAAAGGCTACTTTTACCTGTGGAAATTTGGACAGTCCAACAAAGAGAGTGGAGTGTTTTTCAGGGCATGGTATTTACCTCTCTAAAGCATCCCTGTTTCTATAACACTTTGTGCCTGCTTTGAAAAAACAAAAGCACGCAAGTCGAGTGCAAAGTTTGATGGTAAGGCTTGATGAAAGAGATCTGAAAGAGTCCCCATGAGAAGGCGTTTGACAGGGAGTGGCAAGAATAGGGTTGGGGACTAGCATGGCAATGGGCAGTCACCCGCACTCCGAATGCCGCTGCAATGCCAGCATCGGGACACACGACGAGCCCGCTGGCCTCTGCTGCCCATCCACCGCCCAAACGACTCAAAATGTGCTTGTAGCACATACTACCGGCATCGGACTCACCCACACTCCGAATGCCGCTGGACCCACCTCTGCCAAGCCCCCGAGCAACCCGTACATGTAGTCGACCACCCACTATCTTATCCCAAGATATCACTTGCCAGCATATCACACGTGCAGGCTACTACCCACATGCAACCAGAAGCTCTGCAGCAGCATGGCACACAATACGAGACCAGGACCACCAATCATGACCTTGACCTGTAAAGTTGTGAATTGACGCGATTCACAGATGATGGTTTGAGGCGAGGGGTGAGACACATTTTTTTGGGGGAGCGGGCCTATTTCTTGTCCCAGTCCGACCCTGGACAAGGATAATATACTTTCTCTTGCTTGCGCTGACACAGAAAGAAAAATCTGATTTCTGTCCTCCATCACAAACACAGATGGCTGAGTCACGAGTTTTTGAAAGTAGGGTGCTCCAAGAAGTAGCTGCGTTGGAAGAAAAAACCAAGACAGAAAAAACATTTCGAAATCTTTCCCAGGCAGAGAAAACCACCCTTAATTCACTACTCTTCAATGAGCAGATAGTAATTAGAAAAGCAGATAAGGGGGGGAGCCACGGTTATTCTGAACAGAAAGGATTATATAGACGAGTATATGAACCAACTTGGTGATACTAACAACTACCAAAAATTGGACGAAAATCCCACGCTAAAACTAGAAAAATTAATCCATCAGAAAATAACAAAAGCAGAAGAAAGAAGGTGGATAACGAAAAAAGAAGCGGCTTTCCTGGTGGTTGAAATACCAAGGACTCCACAATTTTACATAATCCCCAAGATACATAAGTCCCTAACTAGACCACCAGGGAGACCTATAGTTTCGGGGTGTGACTCAATCTTGGAGCCACTTTCGAAGTTTGCTGATCATTTTATGCAACCAATGGTGAGGAAGATGGATTCATTTGTAAAAGATACAACACAAATAATAAATGAGATTGAAGGTAGACCCTTTGATAACAATGTTGAGATTTTGATCAGCCTAGATGTAGTAGCATTGTATACACATATTCCACAGAGAATATCACTCGAGGTATTGGAAGAAATTTACTGACAGAAACTATGAATACTAATACTCCAGTGTCTTTCATTATGTGGTGCGCCGAGATGGCACTTACGGAAAGTTATTTCCACTTTAATGGTGCATACTTTAAACAAACACAGGGTACAGCCATGGGAGCCACTTTAGCCCCGAGTATTGCGAACCTGTACATGGAGGCCTTTGAAAAATACTGCATCTATGGTGACACTAACCCCTTTAAGAAAAATATACTATTATGGAAGAGGTATATAGATGACGTGTTGATCATCTGGAGAGGAGAAGAAGATGAGGCAATACGATTCTTCGATTGGATCAACCATCAAAACCAACATTTGAAGTTTACGGAAAATACAAGCAAGGTAGAGATTAATTATCTGGATATTACCATCAAAGTGGATCCTGTGAAGGGAGAACTTTTTGTGAAACCATATAAGAAATCCACTGATCGCAATACTTTGCTGCATTATACAAGTTTCCATCCGAGGCATACACGCGATAATCTACCTTTTGGTCAATTTATTCGGCTAAAAAAGAACAGCACCAACAGTGCAGATTATAGAGAGGGAGCACATAAATTGAGAAATAATCTGCACGATAGAGGCTATCCTTCTAAGCTGACAAGAAAAGCAATGAAGAGAGCAGACAACAACAATAGAGAGGCGATCCTTGAGCAAAACCCCAGAGATAAGAACAAAGACAATCTAGTGTTCGTAAATACGTTCAGTAATTTGTCTAATAGAATCCAAAAGATTTTTTATCAAAACTGGGGGATTCTTGAGAAAGGCAAGGTTCCACTGCAGAAACCATTGATAGCATTTCGACGTAGTAGATCTATAAAAGATCAGGTAATGCGGAATGACATCACCAAACAGATAAAACCACAAATGACGCTAACACAGTCTTGGGGTATGAAAGCCCCAGAAGGACATTTTCCATGTGGATCTTGCACCTGTTGCCAACAGACAAGAAAAACCACGGAAATCAATCTAGGTCTAAAGAACACATGGAAACAGAAAGTCCTGACTAACTGCAACTCTGCGTTTGTGATATATGTCATCTGGTGCCCCTGTAATAAGACATACATAGGGAAGACGGAAAGAAAAATTAAAATCCGGATCACGGAGCATAAGAGTTGCATAAGAAATAGAGTTAATTCGGCCCCCCTTGTGGGACACTTCATAGAAATGATACACAAAGTAGAAGAGCTACGATGGTCAGTGGTCTACATGGTGAGAACCACGAACGATGTGAATCTTGACAGGAGAAAGTTAGCTCAGAAAGAAAAAGAATTAATCTTTCTCACAAAAAGTGCAGAATTGGGACTTAATGAAAAGAATGAATAACAAAACCAACTCTGTGCCTCGTTCTGACAGACATTTTGGCTAAGAAGACTCAGGACAAAATATGCCTTATAGTGAGAAGAAGACGGTAGTAGGTAATGGACTTTTTGGCTTGACGTGCCAAGGAAGGGAACCCCGGAGATCCCGATGCATAGGGGTCACTTTATGCACTGAGATAACCTGAGTAGGAAAGACTGTTTGGGTTAGCCGGCCTGGCATATATCCCTATGAAGAGTTTTTAATCATAACTGTTCTGTCTAAATATGCCGTTACCCTGATCCATTCGGATAATGATAACATTTTGTTTCACGTAGGGAGAGTCAGGTACATGTACCCCATTTCTTCGTGGGGGACGCATGGACTAAGAAAAACTGATTCCCAGGCTCAGAAAAGCCGCGATCCCCACGTAGACTTAAGCCATACTCTCACTACGTGCGTAGTGGGAGTTGATTTGGGTTAACTAGAGCCGTGGAACGGCATGCACTGCTTGTAAAGAGCTAAGACTGAGCGGTATTGGAGACCCGCTAATGGAACCATAATTGTTTTTCAACTACAGAGTTTGAAAAAAGTAAAGGGAACGCTAGTGAAAAGTCAGCAGCACGGTAACTTGGAGAACCAGAGTAAAATCAGCCCAACTCACGGAGCGGGAAACACATGCGGTCGATGCCGCTGGCAAATGCACTGCCGATCACAGCAGGGAACATGATGGTCCCACCTTCTGATGGGGTTGTGAGGCGACCAAGTTGGATCAGGTCAGATGGGGGCCGGAGGCAAGGAGGGCGGAGTTGTGGGTTTAAAGAGATAGAGATTACCAGAACTCTGCCTCCCGATCACGTGACTTGTTGGTCACATGAACTCCAAATCCAATAAAAAGCAGGACAGAGTAATGGAGACAGAGGGAAACGGCCGACAATCAGAGAAAGGAGTGTGACCCGATAGACAGAGTGGTGGGCAGCTTGATGAGAGCAGCCGTCCAAACTCCAGACAAGGCGGCAAAGACATCCGATGTAAAGGATGTAAAGGTAAGAACAGAAAATCTTAGAGGATATGTAAAACCCCTTCCTAAATGTATAATGGGACATAGATTAAAGGCCAAATACCTGAAATGCTGTTTTTCTACTGCTTCAGAACACACTATAATGAGCTTTTCCCTGGGACAATGGAAGAAGACGGATTTTAAAGAAGTGCTACACGTTATAAGCCAAGGATGAGATAAAACAGGAATCCGTTAAACTACTAATCTAGGTTAGTTTAAAGGAGTGCATGTGGGTGTATAACACGATGCTTTGGGTAATAAAATAATGACCAAGATAAGGTGTGTAAACTGGCTTGCTTGCGATTTATTTGTGAATAGGAACACCTCCCAGTGATCGTAGTGATTTACATCCGCCTGAGAGCCATGCAACTCCACTACTAGAGGGCCTTGGAAGTTGAATTTAAAATCAGAAGGACCCTATAAAGAAGACACACAAAAAGAAGACAGTTAATTGAAGGTAAAAACATTGAGATATACCCTGTTATCCCATGCAGTATACTGGTGACTCACTATAGATTGATGAGATATTCAGTGTGGTGCCATAGATTTCATCATAAGAGACAACAATGCGGCAAATGTAATGTTGCTAATCATTGTTGGGGGACACAAAGGTGTAACCGTGTTGAACTATGTTTTAGAAAAACCTAGATGCTGACAGGGGCAGAGAGGTGATGCCATGTTAGATGTAAAGAAGGAGATAATCTAAAAAACGATACCCTTCGCTGATGATCGTAACCTAGCAGGTTGTGCATAATAAAAATGGCAACCAGGCCGATATCTCAAATACTAAATTTCGTTTATCCCATACTAGCTTCCCATAGCTTATCCATTGTGAAGGTTGGACCCTAAAGAAAAGTGTGATGGAATCCTTTTGAAAGCGGTTTCCCACAAGAGATTAAGTCTACAAGAAGACTATTATGATTGTACATTTAATTGAATGTTGTGTAAATTATTACCCCTGAAGAATTTCCTAGTGATTAGTGTGTAAGTATGGAAGGAATGAAACATGTCGGGTATGGTTTGAATGTGGTATGAAAGTAAGCATGGGTTTTATGAAGATAAAGTGAAAGGTTTTTACGGACTAAGCTGCTTGGCTCTATGATAGAGGTAAGCACCTTGAAGATCCAGGTTAAGAAATGAATTTTGTAAAATGTTAAATGGTCAAAAGATACATGAGATTAAATGTACACAGCGATAATGTATGGCAATGTTGCAGATACTGTGATTTGGTATACTACTTGAACAACTCTCCATAATAATGGAGTTGTGAAAAAAAAAGATAAAAAGATAAAAAGTCTTTTTATTGAAATATGAAAAATAAATAACTATTTTTGATAATACGTGGTGCAGTCAATTAGAATTTAATGGCTACTAATCTCATATAGTAAGGTTCAATCTTTGATGGACTTGGGGAAGCAAGGGACCGAGTGAACATTGTGTATTGTTTAAAAGTTCTGTTTTTAGAGAGCTGTTCACTATTGGTCGTAGAAAATATTACCTCTAGTCTCTCTGAGTTAATTGTGACAGAAAGAAAAACATCACAGATAAAATGCCCCCTGCTTTCACAAGTTGCACTCCGCTGCAAGGCCCAAACATGTTTGGGGATGCTTGAGGTCTGCAGCAGAAGGGATGTAGCCATGCAGTTCGGGCTGGACTGCCCCTTTTGTGGTGGGACCAAGCCTGATTTGCATATGGTCTTTCCCCTTTTGTAATGGCTTGGCAGGCCAAGAACGATGGTCTGCAGGGTTGCCCAGAGTAATGCCAGAGTAATGCCAGGGGTTAGGATCAATTCCAAACCTTCCAGCCATCACATCTTTTGTTTTGCATAAGGCACTACACCACTGCGTCTTTCCATTCAAACACGCAATACCTGCTCACTTTCAGGAACTGGCAGGTCCTCTTCCCTTCAACCCTACCCGCTGGATTGCAGTTTTCCTCTGGATCTCCATGGTGATCAAAAGGCTGTGCGTTCTTTCTTCAAACGTTTTCCCAATCTTCGAGGGTATGACAAAATCACGCTCCTGCCACGCTGACAGGAGACTATTTCTAATACTGTTCCTTCTCCATAGAGGTCCAGAGCTGCCGTTGGACTCCTCGTTCCCTTGTTCACCATACTCGGGATGCACTTCTGACGTCACCATTGACGATCAGGAAATGGAATACAGCAGACCTCCAAATCTACAACAACACATCATTACCTATCTCGGAACCCAGCACGCCTCACAACTGTATACTCTTTACTGGCAGGGTAATCATCCATATAATTCAGCTCACTCCAATTACCCAAATGTGGGGTTAAGTTAAAGTTAAGGAGCACAGTACAGCCTGGAAAAAGACCTGCAGTCAAAAGACGTGCCAGCTGGGTTATTCTTATTAAATATTCTTGTTTGACATCCTTTTTACATGTGCAGCGTGGTTGTGTATTTGTTGGATTGGTCTCTTTATAGGACCACTGTGCCTCGGCGTAAGTCTTTTCAGTACCTGCTGATACCGTATCCCCACCTCTGCAGCTTCCTCACAATACAGGAACACTGGGGCAAAGGTTATCTTGCTGACACCTTTGTTGCCCCTGAATCTCCATTGCAACGTATGCACCGCGGGGAAGACATGACCTCACCAGACCGTTGTTTTCCTTGCAATCTAGGGTAACCTGGCTATTTTCTGGCCCAGCAGATTTATACTCCTCACCCAGCTGTCTTGCTGACACCCTTTACTTTGCACTGGTACCGGACACTTCTTCCTTTGGCCTGGTTACTGGGTGTTGGCACCCCTTACCTGGCCTCTTCTCTTGACAAGGCCTTCACTTCTTCTTGTTCTTCCCTGGGTCTTTTTACTGTGCCCGGGTCTTCTATTGCCTGATACATCACCCTTATCTTCACCCTTTCTTTGCCATCCTTATCGCCATTGATGTAAAGCCGGTCCACAGACACTTAAGGTCAGTAAGTTGCTTTATTATAGTTACATCAAGTTACATTAAGATGTCTCATAGGAGCCCACTGGCATCCATCGCCCAGACAAGCTCTCTTCAACTGCCTCAGTGTAGAATGTTTATACATAACATTCCCTCACTCATACCACAAAATGCTCACAGCATTCCCTTTTACTTCATAAATTCAATGCATCCATCCAAGCACATTACAATAAGTCTGTACTATGTGTTAAATGCCCCAAGCTTTTTTGGTCTCCTATCTAAATGTACACATCTTTACAATAGAAATGAAGCAAATATGGCAGACAAGAGAGCAGTTCTGCCTTTGGTAATGGGAGGATGCTATGATATTTCACAGTATGGGACTATAACAAATTCAATGACCCTATCTGAATGGATGGTTTCGGTTTTTGCATGCACAATGATATACAAACAATCCCAAGAGGACAGACCTGAACTTTGCAGAACATAAGACTGCTGGGATCCCTCAGATATTTTTAGAACCACTTGAACAACTAGATTTTTATATAACTAACTGAGATGTTCTAGGTTTTTGGTGTATTTTTTCCTAAGTTACATGGGCATATGTAATTTTGGTTTTCCATGTTGTATCCCACAATGGGTATGCACATACATAAAGATTCAACTATACTGTCATCCTCAAGTTTCATAGTTCTCCATGTATCACCTACACATATGGAAAAGGAAAATAAAAGACTGACTACCCCTCTCTCTAAGGTCTATCGACGACACAGATTGAGGTGCTTAGAAACTATTGCATGAATCTGCAATGAGTACTTATTGAAGATGCTAATTATTAGACTCAGACCGTGAAATTACAAAAGTATAAATCATTTTAATAATTTGATAAAAAACCACATTTTTATAAAAAATTATGCATTTATCGGCTTTTTCATACACCATTCATACCTTTCATACTAATTCATTTGTACTGTAACATAAGGGTTTGGCAATTTACATTTTCTTTGTGCATATTAGTTGTTAATAGTATGCATGACATCAGAAAAAACAGTTGGTTTTTCTAAAAGGTCGACATATGTTTCGGCCCCTTATAATAGTACCATTGTTGTCTACGGTGGTCTACAGAATTGTTATTGGGCCATCTTCAAGACAGTGATGATTTTTTTGGAAGCATAAAGTCTTCACCCTTTTCTTGTACGAAAAGCCATCTGTGGTCGAAATGTGTTATTTGGGACCACGGAGTTGAAGTTAAAGGGAATCTTCTATATTACCCTTTATCAGGAATCAATAAACTCCTCGGTGTAGGTTGATCTTTAGAATTCTGTGCTTCAAAGCCGCATAAATTACTGTCACCTAGAGGGAGCTGTTGATGTCGGCAGCATCAAGAATAATGCCTTGTATCTTTATTTGGGAGGAATATTCAGCTACAGGCAAGAGGATGTCACAAGCATTGACATGCTGGTTTCCTCCCAAATAAACATACGAGGCATTATTCTTGATGCTGCCGACATCAACAGCTCCCTCTAGGTGACAGTAATTTATGCGGCTTTGAAGCACAGAATTCTGAAGATCAACCTACACCGAGGAGTTTATTGATTCCTGATAAAGGGTAATATAGAAGATTCCCTTTAACTTCAACTCCCTGGTCCCAAATAACACATTTCGACCACAGATGGCTTTTCGTACAAGAAGAGGGTGAAGACTTTATGCTTCCAAAAAAATCATCACTGTCCTGAAGATGGCCCAATAACAATTCTGTAGACCACTGTAGACAACGATGGTACTATTAAAAGGGGCCGAAACATATGTCGACCTTTTAGAAAAACCAACTGTTTTTTCTGATGTCATGCATACTATTAACAACTAATACGCACAAAGAAAATGTAAATTGCCAAACCCTTATGTTACAGTACGAATGAATTAGTATGAAAGGTATGAATGGTGTATGAAAAAGCTGATAAATGCATAGTTTTTTATAAAAATGGGTTTTTTTATCAAATTATTAAAATGATTTATACTTTTGTAATTTCACGGTCTGAGTCTAATAATTAGCATCTTCAATAACTACTCATTGCAGATTCATGCAATAATTTCTAAGCACCTCAATCTGTGTCATCGATAGACCTTAGAGAGAGGGGTAGTCAGTCTGTTAAGTTCCTTTTCCTGTTGAGAATCTCCCTGTCTACAGACTCGACCCCCCGATAACAAAACATTTTGGGAGTACCCATTACTATAACTCACCTACACATATTACATATAAACACATACATGAAGTGAGGCAAGTATGCTTTCAAATATTTATAAATGATACTTCCAGTAAAAGATAGCCATACATTATTCTAAAACTGGCTGTAAATATCAAGCAATTTACTTTTTGGCGCTTAATAAAGCATATCTACCTAATAATTTGCTAATGTTGTACATCATAAGGACATGACTAAGGATCTATGTTACGTTCCTATTATTTGAAATAATATGAGGCTTCTTACCACTATTTTGAGTATAGACTCCCTCTACGTTTCTACTATTGTTTAAGTACAAAATGGTATGTGACAGATTGCTTGAAATGCTTGCTTTTAATACTTTAATTGGATTAAATGATCATCATGTTTTGGATTGATAATACAATGCTTTAGTCTTCTATTTACATCCACATTTAAATCCTCATTTGACAGATTTCTTTGCATTTTCTGTGCAACATAGGCTTTGTTAAATATTTTGTTAAAAGTACCATTTATTCTGAGGATTGATTAAAGTGAATGACCAGTGACCATGCAAAAATATGGCCAGTTAAAAAAGAAAGAGCAAAGATAGTGCAGGGGTCAAGGCATTTTCACAGTCTGATGGGGGTTTGTGGTGCCCTGACGGTGATAATTTGTATTGGGTGCAGACTGTCTTAGCTTCTTTGTATGGAGCAGATAACTTGGTGTTCACAACTACAACTGCACTGGGTTTGGCTGAAAATAAATGTTTGAAATCATTGTTGATTCAGCCAACCAGTGCGCCCAACAAAATAATACATGCCAACTCTGCCCCATTGAGCAATTGATCTCCATAAAACCGCTTTTATTCTGTGTTTTTTTCTGTGGACGGTACCAAGCCTATTTCGGTTTAAAGATCTACTGTTACATTACTTGGCATTAGAAGGTATTAGAAGGTAGCCAACAAACTCCATGGTTAAAGTATGTCAAATGTTGGTGCAATAGACTGAAGGGCATTTAGGGGGGCGTAGATGCAATGGACCTCTATAGAAATATGGGGCATGGATACGAAGGTCAAGAGTGATTCGTTCCTGGGGGGATAAACCTGTCTAATTACATTTTATTGTTTTTGCTTTGCATTTTTATCATCTTAGATTGTATATTATTCTAAGCCAGTGCTAATTGGACGAGACCTGCTTCTTTAAAACAAAAAAAATTAAATGCATTTATATATATGCTTCTGGAAATGTTTATATATGATAGTGCTAATTGCTAATAGGTGTGACTCATTAGAGATCTATATTGCTGAACAATAGAGTTGCATTGCTGAGTTGCATACATGGGGAACATGGATACCCTTTATGATCAATAGAATGATCCTGATGAAGAATGTGTATAGACCAACACGCCCATCAAATTAAAAGGGAACCTGGTGATCATCAATCAAGGTAATTAAAACGTATGCATTCTTACACATTGATTACAAAAGCTTGAGTGATATACTTCAGCGTATTCTGAAGACATTTCTTATTGTGTTCATTGGGTTCGAAAATGTGCACATACACATTATGATTTGTATATTGTATTATTATGAGAATCGTATGACTCGAATGAGTGATATGAGATTTGTCATTGTTGTATTGTATAAATTTATAAAGCGCAAACTAAAGCCCGAGAACATCTAGGCGCTGGAGGAGAGGGACAGTCCAGGAGTACTACCACAGCATAAGAGATTAAAAAAGATAGGTTTTCACTACTTTGCAGATTTGGAGATTGTATTTATTTATTGTGCATTTGTAATGTGCTGATACATAAAGTAAATTGTGTTTCAAAACACCCACTGGGCAACAGGGAGGGAAACATGGGAATGAAAGGCAAATACAACAATGAAAGAGAGAGGCCATCCTACTAGGCCTTGCCAGCATTCAGAACGTGCAAGAACACAGAGAGAGAGGAGGGGGGTAATTGCTAGGAATAACATGGAGGGAAATGCTAGGGAGTAAGTTGCAAGCAACTGTTAAGTAACTGGCAGTGATCACTTGCTAAGAGTGGTCACTGCCAATAAATAAGTGCAGGCCTGTGATAGCAGAGGCCAGTGGGTGCCCAATGCAAGTGCTAGGAGGGGGCAGGGCTGAAGGAGATTAGGGGTGGGAGGCCTGGGCCCTGGTGGAAACTTAAGGGCCCTGGTCACCAATCACAGCAAATGTAGGGTTTAGCAGGAGAGAGGGGGGAAGGAGGAGGAGAAAAGGAACGTCTTGAGGAGTTTCTGGAATTTGAGGAGATCCTGTTCAAGACAAAGAGAGTTGGTGCCGGAGGAACGTAACATATTTGGTGAGAGCCAGTTATAGATAGCGTGTTCCCTGGCCCCAGACAGCCTTATGGATGACGCAGAGGGATTTGAATTTGATCCTCGCAGCAACCGGGAGCTAGTGGAGGGATTTTAGAGCTGGAAAGATGCAGTCCCTGGGCTTGAGGCCAAGGATAAGTCTTGCAGCCCTATTTTAGATTAGCTGTAGAGGACGTAGAGAGGAAGAGTGTAGATTAAGGAAGAGGCTATTGCAGCAGTCTCCAGTATCATGGAGTGAGGCCGGCAACTTGTTCCACAGGGTGGGTGCGAGAACCGAGAAAAAGCGAACACCCAGCCAAGGTCTCTGATATTGTGCCACATTTTGCAAGACTTGAGAGGCTGAGCAAAGGCAACTAGTGGGTTGGCAGTGCTCCATCTTATTTCAAAGGTAGATTTCTCCGGTGTTGTGACGGGCCCGAGGAATGATGCATAATATCTTAAACTCCACTCTAGTCTTTTTATGGGCAGCAGCCAGTTCAGCTGCTGCAACATGTTTGCAGAAGGGTTAGGTCTAGGGGTATATAACGCCAGTCTAATCATGGAATTCTGAAGCATGTAAAGCCGCTGTAGCTAGTAGAGTGGTTGTCCCAGATAGACGCCATTGCAATAATCCTGGGATCCCATAATTTCTGAGGTAACCACGTTAGTCCGAGGGAAGAAAAGTTGTAGATGTGTCTTTGTGATATTGACAAGTGACATACAGAAATTATTATGCAATATATACAAATTCATAGATAATTGAGATTAGCACCTGAGGTGGGGGTGCGAATCAATCAGGTTGCTCAAAACATGGGCTGAAATCTCTAATCTCAGCCCATGTTCCGAACAGCCGACTGGCTGCTGCTCCCGCCCGTAGCATCATCTTACCCCCACCATCCCTTATTTTTTTTTCTATGTTTCTGACCACCCCCGCCCTACTTACTTGATTTCAATGGCGATGGCGACCCCTCTACCGCTGCTGCTGCGCGTCTGCTGTCACTCTGTGGCCACCGTGGACATGGATAAGGGGCTCCTTATGGAGCCCTGCCTTCCATTTCCATGGTGGCCATCTTTAGACAGTATTTTCATTCATTGAACGGGACGCAGCATCCCGTTCAATTAATGAAAATACTTTATTTTAGCACCCCGGGTTACCACTTCGCACGGGCCTATGAGCCGGGCCACGGGCTGATCAGACTCGATCCGGCCCGCCGGATTGGGTCTTAACACCATAACGATTTCTTCAAGCATATTCTGGGTCTTCCACGTTCTGCATCGGATTTTGGTGTACACCTTGATCTTGCTTGTATTTAAACAAGACATCCCATAATCACATAAATAACCCTGCAGTGCTAAAACACAAACCAAGTATTGTACCTCAATATTATTGACTGCTATGACCAAATCATAGGACCAAAAACCTCATCAAATAACATGACGCTTCTTTTTTCTCGTACAGCCCACCACATAATGTGCTACGCAAATAACTGGAATTTCAATTAGTGTACAGATACTCTCTGCTGCTATCATATTTCTCAACCATGCTGCTTACAAAATCTCTTCACATTTTGGCTCGATATTCTGTATGTATAAGGCAGAGAAATTTAAATTGCTGCGTAAATTGAGCATGGGAAAAACCTTCATGCTTTGGAATAACTCTGTGGAAACATAGCAGCAGGACTGTGAATACAGATTACATTAGCAGTAGAAAGAGTCACTGCATCATGTACCAACAACATGCATAAGAAATCACACTTTGTTTATAAAAACAAAAACAGCTTGACAAGTCGCACTTACTAAGAAATGATCATGTGCTCTCTGCTTGGAAAAAAAATAAATGTGAATGTCTCTACCAGATTCAAATCAATGGGTCAATGCCACAATAAGGTGGAAATGAATTCATGAAGATGTATTATTCTCTTGCTTTTTACTCATGCATAATTAATGTGATTCTAGCTAATACAACATTACAAGTTCTCCTTGTGTCTCGCTAGCACACCACTGTTGGTAGCCAGCAAAACCACTTAGCACATAATTATCAGTCATTAGTAGTTCACATTGCGCCTGAATACCAAATTACCACATGCCCACTTAGCCGACTTTTGCCCATCTCCATCACGCTCTGCTGGTGCATCATGACAGATTTCAGATCACCTAGTCTCATGCAGTAGTATTCCACTTCTGATTTGTATAGGATTACATGTAGATTGACGAATGCCTCTACTCTGGTCAATCCCTTCTAAAGATTCCAAGTCCCATATTTCTTGGATTCTTTTCATGTTCTATTGAAACAATGACCCCTGAGACGGCGGGCCATTACCGCCCAAGGTAATGCCACTGGGGCTCATAGTTACAGAGGACCTTAACAAAGGCCTTGTGGGCATTTCTGTGGGCGGTATTGGGCCGAAGTCATGGGGCTTATTGCCATTAGAACTACTGCCCGTTAGACCGGGTTACTAATGATTTTTTTTTTCCGGCTGCAAGATACATTGCGTTTCGTAGCCAGGGGAAAAAAAGTTTAAAAAATAACAAATAAATGGCTGTGGCGGACAGAAAAAGAAGTCCCTTTTCTGTTTCTGTGGCGACCATAGCAAACAAAGAAAATGGCCGCCTTGGAAGGGGAGAAGGGAGTACGCTGAGTCCCTTCTCCCTTTCCATGGCGGCCATTCACTTACATTGAAAAAAAACATACAAAATGGCCACCTTGGAAAACAGAGAAGGGACTACATGTGGTCCATTCTACCTTTCCATGGTCTTCTGAAAAAGAAAAAAGAAAAAAAAGGAGTGTATCCGGCACGCAATGCACCAAGTGCATCCATGGGATTACACTGTGGTATTGCTCGGAAATGAGCCAATCCACGTGCAGCGTATCCTGTGGATTCGTTGTGCAGGGTACTAATTGGAAATATGCACGTTTTATAAAGAGTAAAATATTCCCAGGTGCAAACGTCACCTAGTGTTCTGTACTGTTTATAACACCCGTCCGCAAATCAATAAATGTAGAAAGTCAAAAGTCACAGAAATCTGAGATGACTTTTAAAATGTCTTTGTTGTTTTACCAATATACAGAAAAGCATACCCCAAAATTGCATTAAACACATTTCCACGTTTCTCTTTTGGAAAATCAAAACAGCAATATAGTTGACATTATTTTTCATAAGAAGTTATATATAACCCGGTTGCTTACATAGTCCCTAAGATATGTCCCTAGTGAATGCCAGGTGTATACCTCAGGTGTTGATGAGCTATGAAGTGAGTTTGAGCATCAGAAGGAAGATAGTCTTGTTTGCAAGGAAGGGTGACAGGGTGAAGTTGGGCGTTAAGCCTTGCAGTTGAGGTTTGGGCAATGGAATAGGCCTTGGGACAGGGATGGCCCAGAAGGCCAGGATTGGCTTCATGGCATGGGTCTGCCTAAGAACAATGATGGGATTCTGATGGACTATGTTCCTCACAGCTGGGATGGGTCTGGTAGCTGGGTTGTACCTCCAGTTGGGAATGGCCATCACGTGGGATAGGGCTAGAGCTGAGAGGAGCATCAGGCAGGATCGGGCCCTGGAATGTGCTGGGTCTTTGGTACTGTTCCTGGGTGGCCGTCAGCTGAGGTGCTTGCTCAGTCCTGAGTAAACTTAAACTACATAATCTGATTATGTCACAAATATCAGATCGTATTTTGATTGGACAGTTGTAATGTCGTCACTAGCTGAGTATAACATATTCTGATCTTTCAAGTATATACGCACAAACATGTCAAATATTTTCTTATTCCTTAACATTTTTGAATTGACAGTTACCTCGTGAAATAGTGCTTACCAACATCTGGACAAAACCCTAATGTGTGCATTGTGACTTCTTCAAAAATACAGATAGTATATTTTTGTGGTGTGGTTTTGCTGCTGATTTTAGATTAGCTGTCCACAATGTCAGTGAAGTGCAGCAGGACACACATGTAACAGTTCGGGAAATGAGCAGCTATTTCTAAACACAAAAACGGAGAAGTAGAAATACTACAATAGCCATTGCAATATGTACAATGTTTTAGGAATGTAAGTGGAAAGACGTCAGGCTATGTGAGAGGAACCCCTTTTTCAGAGCCTTGTTTTGAGATCAGTGAGTTCAGTCCCTTGTGAACACCCCACTGAGACTCCAGTAATGAGTTTACCAGACTTAGCAATGACGCTGAACATGCCTCAATGGAAAATTAATTAAAAATAGACAATGGTTCAGATCCCCTGAACTTGTGATGCTAAAACAGTAAAGGCAAATGTAAGTCGAACAACGCAGGACTGCAATTGTGAGAGCTAGGTTTGAGAATATGTTTAATGTAGAAAAGGTAAGGTTCAAAGTTGATCACATGCTGGTATTCAGAGTGCAACTTTCTTAGAAACTGCACGCAAAAGATGGCTGCACTTTCACTACAATTATATATTAAAAAGAGGGTAGAAGGAATGCAGAGGTTGTTTGTATCTTATTTTCTGATCATTAAAAGTACATACAGAGGCTCAGCATTTTAAAAGTTGGTACTTTAAATGTCAGTTAATTAAAAGAATACGACAACGGTGTGAAAAAATGTTGTAAACTTACACTAAAACCTGCAGACAGAAGCAGGCAAATTCTGAAGCAACGCTCCTCCAGTGCTGTGGCCACAATGATGCTGTCTTAACGAGCATTTTAGAATAAAGCGCCGATCCGTACTGTAAAATATGCAGGGAGTGGATGAGCATTCATGAATCTGAAACATGTCACCAACAAAGGCTCTTATTATGAAGCATAGATGATATGTTACATCCTCCTGATATTACGCCTGCAAACAAAAAGATTTACCAACGAGCATGCAACACAAAACTTTTTGGGGGTAGAATTTGAGAATCGAAAAAATATTAAAATTTTTAAGTATGGAGCGAACAACTATTCTGGTTTCATTTGGTTTAAACTCGTTTAACTTACACCAAAGGTATTATGCAGGAGGATTTGTTACTTCTCATTTGGAAAGTAATGTGCTTTAGGGGTGTCTGACAACTACCCAATGTACGTTTGAGATAGGAACTGCTGATGCACCCTCTTTTGTTGTTTTGTGCTAGCGTGTACCTGTCAATAAACGCGTGCAAGATCTCGGCTTCCCATGATCTAAACTGTGGCTACTCTTGTGAATGGATTGGTTTAATCTTGCGAGTTGTGACCGCTTCTGCTCCATTTTCCTGGTCTTTATTAAATGGTGAATATATGTATTTTGTTGTTTAAAGATTGATTTTAATTCACGGTTAATAAACTTAGCTTTCATGAATCCTTTGGCATCGGAGTCTTTTTAAAACTTAACTACATCTGATTTTGTTTTGGCTTTGCTATTGAACATGATTTGCAAAAGCCACTTTCACTAACACTGTTGAGAAAGGAAAAGGAGCTCCCATTTGAGAAATAGAGCTTACAAAGCTCTATGTAAGCAGTACAGGGGTTCGGCTTGCCTATCCATCTCTGGTGCTACACTGAGATATGTGCTCACTCTCAATGGGCCTCATTACGACCCCGGCGCTAAACCATGGTGCTATTAGCACCATGGTCCATGTCGGAGTCCGCATTGGTGAATGGCGGAATTACCGCCCCATTCCAAGGTTGGTGGGGCGGTAATTCCCCATAGGGCTCAATGGGAATGGGGAAGGTGCTAATTACAGCACCGTTAAAGTGCAACCCGCAAAGGGACCTCGTAATCAGGCGTTAAGGGTTTAACGGCGCCGATGCCTTTTTTACGGTGCCTTTAACCCCTTAAAGCCTGGGTTGTAATGAGGCCCAATGTTTTCATCAGGCACCCCCCTCTCTTTATCGGGAGACAAAGACGCTGATGCTCCTTAACTGCATATAAGACATACACACCATCAACCTCTGTATTTTACTTTGGTTCCATAGGTTTAGCATAAGACATAGAACTCATCTCCAATGCAGACACCTCGCCAAGCAAAAATAGCTCTGATTTAAATAATGTGAACAACCCTATTCAAAAGATGAATGTCTTTACAGGAATGCACACATTACAAAAATCAATCCAAAATACAATTTGTCAAATAGGTAAGAAATACATAGAATAACCCCTGGTTGGTACGAACGAAAACGGCCCTACATGTTCCAGTTCGCTCCTCTATCATGGGATTTTTGTCAGGTGCAGAAGCATTCTGGGAGTTCTAAAAAGGATCTAAGAAAAAATTAAAAGGGATCGTGAAAAAGCGATTGATAAAACGCAGGTAATACAATCAGTTTTAGCAATGAAGAGGAGTTACTGCCGGAGGAATCAGGGATTAGTAGGTGTGACCTACTCGAGTAGCATTTATGTTATTTGGAGTATTTGTATGGTATTGGATGGTATTGACCTAGCTCCAATTATTTCTTTACATAATAAATTACAGCACAGAAAACTAAGAAGAGCGTTGACTGTAACAACATAACGTCATAAATGTACTGGGCAGCAACCCCAGTAACTGCTGTGTGTGTATGTGTGGTTGTATAAGGTGCCTTCTCTTCCTGCATTTTTGGAGAACACCAGCCTAGTGAGCTGGGCGCATTTAATGTGCCTATGCCGTCCTGCAACCGGTTTATATTAACAAGGGGCAGATTAATAGAGGAACATCAGGGGCAGAGGAAAGAAGCTCCAGCCTCTTAACGTGAAATCCTGCCAGGCCTTGATAATTTACAAATGTTGGGAGCTGTGATTCCAAACTGCCTCTCTGCCCCATCTGGATCCACCCATTTTACACCTTTGCTAATCAAATGACAGAAATTGCCATTCAATGTATTAATGTTTTGTAGGGTGTTGGCGAGTGGGCAGGGCCATTTTAAGGAGTCTTGAGGCCCGGGGCACAGACTCCTTTGGGGCTCCCCTTTGAACCAATGAAATTATGGGAAACAAAATCCCTGGTCGCCTTCCCCACATCACGATCAAAACCCCCGGGTTGATTTTTTGTCCTCCAGCAATGGAAATATGCCTGGGGCTCCCAACCAGTCTTCCATACCCTCTTTTCAGACTAACTGGAATCGGAATAATGAACAAGCAGCATTTGAAGGGCAACATTTTCAGTCCAGGACGAGGTTAGTTGTGCTCGTGCATAGGTACATGAACAGTTTTTTAAATAGCAGCCATGAGAAATGTGTAGTTCAAATGCAGGGCACATATAAGTAGCTGTATGAAGAAGGCACACATACCCCAGCATAGAGAGATGCCCTATGTTGGCTGGCCCATTAAAAGTAAAAGTGTCCAACCATGTAGACAGATTGCGTAGATTGTGGATATAAAATAGAAGCTATTGTTTTCAAGATGTTTTGCTATTAGTCTGCAAAGAACAAATTACTTTGTGGTGTGCAATATATCACTGGTCATGATTACTATATAAAATTCATGACTTGTATTCTCAAGCGAGACAGTGCCGATTGAAGCACCCTCATTTTACATGCCATAATGTAAAACTTGCTTGTTTAAAAACAATAAAAACATGTTTGAAAAAAAATAAAAATTCAACACTGTAGCCAGTAAAACCATGAGTGAGACTTTTTTTGAAGAGCGTACCCTTAGACAAAATGGCTCTTAGAGACCGAACTCCCGATTCTCGACTAGATGTAAATTGTCGAAAATGTCATATTATATTTTACTGACATGTTCGTTAATTAACGGCTATTCTGATGGTCTTGGATTTCACTGAGGGAGCACACAATTCACCAGTTCAGGAACGTTTGCACCTGTTGACAGCATTGGCTTGAAACCAGCCTGGCAATCACCAGTTCCGTAAACAGGTTGTTTGCATGTCCCTTCTGATGTTACTGCTCCACATTAGTGACAGTTTAAAAATGTCAGACACATACTCTACCTCCTTTGGTGGGTTCCATGTGCAAATATCACCCCAAAAATGTCACCGTACAAGAATGGCACCTTTTTTTGCAGCAATATTATCCCATGGATCCTCCGGGGGACATCCCTGCAATGCCCACCTTTTTTAAAGGGAGCGGGAGAAACCCCCTCAACCCCCGCTCCCATTAAAACCTAATTTTAACCCTATCAATAATGTCACCTATGCTGTTTCCCGATGACTATTTATATGGCGACATTATTGGTGGGGATAATATTACGTGATACCCTTTGGTGGTGGTCCGCTTATTGCACTTTCGCCATTGTGGAGGAGTGTTACCAGAGAAAAGAGGCAAGGCCCCCCCCCTTTCCCAGTCACAACCTACCGTACACATCTATCTAGACATGTGCATTTGCACGGGGTAAACCAACAGATTAAGTGCTTCTCAACAAAAACATAAAATCTCACAAGTACGCCTGATCCTAATTGTGTTGGTTTAAGTAAATATTTTGCACAGAATTGTAAATAACTCTGCAACTGTCCTATAATGACTGGATTGTTTTTTAGAGTGTTGGAGGGATGGGTTGGTGAGGGTTGTTCCACAGTGCTACAGAAAACTGAATGCAAAAATTGGTGTTTTGGGCATAGTTTTTGTTAAATTGCAAATTTTGTGCAATTATACAAAACTGCTGCTGAAAATGTGCAATTAAAAAAATAGGCGAAATGCAGACTGTTTGTGACACAACAGTATTGTCCTCTGCGCCGATGCACAGGACCCTCTGAAAATGCAGACAGTACCTGGGCATCATGAAAAGGCGCAATGAAGCATGGTGTTTAGCATGCTCACTGTGCCTTGAACAGAATCCAGCCCTGAGAATTTTCAACCGTTTACAGACTGGAAATGTGGACAAGTTAGGCAAAAGAAGATTAAATGAGTTGCCCAGGATCACACATGTTGGTTAAGTGTTGAAGCTGAGATTTGAGCCAAATCTGCAATTTCTGTACTTGACCACAATTTTTCCCAGTTCTTATCATAGAGCAAGTTGCAATTATTGCGTTTCACTGTCATGAACTAAAATAGTACCTTATTGTTTTAAGAGCTGTCTTGGAAAGTATGCATTTCACATAATGACCCAATATGAAGTATTTTAGGCAAAGGTACAATGATTCTAGCTTCATTTTCACTATCACTAAGGCATGTACATTAGCACCACAATATTAACTGATGTGAGCTTAAACGGCTTTACCTGGGAATTTCAATTGTATTTTAAAGTTTTACATGCACCCAAAAGACAGAATTGAAGACTGTTATTTAGTATGTGCAGAAGTACCTTTCAAATTGTGCAATAAAGCAGACTGTTTTTTTGCCAAATGAGCAGAATAGAAAATGTGTTTGCCAGAGGTCTGTGACATTTGGTTGGCTTGCTTCTGTCTAGATCCCCTTGCACTCAAATAACCTACATGAAAAGGCTGATCAAACACTAGGCGAAACAATACCACCTGTAAGTGAGATGGCAAACCTTTTCACAGGAGACAGCACAGCACAATACAGTGGCATACGATGATTTGTCCAGGATCAGTGTATCTTCCCCTGGAAAAGCTAGGTTATGAGCCTTAACACTTTGGGTCCAGTGCCTCGAATTTGACAACCTAATCATCTCACCCTACTAACACTTTATGCAACTCATTGGGAAGTGGTTTCCAGTTTTAACAACCCTCATTTGGAGGAACACAGCTCTAGACCTGCACCAGATGGATGCTATGTCACTTTCTATAGATGGCGCTAACTGGTGCAATTGGATTGCTGTGCCCCACACGTGAAGTGTTACTATCACAAAAGTATATATACATGCATGTTTATCAACCTCAGACATAGGAAAGGCTGAGTCGGCCTTGTTTGAATTTAATACTGTGATTTGGCATATGAAAACAAATCTCTGTAACCAGTGTCTATCAAACTGATCAATCTTCTGAGCAATCATGGCACTCAAATATATCAATATGCATTTCAACTTTTGTTATGGCACATGATCTATATCTAACTCACAGAAAGGTGAGAAAACTACAGGAGTTGTGCTATAATGACTGGACAAACTGTGTGTTACAGTGAACACAAAAAGCATTATATGATTAATTGATAGGACCAAATATACTGGTCAGTAACAGCTTGGCTGCATGTTTGGCACCCCAGCAGAGCACCATACATGGTATGCGTTATTTCAGTTTTGTAAAACAAATGGGAACTGACTAATTTCAATCAGGCAGCCATGTGAGGGCCCCCTCCAGGGTGGGGGCCCGGGGCACGTGCTCCTTCTGCCCTCCCATAAAAACGTCTCTGTGGGTGGAGACAGGCTAATTCCCCTGGCTGTTTGAGCCTCACTGTAACACCAAGGGAAGGCAAAGGGATTTCTCTGCTCTGGCACAAATGACAGGAAGGGGCTTCCTCCACCAGTCACAAACTGATGGATCAACGCACAGCAAAGTGGTCACCAGTAGGAATCTGGTTACCCTTGTAATCCACATGACTCTGGGCTGTGTTGGATGTCTTTGTTCCTAAGTCAATCGGGAACTCTTCTTCTAGGCATTATGTCCTGGAGGATAAAGGGAGAACTGCTGGAAGTCCTGCTTTGTCAGGTCTTCTAAATCAAGGTCTAGGATTAGCTGGCCTTGGAGAAGAGTGTCTAAGTGAGCTTAAATCCGAGCCATGGGATGGACACGTAAAGGATAATCATGTCTAGAATTTTGCTGAAATGCCATCCAACCCAGATGCTCAGGTGGAAAGTAGACGACAAAACCTAAGTAAGATCACAAGCAGAAATCATGCAAATAGAAGGAAGATATGAGCTAGTAGAGGAGAATCTATCGCAGGCAGAGGACAATGAACAAATGTTATGTTTTGTTATGCAGATTTGTAAAGCGCGCAGTCACCCAAGGGTATCATGGCGCTGGAGAGGAAAAACTAATTAGCCACATGCCTACACAGCACCGTTGTCTAAACAAATATGTTTTTAAGGCCTTTTTGAAGGCCAAGTGATTAAGCAATTTATGTACTGCCAACGGAAGATCATTCCATAATACCACTGCAGCTACAGAAAAGGCCCGGTTACCAAGACGGGTACGGCAAAAAGGAGGCTCACAAAGCAGGCCTGCAGAGGCAGAGCCCAGATAACGCTTAGGAGAGTAATGGATGAACTTGGTGCAAAGATATTCTGCCCCCTGCTCATGCAGTGCCCGATGAACAATACAGAGTGACAGCCAGTGCAGAGTGCGAAGAACAGGTGACATGGGAGCGCCATTCGGTGAGCCTGTTGCAACCCGGGCCGCAAGAATTTGCAAGCGTTGGAGCCGTTGAACCACACCCTTAGGCTGAGCCAGCTAGAGGGAGTTACAGTAGTCCAATCGGCAAAGTACCATGGCCGCAACCACCAGTGGACGAAGGGGGCTGGCAACATGGGTAACACCTTTTTCTGAATTTTCTTTCTGTGCCCCAGCCAGGCCTAAAGCCTGACTGGGCAGGATCAAGGAGTTCAGAAGACTCCACGAAAGAGGATAGAAGGGGGGAGGCCAGGGATTCTAAAAGCTTCATAGAAAAGGGCAAAAGTGAGATGGAGTGAAAGTTTCAGAGGAGTGATGGGTCCAGTGAAGGTTTTTTCAACAAGGGGATCATTGTGGCAAACTTAAGTTCAGGCTGGACCCACCCCGACTGACAAGAGATATTAAGAGCTATTGTGATCTCCCTCATTAAATCGGTGAGATCTTCTTCATAACAGCCAGCGGGACCACATCTGAAAGTGAGCCAGACTTGATAATTTGGGTGGCAGCATAAACCATTTCCTCAGAGAAAAGAGGAAAAGAAGACCAGCCCTTTAGAGCGGCCAAGCCACAAATATCAGAAGGTTTGCTCTCAGGAATGGATGCTGTTGCAGCAGCGGAAATATTAGCTTGAATAGTCTAAATTTTTTATATGAAAAACTGTGACAGTGAGTCGCAGACTTACTGTGAGGGATTAACTGTACAAACGAGTTTAGCCTGAGAAGAAAGAGATTTAAGTACAGCAAATGGTGCTTTAGGTTGACTCAAGGAAGACTCAATTTTCTGAGACAAATCGTTTTTTTCTTGCTTCTAGAATTGCCGAAAAATAGGCTGCCAAGCAAGCCTTATAGTGAATTTTGGGATTGGAATTGTAGGCCATGCGCCATTTCTGTTCCGCCTGTCTGAGTTTAAGTCAAGCAGTTTCCAGCTGCTCAGAATACCACAGCTGGGACGGCAGCCTGCGAGGTTGAATAAGATGCAGTGGTGCCACATCATCTGCTGCTTCTAAGAGAGAGTGAGAGAGCAGCGAGAGAGAGGTAGTAGCAGCTGCTTTGCACTTCACTTTAACTGAAGATACAAAATCCTGTAGATTGACCGTGCTCCAACAGTGCTGCCAAACTCTGGGGGCAAGGGGAATCTTGGGCTGTGCCTGTATAGGTTTAAGCATGCAAGTCACCAAATAATGGTCAGTCCATAGTACTGGCTCAGCAGACTGAAAAGTAAGCAGAGCTTTATTCGCCAGAACCAAGTCCAGCATATTACCTAGCTGGTGGGTAGGCCCTAGAACGGTGGTCGGTCAAAAGACCGAAAAGAAAATCTCGAAATACAATAATCTCGAATCCAAAATCCCGAAAAAAAAAAAGTCGAATTTTTTATTTATTTAATTATATGCTTTTTTGGGGTCAGGTAAGTAAAAAAAATGGGTTAAAATAAAAAAAAAATAGAAAAAAGGGGGCTTGGGGGGGGAACCCCCCCATTTCGAACAAAAAACGTCATTAAAAAAAAATTCGACTTTTTTTTTTTCGAGATTTTGGATTCGAGATTATTGTATTCGGGATTTTTGTTTTCGGTTTTATGACTATAAACCCCCTAGAACATGTTGTTGGAAGTCAAGCTCAGATAAGCTATCAAAAAATAGATCAAAGGTGGGAACCCAAGGACAATTGAATTTTAGATTCAATAGGTGGAGGCGATGATGGCCTGGATGGATTGGTAATGAAAACAAGGATGACCAAAGGAGACAATTAAATAGTATCATGAAATTATTAGGTTGAAGAATGCCAGTTTCTGCTCAAGTATGAGATCATCTATGTATTAAGGGCACGAGGAGAGCACACAGAAGCAATTGAGTCATTTGAGACTCAAGATATGTTTATGGTCGAGGACTTTTTAACATAGGGGATCACTTTTATTTTCCATCAACCAAGGTGGTGTGTGAATGCGTTTATTGCAGTTTCAACAGATACAATACATAATCACATTTTTCTATGCCAAAATAACTCCCAGACACTACCATCCTCATTCACTGACGGACAATGCATATTCGCTTCTCTGAACCAATGCACTGATTCCACTAATTTAAGTTCCTAATTCCAATGTTGACTATCTTTTCAAGTGAATGGATAAAGTTTCTACCTGGTGTTGTGCATGATGAGCTAGGACAGGTCACATCTAAGGTTTAAGGAATGCGATTGGAAAATTACCATCATCAATTACAGCATAATTGGCAAACACATGAATGGCTTCTACAACCAATATTGAAGACTTGAGGGGGAGATGGAAACATTGACCTCAAATTATCTTGCCAACTCTTAAGTTCACTTGTATATTTTGGAAGAACAATAACATCAAACATAACACCCCGATATTCAGGGGTCCTTTTGAAATTCAGACTCCATCCCCAAGCCTTGCATTGATTACTGACATACTGAAATATCTTGAAGTTGAAGCAGCAGCAGATACAAATATTATATACAGGTCTTGCCAGTCCAATGCATTCCCCAGAGTTACTAGATATGCCACAATTAGAGGCCACAACAATATGTTCAGGGACATGGCCAGAACCAGCTGGGCAGACTGTAAATTGTATGGTGTCTGCTTCAGTGTCCTCATAAATCTTCATGCACAGTCAGTAAAACATGGTAAAACCTAAAAGGTGATAGTGCCATTTCAGGTATTAGTTCCCAATCTTTAAACGTCAGGCATAGGCGGAAGTACATCCCACGATTTTTTACAATATGCTTAAACAAGTTATAGAGTGGAGTCCAAATTGTCATTAGGGCTCTTGAAACCAGACCTGAGGGACAGAACCACTTTGAATGCCTTTATCATCTTCTTGCCAAGGAGGCTCAACAGTTCTGAGCCTGGCTGACGGCAGGCAGATGATGGTTGAGTCAGCAACTCAAAATGGTAATGTCAGTTCAAAAAGATCCAGTGATGCAATGTGGTTCGTCAGAACGATCGGCTCAAAGCCACCTGGAGCATAGGCAGGAGATGGTCAAGTCAGTGGCTTGACAGCTTGATGGGCTCTCATAGGGGCTTCCGATTGACTTGAAAGTAGTGGTGTTGGCTCAAAAGTGGGTTGAGGTGTTCAACAGGGTCCAGAGCAGTTCCTTGACTTGTTGGTTGCTGTGGGATTCTGTCACGGGTTTCCATGGATAAGTTGAGTCTTTCATGTGCTATTACAGCCAGGAATCCTGCCAGAGAGCAGTTGCAGAGGCTGTCACTTTCAATAGGCTGAGTCCTAGTTACGGGTGGTCTTAGCAGCGGACAGGCCTTTCCTAAGCAACAGGCCACTTCAAATGGTCTCTGAAGAGGGTAAAAGGAGGTCATACTGTCAACACAGATTGATTCATTTGAAACTTTGTTTAAGGGTCCAATCCAGGCTGCACTGACAAAGGTCTTTGCTCGGTGAGGTCAGCCCCATAGTGTTTTGTATGCAGGAAATGGGGAATGGGTACAGGAAGTGCAAGTGGACCAAGAGGTCCCAAGATGGTGACACCTCTCTCTTGGCTGCTGCTTCGCTCCAGGCATATTCAAAATCCACTCTCACCATTGTTGCCTTACATCAAAGAGATTACAGTAAATACCATATTGGCCTTGCCATTTGGGATAGCATGTCTTATTTTTGAAGCACTGGTTTATTCGTTAAGTCCTGGGTGAAATTCCTTTTTTCTTGAGAAGATGAAAAGCTTTCCCAGCAGAGAACAAATCAATCTTTTAGGACTGAACCCAATGGACTGTTTTGGATTAAACCCAGCCACAGACAGTGACACAAATGCCTCTGACCATACAATAAACTACTAGAAACCCGGGTTTCAAAAACATGACATCAAAAGGTTTTTGGCCAGTATAAATGTAAATTTCCAAAGGTCATCATATTAAACTGGATATGCCTTATATACTTTTATGAATGTTCCCCCAGACCTGGGTATATACAGTTAAATATAATGTATCTTAGAGTTGCCCATGCTTAAAAACAGCCATTTGCTGTTGGCGCTTTGGGTTCCAGCTGGAAGTTTTGAAGAATGCAGATTTTGCCATTTTGACTAACCACATGTTAGTTGTCGGGGGTAGGTAAAGCCAGTAGGGTTACACATTGGAATTTAAATTTCAGCTATGTCAATTATGAAAGTGATCCGGATTAGCAGAGCTCACTTTATGAGGCAGAATTACCAGCATCACTTTGTGTCACAAAAATCAAAACAGATGAGTATTGCCTACCTATGCAGATGCCATTCTGACATAGTTACTGTTTGCAGAAAATGGGTCAGGTTGTATAGCAACACGTGCAATGTACTTTCTAATGTTCTTGACATCTCAGGTGGTGTGTTGATTCCAGTGGTTGTTGCATTGCCTCTCTGCCTCTGTTCTTCACTCAACGTAATTTCTAACCACTGTGAACATTTAAATGTGCACCTTTGTGTTCCTTTCTAATGGGTTCTCATGTAGCTATTCTGTTCTTTATTTTTGTTTTTAGATAAATTGTGTTATGGAGTACTTTTTTTTTCTTTCATCAAGGATGTGTGTGAAGCCCCTCAGAGGTTGAGAGCAAAGCATATCCATCTCGGCAGCCAATTGATGTGACGTTATCATGTTAGGCATTTCAGTTTTTAGCAAATACACATAGCCTAACACGGTTATTGGCCTTCGCAAATGGCAAACAACATATCAGGCAGCAGCTGCAACTGTCGGAAACTTTAGGTCTTCTAGTAGTTCTTTGGCAACTTGTGGCAGGCACGTAATTGCTACAGCACAGTTCTTGAACAGTAGGCCTATGTGAAGAGTGAGATAATCTTCTGGACCATGGCAATCATTTTCTTTTAGTGGCTGGCAAATACTGATATAATTTGTCAACAATATGTGAAGAGCTAGCATAAATCTAGGAACGTTCAAGTTCTTGCCAGTTTGTAAGGCAATCAGGACATTCGACCATTGTCAATAGCAATACAGCCCACCTGTGAGTTTTACTGATTGAGCAACCGTGATACCCCGTTTTTCACCTTCTCCCACATGTTAACAACAGCATGGATAATTTTCAGACAAGGTCCCTTCTTGGGTGGAAAGGCAAGGGAAGCTCACCCAGTATGCAGTCAAAGCCATAATTCTCTCTCCACTACTCCACAAGTCCATAAGGGAAGCAGACTTTCCAGTGTGTGGGCTAATCTAATACACGTCCCTCCATGTAAAGGTTCTTAGAGAGAGAATGAGAGAAGAGGAAAGAGAGAGCTGAGTGTTGAATGCGGTGATTGGAGACCTACTAGCTGACTTGGAATCCCTTGGAGGAAAGAGGAAATCCTTGACTGCCCCCATTGGCTGTCCCAGCAGTGGTGCTCTGACGCTCCCTGATGTCCAGTCCAGACCTCTCCTGTAAGTAAACTAAACCCCAGAAACCATAGAGTGTGTAGGCCCAGTATTCTTATAGAATTTCATTAGATAATTCCCCCTTACAAAATCCCCATTTGCCTGTATTTCAGTCATTGCTCCTTAACGAATCCCTATTTGCCTGTGTAAAGCCTTAGTGTATTTTTCCAAGAAAATCATTTAATTTCCCCATTTATTTCACAGGATTTGTATTGTTGGAATTCAAAACCAACCATCTTTTCCCAGTAGTCATAAAGTGTTGCCCAGAATAATGAATCCCATTGCAATCTGAGAAACAATGTTGTCCCTGTGTTTTCAACTGTGTCCTGCTAAACGAATTTCCATCTGCAACAACATTTTCCCATTGCATCTGTCATCCTGAAGCAAAACCGATTTTCCTCTTTTGAGCTACCCCTTTCCCAGAGCTTGCCTGTCATTTTAAGCATCAGTAAAAAACGAATTTCCATTTCCCTTTTCTTTCCCATTGCCCATGTGTTGAATATCCAAAAAGAGATGTTCCTCTAGTGTGCTGACTAGTATTCTCTAAAAGCTCTGCCTGTCTTTCTAAGTACAAGCAAGCAAATTCCCTGTCTTTCTTTTTCTTTCCCATAGAAGTTGTAATAAATAATTAAAAACCCCATTCTTCCATTGTGCTTTAAAAACAAATGTACCATTCTTTGCTGGCTCCCACTATTGCTTCTTTGGGCACCACACCAAAACCGATTTCCCCCTACATTCCTACTCCCTGCCACTGCCTTCCATTCAAAGGAATCAAGTCCAATTGATGTTTGGGGGTAGAGTGTTGCAGGGGGAGTGCTTAACTAGTGTGGTATCATTATGTGTTGAATTGTTCCTCTTCTGTTTTGTCATTAAAAAGGAAGGATTTGTGACAGTATATCTTAACCTGGTCGCTTTATAGAAGTCATTGCATTTTTGTGTTGCCACAAAGTTGATGGGCGATATAAGCTGTTTATTCTAATTTGACATTAAATAATAAATTAATAAATATCTTATTGATACACACCGGCGTGGTTCCTAGTCCATTGTGACATGGGGTGTTTGTGGAGGTTGGGTGTGAGACTGGTTGGAGGCCTTCTCACGAAAAGATCCGTAGTATAAAAAAATCTAATCGTTTTTACTGTGCGCCACACTCTTTGTAGGGGAAGGAGATCCCTGGGTTGCGTGTGCCATGTAATAAATTGTGAAAGGTGTCATTCCTAGACTAATAAAACTCTGCATTGAACAATCAGACCGTACACAGATAAACACTTGTAAGTGGATGCATGAGTGATACAGCACAAAATATAAATACTGACCTATAAAAAACACATTCAAAACCACTACCTGACAATTCAATTGTTTGTAGATGCATTTCCTGGCCAATTGAAACGACACCTATGATGCATTGCGTCTGCTGTCCATATAACAACAAACAAGTATTATACTTGACAGTACACAAAGCAGGCGGTTAACGCAAACCAAGCCTTGTGATTAAAGGAGCCTGTGAATTGCGAAACATTGCATTGACAGCTGATGGGGCTGTTGTAGAATACAAATGTGGGATTGCGGGCAGGCTGCCCCACAAAATCATGCCCGTGTCGAACAAGAAGACAGAACTCGAAAGGAAGAAAAAGAAAGCCTTACAGTAAGCAATTCCTTTCCAGCGAGGCTATTTCATTTGAGCTGCAATCAAATGAAGGAGGAACGATTTTCTAAAGGCATCCTCAGGTCTTTTTTTTCTGGATATGTGGTTCATCAATTATTACAGCACGGCAAATTGACTGCATATTTGACTGTCAGCAAAGAGGGATAGGGGAAGCACTGTGTGCCATCAGCATCTCTGCACTATTTATAAGGTGGTAGGATTGCAGCTTTTTAAATTCCTAGCGGAAGACGGAGGGTTGAGTAATGAATATCATGATTGATTTTTCACAGTTCATCTGTAAAATGCATTTAGGTCCTCGTTGTGTCAAAGCCATTAGACACGTTCGAGCACAACGGTGACGTAACGCACTGGACCAGCGAAGACAATACAGCGAATCATTCGCCGTGCGCAATATTTGGCCGTAATAATCTGCTCCATTGAAGGATTAGCCTGCATTGAGCGAGCCCCAACATCTTTGCTAGTAGAAGATTCAGATTGACCAGAGAAATGTGTGTGAGTGTGTGGGAATTGGATCCATGCTGGTCCTAACTACTTAGCATATTGTCTATGTTCTTTTGCTAATTGTGTCACTCTGGCCATGGCTGTGTAGGACTATGTTTTTAAACTGTCTCTGTGACATCATTGCCAGATTCACTTCGTTTGTAGCCTCGGAGGTCACTGCCTAAATCGGTGGTTGGCATTGATGGCTGTTGGGGTGCTACAATAAAGCTCCTTACCTGATAGCTTTTGTTTCCTGGTGTGGACACTTCAGAATGCTCGTGCTGAAACATCTAGAGGTGGTTCCATCATAAGAACATGTTGAAGGAGTCGACCACATTGGGTCTAGTGTCTAATTTACTGATTTTGAAACTGGGACAACCAAGTTTCACTAATGGTTTTGCCAATTGACACACTACAGTGTGGAGGTCCCTAGTAAGGACTCTGCTCAAAGTATACACATGTTTCGTGTAAGGCACAGGTCTGCAAACATTCACTCTCTCTAGACGTGTTGGATTACAACTTCTTTCAGCCCTAGCCAGCATAATGAGTGGCGAAGGATCACAGGAGTCATAGTCTAAAGTAGCCAGAGAACTGCAGGTCAATATGTCCAGAGCACCTGTACAATATGGCGGATGCCACTGCCCAATTATATGTTCCTAACCCCCTCTGTTGCCTATCCTGGATTTGTTGCTTGGAATGAAATAGTTCCCACACACCAAAGCTCATTTTCGAGATGCAATGATGACTGGTCACTGTAAAACTTTAGACCTGATTGATTATGTCAATTACCCGAATAGCCATTTGAGTGCCTGTTTGGTAGCTGCCTCATATAATGTGCTGGGTGGCCGACAAAAGGCACAATCCAGATGGTTAATTCGAATCGGCCACCAACCAATATTTAAATAATTCCCAAATAAAGTGCATTGGAGTTATATGTTTCTCAGGCATATTCTTTAAAGGATAGCCGGAAGAACTGACAGGTTGTTACTATTCAGCAAGTTAACAAAAGTATCCTTATTTGTAAGATTAAATTCAAGAGCAGATATGAAGTGGGATGTTTCACATATATGTCCCTCAGTCTTGGCTGTGTTGGTGCTTCGGTGTTTTAGAGAACAACTCTGGTCCATGATTGGCTTGTGAAGAACTCTTAAAAGTTATATCATTACCATAAACCTTGAAGTGGTGCAATTGCTCAAACATGTTAAGAGTGTTCTTGATCAGTGTGGTGGCTTGGGCCTAAATGTGTCGAAGTTTGCGATTCGTGGCCATTTTAAGGTTTTCTCCTGTGCCTGACGCTAGCGGGGCAGCTACATTGAACATGCATGCAGTATCCAGTCAATATTTCGAAAACATATTTTCGAAATGCCATTTTTTTCAAATGGTTATTTTTTATTTTATATGTTTTATTTTTGTTTGGTTACTAAAAAAAATATCAATAAATAAATGGGGGGTTGGGGGAAACACCCCCCTTTTCAAAAATAAAATAAAAAAAACAACATTGGAAAAAAAAAATCTGGCAAAATTCCGTCTAGAAAATGGCATTTTGAAAATATGGCGTTCGAAAAAGTCACTATAAATCCATGCATGCAGCAGATGGAGTTCAGAGAATGATAATTCTTGGACACTATAGTAATACAAATTAAACTACACAATACATAATTATTATGCTTTGTTCGCATTTTTAAACACTTGCACGCAATATAATTCATAAACATTTTAAAAAGCAGTTCCCAAAAATTACAGCTTTTACATATCAAAGGAACAAAAATGTACGGTGCATGTTAATCAGACTTGAAAGAAAAGCACTTGATCTTTAATCATATAGTGCAACTAAAACAAGCATTTGCAAAGCCAATATGCCAAACTTTGCAAAACGAAAGTCTTTGCTAATGCTTTTCAAAACAGCAGCCATGATGAATTGGGAACATGCCATTTAATTTAGTCATAGTTGATTTGTGAAGCACCAAGGTGAAAAACAGCCACATTGTGGTGCTCATCTGGGGTCGGGAAGGGGCGGATACAACTGACCTTCACTGCCTTGTAACTTTCAGCTCACGTATATTAATGGTGGAGATAAATGGGGAAGTGCAGATGGGAGACACAGGTGCACAACATGGACAAATCAATGTTTACAGCAAAGCAGAGCCAAAAAAGTGCAGTAACCTGAACCAGACACCAACAGGTAAAACATAGCAAGTGCAAGCACATCACAACCTGGAGCCAAACGAGGTGGATGAGAAACAAATGCACGGCCAAAAAACGTGACAGCAAAGGAGTGACAGGGTCCTCAGGTGTGAACTGCTGGCATATCAATATCATGGCGGTATTCTTTAACTGCACAGAGAGTGGCACTCACAGACATTAGTGATTAATGACTATGATAACAAAACAAAACCAAACACACCTTTTAATGCAGCACACACGTGTAAATGTCATCAATGTTTTAGACAGCATTGAAGCAAGATAAGTACCTAAAGGTAGCATTCAGCAGCTCTATCTGCAATATCCAACTTCAACAGTTCCAATTGCTCTGCAATAGGGCTGACACTATAACCATTCTCTCACTCTGATGCACCCGTTTAGCATTACAGAGCACCTGATAGACCCCAGGGCCTTTATCAAATGTAACTTCAAGTGCTATGACATAGAGCAACATCTCCCTACAGCCAGACTATGAATGTATTCCACCTGGCAAGGGTGTAGTAGGCCTTTTTAAAATTGTTATTATTAATAATAACATATTTGTGTAATTCTTTCTCAGAAAGGGTGGCCTGCTAACGAGGCCTCCCTTTCAGCAAATTCCATGTCAAAAGCATAGTGTACACCTGTGCCCTGCTACATCTGTATCCTGACCTGCAGCGCCTGCTCTCCAGCGACACAGAGCAGTTCCCGAGTTCACAGGTGCCCTCTTGACAGCTGCAATGACAGACACGTCTCTTCAGTGCAGGGGCTGGATATAAAATATGCACTCCTGTTCTCAAAATGCATAATTATAAGCTAGTACCATCCTGGTGGCCATTATATTCTTTAAGTTTAAGCCTTACCTGAGTTAGGGTACAATGGATGGTATTTCTCTTTATTATTAAAATCACATCAAATTGGTATCATACTTATGTCAGCCCTATAAGCCCAGCCATGAGCAGTCTATGCAAATTCTCCTTAGACTGGTTGTCGTGTTGCACCCAGCAGGATATCAGCCAATTAGAGTTGCCTCTCTTTTGATTCTTTGTGCGGTCAGGTAACACCTCTCTTCAGCAAGACAAACCCTCTGCAGGAGCTGTTCTGGGAAACAGTAACAACCTGTACAAAAGGACAAGCCTCACAACAATGAGCTGAATACCAAAGGACTGTTGATGCTATGGGTCTGGGGAAAGGGGCAGGGTTAGTTTAGGCAGAAGTTGCATAGTTGGGGGAAAGGCTCCTGCATCTTGTTTCTCTCTGCACCTCTCTTTCCTTCCGGTCCACTCCAATTTTTTTAGCAGAAACCGCATTGATATGATGCAAGAAGGCAAGAACCCCTAGTCACAATGGCAGAGATAGGACATATTAAAACAGGTTTGCTTTTGTTGAATCAACTGTTGGCCTCTGCCTATAAAAAGGGGGTCACCAACACTTTCTTTGATTTACTTTTGTGCCCTCCCCTCCAGGACATAAGGAAGAATTATTTGTACCTGTTTTTAAAGTGTTTAACCTTTCCAAAGACCTCAACCACTGATGTGAGCATGGAGTGCTCCAAGGCAGAAGTTAGCTCTGCTCACTGTCCATTGCCAGGTCACACTGGGGGTGATTCTTGCTGAGGACCAAGGCTTGCAACTATGCTGTTAAACCTCCCTAGGCTGGCAGACCAAAGACTGAAAGGACATAGCGTGTCCAAGAGCCCTAGCAGTGTGTTTCACAACATCCTTAGAGCTGGAGTCTGTTGCCCTTAAACCACCTCAAGCACCTTTGAGTGACCCTTAATGCTGACAAGCAAACAGAAAGCACCAGTGCTGCCTTTGCCATTTAACTGGCTTTCAATTATGGACTCTTCGTGTACTTTGGGGTCACCCCCCTGTTAGGGAGAATTCTCTTTTTAGGCTGAATTTCCTAACCTAGTGAGTCCCCCAGCAGCTTTGCTGGATTTTTGGGGTTCATTTTTTTCTCCTGCCAGGAGTGAGACTCTTTTACCCTCACTCTTGGGCATGATTTGAGTGTGTTTCTTTGAATCTAGATGTGTTTAATGGGCTATGGTGTCTTTTACTCCATAGGGCTTCATGTGTTTTTGTGATGTGTGTTACACAGCACCCTCAGTGCAGTGACACAGGGGTGTCATAGTGACCCCCCAGTATAGACTCTATACCCTGGGACTGACTACTGTCTCCCAGGGCATGTAAAGTCACCATTGACTTTACTAGTCTTAAATTCTGAACAGAACCAGTACAAACCATCATATTGTGGACGTACTGGCTGGGGCAATTGAATTGCCCCGGGGTCTGTTAGTCGAGGGGGCACGTCTCCGTCCCACCTGATCGAGTTCTGGCTGGTGGCAGTGGATACTACTTTTTATATACAACCGCAAATATTTTCCTATGGGATTTCCCATTGTTTTAGGCTACTATCTTTATTTAATTATTTACGGTAGCCTCGAACATACCGCCGGTTTATTTAATTAATATTAATTCTCCGGTTTGTATTTTTTGCCAAAACTTGATTCTAAAATGGCGTTTGTGTTCTCTTCTGTGACTCCAACCCAAGTCGAGCCCTTTGTTCCACTTTTTGGCGGGCTTCGCCACAGAAGCCCACCAAAGTGGTGCCACTGTGTCTGGGGTACTTAGGAGGGGTGGAGGGGAATTTAGGCACCCTGGACTGAGTTGCCTAGGCAACGCAAGTCGCACTCCGTCCTGATTGGCCCAAGTGGTGAGCCGGCCGGCTCACCACTTAGCGTGTTTGAGTGACAGCTAGGCTGAGTGAATGGGGGTTTGCTGCATAAAAGCAGGGCTTTGGGGACTGGAACTTCAGAAGTCGCCACAGGACCTAAGAATCCGACGAGGGAGAAGCTGAGCCAACCTGCCACGACACCACCACCGGTGGAGCCCTGCTGGACTGCCTCACCACTTTTCCCAACAACAGAGGAGATCTCCCGCCGGAGAGTCTTCTTCCTTTGACTGGTGGGGATAAACAGTTTCACCGTCTTTTCGCTTTCCCGATGTATCTCGTGGCTGCCTTGCCTGTGCCAAGCACCCTGGCAACCGGGATACCACGTTTTACCACGACCGCGAAACCAAGGTACCACCTTTTAACCGGAGAACTCCGCGGCTGGTTTCTGCCCTGGTAGTGCAACGACCTTCATCTTTCCTCCAAGTCGAGATCTTCTCTTCCCCTGGACGACGATGCAACTTGCACCCACTACCAGGAACAACTGCCACCGCTGGAGGGTCCTTCCCACTTAAGGTACCGTGTCCCACCTGGCTTCCCTTGCTACCGACTGTACGGGGTAGATTTAGCCCCCGGCTTTCGAACCTGGGTTAGCCTGGGAAACCTTGGCTAAACTTTTCTAAGCCTCCCTAAACGCTTTGCTGAACCCTCTGCAAGACTTTCTAAGCCTAGTGTAACCGTGTGATCTTGGGCGCATTTGTGCTCTGCTCTCTCTAAGATTTGGCCCAGCCTTTGGACTTTGGCTCACCAGTGACTTTTTGCTCTCTGCCTTGCTAACAGTGTTCTAGAATCGTAGAGTGGTGTACCTCTGCTTATTCTGTCTTTTTCCCTCCCTTTTTCACAAACTTATTAGAGTGCAATCTAGTTAGGCGCTCACCTCTGTATGAAAATAAGTGGTGTTTTACTGTGATTTTCTAATAGGGAAAAAGGGGTGTATATATCATAATAGTAACTGTGTTTAGAATATTTTACAATAAGAGTGCTGGAGTGTTTTAACTGTGTGTTTTTAAATACATAATTATATACTTGATACCAAAGCTCTGGTCAGTGTTTGCTTGTATTATTGTATCTGAGTGCCTATTGAGTATACTTTGCATACTGCCTAACTCTTCTTGAGGGAAGTCTGACTGCTCAGCCACAGCTACCAGGTAAATCTGGGTGGTACAGACTGCTACCAAGTGGGTTTACTGCCAACACCTGTAGTCTTAAATCTTTTGCAGTGGTCCCTAAGGGAACTGCACAGGTTTCTGCCTAACACTGGTGTACAGCGGTGGGATTTGTATTGAGTATACAATTTAGAGTGCTTGAGGATACCTTAGTACAACTAACCACAAAGCTTAGCACTGAAAAAGTAATATTTCTAACATGTCAACTATGGAAACTTATAGTCAAGAGTCCCTTGCTACAAAAACTGCTGATTGTTTAAGAGTATTGTGTAAGCATAAGAACCTCCTGACTAAAGGCAAGAAAATGGAGTTAATAGAAAGGTTGTAAGCTAACCAAAGTCTGGATGATGGGTCTGTGGAACCTACCATGCCAGAAAATGTAGATAACAGTATAGAAATTGATATTGATCCAAATGTTGATAATCTTGAGGAAGAGTCAGAAGAGGAGGGTGAGGCTGCTGTGACTGTCCCCCCTAGGCCTCTGTCTGCCCTACCTGCTGTACCTAGTGGGCCTTAACCACGTCCCACACTAAGTCCTCAATATCTCGAATTAGAGAAAATGAAACTTGAACTAGAGTTCAAGAGACTGAATACTCTGGCTGAACAGAGACATCAGGAAATGAATCAAGAACTAAGGCTAAGGGAAATGGAGCTCAAGCATGAGCTAGAAATGAAGAAATTATCTGTCGAAAATGCTTCTCTCTCTGGCTCCTCTAGAAGTTCCAGTCCTAAAAGACCCCGGATGCCTAAAGAATTGGTTGGTATGTATGAGCCTAAGTTGGATGTGTTGGATTGGTTGTCTCTGTTTGAATATAATCATGGGCTCCAGAACATCACAGGAAATGACTTACTCACCTGGTTGTTCTCTAGGCTTCCCCCTGTTGCAACTGATGTGGTAATGGAGTTTGGGGAGGAGGATAGGAAAGAGTATGAATGTGTGAAACTAGCTTTGATAGCTAGGTTTGGGAAGACCCCTTCCCAGTATCTTAAGAGGTTTAGAACCCTCAAAAAGCATGATGGTACCCCTTGGGCTACCTGGGTGAGTGAAGGGTTGAAAAACTTAGAGGGATGGATTAAGGGTTACAAAGTGAACACTTATGAAGGTATGGAGAATCTTTTTATGTTGGAGTCAATTTATGATGCCTGCTCTCCTGAGCTCAGACAGCACTTGGCTGATTCAAAGGAATTAGATTCCCGAAAACTAGCTAAGGCTGCTGACTTGTGGGTTGCCAACAGGGCCACTCACAAGGATTCTGGGGTAACTCAGAAAAAGGATGAGGGGAAACAGCCTAAAAAGGACTCCAAAGAGAATTCTAATACTGCAAATTCCAAAGAGGGCCCCAAACAAAACCAGAAGGGTAAGCCACCAGGGAAACCACAACAGAATAGTGTCTCCTCTGGTGCTAAACCAGAGGGAGGTCAGAACAAGCCTCCATTCCAGAATGCATTTGGTAAATGCTTTGTTTGTGGCTCTACTGACCATGTGAAAGTAGATCCAAGATGCAAGGGTAAACCTTCAGGGATCCAACTTACCTCCTTAGCCTTCGCTCCAGAAGAGGAAGTCCCAATGGCAAGTGAAAACTTTCTACTGCTGGCTGATGAACCCATTGGAGTCTCAGCCAGTGTTTCTTTAGTCTCTCTGGGGTTGTGGGAACAACAGAATTTAGATGCGTATAATTCTATCCCAGATAATACTAAAGAGTATTATAAAGACAGTGTCCAGGTAAATGGTCAGGAGACTCCTGCCATTAGAGACACTGGGGCCAGCATAACTCTGGTGGATGAATCTTTTTTCAAGGCAGAGCATGTTGCTAAGGCACCCAAATGCCTCATCAAGTTAGCTGGGGGGCCTGTGCAGATGTGTCCCCAGTTACCAGTTCTCATCCAGTGTAATGACATGGCTGTAAAAATACCTGTCAGTGTACAATGTGAAGTGCCAGGTAGGGTTCTGTTGGGTAATGACCTGAAAGCTCTTGGAGTTGTGTCACATACCCCCAGACCACCTAGTAAAAGGTTACAGGAACTCACAAAACCTGCAAGAGAGAAAACCCTGCCAGGGTTATCTCAGGAGATGATGACAGAGATCACTCCTTTACCACTGGAGCAACTCACTGCAGTAACTACCAGATCAGGAGCAAAGGGGCAACCCAAGGCTCCTAGGAAAAAGTCAGCAGCAAGCACTCCAGTGCTTCCAACAGTTACACCTGTAACTCCACCTCCAGCTGAGGCTGAGAGGGAGGTACAACCCTGTATGGTTGAACTAGACTCTGAATAAGCACTAGTGGGAGGCCAAGAACTTATTGGAGATCTAGACCCTGAGGACCATCCTGAGCTGCAGACTTTACTGGCAGAAGGTGGGCCCAGCAGGGCAGCTTTCCAAAAGGGACAAGGAAAATGTCCAACTCTGGAGTGTCTCCGCCAACAGGCAGCTGCTCAGGCTGAGGGGCAAGAGCCTGGGAAGTATAGGTTGCACTGGGAAGATGGACTCTTCTACAGTGAACCAACTGAGTCTGAACCTGGAGACTACAAACGCCTTGTAGTACCTCAAGAAAACAAACAACAGTTCTTGCACTTAGCCCACGAGATTCCTTTAGCTGGTCACTTGAGCTTCAAGAAGACCAAGGAAAGGCTCTCCCTCTACTTCTATTGGCCAAAAATGGGGGCCGAAGTAGATAAGGTTTGCAAGAGCAGCCATACCTGCCAAACTTCTGGTAAGGTTGGCGCCAAGAATGTGGCACCCTTAGTGCCTCTCCCAGTTGTGGGAGTCCCATTTGAGAGGGTAGGGATTGACATTGTTGGTCCCCTTGATCCCCTTACCTCCTCAGGAAACAGGTTTATCCTTGTTGTAGTAGACCATGCTACTAGATACCCTGAGGCAATCCCTATGAGAACTGTTACAGCTCCGGCTGTGGCTAAGGCCCTCCTAGGTATTTTTACCAGGGTTGGATTTCCAAAGGAAGTAATATCCGACAGGGGATCAAACTTTATGTCCCACTACATGAAAGCCATGTGGAAAACCTGTGGAGTTACTTACAAGTTCTCAACCGCCTACCACCGCCAAACCAATGGACTGGTAGAAAGATTTAACAGAACCATGAAGAGCATGATAGGTGCTTTAGAGGAACCCTTGAAAAGAAAGTGGGACCTTCTACTGCCATGCCTTCTCTTTTCTTATAGAGAAGTCCCTCAGGAGGGAGTCGGTTATTCTCCCTTTGAACTTCCCTATGGCCATCCGGTCAGAGGTCCATTGGCCCTGATTAAGGAGGGGTTGGAAGGTGCTCCTCCCCTCAAGCCAGTCAGAGTGACTGACTATGTGATAGGTCTCCGAAGGAGAATGTCACACATGATGGCAGAAGCTAGTGATAACTTGAAAGCTGGACAAGCTTTGGTCAAGTATTGGCATGATCAAAAGGCTAACATGGTTGAGTTCACTCAAGACCAGCTAGTTCTCGTTATGCTCCCAACAAGGCAGAGGGCCTTGCAAGACAAATGGATGGGACGCTTCAAAGTTGTGGGAAAACTTGGAGAGGTCAACTATCTGGTGGATCTGGGCAGACCAGGGAAGCTCCTAGAGTCTTCCACACCAACCGACTGAAAGCTTACATCTCCAGACCTGAAGTAGGAGCCTTGCTTCTAGCTTCAGCAGCAGAGGAAGAAGAGAGTGAGTCTCTCCCTGATCTCCTTAGAGGTGTACCTTTATATGAAAAATTTGAAGGAGTCATCTCTCTTCAGATCTGACACCTGAGCAACAAAAGGAGTGCAAATCTATGTTAAATCAGTTTGCCTCCCTGTTCTCACTCTTACCAGGCTTGACCCCTTGGGGACAGCGCGAGATACTCACTGGTGACTGTCTGCCAGTCAAAAGCAGAGGATACCGAATGTCAGAAAATGTGAGAACCCATATCAAGGAGGAGGTCAAGAAGATGCTTGATCTCGGGGTAATAGAACCCTCTACTAGTCCATGGTCTAGCCCAGTTGTGTTAGTACCAAAGGCAGGGTACAAAGTCTTGAGATTCTGTGTGGACTATATAGCTCTTAATGCAGTCACCAAGACTGATGCCCACCCTTTACCAAGGACAGATGGGTTGGTGGATAAACTTGGTGCAGCCAAGTACCTCAGCACATTTGACCTTACGTCAGGCTATTGGCAAATAGCCTTGACAGACCATGCCAAGGAGAAAACTGCATTTTCCACCCCAGTTGGCTTGTACCAGTTTAAGGTCATGCCTTTTGGATTAAAAAATGCACCTGCTACATTCCAAAGGATGGTAAACCAAGTTCTAGCTGGGATGGAGGACTTCTGCATGGCATACTTGGATGACATTGCAGTCTTCAGCCACTCCTGGGAGGATCATGTGAACCACCTAGAACATGTTTTGCAGGCTCTTGGACAGGCCAATTTGACTATCAAGGCAAGTAAATGCCAGATAGGTCAAAGTAAGGTGGTATACCTTGGGCATGAGGTAGGAGGTGGAGAAATAAGGCCTTTGCTCAGCAAGATTGAAGCTGTGCAAAATTGGACAACACCTACTACCCAAACCCAAGTGAGAGCCTTCCTAGGCCTCACTGGGTACTACAGGAATTTCATTGAGAACTATGGACCATAGCCTCTCCACTGAATGTAATCTCCTCTCCAAAATTCCCTAAAAAGGTCAAATGGAATGAGGAGTGCAATCAGGCCTTTGAAAAACTGAAGAAAGCTCTTTGCCAAGCTCCAGTATTGAGAGCTCCTGACTACCACCAAACTTTCATTGTACAAACTGATGCTTCCAATGTAGGTATAGGTGCAGTTCTAACCCAACTGGATGAGAAGGGTAGGGAGCACCCCATTTGCTTCATCAGCCGTAAGCTGAAGGATCCTGAGACAAGGTGGGCAACAATAGAAAGATAATGCTTTGCTATTGTGTGGGCACTGAAGAAGTTTAGGCCATACTTGTATGGGTCTACTTTTGTCATTCAGACTGACCACCAACCCTTGAGATGGTTAGTGCAAATGAAGGTAGAACATCCAAAACTATTGAGATGGTCAATCTGCCCGCAAGGGTTTGATTTCACCATTGAGCACAGGTCAGGGTGTCACTATCAAAATGCTGATGGACTCTCTAGGATGTATGTCATCGACTAGAGTTATGAGGTTCATCCAGGAGTGGATTAAATCCTCCTGTCCCTTAGTCTGGGGGGGCGAGTGTTAGGGAGAATTCTCTGTTTAGGCTGAATTTCCTAACCTAGTGAGTCCCCCAGCAGCTTTGCTGGATTTTAGGGGTTATTTTTTTTCTCCTGCCAAGAGTGAGACTCTTTTACCCTCACTCTTGGGCATGATTTGAGTGTGTTTCTTTGAATCTAGATGTGTTTAATGGGCTACGTGGTCTTTTACTCCATAGGACTTCATGTGTTTTTGTGATGTGTGTTACACAGCACCCTCAGTGCAGTGACACAGGGGTGTCATAGTGACCCCCCAGTATAGACTCCATACCCTGGGACTGACTACTGTCTCCCAGGGCATGTAAAGTCACCATTGACTTTACTAGTCTTAAATTCTGAACAGAACCAGTACAAAGCATCATATTGTGGACGTACTGGCTGGGGCAATTCAATTGCCCCGGGGTCTGTTAGTCCAGGGGGCACGTCACCGTCCCCCCTGATCGAGTTTTGGCTGGTGGCAGTGGATACTACTTTTTATATTCAACCGCAAATATTTTCCTATGGGATTTCCCATTGTTTTAGGCTACTATCTTTATTTAATTATTTACTGTAGCCTCGAACATACCGCCGGTTTATTTAATTAATATTAATTCTCCGGTTGGTATTTTTTGCCAAAACTTGATTCTAAAATGGCGTTTGTGTTCTCTTCTGTGACTCCAACCCAAGTCGAGCCCTTTGTTCCACTTTTTGGCGGGCTTCGCCACAGAAGCCCTCCAAAGTGGTGCCACTGTGTCTGGGGTACTTAGGAGGGGTGGAGGGGAATTTAGGCACCCTGGACTGAGTTGCCTAGGCAACGCAAGTCGCACTCTGTCCTGATTGGCCCAAGTGGTGAGCCGGCCGGCTCACCACTTAACATGTTTGAGTGACAGCTAGGCTGAGTGAATGGGGGTTTGATGCATAAAAGCAGGGCTTTGGGGACTGGAACTTCAGAAGTCGCCAAAGGACCTCAGAATTTGACGAGGGAGAAGCTGAGCCGACCTGCCATGACACCACCACCGGTGGAGCCCTGCTGGACTGCCTCACCACTTTTCCCAACGACAGAGGAGATCTCCCGCCGGAGAGTCTTCTTCCTTTGACTGGTGGGGATAACCAGTTTCACCGTCTTTTCGCTTTCCTGACATATCTCGTGGCCGCCTTGCCCGTGCCAAGCACCCCGGCAACCGGGATACCACGTTTTACCACGACCGCCAAACCAAGGAACCACCTTTTAACCAGAGAACTCCGTGGCTGGTTTCTGCCCTGGTAGTGCAACAACCTTCATCTTTCCTCCAAGTCGAGATCTTCTCTTCCCCCGGATGATGAAGCAACTTGCACCCACTACCAGGAACAACTGCCACCACTGGAGGATCCTTCCCACTTAAGGTACCGTGTCCCGCCTGGCTTCCCTTGCTACCGACTGTACGGGATAGATTTAGCCCCCGGCTTTCGAACCTGGGTTAGCCTGGGACACCTTGGCTAAACTTTTCTAAGCCTCTCTAAACGCTTTGCTGAACCCTCTTCAAGACTTTCTAAGCCTATTGTAACTGTGTGATCTTGGGCGCATTTGTGCTCTGCTCTCTCTAAGAGTGGGCCCAGCCTTTGGACTTTGGCTCACCAGTGACTTTTTGCTCTCTGCCTTGCTAACAGTGTTCTGGAATCGTAGAGTGGTGTACCTCTGCTTATTCTGTCTTTTTCCCTCCCTTTTTCACAAACTTATTAGAGTGCAATCTAGTTAAGCGCTCACCTCTGTATGAAAATAAGTGGTGTTTTACTGTGATTTTCTAATAGGGAAAAAGGGGTGTATATATCATAATAGTAACTGTGTTTAGAATATTTTACAATAAGAGCGCTGGAGTGTTTTAACTGTGTGTTTTTAAATAAATAATTATATACTTGATACCAAAGCTCTGGTCAGTGTTTGCTTGTATTATTGTATCTGAGTGCCTATTGAGTATACTTTGCATACTGCCTAACTATTCTTGAGGGAAGTCTGACTGCTCAGGCACAGCTACCAGGTAAATCTGGGTGGTACAGACTGCTACCAAGTGGGTTTACTGCCAACACCTGTAGTCTTAAATCTTTTGCAGTGGTCCCTAAGGGAACTGCACAGGTTTCTGCCTAACACCCCCATCCTCTCCAAATATGAGGCACAGTTGTGCACATACTCCCCTACCTCCGCCGGCTGTGCTATGAATATTGTTGGGTTGACAACCCAACACCTCATTAACTTCATTGCTGTATTGGACACATTTACCTCGTACCCTGACACTCTCTGAGTTGTAAACGTGGACTTTGATTTGTCTAGTATCACAAAAAGTGAATGCTCCACATTGAGCGTGACTGCACAGCCCATTGTTATTGTTGCTGATTTCTCTGTGGCAAAAGCCTCTGCAGCGGGTGCCTGTTTGCATGGGAAGAGGCCTTGCATTATTGGGTCCTGAAGATCACTGAAGTAGGCCATGGGCATCTGTCCTGGTGGCTTCCTTTGAGTGAGGACAGCCGTCATCACTGTGGCATCAGAATGTGAGGACAGAAAGAATTTTGCTTTATAATTTTGGGTTGCTAAAACTGGTGCATGTGCTAACACTTCCTTCAGTTCAGCAAATGAATCATTCATTTCATATGTCCATTTTATGGGTCCTTTTACTTCTGTGCGTCTTTTAGTCCCTACAGGAGGAAATGTGGAATAATCAAAGACCTGGGCGCTGCCATAATTGCACAGGCCTAACAACTGCTGGATCTGCTTGACCGTGTGTGGCTGTGGCGTGCACTGTATTTCTTCTGTCCTAGGTGCACTACTTATTTTTTGTGGTACTGCAATTTCTCCTTGTCTACTCTACCCCTTCTCTGCTAGCAATGTCAGAAGTGTAACTGAATCTTTCCTGCACTGGTCCTCCATTGTGTTGCACCCCAGGAGGTAATCCACATACTGTATGACTATGCTGTGCATTTGCAAGTTGCTTAGGACCATCTGAAACACCCTATTGAACACACTAGATGACTCGCAATACCCTTGCGGTAAACAAGTATGTTGGAACCTCACCCCACGATAAGTGAACGCAGTGAGATACTGTGAATCTGGGTGCAATTGGATGGAAATTAATGCATTCTTCAAATCAATGAATGTGACGCATGTTGCTTCTGTAGGCATGTTACATAATATTTTGGCTGGATTTGGTACAAGTGGAAACTCTGCTTGCACTACATTGTTCAGGCAGCAGAGATCTTGAATGAATCTCCATGCACCACCTTTCGATTTCTTGACAGGGTAAATGGCCATATTACATGGGGATTTTGATGTCTTTTTTTTTTAAATAAAATTGTTTTAGTTGAATTAACAACTTTTTGAATTGCTTACATTCTCATTCTCATTTGATTTATACAGAAGTTACTTGGGCATCATTTGTGCACTTATGAAAGGTTTAACATTAGGGAGTCATATCCAAAAGAAAACATCTAAACACTATAATAAGTAGGGTGGACAGCCCTCAGATTTACATTAGTATGCATAAAAGCCATTTTTAAAAAGAATACATTTAGCATTTGCAGAAAAGGCACAGTTCAATCAACATATAGTTTATACAGAATATTTAAAATTCATTTTTTAAAATAACCATATATACTTGATTATAGTGTTTTAACATCATAACAATTATATTAAGTAGAAATAGCAAAGACTAAATTATGCCTAAATTTCGAGATCATTCCATTGGGACTCCCTAAACCTAAATAGCATCAGAATGTTCACATCTAATAGGTAGTATTTAACCAGGAAGTATCAACTTAAGTTCTTTCAAGAATTGTATGGTATCTATAATAAGGGAGGTATTAGTAATATTAAATATTGCGTCCAACAATTCATCTTTGGTCAATAATGATCTATGCTTGAAATGTTTGTGTAGATAGCGAGTTATTGTGTCTAACAAAGATGGACAATCTACTAATAGATGTCTTGTTGTCTCTATGGATTCAGAATCCTTGCAATAAGTACATGATCTAGATTAATTCAAAGAATGATTGTATGAAGCTAATTTGTCTTTAGTAGGGAGTAAATTAAATTGAAAACGCAGGAAAGCATCTGCATACTTTCTATCAGGAAATTTAATTAGATATTGTGGCAAAACATTAACAGCACACAATTGGAACGCATCTTTTTTAACTGCTTGGTATGCTTTGATCTGGTCGATGGTGTTAATCCAATCGCTTCTCCATAGTTTCAGTTTTGCCTTATCAGGAAATTCTAATAGTTGTTCTAAGGAGATATCAACTTGTCGAAGTATTAAAAGGCAAGAGTTTTTCCATTCTAAAAGTTGTTTGAACGTTGGTTTATCTAAAACATTTTTGAGTACAGGAAATAGATTCATGGTTGTATCACTGGCATTTAAGCATTTCCTGTATAAAGCTAGCATAAGGCAGGAAACTGAAGCATTTAACAATATAAGCCACAATTCAAATCTAATAAGGGCAATAGGAGTACAAGCAGGGACTGGTAGAATATGCTTCCAATAAATGCCTTCAATGATATCCCATTTGACAGCCTTAGGATTGATCTTAGTTTGACTTCCATATGTTATTGTTGGAACAACCTTCTGTAAGTAAATAATCCTAGACGGAATAATAGAGAATTTCCCATAGTTTCTTTGTAAAGCTTTGCCCTGTATAGCAAGTAATCTCATTTTAGTTGAAATCTCACCTTGATATGGTAAGTCAAGAGGATGTGTATTCAAATTCACACCCAGGTATTTGTATTCTTGTACATGACTTAGGTTACAATTTCCTAATTTCCAGTTAAAGTTGTAATTAGCTGATGAGCGATGATGCTGTATAATGAGTATATTGGATTTAGATGTACTAATTATTATCTCATTCCTCATAGCATATTCCGATAGTGCCAGAGGTTTTCTCTGTAAGCCAATAGGCATTCTGTCTATTAACACAAGATCATATGCATATCGTAGATATGATATTTCATGATCATCTAATCTTGGTGGAAATGAACGAGTAGAGTTAAAAGCAAGACAAATATCATTAATGTAAAAGTTAAACAAAATCGATGCAAACTGACATCCTTGCTTTAGGCCAGAATTTGTTCCAATTGACTCTGATAACAGGCCATTCGATGTTAGTTTAATTCTTATAGTGGGTTCAGAGTAAAAGTTAAGAATTAAAAACCTAATGTACAGAGGGCATTCCGTGTCTATACGTTTTTGCCATAAAACTTGTCTCGACAATGAATCAAATGCTTGTTTAAAATCTATAAAAGCAATAAAAAATGGCTGTTTGGTTAAAATTGCTTGTTGTTTTATGACTGATAGAATAAATAGATTTAATGTAGTGTCAATAACTGCAACAAAACCTGATTGGTTTATATCTAAAAGGTGTTGTTTCACGAAGAACCAGCTTTGCAAAAATGTTCCCAGGAACATCAAGAAGTGCTATAGGTCTGTAATTGATTGGATCAGACCTGTTTCCTTTTTTAAATATGGGGATGATTATAGCTTGCTGCCAGGATGGTGGAATATGATCCATTTCTATGACTCTCATAGAAATCATTTTTAACACAGAAGCCCAAAACTCAGGATTTCTTTTTAATATTGCATTAGTAAGCTGGCCAGGACTCAGAGCTCTTGATGAACTTAATTCTTTTATGATTATTAAAATGTCTAGTTCATCAAATATAAAATCTGTTAGGACCGGATTGGTTATGGGATCCAATTTGTTTACCAGGACTGGTTTTTGTAATAAGGATTGAAAATACGTAGACCAAACCGATTCTGATATGGGGTTTAAAAGAATAGATCTATGTGCTTTAGAAGGCACATTGTTAATCACTTTCCAGATCTCACCAGTGGATTTGGTAACTAATTTTGAGCATAGTTTCAGATCGTTCTTGATTATAATTATATATAAGTTGTTTAATTTTATTTTTGTATCGGCTTTTTATTTGATTTTTTGATACCTTACAAGCTTTAGCAGATGTAGTTCTTAACTCGCGTCTCATTTCTTTTTTTCAAATTCGAAAGTTGTAATAAACGTGGGTATTTGTGCGTGTAGGAGGTGCGAGCCAGCCTACTTGTTTCTTAGTTTAGGATCAAGATACAGTCACTATAAAACACACTATAAGACGTGTAGCAATGCTGGTTTAATTCCAAGATTTTTTTTGGAGCTTTACTATTTGAGCAGGATACCATTTAAGCCGGTTACCTGCATTGTTTAGGTTGAGGGGCAGAGTATAGTAATTGTGATTCTCGACGCAGTGAAGCAACCAAGAGACTCGAAGGATGTTATGGCCGCTAAATTTGGTGGGAATAACCTGGAAAGAAGCTATCAGTGCATTTGCTTCTGTTGAAATTTAGACGTAGTCTAATATAGATTTGCTGTTATTTCGGTTCCACGTCGGCTTTGCCGACGAGTCTTCCAGCGTTGATCCAATTAATCCATTTAGCATTAAAAGGTTTCTTGAGGATGCCAGTTTAGACCATCTATATGCTCTTGAGTTGTATTTCATATTGGGAATAGTACAGTTGAGATTAAAATCCCCAGCAATAATTACCGTCTTGATGTTGGGATTCATTAGGGATTGGTTTAAAAGATTTTCGATTTTATCAATAAATTGAGGTTCAGATGGAGAAACAGGATTCCAGTAAATATTTAACAGCAAACAGCTCGGGAAGAGGGGATGGTAAGTGTTAGTAGTAGATAATTCAACCACTTGAATCCCAATATCAGATGATGGCAAAGCTTTAAGAGACAATTGACAGACATTGCAGACTGCAACAAGAAGACCAGCAGCAGGACGCCCTCTCGTAGGTTTAGAAGCAGCAACAATATTGATTTGATGATCCACCCAACATGGAGTGGATTGGATCCAAGTTTCTTGCAAAAGTGCTATGTCATAGGTATTTAGTTTTGATGCTTTAGTAAAGAGGAGGTGAGAGAACCCTCTAGTGTTCCAAGACATTAATGAGCAGCTATGAGATAAGCTTGTAGGTTTAATCTAATGGTTTGCTGAACCCAAACAATTCTTTGTTTCATTTTTTAGCCACTCCCATTTAGATAGAGGGGTCTGTTGTTTGCAAACAGATCAGGTTTGCAGGTGCAGCAACTTACTTCCTTATTATACACTTGTTTCATATTGGCATTTGTATTCTTAGAAACAGTTTCGTCAATTGTAAGAGGAGGAATAAACGCTTCTAAATGCAAGCCTCTGTTGTATGGTTCTTGCCTTTCCTTCCATATTAAATGTTTAACAAATGTTGATTGGACATTAATCGCACTAACATCTTGCTGAGCTGGAATGGGATACCATACTGATGCTATACCATTTGACTTAATTTGACAAAGAGATGGAATTGAATTCAGTATTAGCAAAATTGTTGTGCGATTTGGGAATGGATCTGAATGGACCCTGTAAAGCATTGTTACTTTTAGACACTCCTCATTTAGACTTGTAGGGTTTGGTAGATATATATCAGGTCTGTGTTCTTCATGAATTATGTCCAAGGAAGAATTAGGTAAAGTTTTAGATATAGCTCTCGGCATCAGAGAAGGTATTGTTTCAAAATGTTCGGTTGGTAGGGATTCGGGGACTATCTGTTGGTGTACAGAATTTACATGAGTGCTTTGGTAGGTTAGAAGAGGAGTAACTACACAATTAGATTTCTCTGTCAAACTATAAGAGCTTGACTGTATTTCATTTCTCCTTTGATCTAAAGTTTTAAAGGATGTGGAATTAACATCAAAGTTTACGTGAAAAGTTGGCATCAACTGTTGTTTGTTGGATGTAGGATTGTGTAGATCATGGTGTACAGCATCTGTGATTATATCATTAGGGTATACAGAAAGATTCATTAGTTGTTCATGAGCATCATTCATGTTAAACTGATTTAATTTTTCATTAACCTTACATACAGGCTAAGTAGAGTCCGGCTTCTTACATTTGGAGATGTCAAGGTCCAATACAAGAGGTAAGGAAGATGTTCGTGACGAAGAAGGACAATTTGGCACTTGATCCAGTAATTGATTGGATGATTCGTGAGACATAATAACATCAGAAGCCAAATTAGCAATACATTTTTTGGTTTTGGACTTTAATTTTGTTTTATTTTTCTGAGATTTTTTGGGCGGTCTTTGCTCAATGTCCAAATTGCGACATGAATAATTGAGACTTTGGGTCGTATATTTCCTATTCCCTCTCCTCCTTCTTCTGGTAACTTGAGCAGGCTTTGAAAATACCTCATATAGTAGTCTTTCAACAATTTGTAGGTCGGGGGAATTAGGAATTGTCTCAATGCGGCCAGTAAGAAGAGGCACGTCAGTATTTAACTGTACATCTACAATAGCCTCTTCGATTGGTGGCATCTCCAACGGTATTACAGAGTGAAGTTCGACAATTTATTCAGATGCAACAGTGTTAGTTCTAAGGGCCGTTACCCAATCCATTTTCTTGTGCAAGAGTACTAATGAATCTTGTTGGGTTGCAGATCTAAGATTCAACACTTCAAATAATTTGACCAACGAAAAAATGCTTGTATTGATAGAAGTTAGAGCAGCTTCTAACGCAGGATTTGCAATAGATGGAAATCCAAATGATGGGCGTGCTAGTGGCTTAGAGAATGAAGCAACTAAGGATGATTGGGACTCACTCGGAGAGATGATGTCTTCAGGAGCATCAGTAGTGTATAATTCAGGAGTTTTAGAAAGTGTAGAAGTATTAGTAGCATTTGCAACGGCTGTCTGTGTTGAAATCAGTTTAGTGAGATTGGGTACAGTTGCTTGAGTAGAAGAAGAAAGCGGTAGTGAGAGTGGAAAAGAGGGATTGTATGAATCAAAAGGAGCAGCTGCAACCTGATTGTGAGCCAATGTTTTTTTTAAACACAGGGTTTACCACCTGTGAATATACCACCTGTGCTCCACATGACTGAGGGGGTTGTACGGAATTAGTTTGTGGATGTCCCATACACAATTCAAGGAAATAGGTAGGCATGTGAAAATGGTTATTGTCAGAAGAACTAGAGGAAAAAGATGTGCAACATTGCATCGTTATATCCGACAAATGAGCCGGTTGCTTTTCTTTATCTGCAAAATGTTGTTCCAGGAGAGCCATATTGGCTGGGACCCTGCATTCGGTATTCAGCAGTTGGGTGTTAACAGAGTGAGCTCCGGAGGGCTCGGAATTGAGCAAAAAGTGACAAATGTCAGGTGAAAATCCTATATTTTTCATTGCAGTTGTTCCGTGTTTGGGGAGACCCATACTCATTGGGGATTTATTCAAACTCCGCCGCTGAGTCAACAAACTCGGGACGCGAGGCATGCTCGCAGTCAGGCGGTTCATTGTCTCGCAAGTGTTGTTGAGCTATGCACGTCAGCGGTGTCCAGTCATAATATCGAATACAAAATTTCGAATGTCAAAAAAGTCGAATCAAAAATGTCGAAAAAAAAAATGTCGAATTATTTTTTTTTTCGATATTTTTTTTTGGGCTCTAGTTTATATAAAAAAAATAGGTAAAAACAAAAAAAAAAAGAAAAAACGGGGGTTGGGGGGGAACCCCCCCATTTCGAAAAAAAAAGCGTCATAAAAAATAAATTCGACATTATTTTTTTCGACATTTTTTTTTTGACTTTTTGACTTTCGAAATTTTTGATTTCGAAATTATGTCTATAAACCCACGTCAGCTGTTTTACTGGCGTGAACAAGATAAGGGCTTCAGATTTTGGGGAGTAGAAGCGACAAGGAAAAATGGAAAAGAAAGAGAAGGCACCAACTTGGCTGGACATAAGAGGAATTGGAATAAAGAGGACAAATTAGAGATTTACCGGCAGAGTATCCCGCTGACTCGCTGCTCTGCGATGCAGCGGTCAGCAGTCAGTACTCTACGGGTACTCAGCTGGGTGCACGCGTGCAGGTGCGCGCACATTCTGAATTTGTAGAGCGATGCCAAAAAGGGGGCGTGGCTAATTTCTAAAAGCAAAGAAAGGAATATATTAAATGTAAATAAGTGTTTAGAAGGGCATCAATAAGGGAATAGGTCCAGTGTTAGCTCCAGTAATAGTACCAGCCGGCACACAGAGTCCAATGAAGCGATGATCCAATTTAAGACGCTGAGGCGTATGAGCAGAGCGAGGTGCAGACAGTGCAGTCAGTACTCTACGGGTACTCAGCTGGGTGCACGCGTGCAGGTGCACGCACGTTCCGAATTTGTAGAGCGATGCCAAAAAGGGGGCGTGGCTAATTTCTAAAAGCAAAGAAAGGAATATATTAGATGAAAATAAGTGTTTAGAAGGGCAAGAATAAGGTAATAGGTCCAGTGTTAGTTCCAGTAATATTACCAGCAGGCACACAGAGTCCAGTGAAGCAATGATTCAATTTGAGACCCTGAGGCGTAGGAGCAGAGCGAGGTGCAGACAGTGCAGTCAGTACTCTGCGGGTGTCTTTATTACATCCTGTTGCCATAGTGCGAGGAGTGTGTCATATATACCCTCGTCTTCACATGATAGTGGAGATTGTTTAACCCAGGACAACAGTGCCCCTTCACTTTTATGCAGACCGCTCTTGTTCCCTTTTATAACCCTACACATGACCTCAAGACATGCTTGGCGTCGACGCTGTATCCAGGCCACAGCGTAATCATGTTTCCTTAAAACCGGAAGCAACCGCTGTGACATTGCTTCTGATCTTCCTTCATGTGTTTAGTGAAGCTTCCTGGTATTTTCTGTACTACACCCCAAGGCTGTTCTGCATTCCTGGATTTCCTGTTGCCGACCCTGCCTTCATTCATTGGACTTTGCTCTGGTTCGGTTTTGGCTTGTACCTTCGGTGATCTGACCTCGGCATGCCTCCTGATATTCCTTTGCTCTTCAATACTGTAATTGACATTTCCCTTTCTGTGTTCTGACCTTGGCCCGCCTCCTGGAATTTCCTTTGTTCTCTGATTCTGTAAGTGACACTGCCCGCTCCGATTCCTCCCGCTTTGTTACTGACCTCAGCCCACCTGCGGGTGTCCCCTCACATCATCTTCTGAGGCTTGCAAATCCTAACTTCAGTCTATCAGACCTTCTATTTCTTCCTTCCCATATCATTGGTCTCATTGGTCTTCTGCCTCCACCTTACCACTCTTCTTGGATCCCTCCGGCACCTGTATTGTGGAGGCTATGCTGATATTGAATTGCCACAACCCGACTCTAGTGTGGCCCTCATTCCGCCCGCGTTTAGCCCCCATACTAACCTACCCATTCCTTTCTTTTTCCACAAACCCAGGATTTCCTCTCCATTTCAGTCATCTAGATCACAGACTTTCAGGACAAACTCACCTCTGTTTTAATGGTAAGAATTGCTTCTAGTTCCTTAGTACTCTGGGTAGGGTATCCAGTAGTGGACTCATTATCCAGTCTTATCAGGAGTGGCTCTCTCTTCCCTTTCGGGCGCAGACACTAGACGGTTGCTCTACCCAACTCACCTTCAATTCTTACAGGCACATCGGTTCAGGTTAGTGAGTTTTATGCTGTTGTTCCTTACTGTTGAAGTTATCAAATATCAGAACGCATTACTGATTTTGTTCCTTTATTGTTTCAGCCTGGTGTCCTTTCGGGCATCTTTACGTATTCGCCCTTTCAAGTGATTTTCTCATCTGTCCCTTAATATTCTTAGGGCAGTAGGGTGTATCATTGGGAAGGTCTTGGTTTGGTCAGGAGGTTGAAGCAGATCCGTATCAAGGCTGAAAGTGTGGTCGCTGAATCTTGAAGGGCATTCCGAGTGAGTACCTAATTGTTCAGTCCTTGGTATTACCACTTGTATTGCGAAATGTGCTCACTATCTGCATCATCTGGGGGACCTGTCTTTCTTCCATGTTTAACTGACATGGGATGCACATCTAGAATACCATCTAGAATACCATCTCCCCCTCCTCTTCATCCTCTGCGAACAAGCATTCATCTGTCAAGACTGTTAGTCTTAATGCCGGGTTAGTACAGAGGACCATGCACCACTCTGTACCCTCTTCATTTGTCCCATAAAAAAATGACCATGCCCTTCCTTGTGAGTGTTGCTTCTACATGTATTTTGTGTACTTCTCGTCTATACAGAAATTCTGTGGCCAGTCGGAATATCTTGTCTTTCATTCTGGGTACCCACACTAACAATACTTGTACCCCATAAAGGAATACCTTGGGGTGGTATGGTGACCCACGTAAAGTGTTGTGTGTGCAATATTATTGTATAATGGCTGAAATCTGCTCATAGAAGATCACTGGTGTCGAGCATGCTATCTCCTTCTCTGAAAATTAAATTGTCCTATTTCATTTGCTCATTTTGTCTCTCCTAATATGTTGATGGGCCCTCACTGTCCTTGGGGAAACGCACATGCCCATACTCGTTTTCCAATAGCTACCATGAGATTGGGACAATGTGGGACTATCGCTGCTGCAGGTGTGGGTCACAGCAAGAGCCATTCAGAATTTTCTCCATTATTATGTGTACTCAGCCGTTCTGACATGGTTGCTCTTAGTTGCATATGCACTGTAGCACAGCAGATTTGGTTCACCATTACTTACAGGGCATACCTATGTGGCCTGCTACTCTGTTCTGAAAAGCAAACAGATTCCACAGAACCTCTGGGGTGTGCCCTTTTGTAGGGTTGCTGTGGACAACTTTCACACGGAAAGCAGAGCTATATTGTTCCAAAACATAGATACATGTGCAACGGTCATGAATGACATTTGTGATGTCATTTTTGATGTCATGGGTGTTAGTCCTTGCAGTGCACAGTGGTAGTGCGAGTTATGGTTGCTTAGCTTGCCATAACTGTTGAATGTCTGGGGTATTGCCGTTTTACCTGTAACCATAACGTCCCTGTAACAACGTTTGTCCATTGAATTGCATAGGTTTCTACTCGGATTTATCCACTGCAGACCAGACCAACAAACGTGTGCTCATGAGCATATACGAGCAACGTTAGGCACGAATTTGTGCGTGCATTTGAACTACTCCCCAGGTAATGCTTATAGCTAGTGTCTTGTGATATGTTCACCACAAGCATCCTCTTATACCCTTCAATAAAGGTTGTTGTCTCCTCTATTTTTCTCCGCACACATAGGAACATACAGGCACCAGCTCTTTAGCTGCCAGAGTTTTACCTCATTACGGCGACGCTTTCAAGAGAGGTACGCTCAGACGTCTCTAGCTGTTCTCCTACAAAAAGACTCAGGGAACCACCTAAGCAAAAGCCCAGGTATCTCACTATCTGCATGCTCAATTTGTATATAATGCATGGGCACTCCAGACAATTCCTAACAGCGTCCCATCCATTCCCGGTGGACACACATTACTGTTCTATATGTGCAGCACATAAGTCTATCAGGCTCTTTTTAAATAAAAGTCTTTAACCCCCTTTTTTTCAGAGCACGCCGTTCCTGTGCTGCCCATTTTTGGGGTCTTGCTGCACACTCTCCCTGCCCGCAAAAATATCACAGTTTGACTGGTTGGGCCTGTTCGGGGAGCCTGCCCCACAGAGAGATTCATTACAAGGCTCCAGTGGTGAGTTAGGCATTTTTTGCCCCCACCACTCTCATACTATAGGTGCAATTATTTCCACCTTTCCTGTTTTCAGCCCCCTATTTTAGTCAATTGATTTTAAACGCCTGGACAACATTGTGTCCTTTGAATAATATGTTTGTTGTTAATAATTAACCCAGTTATGTCGAGAAGGGATTACGTTTCTGACCAATAAGAATTTTATACGTATTTCTTCCTTTCTTTTCCTTTTTTTCTTGTCGTTCTTGCTATAGGGGCCACCCATCTGCCCTGATGAAGACGGTTCTTGTATAATAATATACATCCCTCTGATGTATCCTCAAGTTGGATGACTTCACCGCCGAAACGTGTGCTATGTGCAAGGGGGTTGTATAAACCCATGTCTTTGGGGTTTTGGTGTTATATATTGTGTATATAATATCCACTTTTGTTTGCTGACTAGAATTTAATATCTAATCCTGGCCCCGTTCCCCCTGCCATGTTGGCACCTGTAAGACTAGATGCTTTGACACCTTAAAGATTAAATACTTTCTGCATTTAAGCTACTTTGGACCTAAATGGTTACATGTCGACTATATATTTGATTTCCACATGTTTCATTCATGGGTTAAGTTCGGCATTTCCATTAAATTTTGTACTTTTCCCTCTCGGGTTATGCCATACATTGCAAACTAATCATGTACTGAAGACGATTTGTAACTCAGTTTTCACCATTTGTCTATGCTCAGAATATTGAATTCTGTTATATGTATGCTTTCACAATTGCCTTTTGATGTTTTTGTCACAATTGCATTTTGATGTTTTTGTCTCAATACAAACTATGTATATCCACAGTCTTTGATGTGTGCGAGTTTCTTTTTCCCTTCTGGACAATGTCATGGGTTATGAACTAAGGGATTCAATCCATTAGTACTAGGATACCAGGTTCCCCAATGTAAATTACTTGTTTTGCTTCATTTATTGACAAAAATTGGTGATGAACCTTGGCAGTAGCAGTTCTACCTCCTTTTTGGTTCTGTAGGTTTTTACTAGAGCAGCTTAACCATAACGTCCCTTTAATAATGTGTGGTTAAGTAGCTCAACCCATAGGAAGAGCACTTTTTTGGAAGGCTTATAACTTTGCCCTCCCTGGACGAATCGTCACAAAACTTTGCAAAAGAAGTATATGCCCCGCCAAATTGATTCTACAAAGTGTGGTGAGGTTTTGTGGAGGGAAGACAAAGTTATAGGGGGACCCAAAATATATATTTTTTCCCATAGACACAATGGAAACGCTGGACGGATTTTCACCAAATTTGTGGCAGGAGTGGTGACTTGGTCCTGGAATCGTGCTTTTGTTAATTTGGTGTAAATCCATCCAGTAGTTTTTATTTTAAAACAGCAAAAAAGAAGGTTAAAACAATTAGTAATATCTGGGATCGGTCCCCAGACTCACTTCCTTATCCGGTCAACAGACGGGCCTCCAATTGGGCCAGAGGACAAAGTGATGTTTGCGGACATTGGACGCACCTGCTGATTGGATGGTGAGCAGCGTGAGGTGCATCATATTTGTTGGAAATGCCCGCCATGTGGGATTCACGGACAGGGCCCATTGTCTGCAAACATCACAGTAAAAACATATTAAAAAACATAGCATTATAGTTGTCAAACTAATTAAACATTCTCTGGGAAGGTGAGGGGTGATGAGAATGGGGTGGTTTTTCATCTCTGATGTCCGTGACCGTTTCGGGGACAGTCCTGTAATGTTCGCAAACATCTCAGATGTTCATGGGCATCAATACATATTTTTGCATTACATGGTTGGTGAAAAGAAGTTTTAGGATGGCGTATAACTTTGGCGCCACTCAATGAAACTGTATGAAATCTTGTGATATTGTTCTAGACGTGACGTGACCTTGAATGATTCTATGAAGAGGGAAACAAAATTAAAGGCGGGGGCAAACTATTTGAAGGGTTAATAAATAAGAGCCAGATTTGAATGTTTTTTCAAAGTTTGGTGGTGTTTTGTGAAGAGAGGGCAACATTATTAGAGGGGGTTTCCAATTTGTATATGAGTTATAACTTTGTTACCATTTGACGAATATTCACAAAAGATTTTAGAAAGATTAGAGACAGACCCTTGAATTTATTTGCAAAGTCTGAATGTATTTTGTCAACTGGGAGCTATGTTATATGACTATTTTATGTACGTACATTTTGACACTTTTCAAAAAATAAAACACGGATGGATTTGCAGGAAGGTTGTGCAAGGAGTATTGGTAAGGACTTGAAATCATTGTTTTGCAAATGTGTCTGTGTCTTATTTTTTTAACCGTGTCATAATGTAGGTACACAAAATAGTGACATACCATTGGCAACTGAGGTATAGCAGTGGCCAGATTGTCTGAGGCATGGCCTGTGGCCATGGGCAGTGGCCAGATTGTCTGGGTCATGACTCGGATAATCTGGCTACTGGCCATGATCATGAGATACTGGCAATGGGGTTTTAATGAGAAAATACATTCTGCCTGTAGCTGAAATTATGTCCTTAACTACAGCCCGAAGTGGTGCACAGGATTGAATCAACAGATCGCCATGACTATCACGGCATAGACTCTGAGACAATGCTAATCAGCAGATAATTACCAAACACCCCATACCAGGTGCCCACGTGGTCACCAGGCTACCTCCTGAAATCATTCCGCAGCCTTTTTTGTGACGATATTGGGACAAGATATTGGGATTGGATGCTGGACTCATTTCCACAATCTCGCAGCAATGACTCGCCCACAATCCATATGCCATAAATGAAATCGGCTTGTGTCTCTAGAGAGTTGAATTACATGTCGGCTGAGGTCTAAAAATACATATAGCATTAGGAATGGTTTTGAAGACTGCTTCATTATGACAACAGTTACTTATTGAATAACCCAGTGCTGAGGTGAACTGGGCTCACTCTCCTATTCAAAACCTAACACTTGAAGAAGGAAGTGCACCTTCACAAATGTACCCCATCACCAGCAGCAGGGTAATCTGTTTAAAGTACTAGATGAAACGCAGTGATCTACCAATTCTGAGCCCGCAAATTACTTGATTATCATCTGATTTGATTATTGGGGCATGCAGCATGGCTAAACCCAGGTTTGAATGGTAATACATATTTTGCATGCAGCGACAAACTGAAGTGCCGTACTGAATGACAACAAACCTGCAGCACAATAAATAGTGATATAAGTTTGTTGCATGGACAATGGGCCTGGCCCTCGGCAAGGACGAATGTCTACTCTGAGTTACTTATTGGGGCATGCAGCAGGGCTGAAGCTCTAGGTTGAAATGGGAAATACTATTCTGATTGCGGCTGCAGTCCGGAGTGCTGGATGGAATTGCAGCAAACTTGCGCACGGAGAATCAGCAAGCACCTAAAAGGATACTATTGCAAATCTGTCCTGTGTTTTCCTTTTTTTAAAGTGCTTAAACATAAGTAAAATAAATGGTTACATAACTTTTCTGTCATGGACAGTGGCATAAAAAAATTGTGATATAAGTTTGGTGCATGGACAATGGGCATGGCCCTCGGCAAGGACGAATGCCTACTTTGATTTACCTACTGGGGCGTGCAGCACGGCCGAAGCTGTAGGTTTAAATGGGAAACGAAATTGGCTTGTGACTGCAGCCTGGAGTGCTGGATGGGATTGCAGCAAAGTTGCGGGCATGCAGAAATGGCCAAAGCTGTAGGTTTAAATAGGGAACACAAATCTGCTTGCGGCTGCAGCCCGTAGTGGTGGATGGGATTGCAGCAAATTTGTGCAAGGAGCATCAGCAAGGACCTGAAAAGATACTTGTGGAAATCTTTCCTGTGTTTTACTTTTTATGAAATTGTTGAAAGGTAAGTAAAAAACATAGTGATATAACTTTTCTACCATGGGCAGAGTGCCTGGCCTAAAGCATGGACAAATGTCTACTCTGATTTGCCTATTGGGGTATGCTCTGCTGATAACGACTCACAGTATGTGTTGCAAATATACATTTGATAAAGGAGGTTTATAGTTCTGTAAAGATTGTCTCAACACCATCTCTCTGGGCCCCGGCATTCCTGGTTGAGGAAAAGTGCTCTGAAGCACATCAGGAAACTGAAGCAGGATTTTCAAAGACATCATGTTTTTATTTTCTTCCAGCAGGCAAGACACATCATACAGCTTCCAAGCCATCTCTGCAAATCTCCTAACCATTCTGAGCTTTTGCTTTCTTATATACACTCTAGGAAGGAGAGGTGATGGCCTGATCAAAAGTACAACCCCTTCTTGCCTGTGATTCGTTAGCCTATAATGGCATGATCAATGTGCAACCCCTTTTCCAGTCCCTGTTTGGTTGCCCTAGCTGTCACTCAGAACTAATCTAATCAGGTCGTTCTCTGCTCATCCTGCATCAGTGTCCTCTAGATGTACTCTTTACAAAAAACTATTCACTGATGTCATCATTATACAGCAGAAATCCACCATTTTAGAAATTGCCTGACTAAACTCGGTATCTGCTCCGATTCAAATGTAGATTTCAGTAATTTATACTAAGCATATACTACTTAACAAAACTTCTATCACACAAGACATTCTAACCCCATAAAATAGATTGTCTTTCAAAGCGCTTTCCTGAAAAGCACTACAATTCTTATTTTTACAATATTTAAAATCCTCGATCAACCAGACAAGGTATCAACATTCGGTTTAAGTTGGAGGGTGTCTATCTCCACTATGTTCAGTTTGAGGGGGGTATAACTAACTCCTCTACAGTTCATTCATATTTGATTTGACAGGCACTTCTATAGCACAACGTTCGGCCGAGGGCATCTTGTCGCTAACCTAGAAGGTGGGTGACAAAACACCAACTAAAAAAGCAGAGTTGTCAGCACTTTACAAAAAGCAAGATGATTGGTTGTAGCTCTAAAGGAATGGAGTAGAGCATTCCAGGGGACGGCCTTTGCTACAGAAACGACACAGGCACCAATGCAGCAGTATTTCACTGCAGGGACGAGCAGCAGACAGACATTGGCAGAGCGTAAGGACCGTCTAGGGACATAGGGCCGGAATTCGGCCTGTAGGTATTCTGCGCCCCATCCATAGAAGGCACAGTGAACCAAACATAAAGACTTAAAATAAGTGTGATTAATTAGAGGGAGCCAGTGGAGATAAGTCAAAATCGGAGAGATATGGCAGCAGCGAGGAATGGCTGTGGCTAACGGGGCAGCAGAGTTTTGAAGAACCTGTAGACGCTGCAGTATATAAGCAGGCTGAGCCAGAAAGAGAGAGAGTTGCAATAGTCAATAGAGGAGACAAGAGCAGACACCACAGGTGCATGAAGGTGCACAGAAATGAAAGGCAAAACCCGACATAGGAGTTTGATTTGAAAGTGACCCCATTGACAAACAGCACTGAACTAGGGTTCCATAGACAGGGATGAAGAGAGTTTCACTCCAAGGTCTTTAACAATAGTGACAGGCTTTGGAAAAGGACCAAGAGAAGGGGGCCAGAGGTCAAGGCTCCAGAGAGAAGAGGCAGTGGGAGGGCCTACTACCAACACCTTCATCTTGTCCCGATTCAACTTGAGCCAGTTGGTCTGCATCCATTCTCACACAGCGGCAAGGCATACCCGGTACCTGGACACTGACTCTGGAATTGACAGGTCTAGGCGGACCAGCATCTACATGTCGTCTGCATAAGAATAGCAGAGGAAGCAGTGGGAGAAGAGCCATTTGGTCAGCAGGTGAATGTAGATGTTGAAAAAGACAAGGGATATAGCAGACCCTTGGGGGACACCACAAGAAAGGTGAACCACCACAGAGACAAAATGGGGAAGTGGGAGGGTTTGACAGTGGTCTGCGAGAAAAGAGGTGAACCGCACCAGGATGGGGCCTGAGAGACCGGCTCCGACTAGGCGACCCAGCAGGATTCCATATTCGATGGTGTCAAAGGCAGCCGATAGATCAAGCAACAAAAGAGCACTAATGCTGCCTTTGTCATAGGTCCATGCTAGGTCGTCCATAACAGAGACCAGGATACTCTCGGTTCCAAGCCCAGGGCGAAAACCAGATTGCGAAGGATGAAAAAAAGAGGATACTTTGAGAAAGGTAGTGTGCAACGGGCAGTCTAAAGATTCCAAATGCTTCATAAAGAAGGGGAGTAGAGAAATGGGCCAGAAATTCACTGGTATTGAAGGATCAAGTGAGGGTTTTTTCAGTATGTTAAAAGAGGAATTATTAATAACTCATATACAGTGATCTAACATTATGAAACATTTTCACTTATAAAAACCTATTCAATTGACAGAAAATACTCTGTTAAAGGTAGGTTATGGTCAAGATGTAACCCACCCTTGGCACTCCTCTTCCACAGCAGTTAGCTAGTGGCCTGACATCTTGGGATCCTTAGGCACTTCCCTCCTGTGCTCCCATGAGCACTTGTCCATCCGTACTGCCTATTTTATGTATGCACTTCTGTCACTGCACAATGCATATGTGCATTTATAGGAGCACAATGGACAATTGTGTGTTATACGTATGGGAAATGTAGATGGAAAAGATTTGTAGAACATTATTGAGTGGAAGTTAGTGGGTGGAAGTTTAATATGTTACTAGGCTATATGTAGAGTTTTTTTTAAGTGATTGGTGGTTTTATGTGTGAATGGTTTAAAACAGGTAATGAGGGAGTGTTACAAACATAACAGTAAAAAGAGTAGAATGGCTGTTTTGTGTGATGGTGTTCATGTGAAATCTGGGTTTTCTAATAAGGCATGGGCTAGACAGGGGTATGCAGAGACTGTGGATAGATATATACAGCAATCAATTATGGTGTTTATTGTATACTAGAGAGAAGAACTTCAGACTGAGGAGGTGGAAATTGTAGGGGAAGGCAGGAGGAAATAGGCACAGATAAAAAAACATATATTATGCCCAGCAGTGACGACAGCACCCTCACGCTTCCAAAGAATTTAGAAATGCAAATAATACCATAAGGTATAGCTCGCATACCATGTTTCCGGATTGGCTGAAAGGTCCTGTGACCTCCCTGCGCTGGGTGTTAATACTTTGTAAAGTAGACAAATTGAGTTTTTATAATATTTAAATAATAGGGTTGTCTTCATAATAGCTTAAGAATTGTATTTGCATACTTGGTTCTACTGAAACACATTTAACATAAGCATGTATTAGGTGTCATGTAAAACTAAACAGTGTCTCTATAAGATAGTGAATATGTTTTAGTTTTCCCTATCATATGTTAAGTAGCATGATGCAGGTAAAAAAAAAAACTCCCAGGCAAAATGGGCCTCAGTACAAGTTTGATGGTATTTTGGCTGTCCGGCAGAATTTCTTATGGATTACAAGTGGTGGCAGGCAGTGTTAGTTCCCATTTAATGGAGTTCATAGGGGACTTTGGCTGAATTACCCACCAGTGGTATTTCCACCAATTTGACTGTTTTTTGGCTGTAATTACCTCGTGTATTCTGATGGAGGTTTTTTTCCTCTGCCTTACCTCCAAACCCGTAGTTTGGCAGTGTGTAAATGAGGTGGCAATGCAGTGGTAACTCTGTTACCAATGACGCCATAAGTGTCTTTTTTAAAGCAATATTTCCTGGAAATTGCATTGTTGTTTGCATGCCTACTTTTGAAAACAGAATGTTCAGAATGAAATTAATCCGAACACCTCATCTAGAGACTGTAGGGAAAAGGTCAAATGAATGGGCCACAACTACTTACCATAACTTTATAACAAGAAGACCAATGCAATACACTCTACAACGTGGGCAGCACATACACAGATTTATATTTAATTCATTATAACTCATGTACCTATATTTACTGCACAAATTGCAGTGAAACACGTTATAAATATTAAAAAAAATAAAAAATATATAATGCTGCTGACACATTACACCACCCTCTATTGCACTGCCCCTCCTCCTTTCTAAAGTGATAATGCAAGCATATTAGAACACATGTCAATACATATTAAAGTGCTAGTGCAAGACTACTATTCCACAAAATAATTGCATGATGCAATTTCATCATAATTTAAAACTGCATCATCGTCATATTATTCTCAAAAAGTAATTCAATACATCTAAAAAGGTTTTCTAAAACTACACAACACACTAAAAAAATGATTGGTGCATGCACATGTCTCTAATGAACTATACTTCTATTCTCTAATTGTCAAATGTCACTATTGTTACTATTGTACACTTAACCACACATGGTCTATTCCCATGTATAGCACTATCCTTGAAGGAACTTCTTCATGGGTCTGGTGCCGGGAAAACAATACACATAATCTTTATTTTATTTTAACCCTATTCAACAGAAATCAATTATTGTGAACTAATGGCACCCACTATTGCCATGACACCTTCTATGTAAATTAAATACAAAACATTATTTTATCTTCTTTTCTTCATCCACAAGGCTTTCCAATCTTTATCCAATTATTGATTAGTCATACAGATGATACAATATTGCACAGGGAGTTTTCCACGTCTCATACATCTCGCGTCAATTCTGTAACCGCCAACCACCTCTAGAGTGTATACCAAATACAGCATTACGATGTGATTGTCAACCAAACTGATTCCTTATCAAGTGCCTAGAAATTAAACCACTGAACTCAGATGACTTGACTGTCTGCTGCATTTGTCTTCAAGTAGGAAGGTATGCTTATGTCACTGAAATAGAAAAAATCATCCAGTGACCGACTAACCACCAATAAACCTCTCAGAACAAAGCTATGTCTCCCCTTCCCTAGGCATATTATCTGTCTTATGTCTTTGGGGGACTGCACACGTAATTCCTGGTTCCCTGTAAAACCATTGCTTGTTAAATCCACAACGGCAAGTATTTTCTCTGAGTCCCGCAATTGCCTAGATGTCAGCTTCTGGCGCTCTTACAACTAGCAGCTCTTATCATCAAACAGAATTACGTTCCACGAATCACAAGATTCCTGTATACATTGTGAATGCGTATAGCATGTTTATGATCGTTCCTCAAATATCTCATGAATTTGCATTAGAGGGATAAGTGTGTGTTCCAATTGTACAAGTGTAGGCATAATCAGAAGCATACAAAATGCCCGAACATTACGGAGTTGCATTTATTATAGTTTGTGTTGTTTATCTGCATAATGTTCAACCGAAGGTTACGGTCAAAATTCAATTCCTGATTCAACTTTTGTTCTCTGTAATTCTTATCCTCACATTTCTTTCTGTTTACCCTATATACAGCCGGTCACACAAAGGCACAAATTGCCTTATTGCATAGACCACCATGCTTGAGTTACAACTGGTGAATTCAGTTTGCTGCTTGCAAGCTTTCAATAGTCCTATATCCATGTCTCTATTTCTCCTAGTTTATGCACATTTACAATGAACAGAATGCAGTCAATACCATTATTTTATTATTTCCTTTTACACATTTTTATAAGTAGACACAAGGTCAATAACAATCCCCATATGCGCTTAACAAATAAATCAATGTCAATGCACTGTACTGTATCAGAGTTGTCCTATTTTAGTTTATTTATGAGTGAGTACTACACGGAAGAGGGTTGGGTATGTATGTGTCCAGCTGTGTCATGATACAAAATTGTGCATAATGTTTACTGAGTACTGAAGAAACCACTATCAAGATGCTAAAATTCCACTGTTCCTCACTCTGGAACGTTCTGAAAAACCAACCAATACCAAAAACTGCTGTCATCCTTCCATACTCCCTAATTAAATATGCATTAGCATACAATCAAGTCCCAGATACTACTAAACGATAACATCATTGTACTGGAACCAATCTAAATATTCTTTCTTTTCTCCCAAAAAATGACAATCAAAACTTCAACTACGAAGGACGCAAATAAAACATTGTGCCAGTAAAAACGAGGTACAGTCAAACACGTACCCTCTTCTAAAACAATTGATAGAAAATGCACACACAATAGAAGAGATGTATCCCATCTTGTAGAGTACAACCAAAAAAAGAAGTGTAATTCCCCCATCCACCAAAAAAGAAAAATATGCATAAAATGACCTCGAAAACTATTTCAATAGAATATGAACCCCCAACAAATGCAACAGACATGAAAACCATCTCTTCAAATGTCAATGCAGAAGCAATGCAACATTAAAAAGTACATTTTATAAAAAACGGTTCCATTGTAGAATCCTCAAGAATCCCATAAACATCTCACAGTTCACTTTCCTCACTTGTTAACTTTCAAAGACAACTCGTCTTATAAGCAATACTCAGCAGCGTATTCAAACTAAAGAGAAAACTGTTTATGCTAGTTTTAAACACAATTAAAGCATTCACAAAATTAGTTAAAAACTACAAACAAAGAAACATGTGCAATGTCAATGTAGGTAACTTCTGCAACTTCTTTCTGGCAAATGGAGTCACACTGCCAGCACAGAACCATAATTCTATGAAGACAGATATAAACAAGAACAAATAAATCAAATTGCAATAGATATGAATGGATGAGACTATGAGATATTTACCCAAATCCCCCTTATGTTCAGACAGTATGCCTAGTCTACAAATGTTCATGCAGCTCAGTCTGAAATGTGTGCCAACAGTTGTTAACATGTTCTTGACAATTTCCAACATAATATTTGAAAAGAAAAGACAAACATAGAATCAAAACTGTACAAGAATACATGCACCCCTGTCCAGTTTGGATTCACATCGGATTTGTGTGAACAATCCAAGGCTTCATATCAGGAACAGTGTTCAAAACCCTGCTATAGAATTACAATAAGAATTACAAAAAGTAAATTAAACTTAACTAACTGGCATCCTACACCAAATAAATGACGTACAAAAGAGATTATTTGGCAATGAAGTGGAACAAGTCATCACAAAGCAGGTTGTTGTGAACAACAGTTTTTAGCTAGTACCTTTCTTTGCAGCACATATTAAAAAGAATGGCAGCCTTTCAACCTACCTCTGCTGAAATGCAAAAGTATGCTGCTGTAGAACTTTGTATTAGCTTTGACGGGGTACCCTGCCAAAAATAACCACTCTGACTCTCAATTTGAACACCAAGGGTCTTTATTGAATTGGCTATAGATGGTTTGGTTTTGGAGTTCCTGGGAATCTAGGGCCAAATAAAGGTCTTGGGTTCCTGGCTCTAGATCCATCCTTCTCTCGCTAATCTCCCCAAGTCTCCCCTCTTCCCTAACCCAGGTGTCTGTAATGGGGTGTTAGTTGCTATTACCAAGTTGCACCTATCTATCTGCTCTTCTTGCTGGGACTACAGGTGTTTTCCCTAATGCAATGACTAACTGACTCTCTGGGGTCTTCTAGCCTTTCCCAGACTAAGCCTGCTTAGTATTCTAAGGGAGTCATTAGGGATGGTGCCTTCTTTCACTCAGTGTCACTCTCTCATCTCTCATACACAATCTTACCTGACCCTTCACTACACTGATCATAACAGCTGCTTTCCTCCCTCCATGCTATTGTCCCTCCTATCTCAGACTCTGCATTTCCACCTCCATCCTTTGATATTGCCTCTCTTCTTATTACTGCCCCTTACTATCAATCTGACCTCCAATTACCACTCTGCTGCTACCACCTCTGTTATACGTGTTCCCTCTGTGCTCCTACTATACTTCAGCTACTACTAGTGCCTCTCCTTTCTTACTGCTACCCCTACAATTGCTCCTACTCTCCTACCCCCTGTCGCTACTACTGGCTCGCTGTTACCACTAATACCTCTCATCTCTACAACTCCCTCTCTTCTGTAACTACCACTCACTAAGACTTACTACCATCCAGTATTACCAGCTACCACCTTCTACTCCCACCTCCACTCTACTACTACCACAGTTACTACCACTGCCGCTAGAACTGATGGCCTGCTACTCCTACTCTACCTCTACTACTCACCCTTTCCACTCAAATACAAATACTATACGCCCTCTCTCCAATAGCTTTCGCACTCTGGTCCCTCTTGTTTCGTTGGTTCTTTTGGACGTCCTCCACCAACCCCTGTCCTCATCCAACCCACCCACACTAAGCCACTCACAAACACTTACTTAAATACCCCACCCCCTTCCAGGATTGGATACCCACCTTGTACAATCACTTACCTCTCTTGTGGGGGTATGTGTGGGGAAGAGTGTGGAGGCTTTAAAAAGGGCTTGTCAGCCCTGCCTCTTTCTTTGTATAGTTTCACAGCGATTCTGGTATGAGCAGTATATTGACCCAAATGGAACTGATGTTCCCTTTGGGAGAGGTGTTCTTGTTGGCTAACCTATGATGCATAACTCCCTGGTAGTGTAGTGGGTTTGACAATGCCCTTCTGTAAGCCCCTTTTTAAAAGAAATCATGTCCCTTGTGTCTTAGTGGTTTATCCCCTTTACAGGCTCTAGCAGACACCATCGGCTGGAGCTGAGCACTATTCCTGAGTGCCACATTGACTCATGGAGCCTCTGCAGTGTATCTTTCTCTAGTGGAAATGGGCTGTTTGCTACATTGCACAGGGTAGGCTCACGGCTCTGTGGGCTTGGTGTGGCTGGCTACGCCCGTGCTGCTTCCGGAATGCTAGAGAGCTGGATATTCATCCAGCATGATTTCAGGTGCCAAGCCAGCTGCCAAGCCCCTCTATCCTTCCATCATGGCCATGGCGCACGTCTTGCCACTCCCCCCAAACCTTTTTAAACCCACCATAACTTTCTTGGTGTTGTGAAAACATGGGCAAATGCTCCAACCACAAGGCTGTCAGGACTATACTGCACTGATGCTCCCTAATACGGGTGAAGCCAGTTATGTAGTTGTCCTGGCAGCCTTAAAAATGTCTGTTTCGATGGATTGTGTCCTCCCACATTTTCCTCCTCTTTGATATACGGTTTACAGTGATATTTTCGAAACCCATATTTTCGAATGCCATTTTCTCGACACCAAATTTGCGGACATTTTTTTTCCCGAATGTTCCCTCTCCAAACCCGTTTTTTTTTATTTACACTTTTTTTTACTAACGAAACCCAAAAAAACATATAAAATAAAAAAAACATTCAAAAAAAAATTGGCAAAATGTTTTCGACATAATGGTAATTCGAAAATATGTTTTCGAAAATATGAGCGATACCTTGATATATGTATCTCACCAGCTTCGCTGCTTCAGACAAAATGTTCTTCGCAGAGGGCGCTGTGCACGATGTCGTGGCATCGATGTCCCTCGAAGGCCGCCGTGGCGTGTGGTGACGTCACCATTAGCTCGTGCCATACCTGTTGGCTTCAGTTCAGTTTTTCCGATAGCTTCACTTCGAGTAATAATGGCGTGCTTTGTTTTTCTTCTGAAAAATGTCTTCTTCTTCGTCCCCTTCTACCCTTAAGTTGGGATTTAAAAAATGTCATGACTGTAGGGGGAAGTTGTCAATAACAGATTCTCAACATGTCTACCTTTGTTGTTTGGGTTCTGGCCATCGGACCGACGACTGCGGGTCCTGTCAGTCTATGACTGAAAAAGCTCTTCAGGAACGCAGAGGTAAATTGGTGGTGGGGAGGGAAGCTTCGAAGGCTACTTCGAAGAAGTATAAAAAGTCCAGTGAGTTTTAGGACTCCACTCGGCAAAAACATTCAAAGAGGTCTCGGTCGAGGAGTCAGTCAAGACAAACTTCATCTTCTTCTTAAAAGAAGGTGAAGAAGAGACACCATAGGTCTCCCTCTTCATCATCGGATACCTCTAAAAAGGTTATAAGATGCCCGACTAGGTCGGATTCCCACAGTAAATGGAATGCTTTTAGGGTAGAGATGTTGCATATCTTTGAGAATGTGGCCTCGACCCCCTCAAAAGAGTCATGCAAGAGCCATACCCTGGTCGCAGCTTTGGACGACTCAGGAAGGTCAAAAACAACTTCAGCAAAGACAAGTAGTGAATTGGAGACTCGAGATACTCGACCAGACAACAAGGTGTCGAAGGTATCGACTTGTAAGTCGAGTCCATCTCCGATACCGGAGAAGAAGCAAAAAACGGCAAAACCTTCAACGATTTTGTCAACGCCATCGGTGCTGATTGCTTCGACGCCAAAATCAAGGGATAAATCTGCCCCTTTATCGAACACGCCATTAACGGTATCTTGGATTCCATCTAAGCACATACAGGTTCAGGAGAAAATATTCAAACCTGTGCCGAAGAAATACTTTTTTAAGTCATTAAGACCACAATTTATGAAGGGGAAAGTGCTTCAGATGAGGACATTTCTCCATTAGGAGTTAGCTTTGGCACTAAGGAGGTGCCTGAAGAGATAATTGGCCCGGAGTCAAAAATGAAAGATCTCTGTGACTCCCTCCACTCTGACAGCAGTCTTGATACATCACCAGAGTTGGACTTTGGTAAACCTGACCCATCAGACCATGTTGATTCAGGTTATAGAAGTCATGCGAACAGGGTCACTGAATACATGGGTTAGAGTAGTGCTTCACCAACATTCCAACAGGATTACATGACGGATATCCTGCACCAGGGTCCCAAAAAAGACCCAATTTTACCTTTTCATAAGGCCTTTCAGAGGAAGGTGATAGCTAATTGGGAATCTCCAGAATCTGGTCCTGCTGTCAACAGGAACTTCGCTAGCAAATATAGACCCTCAAACAGTGACTCTGACTATCTCAGTAAACATCCTACGCCTGAGAGTTTGGTAGTCCAGGCTGCGACTTTGACCAGAAAGTTTGCCTATCCCTCTATTCCCCCGGATAGAGACGATAAAAAGGGGGACACATGGGCTTGCAAGGTTTGGCCCTGAAGTCCACTAATGTTACCTGTACCCTGCTAGGTTTAGCTAAGTCTCTTAGTGCCTCCATTCAGCAACCTCAACAACATTATTTGGGCTCATCCTCCTGGAGAGGTCGTTCTTTCTGCTTCGCTACCTCAGTTGGTAGAGAAAGAGGACAGGCCGCACAAAGAGGGCAAAGAAGATTCCCTTGCGGTGAACAAGGAAGTGGTGCTAAATCAGCCCCAGCAGTGGCATCTTTACTCTCAACCGCTGCTGCAGCTGCCTCTAAGCCACTCTTAGGCCTGGACCCACAAGACCCCTGTGGGAAGCAGAATCTATCAGCATCTGAACGAATGGCGGGGCATAACTTCAGATGCTTGGGCACTGGAAACAGCAGCTCAAGGTTACTGCCTACCTTTTCTAAATAGGCCTCAGGATCATCCACCGGGAACCAACTCTGTCAAAATTCCAGATCCACTCCTTGTGCAGGAAATCTTAACCCTGCTAGAGAAAAGTGCAATAGAACAGGTACCGGTAGCGGAGAGGAACAAGGGTTGGTATTCCCCTTACTTTCTGATTCCCAAGAAGGACGGAGGATTGAGACCCATCTTGGATTTGAGAAACTTGAACAAGTTCCCCTGGAAGGACAAGTTCAAGATGGTTACTCTTTCTCAGATCCTTCAGGCTCTCCAACTCAAAGATTGGTTGGTATCATTGGACCTTGATGATGCTTCAGTAAGCATGAAAGTTCATGTGCCAATCCATCTCAAGCACAGAAATTACCTGAGGTTCCCGGTTGGCGGTTCTCATGATCAGTTTCGAGTTTTGTCATTCGGGCTGACCCCCACCCAAGGGTTTTCACCAAACTGATTGCGGTAGTGGCAGCAAGTCTCAGGAAAGGAGGGGTTTCACGTCTACCCCTATCTGGACGGCTGATTGATCAGGGCTCATTCACATTACTGTTCTCTCTGTTTGATAGCTTCCTCATCAGCGCCATGATGCCCCTGGGCGACCGTGCGCTCTACAAATTCAGGTAACATAACATAACATAACCCCAGAAAGCTCAGAAACATCTCAGTATCACCTGCCACTTCCTTCACAGACTGGACTTCTCCCTCAATTTCAAGAAGTCCCATATGATACCATTCCAGAGGCTCCATTTACTCGGAGCAGTCCTGGATACTTCCTCAGGGAAAGCCTCGCCTCCCGAGGTGTGAGCTCGACACAATCAGCAGATGGTAGCAACATTCCAGAATGTCCAACATCTTCCGGCCTTTGATTTTTTTAGGTTGCTCGGTCTCATGGTGTCCTGCATTTTCCTGGTGCCAGAAGCCCGATTGAGAATGAGATCCCTTCAATGGGCTCTCAGAAATCAGTGGTCCCAATTTTCAGGGAACATAGATCTTCTGCAAGTTCTGAGCAGAGTTGCTGAAGACCTAATTTGGTGGACTTGCGAGGACAACATTCTCAAGAGACAATCTTTTTGGCAACCATGGCTGGAGATAACTGTAGTGACGACTGCCTGACTCACGGCATGGGGAGCCCACACCAACAAACTGACAATTAGCAGTCGTTGGTCTCCATTGGAGTCCAAACTGTACATCAAACTTTTAGAGTTGAGGGCAATCAGACTAGTGCTAAAGGCCTTTCTGCCATCTGTACGGGGAAAAAATGTCCTGATAATGACGGACCACACAGTGGCCATGTAGTACCTCAACACGAGAGGGGGCGTAGGGTCACTACCACTGTGCAGAGAGGCAATGCAGCTCTGGTTCTGGGCAATACAAGAAGGAATCTCTCTGTCGGCAGTTCACCTAGCTGGAGAGCAGAACACAGCGGCAGACGCTTTGAGCAGGCAGGGCGCAGTCTCCCATGAGTGGGCACATGATCTAGAAGTCCTTCATGAGATCTTCACCCTTTGGGGAACCCCTCAAGTTGATCTGTTTGCGACCACTTTCAACCAGAAGTGCGATCAGTACTGTTCAAGGGAATTTCCTCCAAGTGGAGCTCTAGAGAAAGTGTTTGTAGTGGACTGGGAATTTCCACTCCTGTACGTGTTTCCTCCAGTACCCGTGATTCCTCATGTAATCAGGAGGTTGAGCAAGTTCAGGAAAACCATGATCCTAATTGCTCCAGATTAGGCCAGGAGGATGTGGTACCCGGGCCTTTTGGACATGTTCATCTGCCCTCCAATGTGCCTTCCACAAAGAGAGGATCCTCTCTCGCAAGAGGAAGGTCAGGTTCACCATTCAGAGGTCAAGACACTCAGCCTTCACGCATGATTTCTGAGAGGCTGAGATATAAGTATTGGGATCTCCCATTTGACATAATGGATATGTTCCTTTCGGCTAGAAGGCCAGCAAAAAAATCCTTATCCTGGTGTCCTTGGAATAAATTCAGTAACTGGTGCAAAGACAAGAATTTGGACCCATTTCAATGTGGCACTCCTATGGTGCTTTCTTTTTTGTTGTATCTGGTCAACCTGGGGCTCCAGATTGGAAAAATAAAGGGATACCTGGCGGCGCTTTCCATCTTTAAGTGCTCCTCTGAGGAAGTTTCCTATTTTAAGATGCCATTAATTGTCCAATTACTCCAGTACTAGCGGTAACAAAACCAACTATATCCCAGTGAATTACACTGGCTATTGGAGAGTGTTACAGCCTTGCTGGAAAGGACCCACTGGAAAGGCTAATTGACATTCGCTCAGCTGCAACTTGGGCATCAATTCATACCTTTGTTAAGCATAACTGCTTAGACTCCTCTTCGTCTCAAGAAGGCCTATTGCCAAGGCAGTCCTTCATTCCATTAATGATAAATGTAAATAGTACTGCCTCCTCTAAATTGTCACTGCTTTGGGAGTCAAAAATGAGAAATACGTGGGAGGACACAATCTCTCTGAAGAACAAGTTACTTACCAACTGGTAACGTTCTTTCAACTGGATTTTCCTCCCACATATTCCTCATCGCCCCTCCTAGCCTACCCCGCTGTACAATTTCCGTGAATCGCACTCTGCGTTTCCTGACAGCTTGCAATTGGGGGTACGCCTGGTTAGTCCCTCGAGTTATGGAACGAAAAAACAGAACTGAAGCCAACGGGCGCGGCACAGGCTACTTATACTTGTGACGTCGACACGCCACGGCAGCCTTCGAGGGACATCGATGCCACGACATCGTGCATAGCACCCTATGCCGAGAAAGCGTTTCCCAAAGTAGCAAAGCTGGTGAGATACATATATCAAAGATGAGGAATATGTGGGAGGAACATCCAGTCGAAAGAACATTACCAGTTGGTAAGTAACTTATTCCTTAGGTTGATTAAGCTATGTATAAAGTATCACTCTCTTCTTAGACAAACACAATTTCCTGGAGAAAAAAGTTTGAATTTGAACTAATTTGCATACCAACAATGCCTTGCTGTTGTGGCTCGGGACAAGAGGTGAACTTCCAGCGATAGCTAGTACAGGTGGCATTGTGAAATGTGTGACTTGGCTCAAATGGACTTTCCTACTTTCACATTTCAAGTGAAAGGTTTTTTTTTCAAACCTTTTTAAACCCACCATATCTTTCTTGATGTTATAGTTATGGTTAAGTTGCTGAACTCATAGGAAGAGCACGTTTTGGGCAGCTTATAAATTTGCTCTCCCTGGACGAGACCTTACCAAACTTTGGAAAATAAAGTATATGTCCCGCTCTGGATTTTATTGGAAATCTTGGTGAGGTTTCGTCAAGGGGGCAAAATTATAGGGGGATCCCCACATTTTTTTTTTCCATTGACATAATGGAAAGAAATTTTGCTCACACTTACAGCCCAAACTGCTATACGAATTTTCACCAGATTTACGCCAGAAGCGGCGGCTTGGTCCCGAAAGCGTACTTTTGTAAATTTGTTATAAATCCGTCCAGTAGTATTAGGTCCCAAAAAATGTGTGATATCTGGCTCTGTTTCGCAGACCAATTTCCCTGTTCGGTCCACGGACATGTATCCGATTAGCCAAGAGACATTAGGTGTGCCTACTGAGTGGATAGTGAAAAACACGAAGTGCGTCAGATTTTTGGAAATGCCCGCCATGTTGAATTTGCGGACACCGCTGTAGAAACATGTAGAAACATGTAAAAAAGCACAACATTGCATTTGTCAAACTGGTCAAAAAATCTCTGGGGATTTGAGGGGTGATGAGGATGGGATGGGATATGTCCGTAAGAAGCCAAAAAAACAGTGTATTTCACTCCAAAAGTCTGCAAACAGTCTGGATGTTCGGGAGGGCAGTCCTGTGAAGTTCGCAACACTTCAGATGTTTGGGAACATCTATGCCTATTTCTGCATTACTGGGTTGGTGAAATGCAGTTCTTGGATGGCTTATAACTTTGGCGCCACTCAATAAAACTGCATGACATTTTGGGATTGTATTCTAGACCTGATTCTGAATGGTTTTGGAAAGTGTGGAGCTGTATTGTTAAGAGGGAACACATTTAGAGGGGGTCCCAAAATATTGTAAAGGATTATAAATGTTGTGCCTTTTGACAAATCTGCACACAAGTTTGCAAAACAATTTCAAATCTAGATATAGATGTTTTTGTAAAGTTTGGTGGGATTTTCTCAATAGGTGGCTAAATTAGAAGGGGGGTCTCAACATATTTAGATGTCTTATAACTTTGTTGCTGTTTGACGAATGTGGACAAATGTTTCAGAAAGATTATAGACCCAAACTTAAATGTTTTTGTAAAGACTGAATGGATTTTGCCAAGTGGGGACGAAGTTATATGACTATTGTATGTACATACGTTTTGACACTTTTGAAATAATAAAACATGGGTGGATTTCAAGCAACCTTGTGTAAGGAGCATCGGCAAGGACCATAAAGCATGGTTTTGCAAATGTGCTTGTGTTTTATTTTTTGACATGTGTCATAATGTAGATACAGAAAATAGTGATATAACTTTGGCGACTGAGGTGTAGCCTGTGGCCATGGACAGTGGCCAGATAGTCCCGGTCATGGTATAAGGTCATGACCCGGACAATCTGGCTACTGGCCATGACCACGAGGGACGAAAAATGGTGTTAAAGTGGTTATTAAAAAAAAAAATGTTGTATTGGTTACATGATCAAGAACACAAGTGTTAACAAGACACAATTAAACCTTTAACATATACAACATCCTCTTCTTGACATGAACAAGCCCCAACTCATCCACCTATGAATTATACATAAACGGTTCCGTATTTCCATTTCACTATCCTCCATCTCAGTACTCAGTACTCAGTACTCAGTCCACTCTTAGCAAGAACAAATGTTCCCCGCAGTTAGGGAGAATTCTCTGTTTAGGCAGAATTTCCTAACCTAGTGAGTCCTTCAGCAGCTTTGCTGGATTTTTGGGGTTTATTTTTTTCTCCTGCCAAGAGTGGGACTCTTTTACCCTCACTCTTGGGCATGATTTGAGTGTGTTTCTTTGAATCTAGATGTGTTTCATGGGCTATGGGGTCTTTTACTCCATAGGGCTTCATGTGTTTTTGTGATGTGTGTTACACAGCACCCTCAGTGCAGTGACACAGGGGTGTCATAGTGACCCCCCGGTATAGACTCCATACCCTGGGACTGACTACTGTCTCCCAGAGCATGTAAAGTCACCATTGACTTTACTAGTCTTAAATTCTGAACAGAACCAGTACAAACCATCACATTGTGGACGTACTGGCTGGGGCAATTCGATTGCCCCAGGGTCTTTTAGTCGAGGGGGCACGTCTCTGTCCCCCCTGATCGAGTTTTGGCTGGTGGCAGTGGATACTACTTTTTATATTCAACCGCGAATATTTTCCTATGGGATTTCCCATTGTTTTAGGCTACTATCTTTATTTAATTATTTACGGTAGCCTCGAACATACCGCTGGTTTATTTAATTAATATTAGTTCTCCGGTTGGTATTTTTTTGCCAAAACTTGATTCTAAAATGGCGTTTGTGTTCTCTTCTGTGACTCCAACCCAAGTCGAGCCCTTTGTTCCACTTTTTGGCGGGCTTCTCCACAGAAGCCCTCCAAAGTGGTGCCACTCTGTCTGGGGTACTTAGGAGGGGTGGAGGGGGATTTAGGCACCCTGGACTGAGTTGCCTAGGCAACTCAAGTCGCACTCCATCCTGATTGGCCCAAGTGGTGAGCCGGCCGGCTCACCACTTAGCATGTTTGAGTGACAGCTAGGATGAGTGAATGGGGGTTTTCTGCATAAAAGCAGGGCTTTGGGGACTGGAACTTCAGAAGTCGCCACAGGACCTAAGAATCCGACGAGGGAGAAGCTGAGCCGACCTGCCACAACACCACCACCGGTGGAGCCCTGCTGGACCGTCTCACCACTTTTCCCAACGACAGAGGAGATCTCCCGCCGGAGAGTCTTCTTCCTTTGACTGGTGGGGATAACCAGTTTCACCGTCTTTTTGCCTTCCCGACGTACCTCGTGGCCGCCTTGCCTGTGCCAAGCACCCCGGCAACCGGGATACCACGTTTTATCACGTCCGCGAAACAAAGGTACCACCTTTCCCCGGAAAACTCCACGGCTGGTTTCTTCCCTGGTAGTGCAACGACCTTCATCTTTCCTCCAAGTCAAGATCTTCTCTTCCTCTGGACAACGACGCAACTTGCACCCACTACCAGGAACAACTGCCACCGCTGGAGGATCCTTCCCACTTAAGGTTACGTGTCCCGCCTGGCTTCCCTTGCTACCGACTGTACGGGGTAGATTTAGCCCCCGGCTTTCGGACCTGGGTTAGCCTGGGACACCCTGGCTAAAATTTCCTAAGCCTCTCTAAACTCTTTTTGAACCCTCTGCAAGACTTTCAAAGCCTAGTGTAACTGTGTGATCTTGGGCGCATTTGTGCTCTGCTCTCTCTAAGAGTGGGCCCAGCCTTTGGACTTTGGCTCACCAGTGACTTTTTGCCCTTCTGCCTTGCTAACAGTGTTCCTGAATCCTAGAATGGTGTACCTTTCCATATTCTGTCTTTTTCCCTCCCTTTCTCACAAACTTAATGGAGTGCCATCTAGTTAAGCGCTCACCTCTGTATGAAAATAAGTGGTGTTTTGCTGTGAGTTATCTGATAAGGGAAAAGGGGTGTAAATATTACAATAGTAACTGTGTTTAGAATATTTTACAACAAGAGTGCTGGAGTGTTTCAAACCGTGTGTTTTTAAATAAATAATTGTATACTTTGATACCAAAGCTCTGGTCAGTGTTTGCTTGTATTATTGTGCCTGAGTGCCTATTGTGTATACTTTGCATACTGTCTAACTCTTCTTAAGAGAAATCTGACTGCTCAGCCACAGCTACCAGGTAAATCTGGGTGGTACAGACTGCTACCAAGTGGGTTTACTGCCAACACCTGTAGTCCTAAATCTTTTGCAGTGTTCCCTAAGGGAACTGCACAGGTTTCTGCCTAACACCCGCCTTCTTCATTCCCTGCTAGTTTGAATTCCAACATTTTCATTACTGCGATTACCAAACCTTTATACTCAGCCATCAACACCCATTTCGACCAATCCAAGGAGGACAGAGTCAACCCCACATTCTTAAAATGTTTCTGAAAAAAGTTTCTCACTTGATTTAATGATTCACAGATCATTATCAAATGCATGGGAGATTCAACCAAATTGCCCACTTTACAGAATCTCCACTGCAGGTTTAACACCCCTGGACACTTCCGCATCCACTGCACCTCCCTTGTGTCCAAGATGTTTAAACTACACCAAAGCAAAATATCTCGAATTTGAGGCAAAGGTAACTTTTGCAAGTAACATGGTAGCACATTAAGACCTATCCCATCTTCAATTTTGAGTCGCCCCAATTTATCGCTCTCACAGCGCTTTAAAGTATCAATCCAAACCCATGCCTGAAGTTTCTTCTTAACCTTCAATGGATTACTCATTAGTTCAACCACCTCAATATCTCTCCCATTCAAGATTTGCTCCACTTTCACTTTCCAACCAACTAGATGTTTATCCATTGGTCTTGAGTCACTTACCAAGATTTCAAATGGCCTAATTAAGGTTTCTTTGGTGCATTTTCTGTACAAGACCATCATTTTCCAAATCACCATGGGTTCCAAATATTGCAGTTTGAGCTTTTGTCTTATCGCTCACATTGCCAATCCATTGGGGAGATTCGACACCTTTCGCCAGAACAAACCCCCTAGCTTCTCCCATAATGCAAAGGAGAGGTGGAGAATGGTTTCCGCCCCTTATGTTAAAATTGAGGCCACTTTTTGTTTATAGAAAGCAATTAATGGGATGAGGGTGAATTTCCCATATTTCCTATGGAAGCTCCTTCCCTGATTTATCAAAATTGGGAGCCGAGACCTTAGATATTGATAATGATCTATTTCACTCTGACTCCTATTGATTGTCACTCCCACAAACAATAAAGAACCAACAATTTCTAGGGGGATACCCTCGACTCTTCAAGTGAACCTCTCACACTTACGTTTGCAAGCTGATTTCATAACTACAATGTTAGATTTCCCAACATTGATTTTCATGCCATTCAGGATTAGATAAGACTCAAAGGCACTCAGCCTCCTCTGCAGACTGATCTGCGTCTAATGTAGGAAGACGAGATCATCTGCAAAAAGAATCCACGGTACCTCTATACCATTTATCATTGGTGGAAAAGCCCTTACCACACTTTGAGATTCTACCAAATCAGCTATTTACAGGCATAACAGGGCACACTCCTGTTTTAATCCCCGGAAAGTGTACATTTTTTCAGAGAGTCTCCTTTTATTAGACAATCGAATCCTCACTGAAGTGTCAGTGTACAGGGCTTCCATAGCTTCAACCAGGTCTAACGGGCATCCCCATTTCCTCAGTTTTGCCTATAACTTCTCCCTGATTACCCTTTTGAATGCCTGTTGTAGGTCCATGAAGGCGAGTGTATTACCAGAATCCATAGCCCTCTCTTTAAGTTCGTTTATAATAAAGAGATTGATGGTCATGCCCACGCCCTTCACAAACCCTGTTTGTCTCGGATCCAGAATATCACTTTTTAAGGCACAAGCTTTTAGATCTTGCAGCAAGATAGTCGCAAAGAGCTTCCCAAGTGAATCAAGCAGAGCAATGGATGATAATTCCTAGGCTCGGCACGACTACCTTTTTTAAAAATGGGCACTATATTTGCCTTTCTCCAAGAGGCAGGAATCACGCGATTCGCCATGATTTGGGAAAACATAACGACTAGCAATTTCCCCCACTTCTCTTTGTTCTTTTTCAGTTCCTGATTAGACATGCCATCAGGCCCTGCCACCCGTGAGGAGCTCAAATTGGCAATCATCCTGTTAGCATCATGTTCATAGAACACAAAATTCCACCTCCCAGGAGAGGACCTTCTCACCACCACCTCCTTCCACTCCGGATCGGAAAATAGAGACGACTAAAACTGTATCCAATTGCATTCATACACCATGCTCAACACATTCACTTCTCTAAACCCTCCCCCATTGTTAATTAGTTCCCAGATGTCTTTGGATTTTTTTGCACACACTGCTTTCAACACTTGCTCAGCATGATTTTGTGCTCTGATGACCTTGGAGCTCTTGCACCATTTTCGGAATTTCTGCCGGGACTTCCTCATTTGTTCTAATTTGGCAGGATGGACATCTCTACTAATGGCTCTTATCTCCTTTCTCATCAGCCTTCGCCTACTCACCAATTCACGGTCATACACGTGATTTGGGGCCCAGACCTTCCCACCTTTAGCTTTACCAATAACATTGAATTCTTTGAGAATTCCTAAGTATTCAATCTTATTAGGGTCCTCGTGGATTTGGGCTGTGTAAAGACTCATAACTTTGGTCACTTCCTGATGTTTTAGCCTCACGCGGTTGACACCCCATCCCAATTCTACTTCTCCCATTTTTATTAAAGGTCAACTATCCCCCCATCCAACAATATGGATAGCCAACAAATCATAGTCACTCAACCTTCGGGGCATGATCAAGAACCACTCCAATCTCTCTCTAAGGTTTTTAGACACAAAGCAGTAGTCAATGCATGACTCCAGAGCACCACATCTCCATGTGGTGCCACCAGGTATATCCCCCATTGTTTGGGCATGCAAAAGGTGCATCTCTCTCATTAACATATTAGACATCCATTCACGCTCGTGTTCGTTCCATTGGGTCACTTTAAAAGGAAGCCCCACCTTATCTAACAGCTTGATATACAGATTGCCACAATTAACCACCTTAATCTGATCCCATTCAGACATTGCTTCATCTATAATCTCTATCACTGAAGCTACCAGCTTGATTTCCTTTGCCAAATTAAAGTGCCAATAAATATTAGGGGTTAGGACATTTGAAAAATGTAACATTCCATCCTGATTCAATTTTAATCAGACACTAGGCCTGCCGAGGGGTGTCCCATTATCCCACTGGAGAACCTGCCACTACCCTTTCTACATAGATTTGTATTTTTTTCTGCTTCCATTTTTTTGGACTTATTCTTATTTATTTTTCTCTCCCAATCCTTCTGTCCTTCCACATTAACTGCAACCTCCTTCTCCTTGATGGGTTTAACGATTTTGTTTATACTCGCTTGGATATTTCCCTTTCTCTTATCTTCAAGGGTTTGAAATGGTCTAGAAGGAATCGATGATGACACTTCCCTCCTACTTCCCCCTAAAGAAAAAATATTCTTTTTCCTGGAATTTTAATACAACTGAAGACGATTTCCCAAACCCGTTTTGGCCAAGTTGCATTTGGCGGTTTGGGGGATTTTTGATTTCCTTCTCCTTGGAAGCAATGGGAATCACTTTATCACTACCGTTATGGGCAGTTATTTTGATAGTTTTAATCCTTTCCGGGGTTTTCACCAACCCCTGCTCGCTACCTAAACCCAAAGATGATTTTAGTAGCCAAGGCAAGATGGTTCTCAATTGTTTCCCATTCTGAAAGGCTTACTTCCTTCCACCAATCATCTTCCTTCACCATTTTGATTTCTTCAATTAATTTACTGAGATGCATAATGGGGATAAGATTCCCCTCCCAGTATCCTCTTCTCCTAGTTCCATATCCTTCTTCTGATCTCATATTATCAGTTCTTTCCTCATTTTTCTTGGAGCAGGCAGGATATCTGTCGCAGGTGGAGAACGTAGATCTCTTAAAAAGGCTCTGGACCCATTTGATTTCCTTTTCCTGGAATCAGGCATGCTTTTCGACTTTTTCTTCAGAGTGACTTTATCTTTACTCATCCCTTCTTTAATTTTATGAGCCACCCCCGTGATTGGCAATTTAAAGAGGGAGAATACATTGTTTTTCAGGGGAGTGGACTCCGGAGTTTGATTGTCCTGTATAATGACCACTGCTTTCTCCTTTTCTTTAGCCGCTCTTGGATCAGACTGATCCACTGTCTTAACCGGGTTACTTTGAGGGGTCTTCTCCAACCTTTGAGTATCCTTAAAATGCTCTCTCATCCATTTACGGTCCGAGAGCAAGGCTTCCCTCATCCATTTTTTTTCCGTCGTCTCCCTCCTTGCTAGGTCGCATAGTCGATTTACCAGGATGTAGAAACATCAGCTTCTCCATCCAATCTGTTCTCCACCCTATTAGTTAGGGTTACGAGCCCAATCAACTTTATACTCATATCCGCCAGGAGAGCATGGTGGTCCTGAATACTACTATGGATTGCTTCATATAACTTCGTAAAGGGCAGGAGCGAAGTTGACAGTGATGCCATCACCAGTTGTTGAAAGTGGGCACTCATCTCCACTCCCATCGCCACCTTTCTCGCTTGCGACCTTCCTCTGGAATCCAGACGGTCCTGAGAAGATGACATTGAGGAGGATGAGAAGCTGGAATCCACATCTTTGAAGACTGCATCCCCCTCTAGACACCATTCAGTGTCAAGACTGGCCCTGCTTAACCGGGCAACGTTGTATCCATTTTTACAGACTATTCTAGGGGGGCTCGAGGGTCATTCATGATGTTTAAATCATTCCACTCTTCATTCATATCTTCAGAGAGGGGTAACTTCAAAGTAGTAGACGCGAATATTTTCAAAGGATTTTGCTTCACCTGGGAGACCTCCAAGGCCTCATTGCCTTACTTCTCCAGCAGCTGCACCGTTATGCGAACTTGGAGCAGTGATTAATCCGGAATCCGCAGGCAATCAGTCACTCGTGACATATTAAGGCGTTCCTGCCTTGCGATTTTTATTGATAAGTCTGCCAATTCCATGGATAAAAAAGCCACCAGCCCAGCGTTCACACTGCCACTCTCTTCATAAGCCGCAGTCGTAGAATCCCGACAGAAGCCATTCTCGATGAACAAAGCGTCCCCCTCCTTAGTAACCTTATCTGGGTGGCCGCTCATTATGCTGCTCCCAATGGCATTGTGCTGAAATTAGCTGTCCCTTGGGATACTTCATCATCTAGCCCGCCGTACTCCAATACAGGTTGCGATTTCCTGGGGCTGTTTTCCTTCCCTACTCCAAGATTATATACACTTTCTTTCCTGGGAGTGAGCCATGGTTTAGCTATGTCTGGATTCAACAACTCCCTCGTGGGATCCTTAATCCCTTCACCATGATCCACTTGCAATTCTTTCACAGATCCACCCCTCCCCCTCCCCCTTTTATGTGGTAAAGTGGCTATGTCCACCTGGGACCGGCTATGAGGTAAAGTTATTCGAAAGTAGGATAGGTTTGAAAGGGAAAAACATTTGGTAATATGTTCATAGGGTTCTGACTAGCCTTCTGCAGGCTGCCATGGAAAGGGAAGAGGTGCTCTGTACGGAGCCCCGCCTTCTCTTTCCATAGTGGCAATATTGGAAAAGGGTTTTCCTTCCTACACCGTGATTGTAGTTGCCGCTTTGGGAACCAGGGGTGCTAATGGCCTTTATTCCCATTGCAGGGGCGGCAATGGAGAGTAATGGCACAAAACCCTCATTATTTATGTATTTATTTATAACACGCCAAAGCTCGCAGGCATCAGGAGGCACACAGACACACTTCACTTGGGCGATAACTTGGGCTGCCGGGCCGTTATCCCCCGTTCTGGTCCCTTAAACAGGGGATGAACATCACATTATTCCCATTAGCATACCACAAAATTCTCATGCTAATGTTGGAAAAACGTATTGAGTCTATGTACTTTACTGAGAAATGTAAAGTAGATGGAGTCTATAAGATTTTTATTTAGTTCTATTTTTTAACTGTGAAAGGTGATTCCTAAAGGAACCTTTCTTTTGTTGTTTTAAAAAAAAGAAATTATGCAGGAGAGGTTAGGACGTAAGGTAAGGAGGCAAATGAGGGAAGAGGCACCAAGCACTAATATGGAGGGACAGGTGGGCAGGGGAATATGTTGTGTGTGTGTTACTTCCAAGGTAGTGGGCAGTGTTTCTCATGCTCCTTGATTACAGCTTCAAACGCACGTCAAAATTGATTCCCCCTGCAGAGTCGTGTGTTGAAGTTTATACAGAGGACTTTTGTCTTCAAAAGATATGGATCAACAGCCTCTTTTATTGTTTGCAAGGTAGCTGGTGGGATTTTGTGTCCCACAGAAGTAGCCTGTGTTGTTACAGTACTGGTTGAGGAAGATGATGTGCAGGAAGACAGCCTACTACTTGCTAAGAAAGGAACCATCTTTCTGAGAGTATTGTGGTAGTTGGATTTGGTGTGGCGGCGCATGGAGGTGGTCCCGTAGGAGTAATGTCCAGGTAGTCCGTGACTGAGTACAAAGTTGCACTCAGTGCATTTCACTTTTGTAGCTTTAGCCATTGGTCCATTCCCAACTGTGGTAAAGAACTGCCACACCCTTGATTCTCTCTGGGTGCTAGAGGTAGGCACTTCCTCTACCTCAGCCTCTTGGTCCTCTTCATTGTCTTTGGAAACAATGCACTTTTTTTGTTGTATGGGTCCTCCAGCTGGTGGTGGTGGTGGTTCTTGGGGAGGAGGGATGGTAATAGCCGATACCAATTTTAAGATAAATAGCTGTGTTGTTACTATTCTTCCAAGTATGTGCTTTGTACTAGACTGTTAATGGATAATGAGTAAGAATAGGTGTAGGAGCTGTGCAAGGGTACATTTTGAGAAAGGACCCCAATGCAAAGTGCAAACATGTTCATAGACACGGCATCATGCTGCGCGCAAGCGCATGGTCATGTGGCACTGTCTGGAAGGTCCACAATGACGTCAGACGTTTGCGGACGTCGACAGAAGCAAAAACAGTGGAAAAATTAGAAGTGCTAAAAATTATGCTAGAAGTTAGGAAATGGCAGAGTTTTAAGGTGAAACGTTGTAAATTGATTGGACACAAACATTGCTATATTGGGGTAAGTATGATATTAGTGAGTTGTAGGAAAATAGCATGCACTGGTAAAAACCCATGGAATTCTCTGAAAAAAACTTTGTTAAAGAGACGTTATGGTTAAGTTGCACCAATAAAAACCTATACAATTCACTGAAAAAGTTTTGTTATAGGGACTTTATGTTATGTTATGGTATATTATTTTGCATTTATATAGTGCCTTATGTACCATTAATTATTAAATTTCCATTAATTATGGTTAATTTGCACTAATAAAAACATATAAAATTCACTGAAAAACTTTGTTAACGGGACCTTATGGTTAAGTTGCACTAATAAAAACCTATGAAATTCAATGACAAGAAGTTTGTTAAAGGGACGTTAGGGTTAAGCTGTACTAATAAAAACCTATAAAGATCACTGAAAAAACTTTTTTAAAGGAACGTTATGGTTACAAGTAAAACCAAAAAACCTCAGATATTCAGCAGTTATGGTAAGCTAAGCAACCATAACTCGCGCCACCACCGTTCACTGCTAAGACCTACACCCAGGACATCAAAGATGACATCACATATCTGGCCCACTTGTTTTTGTTCACTGAAATATCTAGGCCAGGTGGTTTTGTTCACTAACAGTCAGAATATTAAAATTCAAAAGGTCCTGTATATCTACACGTTAACCTTGTCATATGTTCGTGAAGTGCTTTCCTTAGGGTTTGGTCTCAGCTCATGGTGCAATGGGCAGGCCTCAAACACACAATTCATTTGTATGCATGAAGATAAACTTTAAGGCTATTAACATTTTCTGATGATGCTCTTTCTTTCTTCCTTACTTTAGTTTTCCTGTATGTGCCTCTGATTTGTATGCATTGTGGATCTTCATATGTATTGTTTGTATTAGCACAAGTATGTAGTAAGTCTTGAATTGTTAGCTAGTTATTACATGTTTAACATTACACAACCACCCCTGACATCATGTAACCCACATTATAAACATAACCCCTTGTACGGATTTTTCATCAAAATTAATTTCACATGTGATGTCATCAGTAATGTCATCAATGACATTTGTGATGTCATCTTTGATGTCCTGGGTGTTAGTCTTAGTAGTGCACAGTGGTGGCGCGAGTTATGGTTGCTTAGTTTATCATAACTGCCAAATTTCTGATGTTTTTTCGGTTTTATTTGCAACCATAACATCCGTTTAACAATATATATATATATATATATGTATATATATATATACATATATTTATTTTTTAGAGTCTGCTGGGAATAGCCGGGTGAAGCGAAGTCCTCCGCACTGCAACAAATGCAACACCACCACAGAGATCAGCTGCAAATACACATTTTAACAAACGTCATGGACAGAGAGATAAATGTAAGAACGACGCGTTTTGCGGTAACACAGCGCTTGATCACGTTCATACATAAATAATACACTCTGTACTCAGGCAGTTCTATTCAAATAATTGCAGAAATATATACTCTATTTGGCACCACACAAGACTTCATTAATAATGCACCAACTTCTGATTAAAAAGCATAGCAATCCTAAGAAAGGTGTCACTTCAAATGTCAAGGAAGAAGGCAGGTTAGTTTCAGAACATTGGCAGTATATTCTCTTTAGACTTAAAAAGTGATACTGTGTGATGATCCCCCACTTGGGCAACATGTAAAGGAAAAGTCAAGGTGTACTTTATCTTGTCTATTATAGGATCCACGACAAATTTGATACCCGTGGATGATTCCTGAGGATGGAAGATGCTCTTCCTCATCACAGAACCTTTGGTAGTTTCTTAGCTTTAATCAACGGGAGCCCTGAAGGATGGACCCCCTTTGCAAGAAGCAGTCACTGGGGTGTCACGGCCAAGAGAAAAGGAGGAACCAGACAGGGTCAGATAGGCAGCACTTTGTCTTCATGGTGGTCTCCGTTGCTGGGTTGTTACTCCGGTTGTGGATGTCCCACAAAGGTGAAACTTGCTTTGGACTACGAAAAGGCCTGGCTGAAGAGGTTAAGACTCACAGGGACCTTGAATAGCTTTCAGTGGTGATGGGTGCAGTGGCTGAGTAGGTGTTGGGTTTCAGGATTTTACCAGTTGAATTACCTTTGGTTCTTCAGTGCTGCAGCCACAGCAAAGATGTGTGGATGGCTTCTGGTTACCTGGACTCGACCACTGGACTGGAAAATGGGCCCTCACCAAGGCTGGACCCTTGGGACATCTTCTTTGGTTTTTGGCGGTGGGGAACCTACCAGCAGATGTTCCTCTGCACATACAAAGTGGGACCTTCTTAAGCAGGAAAAAGTGATCAGATTTTGGGTCAAGCATGTCTTGTGAATGACACTTTGATGAGGTGGAAAAGTTGCAGTGCTGGATGCTAAGCAGCACTATGCCAGGGTATCCCCTCTTCCGGGCGATAAACAGCAATCTGGCTTCCAACAGCCATGAACACTCCTCTGGACCCTGTGTGTCATAACTGGACTTCTTTCACTCAAGATGTCCATGCACTCAATTACTGGACTCACAGAGACTCCTACTCTGGAAGGCAAGCCGACTGGTCTGGCTTCCAGGGTACGTCAGCAGAAGAGCAGCAGGCGCACAATGATCCCTTGTACCTCAGAAAGAGGTCACCTATCTAGGGCCTCTTTTGGATCTGTTTCTGGGTCAGCATAGACATTTATGTATTCCTTGAAGAGATGCAGACGCAGACTACATCCTCCAACTGGACCTAGCATTCAAGCTTTGCTTTCAGCTTCAGAACAAATTGCTGTGAGGGGTTCATAGATATACACATTTGTTCTCCTTTCACTCAGGCTGGAGAAGGCTCAGGCAGCCTATCATCCATGAGTGCATTCAGGCAGGCAGGCTGCCAATCAGGCTTAAAGGCATTCAGGACATTCACTCCACCCAGACACCATCACACAGAATGTGGATTGGAGTAAGCATCCAGCCTTTCAGAACACTACACTGCATTCACTCCATTTTCAGTCAGGGCAAACCCATGCATTGTGTCACACAACCCAAAACCAGACACCCACAACACAGAATGTGATTTCACTTCACACTCCATTCATACAGCCCTCTCCCCAAGGGTGTACCCACAACACACAGTCCCTGGGAAGACTCCAGTCAGTCTGACAGTAGGCAGCCCCAGAGCCATATATGTTTCTTCCACCAAACAGCCATTTAGGGAGAAGGGACGGATTCAGGACTTCCCAACACTTTGGAAAACAAGGTATAAAGGCAATAGAAACCAAAAGGCTAAAGCGGCCATCTTGCCTTTTTTCAGGAATCCATTGATTCCTATTGCAGGGCCTAGGATTCCTACACATGGAGGCCACGCAGAGCCACTGTCAAGTCAGAATGTAGCTGCCACCAGCCCATACACTGCTCTTTGGGGAACACACAGGTGTCCAAAAACACACATAAGGGGCACAAGGGTGTACCTCCACAAATGGGTGCCAAATGGGGATCCTACGGGTATTGTTCACTAAAATGAAAAAATGAAGAGCTGCACTGCCAAAGGTCCAGACTGGACCTAAAGTTAAACCACTTTTAGAAATTACACACAGAGAATAATAGGACAAGGACTAGGAGGCCTGTCTCTCCAAAAGGCATTTCCAGTATCACATCATCTCACAGTTAACAACTTAGCATTTACCCGGTAGCCATTGAAGAAACTGAACATGGATTTAACCATGAGAACACAACTTGCAATTACAGGTAATACAAACCTATGCTCTTGTATATTAGTAGTAAAACTGGCAAAACCGTACTTATTAAAACAATTGATGCATCTTTAAAACCAGTCAGGTGTTATCACAGCCCCCACCGGACTAGCACATAGGAGGTGTTACTTTACTACTCTTCCCAGTTGAGCACCAAAACAAATTTTGGTATCACGCATTGTATGCAGAAACTGCATTTGAAGTAGGTTGAATTCTATGACAAATGAAAGTTCTTCTAATATATGAGGCAAACATGGTTTCTAATTTCATGCTAGCCTTACTTCACCTAAGAACACAAGAAGTCCTTGTTAGTGGATATGAATAATTTATTGGAGGAAAATATATCAGTGTTTGTGCTGATTTTGTACAGTTAACACCAGTCAAAGTTCAACCCATATTCAAAACATTAGGCCACAAAGACTGCCATAAAACACTTGGCAGCAAGGAGCATGTTAATATATAGTGTTGCTTTCGCTTCATAGAGCTTCTAGAAAATATGTATCAGTCGGCAGAGCCAACATATGCTCATACTCAAAGGAGCATAAGAATTGGCATACTTACTGAACATCCAAAAACATCCTTCTAAATAGTCTTTTACATGACCTGTATGGACAAATCACATCAGGCCGGCAAATGACAGAAAAATCAACAATGCGTGTGTTTAGTGTACACCCTTGTCCCTGTCTCAGGAGGACATTTTAGGGGCAACGTGCTTGCCGTGGAAGCAAGACAACATGGAGAAACACAGGTTCGATACCCAGGTCCGCGCTTAGAAACCTCTGGGTATTAAGCGCATTATAAATAACCAATTAAAACTGTGCCCAATTTAATATGACAATGTTTGAAAACGAAATGCAACCAATAGTCCACATGAACTTTATAGACAAATAAGACATACATGGAATGACACTCCCTATTGTCAACAAGTCACTGCACAGCAAAATAGCCTAGAGCAATCTGCATAAAATACAGCTGGATTGGAAAATGTATTAACTCTCTGACTCAAGTGCAGAGTAATTGTAAGACACAAACTTGAAGTAGATCAAGGTTTAGTTAGTAAAGCAATGGGAACATAGAAACGGGTACACCCTCAATTAATTGAGGGATAGGGGACTGCTTATCTGATGCGTAAACCACAAAATATATATAAATACTGGATTAATTTCGATTGATATCTAATCAAGTAAGTGTCCTTGCTGCAAGAATTACCAAGCCATACTCAGGGTACCCTCATGAGCATAACACACAGTATAACATTTAATAAAATTGTCTTGGCTTATCCTCACCACATGGACTCAAGTATTCAATTCTTTCCAAGTATACAGTCAATTTTGATTAACATGTGTTCATACGAACAGCGCTATTGAGAGGGCTATATAGGTTCAGGAAGAGCGCACCGAAATTAAGGAGCAGGAGACAAACAGCCCATCAAAATTGTGGAAACCATCCAGTTAGGAAGATCGTCTGATTCATTTGGAGAAAGTCCACTATTATTTTGTACAAGCAATATGAAGGAGAAAGAAAAGGTGATCTATTGCCCCTGAAGAAGACCTGTGTTTTTAAAGGTGAAACACATGTTGGCAGGATTATATCAATCACCAATAAAAATTAAATAAGGATTTGAAAATGTAACAGTTTTCTCAGATCTGCCATTCACAAGAATAAGAAAAGCATACGATTGTTAATCAAAAGTGACTGCATACTTTGAAACAGCTGAATACTTGTCCATGCGCAGTGAATAAACCAAGACATTTTTTTATGTTCTACTAAGCAATAGGAACAGTTATTTGTCAGTTTACAAACATATCCAAATGAAAATAATGTCCAATTTTGTCCTCATCAGTTTGTCAAAATTGAAGAAACTAAAAAAAAGAATCCCAGCACTACAGCATGTTTCATTCTTTTTTACAGGCATGTATGAATGCCTATCTCTTGCATATGCTGTAACAATTCACAAGTAGCTACGTCTATCCCTTGCCCATGCATATGACATTGGCCATAAGTCTTTAAAGATGTTGCAAGTGATGTAGCACTCTTACAAGTCTCATGGTCATAGCCAGTGGCAATGTGCCCATTTCACCTATCCTGCAGCCTGTTCCACTATTCACTGTCGGCCGTTCAGCACTGTCAATGGCTTGCTGCCATGACCAGTTTCTAATACCCCTGGGGCATGGCTGTCAGCAATGTTGTAGACCCCACTCAGCAGCTCAGATTAAACAATGGACCTGGCAGCAGAACAGGATCAGTGCCAGCTTTAACTCAATAGATGGTCCCTCATATCCTTGGTTACAATCCAACTTTTTGCCCCCTCCGACCCCCCGAACAATCTGATCAATGGCCATGGTCACAGGGACCATTCCCCACTGTCCACAGTTTGCAGCCCTGGCCAGTGTCCACAATCCCTGGGACATGGTCAGCCATTTTGCAGACCCCACTATGCACCTCAGAGTAGACATTGCCCTTTGCAGCAGGTGAAGTCCAGTGCTAACTTTAACCTCAAAGAGTCCCTCATGGCCATTGTCAGTGGCCAAATTGTTTGAGGTGTCGTCTTTGCCTCGTCCTGAACAATATCACCATTGGCTATGTCAACACACCAACATCGACCCCCCCCTTCCCAAACCCGAATCAATCTGGCCATTGGCCATTGCCACAGGCACCCTCCACTAGTATACATGGCTTGAGGGCAAAAGCAGTGTCCACAGTCCCTGGGAAATGCCCTTCAGCAATGTTGCAGACCCAACTAAGAATCTCAGAGTAGACATTGGCTCTTGGTCAGTGCCACCTTTAGCCCTGTAGATGGTCCCTCATGGCCATGGCCAACTTTGTGCCTTTCCCATTTCCTGAACAATCTGTCCACCAGCCATGGTTATAGGCCAACTTTGCTCCTCCTTTAAAAAAAAACGGAGGCCACACTCACTTTTCCCTTTCTCTAATTATCACAAAACTCACTCCAATATATATAACAATCAATGTATATTAAATAACCCACCACAGGTATTGCATCAGGCTACCACCATAGTTAGTGTGGGGATATCCACGGACAGAACAATAGTCCCCAAATGTATTCCGATGTCTTCCATCAGACAACTGAAACTACAAACAACTTACAAGAAATACCAGTATTTGTTGCTCTGTAAAACATCTATTCAGTGCCTCCCACCCCCTCCTCTGACCTCCGCAAAAGTTCTTTGTGAGAAACACAAGTATAAATGTGCATGTTTACATATTTTTCTACCTCAGTGTGCACAGAAGAAAAGGCATGGATTGCGAACCCAACATGGCACTTGTTTCAAAATATTTGACACGCTCACATCCCTTAGTAGTCCAATCAGCACCTTCAGATGCTATCCACGGCCAACATGCAGCTTTCTGATTAGCCCAGATGTGTGAGCAGACACGGAATCAGGAAGTGACTCTGTGGACCAGACGAAGATGTCATTAAATAGTTTTTTATCAATTCGTACGACATTTTTAAAAAATCGACTCCACAAAATAACACCAAATTTGCAAAAGAATGCTTTCAGGATCAGGCTGCTGCTCCGGCCAAAGTTCGGTGACAATGTATGCAGGGGTTCAGACTGCAGCCGGAAGGAAATTTTAACCCCATTTAAATCTATGCAGATTTCAGAAATTATGGGATCCCCCCCATCACTTTACCCTCACTTGAAGTCATTCAGAGTCAGGTATATATTTTTTTTGCAAAGTTTTGGGCAAATTTCCTATGATAAAGCCAACTTAACCATTTTTGCATTGTGTTTCCTGTGTGGGTTCGCCAAAACATATCTGCATGTTGCAGAGAGTGCTGGTATTAAGGATGTATCTATCAATTTGAAGACTGCTTTCAAAAAGAAAAAAGAAAAAAATGTTCAGGGGGCTGCTGGCTTCAAACGGCTACAAGTAGACTTTCAAAAGTGATACAGAATATGAGGTTAAGTATGGAAGCAATAAAATAAAAGAGAAAGGCAGAATTTACCCTATGCTCCTTACAGATGCACAGATCCATGCAAATTAGCAAAAGGCAGGTAAAGGTAAGTGGCAAGGCCCTAAATGTGTATCACCAGCATGTGGGCATAGTATGGGGATACTTGACAGATGAGAAGAGTGTCTGGCCAATAATGGATCTCCCAGAAACATCTGAGAAACAAATGTGTGTTTCTGCTGCTGGCATGGGGCATGTCTGTTTTCTGTGAGTTTATAGGTGCATATATCTGTGTGTTGTGTGAGTGAATGGATGCGTGTGTGTGCCTAAATGGTCTTTGGTTCATGAATGTGGAGGGAATTCGTCTGATGCTTGTAGCTGCCTGTCAACTGATTCCATGATTTCCTTATCGTACCTCCTACCTCAATCGTTCTTTCATGGTGCGCCCCAAATTCTACAAAGCCCTAGCCAACATGCATCATGCTTTTCAGAATAAATAAATACCAGAACTATTGCGCTCATCAATCAGTCCTTGTTTTAAAGAAGGATTGTAGTAAAGGGACAATTGGTGGCCGTTGTTTGACGACATCTGGATTAGGAGAAGGTGACAGATTCCAGTCAGTCTCATACATGCACATTATTTTCATAGTTTAGATTTCGGAAACTCGAATTTGTAATTAAGAGCTACAACATATTTTGAATTTCTTCCCGTTTTTTATTTTATTTGAAAATATACATGGGGCAGAATGAGAGCTTGATGAGGTGAAGAGCACATCTTTACAATTATATAAAAATTCAACATACTTTTGCAAAAATGCATGAAACAATATCATTTTACAGTATACACAAATTCAATTATTTTCTTGTTTACATCAAAGTGACGTAAACTCACGATTGTTTAATAACGTGTTTTGAAGAGAAGACTGCCTTACGAGTCAGAAATCTCTCGTAATTGTTTGCACGTTAGGCTACATTACATTTACCTCCACAACGCTCATACAAAGCAAAGCTTAGTTCTGAACTATCGGAGAGAGAACTCATTCACTGTAGTTATACTGGAGTGCTGATCAACAACAGAGAAGACCCGAGAAAGGACACCTTGTGATTAGCATATGCACATGTCCCCCTTTTTCTGCTGCAGTCATATTTAGTAACTGTGCAGCCTGCTGAGCTTACCTCGCCAGAGAGCAATGAACGCAGGGTCTCGTGAGTCTTGCTTTTAACCATCTGTCAAGAGGAGCACGGATATTCGGCACCTGTGATGCATAACTCAGTGGAATCGACTGAAGCTGCAGTATAGTCCATTGCATTATTCTCGCATGGCTGGCATGTCGCTTGCTATTCTTCGACACGTTGTAACTTGTGAACACAGACGGATATCATTCGTCATGAACGCATCTTTCTACTGATAGCGAATGTCCGATTGCATAAAAACACGTCTGAAATCCACGTCCTCCCTGTCTGAGGGAGTTCTATGTTAATAAGGGACTGTCCATGAGGACATTTGATTGATCTTACTTTTTTTTAGATTCTAGACTTGATGTGGGTATACGTATGCCCAAACAAGGTTGGCGCTCAAGTAAGACAATTACAAACTGCCCAGTCAAAAATTAAACATGACCTATTTGTGCTACTATTGTACTTAAATGACACTTTGTTTGTAGCAGCATAAATACTTGCAACTGCCCTGTGCCAAACCCTAAACCTGGAAGTTCCCGTTGGACATTTCAATTGCACCAGTTTCATCTTGCTAGCACTTATTCACTTGATAAATCACTATTTCCTCTGCGCACTATTCGTTATGTTAAGCACCGGCTTTAAATATATAATGCTGTATCATGCGCCTACAGGTGCGAGCTGCATTCAGACTTATTTTGTAAGTATTAGGTCTATCAATCAAATTGTTTTTGCTCTAAATATTTAAGTATTTTTAGTTTGAATTGTTCCGCTCGATGTTTGGCTGAAAAAGGTAAATGGTAATTTGAGGTTAGGCAATATTGGTGGGTGTTAGGGAGGCAGGTAGTGGTAATTGCAGAGTGTATGGGGGTCAACGACACCACCGCTTTTTATAAAAAATGTAATTGAAAAATCACATTGGACTAAAATAGTTTGAACAACAAAAAAAAAATAGCGACCATCACTAGATGCATTCCGGTTCACATTTGCAAAGCTAAACGTTTGGTCTGGCTACATAAAGTTTTAATTTTCTTGTACGACCTTTCTGTAATTTGGATATGACATTTGATGGTTTGTTCTTATTTCCTTCTCACGTACAAACGACAAATAGTCATCACATTTTCACCTCCACATGTTCAAACACATTATTTCTCTACTAAGCATTACTCACAATGTGGTGGTGACCAGGCCAACGGTCCTTTCCTGTATGGATTATTGCAATAGTTTGTACTTGTGCCTCTCTAAATGCATGGTCTACCAGTTAAAAGTAATCGATGATAAGGATGCCAGGCTCATAATTGCCCGGCAACCAGGAGACCATACCACTCCAGCCTTTCGATCTTGTTGTACTGGCTTCATCCTGTGGATATGTGGAAAACCTTTATGACCCTGTGCACCATACCTCATACCCACTGGGTAGCAGCACAGGGAGTCATGCAAAAGAACATTTCCAAGCACTGTGCTTCCGGGGTGTTGGGATGAGGGAACTCATTTATGGTACTGTCTCCTGCCAGAGCCCCATTGGGGGTTTTACCGGCAAGGCTACCTCCAACCATGTAATGAGGCCAATGACTCGCAAATTGGTTGATGAGCAAATAGCAGCAGTACCGTTTTCGACAATGGTTCCCATGGGAGAAGGGTACTGCTGCGGGTAGCCTCAAAGTCATATTTGTTTCCCTGTTTTAGCAACTGTGGTATACTGTTTTATTGGTACTGTAAACTTGGGTTCAGACAAGTCGAATGTGATATTCTCTCTCTATACTTCACTTCTCGCTCCTCTCATCTCCTCTTTTGGAATTTCTCACCTTTCTATGCCGATGACACTCAACTGTTCCTCTCCTTCTCTTCCTTCACCCCTGACCTTCATCTTAAACTCTCCTCCTGTCTCGCTGCCATTAAAAACTGGATGACATCGCATTTTCTCTCTCTCAATACGGACAAAACTGCAGTCCTTTTCTTCCCTTCCAACACACTCCCCCACCCCCCTTCCATTCATTTCCCCCCAGCCAATCTTCCAATTTCCACTCATGCGAGGAATCTAGGAATCTACTTTGACTCTTCCCTTTCCTTCACTTACCACATTTCCCTCACTACTCGCTCTTGTCGCTATAACCGCTTTAATATCCGTAAAGCCTGTTCTTCTCTTACTTTCCATGCTAATAAACTTTTAATCTCTTTGCTCATCTTTTCTCACCTTTTCTACTGTTCTTCTCTCTTTTTCGGTCTCCCCTCTTCCCATCTCACCCCCCTTAAAACCCTTTACCACTCTGCCGTCCGTACCCTCTGTCTTCTCTCTCCCTATGATTCCATCTCCAATTCACTTGCCAACCTAGGCTGGCTTCCCTTCCACTCCTAACTTAAATACCACTTCCTTTGTCTCATTTTTAAATCTCTTCATGACCTTGCCCCTCCTTACCTCTCCTCTCTTCTCTCTTTTTATGCCCCAAATCGCTCTCTACGCTCTGCTGATCACTTTTTACTCTCTGTTCCTCCCCCTCCTTGTGCCTCCTCTTACTTCCGCTCCTTCCAACTGCTTGCCCCCCTACATTGGAACTCCCTCCCTGGCTTCTCTCACCTTCCTCCTCTTCTTTCTCCTCCCCACTCCATCTTCCTGTTCCTTTATCTTTTCCTGTCTCCCCCTTTGACTTCCACTCTCCCTTCTACTCCCTCTACTCCCTCTTCCCTTTCCCTTTCCTCCTTCCCACACCTCTCCTCTTCTCTTCCTTCCAAAATGCAAATTGTTCCACATGCTGTTTTTCTGGTTTGAATCATGTATATTTTATTGCTTCCATGATCCATGTTTAATGTTTTCTGGTTGTTATGCTGTAAAGCGCTTTGGTGTAAAGTGCTATATAAATAATAAAATACAAAATACAAATAAGAATGAGTCAGAGTTGCGTTCTGCAGTGAACTGCACTAGTGACGTCACCTTCCCTCCCTGCCTCAGCTCCCACTTTTTAGTGCCGTATTGACAATGTGCATTGTGGTATAGCGTTGACCAGGGGCATAACACAGGGCTCGCTGGCTGCCGTAAAAACATTGCCTTGTCTTTCAGTCATTTCTGTAAATTGTGTTTCACTACCTGTTGGATAATTACTCATGAGGTATTACTGCATTAGCCTGTAGACATCAGCATTTCACTTCATCTTGGACAAATGATCTGTTGTCTCTCCGGATGTGGTACCGACTGTATCCAGAAGAAGTCTAAGTGTGAGAGATTCCAGCATATATGGTGGAATGCCATCAATATCATAGGAGATCCCCTAAAGAAGCAACATTTTTGACATCATTCCCATGCATGCACTCCCATTGGCCTGGGCATATTAAATATCCATTCCCAAAAGGCGTAGACTTGTCTTCTGGATGGAACCTCATCTCATTGGATTGATTTTCCCCAAGGTTCTTTCTAATGGAAGTGGTCATCCAATCATAGATTCTCCCTTCATATGGTGTAGAATGTTGCATATGAGGATTTTGAAAATCAAGCTTGCTTTTAATTATTGATCATGACACAGCAGTTATGATTATTGACATCCACCAAAACCCAATTTAGACAGCGTGTTATACTTAATAAATAAAAATACAAGGCTGTCATGAAGCCTGTCAAAATAATTGGTTTGAAGCAGAATCACGTACCCCCCAGATAAATCAGCAGGCTCCCCAAAAGGTGGAAGATAATGGAGAGGAATCTCTTTTTGCAGTAATGGCAGAACATGTAGAATTCAGAAGTTAGGGTTCTCAAGAAATGACAATCAAACCACAATTCTGCTTTTGAACAACATGCCCATAGATAGCACAAAGAGCATGGATTGTGTGAGGCCCGCGTTTTCTAATCATTCGTTATCATCTGATGGGGCACAGTAACATCACATTAGTGATTACCAAAACACCAGTCTATAAGCTAATCATCAAAGTATAATTTAAAAAAGCCTCATAAAACGTTTAATATTAAACATTACGCAGAATATTCATAACATAGTAAACTTAGTGAACCGGACCAGCTCTGGTTACCAGGTGTTTCTGTGAAAAATCAGTTTGATGTTATCAGTAAAGGTAGGTGAACTTCTTGGCACTAAACTTGTGAGTCTCAACAACACATATATTCCCCATTCGGCCGACTTGATCGATACTATGAGAATCAGATGCATCCCAAAGGCTTGCCCGAAGTCACTGGTGAGTTTGGTGGGTAGGCTCGATCACAGCAAGCCATTCGGAGTGACCAAACCACACAGAGGGATCCAGCAAGTCAATCAGAGCCCTGAAATCTCTAGGGAGGTCAAATAAAAATCCCAGTTCACTTCTTGGTCTTCTATGTGCTGTCTCTGGCTGTTTGAGAGAAGAGTCGGATTGATCAGGTGCGCTTTTGCTACAGTTAATCACAGTATTTTTTTTTTATTTACATTTCATCCTATGTTTCTAAAATGTTATTTTATTTTTATTATGCTTGTATTATTATGCATTGATTTCTCCTTTGTAAATGCATTTTCTCTACATTTCCTCTTTCCTCCCCGAATGAAACCCTTTGTGAAGACATTTTTATTCCATTGAAAAACAGATTAAACTACATCTATTGTGAGAAACCTTTGTAAAAAACCTATTTGTGAGATCACTTTTGAGATTTTATTATGAAACCCATCCCTTTTAGCCTTTATCATTCCAGAGAAACATAAATAAATAAACAAGGAAACTCTTTTTAGAAGCTGAACAGATTTGCATGACAAACACAATGTATATGTTTTTCATGTGTTCCCTTTAACTTCCCTCCTTGCAAAAAAAAAAAAAGAAAACCCTTGTGAAATCTACCTTGGAAGCCTGCTTGGAAACCTTGTCCCGAGTGTCTCATGCAAGTTACTATGAAGAAAGATAATTAACTATTTGTTCAATTTTAAAGGATATCATATTGAAATGAAGAAGTACACGCTCAGGTAGACCCACAGCCCGCTGAGAATGTGAATGACACCTCATCCAAAGATGCGATAAAGTTGTGAGCCACTAAAATGATGAACAGGAACATCAAGAGGAGTAGGATGAAGGAAGGGCTAGACAGTCAGAAGAGTAGCATGTAGTCATTGGGTGAGGTCTGATGGATCAACAGGCAACTTGAATCAAGAGTCAGACGTTCCAGAGTTTTTTTCTAAACAACAGAAAAATAAGGAATGAGGTTGAACTTATGAACTAAGATCACAATGTGGGAAATCAAGAAACATAAACAGATCAAGCTTTAACTAATGAACTGTCATCTTTCAGACCTTTCGTTTTGCTTAGTCGCTTCCACCTCACATGGGAAAAGTTAACTCACAGTCTTTTGGGGTTTATGTGCAAGGGTGCTCCTTTCTTAGCTTTTGACGTTGGATGCTTGGCGTTCATAGAAGTTGTCAAAATGTAGCTCTTCTTTTTTTTATTTGTACATGGCTTAAATTAAACCTTTACAAAATGTTTTACAGAAAAAAGAACAAGAAAGCTAAAGAAAACAACAATTTAAAATAACTCAATTCATCACAGACATGTAAATACAATCCAATGTACACATTCTCCTAAAAAAAAAGAACACTTTTTTTTCCTCATTATAAAATACTATGAATTATATCAAACAATTAATAATGGTACTAAAATGAAAGGAAGAGAGAAAAATGAAAAATGAAAACTTATGAACCTATATACATTCAGCCTCCCATTTCAAATCATTGGCAGAGCTTAACAAGCGCATACACATGGTTATCTTGTTTAAATTCTTTGATAGTTTACCGAATATTAAGGCTTTTTTTAAAGCCTGCTAAGGCCAAACCCTTGTGCACATTTGTATGTTTAGGCATCATTTCCAAATAGTGTCTGTCCTGCATACTGAGTCATATTTTAAGAGTGGTAACACAAATGTGTTTCTGTGCGCTGTTGGTGCTGCGCAGTCTCGCACCAGATGTTTACAAGTTTTCTTTTGAAGCAAAATCGCCACCATCAACATTCTCTTTCTCTTTAATGATCTTGCCACCTTCTCCTTGTGATTATCCTCAGTATTCTTTGCCTCCTCTCCACTCTCTTGCTTCAGTGAACTTTTTACCTCCTCCTTTCCTGTCCTCTTCCCCTCTTTTTCCTTTGCTCCTTCTTCTACCTTAGATGTCCCGCTCAACCTTTTTCTATATCTTCCTTCAGCCACCTCAACTTCCTTGCTTAACCAGTACTCCACCTGCTCTGTATAGTTTCTCTCACCATTCGCTACCTACTTACTTTGAGTTGCTGTCTCCTCTTCCTCCTTAAAACTCCTTTCTCCATCCACCACCTGCTTTTTCAGAGGTAGCTTTCTGGTCTCCTCCTTATCACACCTCTAATTACTTTTTCTCAGATGTTTTTTCTACCTACTCCTTATATTTTATCTCACCTGCACCTGTATATTCCTCCTTGCTCTCAGATGTTCTCTCCACCTCCTCCACATAGCTATTTTCATATTCCTCCATCTCCCTGTTCTGTGATTTCTCTTTGCCTTCTCTATTTAGATCCTTTCTATCTGCCTCTTCTTTGTAGTTCCTCTCCCGATTCTTTGCCTTCACGACATTCATTCTGCATCATTGCTGTCCTGCTCCAATCAGATTTCACCACCTAATCTTTACCTCTAACATCTTTACTGAACCATCACACACCATCCTATTTCATACGGTTTAGAAACATGCCCAAAGAGTTCATTGCGGGTCAGGTAGCAATAAAACTCTTTTGGGGACCCATGGTTTAAAAGCTGTTAGCATATGGAGATTGTTATTTGACCTATCAGCAATCAGAATGTCCAGAGTTCAGTCAATAACTACTGATAGACATTCCATCTTCAAAAGCAAAGAGGGAAACAATATTGCAATTTCCAGGCAAGATTTAATTCAACAGCCCACTTCCTCTATGGGTGGAGCTTTTTTGACTGCAGCATCCTTTTTAACCAAGATACAGGCAAAGCAAAAACATTGAATAATGATTCATGTTCTTATAGAGAAATCATTAACTTTTACATTAATCCTATATTAGGGATGGGTGAAAATCCCATCAGATAAATGAAATTAGCGAAATTCGCCATCAATTCTGTTCTGCTGGCTGGGCGATTTGTCACCTTTTCTGCTGCACTTTTGGCTTTTTTAGCATGAAATTTTTCTTTTTGCTGAAATTACATTTTTCGTGTGTGTCTGAAACATAAAAAAAGGAAAATTAAGGAGGTGAAACACTCCTATCCCATCCAAAATTTTATTGATTTAAAACGAAATTTGGAATAAACGAAATTACGTGCAGGAAAAGGCCATAAAATGGCCAATTCCACTCTGTGGGTGAAATTGGCAGAATGGCCAAAATTTACCAGGAATCTGACAATTTTCCAGCGCAATGGAATTAGTCATTTTTGCCAACCCCAGCACCTAATCCATGCTTATATTAAATTGCTTCATTATAACCAACGAATGAAGACAATAATACTACACAATAAAACACATAGAATGTATTAACTCATTTTGTCTATTTACTTTACTCACTATTAAAGTCACATTTTTAATTCAAAACAAAAACTCCAAAACATGTATTGCTATTAACACTATGTTTACCGAGAGGGGTCAATATCACTTGGGATGATGATCCTTCCGCAACCTGTGGCTGTTGGATTTGCCACAGGCCATAACTTAGTGGCAGGTCTTTATCTTTTTGTATTTTTTTTTTATTGTGTTTGGTTTACAAAATAACCTTTCCGAACCACATATAAAACACACATAAAAGAGGATGGTAAGAAAAAAAAGCAATTTCAATACTTCTTAAAATTAAAAGAATAATTTAACACAGTATATCATAGGCATTATACAATTTTTCAGATGCACAAATACCTTAGTGCTTCTACATCCCAAAACATATCATCTTCAAAGCATCATAAGAATACAATTTACAGATTTAGAACATGTATTAATATCTAATTACATACATGCCAGTGTCAATGATGACCCCTCCCTCAGACTGCAAGGCAATAATAGTGAAGATAGTTCCTTTTTTATTTATTTTACAGAATGAGAGCCCTTGTACTATGAGGAGGAGTTGGGGCCTGAAACCACTGATTAATAGGTTTAAAAGTAAATAATGTGTTGTTATGTACCAAAAGCCAGTAAGCTTAAAAATGATTTGGCAGAATATTGCATGTTCTTCTTTTTTCCAGGATGCGATTTGACATGTTTTAGGGAGCTTTTGAAATGTCTGTAATGTTTGTCAAGGAGATATTAGGGTTACATCTCAAATTCCTTTGTCAGTTATGAGGAATAATTCAACATTTAACTGTACTGAAATTAACATTTATGATTTTACTTTAGGCACATAAAATGCCATTATACATCTTGACTGAACGGCAGGTTCTTTAGTTCTTTACTGTTTTTGAAACAAGCAGAGGCCACTTCCTTCCCTTCACGCAATTAATACAAGATTTGTTAGTATGGGTGGAGTGACTGATAGAACCTACCCGGGCTAACCTCACTCACAAAAGAGTTAATTTAAAAGAGATTTTTCTAAGGGTTTGCAAAAGAGATGAGATGCAAGGGATGCAGGGCTGGGGCTAGGTTTCAAGATCGGGATGTGCACAAAAAGGGATGTTCAGAAAATCCATGAAAGTAAGATGGAGAGTGTGTGCAGAATCCTAAAACTTATTTTGGGAGAAGTGGTCTGGTTAACTGGAACAAGAATGGTAGGGGGTACTTCATCACATATATAATACTGAATCCTCGATTAGAAGACACCAATATAGGTGTGTGCATTAAAAAAGGCAGAACACAAGTAGCTTCTTGGCGTAGAATGTTTCTTTCAGCTTAGTGAATATCTGGCAAGATCTTCATCATGTAAGAACTGATTTTTCTTTATTTTCTTGCTGACATGATCAATATTTAAAATGTATTTTTGCAGCAAGCAGGAACATCTCGTTGAATCATTGATTTAACTATGAGTGTACTCCCTTATCTGATCACTGTACACTGATGGCCACCTTTGCAGTAGTACCTTGCTCTTATAGCCAGCAGCAAAAATGGACCATGGATCACAGACTCCATGAGAAGCAAGACTTCCTAGTGGTGCTCTGTTTTAAGGATGTGCTTATTGTGGCCCAGAGAAGCATTGGCAGTGTATAATCGCTAGCATAGGGGTTGAGGAAAAAGCAGAGTGCTTGGACAGTATACAAATATTAATTATCAGACTGTACCTCACAACAAGGGTAAGCATTTTAAGGTTCCGAACCAGAACAGGGAAACAATAGGGATTGATTTACTACTTGTGCAATAAGCCCAGAGCTGAGGGTGGGGTGGGGGGGATAATGCCCCAGGGGCCATAGTTACAGGCCTGTGCAAAGTGAGGACCTTAATGCAGGTCCTGTAGCATTACCTGAAGTGGTAATGCCGCCCCCCCAGCAAGGGGCTTTTTGCTATGAGTACCCCGGCCCATTTGACTGGGGTACTAATAGAATATTTTCGGGAGTTGTGAAACATTTCACAACTCCCTGGAAAAATAAGAAAAAAAAATGTGGCCGCCATTGAATGTGAGAAAAGTAGTCCCATCTCTCTGTCCCTGGCGACATGTCGCAGATAAAGAGAGGCCATGCTGGGAACACTACTGTTCTAAGTGTCTCCGATCCTGATCAGGACCAATTTTAAGAAGGTAAGTGGGGTCGGCGGGTGGAGGAAAGAAATTTGATGCAAATGGGGTTAGGGGACACTTACCTTGTTCCCCAGTGGGAGAGATGGTTGTCTCCAACCCTGAGGAGGCTCAGAGCGACAGGATTACTGTATGGTAATGCCCCTGCCACATGCCTCTCAATTTGCAGGGCTGCCAAAGCCACACCCCACAGGGTACTAATAGCTAGTAAACAGAAAGTGATGGCAAATGACACTGCGAAATTGAGGATGGCAGTATGTGTCTGAATAAAACAATAGGCGTTAGTTTGTTTTATCTGATAGGGTTGGAGAGGCTGCATTTGAAGTTAACGTGTTTCACTTCTCTTGCTCATGGAATCAGACAATTCTAAATTCATTCACACGATCCCTGTAGGAATGTAGAAGAGGAGGATGGACTCAAAGGAGAAGTATGTCTGTATTTGAAAGAGATCCTCCACTCCTGAATAACGTTATTAGGGATTTCCAGTCGAGGAGCCTGAGCCCAATTTCCTACTGTGCTAATATCATGTTTTTGACAAAATGGGTAAGGCCATCTCACCCCTTATCCCTTCTCATTGCAAATAATAACATATTTATGCACATCATAGTGGACAGGGTATCTCTGTGGATGTCCCACCTCGACAGCTAGGATCAACATGGGTTTATAAAAGGAACAGTTGCTTAGACTAATCTGGCTATTGCATTTCAGGGTTACTCCACTCAGTGGGATCCTACCTGGGCGTGTATCTATTTGGATGCAGAGAAAGCCTTTGATAGAGTCGAGTACAGGAAGATACGCGCAGGTTGATACACGCATGACCCCTGGTGCTGTGAGTGAATGCCACCCAACGATATGACTGAGTATCCATGGTGAACCTGCCTCCACAATAACCAGAAGCTAATACCAATGTTTTGCTACCAACTATCTTTACATTTTCATTGCTGGTGTGTCTGAAATAGTGGTGTGAAAAGAAATCCACTGCTGCACTGTTGCAAGAGTATAAACCCTACTCTGCTCACTGCAATAATAATAATAGGCCATGTGTTAGTTTTGTTTGGTCTGTTTTACTGCACAAAACCTTGTAATTTATTATTATTGCATTCTATATAAAAGCTGTTTCTTTTTACATTGGACCAGAAGATTAGATTAAACAATTCCAAAATACATTTTTTTTTCAAATAATATATTATATTTAAGTGTTTCTTGTTTAGTTTGATCGAACAGATATTGTCATTATGCATTTATAAGCCAACTTGTGTGTCACGCCTGTTTGCTTATTCAATGCTGATGATGAAAGTGCAAAACCTATCAGAACAATTTCAACAGCTGAAAAGTAAAACAGAAAGGAGAGGGTAAAAAAAAGAAATATCAAGAACCATATTTGCTCTTATTGGCATAGTATAAATGACAGTGTGTTTAACATATATACTTGTGTAAACATTTTTTTTCAATTTTGCTAATGCAGTTGTTGCAACATTCTCATTTATTGGTCAGACAGCGCCCAATCTGCAGGACATAATTATTACAGAAGGGGTGTGCGTTGCATGGGGGCCTTACCCAATCCTTCTTTTTTAATTCTAGACAAATGTATGTGTCAAAACTATATTTCTATTATGTAATTGCATGGCTTGATTTTAATGACATACAGATATTGGTATATCCAAGAAAAAACATATTTGCATTGATTTATATCATGTGTGGTGCTTTATCATTAATCTTGTTGAGGCATGTACATATCAAACGAGCAGATCATGCTTCCTTACCAGGAAAGGTCCTGACCATCTAAATAGTTAATTTTCTTTTGTTTTTTCTTTTTAGAGAGTGTTATTCCACAAACTTCCTACACTATTTGTGTTTCTGTTTTATTGCACTACAGCCAACACATCGGTTTCTATACATTTAAATGCATTACATTTATGAGAAAGGAAAATAACAAATAGCAATAATTTCACCCACATAACATATGAAGAATAAAACACCTTCTGCCAGATAGTTCGTCAACGTTTCCAGTTACATACTTAATTAGGGGAAATTAGCTTGGCAGTCCTTTTATTACAGGTTTGCTGGCTAACCAGAGTGTGGTAATCTGATAAATGAGCAAGAGCTTGTTTCCATTAAGGTAAAGACTCCAGGGGGTATCTGTATTTGCAAGCAATGCCATTTCATCCCCTGTGTCTAAGAGCAACTAGTATATCTCTTTAGACTTAATGATACAGGAGAAAGGCAGGTGTTTGGCTGATTCTGTTTCACCAGATTTACGCAACCTACACATTCCCACTTCCCTTTTTATATTAGTTCTCGGTCCAATGACATCCAGAGTGTCCAGTAGGTTGAATGTAACTCTCATATGTTCAGCTCAAATATGTGAGTATCGGAATTCCCTGAGATACTGTGTTGGTCTGGTGAACCAGGCACAGTGCAGGATTGAATCTTTAGTACTGGACTTGGTGGCTAAATTGGTCCAATTGTGTTCTCTATTTGCTTTATTGTCTTCTTCTTTATTCCTTTTGTAGTTGGACCTAGGAGTGCTAATTGGGTTGAGGTTCGCTCGCTGGGCCCAGATATAACCTTATTTCAAGATGTACTTGCAGGTGACTTTTTTGTGTATCTTGCCAGATTGATTGCTTCAGCATAAAGTAATGCTGGTAAGGTGTTTTTAGCTGCATTAACTAACTTCCATTGATACATGATTCCCTGAAGTAGTTTAAGACCTGTCAGTCAGTGAGCTTCTGCTAATTTCACATAGTAGATATTCTACCAGGACTCTCAGTGGAAAATGCATAATGGACATTATGCATGCACCCTCTAGTTTTTTGCAGGTTCCTCTCCCTCTTCACACCCAGGGGTTCTACACCGTAAATACGTTTTGGCACTATTTTCGCATTATAGATTTTTACTATTGAGTTAATGGAAAAACCTGCATGCTGAATCGCAAATCTCTTTATGGCTTCTAACTGCTGGCAAACCTCAACTTCTATTTTTGCCATTTGGGAATTCTATTTAAGATGGTGGTCAAAAATAACGCCCAGATAGTGATATTTTCGTACACACTGAACAGTTGTTCCGTTGGGTACGTGAAAATGTCGAGTCGGAATTGGAAGGCGGCTGAATAAGATGAAGCGGAAAGCTTTGCATACCGAAAATCTCGACTTCCCTTATTCCCTGTACCCACTAGCCCTTTAACCCTTAATAGCATAGCTAAATACCTACACTTACCATCTCTCCTCTCCCTGCGACATGCTTTTCCCTGTGACGTCAGTTCCATCTCCCAATTATGGGTTGGAAGTTCCTCTGCAGGGTTCCTTTCTTATGTTTTTCTTTATTTTCTTTATTGTCCTCCGCTTTCTATATAATGGAAGTGGGGGACACCGTTGCAACCCCCAAACACCCCTGAAATCCCTGCTCCCCTCGTTTGACAATATGGGATTTGTTTCCCCCCCCCATGTCGAATACGCAGTAAATGTCCATTCAGCTTTCTCTTTCTCAATATTTTTGGGCGAAACGGTTCTGTTAAGACTCCAGGGACCTCATTAGGACCCTGGCAGTCCCGTAATGAATGGTGCCGGTACGGGACCGGCACCGTTCATTACGGGCTACCCTATTCCGAGGTCTTCAGCGGGACCCTCTAGCAGTAGAGGGTGTTAACAACGGGTCCGTTAACAACGGCCCCGTTGTTAACACCCTCCCCATTCCCATTGAGCCCTATTCGGGCTGAAATGGGAATGGGGAAGTACCTGATCCGGGTCCTGCAAAAGGGATTTACCGGGCCCTCCAAGGTCCGAATGGCCCGGTAATTCCCCTTTCTTGGGACCCAGACCTGGAACCCGGTATGGAGTCACCATGCCCTTATTAAGGGCATGGGTACCTCCATACTCGTAATGAGGCCCCAGGTGTATTTGGGAGTGGACTTACTCTTTCCTGGGGCAAACGTCATGATGTTAGTTTTTGAATGTTGATGATACGATTATGGGCCTGATATATAAAAGATTTTTACAATGGTGGAATCCCATTGAAAAAAGCTTTGTAAATGAGGCCTTATATGTTTTGGCACAAATGGATAACATGACTTGTAGACCCCTGGGCGTGAGGTTTAATAAAAATAAATAATCTGCGTAGCCAAGCCATGTGATTTGAGTGGTGCCAAGTCTAGGTGGTTATGACTGCTCCCAAGCAAAATGTAAAGAAGGGCCTGCCATATACAAGAAGCGGGCCTAAAATGCACCCTGTTTCAGTCTGCTAAACGTGGGTAGGGAGGCTGCCAGTGAACCCTTAGAACCTAACCTGAACATAAGTGTAGTATTTTGGTATAGCATGCTAATAGCTTTTAATAATCATTTAGCGATTACACAGTCATTCCTTTTGCCCCACAGAGAGTTCCTATTAATGGTGTCAACAACAACACGGAAGTCTATGTAAGCCACATAAATCGTCTGATCACATAGACTCCAGGCGCTCTCAATTAGTGTTGTTAATGTTAGGAAATTATCCAAAGTAGAAAACGTACTGCGAAAGACAGTTTGGTTGAAGGGTAAAATCTGTTTCTGATGAGCGCAGTCATTTAGCTCAGCGAAAAAGGTGTGACACAAAGGCACACTCTGGTACCAACTTTGTTCAACGTATGCTTTGATGTGGTAATTGAGGAACTTGCACTCCTCACTTCCAATGCACCAACTTTGGGGGTCAAAAAGATATGATTATTCATGTTTGCTGACAATGCCATTTTTATATTGCTTACTCGCAGCGGATTGTCAAAGTTAAAAGATCCCTTTGCTAGTTTCTGCACCTCAAACGGTTTGAAGTGCAACAATACAAAATTCATGAGATGTGGAAAAACAGTTAAAACATGTTCAAACATTTCTCTATAAGTTAAAGATGATAGGATAGAGTAGCTAACCTTTTTTTGACTACTTACGCATCAGGATAACTTTCAATGGTAAATGGGGAAATCAAATATGTAAAGTTAATGCACTGTTGGAAAAATGAGTAAAGTGATTCTAGGTTTCATTAACTCTTTTTGGAAAAAACATTCTCGCACCCAAACTGGAAACCTGTAGAGCATAGCCTCTAGCCAGTTCACTGTATGGTGCAGAGTTGTGGGAATACAGGAAAGTTATCAAATTAGCAACTACTGAATATCTATTTCTTAAATAGCTGTTTTCCTTACCACAACGTATGCCCTTTATCCCTCTGTTCCTAGAGCTTGGTTTTTCCTCAGTTACAGATACATTCTCCCTTAAAACGTTACTCTATTGGGTGCAATTATGACCGTGCAATTGTTTGGGAACATTTAGAGAGGTGCATTTGGATGTGCTGGGTTCTCATCGTGCAAATACCTTACCATGGTTTAGATAGCTGAGATCTTCTAGATTATATAACTCCTGGCCCTTATTTAGATGAGCCAGGTGAACAAGTTGATGGCGTTGGTTGTGTTTCATGGCAACTTCAATGAAAGCCAAGCATCCAACTTCAAAACTGAGAAAGAAGTGTTGTTGCACGTAAACCCCAACAGACTCATAGTTACTTTTTTCATTGTGGAAGAGACTTATGGCCTAATTCAAAGAAGCGTTTTATAATGGAAACCCCCCATTGGACAATACTCTGTGAATATGGCCTTTAGAGAATTAGAGAAAAAGAAGGTCTGAAAGACGACACTCCAGTAGATATAGCTTGATTTTTGATGTTTCTTGATTTTACCACAATGTGATCTTAGTACAACCTCATTCCTTAGTTTTCTGTTGTTTAGAAAAGACCCTGAACCTCAGACTCTTGCTTCAAGTTCTCTGTTGATCTATCAGATCTCATCCAATGACTGCATTCTAATCTTCTGTCCCTCTAGCCCTTCCTCTTATTGATTTATGCTCTAACCCCACTATAATAACCTCTGGTCATAAACAATATATTACCTATGTATATAAAGAGTGGGTACATGGCACAATGATAACTGCCTGCTTCTGGCTCTCTACAGGGTTGGCTTATTTAACAAGGACACATTAAACCAGGATGGAGAATTGGCAGAGTTGCATTAATAGCCGATATGTAAGAATACTACATCTCAAAAATAGATGGGGTACTTCACTGCTTGTGAAAGTTCAAAGACATTGCAACATATCCCTCACACATGCTTGCCCATTTTGTTTCAATATGGCAAAACATTGCAGTATTTCCTTTTTGTCTGCCTGGATTTTGCTAATAAAATTTGAAAACCTACTTAAATAACCCTGGAGTCTGGACAGAAGCTGTAACATTATTCCAAAACTTGCACAAGATGGACATGGTTTTTGTTGTATCAACCTTCATTGGTAATGCCTGGCACAGAAGAAACAAAATCCTTGGGCATGTGTGATATATTGTTTTAATAGGATTTGTTTGCATGCGTTTTACTCACTTTGTGTATTTATTCTGATTATTCTGATTATGTAATTAATCTTTTATTTTGTTATCACATACTGTTATAGGCGTATGCACATGGTAATTTAAATTAATGTTGTATATATTATGTATCTATGTATTATGGATTACTTGTATGGTTCTATAGAGCCGAAATAAAGTATGTATAATGGTAGTATATTTCAATATCTGACGGTCATTAACATCAGTGCAAGTACTTATATATTGGACAAATTGTTTTGGTTCAGAAATGTGCCCCCAATGCTGGAAGAAGGATTGGGGAAGGCCCCTTTCCATTCCCCAGTTAAAATTGTCTCTTACAGTTGTGTTTGTTGGTTGGCAAATGCTATTGTCACTGAACTACAACATTGAAGAAAATGTTACACGTCTCTATTTTTAACCACTGTAATGTAAACTATGCCAAGAGGCAATAAGAACATTTGTATTTATTTTTCTTCTCCCTGCTCCAATTTGTTTTACTGCCTGCTTTTACAGTTCCACTGATACATTTTGCACTTAAAGAATCAGCCTTGAAAAAACACATAGGTGTGAAACACGTGTCGGCTTTTAAGTGTACAATTTAATATTTGTCTGAACAACTGAACAAGAAATGCTTATACATAGTACATCATTTGAAGAATAAACATTAATGTTTGAGTTTTTGCTCTAGTCTACTGGTACAAAGTACTAACGCAAGACTTGGCTCATGATTTCATATTAGCACTTGGGAAACTTAACAAGGATTCTTCAATTTAGGTTGCCAATCAGTCTTTTGAGGAAAAAATAGGGCTGATGAGCTTGCCATGCCAAGGGCATAGCAGAAGACGATGGTAAATTAAACTCTGAAGGTATGCAGTAACTAAGGTGCGTGAAAGTGCCAGAAAAATTGATTTAATTTGGTATAAGGTGCTACTTTCCTTTAACAGCTTTAGCTGTCATTCAACGGCATCAGCTGTCTGAACGCACTACGGATTGAGACTCTACCTTACAGACGTTTTCCTAACACAAGGCGTCATGCTATAATGAAAGTTTGAAGCCATTGTTGATTGTGAGTTGCTTTACCTGACAAACAAACCTAATGATCCCTTTAAAGAAGATGGAAGTCCAAGTGGTGGTTTTAGTGCTGAGGACGGATGGTCTAACGAAGAACACATTTATATGAGAACAGCAAGTCCCAAGCACAGAGCATGCAAAGGGCTGCAGGCAACAGTGTGCGCCCGCTAGAATAAGTCTACAGTGGAAAAATCATGGTGGCCTAAATGTTGGCAAAAGGGGGCAGAATGAGCAATGATGGAAGGTACCCCCAAGAGGAGGTGAGCCAGCTTTAGCAACCATGGGGACCTGGTCAAACACTAGGCCCAACAGAGCCCCAGCCAGGATGTGAGAGCCACACAAGTACTGGAGGACATGCAGCGAGGAAGCACAGTGCCACGTGATGGACTACTGAGGTTTTCAAGTGCCTGAGACTATTGTTGATAAGATTTGGAGACCTGGGATAGAGGCACCTCCCTCGCAAATCACAGTAAACAGTAAGCTGGTGCCACAAGTGTGCCTAGCATTGCAGGAGAAGCCTGCCATTAAGTATTGCAAGTGACTTTCCCCCATGAACACCCCGGCAGTCAGCCACAGCAGCTGTGTTCCCCCTGTTTAGCTGAGCTCAGCAGCTTCAGAGAGCTCTTCTAAGATCTCCAGCTTGTCGCAGTCTATACATAAGTCTTCATTCCAGGACCAGCAGAGGCAGAAAGTATTCTTATCCAATCCTGCCATTGCCTGTGCATCAGGCATTTGCGTCGACTTGAATTGAGCTGTTGTCTGTGCAGGAGCTTCAGGGGGAGCTTACGGTCTCCCCTCCATTGAACGCTAGCACGACAAGACAGGAGTGGAGTAGTTGGAGTGCAGCACGTACTGTGAACTTGTTGTGGGGAATCCTAGGCCCTGCCTCTTGCATTGGTTCCCACTTTCCTACGTTCCCCGATATTTATCAGGAATCATCACCTCCAGCTCCACACCAGAAGACCCCGCACCCACAATCAGTCTTCCTGATATCTTTCAGAAATCAGTTCCTCCAGCTCCACACCAGAAGACCTCCAACCTACAATCAGCCCACGCCACCCACTTCAGCATCGCTCTCCATCCAATCCAGAAACAAGATCCTCTGCTTGCGCACATGGCTCTCTACCCGAACCACCCCAAAACATTCCATTTGTTCACCCCGAGCAGCCTCTCCTAACAAGCCACTGAAATGTGTCCTGATCAATGCCAGATCAGTCCCTATGCATGCCCCCTAAATCCACAACCTCCTCACCTGCAATGATCTCGACTTTCTTGCCATATGCGAGACTTGGCTCCATCCTGCAGCAGCCCCTGCTCTTTCCATCGCTATCCCCCCAGGATACGCCATCATGCACAATGACAGAACACACAGCAGAGGCAGCGGAGTCGCTGTTATCTACAAAAACACGATCACCATCAGGGCCACCAACTCCAGCCCAATCCCAAACTGTGAAATGTTGTCCACCAAACTCACTGTCTCACCCACCAACACGCTCAACCTCTTTCTCATCTACCGCCCAACAGGCCCCATTGCTTCCTTTTGGAAGACCTCCTATTTACTATCAACCCCACCATCAAGTCCAGCTCAAAAATCCTAACCTTGGGAGACCTCAATCTTGGCCTCAATGACCACACAGACCCACACACTAAAAGCCTAGCCACTACCCTCAATCACATTTGTCTTACCCAGCGAATCACCAAACCTACCTACATCCATGGTGCACCCGCAAATGGATTGCTGACCTTAGCTGAAACATGTCCAGCCCCACCACCGCTACCTGCCCATGGTCTGACATCACACTATCACATTCGACCTCCTCACCAACAAGAGGCCTAGCCCCCATCACCTAATTAAACCTGAACACTTAGCCTGCTGCACCAAAAACCTTAACAAGGACCACCTGACTCCCCCCTCTCAGCCCTTGTAATCCCGTACAACAGAGACAAGAAGCCAGAGTCCCTGGTCAAATTGTATAAGAACACCATTGCTCTAGATGTCAACAACCTAGCCCCGCTTTAAAAGCGCAAAGCCAAACAAGCTTTAAAAAAGAATGCCTGGTTCACCAACGAGCTTCTTGACTTCCGTGCCAGGTAACGTGCCGCAGAATCGGCATGGAAAAAAGACCCTTCCACAATCTATAAAGCCCTATATACCTCCCTAGCCAAAGAGTGCAAAAGAGCAATTCACACTGCCAAAGCCTGTACCTACAATGCCAGAATAAACAATGCACAATCCAACACCTGCAAACTATTCACAATGCTACACAAACTCGAGCCACCAGTCTCCCCTCCCTCAGACCTCATCATAGATGACACCTGGTGCACCAAGGTAAAAGACGCCCTCCCTGGGGAAATTGCCTCTCTCTAGGCAAAACTCTGCGCTAAGCAACTGGCCATCCTCATCAAATCATCACCAGCTATCTCTTTACCCCCGACTCCCCTACCATATGACCCATTCCCCAATTTGACTTTCGCCGGGTATCAGAACCTGAAGTCACATACATAATCAAAGGCCACAAGCCCTCCAGATGCAAAGGAGATGCCTGTCCAGCCCCTATCATTAAAGACTGCATTGAGACGCTTACATCCATCATCACATCAATCATCAATTCCTCCCTCGCAACAAATAATGTGCCAACTATCCTGAGAGAAGCCTGGATCCTCCCGCTTCTAAAAGAAACCTCCCTTGACCCCACCATCCCCACTACCTACTGCCCCATCACCACCGTACCCTTCCTCCTTAAAATCCTCGACCACGCAGCATATATCCAAGTCAAAGAACATTTCAAAGACAATCACATCCTGGGCATCTGCCAATCAGGCTCCCTTCCAAGGCACAGAATGGTAATCGCCTTAGTGGACCTAAAAAAAACAGCTAGTCGATATCAAAGACTCAGGCAAACTCGCTCTGCTCCTCTTGCTGCACTTATCAGCAGCATTCAAGCTCATCGACCACCTGACACTTTGCAACCACCTCACCACAGCAGCAAACTTCTCCCCAGCAGCAACAGACTTGATCAGATTCTTTCTAGCAGACAGATCCTCCTGTGTCTTTATGGACGACCCGCTGCCCCACCGACACCAGTAACCTGTGGAGTCCCACAAAGGTCCTACATCTCACCAACCCTGTACTACATTTATACCAAACCCCTTTTTGATCATATATATGCCCTCGGCATATACTACACAAATTATGCCTACGACACCCAAATCCTCCCCTCCCTCTCTGGTTATTATCACCTTGATGCCACAACCATAACTCAGTTCATGACATTGTCCAAAACTGGATGGCAACCCACCAGTTATGCCTCAAAGACAACTCAACAGAGATCCTCGTTGTAGGCTCAGACTCCACCCTCCGCAGCATTGTCCCAGCTTACAAAGCTTTTGACATTGACAGCAACCGGATCCAAACATCTTCTGCAGCCAAAACTCTGGGCGTCTTCATGGACGCCACCCTTGATCTCTCTCGGCAGGTCAAAGCCATTGCTTCCTCCGCTGCCTAGACTGTAAAACTATTGAACACCAGCAAGCATTCCTCACCACAACCAACCGACTCACCATAGCCAGAGCCATCACCGGAGACAAATTGGATTACTGTAACACTCTGTTTGTAGGAACCTCCATACGCAATTTGTGCAAGCTCTAAACTATCCAAAAATGCCATCCGAGCAGCCCTAGGTTTATCTAAACACAACCATGTCACAAAGACCAGGAAAGACATCCACTGACTCCCGATCCGTGAAAGCATTACATTCAAGAACCTCTCCATCGTGCACAGGTGCACCGCAAACCTACCTATCTCAACGGGTGGAGAAATATACCCCGCACCTCGCCCTCTAAGATCCATGAACAGCTATCTCATCAGAGTGCCCACCTTCACCAGAAAGACCGCGGGAGGACAGAGATTTCCTGTCATGGCCACCAAGTTCTGGAACAATCTCCCCATCACCCTGAGAACGGAAACCTCCTACTAGACCATCAGATAAAAGCTACAAATGCGGCTTTTTGCCTAAAAGATCCCCTGAGCTAACTAACTAAGACATTTAGATAGCTGTCTCCCCCTCTTCCATCCTTGCTCCTCGAACCAAGACTTTTAAGACACCATGACACCCCTGCCAATCTGTCATGTTTTTTTAGTTTGTTTCTTGCATTCGTTGTACTCTTTATTTTAGTTTTGTCTCACAATGTAAATAGCTCCTAGATACACAAGGGTTCAGTGTGCTACAGCAACTGCAAAATAAATAAACACTAATTTACAAATGTGGGCAGAGTGAAATAGGACAAAATAACCCACGTTCACCATATTACCTCTAGCAGCATTGATTGTGCATTACATCTCAAATCAATTCTCTAATTTCTCTTCTGGTTTATGTGTCCTAATCCTTTTCCTAGTATGGTGAGCCTGATTCAATTCCATAAGTATTTTACCTATCCAAATACAGCCCAAATTTGATTAATTGACCAATTAAATGGTTCCCTCTTCGGCAGTTTACCTTAACCCCCTCTAGTTGTGTCCTCAGTTGCTGACACTATTTTGCATGCCCTCCGCTGATCTGGCATCCACGGCTCTTTATTGTTTATATGTAACAATTGTCTCTTCAATAGTATTTCTCTTCCCCGTCCCGCTCTCATTATATTACTTCCCCATTTTCTTGTGTTATTTCTTTGCACAACTGCTCTCATTAACTGAAACAAATGATAATTTAGACCGAGTGTTCTAATAGTTCTCCTTATAGTATTTTTATTTATTTTATTTATTTTATTTATTTATAAAGCGCAGCCAGGCCCAGGGGCATACGGGCGCATAAGTTAGATCTGGTTACAGTTACAATTGAAAGCAGTCAATAAGGGTTACGTTACATTGCAGTTACAGGTGGGTACAAACTTAGTCATGCAAATGCAAATATACATAGTCTAGTATAAGTACATTAATTGCAAAAGTGTGCCAGTGACAGTCAATCATGCTGGGATCAGGCGGTTAGGCTGTCATAGAGTCCATGTTGTGAGGCCAACACTTCGTGTAATGCTTAAATAGGTTAAATGAAGGTTCTGCTCACAAAAGCGCAGGTATTGTGTTCCATAATTTAGAGACTTGTACAGGGAAGCTAGCACCACCCGAGTTATGAAGTTTAAATCTCGGTTTGGACATAGTGTTAGCTTGTGCTGCTCTAAGTGGTCTTGAAGAAGTGTGAGGTGTAAGTTGGTTGGTGAGATAGGCTGGTGCAAGGTTGGCCCTGGCTTTATGTGTAAGGGCCAGAGTTTTAAGGGATATTCTGTGCTTGACTGGAAGCCAACGTAGTTTGCGTCTGGTCTCCAAGATGTGCATCTTTTTGGGGATGTTGAGGGCAGCTCTGATGGCAATATTTTGAATTACTTGCAGTTTGTTGATATTTTTGTAGCTAGTGCCTAAGTAAAGGGCATTACAGTAGTCTATTTTGGATAGGACTAATGCTCTAGCAAGAGTAATGCAATTGGGTGAGGAGATGAATGGCCTACATGCAGTGATCAGCTTACAGGTGTAAGCGGCTGATGATGCTACTGCATTAGTTTGTTTGGAGAAGGATAAGGTGGCATCGATGTAAACCCCAAGAGTTTTGGTGTTATTTGACACGGGGATGAGATGCTCTAGCAAGAGTAATGCAATTGGGTGAGGAGATGAATGGCCTACATGCAGTGATCAGCTTACAGGTGTAAGCGGCTGATGATGCTACTGCATTAGTTTGTTTGGAGAAGGATAAGGTGGCATCGATGTAAACCCCAAGGGTTTTGGTGTTATTTGACACGGGGATGAGATTGCCATCTATGGTGAAGGATTTAAATGCGGGATTGAGATTTTTGAGTTTGGCGTGAGTGCCAAGGATGATCAACTCTGTTTTTTCGTCATTGAGACAGAGTCCATGATGTGCCATCCATGCTTGAATTACTGAGAAGATTTCATTAAGGGTTTTGCTGTCTGTTTCATAGTTCCCCGAGATAGGAATGAGTATCTGGGTGTCGTCCGCGTAATTGGCATACGTGACACCCAGGTAGTCAAGGATATCAAAGAGGGGCTTTGTGAATATATTATAGAGTGTCGGGGACACGCAAGAGCCTTGCGGGACTCCACAGGGTACTGGTGAAGGTTCAGCAGAATCAGTGGGAGAGAAGACCCTCATGGTTCTGTTCGCCAAGAAGGAACTGATCCAGGCCGTGGCTGCATCTGAGAAGTGTGCTGCAGTTTTCAAGTGGTGACAGAGTGTTTGATGGTTGACCAGGTCAAAAGCTGCTGACAGGTCAAGCAATAAGAGGAGTGCAAGTTTACCATTGTCTTTCAGGATTTGGATCTGGGTAGTGAGATCTATTAATGCAGTTTCCGTACCGTGTCTCGGTCGGAAACCTGACTGCCTAAGTCCTAGGAGATTGTTTGATTCTAAATAGGCCTGTATTTGTAAATAGGCTGCTCTATCCAGTATTTTTAATAAGAAAGGTACAGTTGTTATCGGTCTATAGTTAGACGGGTTGGCTGGATCAAGAGTAGGTTTTTTAAGGAGTGGGATGACCCACGCATCTTTTAGGTTATCAGGTACTACTCCAGTTTTGAAGGAGGCATTGATGAGGTTGGTTATGAATGGTGCCAGGTCGTTCGCAGCAGCTTTGATGATCGGGGCAGGGCAGGCATCACCTTGGCAATTTTGAAGGTTTAAGTTTCCTGATGATGTTTTCTACTTCCCAGATTGAGAGGGGTGAGAAGCTGAAAGGTTTACAAGTTGACTTAAGGTAGGTGATTTGTTAGGTAATTGTTTGTAGTCCGGGTGAGCAAGTAGCAGGGATTTTTTTGCGTTGATTTTAGATTGTAGGCGAGCTATTTTATCTAACAAAGCCTTCTGAATATTACTACACCATAGTGCATCTGTAACACATTTGTGTATGGGGGCAAGGGGTGATTCTAGTTCTTTCAAAATCTTAAAGAGTTCCTTTGTGTTGGATTCCGCTTGTGTAATCCTTTTGTTATATGTGTCTTTTTTAGCAAGAAAGATGGCTTCTTTGTAACTAGAGAAGGCTAGGGTTAGCTCAGTCTTATTGGATGCTGTGGGATGTTTTTTCCAATGTGACTCTGCGGTTCTCTTAGCTTTGCGTAAATCTCTTAGCTGCGGCGTGAACCGAGTGTTAAGGTGACACTGTGGTTTGGGTTTCCGCAATTTTAGGGGGGCAATGGTGTTCAGTGCTTTAAGTATAGCCTGGTTGTAGATATCCACTAAGACTGTGGGGTCAGCCTCTGAGTCGATATTGTTCAGGAAGGGGAGTAGTATGGGTAAGAGTTTGTCAGGTGTAATATCTTTCTTATTTCTCGTGCTGGTGGCTGGGGCGATGATAGGCGCCAGGTGAGGTGTATTGGCTTTGATAGAGAAGGTTATTTTGTGATGATCCGACCAAATGCATGGGTCATTGGATAGAAGGTCAATAGAGCAATTGAGGTGAGTGATCCAGTCCAGTGTTCTGCCTTTGATATGAGTGGGCTCGTGAATAATGTGCGTGTGACCCAAGTCGATAAGGTATTAGCTAGGTCATGGGCGTTAGTGTTCTTAGGGTCGTTAAAACCAAGATTAAAGTCCCCAAGTAAGATCGTTTGAGAGTTAGGTTTGGTATCTGTGGTTATGAGTGATGCAATGTCCTCTATAAAGGAGGAGATGGGACCTGGTGGTCGGTAAATAAGGTGCATAGTTGCCGTGTGGTTAGGTGATAAGGGTAGCTTAATAGACAAGGATTCAGCAGAGGGGATTTGAGCGTCCTGGATGACTTTGATGTCGAATGTATTTCTGAATATGATGGCGAGTCCACCTCCCTTCGTTTGAGTGGTGTTTCTGTCACATCTAATAATAGCATAATCATTAGGTATAGCAAGGGCCAGAGATGGACCGGAGGCAGCATTAAGCCAAGTTTCCGTGACTGCGAGGAGATCGAGCTTTTCGTGAGATATAAAGTCAGCGATGTCGAGAGCATGGGCAGGAAGAGACCTAGCATTCACCAAAGCTGCTTTAATGAGTTTATCTTTTTGGGAAGATTTTTCAGGTGGTATAGGTAGGTCGTGCAAATGGGTATGGGCTATCTTGACTGAGTCAGTGGTCGAATTGGCAGGGTTGTGGTCAGTATGCGAATGTTTCATGCTGCGGGCTCTTAATCTAAAGTTTCTGGTTAAGATGCTAGGGTGGAAAGAGCATGGAAAGGTAGGTAGGCTAGTTTTAGAATTCAATCTAATGTTTCTATTAGAAATGATAGGGTGGTGGGAGCATGGAAAGGTAGGTGGGCTAGTTCTAAAATTCAATCTAGTGTTTCTAATAGCCGTAGTACAAGGTTGGTTAGGTGTTGGTCTGGTACCAAAGTGGCGTATCCAGAGTGCTGGATCATCCAAATACAGGTTAGCAGGTGTCATGGTACTAGGCCACGAGGTGAGGGTGGTGGTTAACATGCGTGTGCAGGTGTAAGTGTCTTGACTAGGAAATGGATTAGGTTGACTAGTCCAATGTCTAGTTTAGATATATAGTAGGTGGATGAGAGTAGATAGGCACCAATACATGATGTGGGCAGTGTTGCTAGTAAGCAGGGGTTGCAAGTGTGGTCTATTAGCGACCATAGGCACAACACAAATCAATCAAATGTGGTCTGTAGGCGACCATAAGGCACAACACAATTCAATCAAATGTGGTCTGTAGGCGACCAAAAGGCACAACACCAAACAAACACGTGGAGTCTATGGTTGACCATAGGGCATGACATTGCCAGGTGTGGTCTATTACTGACCATAAAGGCACAGAATAATGACTTAATAGGGAATAATCATGTGTAGTCTGTTTAAAGACCATAAGGTGCTGTGGTCAGACTTCGTGCGTCAGGCACATTGGGAGTCTTGGCGTGTAGGTCTCAGGCTAAACGCAGATTCAGGTAAAGAACATTGTTCGAATCACTGTGGGTGGAACGCCAGTAATGCTGGGTAGCTCCAGGAGTATAAGGGAGTCTCAGGACAGTATATAGGGTTATTGAACAAGCAGGCTCAGTTCGGCAATGGTATGCATGTGTACTATGAGGGCAGCCTCAATCGGGCTTCAGATGGGGCCAATGTACTTACAGTTGGTAAGCACTGCTGGACGTTCCTTGCCGGTGTTGGGAGAACAGGATGGCCGGTGCCGACGCACATCGACAAACAGGGGCAAACAGGACCTTAGATGGCCTTCGGTGCGCCGGCTCTTCCGCCTGCCGGCAGATATGGGCAAAATTTCAAACAAAGGGTTGCTTAGCAACCAGAGGGAAGCCAGCCTCGTTGTGGCGCTGCATCGCGCCCGACATTTTGTTTCGAAAATGAATGTCGGCGCGGAGGCAGGCCCAGGACCCGGGCTGCCAAAGGTGAAAATGGGCAGGTATGGGTAAAATCTCACCAGATATGTGGATTAAGCAACCAGGGCATCTGGATCAGAAGGAGAGGGGCATCTGGGGTGCAGGATGACTCTGATGATGATATTGCATGGAGTGGCATGGGCACTGGATGGCGTTCGGCGTTGTTTGCAATGGCGGATGCGCTGATCCTCTGGTGTTGCTGTGGGTGGGGGTTCCTGCCCTCGCCACCAGGGAAGTGATTCTGCTGGGAACAGGGGCAAACAGGGCCTTAGATGGCCTTCGGTGGGCCGGCTCTTCCGCCTGCCGGCGGATATGGCCAAAATTTCAAACAAAGGGTTGCTTATCAAACAAGAGGGAAGACAGGCTCGTTGTGGCGCCGCATCGCGCCCGACATTTTGTTTCGAAAATGAATGTCGGCGCGGATGCAGGCGCAGGACCCGGGCTGCCAAAGGTGAAAATGGGCAGGTATGGGTAAAATCTCACCAGATATGTGGATTAAGCAACCACAGCATCTGGATCATAAGGAGAGGGGCATCTGGGGTGCAGGATGACTCTGATGATGATATTGCATGGAGTGGCATGGGCACTGGATGGCGTTCGGCGTTGTTTGCAATGGCGGATGCGCTGATCCTCTGGTGTTGCTGTGGGTGGGGGCTCCTGCCCTTGCCTCCTGGGTAGTATGGGTAAAATCTCACCAGATATGTGGATTAAGCAACCACGGCATCTGGATCAGAAGGAGAGGGGCATCTGGGGTGCAGGATGACTCTGATGATGATATTGCATGGAGTGGCATGGGCACTGGATGGCATTCAGCGTTGTTTGCAATGGCGGATGCGCTGATCCTCTGGTGTTGCTGTGGGTGGGGGCTCCTGCTCTCGCCACCTGGGTAGTGATGCTCTATTTCTATCCATGTTATTTGTCAACCTATTTTCCTTTTGTTCACCTGTTCTTCTTTTGGTCAATCTCATTTCTCACCCCTTTATTCCATATCACTTTGAAGTATGTGCCCTTTTATGCTGTCTGTGTTCACAAGTATATTTTGTGTTCTAACAATGCTTTGAGTCTGCCTCGTGCTGTCTAACCCCTGTGATACGTGTGCCCCTGAATGAGATCTTCAGATCATAAGATGGAAGCACCTTCTAAACCAGAACATGCACAAGGTGGGTGTGCAGTCATAACATCGAAAAGAAATGCAGAATTACACAAAAAACGAAATAATGATGTCGAAAAAAAAAGTCTAATAATTAATGTTTTTATTTATATATTTTTTTTGGGTCCTGCATGTAAAAAAAAAGGTAAAAGCAAAAAAATAAATAAGGCAGGTTGGGGGAAACCCCCCCGTTTCGAATAAAAAACGAAATAAAAAAGAAATTCCACTTTTTTTTTCAACATTATTTTTTCGATGTTTGACTTTCGACATTTTGGTTTTCGATTTTATGACTATAAACCCACAAGGTGACTATTCCAGACATATGATCAACTTTTGGGGACATTTGAGGCTGCACTTGGCATATGATGGCCGCGCAGGCAAAAGTGGGGCTACATCTGAGATATGGTGATTGTATGGTTGATTCCTTACAGAGTTGCCCAGCTTTGCCATCATTTTCATAGTTACTCACCATTTGCTAGGAACATGCTGAAGTCTGCCCACTTACTCAGTGAGAAGCCACATGGCAATGGGCCATTTTATGAGTATGCCAGTAATTCCATGATTTTTCTGCAGAATTACTACCAAACTAATTTGCAGTTACTGGTGCTTGGTCTGGTGGATTAACTGCTGAATTACGAGTTGTGGAAAGGTAGTGTTGATTGCCATTCTAGAAATAATAACATAATAAATAGGAAATTTTGTGGATTTACTGTGAGTTGTAATTCTGCAATGGTAAATCTGCCAATTGTTGGAGGTTAAGTGCAGGCTCAAGTAGAGGGTCTCCTGACAACTGCAACACCTGGTCATCAGTGGCACATGACAGGTTCAAAGTTTACATGTGAATTCCTGATAGCTGCTTTGGGCTACACTCACTGCAGTCAGAGGTGGTGTTTTAACTTCAGGGCCTCTGATCTAATGTATAATTTATAATGGTTGCCTTATTAGTATGGTGGCAGAGCAATCTCTAAAATAAGCCGTACCTATTTATTGTATGGTGAATGATAGGATCGCACAATTATTGAAGCCACAACAATTTCATATCACACTGGTATTAATCCTGTGAGCCAAGGTCAGCAACGTCAAGGTGTTGACGTAGCATAGATAACTTGGCTGTCTCAACTGCTCCCAGTGAGACAATCTATATGATAGGAATTTGGTGGTGTGGTAAAATTGGTAGTAACAAAAATACATCTAAAAAAGTGGGGATGATAACAGAATTGGTGCCAAAACGTTATCACACTGCTGAAATCAAGATGAGGTCCAATATATGGAAAATGATGATACTACCTGGTTTTGCAATGGAAGAGTACATTTAACAGCAGTCCCAGGCAAATTCCCATCCAATGTCTATCCAAAAGCCAAAACGGTTGTCTTTGCCAGTATCTGCGAAATTTACCACAAATGAATCTGAATATTATTAGCATGCTGGACACCTTCAAGGATGTTTAAATGGGTCTAGGTGTTTCAGCTTTAAGCAGGGCAGGGATTATACCTTTTAATATAGGTGCATTAGAGCATATGTTGTGGGGTGCTCGATTATAACTTCCTCTTTGGGGCGAGCACCAGGACAATTCATTATTTTATTAATAGGCAATCAAGGGTAATTTAAGGTTAATATAAGGTGCAACCTTTGTCAAGGTATCATTTTTGATAATACTATTTGTGCAAAATACGAGTCATACATGATGCATCTTCAATTTCATTGGCTATTTAGAGCACTGATAGTGTCAAAAGCAGATCTTCCATGTTTGAGCATGTGTTTATTGATCTTCATAGATGCGGCATCAGGTTGAACCCCTTAGTGTTTACACATCCTCCTTATGGGATTAAATTAACTAAAATTATCTATCTACTAAAACCTTTTTTTTGTCCATTCATTTTATTTCTATTTGCACCTGGTTTCAGAAAGTTGATTTAAGTTTATAACTCTTGACAAGTATGTTATTCAGAAGGTTCTTTTTTGTGAACATGTTGCACTGCTACAACAATTGTGAAGCTTGGAAGAGCAATTCTAAACATTCCCGTGGCCTATCATTCACTCGCTTTTATTCCGCTGAATGCTTCTTTTTTTGTGTCTACTAAGTGCAATACTCATTATGAGAGGCATATGGTGGTTTTATGTTTTTCAAAGTTAATTATTGCCATGGGCTCTTGTAGTTCATTCAGCTGTAATTTTAATTGAGTAGAAGCCTTTACTTGAAATAATGGGTAGAGCATATTTTGCTTTGTTTGGCTCCTGTAGAATTTCATGAGCAACAGAAGAAGTGAGATATTGAAACGTTTAGAACAACTAGCTATCACCAAACTAGTTAGCAATGTATTAGTTGTCACTCAATGTCCTTTGATAGTTTTTTCAATGTCATTTCAGCCACCTTCAGTCATTTACACAGCTAGATCTTTTAGTCTCAGATTTAGAATTGCAATACGAATCAACAGAAATCCCAGAATGCAAGGTTCATTTGGCTGAAAACAAAGAACATTACGCTAAAAGTGTCACACGTGACATGCGACCCCTTGGCAGCTGTGACAACAAATATGTGAGCAATTGCTTCTAGAAAAGAGTGTAACACTGATATATTTTTATGATCACAAACTTTTTCATCTAATTTGACAATTGCTGCAAGTCACATTGACAAAAGATTTGCTGATGTGTCCTTTACATAACATGTGAAGCCTGTTGAAGTATCCGCAAAAGGCCACACAAAATATATATATATATATGTTTTAAATAATAGCCGCACATTGTAATCTAGGTAAGTGGCAAAATGAGTCAATATAGTGCTCAGGTATTTGTACTAATGGTGTAACCTCTGAATGCTGAGATAATTTGAAAAATAGCAGCGCATCTCTCCGCAGTTCAAGACCTCTGCACCAAAGCCATCTCACTTGAGGCTTACCGGCAATGCTGTGTGACATGGACTCAAAGAATATGCATGCATAGGTTGTGTACATCCAGGATGTGTACTGGTTTCCTGCACCAATGTGGGTGCATGATGGGAGAATAATTCAGTATCCTGGGCTCTAAACGGCTTGTCTTCAAGAATTGCAAAAGATGAAGAATGATATTTCTACCCTAACAAGGGGGACATTTGATTTGGGATATTAGAAGCTCTTTTTTGCTGCTGGATAAAAGGATGTCAATAACTCAAGGGTGATTATACTACCGATGGTGCATAAATTACAGAGGTATATCAGGCTATAGATTATTGGATGCAACATCATTGGATGTGCTTAAATAATACAAAAACTGAACTGATGATCTTTCGAACGCAACAGGCCAGATCGAAGCTGGGGATGGAATATAAGACCTTTACCATCAAAGAGGCTATCATCCCGGTGATGCTGCACGTTAAAACTATCGGGATGATGGTGGAAGCATCGGTGGGATCTGAGGTACATGTTGATTACCAACAGAAAAACAACACCTACTATTTGCGCCTCTTGAGAGCGATAAGACCTTTCATCAATGAAGTTAACTCTGCAACAATTGCTAGAGCCATCATTTTGTCATATCTTGGCTAAGCCAATGCCTTATTGCTAGGAGCCATGAAGAGGAACATCCAAAAGTCATGGGAAATGATGCAGTTCGCATAGCTAAGAATATTAAAAACAGAGAACATGTCTCAATAGGGAGAAGAGCCCCCACTGGTTAAGAGTGGAGGACAGAGTTAACTTTAAGGCCATGACAATAATCCATAGATGCTTATGTGGAGAGGCCCCAAGGTATTTTAAAACATTTCTCCTTTTACACACCCTGAAGATGCTTAAGATCAGCGGACAGGGGTACCTTGAACATACCCTGTGCTAATCATCGACTCGGGCGAGGTAAGTCCTTTCCGGTAAAGACAGCACACTACTGGAACAAATTGCCGATGGTATTGCGGCAAGACGTGAACCACCAGAGGTTCAGGAAATTGCTGAAAACCTTTTTGTTACAATGAGTAGTGCAAATCATCCTCTATTATCCAACTTTAGTTTAACAAAGAGAACTATGTGTATTTGATCGTTCTTGGTTCCCCGCGCCCTTATGCCTGCGGGCTATTGGTGCGTTACAAACAGGCACATAACATAATGTCAATGTGACCCTTCTGTGCATTGCACTTTCTCTGAGGAAGAAATAGAGGTCCTATATTCATAATTATTAATGGGTTCTATTTGCAAATACGGTCCTTGTTTGGTCCTCCTGACCGGAGGTAGAACTAGCTTCCTTTCCCCTTCAATTCTGTGAATTTCCTGTCAGTTATCAATCTTCTCACTCAGAATCAGAAAGCACACATCTTCCTTGTTCGGGGTAAATGGGTAGCTGTTATTCTTCTGACCTGCACGCAGCACAGAACATACTTGCTCAAAAAGATGATGGCCTCATTAGGACCCTGGCAGTGAAGGTATGAACGGTGCCGGTAAGGCACCAGCACCGTTCATACCGTCCCGTCGCATTACAAGTTTTGCTCGCCGGTTCCTGAAAGCCGCCAGGTCTTACCTGGTGGACTGTGCGGCACCCGCGAGCAGAACTCGTGATTGCACCGGCACAGTTATAAACAGTGCCGGTGCAACCATGCTCCCCACCCCCATTAGGCCCTAGGAGCATGCAGTCTGTAGCTGACCCTCATGGCAACCCTTTCCATGGGACACTTCCTCAGATGCAAAGTATGTGCAGCTCCAAGTTTCAGGTTGTGCAAACACCCACGCAGCCTGATGTTGTGTGTTCATGGTCTTTCAATAAAAGCAATGGACACAGATTATATGATTCTCTCATTTGCATTAGGCATGACCCCATGCTATGAGGGATATTCCCTGTGTGAATGTGACCCCACAAACATAATGGTGTGCATTCGATATCATAAAAATAGTTCTGTGGTCATATAAAATACCACACCACAATTCTACCTCTGCAGTTCAAAAAGCAGTCTGTGTAATTTGCACATGGCACCGACTTTAGGTAACAAAGCCCATGGATTGTTGTCTTATAGGCATTGCTTAGTTATCTTGTGTCGTGGGTGTGACAGATTGCCATCTGGCAAGGGTTTGAAAGCCCTACCTTTTTAAATGTGTATTAATGAATAGAATTATGTTGGTAATTCGATTTGGGGTTGTTTTACCACGACTAAATTGTTTGCGACGGAAATGACTGCATGAGAAATGCACGTTATACAAAATTGTTTGTACATTTCCCATGTGGACATCAATGGTAAAACAACCCCAAATCCACACAAACATTAACCCCGCCCACACCGCTACTTACCTTTCATTCCAACGTGCTGTGTCCCTGCAACGCTGGTTCCCTTTCACTTCTGAGATCGGGAACCGGCGTCGCAGGGTCCTTTTCTTTTTTTTCTTTTTTGTTTTGGTCAGGTCAGTTGCAGGGGTGTCCCCCGCAACCCCTTCTCTCTATACTGTATAGTGAGCAGGGAGTTGCAGGGGATACCTCCACAGCCCCCGGCTTTTTTCTTTTTTCTTTTGGTCGGGTCAGTTGCGGGGTTGTCCCCCGCAACTCCTGCAAACTATTCTATATAGTATAGTGAGTGGGGTGTTTTAGGGGACACCCTGGAGCCTTTATTTTTTTTTGATCGGGTCTGCTGCAGGGGTGTCCCCCAGAACCCCCGCTCACTGTACTGTAAAGTATAGGGAGCGGGATGTTGCGACGGACACCCCCTTTTTTTTGTCAGGTCAGCTGCGGGGTTGTCCCCTGCAACCCCCGCTCACTATACTATATAGTACAGTGAGCGGGATGTTGCAGGGGACACCTACACCACCAAATAGATACTACAAAATGTCCTACCAACATTTAGTCAGTAGGATATTTAGTAATATCCATTTTAGAACTTTTGGTGGTGTAGGTCATTTAGATTCAGTCATTTTGGCCGAAACCGGTAATTTTGATTCTGAAAGCAAAATGTGCTTATCATAAAAAGTTCCATGTCAAAAGAATAATCCATAAATGTACACTTGCTCCATCAGTCGCCTGACAACTGCAGCACCTGGTCTTCAGTGGCGCAGGGAAGGTTCAACCTCAGCACCTCTGATCTAAAAAATTATAATTGATGCCTTATCAGTCTGGTGACAGGACAATCTCTAAAATAAGCTATGCCTGGATACGGTATAGAGACTGAAAGAGCACATAATTATTAAAGACACAACCATTTGATATAATACTAGTGCCAACCCTGTGAGCCAAGGTCTGACATGTCAAGGCGAGGAATTTGCATGGCTAGCCTGGCTGTTTCCACTGCTCCCAGTGAGGCAGTAGCCAGCAAACTGCACTAGGGCTATGCTTTCACTCGGGCCATGGTATCTTTCACCAGATTTCCTGGGAACCCTGCTTCAAAGGGGCGATCACATAAAAAAGCCAGCTCCAGACCAGGGTGTTGCACACCAAAGGGTCTTTGTAGTCAGCAAGCTAGGAAGGGATGGAGTTAGACTAGCCAGTAAGTGACATATTGACCTGATAAAGGGCTCCACCATCTTATTCTTTTGTTGTTGCCCTCTTCCTTCCTTTGCCATCCTTTTCCTGCAGAACAGGACACTCTTCGTATGATGTGATAAGTCACAAACCACTTGTTACATCAACAGGAATTGGATGCCTTACAGTATGATTGCTTTTGTCCATTCTCCAGTGAAATGTTGCCTCCATAGTGAACGGGTCTCACACTCCTTCTGTGATTCATCTTTGGACCTTCAAGAAGACAAGAATGCACTGGATGTTACTTTGGAGTGAGTCCCATTCCTCTCCTTCCCCCAGAAGCTCACTGTCTCCACAGCTCTGGTTCTCTCTAGGCTGGACTACTGCAACAGCCTCTTTCTAAATCTGCCTGCTTCTACACTCCGCCCTCTGCAATTTATCCAGAACAGAACTGTAAGACTTGTCCTTGGCTTCAAGCCCAGGGATCGTATCTCTCCAGGACCAAAATTTCTGTACTGGCTCCAAGTGGCTGAGATGATTAAGTTCAAAACCCTCTGCATCGTCCACAAGGCATTCTTGGGCCTGGGGCCGCAATACCTTCAACTATCTCTCTCTAAATATCTTCCTTTTCGAGCTCTCCGCTCATCCGTCTCCTACTTGCTCAGGGTCAGTCACTTCTCCAAGCAACGAGTTGGTGGTAGATCTCGTTCCTCGGCTGGTGCCTCCCTCTGGAACAGCCTCCCTTCCTCCCTTAAACTTGAGGAAAACCATCTCCGGTTCCGGAAGCAGCTCAAAACCTTTCTCTTTGCTTCTGCTTTTTCTCCTCCGCTCCTCTGCTGACCTCCTGGCTGTAACCGGAACTGCACTGGCTACCTGGAAACCCTCTGTTCTTGGGCCCAGGTCCCTCCCCGCCAACGTCACACACCTGCACTGCCCACCTGGCAACCCCCGCACTTGGGGACTGTTTCTGTATCCTTACAGTCACCCCATCAGCCTGACACCTGATGTCTGCACTTACCCATGCACTTGCCACATGCTGGCCATTACTTATTGTTTATTTATTCCCATGTACTGCACTGTCCCTGCCCCCTTCCCACTCATTTGCGTGATCTGAATGACACCTGGCATAGTAGGATCGTTGTCTGTCCTCCCTTTGTTCCCTTCCCTTGCCTCGTCGCGCCTTGAAACACCTGTGTATAGGCGCGTCATAAATGCCATATCATATCATATCAATTTCAAATTCCTCTAATCGTGAGGTAAAGATGAAGGCATCCAATGCAGAGGAGAGCTCAGTGACCTAACCATACTGAACCAGACTCCTAACTGGTAGCAGTGGAGCTACTGTAGGTGTCAGATAAACTTCCCAGGATTCAAGTAAAGAGCAAGAATTACTCAACTCATACTAGAGCCTCTGGAACGTGACTTGCAGCAGCCAGAGTGTCCAACAGCAGCTGGAATCCTCTGCACTGCTTTGAACTATATTTGAACCACTTTAGATGCCCTGAAAACTGAAACAGGACCTTCGGAGCTGCATTCATGACTTCAAACTGCTTGCCTGCATCATCAGATATGCCCAGTACCACTTCAAAGAAGTAGTGCTCATAACCACCTCAACTTGAATAACGTCTCATTGCTGCGATAGCCTTAGATTTATGCCTCTTTGAGCACTGCATTGAATCAACAAGACATAATTTTGCACTGGCTGGAAAGCCGACACAACCATGTTGGACCCTTCATACAGGATCCACTTCAATGCCAATTCAAACCACACATAGTGCCATCTTGAATTTGACTCAAAGCTGACTCACTGATAGATCAACCAGACTTGCCACTCCTTGAACCCAGTTCCACCACAAGGAAAGTGCAGAGTATCCCAATTCGACATTGTCGAACCGCCTAAGAAATGGAATAAGATAATACCAAGAGTCTCTCTCCTGCTTGTCCACTTTTGGAAAAATAGCGACTTAAATGCTGCTTTTTCAATCTTTTGCTTGAAAGACATATCTCTTCAACAGTGACATTGCTGCAATTGCTTGCTTGAACGCCCCCGTGCAAGTACACACAGTGCTATCTTTATTTTCTGTCTTCTTTCCACAGTGGTGTTTTTAGTTAGTGATTTGAATTCTGATTGTTTTATGAACCTTGATTGGGTATTGTTTCATTTTAGAATCTGTACTATTTTTGTTCAGGTTGCTACTGTTATCACTTCACACCCCTACTGGGAGTAAAGGCAGCCTTCAGTTACCAAAAATGCACAAGAGATATACATGCCGGGCAGTGTCTCTTTTACCTTTATGATGGAGCAGGAGTCATTTCATCACAATATGCCCCTCTCCAGTGCTAAAACCGGATTTGCCTTTAAGGTTGGCTATGGAGATGATATTGAGCCTTCTCTTTGTTCAAGGCACTGGTGGTATTTGAAAAATGTACTTGGTGGAACATCTTATTCAATATTTAGCATACATACAGCATACACCAGAACTACCATCAAAGTACTTGGCTGTTGGGCTGTGCCAGGAACCTCTGTGCTGATCTATAGGACACCGTGTGGATCGCAAGGACTGTATGCGCAAGGAGAAGCCTTCTCTTTACGGAAACACGCGCTCACTCTGACTAACAAATTGTACCTCCCCTGCTGCACAAATTGTTGCTCCGCCCCCTTCCCAGCATCCCATATTACTATGGTGCGCGCACACCAGCGCGCACGCACCAGAAGTACCATCAAAGTACTTGGCGGTTGGGCTGTGCCAGGAACCTCTGTGCTGATTTGCAGGACACTGTGTGGATCGCAAGGACTGTATGAGCAAGGAGAAGCCCCATCTTTACTGAAACACATGCTCACTTGGACCAACAAGTAAACCTTCCATTCATTACTCTTTATGAACGTTACGTCCCTACTTTAAGGACTTGGACTTGATTCAATTTAGAAACACTCTCCTTTCTTATGATACACTACTTTGTTCTCTACTTCCTAGATTGTACCTCCCCTGCTGCACAAACTGTTGCTCCGCCCCCTTCCCAGCATCCCATATTACTACAGTGCACGCGCACCAGCACGCGCGCACCAGAGGTACCATCGAAGTACTTGGCTGTTGGGCTGTTCGGGTGGCCGAGGGGAGTGTGGGGATTTCTATGCAGATGAATCATTCTGGTAAGTGAATCTTGGATCACAAAAAGCTAAAAAGTTTTACCATAGAGTTGTACTCAGCTTGCTATGATACAATATATAATAACAAAGTGAAGGTGACACGTGTTGTGACACACCTACAAACAGTATGATGTCAGCACGATTGTGTAGCGGTCATATCGGAACTAAAATGGCTACTAAAACTCGCAAAACCGAGTCTCACCATGATAAGTTTTGCGCTGACTTGCAAAGTACTACTTTACCCTTAAAAAAAACAAATGATAAAGCTTGCGCACAAAGCCCGCTGAGAAATAATATATAACTTGAGGAAAACTCTCAGAAGGAAATTACTGGCCCCGATGCGGTACCTGTGCATACAAATACATGCTCCAGTAGCACACTTAAGGGACATGTAAAGGTGCCAGCAGCTTCCGTTGAGAAGTTAGGTGAAAATATCTCGCCGCTATACTCTAGAAAAGTTTCCTAAGCATACGTGAGTCTGAAGAAATCAATAGCTTGGGAACAATTGAAGATTCATCTCTAGGGCCCCCATCAGATATATCTATTTAGGTCCTTTAGTACTGATAGAACTACAAAAAAGGGTATTACTTTCTGATGGACCATCGACTCCGGTCACAGTTCATCCGGGGCATAAAGATAAAGTGCATTTACATCACCAAGACCACTCTAGTTCACCGTCAGCAGTCTATCCATCCCATACCGTTATCAACACACTGTCCAATACATCAATATTGATTGAGGTAGACAATGACGAAAAGCCACAGACTACTTCCGGACAGTCATGCTCTTCGCCCGAGGATGAATTAGACATACCTATCTTGTCCTCTAGTGGAGAAAATAATGCTAGTCCACAACCTAATCCCACTACTCTAGCAGATGAATTGCAAATATTTGAATCCTCTTATCCAGTAATCTCGAGAATACTTAATTTACTAGATTGTGGACATGATTACACTCACTTTGAGCTGCGTGACATTAAATCCAATCTGCTCAGGCAGCCATGCTCTCCAAATTAAACAAGCTGGAAGGCTTTATCTTTGCTGAAAAATTCAAAAAAGAAGGAACTACTAAAACTTCCACTACTTATACTATAATGACTGTGGACGATCTCAACTCTTTGGAGAGACCACCAGCGTTTGCTTTTGCCCAATCTATTGTACATATAGTATCTGCACCTAAAACTAGTGAGATTACTCAAATATTCACTCATGTCCAGCTTTGTCAGATGGTCTCCAATCATGCAGAAAAAATTGATCAACTGCTATTTTTTAACCAACTGAACGATGGGGTATTGAGTGCATTGGATGCGCAAGATGATCTAGCACCACCTATAACTAATCAGGAGCACCCAGACAGTCCATCTGCCCTTATAGCTATACTGGATGAAGTAACTCATAAAACAACTTCTCTAGGCTTGAGTGAGATACCCTCTGATGACTTCCATGATACTACACATCAAAAACATTTTGCCTCGCGAAAAGAAAAGAGGCTTTACACACATGCAATGAACCAACTAAACTTGCGTAAAGCTGCACAAATGTATTCTGAACAAAACAACAAAAACACAAAAAAAGCAATCCAAAAGCAAAAAAATACAGATAAAATCAAGGACACCTTAATCGTAAAGAATGATGAACCTGTGAGTAGTAGAGCCCCAACCAACTTATCTAAAATGACATCAACAGAATTGGGGATTGATATTGAGGAACCTTCCTTAGAAAGTACATTAGCTCTCCAATTGCAGTCCCTTAAGGGGGGTCCGGGCAGAACAAATAAACCTACAGTAGTGGACAACATAACTTTGGATTAACAAATTGAGTTTACATCCTCTCTCACCATCCCTCAGCAATCACTGTTATCCACTTATTACAAATCCATAACGAGGCAAAAAACCTCAGCACTGATAAATCAAGGTGCTGCTGAGATAAACAGTGGTGCTGAAGGAGGATCGACATATATTGAAGGAAATCATCATGTGGAAAAGGGGTTTGCTAATAACAATCAAGTCCCGTGGGTCACGACAATGCATCTAGATCTACCTTACCTTATAGCCATCAACACCACAGTGAGGATGCTGCAGGGAAGCTGGCCCGGGAAAAACCTAACCCTGTTCCCTACAATTCCCCCACAAATTTGCATCCATTGGAGGGTGATCCTTCCTTGGCTGCAAAACCCCAAAGACTTCCTCAGCATGACAGAGAGACAAATGACTAATTTCCTCAGACTAGTTATGTATTGTTCCACACTTTCGCCCTCCTCTTGCACTCTCTTTCCGAATTTGTAGCGTTCCAAAATTGTGCTCAACTTTTTTCCATAGTGTTTGCTCATCTTCTTCACTGAGCGTTCGTATTCATTTAAGTCGACGTCTTCATCAGGAGGTAGTTCTGGTAAATTTTCGAATTTTTCTTGCCCAGCTGTGCCTAAACAGTGAAGTAACAAGGACTTTTGTTTCTCCACACTGCAATTCTGACCACAAACAACTCCGGCATAGTGTTTGAATGATTTAATCCATCTCTTCCACGGGATAGCTGGCTCCCCAACTTCCGATAAGAAAAATAGAGGTGGAGGTACACTATTGAAAGACATGTTTTCACTTGCTGCAAAGACTACTTAGGTGACAGAAATAGTACTTAAAAGTTGCCGATTGTAGAAAATTCAACAGAGCTGAAAATTGTTGTAAAATGGTATTGTTTTTAATAATAAATTGCATTCATCAATGTTATTGAATGATAACTGATGCCCATATTCTCAGTCATCAAACAACACCTGCATGTATTAGTGCGGAAAGTGTTTTTATTATATTTCAGTCAGAAAAGAAAAACACTTAATCTGCTCATGGATTTGTGTGCAGTGCTTGACTTGCTAGTAGTCATTCCATAGAAAGTTCTAAGTTTACTTGACACTGTAGGTGTGACTTTGTTTGCCTCTGTAGTGCGAAACCCAATTTTCCATTTGTTATTGCAAGGTACCAGAAAATGCGAGATTTTATAGTGTATAATACGGTAACTTGATGCAGGCAACGTGAAAGCAACATGAGACGGAAACGTTTCCCAACGGTAAAACAAAACAGATGTTGAGGGATTTCAGGCAGGGTGTTTGGTGAGCCGCAATCGGGTAATCATATAACGGCAGCCATGCGATATGGATTTGCATAAAATTCACATTAGTTACGGCTGGCATTCACTTGATATGATGGCCGCTTCCACGTTCACATGAACTGTGCGGCATGGACCTGTGATGGGAAATGGCAGACTCGACTAACGAAACAGCAGCAGCAGGATATCGGAGCTGCACGGGCTGCTGCAACTCTCGTAGTCGATCGATGAGGCGGTGGGGCCCAGATTATCCTCATCGCCACTTGAAGTGGTTGAGGTAAGTAAAGGCAGGCTTCATGACGTTTCAGAGTACTTTATTGGCCACTGTTATTATACATTAGTACTCAATGAATATAAGTATATACAGACATAAGGGGCCCCACCAACTGCAGCTCCAACGTCTCTGCTGTAATTCAAACGGCGTATAGTTCTGTGCACGTAACACAAGGTCATTATTCCGAGCACAGAACACTCACGGCTGATTAATCCATGAGTCACGCTCGTGGCAGAGCTCCGTGGTGATAGATAAAGATACATGCAATGCTACACAGATGTTCAACACCAGAAGTGGAGGCTTCTAGGATTGAATCAGCTTCACTCATAATATCTATGTAGCAAAAGGATGACTACACAGCAGACATACAAGTGAACACAGAACATAGAAACGTGGCACGGGGGGAGCCTATGGGATCCGCAATGTGCAATATTTTGCCTGAAAGAAGCATTACCCTGCTAAGCCGTTGTTATATTTTGCATTTGTTTAGCTGAATACCTTGACGGACAGTTCTAGTGACAATTGACTCTATAGAATGTGTTCTTACCCTCCTGTTACCAAATATGCAAGTGCACTGTTTTACTAGAGAAACAGTGTCCCTGGTTAGGACTCATCTGCCTAACCTTTTGAAACTAGATGTACAGTGCATGCCAAACTCTATTAGATTAATACACTTGACACTGATTTAAAGATAATTACTACCACGTTGGGAAGGAAGGTGGCAAGAGAAACATGTTTGCTAATTTATGGGAAATAAAGTAGTGCAGGAATGGGATTGGTTATCAGGGCTCCTACCAGTGAAGCCATCAGAAAGACCTTTCATCTGTAAAATCTTATCTTGGAACATGAGACGTGAAAGGCACTTCACATGCAGCAACGGGGGGCGTAACACCAACATCTTTCTCATAAAAGAGTTGAATGATGACTGCTTTTCATTTGAATGGCTATAATATATTTCAAAAACGTGCAAAAAAGGACCCAAGTGGTGGCCGGCCAGCAGGGGGCTTATTGATTGGGACATTTAACAAACATTCCACAGTAGAAATAAAGTTGGTGGTATGAATCTAACATTTGTGGCAGTCAAGATAAGAAATTGCTGCTTTTGAATATTCACGATCCGGCAAGAGGTTTGTGCATGGAAAGTACCCGCGCACCCATATTCACTCTGTTTGGATAATTGCGAGGACGTGGTACTTTTGGGAAGCAATCTCAACGCACACTGAATAGGCAGTCAGATAGTTGATGAGACGGACAACAGCAAGGCTAGGAGTACTATGTTACAGGGGACCTATAATACGCAGGAGAAGCTATGGTCGATATTCATGAAGGAGTGGGACCTTAATAAGTTGAATGGCCGCCTTAAGGGCGACATCTCAGGGAATGACACATGACGTAGTGGCAACGAGAAAGACAGCCTTGACTACTTCTATGATAATGCTGCAGCCTGTGCTCTTTTCTTTGAAATCGATGCATATGATTTTAGTGCTCATGCTGTACTTTCACTTCAGTTAAAAATGCACTGGGATAAGACATGTTTAATACAAATTGGAGACAAAGATATAACTAGTGGAGCAAACAAGATAACATGACAGAAAGGAACTTTAAAGCTATGAGCGCTCAGATCGGATGATGAATCCATATTGCATTTGAATGAAATGATCCCAAACGAAAAAATAAAGTGGTTTACACAACTCACAATATCTCTATACCTTATCAGGTGGCATTTACATATGACATTGGTGACACTAAGCGATCCATGAGGCAGAATATTAGGCACACTAACAGAAGCATGTATTAGGCATGTAAAGCAGAGAAGACTCTGTTGATTAAGAACATGAAGACCAAGTATTATAATTGGGTGAAGAGATGGCGCTTCTCAACTAAAAATGCACAGTTCCAGATAATGTTTGAGACACTAAGAAAAGGGAACTTGAGATAAAACATGACACAACCTTTGTGAGGGAAGTTGGACTAAATAGCTTGGTATTTGATCCTGAGAGTGTTATGACAGTTATAGGTAGACTAAATACATCTAACATCTTGGGGACTTATGAGTTAGCTAATGTAGTTCTGCTGAGAGATCCTGGAATCTGGGTGTCCACTTGGTGGACTTATTTAATAAAGCCTGTAGTGTAGGACATATATCGGAATCGTGGAGGAAAGCGGTACTGATGTATACACAAAAAAACTGCCATTAACTAGAAAGAAAGTAAGCTATTTACAACCTTTATAATAAAAGAACTACAGCATTGGGCTGATGAAGACAATATATTAAGGGCCTGATTCATGGTAGTGTTTTATAATGACACAATCGCATAGGAAAACGTTCCATGAATCAGGCCCTATGCCTTTTTCAGACGGGTCCAGGCTTGTTCCGCCACGACCCATAATATATTGACGTTAATTACCATAATCCTTGCAGCACAACAATGCACTAATCCTCCACTTTTCATCTTATAAGTCGACTTTAAGGCTGCCTTCCGTTGACAGGCAACTTTGTCGGATAAGCTGGGGAGGTGGAATGTACCAGGTTATTTGTTCACCCTCCTAGAGCAGCTGTATGAGAGAACACGTGTACCGGTGAGATTGCTCAGCATGGGTGCCTGCACGAAAGAAATCCCGGCATGTAAATGATTGAAACAGGGATGTGTGTTGGTGTTCAATCCATACCTGCATGGCCTTTCTGGTTGGCTGACTAAAATAAAGAATGTGTCACCCAAAATAGTTTAGCTTATGCAGAAGATCTGCAAATGAACACATAGCTTAAACTAAAGAGAATTGTCTGGAACTTAATTTTGATAAAATTAAGTAGATGCACTTTGGCTCTATCAGAAGACAGTCTTGTCCACTGCAATGATTGAGCAAGTCCCTATTTACAATTACTTGGGACAAGCAATCAGTACAGGGACACATTATACAGAACTGTTAGTAAATGTAGAACGGACATGGTATTGAAGACAATGACTATGACATTCGCTGAATGGATGGCGGGATATGGTTTGAAAGGTATAATCTTGGTTTATGAGCAGAGCATTGCTCCTATCATCCGTGTTGAATGTTCTGGAAGGGACAATCTGGAGGTGTCTATTAGGATTACCACAATGCACCCCATAGAGATAATTAGATTAGAGTTGTGGTTCACATCTTTAACTGCACTTGCACTACAAAAAGGAGGACATCCATATAGAAAAGCCATGAAATAACCTGTCTGCCCCTTGCTTAAATTGCTCTGGAAGTCTATGACGAACTTGGTTGGGCAGCCACTATATGAATTTAAAAGCTTGAATGACAAGCCAATTCACACTATTGTGTGAGACCCCAATTTGGATATGGAATTTCACCTTTTATAACAATTATTTATTAAAAAGCTAAAGCTGTGGGATTGGAAAAACAACTATTAGCACATAACCACATTAAAAACCTTGAAGGACTACTCATGAATGACCCTCTGATATTTGCGCCTACAGAAATATCTACTGAAAATTCCTTCCCTGCATTACGGAGATTTGTTTTGTTAATAAGGTTGAATCAGTTACCGACACCTGTGGTCCTCGTTCAGTTATCCCTGAATATAACATATTGGGCCTCATTACGAGTCCGGCGTTAACCTGCCGTTTTTTCTGGCTCGGTTACTGCTGGACTCGTTTACCATTCCGCCTCCGTGATTCCCGGAATTACCAGGGCATTACAACCCCGGTGACCCGGTAATTCCAGAGGCGGAATTCGATAAATCCCCACTCCCATTGTGTCCCATTGAGGGACACACCTCCGCCTGCAGGACTCGAGATCACCCGCTATGGAAACAACGCTAGCAACGGGTTTAACGCCACCATTATTTCCATACCGGGTGACTCGTAATGAGGCCCATTTTGTAGGTTATGTAAACTGGACCATATACCTGAAAGCAATAAACACACTATGCCTAGCTGTAACACACTAGGGAAGGTTTATTTAAATGATCCATCTAGAGAAATGTGTACATAACCCCGATTTTTAAAAACAGGCTCATTGTGGCAATAGTGTTTAAGTGGAAATCTCAATACTTTCAATATTGCATTGTTTAGGTTATAGCAACTAACTGAAATAACATACAAAGAATCAACATAAACGGTATGCTTTATACAGCATTATTAATTATTATTTATTGCTATTAATTAGGGAATGTGTGTAACATGAAGTTTGTAGCTAGGCATTGAATACGGCAAACCACTTTTAGACCTTTAGGTAAGGTGTTGGCATTATTTATTTTAAACCATACGAAATATTAATGAGCTTTACCATGATTATTGGAGTAAATGTGTTAGGATGTAATTGTAAAGCGGGCCTCCACACATTGCTTGGTTGAAGATATATAGATGTATCTATAAGTTACATAAACAATAAAGACCCCCATCATATGCCGAGCATAACAGCAAGCCAACTGCCTGTTGACAAAGAATAACATTCCACATCATCAAAAGTTGAACACTCCATGTTCTACCCCTAGATTCCATACCCGCCCAAGCACATACATTACGACACACCTCCCCTCTTTAGACACACACACCACCCACACAAATCCACAACTATATACACAATGAAATACTATCTCAAGTGTCATCTATGAAATCAACAATTGACACATGTGAAACACACAAATGCCGGACACGTGCAATGGGTTGGGCGATCCTCACCACACCTTTACTGTGGCCTGGGCTTCACCATTGCCACCCTGGCCAAATTCCACACTTGCCCACCACAAATCTTTACGGCACCATTGAACACCTGCGTCACCTGCACAGGTTCAGTGTATAACATGTCCCCTTTTCCTTTTTATCACCTCCTTCCTGATGCGGATCCAATCACCTACCTCAACATTCACCTTCCTCCTTCCCAACCTCTCATTCACTTTTCTCACCCACTCATTTTTCTTCTCCACCATCTTTTCTCTCACCTCTTCTGCCACACAGTCTTTCTCGTGCCCTACCTAACCACGAGGGTGAAACCCTTGTGTCGGTCTTCCTTCCCCTCATCAACTTAAATGGATTCACCCCTGTATGCACTTGGGGGGCTAGTCGTAGAGCATACAACCTGTCCCTCACCTCTATTTTCCTGTCTTTACCACATACTCCCGCCATCCGTACAGCTTCCATGCTACAACGGTTGATGGTTTCTATCATACCATTTGTCAGAATTTGATACAGTGCTATCCTTTTATGTCTTACACCACACAACCACAAGTACTCTTGGAAATGTCCCCCGATAAATTACCTCCCATTATCGGTCAGGATTGACATTGGAAAACCTTCCCTCTCAAAAATGGACTGTAAAAACTCAACCATGCTTTGCTTCGTTATGTCCCGCACAATCGGAAATTAAGTCCACCTCAAGAACAAATCCACCTGGACAATTATGACCCTCCCTCAGCCGCTGCCCATATCCACTGGACACACAGCATCCATTGCCAAATTACTCCATAATTTGCCTGGAGCATCTACTTCCACCATGGGTTGCTGCTTAGCTAGTGCATTCTTACCAGATATATCACATTCAACACAACTTCCTACCATCCTCCCTACATCATGATCAAATCCCGGCCACCAAAACTCTCCTCTCAAAACTCACTTGTTTTTGTATACACCAATATTTCCCTCATGTTCAACCTCCACTAATCTCCTCCTCAGGGCACTGGGAACCACCACTTGATCCCAATGATACAAAATACCATCCTTCACACTCAACTCAGACCTCACTTCCCACAACGACCTCTCCTCTCCTCTCCACCCAACAACCTCTTATCTGGCCATGCAAAACGTATGATGTGCTTCCAAAACTCATCCTCTCCCAACGCATTCACCCATTCCTCTCAGGTGAAAACTCCATCGTGAGACACAATAATCATGTTCGTAATATCACCTTCCATCACCACGTCCCCAACTTCATCATTATCCTCACAAAGTCTTGACACATGATTAGCCCTCTCATTCTCCTTTCCTGAAATAACTTCCACCTCATATTTGTGTCTTGTAACATGCCACCCTTCTCAATACTTTATCCAGCCCTTTCTTCTCAAAAATGGACTTGAGTGGTCGGTAGTCAGTCCTTATAGTGAACTCCATACCCCACACAAAATGCGAAACTTCTCAATTCCTCAATGACAAGCCAACGCCTCTTTCTCCAGGATGGAGTAGCTCCTCTCTGCTCCTCTAAGCATTCGAGACACTTGTGTAATCACCATGTCCTGACCATCCTTCCCAACCTGGGACAATACTGCGCCAATGCCAGCCTCACTGGCATCCGCTGCAATGGTACATTGATTTCCAGTGTTAAACATCGCCAAAGCGCCAGCCATGTCAATTTCTCTTTTTATACTCTGAAACTCTCCCTCACACTCAGCATCCGAGTAAAACTCCACCCCTTTCTTGAGCAAGCCTCTCATTTTAGTGACCGTATACGCGAAATTGCTTACAAATTCATGATATAACTCTATCATACCAAGGAAAGAACACAACTCCCCTTTTCCTCTGGGTGATCTCACTTTCTTAATACCATCCACCAACTCCTTCTTTGGCCGCAACCCTTTCGCAGATATCTCGTGTCCCAAATACTCCACAGCATCCTTCACAAATGTGCATTTCTACGCTCTTACTGTAATACCTCTCTGTCCCAAGATTTTCACCACCCTTCTCATATTCTCTTCATGTTTCTCCCAGGTAGCACCACATACTAAGATGTCACCTTGAAAACACCACACCCCTTCTATGCCCCCTAAATATTTGTCCATCACTTTTTGAAAAATGGAGGACGCAGATACCAAACCAAATGGCATCCAGCAAAATTGAAAAATGCCTTTGTGGGTAATGAAGGCTGTCAACTCTTCGGATGACTGATCAATTTGTATCTGGTGATAGGTGGAGGACATGTCCAATTTGGTAAAGAACTTCACACCACCAATCATTGCCAACATCTCTGACATTTTGGGCAAAGGATGCCGCTCCACTATCACACACTTATTTAACTCCCTTAGATGAACACATAACCTCAATTCATCACTGGATTTCTTTACAGCGACCAAAGACGACACCCACTCCACACTCCTCGCAGGCTCAATTATGCCCGCCTCTGGCGACCTCAGAGGTTCATCCCTCACGCCATCCCTGAGAGCCATCAGGACTGGACAGAGTTTTGCCACCACCGCCTTACACTGTTCCTTCGAAATAATCTTGTGTACCATTCACCTCGCAAACCCAATCTTCTTCGAGAACACACTGGGAAAATCATCAACCATGCTCACACCTTCCATCACATTCAGCACTTGTTCATGAGTATTGGGATCAAGTCTAATCTTCAAACCTTTCTGTTCCTTCTACCCCAACAATGTCTCACCACTCTTTGTGATGTACACCTTTCCTTGCGTTGTTCTCTTTTTGAACTCCAAAGATGCTACAAAATACCCTATGACGTCAATCCTTTCACAATTATAACCACTAGGTCTCTTATCTGATGGTGCCAAATCCTGTACCTTGCCGCCCAAAACATCCTCATAAACTTCGCATGACATAAGCAAATGTTTTGCCCCGAGTCAGCCATCATACGTACTCCCATACTATTAACATAAATGGTGGCAAACGGACTATCACAACTATCTTCTCTGCTGCACATTACCATGTTGACAGTAACAACTTCTTCCCACCTCCCAGCGCATAATTCTTGCAACAGTTTGCATAATGTCCCTATCTCTTACACTATTTGCGCATCATTCTCCTACCTGGAAACACTGGTGAATTTGCAAAGTGACTTGCACTGCCACAGCAAAAACATAGCCTCTTATCCTTCTTAATACCCTTTGTCTTGTTGTTTCTTTCATCACCTGTCTCAAAACCCTTTAAAAATGTTCCTTCCCTTTCTTCCTGACATTTCTATATTCTTTGGATGTATCATCCACTCTCAATATTTCATTTGATATGGGCCGATTCTCCTTCTTCGCCAACATTGCTACAAATTGCATAGTGTGTTCGACCATTTTCGCTATCCCCACCACATCTTCCAAATCTGGTTAGTCTTTTAACCATATTTCTTCCCTTATTTTGTCATTTGAGCATTGGATCATGAACTGATCATGTATGTGCTCGTCCAATTTCTCTCCGAAAATGTAATTCAATGCCAGATGGCACAATGCGGTAATGTAATCTTCCACGTTTTCTCCCTCTCGCTGCTCCCCGATTCCAAAGTTATATCTCTTTAATACAGTACTAGTCTTTACGTCAAAATGACGGTCAAGTTTCATCAATGCATTGTCAAATTCACTGACGCCACTTTCCTGGTCCATTTCTGGAATTTCTGGTAAGGTGTCTTAAATTATTTGGCCTTTATACCCAAGAAAATGCATTACGCTCAGCGGATATGTTATTCCCACAAGCCACTTTTACACAATGTAAAATTCCCTTTTTCCAAGCAGGCCACTTGACTTTAACTGGGCCTGGACTAGCCATGAATACAGGTGAGCCCGGAACCCCTACCATGGCCATGGTTGATGTACTTCTCTGTGAATTCACCACTTCCTTATGACAGTAGTGCCCTTATCCCCTTTGAACTGGGGCATGTGGAGTTGCTGCAGTTTATTTGGCACTATCCTGAAACACGTGTGAAATTCCCCTGCATAAATAATTTACCTTGTTGTAGATCACACCATACTTGGTGCAGGCACACGTGGAATTATAGTAATGGGTGCTCTCACCTTTATTTTTGAGAGCAGATGGTGAAGAAAGAAGAAAAAGCACACAAAAGAATTTGTGAGCGTGTCCTTGCCCAGGGGTCTGGAGGGAGGCCATGGGCCAACACTTGTGATCCTTACCCTTCCTTGAACAATACGGGCCTTCCGCGTTCGTCGCATTAGATGAGTGACATTGTCAGCTGCTTCTCCTATTGTCGTAGCCCATTGCTATGGGCATGAGGGTCGTTGAAGTGGATGACTTGCGTTCCTGACGCCGGTCTGTACATGCGACTCAACTTGGCTGGTTAGCTGACGACTCAATGCTGGTCACTCGCTGTGGAAGTGCGCCTGTGCGATTAGGATGCTTCAGCGTTCTAGCTACTGGTGAGCCTATTTTAAAAATCAATATTGCAGGTACGGCGCATGCATGCTTCACGAGTTCAGGCCTATCAAATGTAGCATGCATTTTCCAAATATGAGTTTCTTCCAAGTTATGACTACGGTGCTGCTACTGGCAGATGCGTATAGAGCAAATGTCGCTTTGCTATTAACACAATATAAGCGCTGGGCGATGCGCTTACGATGGGCACGGCAGTGCCTCCTCCTCTCTCTCCACTCCCTCAAAATGTCGCTTATTCCGTATCCCTTAAACCAGGTTGCTCCCTCTTCCGTGGTGCAGCTGACAAAGGGCATGGATCTGGCTGGTTTCCCAGACTCCAGTCTCTGCAGCGCTGTTTCTACTCTGAGACTGCATTCTTCAAAAGTTGTGGCTTGCTTCACATCATCTGCATCCACTAGATCTGCTGGGGCGGTGGGGGTCTGCCAGGGCCTCAATGGGTCTCCATGTCGCCAATGTAAAAAGGGCCTCCACTCATTGCTTGGTTGAAGATATATAGATGTATTTATAAATTACAAAAACAATTTAAAAAAAACATCCTACGCCAAGCATAACAATAAGACAACTGGCCAATTAGAAATCTAAGGAATTATTCTCTATCCTTAGAGAGTTAGAAACCCCCATCCCTCCTGTGGAAAACTGCAACAAGGATGCTCGCTGGTGTCTGGACATTAAGCACGCTATTCTGGACAAAATCACTCAACTCCAGTCATAAATAGCGGCAAAAAAGAAACCCCTAGTGAATCCCACTGTCCCACTCAGTCAACAACCTAACGCCCCCAACAACTTAGAAGCACCTCAATTCGAATTTACAGAGGTCACCAACGCTGAAGTTCTCCAAATCATTTCAAGCTTAAAACCCTCCAGATGCCAAGGGGATCCATGCCCACCTTCAGTCATCGAGGACTGTGCACCCCAACTCACACCATTCTTCACCAATCTCATCAATACCTCATTCAGATACAACTGCAGCCCAACGGACCTAAAAATTGCATGGGTATTAACATTATTTAAAAAAACTTCCTCAACCCTAATATCCCCACAATCTACCATCCTATTACGACCGTCCCATGTCTACTGAACATTTTAGACAGAGTTGCCTACCTTCAAATTCAGAAATATCTGGAAGAGAACAACATTCTAGGACTTAGGCAATCTGGATTCCACCCCAGTCATGGGACAGAAAAAGCTCTCCTAGACTTAAAAGTCCAAATGGACGACCTGAAAGATAAAGGGAAGCAAGCCCTACTCCTCCTACTGGACCTCTCGGCTGCCTTCAATCTTGTGGACCATAACATCCTATGCATCCACCGGATGTGCTGGGGTGGTGGGGGTCTGCCAGGGCCTCAATGGGTCTCCTCGTTGCCAATGTAAAAAGGGCCTCCACTCATTGCTTGGTTGAAGATATATAGATTATTTATGTTACAACATTTTTTAAAAAAATCATCCTACGCCCAGCATAACAGCAAGCCAACTGCCTGTGGATAAAGAATAACATTCCACATCATCAGCTGAACACTCCATGTTCTACCTCTAGATTCCATACCCACCCAAGCACATACATCACAACAGTAATATTAAAATTCAATGTAAATTTTAGCTATTATAGTAATGATTAGATTTAATACGTACATTATTTAATTAAATAAGGTGAAATAAGTGTAGTGTATTATATACTTTATAATGTTGTGAAAAGTTCTGTTGAACTATAGCACACTCATTATTTTTTAAAAGTTACAATTATGCTGTTTGTGCAATAAATGAGAATATATTGAAACTTTGAAACATGTAATCTTTTCTCTTGCAAAGAGTGAAATGTTGTTTTTCTTTTCTTGATTATCTATGAAAGATTTAATATATAAACCAAAACTCAATAAATACATACATTAATAGATGTAACTAAATTGAATGACCCCAGAACAGAAGTTTATTGTATTACTTTAGATTTATTTTTTTAAGGTGTGAACCGTGAACAGTGCATTGTAGAAAATCAACTACAAAACCGTTACAGAAGGAAACTGAAATAAATGGAAATAAATGTAATTCAATGCTCAGTGAAACAGAAGAGAGACAACTCAAGGACAACTCTGACCCGACTATGATGATCAAACAATACAATACTGACAGCTATCAACAATTGGCGCCCCATGCTGTACGCAAAGCCAAACAACCGGCTCACCTGAATGGGTGGTTCACCCCCACTTTAAATACTCTAGGAAAGCTAAAGGGAAAGGCTGAAGCTGTGTGGAAGAAATCGCCTACCAAACTAAATAAAACTGCCTTTGACAGGATGGCAGAAGAATACAAACAACAAGTCCTCCAAACCAAAGGTTTGCTATACAATGACAGAATCTCCAAGGCCAATTCGAAATCTAAGGAATTATTCTCTATCCTTAGAGAGTTAGAAACCCCCATCCCTCCTGTGGAAAACTGCAACAAGGATGCTAGCTGGTGTCTGGAAATTAAGCACACTATCCTAGATAAAATCACTCAACTCCAGTCATAAATAGCGGCAAAAAAGAAAACCCTAGTGAACCCCACTGTCCCACTCAGTCAACAACCTAATGCCCCCAACAACTTAGAAGCACCTCAATTCGAATTCACTGAGGTCACCAACACCGAAGTTCTCCAAATAATTTCAAGCTTAAAACCCTCCAGATTCCAAGCAGATCCATGCCCACCTTCAGTCATCGAGGACTGCGCACCCCAACTCGCACCATTCACCACCAATCTCATCAATACCTCATTCAGAAACAACTGCATCCCAACAGACCTAAAAATTGCATGGGTATTAACATTAATTAAAAAAACCTCCCCGAGCCTGATATCCCCAAAACCTACCATCCTATTATGACCGTCCCCTGTCTACTGAACATTTTAGACAGAGTTGCCTACCTTCAAATTCAGAAATACCTGGAAGAGAACAACATTCTAGGACTAAGGTAATCTGGATTACACCCCAGACATGGGACAGAAAAAGCTCTCCTAGACTTAAAAGTCCAAATGGACGACCTGAAAGATAAAGGGAAGCAAGCCCTACTCCTCCTACTGGACCTCTCGGCTGCCTTCAATCTTGTGGACCATGACATCCTATGCAACCACCTAACATCAGCCGCACAATTCTCAACCAATGGCACCCTATGGATAAAGTCTTTCCCATCGGACAGAACCATGAAAGTCTTCTCACCTAAGACAGTAGAAACCACCCACTCTTGTCACCTGTGGAGTTTTGCAAGGCTAATGTGTGTCTCCCACTTTGTATAACATCTTTACAAAAACTCTGTTTGACTGTCTTCATGACCTTAGTGTCACCTACACTAACTACGTGGACGACACCCAGGTCCTCATACCCATCACAGTAGAGCACACCTCTAACACCACCACACTCAATGCCATCTATCTAACCTTACAAGCATGGATAGCACATCACACGCTGTGCCTTAACGATGACAAGACTGTGCTGCTCCACATAGGCTCTCAACTCAGGCTTGCCAAACTAAGCACTGTATTCAAATCCTTTGACATTGATGGCAACACTATCACAGTCTCTAACTAGGTTAAAACATTGGCTTTCTACTTAGACTCCTCACTTACTCTAGTTAAACATGTGAACGCCACCATCTCAGCCACCTCCTACATGTGCAAACTCATCAATGGCTGCAGACCCTTCCTCTCTTCTGACAGCTTCATTACTCTGGCCAGAGCCCTAGTGCTGACCCAACTGGACTACTGCAACGCCCTTTACATCAGCTCAGCACCTTGACCTACAACATACATAACCTCCAGGTCCATCAAAATAACGCCACCAGAGCAGCTCTTAACATTCCCAGATCAGCACATATCTCCAAAACTAGACAAAAACTCCACTGGTTATCTATTAATTTGGTTCAAAACACTCACAGTGACTCACAAATGTCTTCACCGCGTAGCCCTTGCATACCTGGCAGACAAAGGGCCTCATTACGAGTCTGGCGGTTACCGAGGTGGTAAAACCGCCTGGTTACCGCTGGACTCGTATTACCATTTTGCCTCCGTGATTCCCGGAATTACTGGGGCATTACAACCCCGGTTTTCCGGGAATCACGGAGGCGGAATGGTGTTAATCCCCATTCCCATTGAGTCCTATCGGACTCAATGGGAATGGGGATCATGGAAACACTGGCAGCATCTCGTAATGCTGCCGGTGTTTCCTCGTCTGCCTGCAGGCGGGCGGTGTTAAACCCGCCAGGTCAAACCTGGTGGGTTTAACACTGCCCGCCTGCAGGAGTCGGGATCAGGCGGTCCGGAAACAACGGTGGCGGCGGGTTTACCACCACTGTTATTTCTGCGCAATTGAAAGCTGTGGATAAAAAATGTGGAAAGTTTTCATGTACGCCAGCGCTTGAATTTTACAAAACCAAAATAGTCCCAGCGTTGGCATATGACATGAGTGCGAACCTCACCATTAGACAAGATCTGTGGCTAAAGCTGGAAGGCTTTGTGTGGAAAGGGGTGCTGGGCCTGCCGAAGTCAGCACCTATGGCTGCGATTCGTCGGGACCTAGGCCTGATATCTCTGGCATCAACAGTCGAGCAAGGTGCGCTGCAACTCTTCAGAAAAATTCTTTTGCCAGACTCTCTCCCTATTTTCCAGGTTGTAGCAGAAGAAATTCAAAGAGGGAAGTGTAAACATCTAAATAACTGGTTAAAGAAATTGAAAAATAAACTGGGAGAGATAGCCTGTACGGAAGAACTCCTAATCTCAAACCCAGGCAGAGTGAAAAAAAAATAGAGCAGCAAGACTGGATCCTGACTAATGAAAAAATTATGTCATACAAACTTCTCAAGGATCTCCCGCCGGGACACAACAAACTAAAAACACCGCTGAGATATTGTGAAAAATTCCCTGAGAAAGAATTAAGAAAAACATTCATGAGAGCTCGGTTAAATACGTTACACACAAGAGAAATCCTGGCTCTTAGATCACAATCTACCATAGATTCTTGTCGGCTATGTAAAAACGCAGACCAGCCTGAAACTGTGAGACACCTACTGACATCCTGTCCTGAAATGTCTAAAGAAAGAGAGGCGTACTTGGCACCGCTATTATCTTATCCATTAGCTGTAAGTGAAGAAACGGGTTGGTGTCGGCTAATTGCTGGTGACTCAGCCAGATGGTCGAGGGCTGCAGCCAAACTTTTGGATATTGCTTTGAAACGAGCCACCCTGCCAACCTCTAAAGTCTAATATCAAATGTTTATTCTTGGATATTTGCCGTAAAACGGATATTGATCAATCTGACGATAAGATTGTGTAAATGACTTGGGAAAGAAAAATTCAGCCGTTAGCAGTGCCTAGAGTACTTTCACATTAATTTGTTATTGAAATGACAAAAGTCTTTGTAAAAATCTTTTATTGATTAAATACAAAATAAAAAAAATAATAAATAAAAAATGTATTGTTTTCTTTTATGTACCATCAGAGAGCTCCTCTGTTAGGAACAATATATGTAAAATTACCCAAGTGTACCAAAGCTTGAATTTACAGACTACTATTACATAAACGGAAGCGGTCCACGCTTATAAGAACTGAGGCTGTGTCTGTTTGTTAAACCAGAAGCACCAGGGTAGCTGACAGTCCTCTGGGCTGCTCCATTTGGGACTCACCAGAGGTCTATCCAAAGTCACCCCAGAGTTTTCATTGTTTGCACATGTGTGCAGTAAGGTGTTGTACTCCTATGGTCAGGTCTCCTACAGGTGTGGTTCGATCATTGCTACCGATAAGAGAGGGAGAAACACCTTACATAAGCAACAAAATAAATAAATACATAAGGGAAACACTCCTTCAACTACAGTCCCATTTCACACATATCTGCACAACTGGTAAAGCAAGGTGGGGAGACCAATAACATGGGCAGAAACCCATGACCATGCTTTTTGATTTTTGTCTTATAGTTGGAGAAATTTGAATAGTTTCTAGGATAATGAGAAAAGTGATCTAAAGGGATACTGCATAGGAAGGAAAAGCTCTAAAACTAGTAGTTGTTTTACAACACTTCACAATTTCCCAACCATGTTTATCTATGCTCTTCAACCCACTGCCACCGCTTGATACATGCATTTTATCAGGCAAGTGCAAATGACTCCAAAAGTAGATCAGACATCCAGGTTTAAAGGCTGTAGTTGAGGGGCAATCAAAAGAGTTTAGCAACAAAGGAACATGCTCCACCCACCTAGCATAATTACCCGGTAGAACGTGCATTAATCGCCAGGGTTTTGTTTTGCAGAGTTTTTTGCTGCTGATTTTTGGCCTAAAAATATAATTGACAAATATGGGGGCATAGGGGTGTTATTAAAGGGATATATGCGGTAAGGAGGTGGGGAATGGGTAGTAAAAATCTGGGAAGGAGGTTTGGGAGAAACCCCCCAAATAAAAAGAAAATGTGATGAGTTTTCTTGCCCAAAAATTGGCAGCAAAAATGTTTGTGAAAAAAAACCTGGTGATGGAATGACATAGATCCCATTTCCCGACCTGGCTGCAGCATGGATCGCGCCTTAATAGAATAAATAGGGAAGGCTGAAAGCCCAGATAAAACTGAGTTTCCTGAATGAGCACTGGGGACCACCAGTGACACACAGGGTGTGAATATCTGTTGAGGAATAAAAGGCTTGAGAGCACACAAGGAATGCCTGAAACATAAAGGTTGTTTTTTTTACAATCTGCAGAACCTGCACATTCAAAGGGAAATCAGAGTCCAATGGAAAGTCAAATGACTTAGCCAAGGCAGACAAGGTGGAAACACGCCACCCTCTGGCAAGTCCTCCATGCACACCAGGATGGGCATCAAAACAATGGAACTGGGAACAAGTAAATACTCTATCTAAGGGGATTATGGGGTTACGTTATGTATTAGAAAACGTTAGGACATCAATTGCTTGCTATCTCCCAGGCAATTCTAGAGCTATTGATGATTATGCAGAGATGACACCTGAACGTTCAGCTTTGTACCACTAGTGGACTGATGAATGGAGGTGCCCCATCTGTCAATGACATCTCTCAGTCATTCCATAAAATGGTTGCAAATCACAGGGTCCATGATGAAACATGGGGGAAACATGTAAAATGGCAGAGGCAGCTACAGACCTGGTTTCCTCCCACCCTGACCAGCTAAGATCAGCTAGCAAGAATATCAAGAAAACACGGCATCCCTGCACACTATTCAATGTTTCAAGATGTTACAAAATATCCAGTGTGGATTTTTTTTTAAGTTGCTGATAAATACAAAACATGCATGGGCAAAGACAACAGTTTGGGCTTTTGTGAAGGCATGGCAGAGACATTTACCATAATGCTGCTGGTCAAAATATGTCAACATCTGGAAATTGGTTTGGCTTCCTGTGCATATGATGTCAGTGCCTCAATTTATGTTGATTAGATGGACAATGCTGTATATTCTCTAATGTTGTTACTTTTAGAGGCCTTAGACAGGGCAAAGTGTTTGCCCTTCTTTGGTTTAATTTATTCATTTCTGAGATAAATGAACTCCCCAAAAGGGTTTATTCAATGGATAGGCTATGCAGATGATTTAATTGTGTTTCACTGTACCACAATTGACCTACAGAGAAAAATAACAGCATTATCACACTGCTTGGCAGACAATGCTCTATTTATAAATCCAAAGAAGAATACTAAACTCTTACTCTTTTCTAAGTCAAAAACATTGAATGTTTTGTTTGGAAACTGGAGGAGATTAACTTGAGGTGGTTCTAGAACATCTTATCTACCTGGGTTTCAAGGCTACGAGACAAGTCTTTAATATTCTCTTCCCAAAACAAGCATATTAATATCTACCATAGTCAATTTGCTCGATTTCCTGTAATACATTTCTACTATATTAATACAAGTTGAAAGTTGTTCCTTCTATAGTCGATGGCTTGAAAGCCTTACACCAACAAGATTTGAGCCTGCTATTTAAAACTTGAATGAATTTTTTGACATGAGTGTTAGGTCTCCCGAAAAGTACCCCCATTGGTGTGATATGCTATGACCTAGGTTTGCTGGAATTATTTGGATACAAATGTTAGGTTGCCCCAAAAAGTAACCCCACTGTTTTGATATGCTATGTACTAGGTTTGCTTTTCATCCAAACATTTGCTAAATGGAAGCTATTGCAGGCACACACTAACAACTTAAATCCTCCCCATAACTATTTATAAGAAGATCATAAGTCTATATTGGTTGGCAAGGTATCAATAGTTGAAAACCTGTTCATGAAAAGATATGAGGCTATAACACCAGATTTCTGGTACTTTGTTCGTATAAATACTACATTAACCATGCAAAGACTGTGCAGCCATAACTGGTATAATAAAAAAGAACTCATTTCATTATATATGTTATATCCAGATTTATATCCAGATTTGAATCTGGAAGAAACATGCCTGGTGGTGGTTCAAGATTGTTCATATCAATTTCAAACATTAAATACTATCATTACATGTGGTAATGTCTTTAAATCTACTGCCCACTTATACAATAGTAGGTGTTGGGTCTAAGATATCTACACCTGCCCACTTTGTCAAATGTGTAAGAAGTTGGATATTATTGTCATCAACTGCTACCAAAGAAGCATCATCAAACGCCAGCTAGGCCATGTTCCCTGTACCACATCCATAACAAAAGGCTGTTAAAATGACAAGAGAATACCATGAGTTCTTGAGATGGGGTCATAAAACATGTCAGAGAAAGTGGGGCAACGGAGCAATCAATATAGAAGTGTTGAACATCCTAGGATGCAGCCACTATGTCATTCAAATAGTTGTGATGTCTTAAATAAGAATATACATTGCTGAATAAAAGTCAATGATAATAAACCTTTTTTGTATTTACATTTTCTGTGGCTAATCATTCATAAGTCCTTTATTATAGCATTCTATGGTAAAGTAAACTGTACCAAAGAACAATCAGATCAAACCACAGAATTAGCATGAGTGGTTGATGTAGGAGAAAGGGAGAAAATAACCCAATGAAAAATACAGTGGCAACATGTTCATGTAAAGCATTGGAACAGCACTGAGCAAGATAGTGTAGTCTACAAACATGCTTGCAGAGTAGACTTTCCCAACAGAGGGTAAAAATGCAAATCGACAAGGACTCTTTTGATTGTAAAAGAACCTCAGTCATGAAATCATCAATACAATCTGGATTATCACCAAAAGGTGAGTGATGAATAACACCAGAGAAATAGGTAATACTGTAAGTCAAGAATTGAATTCAAGGGCATCCCACAGCGCTCATTTGATTACAAAGGACCATCTTAAAATCTTATGGAAATATGACTTAATGAATATAATGTGTATGATGTTTGTATGTAATTGTTATGAAATATAGATATTATAAAGGTTTGTTTTACCATACACAATACAATAATTAAATAAAATAAAAAATATGTGTATGCTCACAAATCAGGTTTCAGACAAATAACAAACATCAATAGCATGACATGAAATACATTAGGAGAACATGGCAGTTTGTAATACAGCTGTACATGCCTTTAATACAGTAAAATGGAGCAATGGGGATCTATGTAACCTTTCCAGGGCCATGTACCATGTTTCAGGGTACAGTGTGTACGTTCTCAGGATGAACTCAAACATGACTTTAGGAGCTTTATAAAGACACGGTTGTTACTGATTTGCTTGTCTTGACATTCACAACAACCTTTGAAGTGATTGAAGCTCACATAATTCCTATTTTTATTACCCATATAACTAGAAACCTGGTTATATATTTGTCCAGGTTTTCTGGCATAACTGTCAAACACAATTTAGAAGAGCGTTACTCTTAACTGCACCTAGATATGTGCACATTTTTCATTTGCTTTGTCTTTTTTTGACATAGAGAGAAGACATCAAAATAATGTATGTTGCATACAAAAAAGCTTTATGATAAGGTACTAGCTTACTTAGGAACATGTGTTCCTAAGTTTACAATTATATGTGTTTTGTGAATTTCAATCGCGCCACATTACAACAAATAGTCAACAATGGCCTACACATGTTTCACTCGTTTTTTGGGGTTCCTGTGTATCCCAAAAACTAGTGAGCTTCTTTGGGACCTATTGTATATATATAATTAAATTAAATACACCAAAACCTATCATTTTAATGAGCAGTTCAATTGAATCAACATTTATCAATACTTTAAATGCGAGGAAACCAAAATATTGCGAGAAGAAAAACCCAGAACCCAGAGAAGAAAAAGAGAGGAGCTATATATACCTAATGATGAATTTATATTAAAAAACGTATAAACTGTGAGTAATAAGAGCAAGTATATTACTCACAAACAATGAAGCAATGTTTTATATTGTCCTACTAACCTCCGCATTGTAATAGTCGGATTCCAATATCTTAAATCCAATCAATTCTCTTAATCTATCTCCTTTCATCTGTTTGTCATGACCCAAAAATATACAATAAAGGGGAACTATCATTAGTTGTTCAAATTCTATGCATCTTCACAACAATATACCAAAAATACAATCATACTTTCATATTTTAATATAACTTAGAACTACTAGTTTATTGACTTCTCGCTAGATATTCTCAAATCCGTACTTTTCTAGACATTTATTTTCATTTTAGAAGCGCATGTAATGATTTCCCTACCGAATGGTTGGATTTCAGATTTTCATTCACCAATGATTTGTAAATTAATCTGTAATAAAAAATTAAAATGTTTCTTGGAATATGACCAAGACGTTATGATCAGTATCTCAAATATAGACTGCATAAACTAGCAACTATGAGGTTATTTGTTATCAATGCCTGGAGAAAATATTTGGATCCTTCCTCACTCTGAAAAATTGTAGATGCTAGATTTCCCAAACTCTTAGATGGTCACATTTTTAAATAGAACCCTGATAACTACCACCTGGTGTTGAAAACCTTCTTACTGATTTGATGTTTGTGCCAATGCAGCCAAATATGTGTAAAAGGGATCTGAAACTGTTAATTATTTAACATCACTAGGTCAGCAGTGCTACTTAACATATTAAAATATCAGATATCAGAACAAAGTGCACATCCATTTAAAAAGTGTTAGAAATAATTCAATCACATAAATACATAAATCAATGTAAATTGTAAAAGGTTAACAACAGTAAGAATGTAAAAAAACACAATACTACTGACATTGATATACACACCTTGAACAGTAGAACATGACAATGCCAACAAAGTGCATATCCATATCAAAATAATCCCAAAAAAAAGTAAATCACATAAATACATAAATAAGTACAAATATTTACCACAAGAACAACATAGAAAATGAAACAAATAAAACATTGTGTAATGTGTATACAAACATTGAACAGGAGAAAATAACCAAGTCCTACATGTAGCTGTCCATTTAGTTAAACATTCTTCAAGGTCTGTGCAATAAAGCAGTTTGGTTAGTTATGTTATGTTATGTTATTTTGCATTTATATAGTGCCTTAAATACCATTGGTATGGTCTGAAGGCGCTGGTAGGTTGAACGCCCATGGGAACCGAAGTTCGGGTCAGTATAGAGAGTAGAGAGAGTCTAAAAGGTGCGTGTGTGCACCAGGTATGTGTGCAGCTGGTGCGGAGTTCAAGTGGTTAGTCCTTAATTGTGAGTACTGCTCTGTAAGTGTTTGCCATAAAGTTTCCAAAACCCTTCAAAATAGGGGATACCGTGTGTCTCACAAGTGAAAACAATCCTAGTATTTGACAAAACACATAACTCATGAACCAAAAATAGTTTTGTCTTATGTGCTAGGGATCCTCTTGTATGTATCAATCATGCAGCTGTTTAAATGTACTTATCCCACCACAGTTAAGGTATATGCTTAAGTGCATGATATTCACCTTGGCTCTCTGTGCAGTTATGAAAATCATTTAAAGTAAGCAGTTTGAAACACATTCCAAAGTGCATACTTTAAGAGAATTACATGAATGACATGGTTCTGGCCAAGACTCAACTAGTAGGCCTTAGCAAGCGGAATGGGGTAGTGGCTTTATCGCAACTTTATATGCTCAACTTTCTCTCTCACTTTCTAGCTCTATAGACGTACTTCTTTCTAAATGTAACTTACCAAATCTTTCTGCTTAGGCTTAACTTAACATTCACCAAACAATTTCTTATCATGAAATTAGTATGGCCATCAACTAAGCAAAGTATTAGAAAACTCCAGATCTGGACAGAATTCCTAGCTAATTCTAGAACATTTTTGAAAATGTGCTACTGCTGTATTCATATTGGTTCATTTGTTTGTTTTGTGAGTCCCAATATCAATACCAGGCTTCTCTACCTTTTTCTACCAGCCTAGATTTCAGGAATCGGAAATAGGAAATGTTTTGTGTGTAAGGATTCGATTTTACCTGACAAGACCTTCTCTCAGAGTTTCACAATTATTAGAAACAGCTCGACATTGAGAAAAGAGGTATTTTGTTTCAAATGCACAATCAAATTATTTAGTGATTTTAGCACTTCAAGTTGCCTTTTGAAAAAAAATATTCTTGGTCTCTGTTAAATCACCTGTACCAGAGATACCCCATACTTCACATCCATACAATGCCTGAGAAATTGCTTTGGCAATGTACACCATTTGTGCTGACCTCACCGATAAACAGCAGCAATTTCAATAGAAAATAAGTATTTTTCTTGTTGTCTTTTGCATGCATGTTAGGACCTTTTTTCATGAACTGTTTATTTGTTATTGTTGGCAAAATGGAACCCCCATGGAGATGAACAAGTATTCTCACTCAATGTGTAATTTATTTAATTGTTTGTTCATCTTGGTTTTTGTTCTGCTTTCCTTGATCAGAATTTGTGATCCGGAGATATTCCTTTATCGATCTTTAACGACAGTTTCAAGCGCAGCAAGCAGCCTGCATAGTGACATCTCTGTGTTTGTCATTTTCAATGCATCATCCACAAAGAGAAGTAATGGGGGAAGGTTGATTCCTGAATTTTTGGACATTCGCAGTCACCACTCTTAATGTGGAATGCCTTGCATTGACTTATAAATAAACAGTAAGGGAGATAAAACAACATCCTTTCTTACTCCCCTACTTACTGATGTCAGAGAATTTATCAAGTACAACCAATTTTTAACATGGCAAAGTCCCATTGAAAACATTTCTGTAAATGAGGCCCTTAGTATTTTAGCCATTTTGGCCAAACCTAACCCAAGCCGGGTTATTTTGATACAATGCCACAATGCAGGCTAAGAGATTCCATTTTCATGTTACCTAAGATTTGCCAAATCTTACTTTCATTAACACAATCAAAGGCCGTGGACATATCTCAAAAGATCAGATAGAGTTTCTCTTTTTTAAGTTATTTGCATTTGCAAAACAAAAGATGTATGTGAGAGATGAGTCTACTGTATTAGATTTTCCTGGAATCCAAGCTGGCGTGGGCTGATAATTTTATTTACCTTCGCCCAGGTCATCAGTCTATTAGATATTACCCTACTAAATATCTTTGTGTGGCTATTGATTAACAAGTTTGGCCAATGATAGGATGGAGAAGATGTGTTGCCTTTTTAAAAGATTTCAATACTTTCCACAATTTTCCGTGGGGATGGAACAGTAAGATTACCCTTGATACTATTAAACAGTTCGGTTAAAATTGCACCCTACAACTTTACATACAGCTTTGCTAGATCTGGTAGAATTAGATCAAGGCAAGGGGGTTTGCCACTATGTTGTACAAGATCTCAATTGCTGTTTCTTCCAAGATAAAATCAGAGACACAGGATTTTGTGGGTTCAGGCAGCAGTGGAAACAGTGCACTCATGTTCTCAGGTGGGTTAGGTGATGCATAAAGATATGAGAAATACTCTACCCACTCTGAGGCAACAATACATATATCCAGGGACTGTAAGTGCCCTTTACTATGGACATACGCTCTCCAAAAGCTTTTTTGGTTACTTGTGACTGCTGCATTCACAAGGCTATCCCTTTACAGACTTTGGAACACAGGTGTTTTAAAACAATCATTCATATAATGGAGTTCCTTAAAATTTTAATGTGTGTCCCCATAGCTGAACTGGAGTTTTTCAATGTCACCAGGAGTTCTCTTTTAAGTAGCAGGGAGTCTTTATCAAACCAGCTCCTCTTGGTGTTTGAATTGAGCTGCCTACTTTTTCTCCACTATTTGCATATAGCGACTTAATACTTTTTGCTAATGAGATGCAAGGCGAAGAACTCAGGGAAAGCAGCTGATTAATATTTTCTTGCACACATTCAGGAAAGAACCCCTTGCAGATGATTATTTCCCTGCCTGTCGTTATCTCCAGAGGGTCCACCCGTTCTGCTTCATTTTCCAGAACAATGGGTTCTACTGTACGAACTAGTTTATGAGAGCAAATAAGAGATTGTTGTCACTTTCGATCCACATCACCACTTGAAAATTGATCACCGTATACCATGATTGCATATTTATAAATATATAATCAATAAGAGAGGATGCTGCCCTGGCAGCATATGTAGATGACACAGGGGTGACCAATTTAGTCTTGACATATAAGGATCTCCAATTACACGCATTATGCTGTTCCAAAAGCCTCCCCTTTCTCATCAAAATAAATCTGATTCTCTGTAATACAGACATTTCTACACATGATTTGTTGGTAGAAGTGGTAGCCAGAGCCCAGTAGATGGAATAGCCAAATGTTGCTAATATTTATGTCCGAAATCTACTTCAGTCCACAGTAAATTGTCGTCATGATGCATCTGTGTGACTCAACAAATTAGTAATGATGTCTTATTGAACTGAGCCAGGCACAGAAAACCAGAGCTTCATGCAGTAGGTGGACACAGGAATTAGTATAAATTGCAGGGCTTGGGGTGCTTTTTTTGGGTATCAGTAGTACTGAATACTACCCCAGAAGATAAAACAAGCTAGGATTCAGAACCACACCAGACTTAGGCAACTCTCAATATTTCTAACTAAAAAAAGATCTGCTGCATCACTAGGGCATGTTATGCCACAGAGATTTCAATGTGTCAACATGTAGAATTGGCTCATAGTCAGCAAGGTAGATACACATTCTTCCTCCCTTGCACACTTCTCAAGGTAGTGTTCTACATTATGTCTTCTTCATCACACAGGTAACACAATCAATGTTGGATGGGAGTGTGTAAGGAGAAGGTTGTCTGATCTAGCACAATCTTAACAACAACAACAACATTTGATATCTCCAGGAAAAGGTTAGGGTAATCTTAAGAAGTCCTGGAGTGAGAAAAATAGATAAGCCTCCATCAATAGCCAGCCAGTTTGTAGATAGTAGGGGTTACCGATCTCTTGTGTCCATCATCGTGGGGATTACGAAAGCCATGTCTAGAGCAGATGGAGCCCATCGGTGATGAGATGAGAGAGAGGGGTAGCGATTAGTTGGACCACCCCCTTAAAGATTAATATAAAACCTTTACTGACTCTGAGATTTTGTGAGGGTTTTCAAGCTATCTGGCACACCTCACTACATTTGATTGTAGTCTTGTTTACCAATGTTTTCTTCTTTTTTGAACATATGAAATTATGTAGCATTTTAATATGGTTCTTCCTAATTGACAACATATCTTACCATCATTATTGTCACTTCATCGCAAACATAATGTGTTTTTCCTTTTTTAGTTCCTCGGGGGTTTAGTGTGGAGATAAACTCAGAGCCCTTCCAGTCTCTAGGGGCATTACAAATACTTATATATTGAAAATAGATCTGGGACCTATGTGAGGTGGATTTTGTCTGCCTGAATAGAGCATAGCTTTATTGGAAGTGTATTCTAGAACTGTGTGGCCCATTTCTGTGGTTTGGGCTTTCTTGGGGACTTCTACTCCATAGTTGTATTTCCTCACAGTCTGTATGCATATAATCATTTAATGATCACAGACTGTATAACACAATCCCATTTATGGTTCAGTCTACAGAAGCTACACCTTTCTCACCTCTGGGCTTCCATTTCTAAGGGTATGTAGATTGTTTGTTCTTTTGTTTTTTCTATTTACTGGGAATCAAACTTGGGTTCTGCAACAGATAAAGAAAAGTGCACACAGAATAGAAACATGACCATGTTATTATATTGCTTAACCACACTATAATTTAGCAAAAATGTAGGGAAATATAATGTTATCAATCAGCACATGATTACAATAATCATTAAACCGACCTCTACACAACACATACAGCTGCACTAACTCCTACAAACAAAAGACCTGACACTACAGAGAGATTTTAACATTATATATGTTTTCTGCATCATAGAACAGCTTACGGACACATTGACCCACTGAATACTCCCTCATGAGCTCATGAGCTCTGGGAGAGAACTACACCTCTCTCTAGCTAGACATAAGAAAGAGGGATTGGATGTACAATCTCTTAAATAATATGTAATTGTAACATGCAAAGTTACATAACTACAATTAAGATATTGCAATCCTCAGTTGAGCAAAATGTTATCTGTTTATCCTTTCAAAATCAAGAAATCATTAAACACCTGTTGGTAATAAGGTGGAACTTGTTTAAAGACTCTCGGAATGCTCAACGCTCATGCTGGCAGGCCAGAATGCCATGGTGTGATGGATGCTTCTTCTATAAGCAGAAAATTGCAAAAGCAAGAACGCAATTTAGAGCCTTTACAGACAAGTTATAATACTGGTTTAGGAGTGTAGGAAGCGATGTGGGACTACAGTCCCAGCAAGTAGGCTTTATAAGAACTGCTACAAGAATGGTATTACCTGCAAGGTCTAGACAAGGGGCACAACAGTCACTGTCAATACATAGTCAGGTGTTTTGCATCCTGTACTTGTTGGTCTCCAGTAGCTTGCAGACACACAGTTGCATGCAGAGTGTCACAGAGTATCACTTCCATTGATAGCACAATGCCATGTGTGAGACAGGCATGGTATCAAGAGAGACACCGACTCAAAAGTAATAGATTGAAAACCTTTATTATAAAATGTTGTGGGATTGTTGTAATGCCTACCTGGTCCTAACTCAGGGGATTGCTCCCTCAACTGATGATTCTATGGGCCGCTGATGTCCATAAGTCCAAAACCTACGTTTTTCTGTGTCCAAACCTATGCTTGCCCTCATTCTTAAACCAAATGTGATAGGAGGCCTTCTGAAAGGAAAAAAGGTGGTTAAAAAGGAAATGTAAATCACAGCTGATTTCAGGTAGTCTTATCAATAGGTCTATTTCTGCCAATTCAAAATAGTTCAACTCAAAAGTGTTGCCCTTGGAACCTTACACGTAGGGCTCTTGCCTTAAATCAATAGAGTTCACAATGTCTCTGGGTTTCTTGGAGTTCCCTTCCCCAAGCTCAGACTCCTCTGGCTTCAAAACAAACGGTCACAGTTCTTTCTATGCCTCTTAGAGTTAAAAAGATTCACAGTTTCTTACTTTACAACTCAACTGATGATTCACAGTTCCATTCAGGCTTCCCAGGGTGCCCTTCCCCAGGTCTAGGCCTCTCCTGTAAAGTTTACAATGTCTGCGTGGGCCTCTCAGGGTTCCCTTCCCCAAGCATATGCCCCTTTTATCCTCAAACAAACAAAGTTCTCCTGTCAGGATGTACCTTTACCTGTACCATAATTGTTAGGCTTCACAGGGTTCGTTTAGGCGTCTCGTCATAAAGTTTAACAATGTCTTAAGTGCGCCTCTTAGGGTTCCATTGATAAAGTTCAATAAACAAACAAAAAGTTCCTCTTGTCAGAATGCACCGTGTTAACACACAGTTCTTTCCTTGGGGTAGTGTCAGAGACTTTTCAAAAACACAGGGCTTTGGCTCTTCCCCTGCACGACCACCCTGACTTCTGACCCCTCTCTTTGTACTTTGTATCTTTCTTCAGGCACCTTTCCCACCTGTGCCCTTTTCACTCTGTTTTTTTCTTCTCTTTCACCTTTCCTTTTGCTGTGTACACCTGCACCCTCTTCTCACTTTACTGCGCCTCTTGCACACTCCTCTTGTCTTTATTGTGGCCCTGGCACACTGTGTTACTCTGTTCCTTTGGTTGTGCACCCTTGCACCTTCCTTTCTCTTTGTTGTGCCTCTTACTCTTTCCCTTTTCAGCCTTTGGGTTGCTCGTACCCTCTTTTCCTGCTTTCGGGTCACTTGCACCTTCTTTTCTGCTTTCGGGTCACTCACGCCCTCTCTTTGCTTTCTCTCGCTTATACTTTCACTTTTACAGTAGGGTGGGTCACGTGCACCTTCTTTACTGTTTCAGGTCGCTTGTACCCTCTCAGGGCTTTCTCACGCTTTCTCACTTTCAGTCTGTTAGGTCACTCACTCGCTTTACACGTTTCTCTTATCTCTCTTTACTTCTGCACCACTAGCAAATCTTTTTTTTCTGCTTTTCCTTCTCTTTCTTTCTGCTTTCTTTACTTTATGTCTTTCTTTCTGCTTTCTTTACCTTTGTGCCGCTTACAAATCTTGTCTGTCTCCACTCCCGCTCCAGCCACCTGCACGCTCCTGAGTTAATATTCACAAAACTCACTGGGAAGCACAGCGCTGGCGAGCGGTCTCCTCCAACATCATTGGAATCGGCATTAGTCCCAAGGGAACAAGCATTTTTCTGGACTCAGCCAGCAGGTCACAGTCTGCCTCACTGCTGCTCTTTGGAGACAGAGCTCCATAGCCACGCTGCAGACCCTCAAACACACCAGGCCAGCGTCTCGGCACACCACTCTCTTCTGGACTCTCCAGGCTTCTCACACCACAGATTCCTGCTGCTTGGCTCTCTTGTTCCCGGTAGCAACTCCAGCTCGCTCAAACTCTTGGGCAGACCCACACCTTTTATACTTGTCAAGTGGAGTCAGGTGTGAATAGTCAGAATAAAGTGCCTGACCCTGCCTGACTCTATTAATGGGACAATTCAAAGGTGTTATATAGTCGGCCTCACTTTGTATTCCTATGTTGTTTCTATGGGTAATCCTCATTGCTCCTGATCGCGTCTTTCTCTTTCCAGTACTTATTGGAAATGTGGAGGGGGAGATGGGGTTTGATTGGAAATATCCCATTAAGGCAGAGGGAGAGTGGGTTGGTGTATGATTGGGAAAGGGGAATTCCCTGTTTCACCCTTGGGTATTCTCCTCCCAACCCCCTGTGACCCTTCACTCAGGTGATCCTCCCTCACTTGACTGTCTCTATGAGAGTACCGGTTTTTATAGTACTTCCTAGGATCTAAACTAGGGGAAGAAAAATAGATGTTAGAGATAAAGTCATGTCTTATCTTGCCCACCCCTCTTCCGGGGTTTTGTTCCAGTGTGACACCCTTGTCCACTTGTCCACCCTCTTGGATCATGGACAATGGGACCTGCATGCCCTATGAAGGCTTCTGCGACCTCCTCTTCCTTGCCTACCACCTCCTCGAGATACCGCACCTCACCTGGGGTATCCCCATGTCCACACCCACAGACCCCCCTACTCAGATGATCCTAACTCACTCATCCAACCCCACGGTTGGGATCCAAGAGTGCTGACCCTCCCCTGGCCACCTGAATAAAGGATTCTTGGGGTCTACATGGCAGAATAACCCTAGGTTTCTCAAACATGCCATTGCATAGCAGAAAATATATGATTTCCTTACATGCTAACATATTTACAGAATGTGAAGGAAGATTGTTATGTTATAGCTATATTTCCTAATGTTATAGACAACATAAGCAAAATAGATGGGGTCCACATCTCCCTTTGTCCACAAGTAGCAACATGGCATTCACACACACACAGGAAGGATCAGCACTCCCTAAACGTAGCGTTGCCAGCAAAAAACATATAATTGGAAACATTGTTGCCTGGTGTCCTTATAGCATGCAGGATTCATTAATGTGCAGTTTGTGCCTTCTAAGATGTCATACAAGCAATGGCCTCATAGATCTATTGTTTGAGTCATATCCTCATACGAAAAATCTCAAATCAGTACACCCATACAAAAACACATCTGAAGCCCTCTCTTCTGTCACTGGATATACAGGAGACAGCACATATGTCATCCATTTAATCATCTACACTGCGTTACTGAACCGCAATACCTCAAAACAGTGAAAGTAGAGCTATGCACATCAGGATCAGATTATCTTCAGAAGAGCAGATTTCCCTTCACCCATGAACGATCAGGAAACAGCATGTGGAAACGGAACACGTGACTGTGCTAGTTTTCAAAATACTTGTGCGTGAAAAGTTCACCACTTCTAAACATACCAGCAACACAACATTAATACAGAGATAAAATATATGTTTACTAAACAAAGGTTATATATGTGAGTTCCAAAAATGGTAAACATTCGTTTTTGCTGACAGCTTTTTTTTCAATGTAATTTTTTACATGACATCGAATAAACTAATAAAAACATATAGGGGGGTGTGAGGATCTAAGGGGTTGGAATATGTATCAAATAATAGCAAAGGTGTTTGGGGGAACCCCCTCAAATATAAAAAAAAACAAATGTGTTGAGTTTTGTAATGTAATTTTTTCAAAAGATAAATCGGGCAGCAAAATAACATAGAACCCCATAAACAAATAAATAGTAGTTTGTCACCAATATATATTGTACATCTTAGAATTATGTTATTGTTGTGAAGTACTTGTTCTGTATGCATGGAATGCTGATGTGAGGTAGTGCATGTTTGGTGATGAATGTAGTGCCAAGGTTCCATCTCATGTCAGTTGAGCCTGGGCGATGGGACCCAGTGGTTCTGTACTTAACAGTGTGTTGTAACTTATAATAAAGCTTATGTTAAGAAGCTACTGAAGACTACAGAAGTTACATTATTTCACTGGCGACGAGGAAACTAAGAACGTTTGTGCAAGAAGAAGAAGAGACCTGCTGAGGGGGAGCAGCAGCAGAGAAGGAGAGGAAGCACTGCCACCCAGATAGCAAGAAGTAAGTCCCATCACCCGGGGGGAGAAGAAGGGGGAAGCACCTGTGCAGAGACATGGGGCAAAGTTTTTTTTGTTGAAGTAGAAGCAGAGGAAAAGTGAATGGGGAAGTGAAGCCAAGCCACAGAAGTGAAGCCCCATGAGTGAAGCAGGCCCCAAATGTAGAAGTCTGAAGCAGGGGCAAAACTCCCCAAGTGTGAATCAGCCCCCCATAGGCTGAAGTTTGAAGCAGAGGCAAAACGCAAGGGCAAGTGGTGTGAAAGAGCCTCAGTGCTGTCCAGTGAAAAGGGTGAAATAAGCACCCAGGGGTTAAAGAGCAAAGAAGGCCCCAGCTCTGTCTCAGAGTACAGGTGAAGAAGAAGGGGAAGCCCAGCGTTATGTCCAGAAAGCACCAGAGCTGGCCCATGGCACAAGTAATGAAGAAGAGGCTACCCATTGCAGTTTCCAGGGGCTAAGAAGCAGAGGAAGCCCCAGTGATGTCCCCATGCAAGGAGAGCCTGGGAAGCAATAGCCTTGTTTCAAATAAGAAGTAACTTAAGTGCTAGCTAAGGTCGGCCCAACGGGGGTGCCATCCATGTGCCGGGTTGTGTGCGAGTTGAAGAGAAGCGGATAGGGCACAAAAGTAGAAGTTTCCATGGTGGAAGTATACTGACTGGACACATGATGTATGGCATGGGCCGCCATGCTGCGCTGGCGGTTGGGCATGCAGAGCTCTGTGCGGAGCGCTAACCAGTGGCGAAAAGGTGACATCATAGCAGGACACTGGGGAACTGGCGATCATGCGGAATACTGATCAGCTGGTGTTCGGTCCCAACTGCTCGTTGCGTATGAGCCAAACTCATCCACGATACACTGCATACTGAAATAAAAAGAGATTCAACACAATGGGTTAGAAGAAAGCACCTGGTGACGTGTGCCAACGTGGGAAGGAAATACAATTACTATAGCTGTAATACGTACAAAGTAGTATCACAGAAGGCAATTAAGAGGAGTGCAATGTTGGAGGCGGTCTAATAAGCATTAACCCGATGCATTGAGAGAGATTCGAAGATGCCGAGTGGAGCACTGTGAAGGAGGATAGTTGAAGAAGGAGGATTCCTCCAGGTGTGGTCTGACATTGATATTTTGTTTTATGGAGCGGAAACTAAGAAGAGAGATTTTGTTCATAACGGAGATGTGCTGGGCCTGAGATACGTATCCTTTCAAGTTTTTGAGTATATCAATATGTATGGTGTTGCTGCAATATGCCACAATGGGAAGGTGTGCTGGTGCAAGTGGTTTGACCTTAGTCTTATGAGTAAATGCGTGTGAGGTTTGTGCATTTTAAAGCAAAGTAGTAAGTGACTGAAATCTAACAATTTGAGGATTTTCAGGCAAAGTTGGACATCCATTGACACTTTAAAAACTATTTTGATCTAATGAGACATGAAGGAGGCATGGGAGTGCATGCGAGTTTGAGAAACAAGCGAGAAGCATTAGAATAACCTTTTTGAGGAAGGGGTGGCACTGTGGAGCAGCCCAAGATGGCTGCTTAGCTTTCCAGCTCTGTGCAGCTTAGGCACTAATCCGTCTACATCTGAGGTCTCCCATGCTCTCTAATATCAACGCCTCGCTGAGCTGCTTCCTACACTGCACGGCGTGTATTGTGCAAGTTTGGACATGATACGACCTCCAGGGACCCTGTTGTGACTCCTTCGGTGGTGGCTGGCCGTGTGTGTTCCCTGGCCCTGGCGCTCGCCTGACCTCCGGCTCGCGCCCGCCTGACTCACCTGGCTCCTCTCTCCTGCGCCTGTCAGCGTGGCTGCTGGAGAGGCAGCCCCAAATCCCCTCCTTCCGAGGCATTGTTGGAATTACAGGGAGAGGACCTGATTGTACTGCACGACCCGACACTGCCCCACGTGAGGCGGACAGTGGCGCGGCCTGAGCCGTGGCGGGGGCCTGCGCCAGAGCGCGGCCCGCTCCCTCCTGTGCTGTGAGCCCGCTCTCATCTGCTGCGGTCGGTGCCATACTCGTGGCTGCGGGCCGGCTGCCACCCAGCAATGAAGATCCAGAAGCCGGCGCCGTCCCCGCGGCGGACCAGGTGAGGAGCGGGGGGAGGTGCACACGGTGGTGCCTCCGGCTGTTGCCCACGGTTGCGGGTGTCCGGGAACGCCTCCGGCTTCACTGACTCAGTGGCAGCAACCCTTACAGGCCATCCCTGATCATATTCATAGTCCCACCTGGGCCGGACCAGTTGACTCTCTTGTTCCTCTGCTTTGCTGACACCAGATATGAATATAAGCCTATGTAGGCCTATCCTGCCTGCACAAGGCAAACTGCCCGTTTGCTATACGAGGCCCCGCTCCACACTGCGGCCCCCATTCCGGCATGGCCTCTCATCATCTGGCCTCTACATGCTAGGGGTGAGCAGCTCCTGCCCCCCTCCTGGGGACCTCCAGTGCTGATAGATATGGACTCTGCTCGACTCAGCTGACCCAACGCAAGCGGTTTAAGCATGGGAAGAGACAATATGCCACAGCCATTATTGCCCCATCGAACAATTAGCCATTATTGCCCCGTCGAACTATTAGCTGTATCGAACAATCCCCTGGCTGCCCCTGAGTGACCCGCACCGCACATCTTGCTGCAGCCTCACTACAGCTATCTGCCTCCGCTATGGCCTGTACATCCTGCTGAAACTGGGACATTGGCTGGAAGCCTTTACCCTAACCGAGGCCTGTGCCCTCCATACTACCATCCTCTCATCCAGTGTGCCCGTACCATATCCAGGCTTCTTCTTCTTGCAATGTCGAGCCGATCCAAGGGAGCTGCCAAAGGGGGTACTATGGACAAGTTTGCTAAATCTTTCCTGCGGGCTCAGGTGGCCACACGTCATCTTTACAAGAGGAACCCGACTCTGACCCTCATCCTGGGGTTGTAGCGCCAGATCTTACTATGCTGATGGAATCAATGGCCAAAAACGTTGCCTCCTTTCATGAAACGTTAGACGATATTAACGCAAATGTTGCCTCACTCAAAATTTGTGTGGACCAGGCGGGGTCTAGGATCACTGAGGCCGAAAATAGAATCTCTGTTAATGAGGATGAAATACACACGCTCCAAGACACTGGGGCCTCCCTGTCACGTGACATGAAGAGTGTAAAGGCGAAATGTGATGACTTGGAGTCTCGCTCCCGCAGAAACAACCTGCGCATCATCGGAGTCCCAGAGAATGCCCTCAAAGGGCGGATTGAAGACGCAGTAGCGAAAAACTGCTCAAAGACCTGCTGGATAATCTGGACCTCTCACCATATTGCACAGTGGAGCAAGCGCACCGGGCCCTATCACCACGACCTAAACCGGGCGAAAGCCCCAGGCCCCTCATCGCCAAGATACTCAATTACCGCGACAGGGACCTCATCCTCCACCTGTCGCGTGAGAAGGGAGACCTACGACTTGAGGCCCACACCATTAGAATTTTTCCAGACTTCTCAATAGCGGTACAACAGGAGAGGCATCAATTCCTTGGCGTCAAGAAACAGCTGAGGTAGCACAACGTCCCCTATGCCATCCTGTTCCCGGCATGACTCAAAATCACCCACAATGGCAAACTGTACTTCTTCACTGTCCCAGACGAAGCAGTGAAATTCATCGAGTTGCAAATACCACTTCATAGTCCGGGAGGCGATCACGCCAATGACAACTGACCACGAACTGTGTGGCTCAAGGAGGCCCATCATATCCGCTGATCCTTGATTTATAATGTGTCGATGGCAACGTAGTACTGTTCTCTCAGAAAACATGGCTCCCTATCACATGCATTCAGTTCACAGACCGGCTCCTGGATGGTAAACATTGGTCATCCTTCTCTCTCAGTGCCGGGAACTAGCCACATGTCCTAGCTCCTCCTGCAGTCTTGTCTAGCTTGGAGGTGCTCTCTGGCTCCAGGGGCCGGTCACAGAATCTGTTTACTGCAGTAACATGTCCCGGACAGCACATGCTGCCCTACATCATGCTTAAAATGCCGGCCGCACGGCAACAGCACACCCTGTTGCAGTTGCAATGTTTAATTTCATTTGGTTGTTGCTACTATTTGGCCCCCATTTGGCAATAATAAGGGCGTATCCACGTTGGATCTGGCCCACCGACCGTCACCTCCCAGTGAGTGTCGGTTCATTTGGTGGCACCTGTCTTTGGGGTGGGGGGGCTGCACTGCAAGTTGGGGGTGGGCATTGAAGGTGGGGGGAGGTAATGTTGGGGTTTGGTTAAAGAAAAATGGCATGGAGGGGGGTACATGACTGCAACGCAATATGCCTGTACAGCAGGTGGGCGCAAGGTACTGAATGGTAATGAATATTACTGCAGGGATGTCCCATAATGCGGCATTATGTCACTTAATATCATGACATGGAATGTCTGGGGACTGAGTAACTTCACCAAAGCCCGCAGGATAACCCCCTATGCCCAGAGACATGGAATTAAAATACTCCTCCTTCAAGAAACACATGCCCTGGGGCACCTAGCGACATACCTTGCCCCGACCTGGGGCACCAACAGGTACTACACAAAGTATTCAACCCAGTCCAGGGGGGTACTTACTTTAGTTCACAAATCAGTCCAATTCTCACTGTGCACCAGTCACATTGACCCCGAGGGCAGATATGTAATCATTCACTACCTACTCGCCAACATGGAATGCCTCCTTGTGAGCACATATGCCCCAAACTTTGACGCTCCAGATTTCTTTGATGCAATCACCACCATACTTCTGAAATATATCGGTGTTCCAATCATATGGGGGGGAGACATGAACTTAATTCTGGACAATGAGCTTGACAGATCTGGGACCGCCCATAGAGCCACATCATGCCCGCCCAATAGAGTACATGCACACATGGACACATTGGGTCTCAAAGACATGTGGAGAGTTCTCATCCTGCAGGTGAGAGAACATACCTTTTATTCATTGGTACATGATAGCCTATCTAGGATAGACTTGTTTCTCATATCAGGTGGAATGGTGGGCAAGGCCATAGATACACAGATATTGCTGCGCACACTTTCGGATCACTCCCCGGTAACGCTGCGCATTACACTGGGACATGACCAGCCTCCCCGCTCCGTCTGGCGATCCAAGTCAGAGGCCCTCCAAGATATAGTTTTCAGAGCTGAAATCCTGGCTAATGGAGGCGTTCAAGGTCTTTATCAGGGGGATGTGCATCTGCAGAGAGGCCGGGGTCCTTAAAGACATTAAAAATAGCTTGCAGCGGTCGGAAGTGAAGCTAAAAGAACTTGAAAGGGAGTACAACTCTGCCCCTTCCCCGACCATACTAGCACAGATTAGAGCAGAACTGGAGACATTTGAGACCCACGCCCGGAGCGAGATACAATACCATACCCGTCCTGTGGCAGCCCGGAAATATGGTGAGGGGGACAGACCGGGAGGACATTGTCCAGACTAGTCCGTACAGAGGGTGGCAGAACTCGCAATGACTGCATCAAGGATGCAGGTGGCGCCCTGTGCTGGTCTGACCAACACATCCTCGAAACATTCACAGTGTTCTACCCAACCCTATATGGCCTCCAGCAAGAAGACAGCCCACAAGATACAGACCTTCTGCTGGACCAAATCCCCATGACCCTCCTCTACCGCGCGACCAGTGATCAGCTAGATGCTCCATTCACCCATGACGAGATAACCAAAGCTATCTCGAACTGTCCGAAGGGCAAGCCACCAGGCCCAGATGGTCTCACTTCGGAGTTTTATCAGGAGCATGTCGCCATTCTAGCACCCAAACTCCTCGAGGTTTGGAACGAATCACTTGGCTGAATATCCTGCCCCAGTCCATGCTCCCCAAGCCGGGCAAGCCACTGGACGAATGCGGCTCCTACAGACCCCCATCTCTAATCAACACCGACATGAAAATATTTGCTAAGATTATTGCGAGTAGGTTCCTCCCCATAAAGACCCACCTAGTTCACCCTGATCAGAGTGGTTTCGTCCCCGGTAGATCCACAGCCCTCAATATCTGCCGATTATTCAATGTTATGTCCGGAATCGACCCCAACGCAAGCGCCGTAGCGGTCACCCTCGATGCCCAGAACATTCGACATGGTGTCAGGGCAATACATGGGGGAGGTACTTCACAAAATGGGAATCGGCCCACGCATGATCTCATATATAAAACTGCTCTATACAAACCCCATAGCCAGAGTCGTTGTCAACTCTAACGTCTCGTCCCCCTTCGCACTCCATAGAGGCACCTGCCAAGGTTGTCCGTTCTCCCCAATACTATTTGCGCTTGCTATCGAACCCATGGCTGACAGTGTCAGAGACAAACATACACGAAAAGGTATACCCTGAGTTACACCCCGGAGATAATCTCATTGTATGCCGACAATGTACTTCTTTATATCAGAGACCCTGCTGCCCACTTAGACCCGATTATACGTGACATAACAAAAATTGGCACATTTTCGGGCTTCACCATAAATTATACTAAATCTGAAATTCTCCCGCTCACGGTGGCAACCTCCTAACCAACATGTGAATTACCCCTCCACCAGGGGGTATCAGATACCTCGGAGTTCAGGTATCCCTCACTAAACCTTCACTATTGGCTGACAACTACGTGGCTGCGGCGCAGCTTGTGGAGGCCCGGATGTTGAAATGGCGTATCCTCCCGCTTTCCTTATCGGGCAGACTGTCCCTAATCAAAATGATAATTGTCCCTAAGCTGCTCTACATCTTTGTTAATGTGCCGATCTGGCCCGGGAGACGATACTTCAAGAACCTACACACGACATGCACCCAATTTCTGTGGCACTCTGGTGCGGTTCGTAAGAAGTGGCAGCATATGACTCTTCCATATGAGAAGGGGGGCTTCGCTGCCCCAGACTTAAGTAGATACTGGACCGCCGTGCAAGCCCAACATGCCACACACTGGTATACATTCACTGATCCTCCCCCACATGTGAAACCCGAGAAGCTAGCAAGTGAAGAAGTCAACACCCTCTCTCTTATTCTCCACCATACATTTCATACTGACGCCCCGGCTGACCCCGTAGCAGCAAAAAACCATGGCGTGGAAACAAATGCTACAAACACAACCTGGCCACCACTCATACTGCAAGTGGCTGCCCATTCGGCAGTTCCCAGGCCTCAGCCCCACTCATGACAAACTCCTAATGAGACACTGGTATGACTTGGGCTATCGAGCACTGTCCGATCTATACCCCGAAGGGAAGTTCATCACCCCGCAGACATGGCGTCCCGGGCACTCCGGCTCGGCGCTGGAACTATTACAATATTTCAGGTTGAGGGCAGTAGTCCACGCCTGGTGGCCCTCCTATTCCGACGAACCCCCAGACTCTCCTGAAATCCACTATATAACCAACTTGGCTCGGGCTAGAGGCATAATATCCTTGTTGTACAAAATGCTGATGGCTAACCCTAAGGATATGATATGATATGATATGATATGGTATTTATAACGCGCCTATACACAGGTGTTTCAAGGCGCGACGAGGCAGGGAGGGGAGGAACAAGGGGAGACAGACAACGATCCTACTAGGCCAGTTGTCATTCAGATCGCGCAAGTGCAGGGGTGGGGGAGGGGGAAAAGTGCAAGGGGAAGGGGAGGGGGGAAGTGCAGTACAAGGTAAGTGGCGAAAAGTAATAAATAAATAGGGCCAGCTGGTGGCAAGTGCAAGATAAGTGCAGAACAAGTGCTGGGGAAGGGGGGGGGCTGTAGGGATACAGAGACAGTCCCGCAGTGCAGAGGGGTTCAAGGGCATCAGTGCAAGTGGAGAGTGGCTGGGCCCAGGACCGAGGCCGTTTAGAGTGGTCCAGTTTCAGGATCAGTGCAGTTTCAGTGAAGAATTAATTTGCTGTTCAGCAGGGGAGAGGGAGAGAGAAAGCAGAAGCAAAGAGGAAGGTTTTGAGGTGCTTCCGGACCCGGAGATGGTTCTCCTCAAGTTTCAGGGAGGCAGGAAGGCTGTTCCAGAGGGAGGCCAATGCCGCGGAGAGAGATCTACCCCCAGCTCGTTGCTTCGAGAAACGGCTAACCATGAGGGAGTTGGAGGCGGATGAGCGAAGGGCTCGGGAAGGAAGATATTTGGGAAGAGAGAGTTGAAGGTATTTAGGACCCAGGCCCCAGAAGGCCTTGTGGACAATGCAGAGGGTTTTGAACTTTATCCTCGCAGCCACTGGGAGCCAGTGTAGAGATTTCAGTCCTGGAGAGATACGGTCCCTGGGCTTGAGGCCAAGGACAAGTCTCGCAGTTCTGTTCTGGATGACTTGCAGAGGGCGGAGAGTGGAGGCAGGCAGATTAAGATAGAGGCTGTTACAGTAGTCCAGCTTCGAGAGAACCAGGGCTCGGGAGACAGTGAGCTTCTGGGGGAAGGAGAGGAAGGGAAGAATACCTCTGAGGAGGTGCAGCTGGTAGTGTGACCTCTTGGCGACGTCAGAAATATGAGGAGAGAAGGAGAGTGTGGAGTCGAAGTTATTGATGCACTGCAGTCGGCACGCGCCATGTGGAGCAGTGAACTGGGCCTGCCCCTCACCAATGCAATGTGGAGAAAGATGTGCATACACACCCGCAAGACCTCCCCAAATGCCAGATAGAGGTGTATGCAATATAAGCTCCTGAATAGACTATATTACACGCCACACAGGGTGGGCAGATTCCAGGCTCATACTTGCCCTAGATGTAAATCTTCAGATGCAGACCACATACATATGTTCTGGGCTTGTGAAGCACTGGGCCCATATTGGAGAGCCATTATAGATGCCCTCTCTGAGATAACAGAGTCCCACATCTCTCCTGAACCACTGGCTGTCCTGTTCAGAGTGTGGGATGAGCCTGAATCAAGAAAGATGTCCACGTTTTTAAATTTCGCTACTATGGTGGCCAAAAAATGCATATTGCAGTGTTGGAAGCGCCGCTCCCCCCTTCATTTGGGATGTGGCTAAGGGCCCTCACCTGGACTCAAATGTGTGAGGAGGACTACATTAATACCCGCCCATTGACCTCTCGCCCCAAGAATGTATGGACTGAGTTTTGCAGCTATCTGAACGGCAAGGAGGATATTGAACTTCTACCCCCCCCCCCTCCAGATGAAGTAAGCTTGGTTATCGCTGAACCTCACTGAATTGTAAGACTGAGTGCCTACTTTCACTTGCCACCCCCATGCATATGTAATGCCATTCATGTATCTGCAAATGTATATGTCTTGTGCACTATGTTGGTTGTCTGTTCTCTCTTCATGCCAATAAAGAAAAGTTTTTTTTAAAAAAAGAATAAACTTTTTGAGGAGTTTTAGGGTTATTGCTGACATCAGCATGGACATTTAGGCTTAAAAGTTGAAGTTGTAAGTGAAGAGTGATATATCACAGTTGTGGATTAATAGCAGTTCATTGCTAAATGTTTTAATGCCAAAAGGGAAGTGTCATGTGTGGAAGAGTGGGAGGACAGTATTTTTCATTTGAAGTTTCTGAAGTTTTGGGAAGTTATTGAAGTTGTGAGAGGGTATAGCATCCCTCAGAGATGGAGGGCAGAACCTTCTAAGTGAGGAGAAGTATTGTGAAGTGAAATATAGGCATAGCGTCCCCAGTGCAGGAAGGTAGCACCCTCCACATTAAGTGAAGTGTAGGGATAGTGTCCCCAGTATAAAGTGAAGTGTAGGGATATCATCCCCAATAGAGGAGACGAGCGCCTTCAATTTGATCTGAAGTGTAGGCATAGTGTCCCCAATAGAGGAAGGTAGCGCCTTCAATGTTTAGTTAGAAAAGGGATAGCGTTCCCAATAGGGCAAGGTTGCGCCTTCAATTGAAATGAAGTATAGGGATAGCGTCCCAATAAGTGAAGTGAAGTGTAGGGATAATGTCCCAATAAACGAAGTGAAGTGTAGGGATAGGGTCCCAATCAGTGAAGTGATATGTAGGGATAGTGTCCCCAATAGAGGAAGGTAGCGCCTTCAATGTGAAGTGAAGTGGGGATAGCGTCTCCAATAGAGGAGGGTAGCGCTTCCAATTTGAAGTGAAGTGTAGGGATAGCGTCCCATTACATGTGATGTGAGTTGTGTTCGTAGAGGCAAGGGAGATGGCGTGACGTGGATTTTGAGAATCTTAAAGTCTGGTAATACACATTGTAGTTCTCCAGGGAGGAGTGCTAGTTGGTGGAAGGTACGATCGTGCTGTGCACGAGGATGAAGACATATGGCTCCCACTTGCCTTTGTCATCTTGCATGGAGGTTGGAAATGTCCCATCTCCTTTCAAAAGTCCTTGGTCCTTGTGTGTGGCTGACATTTATAGTGGTGAATGTGTGCAGTGTGGGTGATGGATGTTTGCGTTATGCAAAGTTCACGTGTTTGTGGTGTTGTTGGAAAGGAGGGAGATGCGTTATGATGTGTTTCACGTGTGTGTGGTATTGTTGGAAAGGAAGGAGATGTGTTGTGAAGTACTTGTTCTGTATGCATGGAAAGCTGATGTGAGGTAGTGGAATGTTTGGTGATGAATGTAGTGCCAAGGTGCCAGCTCATGTCAGTTGAGCCTGGGTGATGGGACCCAGTGGTTCTGTACTTAACAGCTTGTTGTAACTTGCAATAAAGCTTATGTTAAGAAGCTACTGAAGACTACAAAAGTTACAATATTTCAGTTATGTTATGTTATTCTAACTCGTACCAAGCCACGCTCCATTTCTTATGGTCTTTGGGTGCTCAGACGGATCTGCAAATGAAGGGGGTCAGAGGATTAGTTAGTTGGTGGGTTAAGAGAAATAGTCCTTGATGTGCTGTTGGTAGCTTTAGTTCAGAAAAACCTGTCACTGTGTGGTGGTATGGTTTTAGTTGATTGTCATTGTGTGATGTTTTGTGTATGGTTGTATGCAGGTGTTTCATGTCCGTGTTGGGTGTTGTGCATAATTGGTAGAGTGCCTTCAGTGTGGGTGTTTTGTGGTGAAGGTCTGGGTTGGTTGGTGGGTATGCAGAGTGTTAGAGGGTTATTAGCAGGGATTGTCTGGGTGTTTTTTGTGTTGAGTTAGCCCTTTGGCCTATTTTGTTACTTTTCAATTTAGCATCAGACATTTCTTTGGATTGTCTAGTTTCATAGTTTCCTGGTTGCAGTGGTCTCTCTGGTGATTTCTTCAGCTTGGTTCAGTGAAAAAGACGTATTTTAAATAGCTCCCTGAATTGTAGGTGATCTTCTGCTGTTCGTATTTCCTTTAGTAGTGAGTTCCATAGTTTCACCGCTATAAGGGAGAATGCTGATCCCCAGAATCTTTGTTTTGCGTATTGTTTTGGTTCGAGGCGTATGTCGTTGATGGATCTTAGTGTTTCAAGTTGGTTTGTAGATGGTGATTTTCTTTTCCAGTTTAAATTCCGCTCCTTGGCGTTCGTGGATCCCTCTGTGTGTTTTGAAGAAGATTCATTTTTTGTAATTCAAAATGTTGCGTCAAATGACAAACAATTAGTGAAAAAATCTATTGACATTTAGGTGTTGCTGGCGCTAAGATGCAGCCCCAGGTATTGTGTCTCCCCATTAACAGGTTTAAAGTATTCTAGAAATGGAGCAAAGTGTCTGTGCCAGCACAACATTAATCTACATATCAGATTTGTGGCATGTTCTTTAAAGAGAAGACTCTAGAGCATTTTCAAGATTTGTCAGATTTGCTGTTTATTATTCAAACCAAAATAAAGATAATAATCCTCCTTAAAGGCTCTATTGTTTAACCATAATCATAGTCCTCAATAGTTAAACAAAATTGATAGTCCTCCTTAAAGACTTATTGGCTGATTTGCCTGTAATGTGCATACATACTATTCAGGTCCTTGTGCAGATCTGCGTTCTAGGATCCCATTGCCAGACTGAGGTATTATATTCAGTCCAGCATCCTTAATTAAGGGGCTTGTCACTTATAAGAAGATAACCTTTCTTTAAGTATGCTAACTGTTAGGAAAGATTTCATATTAGAATGTATTTTCCCTCCACGTGTCAGCCCCCAAACATGTTGCTGCTGTTTTACACCCTGATCTAACCTTTGCCAGAGAAGCGCAGCCCTCAGCTGCACTCCTTTGGGCTTTCGCTCACTTCTTATGGGGAAACTGACATGCCCTTAAGTTAGTCAGTACTGGGAGACTTTGTTTCCCTAGTCCTTTCCTCATGTTGCAGCGTTTGTGCAACATGTAACAAGAGTGCAATGTAACTTACTTTACCGCACCATTGGGTCTCTAGTCATTCCAAAGGCCCTAGAAACTCTCTCTGGACTTTTTATGAACTGTGCAGATGTGTCACGGACAGGACTGGTGGTAGCTATCATTTTCTAATGCTTTTAACCCTTTCTTGCCATGTTATCCGTACTTACTGCATTTGGCACAAATAGGTGGCCTGGCTCCAAAATGGCCATGCCACGAGGTTCTTTGTCCTGTCCTTTGACCATCTTGCCCCTTCACCTTCTCCAGGTTGAGCCGACCCTGGTCCCGTCCTTATTTGGTCATGCACTTTCCTGCGAAACGCTTCTGCATGCCTTGTGTGTGTGCCTCCAGGATGTGGGCTGGGATGTCTGTTCCCAATACACATCCTGGGTGCCAGAGAGTCTGGATTGTCCTGAATGCCTGGGATCACCGTGGTCCGTGATTGGTCCATGTATGGACTGAGTGTTTGTGAGCAGATCTCCCATTGGGTCCTCTCTGTTTTGGCGCGAAGGGAACTTTGGATAAGAGGAGGCCGAGATCACCACTACCATGTCAATCTCCTGAGTTCACACGAACAAAGGATAAGGAGCCAAGTATCCTGCAACAAGAAGCCGAGTCGAGGAACTGCTGGTGACCCGCTGGAAGGTTTGGCACCCTGAGCCTGCTGTCATCCGGCGAGACCCCTCTGCATCTGATCGTCCTCGAAGGTCTGCGAAGACGCTTCGACCCATTGGAATAATGGGACCAACTATTCTCGGCACCTTCATCAAACCCTGCAACTAAGCCTCTTCGGAAGTGTCCCTGGGCCAACCAGTGGGCTGACCAGCTTACGCGGGACGTTTGCTCTGTTACCGCCGAGGTTTCGCGGAAGCCCTCAAGACTTGGTATACTGCTTGCTCTGTGTCCACGGCACCCTCACACTGAATTTCGTACACTTGGCATTCCCAGGTCTGAAGTGAGACGAGCGCGCCCGGACCAGAGTAAACGCAGTTACTGTGTTGCCCTGCTGTGGCAACGACCTGTGCAAAGTTCGTTGCACTTGTGACTCCTTTGACCCTGAAACCTGCTGCAGAGGAATTGGGCTGGTTCCTCCACCTGGAGCAGAGAAATCGCCCCTGTCCCGTTTGGGAATCCCCACTGTACCACGGAAACTACACAGTGTCGAGACGTCCTGATTGTCGCATTCGAACCTGCCAGCGAAGTGAACTGTACTGGCGAAGTCTGGGTCTGCCTGCAGGGACCGGTGAGTAGTCCATAACCCAACCGGTGGCCCCTAGTGCAGGAGCCCATTTTTACACATGAAGTGGCCCCCGAGATCCCCTTTCCTTTCCACAGCTATTGCGAAATAGCAACTCCATCCCGCACTCTCAACCTGCCTCTGCCCTCATGTGGAGGTCCTGCTTGAATAGTGGGGACTTGTTCTTCATCAACCTTATCCACCTTCCTGAGCTGCTAGTGACCCTTGAAGAGACCCTATTTTGTCCCTTGGCACAAGCACGTGCCTGTACTATTGAGCATAAGGCTCCTCTCTTCGTAGGGCTTGGACTGCCTCTTAGTTAGGTGTATTCTTGATGTGGAACTGGGTCTAAAGATTACTTGCACTGCCTGTTTTCCTCCCCATCTAGGTGCTCTAAACATTTTGTGCCTTTTTAATCCGTTAGACCCCTCTGGTCTTGTATATATATTGTGTTGATTGTGATGTATTGGTTTACTTTAGTATTATTGTGATTCTTTGCTATGGTCTATGTTACAAAGGCCTTGTAATAAATGTATCTATATTTTTAATATAACACCTGTCTAGAGTCATTTGTAAGTGTCCTTGCTTTGTGTGCTCATTGAGGTCTTTCAGTCACCCTCACCCCTCTTGAGACTTAGGGCCTCATTACACGGTAGGCGGTGGACCAAGGTGCTAATAGCACCTTGGTCCATGCCGGTAAAATACCGGCACCGCCTTGGTGGAAAGGGGAATTATCGCCCTATTCCAAGGTTGGCAGGGCTTTAATTCCCCCTTCCACCATTGCCCTTCCCCATTCCCATCTTTGCCCCATAGGGCATAATGGGAATGGGGAAGGTGCTAATTACGGTACCGCAAATTTGCGGTGCCGTAATTAGCACCACGGTCCCTTAGCGGGTTGGTTTTAAACGCCTGCTAAAAGCAGGTATTAAAGTACCTACCCGCTAAGGGACCTCGTAGTAAGGCGGTAAGGGTTAACGGTCACCGGTACCATTACCGGTGACCGTTAACCCTTACCACCTACCGTGTAATGAGGCCCTTAGTCTTGTCCGCCTGCCATAGCTACCCTGATTGAGTTCAGAAATCCCTCTTAAAACTAACATCAACAATCATTGAGAATATAAAGACAATCTGTCTGATTTCAAACACTATGGGCCTCATTAGGACCCTGGCGGAGAGGGTGTTACGCCAGCGTAGTGCATGGCGTACCTCTCCGCCATACTACGAGTTCCCGTAGCGCCATGGCGGCCTTTTCCGCCTGGTTTTACCAGGCGGAGAAAACCATGGCGCTACGGGACCTCGTTGTTAATTACGCCACCGTATTTTACGGTGGCGTAATTAACTCCTTCCCCACTCCCATTATACCCTATGGGGCAAAAATGGGAATGGGGAAGGGCAGAATGGGGATTGGGGATTTACCGCTCCGCCGAGGTCGGAATGGGGCGGTAAATCCGCCAACCCCCATGGCGCTATCGGCGGCTTTCCGCCATGCTTCGCGGTGCATTTAGCACCGCGAAGTCCGCCTGGGTCCTAATGAGGCCCTATGTAAACTATTGAGTCACTAATACATTATGATTTCTTACAGCCCCTCCTGATGAGTAACACAAACTAAGTGGTGAAACACGTGTAGAGGACTTACCTGGTGACCAGATTAGCATTTTGTTTGAACATTAAGGACTAACCATTGGAGGACTTACATAATGTTTGAACATTAGGAACCAACACTGAGCATGAGGACCTGAATATTGTCTATGAAACTTACAGGCGAATCAGCCAATTTGTTTATTGACTGGCAGCCAATGCAGTGTTTAAAAAAGGAGACAGAAACTAATGAAAACCATCACCTTGCCGAAAAAATTGACAGGTCCCGTGACTTCGAACCCCCAGAAAGCCTCAACCCGTGCTAGAGCAGTGACCATGTTAATCCTACCCAGGAACCTGGTTTTACCTGTTAAATCGCTTATCCATGAGAGAAGCTCAAAGAAACCAGGTGGAGTCCTAATTCAATTAATAAAGGAGCCCACAGAAGGGATCAACTACCTCTTAGACAACGAGAGGGCGAGTGAAAGTGTGGAAAACTCCCTCATGGATTTATCTGTCTACTCAGAAACAAACGATTCATGGGGCGAAGAAACGGGGTCAAATTCATCAGCAATTGAAAGCTGCACCGACGATGATGACCCCCAAGAAAAAACCAAGGGGAAAGGTGCTGACCAAAAGCGGGAAGGGGTAAACCACTCTGCTGTCCTCATCAACTCTTCACTGGCAAATCTGAATGTACCGGTAGCAGATCTAACTAAGAAACCTACGTGGAAATCTAGAGCTCACAGTCCGAGAGAAAACCTGGTACGCTCTCTGGTACAAGATAGGGTGGACAGGGTCACCCCAAGACTCTCGGACTATGGAACCCTGTAAAGTAGGAGGAACTCACTGGCACTGAAGTATACAGAGAATGGGAAAAACAACAGATTTCAAATTGACCAGCCAAACGACACGAGAAGAACAGTGTCATGGGCGGAAAATCCAGAAACGGAGTTAACATCTGGGCCAATTAATAAAAATGCCGACAAAGGGCCTGAGACAAGGGTTACTAAGGGACATTTCAGATTGCTATTGGAAAGAACACTAGGGTACGAGGATAACCTGACCATGAATCGTGCAAATGTCATGAGACATTTGCATTCCCTTGACTCCGCAGACCAACTAAAATCAAAGGACATTGATTGGATCGAATTTCTCAACGACCAGCACCATGATAGTGTGGTTCTCCACATGGGGGAACGGAAAATCAGACGTTCACTCCTAGAGCTCGGCCCTAAACTTAACCTCTGTGGGTTTGTGCTCAAGGAGATGGAGGAGGGTAAGCAAACACAGTCTGAAGGTTCCAAGGACAGGGAACATGATGTAGGAAGATCCCATAAATCAACATCAGAAATTAAGCAGGGCCCCACAATGCAGGCTGTGAAGAAGGCTCAGGATGTCATAGAGGTTGACATTAGAGGGTCCTCCTCTCGCATTTTCTCGGAAAAATCTGGGGAAAATTCTGAGAGCAGTCTAGAGGACTGGGTTGGTTGGCTGGGTTCTTAGCAATCAAATCATAATGCCAGCAGTACCTCCGGGGTGTTCAACAAATGACCTCATCAAAAGGGAAAAAAATCTTGAGTTGGAACAGAAGGGGGTTCTCCCATTTGCTCGGGAATCAAGCTGTGGTCCTAACCAACTATGACCTATTCTGCCTACATGAAACATGGTTGTGCGACCTTTCACTCTTAGATGGGTTCAAACTATTTCTAAACCCAGCAGTAAAGGGGCCGAAAGGGAGACCAAGTTCGGGTCTCTTATTGGGGATCAAGCGAACATGTGGTCTAAGGGTGCTCTCATCTATAAATAAGAACCCATGGATTCAGCTCACCACAGTTCAAATTTCTACCAAAGTTCTGGACCCCTCATTGGAATGGAAGTTGCTTGTATGCAACATCTACTGGAGACCCACAGAAAGTCAAGAGGACAGCTTCAAAGAAGTGCTTTTAAAAGCCATAGACAACGCTAGGTTCATGTGTCCCAAACTGCAGGTCCTCCTTTGTGGTGATTTCAATATGGAATGCTTTGATAAAATGGGGAGCAAAATTGAGTTTCTACCTCTGTTCGCTACAAAGAACATGACAAGAGGGGTCAGCCTTGAGAGAGAACTTACGTGTAGGAACATCCTGATGGTAAACGGAAGTCTGTGGGGTGATCAACCGGCTGCATCAACTTGGAAACGTGCTAATCAATTTAGCACGTTGAACTACATTTTCGAAACAGAGGAAATGATGGGGGAACTAACATCGTTGAAAGTGGTTCTCGCAGCACAGAGTGATCACAATATCCTGGAACTTGTAAGTGAGGACTGGGACAAGCATTTTACTCTACCAATTCAAAACTTACCGGATTACCATCTTGGTCCCGGGTGGAAACAGACTCCGAATTAAGAGAAAAGATACAGGCTTGGTACTGGACTCTCTTATGAAGTTAAATTCTGATGAGCATGACTAAAGTGCTAACCTCATTGAATATACCGACGTATTGAAGGTCTTTCGCACAAAGGAGGCAGTTACGGGTGGTCCTTCAATCATTAGGCACGCTTACGACCATCAAGTAGCCGCCAAATAAAATGGTTGTTCGAAGAGCCAGGAGGCGATTTGTAATTACTAACAAACCAGTTGATCTACTCCTGTACAAGAAAACTAGAAACAGCTATAGAAAGTCAACAAGACAGTGAGAAGATGATAAAACTGATAACCAGTAAAAACATCTCTGGCATTTGGAAATTATTCAATGACATTAGTACTCTTCTGAACTCAAAAACTGTAAACCCTATAGCAACCACGGCCTGGGAGAATCACTTCCAGAAACTCTACTCCACGGGGAAAGTCTGTGGTCCACAAAAACATCTACTTTCGGATGAGCCCTGGGATCTCAAATTTGAAAAACAGGATATTGTGGACTTTATTATTAATTCAAATTCTTCTAGGGCCGCTGGGCCAGATGGCGTCACAAACGACATTCTCAAGCAAGACCCGGAGAAATGGGCCCTATTCATGACATCTCTGTTCATTGATATAAAGAGACTCAAAAGGATACCCCATTCTTGGACCAGGTCAATAATTGTACCGATTTTCAAGAAGGGCAACAGGTCTGTGCCTGCGAATTACAGACTGATCACCCTCTTGGATGTCGTGGGTAAAATATTCGCCGCAGTGATCCTGAGACACTTGAATAACTGAAGTCAGCTGTCAAACCACCTAGACCCCTGGCAATCGGGTTTTCGCAAGGGGATTGGGACATCCTTGAATGTCCTAATCATTAAGGAAAAAATATATAAAACCATCTACATTGCACCTATAGACCTGGAACAGGCATTCGACTCTGTCAATAGTAGCCTCTTGTGGAACAAACTGTGGAAATGGGGTTGTCCTAATAATTTGAGAGAACCCCTGGAGGCACTACACAGTGGAAAAACTCTCAGAATCAGACTGGACAGACAGGGTACCCTTTCAAATAGTGTTGTTACTCAGAACAGGCTGAAACAGGGGTGTCGTTTGGCACCGGCTGTATTCTGCCTATTCATATCCGATATGCATGAAGCCTTTGGAGCAGTAAGAAGCTTCCCACCAAAGATCACAGGGACCTCTGTGGGCAGGCTGCTGTTCACTGATGATCTTCTTTTACTAGATCAGACTGTAATAGGTCTTCAGTGACAACTAAAAGCATTAGAGCTGTATACAGGAAAATGGTCTCAGAATAAACCCAAACAAATCAAAAATTCTGAGTTTAGGTCCAAGAACCAACGTCAAAAACCTTAGGTGGTACTTATCGGGGGAAGCTGTACCTGTGGTCCCGTCAATGGTTTACCTTGGAGTTACTCTAAACGATAGTATACAAGATGGACTGGTAAAGTCACAAATTTGGCATCCCAAGCACTTCTAATCAAGCAACGCTACTGTTCGTTCTCACTCCGACCACTCATAGGGCCTCATTACGACCCAGGCGGTAAGTTACCGCCTGGGTCGTACCTTTACCACCATGGCGTAAACTACGTTTACGCCATGGTGGTTGGCGGACTTACTGCCCCATTCCGAGGTTGGCGGGGCGGTAAGTCCCCAATCCCCATTTACCCTTACCCATTCCCATTTTTGCCCCATAGGGCATAATGGGAGTGGGGAAGGCGTTAATTACGCCACCGTAAATTACGGTGGCGTAATTAACAACAAGGTCCCTTAGCGCCATGGATTTTAACACCTGCTAAAAGCAGGTGTTAAATCCTCCATGGCGCTAAGGGACCTCGGAATCAGGCGGTAAGGGTCGGCGCTGTTTACGCTGCCGTAAACCCCTTACCGCCTGGGTCGTAATGAGGCCCATAGACTTCTACAAATTAAAAGTATCACCTGTTTTAACCTACGCTGCCGAGGCTAACTTTTTTTCTTGCTCAGGAGGTTTGGCGCTTGTTGGAAGGCCTATTTTGGAAAAGAGTCCGGTGATTACCATCATCCATTCCCCTTTAATGCGTGAGGAAAGAACTAGGGTTCACCTCATTCTACATTGCCATGGTTTGGAAATCACTAACCCTCTATAGCAAATGCCTGCACCCTCTGGAAAGAAGTGGATTTCTGGCCATAAATGAAGCACTGTCCGGTAGACAGATTCCAGCCTTAAATACATGGCAGATAACCTGCAAAGGCATTCTGAACAACATCGCCCAAAACACAGACAGGCTAATGCAAAATCCACTCAGGGTAAAGAAAAAACCTTTAGACTTGGATTGGATTGTTACCTTGGACAGGCTTAGTGCTCTCCCGTCTATATCCCTGGGCATGGACAAACACTTCAGTAGAGGTACAGTGCTTCCATACTTGGACAAATTCCCTTCATACTCAGAAAGGCAGCACTTTCTGAGATTCCGTCTAAACCTCCTCCCTACAAGGGAAGTACTAGGAAGGAGGATCAAAAAGATGGAAGATCAAACTTTGTTATGTCGTTGCTGTGGACTGGATGCAGAAACCATACAGCATTTGGTGATGAATTGCGTTCCACTCTCTGTTTCTAGAGAAAAATGGTTGGGAACACATTTTGAAAAACTAAAATTTAAATCTCCTCATGTGAGGTGGTCCATTTTAAGATGGGGAGGAAAAGTATCTCTGACTTTGGCCTTGATGAACTTTGTGAGAGAGATTTTTCTAATGCTGGATATGTAGTTCTCTGGTTTTCCTTTCTGCCTTTTTCTCCCTATATAGTTGTTGTATTTTTCTATTTTATTCTGTTTTTTCTTCTTTTTTAATTTTTCTACAGTGCATTTAAAGTTTTCTTGGAAAGTAATTGATGCAATAATAATTAAACAAAAACTTAAAACATTGTCTATGAAATTTACAGGGGAATCAGCCAATTTGTTTATTGACTGGCAGCCAATGCAGTGTTCTTAGTGCTGGGGTGATGTGTTCTCGTCTAGTGAGTCTCAGGAGTAGTCTTGCTTCTGCATTCTGAATTCATTGTAGCTTCCTCATAAGGTATTCTGGAATTCGGAGGTAGATGCTGATGCTATTCTTGACATGATGAGAGAAATGACGGTGAGTGTTCTCTCTGTGAAAGAGGGGTAAGGAAGTATCTTCTTGATCATATGTAGGTGGAAGAAGCATTTCTTTACTACTGTGTTGACTTGTGGTTCTAGTGTTAGTCCATTATCAATTAGAATTCAAAGTTTTTTTAGCACTTTGGATGGTTCTGGTGGGTTTCCTAGCTCAGTGGTCCATGGAATGAGAATGTTGTTCAGCAGGTCATTGGGTGCGATCACGATTTCAGTTTTTTCCAGGTTGAGTTTAAGGCTGTTGGTGTTTATGCACTGGTTTAGTTCAATGAGGCAGTTAGTGAGTGTTGGGTTGTGTTCTTTGCTGTCATGGATTTTATAGATGATTCCGGTGTCATCTGCATATTCATACTGAACTGAGCATTATCACAAAGGTAACACACAATCTTACCATACCATACTCAAGCATGCGTTATGATTCAAAGATGTAACCCATGTAATGTTTTAGTAAGAATGCAAATGCCCAATGACAAACACTCAATTTATTACAGAAGAGCTGTTTGGTATGGATTGGCAGCCTAGTTAGTATACTCTTTGAAACGTACCAAGGGTAGCAGCCATAAAAAATAAAAAGCAAGTTAAAGTAACAAAAGTAAAGATCAATGTACTAAGCACCAATAATATCATCCTTAATAACAAAATTAGCAACAGTAGAAAAATAATGTACCAGCATGGAAATACAGAAGATCTTAAAACCAAAATTCCACTTGTCTATACAAAATAGATATAATAAACATGCCAATATGATGCTCTGGTTCTGTGTCAAAGAGCAGCCGATTTATACCAGGGCCCCCTCTAATTTGTATATTAGACAGCACAGGCAGAGAGAAAACACTTTCCTAGCCAGACCTAAAAATGGGAGATCAGGAGAGACAAAAATTTGGTAGCAAAGTGAAGCTGTTTCCATAGGACAGGAGAAGAGTGTGGTGCGTTGTTGGGAAAGGAGAAATATTGAAAACATGTGTGGCCTGATTCAAGGACGGGTTTTATAATGGTGCAATCCCATAGGAAAATGTTCCATGAATCAGGCCCTTGGAGTCAGCATCAGTATTAGAGAAAAAGCATGTACACCATTCCCAGGCAGGTAAATGCTTCTCTTACATGATGCATATTATATAAGCACCAGTAGAATTGCATAGTATATAACAGTCACGTGCACCATCAAAAATAGCTCCTGCTTCAGCAATGCGATCACCACAAATCTATTGTAATGGAGTTATATGAAATGTCATGTCAAACTCTAGCAGCAGTGTAAGGGCCAACAATACAGTAGGGAAGTAGAAACCCTGGACAATCATGGACAAATCATGTTACTGTGCTGTGAGTACCTCTGTACTAATGTAGCAAGTTACAAATACCATCATGCCCAACACTAGATGCACTGTACGTGGCAATAATATACTAGTTTAGTAGAGCCGCATGGACCATCAAGTCAAACTCGTACTACCGTATTATTGCGAAAGAGGTATATGGACCATCAATTCATTCTCTTGTTTTAGTTCAGTGTTGACCACTACAGGAGCTTAAAAGACCCCCACGGACCAACATGTTCCTCTCCTACTGTAGTGCAGTGACCACTACTATAATGGTATTATAGAGCCCCAATATCCATCATATTCATCTGCTGCTGACAGGCATGGATCACCAACATGCAAGTGCAGTAGAGTCATGTAGACCATCATGGAAGACTCCTACTGCAGCACAAAGAACTCATCTGCATTACTGTAGTAGAGCCCCAATGAGCAATCATGTAAAACTCATGCTGCAATTTAGGAATTAACACTGTGCTATGGAAGAAGGGTCATATTCTTACCCCCGTTTGTGGGACACCCCAGCACTAGCTCAGTAGTGCCCCACAGACTGTGGGGGTGGACCTCCAATATCCATACCTAAAAATAGGCCCACCTCTTAAGAAGTGAGTACACACTTGTCCGTAAAGCAAGTATATGTATGCCTGTGCATGTTTATTCGAGACCACTGCATCCCCCAAAGTGGCTTCCCTATCTGCAAATATCCTTTCTCGTGTGTGCATTTGCAGCTCCTTGCTTCCCATCTTTAGGGGCTACGTGGCATGCCACGTGACTACATCGTTTTCATAATGCATCAGCAGATATTCCAGATGGCTATGCACATGCAAATTAAAATGTATCAACTTGTACACAAAGTAACACTAATAGTAACACTCAGCCTATTCTCATAAACTGCTCTAGATACATGCTGAATTGCAACATCGCGCCAACATCTCCGTCACCCCAGTCACCAATATAGCGTGCAATGCGAATCACTCTTTCCCATTGACACCATCATCAACCACCCAAACAAGACCATCTTGTCTAACTCCTGCTGCAGTGCAGGGATCCTAGTGTTGTAGAGTCAAATGGTGCTGCATTGCAAGGGTCATCTCCATAGTAGAGTTGTAGAGTCCCATGTGCCATCATGTCCTAATTTTGCTGCATTGTAGGGATCACAACTGTGCTAGATTCATAGAGTCAATTGACCATAATGGCCCACATTCACTACAGCACAGGGATCACTGTTGCACTCGTGCAATTGACTGCATTAACCTCCACCCCACTAACCTGCCCATCCACCCCCCTTACACCTTACAGCACAGACTCTGTCCAGGTAAACATATAGTACAATCAGCCCCATTGTTTCCTAATTGACATCCAACAAACTCTCCATATGTCCACAAACTCTCAACACTGCCGCCCATTCTACACACTCTGAACCATTCGTGATTAAGGGCTGAACTAGCTAGCAATCAACCGAGCCTGATAACACTTCTTAACCTTGCCCTCTGGCAACACAGAATGCTTGAGACCTAACCCAACGCACCTATAATCTTATTAGCACACAGAAAACAGGTGTTACTGATCTGCATGCATCACCGTGATAGATTTTGCTTCTCACCTTTGCTTCTCCTCCCCTGCCCTCTAATTCAAACAGTTCCTTCACTCTTAGGAGGCCAATCTTTACATCACAATAGTAGATATGTACCAAACAGTTAGTGATAACGGTCTGGGCATTTCCCAATATGAGATGTATCTGGATGTCTTCTGCATAAAGTTGTGTATTATTTTGTGCATTTACAGGAGCCCTCGATTTGTTTTGTCACCTTCATTTCCATTACCTTGTGCTAAAAGGTAGACTTGAGATCTTCCACGTTCCTCAGTTCTGAAGGTTCAACATTTCTTATTTTTCATAAAGGTATTTTGATTGCATGCATTAGAGGGTTTGGTGCACAACCCTAGGATAAATATGTGATCAGTAATGCCAGGTTTTAGGAAGTTGTACTAAGTCTTTAATGCTGCCCTACGTGATGCTAATGGTAAGATAGATTCCATCATTTTACAATCTCTGCTTTCCATATTTGCAGTGGTCGAAAGTGGGCAGGAGCAGTTGGGAGCGATGCTGCTTTGCTTGTTGTATTACGTCTTTACTGTTCTTATACTTATTTTGAAAATAAACAGTTCCAGAATGGTTTAGGAAGCAGTTGAAACCTGCACTTCAGTGCACTGCACGGAGCGTTCCTTTAAACCGCAGGCACATTTGTTTGGGGTTTGTGTTGTGTGTGGGAGGAGACGTTGTGACAGGGGCTGTGGGCAGAGGGGCAGGCAAGCAGGGAACACAGCTGCGCTCCTTCTTTTCATAAATTTCCACCACTGCGTATTTGCCCATCTGATCTGTTTGATGCATGAGGAGGACAATGGAGCTGAGGTTACGGTGATGTGTGGATACAATTAAGTTTCCAGGCAGTCGTGTATCTTTGCACAGATTGTTTCCATCACACCAAGGAAAAAGGACTGTAATACTTCTACTGCTGGTTGGACAATTATGAAGAGTTCCCCACAAATGTTGGATATCTCCAGAATCCAATCTCTGAAGTGTGACTATTGTGTGCTTTTGATTGCTGCATGTTAAGGTCTCTGATAGATCTTTCATACAGTTCTATCAGTTTCCATTATGGTTTGTGTCCTAATTTACTTTAATGTGCAATAATCCCAGAGACAGCGGGCCAATACCGTCCATGGTAATGCCCCCAGGGCCCATAGTTACCCCAGGGTCATTACTGCAGCCCTGGAACACTAACGGCTGACACAATGTTTACAAGAGGCATTTCTTTTGCCATTTGAAAAGATTTCATCGCAGTACGCGTTAGTTCTAGGAACAATAGAACATGCGTACGTGTACTGCTTCATTAGTACAGAGCAACAGTGTGCCACTTTGGGCCAGGTTGCTCTATACTAATGAATTCTATACTAATGAATGGGAGGAAACTGGCCACCTTGGAAAAAAGGGAAGGGACTACATGTGGTCCCTTCTCTCTTTCCATGGTCACCAGAAAAAAAAGAGAGCGTGTACCCGGAGCGCGATGCACGTAAGTGTGTCCACAGGATTACACTGTGGTATGGCTCGGAAACAAGCCAATCCCCGCTAATTGTATCCCATGGAATGTCGCCACCAGGTACTAATGTTCTTTTATCCTATTTCACAATAGCTAACTCTGCTGTGAACCTCTGGTTAGCTGCCATTGGCAATCAATTACTGTTACTGGCCCTGGTTGCGGTGCACATGTCTAAGGCGGCTGCAATGTTCTTCTTAAGGAATGCCAATGATCAGTCAGGATCACATTCATTTCCATTGGAGAGGAAATTGAGGGATACGTCTGGTAAGGTTTTCAGGTGATATTCTCATTAGGTCTTATATGCAGAACCTCACAGTAGTGTGAATTATCCTGCAATATATATTAGTTTACATTATAACCTGAGATGAAATCAGAAAGTGGTTGGATTGTTCGGTTGCGGTTATTTCTAACTTTTCAATGTCAATGTGTTCACAAAATATTAGACCTGAGTCCTGCTTTTGTTTGGGATTAGGGTATGTGGATGAATCAGAGTAGGTTCATGTTCTCAATGAGGATACTGCCTTGTTTCCTATTTTGATTATGAAACAAGACTTTAATGACTATACCACCTGACAGCAATAAAAGCAGATATACATTTCCAGGAGAAACAAGAATTACACAATGTGTTGACCGAGTAAAACTCACCACTCCTACCCTTCATCCACCCCCAGAGCTGCAGCCACCTCAGGTAAGCAGCACATATCTATTTGGGGTAGCCAAACCCCTGAAAATGTTGAGGGGTGATCCAAGAGTTCCACATTTCCTCTTTCTACAGCCTTGACTGGCCATATTGTGTTCAGCCAGATAATTTGTGTAGGCATTATGTTCCTTCTCTCTTGTCCACCTTTGACTACCTTGGCTCTGAGGAACAGATATGTAATCAGAACCCAAGTGTTTGGCCCTGGGCGATACCCTCCTCCCTGACCCAAATAAAAATACTCTACCAATCAGTCCTATAATATTGTTAAAACATTCTTGTCTAAAGTGTTCGATAAATATATAAAACAACTTTATTGTTTTATATTTATAACACCATCTGGTGTGGCCCTACTTGTGACACCTATCCAATTCAAATTGTTCCTGATCTTTTTGAAACACAGTTCCATTGTAGTCGATACATAATTAAAGTCGTATATGTGCTATAAAAACTTAATAAGGTGTGTTTCTGTCAAGACACCCAGACACTCAGAATGATGGTCCCCTTTTATAACAGGAAAGATTTCTTGAAATATTGTTCTTTAAATGAGATTTAACAAGCCTCAAAAGATGAAGTGTTGGACAGGGGCAACCCAGTCCCACCCCTCTAAGAACTTTAGAGTAAAGTGAGCTGCATTCAAAGCACTAGGATGGGCCACGGGGAGGAGGGACAGTGGTAGGACCACACCACAATATAATCAATCCACAAAGCGTAGCACAGGCCATGAGCAAGACTGCCATTTTGCGCAGATGTTAGTAACCATAGTTAGGAGACAAGGCCTGCACTGCAGATGCAGCATTTAATGCACTAGGCCCTAATTGTGAGATGAGGGAAACCTCTAGCCATGCCCAAGCTCCCATGAGGACAACCCACACCCCCAACCGCCATGAAGTTCATTCATTGTTCTAACAGTGTTGCAAAGATGTTTTTCTACCTGAACGGAATGTGCCCTACAAGACCGCAATCATAGACCGGTGGCTGGTGTGCTTGCTATCTCACACTGGCCAAAGCATGATCCGGCCAGGCCCGAGGCAACCATGAGTTAAAGCCCATATAACTGACTAATCCACAAGTTCCCTGAATTCCATGGCACAAAGTGACCTTCACCACCAACCCTAAAGTAACAAGTCTTGAATGTTCAAAGAGAATAGGCATTGCACTTCTTTGAGCTACAATCATATGATTTGTATTGCAAGGTGCTTGGATGAATAAATTATAGTTCAAAATGAGGGTGGACCCTGGAGCCGGATGGCACAAATGGGAATGAGTGAAATGTGTGTATGGAGGTCAGAGTGCCCAGATCCTCCTTTGTGCCAGTCTTAAAGCCTGCCAGGTGCACAGTATAATGATGAAATAGCATTGTGTTAGGAGTTTAGTTAATTTGTTCTTTGACCTTCGTCGGTGAGAAGAAGAAGATCTCTGCAGCACCCACGTGATGGAAGAAGGACAGGCTTGGCTGGAACCAATGACCTGGTATCTGTCAGGATTACCACAAAACATCCGGACCTAAGTCTACAACAGCGTACCTTGCACATCTCAAGTAAACTCCGTCCCGCTCTTAATGAGCCAAAACGCTCTTTCCGAACTGGTGCTGCCATGTTACGATGACGATTATGGCGTCCTCTCCACAAGCAAGACTACCACGCTATAGGGAGGAGGAGGAGCCAAACGAGGTCACGGCTACCCGTTATAATGCTTCCGGGTAGCCGTACTCGCTGCTTCTGATTTCGTTTGAATCACAGCTCTTGTACCTATGTCCTGTTTCCCTTGGCTGTGCCTGTTATTGTTTTTGACCTTGATCGCAGTCTGTGTTTTTGACCGCCTTGTTTTCCTGTTTGCTACTGAACTGCTTACACACTGCCGAACCCCAGAACACTGTTGACCTGCCTTTTCCTACTGTTTGTCTGCTACTGAACTGCTTACACGCTGCCGAACCACGGAACGCTATTGACCTGCCTTTTTCTACTGTTTGTCTGCTACTGAATTGCTTACACATTGCTGAAACCCGGAACGCTGTTTGACCTGCCTTGCCTACTGTTCTATCTATACTGTACGCACATTGCTGAACCCCGGAATGCTGTTTGAATTGCCTTGCCTACTGTTCTATCTATACTGTCCGCATGTTGCTGAACCCCAGAACGCTATTGGTTTTCCTTGCCACCTGTCTATCTACACTGCAATGCCCACACCTTGATGAACCCCAGAACTCTTGACCATCCTTGCAAAAACAAAATAAGTATTCATCCTTGATTGAAACTTGGATTCATCTCGCCGGGTTAAAGGAACAACGATCCGACAGTACGGCATTACCTGGGCATCATTGCAACCATTTTACCTGGCAGCACAAACGGCTTTTGAACATCTAAAGTCTTCGTTCACCTCCGCTCCTGTTTTGATGCATCCTAACCCCGACCTACCATTCGTGGTAGAGGCTGATGCCTCGGATGTTGCAGTAGGGGCCATCCTTTCACAGGAATGCAAAGATAGCGGGGAGCTACACCCAGTAGCCTTTCATTCCAGGAAACTCACCACCTATAAGGCTAATTACACTATTACCGAAAAGGAGCTCCTGGCCATTAGGGCCGCTTTCCTCGTATGGTGTCACCATCTCTTGGGGACTGCTCTACCGGTTCAGGTTTTCACAGATCACCGAAATCTCTTGGCGCTCCAGTCGGTAAAATGCACTACCACCAGACATGCCTGTTGGCATGAATTTTTCTTCATGTTCCATTTCCAAATTACCTACAGACCTGGTTCCCGACACTCTAAAGCAGATTCTCTTTCCAGTTACATGGTGTTTCACCATCTTCAGTGGATGAAAAAACCATTCTTCAACCTGCCCAGGTAGCTTGTGCTTGTGGAATACAAAAACCCTTACGATCGGAACTAATACAATGGGCTAGGTCTAATCCACGAGTCGTCCACGACCTGAATCTGACTCTGGTTCATGGCATTCCTTACCATGATGGAATGATGTATCTCCCAGACTCAGAAACTCGTACTACTGCTATGCAGTGGTGCCATGAAACCAAATTCTCAGCTCATCCTGGCGGTCGAAAAACCCTGGAGTTACTACGACGCTTGTCTTGCTGGCCGAAAATGTCTACAGATGTTCTGGATTACGTAGCCTCCTGTGAAATTTGCGCTCAATGCAAGGTTTTTCTGACCAAACCTATTGGTCTATTACAACCATTGCCGGTTCCTGAAGAACCATGGGTCATGATCTCTACGGACTTCATTGTCGAATTGCCGTGCGATCAAGGTCATGATACTGTATGGGTCATTTTCGACTACTTTACGAAATTGGCCCTTTTTGTGCCGTGAAAGGGGCTTCCTACGGCACCTGCTTTGGCCAAATTATTTTTGCACCATGTGTTCAGACTGTTTGGTCTTCCTTGTGCGATTGTAACGGATCATGGATCACAATTCACGTCTCGTTTTTGGCATGCTCTCACCGCCTCCTTGGGTATCGAGGATCGTTTTTCCACCGCATACCATCCCAGACGGATGGGCAAACAGAGAGGTTGAATGCTACTCTAGAACAATATCTGCAATGTCTTACTCTGCAACACCAAGAGTCCTGGTTACCCTTGTTGGACATGGCAGAGTTTGCATAAAACAACTCAGTGCATACTTCCACCAGAACCTCGCCCTTTTTTGCTATGTATGGGCGTCATCCTCGGACTCTGCCCATGCAGCCGAACCTGTCACCCTCTAGCCTTGCTGCCGGGGCCTGCGTACGTGACTTGGCAAAAATACGGGATGAGGTTTCATCACACTTACGGAAGGCTAAATTACAACAAAAGGCTCAAGCAGACGCACATAGACTCCCAGCGCCCGTGGTTTAGGTTGGGTTCTAGAGTTTGGTTGGCGACTAGGAATCTTCGTATCCCAGGCATAATCGTCATGGTAACATGGCAGCACGAGTTCGGAAAGGGCGTTTTGTTTTTGACCGCCTTGTTTTCCTATTCGCTACTGAACTGCTTACATACTGCCGAACCCCGGAACACTGTTGACCTGCCTTTTCCTACTGTTTGTCTGCTACTGAACTGCTTACACGCTGCCGAACCCCGGAACTCTGTTGACCTGCCTTTTACTACTGTTTGTCTGCTACTGAACTGCTTACATGTTGTCCAATCCTGGAACGCTGTTTGACCTGCCTTGTCTACTGTTCTAGCTATACTGTCTGCACGTTGCTAAACCCCGGAACGCTATTGATTTTCCTTGCCTCCTTTCTATCTACACTGAAATGCCCACACCTTGTTGAACCCCGGAACTCTTGACCATCCTTGCAACAACAAAATAAGTATTCATCCTTGAATGACACTTGGATTCATCTCGCTGGGTTAAAGGAACAACGATCCGACAGTACGGTATTACCTGGGCATCATCACAACCATCTTACCTGAGTGAATCTGCATATCCCAAGAGAATAGGGCACAAACTAGAGACTGACACCCTGCGCTCAGGTCGATAGGCGTCCTCGTTTCGTCGGGGTAGTCTGTGGACTAGAGACTGCTGCATTCCACCTAGGCGTCCTGGTTTCGTCGCGAGTTCGGGATAGGTTGGGTTTTGCAGAGTTCCTCGGTAGGGTATTCCCGGTGCCTGCCCGTTGGTAAGTCAATCTATCTTATTATTTGTTATTCCTACTACAAACGTGCTTGTTTTTCACCTCTTGACTTTTTCTCTCATGCTATGTCTCTTGACCTCTTCTGATATACGGCTTTACTTTTCTACAGTCCACGTTGTCCGTACATATCAACAGTCACAGCAACATTACCGAATTGGCTACCTTTTCTGCATTCCACAGTGTTTGTGTCCATCTCCAGCTCCTGCAGTGTATCCATCTTTCGACTAATCTGTCCCTTTGTAGTTTACTTTGGAAATACAAAGGGACATATTGGTAGGAAGAACTCAACGACTATTCTTTGAGTTCTTCGAACGGGCCTCCTGATCAAGACTTGGACTAACTTGACAGTATCCCTTATGGAGCAGGCAGATCTTGTTTATATGCATACCAACAAAGCCTGCAGCTTTTTTATTGTATGATATTGCGTCACAATGACGATGTGTCTCCTCTTAAGCCTCTGCTTGTACCCTTTTTCAGCCGAATTTTCTTGGCAGCAGATTTCTTTGCTGGTGCTCTAATGTTTGTGTGAGATTAAAACTTGTTATCCTTAGAAGATAGGCTTGGCGCTTTTTTTCCCAAGCAAGTTGCATTTGTTCTGGTGTGAATGTTCAGGGGCATGCCTTCAATTGGTGAACCTGATGTGATCCCAGCTCCCCCCGAATTTGCAGAGGCTCCACGCCGCTTCTCCAAGAGGGGCTGCACCCACCTACAGCAACCGGTCCCAAAAACACGTGTTCTGAGTGGATTAGCAGGAGCCATTTTAAGAGACGTCCTCTCTGCTCTTTGAAATGGGGTGCGGCTCTCTGAGGAGAGTGCAGGCCGATGTTGGAACCATGTGACAGAGGAGTTTGGGTGAGCCCGCACATGTGAGTAGACTCTTGTAAGCGATAACAAGTGAGGGACAGAGGCATGGGTAAGTGTGAGAGGTGTTAACACGTAGAGATTGAGGTTGTTGATGTGACGTGGGCGTGGTTTGTGTTATTTCTTATTAGTGTTTCTATTGTAAAGATATTATTTTGGTAAGGCAAAGGTAAGGCAGGGAGTCCCTCCTCCTCGCAGGAGGGAAGGTGGTACCACAACAAAATATAGTATTTTTTTTTTGTATTCCTTCATTTGTTTTAGTTTTTATAAACTTTTACAACATTTTAAATTCATAGTTAAAATCTTGCAAATACATTATTTTACAATTTGCAATTTGCAATTTCTTGATTATACAAAAAACAGTACATTATAACAATAGCACAAGCAAATGATCATATTCCATGATACTATTTAAAACAGACTTAACTCTATTTCACATACGTGTTCTATGAATGCTAAAACTCTTATTCTCACAGACATGGATTCTCCATGTAGCATTTTTTTCCATAGAAGATCTCTCAATAGCCATACATTATGTACAAATTCTTTAAAATAAATTTCTCTTTTTCTCTTTTTCCTAGTAACTCTGGGCATTCCGACTTGTCTTGTCCTTATACTTTTTATTTGATTAGTCGACAGCACATTCATGCGGAATCTCATAAAACCAATTTTCAATTTTTTACTGGGAAATTTCATTAGATAATGTTCCATTTCAGTGACTCCTTTTCCAGCTGTTAAAACATGTGTATATAGTTTTGTGTCACAAATTGTCAAACAGGTTTTTTCCCACTAGACTTGAGTCTTTCTTTTACCATATTGGGGTTATTCCCCAGAAGGTCCATTGTCACGCCTATTTCTTCAAGTATAGCTTTGCATTCCAATCTTAGATTTGCTATGTATCCCTCAGTATCATTCACTCTAAGCTGGAAATATAGTGTTTTTTCTTTAGAGAATTGACATTTACTCATGAGACAAAGTTTCTTCCACTAGATCAAACTAACAAGTGATTGTATGCCCAGTTCATATCTTATTACCTCAAATGGAATACATTTAGGAAGAAAAAACAGTATTGATCTCCAAATTCTGCTTTCAACCGCTCTATATTAAATCTCCATTGTTTTAGGCCAAAATTCACTTCCATACATAATTGTTGGCAGTACCTTACTTTTGTAAAATTCTCTACAAGGTTCAAGGGAGAATTTACCATAATTATTGTCATTTCTCTTCATTTGATTGAGCATACAGTCAACTTTTGAATTGAGATAATTTACCAGAAAGATCTTACTATACTTAGCCACCACAGGTTACCCCAAGAATGGGAAGTTTTCTTTGACTGACATTCTGTTTTTATCCCAGTTCCACACAAAATTGGTCTTTTGTTGTTGTTTTCCCCTTTTATAGTATTTAAAGGAGGATTCGAGAAATAATAGTAGTGGTCTTAATTAAATAGTGGACCTGGAATAAGTAGTGGTTGTTATTTTAGTTTGTTATTTTAGTTCATTGAGTTTGAGTTTTATTATATGAAGAACAGGCCCTAGGAGGGGCATTAATTGTGTGTGTCACTGCGTGGTGTGGCATTGGATGGTTGTGTGAAGTAGTGTGTGTGCGTGGGGGAGAGGGACAGGAAAGAGTGGGGGTCGATTTCCTTTTTTTTGTCACAAGCAGCGGCAGTGTGCGCATTGTGTTAGCAGGGATTTACAGGATGAGTAAGACATAGACATCACCAGCATCGGGGGAGAAACACCAATACAGTATATGTACAAGGGCCTGCCACTGTACGTTGACAACGTGGAAACATACCATAGGCAGTGGATCACAGAGACAGGAGGAGGGGGATGCCCTGCCCCTGGCCAGAGCAGGGCTCCCACAATAAGAACATCTTGGAACATATGTCACCGTTCTTAGCAGCTAAGTATAAGGGGAAACAGCTACAGAACAGAAAATATATTTTGGGTCTCTGGCGAATGTCAGAGGACCAAAGGGTTGGAGCGGGGGATACAGAAAGATGCAAAGTGCAGGAGAGGAGAAGCAGAGGGTGGGCACCAGCAGAGCACGGGAGATGGGTGTGAGTGGCACAGAGTGCTCTGTATATATCCGACAATACATTTAAAGGAAGTGACAGATGACAAACTGTTTGAGAAAAATGACCAAAATGGGGAGATATTAGAGATTTGTATCTCCTGTTTCATAATGGTACAGTGCCGAAGGATGCAGTGTCCCCTGATGGCAGTACTACTTCCCCCTCTAATTTTTGTCAAAGACTAACAACACGTACCTCTGCATTTGTGGACTACAAATCCACACAATGTTGGACTACTGAAAGATGTGACCCCTGTTCATATTGAAACTGAAGCCATCTACAGTGCTACCAAGGGTAAAATAATATCTGTTATCAAGGGAGGCAGGGGAGGGTACCAGAAATACAATACAGGCCCTACTGGACCAGGGGATCATTGTGGCATCCACGTCTCATTGTAACATGGCAGTAAACCCTGTTAAGAAATCAACAGGTGGAATTTGGAGAATGGTTCTGGGCTTACGCCCCCTCAATGATGTGGTACAGAACTAATTCCTGGTCATTCCCAATCCCCAAAGAAACCACGTACTTCACTGTAGTGGACTTGAAGAATGCATTCTTCTCGATCCCACTCAATCCTGAGTCAAGGTACCTCATGGCATTTACATAGGGCCAGATATGTTTTGAACACACTAGGTTACCTCAGGCGTACTGTGTTTAACAGAATACTGCATGATGATTTAGGGAACATTCAGGTACTGAGCATGATTATCCAGTTTGTGGACGATCTGCTAGGGTGTAGTGACAGTGAGCAGCACTGCTGAAGGGAATCCATTATACTTCTACAATTGCTCGCCCATAAGGGCTACAAGGTGGACAAGGCTAAGTTGCAATACTGCCAACAGGAGGTGCTTTATATGGGGAAGTTAATATCAGTGAATGGTAATAGAATACTATCAGACAGGGCAGTGTCAGTATGTGCCACCCCCAGACCCGCCTCAGTTCAAGAAATGCAGAGGTTTTGGGGCTGTGCAGCTACTGTAGGACATGGATCTTAGATTAAGCTGCCTGCATAAGACCACTTCTGCAGGCCCAGGAAGCACAAAAAACAAAGGATCATAAGTGGAGTGAAGATACGATCAAACAGTTTTAGGATCTAAAACAAGCTATTAGTTCAGCGCCTGTACTGGCTACCCCAGACTACACATAGGAAGTTTACTTGTTCTCACATTCAGATTGCCAGCTCAAGACCACAGTGTTGACACAGAAGAGCACTATGGGCCAGAAGCTATTGGCCTATTGCAGCGGTACACTGGATTCAGTGATGCAAGGCCAGTTTGTGTGCAAACAAGCACTAGCAGCTGCTGCATTTGCAATGGAAAAATGTTCTGCTATTATAATGGGGTGCTCAGTTACATTGTATTTGGAACACTCTCTATTTACTATCCTGGAGAGGTTGAAATCCACCCTGACTGCACAGAGATCTTCTGCGTATGAGATTATTATTTAAAAACCCCACAATCATGTGGTTAGATGCAAAACAGTGAAACCTGCCATTTTCCTAACAGATATACCCCTGCCTAAGATCTATTGGTGCACGACTGTGCCACATACGAGGGGGAGGAGGATGACATCCCCAAGGCAAAAGATTGCGCATTGATGCAGGGGGAGGTACTGTTTGTTGATGAGTCATCCATAATTTACTGAGAGACTGGACAGAGACGAACAGGGGCAGCAGTGGTATGACTTGAAGAAGGGGAGTATGAGACAGTGGTTATGGAAAGATTGCCCATGCATTATTTTGCACAGGTGGCAGAACTCATAGCGCTCAATGAAGCTTTGAGAGCGTCCCAAGGGTGCCATTTCACAAAATATTCAGACTCAGCGTATGTCCCAACAACTCTGCACGCAGGTCTATCCCACTGGAAGAGGAGGGACTTTTAGAGGGTGGATGGGTGTCCAGTGCAGCATGCAGCACTGCTATAAGCACTGATAGGAGCATTATCCCAGCCATCTGTTGTGGCAGTCGTCAAGTGCGCCACCTACACTAACGGAACAGACAAAACATCAATGGGGAACGCAGCCACCGATGCGGCAGCCAACACGGTGGCATATATGCCAAATGAAATGCCTGCTGATTACATCATGACCACTCCACCAGAAAGGGAACATCCAGTACCTTACATGGCATTGCCAATCTCCCAAATAATTGAATTACAAGAAAAGGCACCAGAAACGGAGAAAGAATTGTGGCTACAAAGGGGATGCAAGCAATCCCCAACAGATCTATTGTGGAGACAAGAGATCTCCAGGAGGACAGTAAGGCCCCAGGAGCTGCTAGCAGTAGCATTTGAACAGTTACACTGCTCATCCCACATTTAGGAGCAGCGCATCACAACAAACATACAGGAGCACTGGTTAATACCAAACATTCAGGAGAACATCACAGAAATGGTTGTACATTGCACCACATTTCAAAGTTTCAAAGTTTCAGTACAGGGATGACCCTACAGACATTACAGTGCACATTTCCCTGCCCTACTGGGCCATTTCGTGAATTACACATAGGTTATGCTGACATGGGTGAGCGTTGCAATGGCTCCAGGTACCTCATAGTAGTGGTTTTCCCTTTCTCAAGGTGGGTGAAGCAGGGCCTTGTGCATATCCAGATGCCAAATGTGCTGCTATATTGTTGGTACGTGAGGTTTTCCCCTCTATGGGGTGTATGCAAGGTTTTAGGTCAGACAAAGGCACGCATTTGTTCAATGCACTGTCTATGCACGTCACAGCACTACTTGGCACGTCACAGCACTACTGGATGTATTCAATTTACCACCCACAGGCCAACGGCATTGTGGACAGGATCACTGGGCTCCTCAAAAGCAAACTGTCCAAATTCTGTATAACGTTGAAAAAAAAAACGGGGTGCACGGCTTGCACCTGGTCCTCTTCAGTCTATGCAAACAGCCAGTAAAGACCACCATTTGTCACCTCACGAGGTGGTCACTGGTTCGCATATGCACCCCCCCATAGCTCCTGTAAGAAGAGCTTCAGACGCACGTAGGGCAGCAGCAGTGTTAGGTGACAAGTTCAAAGATTACTGGATCACACTAATGCGGGCAATTAAATGAGTCTCCTGACAGATTGCACCTCCCAGAAATGAGACAGCAGACACACCGGACATAGCAACCACAATGGTGATAGATCCTGAGTGCATGACCACACAACCGCTTCTGCCTCATGACTTTGTGTACATCCCAAATTTCGTCCCTGGGTGGAACAGCCCTCGGTTCCACAGGCCCTACAAGTTGGTGTTTTGCACTCCCCTCGCTGTGAAGGTTAAGGGCTTGCAATATTGTTTCCACCTCTCCGATGTCTGCAGGCCACGTCCAGACAGCAAGTTGGCACTTCAGCTACTTAGAGGAGTGGCAGAAGTACTTGCACCCTATCTACTTCACTTGCCTGTGTAGGCACAGTAGCTGTGCAGTGTCACACTCCTCCAAAGGGCCAAAGCTCAGCTGCTAGCTCCACATTCTCTCTCTCTTTCTCTCTCTCTCTCTCTGTCTCTCTCTGTCTCTCTCTCTCTCTCTCTCTCTCTCTCTCTCGGTAAAGGTACATTGTGTACATCTCTCCAGTTGTTTGTTCTGTGCATTCTGCTTCCATTTCAAGAGAGAAGATGAACCTCACCAATATAAATAATTGTTTGTTAAGTAGGGATCCAAAGTGTAAATGCACAAATGATAATACACGATCCTATGTCTATTACTGTGGAATGATCCTTATTGCAGGTTTATGTACGATATTGATGGTTGAGGCTTTATTGGGGAGAGTCTGTTGTAGGGAGATGTCATATATAGGGGGAATGGGACTGTATACTCTAACGGGACAGTAGATATAAATGTTAACAATATTAGCGGATTTACATATGTTAGTAGCAACATGAATGTTAACAATACTGGAAATACATATAGGAGTAGCAATAGTGCTGATACAAGTATTGGTGATGATTAAAGCAGGAACAACATGACAACAAGTGTACCTGTACAATTGGCAATGAGGGTAATAGTACAGAGTTTGTTTCCAGCAGTTCAAGGACTGTTTAATAATTCAAAACAATATGATGACATTTTCGATAGCAAGGTTAAGGCTGGCAGTCCCTTAGAGCATGTATAGAAGAATGAAAAGGGAAATATGAAAGAAGTGTGAAATGTATCAAGGGCTGGGTTTGGATGCAATTGAGGATATACGGCACCCCAAGTTTACCAACAGTTGGTATACTGACATGAGTAGAGTGGGGAAAAACATTGCAAATGGAAGCTGTTAAGTGTGTTCACTCATTTCACAAACGTCAGGGGCTCCCAAGCAGTCCCAATTATAGAGGCATAATGCCTACTTCATCTTGCGCTATGCAGAATAAAGGGAACCTTCCAGGCACACAGTGTGCAACTGCAAATGGTGGGTCCAGATCTTGCAAAGTGCAACGACGATTAAAAAAACATCAAGTGTGTGCAGCTACCCTATCTGATGGTGAAAGGGTGTATATATGTCAAGAAAAAATGGCAGGTCACCGTACTAACTTGCCTGACAGAAGGACTGGTAACATATGACAAGGAAGTGACAGCATGGGTGCACAATTCCTGTGCACAAATATGGACAGATCATATCACAAAGCTGACATGGATTTCAACAATGGAAAAGCTGGTACGAGTGCAGAGGTAAGAAGTATATGAACAGTCTTTGAATGGTACAGTCTTTGTCGGCTTGAACTAACGTTGCAATAAGACCCTCCTGATTTCAGACATGAAGAGAGGAATGGCAGCTGTGGTGGATTACTACTGGGTCTGGGGTCAAAAAGCTTACTTGCACATCCCACCATTATGTAGGGGCTATTGTTCGCTAGCCATGCTGCACTGAACTCTACTAGTAATCCCAGAAGAACACCTGAAGGGGGGCGCACTACCTGCTGAGGAGCCAACTAGCCCCCCCTATTTGAATAAGAATAAAAGAACATGTTGTCCACACAAGAGCTCTTTATCCTGCCAGGGAAAGGACAGTTCCAATAACTAAAGAGAAAGTAAAGATCAAATTACATATTCAAAGACTCCTCCGCGTTGCTTGCTGAAATACCACAGTACTGGCTCTTCAGCTCAGCAGAATCCGTTTTCGCATGGCTACTTTTGTCGGGTGTGCAGTCCGTAGCAAATGTCAAATGGTTGCAGATCGTGTGCTGGGAGCTGGTCCAGCTCGCGATTAACACAGAGAAAGGGGTCAATGTGATCAAGGTTGAGTTGCGTGCATTAAGACTTATGGTGATGCAAAACCGCTATGTGCTGGACTTGTTAACAGCCATGGAAGGCAGGGTTTGCAAAAAGTTTTGAGATTTGTGCTGCACATTTGTGCATTCTGAAGAGGCAGATAATGCGTCATTATCCCACATCCCTGCAGCCGTTCATGGCCTGGGTGTTCACATGAAGAAGGAGGGAGGAATTCAGGTCAGTGACTGGTTCACCCTAGCATTTAACGGAGACCTGTCTTGGCTTGGAGCAATTATGAAGATGATGATGCCTATTATCATGTTCACTCTAGTTATCTTCTGCACCTGCCAACTCGGCCTCCGATGTTGTGCCAATGTGGCACACAAAAGCGCAAGAATGATGGTATCAATTGGGGTTTCAAAAGCACCTCACGAGACAAAAGATAGTGAAGTACAGGCTGATCTCCCACAAAGTGACCCTTGTATGAAATGCTTCCCAACCCATATGTAGATGAAGTTGACTACCTATACCACACTATCATTACAATACCCCCTGATATGTAGAATTACACAGAGGTTTGGGTGGACCTGGCAGGGATGGGGGATGCATCTATATGACATGCTCAGCTGAGGAATATGCGTGTAGGGGGGAGAGTTTGCAGTTAGTATGCAGGGCTTGGATTCCAGTAAAGGGAACACAGTCATATGTGGAAGCAGAGAGGAGACAGCAGATGTGCAGGGGTATTAAGGAGTTTGTTACTGTAGAAGTAACGAAAGGGGGCAACCCCATTCCACCCCCCTAATCGCTTTAGAGTAAGGCAAGCTGTTTTCAAAGCATTATGATGGGCCAGGGTGGAGGGGGGACGTGGTAGGACCCCACCCCAATATAATCAATCCACATAGCGGAGGGCGCGAGCAAGACTGCCATTTTGGTTAGATGTTCGTAACCTTAGTTAAGAGAAAAAGCCTGCGCTGCGAATGCGGCATTTCATGCACTAGGCTCTAATTGCATGACTAGGGATACCTGCAGTCATGCCTGAGCTCCCATGAGGAGAACTCACACCCCCAACCACCATAAAGCTAATTCATTGTTCTAACAGTGTTGCAAAAATGAATTTCTACCCAAAAGGAATGTGCCCTACAAGACTGCGATCATAGACCGATGCCTGGTGTGCATGTTATCTCACACTGGCCAAAGCATGACCCGGCCCACCCCCAGGTGACCAGGGGTTGAAGCCCAAATAACTGACTAAGACCCAAGATCCCTGTATTCCACGGCACCAGGTGACATTTGACCACCAACCCTAAAGTAAAAAGTCTTGAATGTCAAAGAGAACGGACATTGCACGTCTTTGAGCTACAATCATATTATTTGTATTGCAAGGTGTTGGGAGGGATACATTATAGTTCAAAATGAGGGTGGAGACCTTGGAGTTGAATGGCGTGAAGGGGAATGAGTGAAATGTGTTTGTGGAGTTCAGAGTGCCCCAGAACATCCTTTGTGCCAGTCTAAAAGCCTGACAGGTGAACAGTTTAATGATGAAGTAGCATTGTGTAAGGAGTATGGTTGATTTGTTCTTTGACCTTTGCCGGTGAGAAGAAGATGATCTCTGCAGCACCCACGTGATGGAAGATGGGAAGACTGGGCTGGAATCAATGACCTGGTATCCCTTTTGGACTAGACGAAACTTGTATAAGCACACACCAACCAGCCATGCAGGGTTTTACTGTATGGTATTGCATCAGAACGACAAATTGTCTCCTCCTAAGCCCCTGCTTGTACCCTTTTTCAGCAGAATGTTTTTGGCAGCAGAGTTCTTTGCTGTTGCTCTTACTGGTGTGTGAGATTAAAACTTGTCTTTGTTACAAGATCGACGTGGGCCTTTTTTCCTAGCAGGTTGTATTTGTTCTAGTGTGAGCGTACAGGGGCGTGCCTTCAGAAGTATGGATTTTAAAAGTAGGGCAACACAGAATACAAAAGTGTCCATGCTAGCCTTCCCGTAACAATATATTGTGGTGCCTACATAAGAACACTTGTTCTCGTCAAGGCTGAGTGAATTGGTTTGTGTACAATTATAACCATCTACATTTTGGGTTGTTTGAATACTACAAATGTTTCAAGCTTCTGTATTGTTTCGTCTGTGGACATTTTATGTCACCCAAGGGGAAATGCATGTGTGCCATGGTAGGGAAAGCAAGCTAATGCCATCCCTTACATCCCTATCCCATAACCCACTGCCATTCTGAGGCACTTCAAATGTGTTTTTCTATTTCCAGCATGTTTTTTTTTTATTTCCAGTAAACATTATTTGGGTGCTGGGGTTAGGGGACAGAGGCCATGGGACAGAGAGGAATGATGTGGGCTGGCTTGCTCCCCAAAACATGACATACAGAAGTCACTGACATGTCACTGAACTGTTCAAATCAATGACTCACGAAATTCCATGAGTCACGTTTGGGGAGGTTGATCACCCCTAGTGCTGATGGCAACTACAACTGATGAAGAAGAAAGGCAACATCTGCAACCTCTAACTCCACTTAAGTTGCTGCCAAGCACTTCTTGTTTTCACTCCAAGTAGCACCACCATGTATACTTGAGGGGGGCTGTTAATTCATGCAAAGGTTCTGTATGATGACTACTGTTTCCATTACTGTATGCACACCACAGGCACTATGAAATGCCCAAGTGAACTTTGCCTTGTTACTGGGTCTGTACAAACTTCTTCAAAACAGACCCATAGGAGCAGATGCATATTTCAGTCATGTTCCATCCCTACCGAGAGACTGGGACTGGTTTTTGGCACTGACAAATCCCTGAAAAATTCACACCTGGCTTCCGAGCCTGGCACAATAATTAATTCTCAAATCAAGTGTGTCAGATCTCATGATCAATAATGGATTTATTGGTTAGGTTCATCTAGTAAATGAGGACCCCTTCAGGTGATCTGTCAAGTTGGTGATGCCAATTAGAGGTAAAAACTCCTAATGGATGTTTGCCACCTTCTATAAGGCCCAGCTCACTCACTTCCAGTTTCTATGTGAGTTTTGCTAGGTTATGAGGGAAGGTGTTGCACTGGGCAGGATTAAGGCTGGAGAGCAGTTAGTGCATTTTGGCGAGTTTGAAAAGTATTTTGTCATCTGTTTACTGTTAGCCCTTTGTGCAGTTTTTTTTAATTACATTTTTAGTGTTTTTTCCCGTGTGTATAAGTGTTTGTTCAGTGTGTGATGGGGCCTTATGCTAGTTTCTCCTTTTCTCCTTTTGTTTCCCTTTGTGAAAGTAAAGAAAAGATTCCTACGGCTATTTGATTCACATAAAATAAAAGAAAAACTAAAGTACATATATATTCCTTTTTGTGTGGTCATCTGTATTGTTTTGTCATAGTACTATTGTATTGGTATTGAGTAGTGTTTTAGTGTTGGTTGTCATTTTTAAGAGTGGGATGGATTATTTGTACCTTTGATTGCCCATTGAGGTCACTTGTAGTTCTCCTGGCTCCCACTCGTAAGTGAGTTGCATCATTTTGGGTACTCAGGTTGAGCAGTATTAAGCACCCACAAACATGGTTCTCAGCGTTGCAAATTTCGGTGGCCATGGTGCAATTGCAATTCTGGGAGGGGAAAGGAAAGAAGGGCGAGGAGGATAAGGAACTGCATCTCTTCTCTCAGTAGAAGGGCTCCCCAATAAATGATGCAGAGGGAGGAATCTTGTGCTCTTTGTGGGTGCCCTTTGGGAGTGCCCTTTCCAGTGCTTGGGCCAGAGCACTGCAGATCCTTGATACAAAGCCATTGAAAGAAGGCCATAGCAGTGAGAAAATAGAGGCATAGTATGGAAAGTCTCATGTGTACGCCCCCATAGAGGCATTGGAAGAGCAAGCAAGCATGTCCCATAAGTGGGAACAGAAGGTGGCTTCAGTAAGCAGCCTGAAGGAGCTGTTTGGGATACGCCTGAATTGGTGATGGGGAATAGAGGAGGACGTCTCAAGAAAGCAGGGCAAGAAAGCTGCTGTGAAAGAAGGAGAAGATCATCAGGAGGAGGCTCAGTGGAAGGACCAACCTGTGGATGAGCCACAGCATGAGGCAGACCGGTATCGGCCCAAAATACGAGAACTATAACAGTGACTCCCATTATGCTGACTCTCATTATACTGAACAAGGGGAGCTGGGGTTAGAGGTGTGTCTCCCACTGCCCTTGTTGGGTATAATGGGTTTGGAGGTTTGCGGGGTGTCCTCCGCTTCCATTACATGGATAGCGGAGGAAAATAACGTTTTTAAAAAAAGACAAAAAGAAAAAAGGACCCTGCCGTGTCAGTTTCGACCCATGTTAGTGGAAGGGAACTGACATCGGACGGACAGAGGGTAGTTGGCAGCACACAAAGAAGTGTGTCGCTGAAAGGTAACTATGGGTATAAAGGGGTAGCAGGTAAGGGGATGTGGGAAAAAGTGATCTATGTGATCACTGCACTGCATGATTTTTGAAATTGGCATTTTCGTCGTCTAACTCCACTAACTCGGGCTACGCGGTGATCACATAGATCCAGGTAGACCTACCTGTGGGGGAGGAGGAAAGGTGGAGTGCAAGGTACAGGAGGAGGTGGTGTAGGAGGATCCTCTCCCTGATCCTGCCATGGTGGAGGGAGAAGCCAGGAGGAGCCCTAGGGAGCAGTGACCTCAACACGTCCATGCAGATCACAGGGTGCTGGTTATGGAACTATTTTGCCCTGTCACCAGGGAAGACACCTAGGGGGATGAAGCCGGGCTGCTTCTGCACAGCAGAGGGCTGGTGGAAGCAGGTCTAGTGGCAGCAGAAGCCCTAAGGATGATGATGATGAGGAATGACATATACAAGCAACAATGGAGGCTGTTGCTTGCACGTCCATGTATCCTCAGAGGCTACAGAGCATGCAGGCACCCCCGCCCCCACCAGTAGTGCAGAGGTAGATGGTCTTAACACTTTCCAGGGCCAGGATAGTTTGACTTTCCATGGCTAACACCTGTAGCTATCTAGTCTGCCCAATCAGTGTCAATATGACCAGAAATTGTTGCCAGCAGCAGGACCCTTTTTTCAGTGCTTTCTCCACATACAGTTGGGGGTGATGTACCACTGGGAGCACACATCTTGGGGCCGGATTATCATGTGGCACTGGGTGGCCTACTGCCTGTATTGCAGGCATTTGGTTAGCTGTGGTGAGCTGGTGTTCATAGTGGTTGCGTGTAACTTGAGAAGGGATGTGACAATCCCCCACCTTTCCCTTCTGCATGGCATATTGCAGGGGAAAGGACTGAGGAAATTATGGAGAGGGATGGCTTCACAGGGAGTTTCCTCACTCCCAAGAGTGGCAGTATTCTGTGGGAGAGCTGGAGAATTTTATGAAATTGACTAGGGGAGAGCATCAGATGTTTAGTGGGAGGCTACACGCTGTGAAGAAAACCTCAGAAACTTATTGGGAGACGTCAGGGGTTGCTGTGTCCTGCGAAAAAACCTCCGAAATGTAGTAACCTGGGCCCCTGTAAAAAATCAGGAGAAAGGTAATTGGTGGCTATACCCTGTGGTAGATCAGGAACATGTTTGGCAAGGGTGATGTGTGTGTTCAGGTTTTGTAACCATTACTTAGCCAGAGTAAATGCAATGGCTTGTGTATGCAGCAACTGGTCAGGACCAGGGATCATAATTAGTACCACAGCTTCCCATGTACAAACCACATGCACCATAAAATAACCCCACTCACTTTTTAGTGCCTCGCCTGTACCGGGTATCTAATCATCCTCTTCCTTAGCTAAGCTGCTCCGTTGGTTATGGGTAGTTGATATTGTCTAATCATCTGCAATGAATTGTTTCTTCATTTTATAAATGTCAGTTCAATATCTCCTGCGATTAGAGATCATAGCCACAGCCACACTAAACACGCTCTCAGAATGCAGGCTTGCATAGGGCAGGTTAGCAAGTCAATAGCAACTTGCAAAAGTGCAGCTGTTCAGCCACAATAACCATTTATTTCAGCTACTCACAATTTCTCATAAAGTGTTTGACCAACAGGTGAAGAGCATGCGCACAGCAGGAGATACGCATTGTCTTGCCGATTCATAAGGCAGCAATGACATTTCATCCATTGTGTGCTACTACATAGCCCAATTGCAAACTACAAAACATTAGCCACTGTGCTTGCTCCACCTTCTACCAGATGTCAATACCCCTGCCTTGAAACACTTACATGCACAAGGTTGCCTGGTGTCAAACTGGAAAAACCTGTTGCAGCTTCGGTTTTGTCCATGATCCCCTTTGACTTTTGGAGGAAGGAAAGGCCACCCAATGCGCTGTTACTGCCATATGCTCTGACCCACATTTTCATGGTGAAGTGGACTTTTGGCCACTAACTTACGTAGTGCCCACCCCACTGTAGGCATTATATCATTGCTCAATTCCGGTATCAATTTGTGAGAGAAAAGATGTCAGCTGGAAGCTTCCCATTTGTGATTGACTTTCCCCATAATCCACCATAATCCAGGATTCTACACAAATGAGAAGGGGAAGACATCTGTTGCCTGCATTATAGACAAGTAAGTTTAGAGTGGCATGGTGTGTGTAACAGTTTTGGCCATCCACAAAGGCTTCCATATTACTGTCATGAGGCAATGGGGGCTCAGTGATATGCACCAGTGGAGTACAGAGGGCAGAGCTTGGGCTCCTACTAACAAACATTAGATCGTTTAGAGTATTTTAGTAGTAATTATATGGACTAGTAGAGGCATACTGCTTGTCTAATGGTACAGTGAGGGATGACGTCTACCCATGTCTGTGCATGGTGCCACTGGGGAGGCATAGATGTGGGACCCAAGTTGGCACACTGCTTTCCAGAAGAGTGTGAATCACTGTCATACCTTAGACTGACTTAGTGTGCTATCACACAGGGTAGGCTCATGTGGGAAAGATGGTGCTGTTGTTGGTGGTGTTCTGTATGCTTTTTAATGATATGATGTGCTTTCTGATTTGTGATGGGAATGCTATTGCTCAAAGTGATCGTATAAAGATGGCATGGTTGCTCCTATTGATAATGCCATTCTCCTCTGCCTCCTCTGCACCGTGCTTGTCACCAGAAATGTTTGATCCCATCAGAACGATAATCTTGGAAGGGATGGAATCTAGATCTCCTCCCATTGTTGAGGTACTCTGTGTGTTAATCTGCCCAGATCTTCAGTAGGAAGGATCTGCACACCTCCGGCTTCTTCCATTGATTTAGTGGATGGACCTGGACGTGCAACCTGCTATGTTGTTCTCTGTGAATATTCATTGTAATGGCGCAGTTCCTGTACATTTTCTTGTATAGACTCATGTACCCCAGACTGACTTGTGACAGGGGATGTGGAACATGAGTTGCATGATACCATTGACCACATGCAATTCTGGCCTTCTCAGTGCACACAGCATTTTCAGCTGCAGAAATGAAAAGATCATTAAGAGCATGACTGCCCTGCCCTACGAACATTTAGGTGCTGACATGTTGTTCCAAATGTGTGCAAGCTTGTGCCATCTGCTACCTTCCTGAATTACAATGAAGTGGGAGAATGTGATATCACCCTCCCCCCAATCTCATCCAGACCGGGGCCTAGGGGATCACGGCCCAGACACCCTCCACGAGACAAGTTCACCTGCATACCAGATGACAAAATACCCTGCTTCAGGAACGTACACATAAGAGGAGTAGGCCCACCAGTACGACCGACACCAGCACGCACGGCTGATGACGACATCTGCGGTATGGATGAACTCGACTAGAACAACGACTACAAGTATCCACATCATTAGAAATGCTATGACGACATAGTTAACAGACAAGAGCACACGTACCACCATGCACACTGGTCACTCACACAAAAATCTACACGAAGAACATACTCAGTGCTATGATGTAGCAGACTGTCACACCCACGGACGTGCATCGTTTTTATTTTCCACATGGGCCTTCTACAGCACCGCAGAAACGCAAGATGCCTGAAGAGATTGTGTATATGCTTGCTGATGCTTCCTCGCCACCTATCTCTATGAGACGCCATCATGTATATCTAGTGCTACATATGATGATTTGTCATTCCGCTATTACCGTACTATGGATCATGTACCGCCACCCACGAACTAGGCCCGAGTAGGCCGCGAGCAAGAGTCCCCAGGCTGAGGCCTCGCAAATGAAAACCCTCTCAGAACGAAATACGAGTGCTGACATGCAGAACAAGCCCCTAACGAGGACCTGCAGCCAAGGCCACAATGTTGGAACCCGCATGCCGAGAGCCCAGTGCCAAGGTTACACCTGCAAACTTCAAGCCTCCAGACATCAAATACAGAATCAAATGCTCATAATTCTGCTCCAGCTACGGTCTCTCTACACGTGACCAAACCGAACTGACAGGGTGCCAAGCCTACAAGACAAAGAAGCCGCCAGGGTCTCACAGGTTGCAACAACAAAGCGGCAAGATGGACACCTACAGCGATGGGAACGACTCGCTCATGAGCCTATGAGCAGACCTGTCCGTTGTCTGCACAAACACATAGTTGCACATTGTTGTTAATGACAGGTACACCGCGAGCTGGGAACAACAATGGTCCCAGGCTTGGGGGCTCGCAGGAGAACTAATCAGAACACAGGATGGCTCACTACAGACGCCATTACTCATAGCACCGAGGGTCCCCTTCCTGCAATTCTGAAGTAACAAATGTTAGGGACAGCCCAAGTATACCACCTGATCTGGTTCCTTCCAATAACGTACGTTATAGCTATATATAGCTATATGCTAACCATACTAACCCTACCACTCGAAGAACCAATCCTGAGTGGCAATAGGTTTTTGTACTAACTTTCCCAGGTGACGCGGTTAGCGCGTCATACTGTAGTAAAAAGGGCCTGCAAGCCCCTCTGAGGGGTTAGGTGCGCTTTCTCGGATAAATACGAGAAACCCATCCCTGCCGTTGAAATAAACAGCAGTCTCAGCCTTGCTCCTTGTGTGTGTCTCATACTCATTTTTGGGGACATGGGAGGAGTTGAGGCCTCCCCAGCTCGGAAGTCTGCCGAACCCGGGATAATCACCCCGACAAGTTGGAGGCACTGCTGAGATATTTTTGAGGTCTACCCCTTGCATTTTTTATTTCAAGGCCTCTCGTTGCGAGGCGGCCCGGCAGCGCGGCCCCCTCTGCCACTGCCCCCTTTTGAGGACTACAGGACCATCGCGGAACTGAGAAGACAAGACGGCGCTATCCGGATATTGGCCCTCAGGAGCCGATTGAGAAGTATCCCGCCCGCGGTTGGCGAGTGTCCGGGCGAGTCCAGACGAGGGGAGGTGGCGAGCCACTTGGAGGGGTGAGCGCAGTCGAGCGGCCCGGCATCAAGGGAACTTGGTGAGTATGACACACACAACAAGCAACGTGATGTTGTGAGGGAGGGGGGAGGAATTGTGATAAGGGTGGCGGTAGGTATTTACACTGTGTGCTAAGGATTTGAAAACTAAGCGACGACAGGTGAGCGATCGGTGACCAGAAAGGCATGAGGGCCGTCTCTCACCGCGTCGCGGAGGAAGGTGGGTGTAGCCGAAAGGAGGTAGCTAGAGTGCTGCCGAGTGCGGATGATAATTGGCTGGTTAAGCTCCCCAGGTGAGGGGCGTGTCACACGCGAGGCGACGCCGTGTGCGCAGCCGATTATAAGAGTTGTATTGTTGGTTCCCTTGTTCCGGGCGTAACAAGAAGACAACTGTGGGGTTGACGGGGTCAAAGAATCAAAGTATATTGCGCATTTTAGTAGTGTAAAAGTTCTTACCGGTAATAGGGTAACGAGGTTGGTGATGTCACCTGTAGGATACTATAGGACACCACGGCTGCCTGGTGTTTCGCTCGGGTTGCCCAAGAGGTGACCGGAAGTAAAGCACCAGGGAGAGGGGCGGAATAGAAGTAATGGGGAGGCCGCGCACGGACGCCGGTCACTGTTAGGCAGAAACCTGTGCAGTTCCCTTGGGGACCACTGCAAAAGATTTAGGACTACAGGTGTTGGCAATAAACCCACTTGGTAGCAGTCTGTACCACCCAGATTTACCTGGTAGCTGTGGCTGAGCAGTCAGACTTCCCTCAAGAAGATTTAGGCAGTATGTAAAGTATACACAATAGGCACTCAGACACAATAGCACAAGCAAACACTGACCAGAGCTTTGGTATCAAGGCATATAATTATTTATTTAAAAACACACTTATTGAAACACTCTAAACACAGTTACTATTATTATATATACATCCCTTATTCCTTATCAGACAAGTCTTAGTTAGCACCACTTATTTCCAGACAGAGGTGAGCGCTTAACTATAGATGGCACTCCAATAAGTTAATGAAAAAGGGAGGAAAAAAAGCAGAATGTAGGAAAATACACCACACTAATACTTAGGAACTCTTAAGCAAGGCAGGACAGTCAAAAGTTACTTGTGAGCCAAAGTCCATAGGCCGGGCCCACTCTTGGAGAGAGCAGGGCACAAATGCACCCAAGATCACACAATGACAACAGGCTTAAAAAGTCTTGCAGGGAGTTCAGAAAGGTTTTAGTTAGGCTCAGAAAAGTTTAGCCAGGGTGTCCCAGGCTAACCCAGGTTCGAAAGCCGGGGGCTAAATCTACCCCATACAGTCATTTGCAAGGGAAGCCAGGCGGAACACGGTACCTTAAGTGGAAAGGATCCTCCAGCGGGGGCAGTTGTTCCAGGCAGCGGGTACAAGTTGCGGCGTCGTCCATAGGAAGAGAAGATCTCGACGTGGTGGACAGATGAAGGTCGTTGCACTGACAGGGAAGAAACCAGCCGCAGAGTTTTCCGGTTAAAGGTACTACCCTTTGGTTCGTGGTAGTGGTAAAACGTGGTATCCCGGTTCCCGGGGTGCTTGGCACAGGCAAGGCAGCCACGAGATGCTCCAGGAAGCGAAAAAGGAAGCAGACTGGTTATCCCCACCAGTCGAAGGAAGAAGACCCTCTGGGCTGGAGATCTCCTCTGTCGTTGGGAAAAGTGGTGAGACGGTTCAGCAGGGCTCCACCGGTGGTGTCGTCATAGCAGGTCGGCTCAGCTTCTCCCTCGTCGGATTCTTAGGTCCTGTGACAACTTCTAAAGTTCCAGTCCCCAAAGCCCTGCTTTTATGCAGAAAACCCCCATTCACTCAGCCTAGTTGTCACTCAAACATGCTAAGTGGTGAGCCGGCCGGCTCACCACTTGGGCCAATCAGGACGGAGTGCGACTTGAGTTGCCTAGGCAACTCAGTCCAGGGTGCCTAAATCCCCCTCCACCCCTCCTAAGTACCCCATACAGAGTGGCACCACTTTGGAGGGCTTCTGTGGAGAAGCCCGACAAAAAGTGGAACAAAGGGCTCAACTTGGCTTGGAGTCACAGAAGCAAACACAAACGCTATTTTAGAACCGAGTTCTGGCAAAAAATACCAACCGGAGAATTAATATTGAATAAATAAACCGGCGGTATGTTCGAGGCTATAGGAATTAAATAATTAAAGTTGGTAGCCTCGAACAATGGGAAATCCCATAGAGATGTATTCGCAGTCGAATATAAAAAAGTAGTATCCACTGCCACCAGCCAAAACTCGATCAGGGGGGACGGAGACGTGCCCCCTCGACTAACAGACCCCGGGGCAATCGAATTGCCCCGGCCAGTACGTCCACAATATGATGGTTTGTACTGGTTCTGTTCAGAATTTGAGACTAGTAAAGTCAATGGTGACTTTACATGCCCTGGGAGACAGTAGCCAGTCCCAGGGTATGGAATCTATATTGGGGGGTCACTATGACACCCCTGTGTTACTGCACTGAGGGTGCTGTGTAACACACATCACAAAAACACATGAAGCCCTATGGAGTGAAAGACCCCATAGTCCATTAAACACATCTAGAGTCAAAGAAACACACTCAAATCATGCCCAAGAGTGAGGGTAAAAGAGTCTCACTCTTGGCAGGAGAAAAAAATAAACCCCAAAAATCCAGCAAAGCTGCTGGGGGACTCACTAGGTTAGGAAATTCAGCCTAAACAGAGAATTTTCCCCAACAGTCACTCTGAGTGCAGTGGTCAAAAGGTGGAGAGTGAAAGGTGGGGTGGATGTACAAGCACGTCACACAGGGCACGCAGCCACAGTGGGCTTTGTGTACCGCGGCTGCAGAGGGCCGTACAAGTGATATAAAAATTTTAAAAAAAGGGGAAGAGAGACTGTATATTTGTGAACTGAATTGCCTTTCAGAGGACAAATGGAAGTCCCCAAATTACGGGGCCAGGTAAAGAAGGTTGCAATTAAAGAGAGATAACATAAAGTACAACCATGTCTTACGAGTCAGGGTCCGGTTGGTGGGGAAATACTCTAACTACCCCCTCCAACATATTTGTAAAACGCTGCGACCACACTGGGAGAAACTTATCAAATACAGCATAGCATGGACACAAGGAACAGACAACAAAATGACAACACCATGGCCGCCTAACGGCAGTTTTGACCTATACGTCCAACACTCGCTATTATCGAAAATACATAACACATATAAAGGGAAGAAAGTTGTAAAAATACGAAGAAGGTAAAGTAATAGAGAGCATACTACAACGGGAACGGGAGAAATGGGAGAGAGAGGAAGAGGAAGAAAGGACATTAGCAAGGGTAAGTAGTGAAGTGATGGAGGAACTAAAAAAGAAGAGAGAGGAAATTGGGGGTGAGATAACAGCAAGGAAGGATGAGGAGAGTGAAGGCAGGAAGGTGGGGCGCGGAGCAAGAACATACACACGCCAGGACTTGGAAGCACCCACGACATCAACGCTGGGCGAAGAGAGAGGAACGGACCTAATAGACTTAAAAACCGTGACAGTGGGAGGGAAACAAACAAAATGGGGGTTGTCGCTGTTGGACGGATTTTGCAGTGAAGAAGATGAGGGTATCGGGAAAAGAGGAAGCAGCGGCAGTAAGGAAAGTTTAGATAAATTATACCTCACACGCGCTAACGGCGAATCACTATGGGCATGCAGAAGAAAGGAAGAGGGAAAGATAGGTGAAGAACAGGTAAGAGAGGTAGCAGGAGGAACGCCGCGTGCACCAACATCCGCGCCAACGCACCCACCACGCCCACTGACACCTATGCCCGAGCACACACCATACATTGACAGGCTTAGGGATCTCCCTAGATGCAGATAGGAAGAACGACAACACACACCTGCGGTGAGGGCGCTAGAGAGCCATCCAAGATGGCTGCCTCCTAGAGAGCTCCGTGTGGCTCTCCATTAATCCTGCGACATCCTCTTCTCTACGGTGTCCGTTTCTCCCACAAACACAGCCAGGTGCATTCAGGAGGCGCCGACGAACATTTTGAGCCGAAAATCGTCTCTGGCGGCAGAGCGACGGCCGAGTCCCGGCCTGACCAGCAAGGCCTGCGGTACACGCCAGCAGAGCGCCTGGGACGGAAGAGGAAATCGGGTGTGGGGGGCAGGAGCTTCCCATTAAAGTGCGAGCAGCGGCATCAGTGTAACACCCGACAACCAGAGCCTGCCGAGACCCGTTGAAGCGTCGAACCGGGCCGCTTCAAGCAGCGGGTAGACGTGTGCGCCAGCGGCGCCAAGAGACACACAGTCTCCGTCCCTGCGGCGGCCCGGCCGAGGCTCAAGAAGTAGGGCGGCGGGCAACAGTACCCTCACCGAGCACCCAGGTAGGAGTTCCCCCCCCCCCCAGCGTGCGCCAGCTGCCTCCCCGATCCGCTTGACAACGTGACAGCTGAAACCCGACACTGCCGGCAAAATCCTCTGTGAATACGGGAGGCACAGCAAGATACGCCTCGCCAGCAACCGTCCCTGGCGCCCAACCAACTGCCTCCCCTCGGTGCGAGGGCCGCATCCCCCCACCCCCTCCAAAGCAAAGCGACCTGGGGATACCACCACCATTCCCCACAGCCACAGCACAAGCCGCAGCGATCAGCCCATTTGGCCAGGGCTAACACTGTCGAACCCCACAACCGCCGAGAAACAGAGCCCAGATCGAAGATCCTCAACAACCCTTAACTTACAGCAAAACGGCAGGCATTGGAGACTCCGACTAACAATCTCACCCCTAGAGGTTTGGCTACGACACCTAACCATAAAGGCCCCGCTGAGCGGCGACACTACTCTTCACATCGAGGCCCAGGGAAAATCCGGCAGCTTACAACCAGAACACCTGCAGCCTGAGGAACACAGCAAATCTGCCTGAGAACCGCAGAGGTCGATCCGCCTGTTCCACTCCCGATTGCTCGGAAGCAGAAGGTAGCTTGAAATGGGGAAAGTTGACAAAGCCCAAAAGAAACTGACTTTTGAGACTGGCTCCACCAGCAAACCACATCCCGAAGCTAGCAGAGCGGCGTCACCAACACCCACTAGGTCCCTGCCAGAAGAGCCTCTACCGAGCTTCGATATCAGAGAAATTTTGATGGACCTCAAAGCTGGAATTGGCGACTTGGGCAGCAAACTCGACAACCTGTCGTCTAAAGTTGACCAGCTGCAACATCGCCTCGACAAGCACGCCGATAGGTTAGATACAGTAGAGCAACGAGTATCCGACCTGGATGATGGCGCAGCGAGCCTTACCACTCGAGTCACCGCCCTCGAGTCCCAGTTGAAAGCAGTCTGCGCTAAAAACGAAGACTTAGAGGGACGCTCAAGGAGGAATAACATCAGAATCATCGGAATCAGAGAACAACAACTCCTGACGAAAATGGAAGATCATGTCGAACAGATCTGCATAGACCTCTTCGGGAAAGAGCAGCTCTCCAAACTGTTTGTAGTTGAACGAGCTCACAGAATTCCGAACACCAGACCAGTCCCAGGCGCAAATCCACGGCCGATTATTGCAAAACTATTAAACTATAAAGATAGAGATGCGATACTCAATGCAGCCAGAAAAAAAGGGAACCTTCAATATGACGGAGACTCAATCCAGTTCTTCCCAGATTTCTCCCCTACCGTTCAAACACTGAGGAGCTCCTTCACGACAGTTAAGAGGAGGCTGAAAGACAACCAGATACTCTACTCAATGCTCTACCCAGCAAAACTTCGCATTCAACATGATGGGAAAGCCCTCTTCTTCCACATACCTGAGGAAGCCAGCGATTACCTTGATCACGCTGGCTGCAGAGCCGCCCCTAATAACCCCTTGCAGCAGCGTGAAAACCGAAGACGCAGAGATCCGCCATAACGGTCGTCCCAGGCGCTCAAGGGGACGGGACTCATACCCACGACACCAATGCACAAACCTAATACCGCAGAGACTCACTCCTAGTACGTTGGAGAGCCACCCTCCCCTCTCAGGAGGCACAAGCGCCCCAAGCACAGCATCCCTTATAGTTTAGTTATGAAGAGGGAACCTCGCGGGTCAGTTGGGGGTTACCCGCGCGCGGGAGGGAAGTCACAGTTACCACACCACCTCCAGTTGAGGTGCGCATCCTCACCTTCGTTTAGCCACGAGGAGCGTCCAAGTTTTGCGCCACCAGTTCCACGCCGTCCTCCGACCCCGCATCCCCTTCGCTCGCCACCACTGCTGGTTTTCCGCCCATCCTCCGAGCCTCCGGGCAAGATCAGAGGGAACAAAAAACGACTCAATATAGACCCTGACCCGTTCTATTCAAAATCATAACCTGGAACATAAGAGGAGGTAACATCCCGTCAAAAACTAGGAAAATGCTCCAGTACCTTAGAAGGCATGAAGTCGACGTTGCCATGCTTCAAGAAACTCACTTACTCCCGGGGAAGGATCATCAGTGGGCCAAGGGCTGGGGCTGTCACAGATACTTCTCCTCGTACTCATCCTACTCCAGAGGAGTCGCGATCTTAATACACAGAAAGATTAGCTTCCGGCTTGTCCACACTGCAAAAGACAACGAAGGAAGAACTCTCCTTGTCAGCGGCATCATAGCAGGCCAGAAAATCACCTTCGTTAACTCTTACGCACCAAATATAGACGGCCCGGACAACTTCAGCTGGGTACTATCCCATCTATCACACCAAGAATCTGCGACCATAATCTGGGGCGGAGACATGAATACAGTGCTGGACCCGGTGAGAGACAGGTCCAGAACAACCACACAACCTCCATCCAAGGCCTGCCTTCAAATAAAAGAAATCTGCAAGGCATTCAAACTGAAGGATGCATGGAGAACATCTAAAGGAGAGCTGCGTGAATACACCTTCTATTCCTCTGTACACAACTCGAGCTCCAGGATCGACTATCTTTTCACCTCAGTGAACGGCCCGTGGACCAACGGCCCATGCGATATCCATCCAAGAACTCTCTCAGACCATTCCCCTGTAACTCTCGTTCTAAACTCGACACACCCCAAACCCCCCCTACAACGGTGGCGTTTCAAAACCGTCTCAATGCGGGATGAAGTTTTCGCTGCCGAACTAAGTGAAGAGATTGCGTTGTTCCTCGAAGTCAACACAGGATCTGTGACCTCGCCAAGTACACTGTGGGAAACTTTAAAGTGTTTCATCAGAGGGGTCTGCCACGCCAAAGAAAATGGCATACTGAAACTCATTCGGCGGGAGCTGACATCCTGTGAAGTGAAACTAAAACAACTTGAACTCCATCGCACCAGCACAACCAACCCAAACATTCCAGTTGCTCTGAGGGAAGAGCTACAAAAATTCAGCAACGCAGCGGATCGAGAAGTGAAATTTCTAAATCGCAACAGTCTAGTCAGACAATACGGCGAAGGACAAAGACCGGGAGCCCTCCTGGCAAACCTGATCAAAGCACACAACAAACTATCACCTATAGAAAGGATTCGGACCAGGCAGGGGCAATTCGTCCACACCGATGAAGATATAGCGGAGGAATTCAGGCTTTTCTATCAGGACCTATACAGCAACAGTCACAACAGCGACCCACAAGTCTCGTTGAAGTACCTCGAAGATGCAGAGTTGTACTGGGTTGAGCACTCCCTGCGAGAACCACTGAACGACCTCATCACACAAGAGGAGATCATAGAAGCTATCAAAACCCTCCCTAGCTCAAAAGCCCCAGGCCCAGACGGCCTAACAGGGGAATTTTATAAAGCCTTCGCCACCACCCTCGCCCCCCTTCTAGCGACAGTATACGCCGAGGCACTAGAAAAAGCGACTCTTCCCAACTCCTCCCGCGAAGCCAACGTCATTCTCCTGCACAAGCCAGGCAAGCCACCAGAGGAGTGTGCATCGTACAGGCCCATCTCCCTCCTTAATCTCGACAACAAGATACTTGCAAAGGTGCTTGCCAAAAGGCTACTACCATTGATGCCCACCCTCGTCCTGGCGGACCAGGCAGGCTTCGTCCCAGGCCGCAACACGACCTTCGGCATCAGGAGGCTTTTCAGCGTCATTGAAGCACTAGACCCCTCAACTCAAGCAATAGCGGTCCTCCTCGACGCCGAAAAGGCATTCGATTCGGTAGGATGGCCATTTATGTTTGCCGTACTCACCAGAATGGGCCTGGGCGCCCGCTTTATCAAACTGGTATCGCTACTGTACAACGAACCGCGCACCAACATCATCGTAGGAACGGCAAAATCGGCTCCAGTGGTAATCCAGCGGGGCACCAGACAAGGCTGTCCACTTTCAGCATTGATCTTCGCCCTGGTGATGGAACCACTGGCCTCCATCCTAAGAGAACATCGACAACGGAGAGGACTCGTCATTGGACCGCACAAGCTTATCATATCCCTCTATGCGGACGACGTGGTCCTGTTCGTTCGCGATCCCGAAGAGAACCTGAACCCAGTCATGAGGGAGGTCATCAAATTCGGAACAGCCTCCGGCCTGAAAATCAATCAATCAAAGTCCATAATATTCCCGCTGACCCCAGCCACCAAACCCTTCGAAGATGACTTTCAATTCACATGGAAAACATCCAACGTCCGATACCTGGGAATTCAAGTGTCCCTAAGCTACCACGAGGTATTCCGCGACAACTACGAAGAGGTGACTAAGTCCCTCCAGGAAAAAGTGACAAGATGGAAGACCCTTCCGCTAACGCTCTGGGGAAGAGCTTCTCTAGTCAAGATGGTGATTCTACCAAAACTACTCTACCTGTTTACCAACATTTCAATATTCCTTCCCCAAACTTATCTAAAAAGACTAAAAAGCATGGTCCTCGAGCTACTATGGGCAGACAAACCAGCCAGAGTAGCATACACAACACTGACACTTCCGGTGGCGAGCGGTGGCCTCGCACTCCCAGACCTGGAGAAATACTTTTGGGCAGCACAAGCGCAATTTCTCAGTCACTGGTATGCCTCCCACACAATCAGACCTCACGTTCAGGTGGAACGAGCGCTAGCAACACCAAACCTGCTAACCGCAGTCGTCATCAGTCAAATTCCCATTCCCAACGCCACCATGAACGTAATGCTGTCAACATACAGAGCTTGGCTCAGATTAGCCCATAGATACGGGGTAAAAACGAGATATTCTCCCCTGTTGCCTGTGAAATTCATCCCAGGAGTTCCACTAACATCGGAAAAAGTATTCCATCAATGGGCCAATAAACTGAAAATTGAGACTTTGGGAGATCTCTTCACTGAAGACGGCTTTATAACCCCGCAACAAGCAAAATCGAAGGGCGGCAACACCGCCCTTGATATATTCCTCTATTTTAGGACCTGATACACGTTTCAAGCGCTCCTGCCGGACTTCCCACGTCAGCCTCAGACCTGGCAATTACTACACAACGTCATTCAAGCACAAGGTGAAGGCAAGCTGGTGTCACAAATCTATAAAGCTATTATTTCTGATACATCACCTAAACTCCACCAAGCAAAGACCAGATGGGAAAGGTCCCTGCATAGTACAATATCAGAGGAGGACTGGACCTACATCCTGAAGCAGACTTCAAAAATCGCCCTCAACTCGCGCCTTAAACTAATCCATTTTAACTTTCTACACCAGACCTACTACACCCCTGCGAAAGCAAATAAACATCACCCTGAAGCAGCGGCAAAATGTGAGAGATGTGGGGTACATTCAGCAGACTTCGTCCACTTGGCATGGGACTGCCCCGAAATAACTCCGTTCTGGAATCAAGTCCTAGAGACAACAGCAGCAATAGTGGGAGAGGCGATACAACCGAGCCACACAGCGGCCTTACTGGGCATGACAAGGCTGCTCCCTGCCCCGACAAGGAAGCTGGCGGGTCTTCTGCTAACACTGGCCAGGAGGAGAGTGGCCATGTCCTGGGGCCGAGGCCCTCCCCCATCATTCATCGCCTGGCGCAAGGATATCCTCTATTGCCAGGACGTGGAAACAGACTTTGTCAAACAACTTCCACTTCATGCCCGCCCTCCAGAAATCTGGGGTCCGCTGATAATATTCCTGCTAAAAGAATCAGAGGAGGCCTCTACCAGCCAACCAATTGCCTCAGACATAGGAGAAGAGTCTCGATGAAGGCTCAGAGCTAGCAACACCATCTCCATGCTACATCGACCTGGAATCAGGACAACACAAACAGTTGAACTTCGGGGCCGAGCGAGAAGGGCAGGCGAGGAAGGGAGGGGGGACGAGGGGTGAGAGGGACACGGCGCAGAGTTAAGTCCACCCTAATGTGGGTGAGTATTTGTTTCTATGTTTTAACAGAATATTACAAAAACCAAAAATAAAGGTTTTAAAATAAAAAAAAAAAAAAAAAACACACACACCTGCGGTGAAACAAGACAATAATAGGAAGGGGAGAAAGAATGAAGGAGAGAATATGACAAGTAGCCATAGTATAGATATGGTAACAGAGTTCCCTGATATGGAGAACAAAGATCAGTGCACTGATACAACCCCGCAGTCACGGGGGGAACAGAGGGGTTAAATGTAATGCCACTATTGGAAAGGGGAGGGGTTAGACCACAATATGTTCCCTGGAAGCATGCTGATAAGGAGAACATAAAATGTAGACTCCCATCACTAAGTGGGGGAGCAGGAAGTGGATATACAAGATGGAGAAGCACACTGCGGGGCAGAAGTTAGCGGTGGGGGATGTGAAGGGACTACTAATATCAATATTGGGGGATGCAGCAGATGACATTTGGAAAAGGGCGGGCTTCCCCGAGTCATGACTACAGACACATCAAATGATTGGGCGCCGTTTGCCAACTGCAGGCATGCGCTATGGCGGGCCCTGAGGGTCCAGTATCCAGACACGTCAGACATAGGAGCTATTACCTCATGCAAGATGCGTGAGAATGAAGACCCTGTTGATTACATCCAGGAGATTCAGGAGAAGTGGTGCTTGGAAACTAGGGAGCAGTGGGATAAAACACCAGCCATCTTTTACGACATATTAGTACAAGGGCTCCCGGAGGCAGTACAAAAACAACTGAAGAAAGTAGTGGGAATAGAAGCAAAGCCATGGCCGGAGATACAATTAACCATAACACACCACTGTAGAATATGGCAAGAGAAGATGAAGCAAAAGGAAGAGGATAGGAAAGCAGAGGAAGCAAAATTAGTGCAGAAGAAACTTACCAAATATTCAATGGAGGGAGCACTAATTAACACACCAGCAACAGTAACACAGACCACCACATTAGTAGCGGTTGCGCAGGACACGAGACCGCAACATATTGCCCCATTACCACAATCAACGCAAATAATACCACAACAGATGCCACCACCCACACTGTACACGGCTCTCGCAGGGGTAAGGTACGGGACATTAGGAAATGGATATTATAATACCTTCCGAGGAAGAGGTGGTGTGATGAGAAGGAGAGGATATGCCCAGCCCACACAGCAGCAGGTAGGAGGTCTCCGAGATTACTACCCTAATGGGCAGCAAGGGTACCAAGATAACACAGGGAATTTCCAATGGCAGGCCAGGGAACCACCAGTATGCTGGATTTGCGGGATGGTAGGGCATATGTCACACACATGTAGAGTAAGGCCCCCATATAGCATGGGGAGAGCAGGGGCAACAAGGAAACATGGGGGAGCAACAGGTTTACCAACAACAGAATACCACACAGCAACAAGCACAGCAATATGCTGCACCTCAGCCACAGACACAGAGCTACGCATCACCGGAGCAACAGGTAGTGGTAACACAACAACATCAAGTGCAACCAGCACAACAACCCACACCGGTACAGGACAGCAATGTATCAACGACTGACACACCACTACCACAAACACAGTTAGGGAAGGTGACAATATTGGGACACAACCCCTACACGGGGGGTGGTATGTCCCTATAACCGCAATAGGACAGCCCACAGATGTCCTTGATGGTTACCAGTCAAATGGTCGAAAACATTTGGTCGACAGACAATTTGGTCGACACCATTTGGTCGAATGCCAAATGGTCGAATTTTTTTTTTTTGTTTTTTTTTACCCATTTTTTGTTTTTTTTTGGGGGGTCCCCCCCCCAACCCCCTTTTTTTTCTTTTTTATTTTTTTTCCCCACACGAAAACCCACAAAACACATATATATATATATAAAAAAAAAAAATTCGACCATTTGGCATTCGACCAAATGGTGTCGACCCAATTGCAGTCGACCAAATTGCAGTCGACCAGTTGACTGGACACCGTCCTTGATGTGTCCCATCTTGTCGGTAACACCCATTAGTGTGGAGGAACCACGCATAGAGGTGACGATAGGTGACAAAAGGTTTTCGTTCCTTGTTGACAACGGGGCAACTAGGTTGTGTATAAGGGAGGGTAAATTTAAGGTGTCAGGTGAAGCTATGCACACTCAAGGATTCTCTGGGGCTCGAGGGTTGGTTCTCTTTACTGATAACATCTCCTTATCTATAGGAGACAATAAAATGTCTGTCCCGCTCCTGTACTCAAAGGAGTCATCGGTAAACATACTTGGGAGGGACATAATGAGCAGATTGAACATGACTATATCTTTCACGGACAATGGCATAATTTGTTCCATACCAGGAATAAACATGCTCACAGCACGACAAATATTGCAAGCTTACTGTGGTAAAACAGTAGTTCGGGCTGAGCCAGTAGATGGAGAAATGTTCCAGTACGGAACAGATATGGCATTTGCATGGATGCCAATGATTGAGGGCAACATTTGGAGGAGACCAGCAGCGTATTTGTTCAGGCCCGAGATGCCAGCAGATGAACCCGAAGGGAAGGTGATCTCAGTGAGAATTGAGAGTATCATGGCAACTGCAGATTACATTGCGGTGCATGCCCAAGACAAGGAAGGCAGGGCATGGAGAACAGTAATAGCACTGGTTGAGGGGTGCAGGCTCACGCAGGTGTCTGACGAAGAGCTCTTCTCAGACGACAGAGGAGAAGGGGAGATGGTGTTCATGATGAGTATCGACATCTGGTTAAGAGTAACATATAAGCAAGTGGCGCTAAAAATGGCAATGGCGCTAGAAGCGCCTATATCTACCCCAGTACCATTCTAAGAGGAAGATATGGCGAAGGTCCCAACATCTTTGTGGACCACCAGTCCGTATGACGTGGGCTGTATAAAGAGCTTTGGGGGAGAAAAAATAAAATTGAAAAAGGGGGAATTACTACCAAGAGTGAAGCAGTATCCATTGTCAAAGGAGGCAGATGAGGGCATATACGAGACGATAACAGCCCTGATAAACAACGGCATATTGGTACCATCAGAATCAACATGCGACACGGCTGTTTACCCAGTACGCAAGGCGAAAGGAGGGTCTTGGTGTTTCATCCAGGACCTTAGGCCCTTGAACCACATTGTAGAGGCAGAGCACCCTATAGCAGCAAACTCAGCCACAATACTATGTGGCATACCACATGAGGCATCACGGTTCACCGTGATTGACCTAAAAAACGCCTTTTTCTCCATACCTCTGCACCCAGACTCACAGGATCTCACAAGCTTCACTTGTAGGAACACTAAGTGGAAGCATACCAGGTTGCCCAAGGGTACTGTAAATCACCCTAAATTTTAACAGGGTAATACAGATGGACTTAGGCAACATCAAAATGGAAAGCACAGTGCTGCAGTATGTTGATGACATCATGATTTGCAGCACCACTGAAGAGAGATGCAGGGAATATTCAATAAACATGCTTACAGTGTTGGCCAAAAAGGGATACAAGGTGGACAAGGAAAAGTTACAGTACTGCCAGGAACAAGTACTAAATTTTGGCCAACTCATTTCCCAGCATGGAAGGCACATAGCACCACAGAGAGCACAAGCGATAAGAAACACACCACAACCACAAACAGTGCGAGAACTGCAACAATTTCTGAGTTTATGTAACTATTGCAGAGCGTGGGTTTTTGATTACAGTTCATACATAGGACCCCTGCTCGAAGCACTGAGGGAAGCACAGAAAGGGGACAAAAGGTTAAAGTGGACAAGGGAAATGACAGAAGCATTCGATGAGCTGAAACATGCCATATCCTCAGCACCCGTACTAGCCACTCCAAACTACGAGCACCAATTTTTCATTTTTTCACATTGCGACTCAGCAGTAATGAAGGCATTACTGACTCAGAAAACGAGCATGTGGCAGAAACCAATAGCATTTTACAGTGGCCACTTGGACCCTGTAATGTTAGGTCACTTCCCATGCGAACAAGGTCTCGCCGCAGCAGCATTTGCAGTGGAAAAATTGTCATCAATAACAATGGGGTGCCCCACCACACTATTTGTTGAGCATGCACTGTTCGCAATTTTGAACAAGCCCAAATCTACACTGACCATGCAAAGAGCCTCAGGTTACGAAATAATACTATCCAGACCAGAATTGACCATTGTCAGGTGTAGTACTGTAAATCCAGCCAGGTTCATAGCAGAAGTAATTGAAGAGGGTGCTTATGCCCATGATTGCACACAGACAATTCAAATGTACTCTTACACAAGGAAGGTTGAGGAGGATGCGCTAAATGAGGGTGAGATACTATACATTGATGGGTCATCAACTATCGACCAGACTGACGGGGTAAGGAGGACGGGAGCAGCAGTGGTTAGAATGACAGAGGATTTGCTATATGTCCCAGTGAAATGCATCCAACTACCACAACATTATTCAGCCCAGGCAGCGGAGCTGGTGGCGCTGATTTTGGCACTAAAAGAAAGTTCTGACAAGAAGGTTACTATATACTCTGATAGTGCATATGTAACATCAACTGTGCACTCAGGATTAATTAAGTGGCAAAGGAGGGGTTTTAGAAGAGCTGATGGTACCCCAGTACAACATGCCCTCCTACTAGCCGAATTAATAGAAGTAATTAACGACCCCCAAGAAGTAGCATGGGTTAAGTGTCAGGCACACACTAATGGTGATGACCCTATCTCAAAAGGTAATGAAGTAGCAGACGCACATGCAAAACATGCTGTGTATTTTGGTGAGATGTGGATTCCCCCAGAATCAGGAAGAGGCAGAGGGAGGTCGATAGCAAGACAAATGATGTTAAAGGACGGGTAAACCCATCTCCCTGCAACACAGATTATGGAGTTGCAAGCAGCTGAACCAATGGCAGAAAAGGAACTGTGGGTAAAAAGAGGGTGCACAATGTCCCCACAGATGCACTATGGCGTCAAAATAACACTGGAAAGGTAGTCATGCCAATAGCACTGTTAAAGACAGCACTTACTCAGCTACATTATCCAGCACATACAGGAAAGGAAATGATTGCAGCACAAATTAAGGAAGACTGGTTTTGTCCCGATTTAAATTCCCATGTTGCCAACTTCATCAGCAACTGCTTGACATGCCAACAGTTTACAGTCGGTCACACGCTGCAAGTGATAAAAGGTACTGTACCCCGTCCAGAAGGACCATTCCTACACCTCCACATTGGCTATGTTGACATGATCAATCTATGTCAAGGACACAGGTACATGATAGTTGTCGTATGCCCATTTTTGAGGTGGATCGAAGCTGGGCCCTGCACGCACGCGGATGCTTTCAGAGCTGCCAATTTTTTAGTGAGGGAGGTTTTCCCTAGGTGGGGCGTCTGCGAAGTACTATGGTCAGATAACGGCCCGCACTTTGCAAACTAACTTTTTTAGCACATCACTGCCCTCCTAGGGATTAAGCACAAGTTTGCGTGTGCATATCATCCGCAAGCCAATGGCATATGTGAACGCTTGAATGGCCTCCTGAAGGAAGACAACCAATAAGAGCTTGTTGTACTGTCCCCCCTTGGCACTATTTGTGCTGAGGAACAGACCAGGGTCCGACCACCACCTCACTCCGCACGAGGTGGTCACTGGTCGTCAAATGAGCCTCCCATTAACGCCAGTATCAAGGGTATCAAGGGTACTAACTGATTGTGAAAGTACTGCAACGGTTTTTGGTGATGAAATGCATCAATATGTGTCTTCTTTGATTACTAGTGTCGCCTTTATCTCTCAATAGCTCGAGCGCACGCAGGGCGGGTCGAAGAACACCCAACTGGAAGAAGCAACTGAAGAACAAGAACCAAAAGGATTGTGTAACATAGCGGAAGGCGATAGTGTACTCCTCTGCAACTTTAATCGTAAATGGAATGACCCACGTTTCACTGGGCCCCACTTAGTAGAAGCAGTAGCTCCTCGAGCAGTTTAGTTGGCTAAAAAAAACACATGGACCCATCTTCACGACGTTAAGCCCTACAACAGCCAGACCCGCCCTTGCGTTGACAATAGGGCCACCGCGCAGACGACACCTTCAGTAGCACCATCGGCAGACAAAGACACAGCAACAGCCAAGGAGGACTATTGTGACTCTACCCCTGACGCTCCCCTAGCCACAGACTCACCAATAGATTCTGAACAATCACTCCTAGCCCATCCCATGGTTACAAGGTCCCAAACGAAACAAACATCTGCTCAGCCCCGCCCAGCCCATTTCACCACTGAGTAAAGGACATTATACAATGAAGACAAAAAGTTTCTTTTGTCTCGCACATGCAGGTACCGTATATTACTGTATAGTGTAGAAAGTGCAATAACTACCGTAGTATTCTGCCCAGGAGTAAATGCTACCCGCAGATGATAATAACCCTGAAGCCCTATCACACCAATTTGTATACCACATAAGGAGACCAACGTATCTGAAAAGAAGGAGGGTACTTGTGTATTACACAGCATTCGTTTTGGCCATAGAACAATCATTTCCCCATCTTCACAAGCACCTACCAGCTCTGAGGGATAGGTCCTTGAGATTAATGTGGGAACAGCTTTTCGCCTGGGCAATGAACCACTACCTGATAGGGAGTGCTTAATTAACAGTACTAACCGCAATAACTCATATCTTTAGAATTTTCAGGCGGGCAACTTTAACGTCGCAAGAATAAGCTGCAGGACCACAGCAAAGGTAAGAGCAAAATGCGAGTGAAATTAGCGACTGTAATAAAGATCTTAGGTGTGTTGGTGATCACTGGTCTATTGGCTGCCTCTGTCTGGCAGAACACCTATGCTTTGCATACCACGGCTGTGCCCAAAACTATCATACGCCCTCCCACAGCTGCAACAGGTACAGTATCAGGCGGTACCAGTAATACTAGAGGTAAGGGTAGTAGAGTTAAACGCAGCACATATGCAGAAGAGAGGGAAATTAACACATATCTTACAGATTCAGCACACGTCTCAAACAACATGTGGTATAAGCACATGACCAAAATTGGTAAGCAGACAACGGAGGACAACTGCTACGTCTGCTCATTGGTTCGCAACATTTGTAGCTACCGAAGTACCAGCTAAAACAATGTTATGTCTGATATATTTAGCACTATTTCAGACGAGAGGACGATTCCAAGGAACGGTGGTGAGAATTGAATGGAAAACGAGGGACACGTATCCATACGAAAATCATTTTCTCAAAACATATATGGCCTACCACAAGAGAAGCTTACATACTGAAGCCTTCAGGTACATGACGGACAGCCCCGACAAAAGAGAAACAAAGAAGGTTAGGCTGGATTACCTGCCATGAGATTGGTATGCAATTGAAACTCCTGGAAAACAAGGGTGTTGGGAAAGACCTCTCATAATAATAACTGGAAAAGTATACATGAACAATGAATGGGAGATAGGAGTAGTAGGGAGTAACATGGTATGAAGATAAAATACTACCACCATACAAGAACACAATGATAGATGTTGGACGACGTGGGGTACGTATGTTCCAATGTTGACGTGGATGGAGAAGGATGAAGACCCAGTAAGAGTACTAGCACTGACTGCACCCACATTGTGCTATCAACATAAAGGAGATGTGGATGTGGATGTAGGGTATAACAGCAACTGTAAAGCATAGTGGAGATACCTGAGGGGGGTGCGGGCACAGCAGTTATAATGGATCACTATTGGGCCTGCGGTGACAAGGCATACCATACATTGCCCTCCTCATTGAATGGAGTATGCACCATGGTGCACATCAACGTGCCATCACTAGTGTGCCTCAGAAACACGTCAATTTAGCTAATTTCCCCAAGATGGACGAAGGGAACAAGAGGAAGAAGAGGTCACTGAAGGTTGCAGTTGGTGATGAGAACAACAACAATAATGTCTTATCAAGAGCAAAAAGACAGGGGGAAACCCTCACAGGGAACTACCTGTGGGGACGGTCAGAACCAGCACTCATCTCCATTCCACCAGAACATAGACTATTCAGTAGAGCAGCAATGTTCTTCTCATCAATAATTCACCCATGACTACAGGCATACGCGAATGCAAAATGGCTTCAGATAACACGGTGGGAGCTGATGATGACAATAAATTCGACAGTCAACGGATTCAACGCAATCAAAGAAGAGCTGCGAGCTGTAAGAACTGTAGCACTACAGAACAGGTATGTACTGGATTTCCTCACGGCAATGGAAGTCGGGGTTTGCGCGAAAATTGGACAATCATGTTGCACGTTCACCCTAGCTAATGATGAGGATAATGGAACACTTACTGAGGTAGTATCCCAGTTTGCCCTGATGCACTCCAAAATGGAGGAAGAGAGTAAAGGAGTGAAAAAAGACAACAGCTGGTTTTCCTTTCTTTGGTCATGGATTCCTTCGTGGCTGTCAGATGGGCTAAAACTACTAGTAGGAGTAATAATGTTGGGTGCAGCTGTGTTGATTGTGATAAAGTTTTGGGAGGCTAGAAAAGCACGCTCAGTCTATTTCATTTCATATCTATGAAATGATAGAAATGGCCGGCATGCACGCCTTATTACCAGCTGAAGACGTCCAATACACGGATATGATAATACAAGAACGAGAGAGGCTGCGCAAACAGATTATTGACAATCACAAAGATCCATCATCTGTGAAGGTGGAGAACCCAAGGAACCCGAGAAGCTATGTAGGAAGGTGGGTATACTGCAAACCCGGCGGCACCTGCGTCTACAAGTACTGGTCGTTTGAGGATCATGTAAACCACCATGGACACTTCTCTGGAATAACTAAAATATGGAGTGTAAAAGGAGATAAGGAAAAGGATGAGTTTGTAGTCAACAAGTCGACCAGAGGGGGGAATGAAGTGGGAGAATGGGATAACACCCTCCCCCTATCTCATCCAGACCATGGCCTAGGGGATCACGGCCCAGACGCCCTCCACGAGACGAGTTTGCCTACCTACCAGATGACAAAATACCCTGGTTCAGGATCTTACACATAAGAGGAGTATGCCCAACAGTATGACCGACACCAGGACGCACAGCTGATGACGACATCTGCAGTATGGATGAACTCGACAAGAACAACGACTACAAGTATCCACATCATTAGAGATGCCATGACGACATAGCTAACAGACAAGAGCACACGTGCCACCATGCACACTGGTCACTGATACACCAATCTACATGAAGAACATACTCAGTGCTATGATGTAGCAGACTGTCACACCCACGGACGTGCATCGTTTTTATTTTTCACATAGGCCTTCTACAGCACCGCAGAAATGCAAGATTCCTGAAGAGATCGTGTATATGATTGCTGATGCTTCCTCGCCACCTATCGCTATGAGACGCCATCGTGTATATCTAGTGCTACATATGATGATTTGTCATTCTGCTATTACCGTACTATGGATCATGTACCGCCACCCACGAACTAGGCCCGAGTAGGCCGCGAACAAGAGTCCCCACGCTGAGGCCTCGCAAACGAAAACCCTCTCAGAACGAAATACGAGTGCTGACATGCAGAACAAGCCCCTAATGTGGGCCCGCAGCCAAGGCCACAATGTTGCAACCCGCATGCCAAGAGCCCAGTGCCAAGGTTAAACCTGCAAACGCCAAGCATCCAGACATCGAATACAGAATCAAATGCTCATAATTCTGCTCCAGCTACAGTCTCTCTACACGTGACCAAGCCGAACTGACAAGGTGCCAAGCCTACGAGACAGAGAAGCCGCCAGGGTCTCACAGGTTGCAACAACGAAGCGGCAAGATGGACACCTACAGCGATGGGAATGACTCGCTCATGAGCCCATGAGCAGACCTGTCCGTAGTCTGCACAAACACATAGTTGCACATTGTTGCTAATGACAGGTACACCGCGAGCTGGGAACAACGATGGTCCCAGGCTTGGGGGCTCGCGGGAGAACCAATCAGAACACAGGGTGGCTCACTACAGACGCCATTACTCATAGCAAATCACGAGGGTCCCCTTGTTGCAATTCTGAAGTAACAAATGTTAGGGACAGCCCAAGTATACCACCTGATCTGGTTCCTTCCAATAACCTACGTCTCTATATGCTAACCATACTAACCCTACCAATCGACGAACCAATCCTGAATGGCAATAGGTTTGTGTACTAACTTTCCCAGCTGACGCGGGTAGCGCTTCATACTGTAGTAAAAAGGGCCTGCGAGCCCCTCTGAGGGATTAGGTGCGCTTTCTCGGATGCATACGAGAAACCCATCCCTGCCGTTGAAATAAACAGCAGTCTCAGCCTTGCTCCTTGTGTTTGTCTCATACTCATTTTTGGGGACACGGGAGGAGTTGGGGCCTCCCCAGCCCGGAGGTCCGCGGACAGCACTGCCGACCCCGGGATAATCACCCTGACAACACCTTTTCCCTCATGGCAGATTCAGGCATCTCACAAGTTAATCTAATGAATTCCTGACTTCCCCCTATCCTCCCGGTGTGCTGCCCGAAGGCATGTGTCTCAGCCACTCACTCTAATATGCAGACACTGACTACTGTGTCACCCAACTCCCTGAATCTTTGTTACTTCCTTCCAAATCAGGTGTTTGTGTCTTTCCCATAAGCTGCCTTCTGGTTCTCCAAGCTCCTCCCTCTGCCCCTCTTAAGTGTCACCATATGTGTCTTCTCCCCTCACAACAGGAGACTGACAGTGATTTGTGTCTCACCACCTTCCCTGAATAGCTACTGCATCCTCCTAGAGAAATGAAGTGAGTGTGCTTCTCTCATAAACTGTCCTGAGGATTTCCCAGATCATCCCTCTTCTCCTAATAGGTATAATCCAGAGCATATGTCTGTTTTATCACTTCAAGAGACGGGCACTGACTGGTGTGTCACCTGTGTCTCCCTTTATCACTGATGTCCACCCAGCAACATGAGTTAGTATTCCTCTCCAAAAAGCTTCCCTAAAGGGATTCATTGATCCTCCTACTCCTCCTCCAAGTTGTCAGCATATGAAACATGTCACATCCACTTACTTCATGAGAATGACACTGATTCATGTGCCACGCACAGCCTCATCAAACCTCTGCGGCTCCTTCCCTGTAAGTTCCAGCATGCATGCCTATCCAGCACTGCTCTCAGGGTTACCTGGCTCCCCCCACTCCTCCTCCCAAATGTCATCTAAAGGCATGCATGTCCCCCTTGCTTCCAGAGATGTTGACTAACTGGTGTGTCTTTTTACCGCCCTAAATGTCCGCCTCTCCTTTGCAGAAAAACAGCTGAGTAAGACTCTCCAACAAACTGCCCGAAAGGATTCCTAGTTCCTCCCTCTCCTCCTCCCAGTTGTCATTGGGTGGCATAGTTCTCTTCCACACATATCAAGCGATGGACACTGACTGGTGTGTCACTTACTGCCTCCCATAAACGCTGCTGCTCCTTCTCAGCAAAATCATGCAAGCGTGCCTCTCCAACAATCTTCCCTCAAGGATGTCTGGCTTTTATTATTCTTCTTCCCGGGTGTCACCCAATGGAATATGTCTTGTCCACTCACTTCAAGAGATTGACACTTGCTAGCGTGTCACCCTCCACCACACATCTCTGCTGTTCCCTCCACCACACATCTCTGCTGTGGTGGAGCATATCTCTCCCACAAACCACACTCAGGCATTCCTGGCTACACCCACACCTCCTTCCAAGTAGCATATGCTTCATCCACTAACTTCAAGAAGTGTCCTCTGACAAGAGTCTCTCCTTCCCCACCAAATAAATGGTAGTGGCGTGCGTGTTGTGAAACCACTCCAAATCAATGACAGTGTCACACAGTGCTGTGTGTACAAAACCATACCTAAATTTCCCTCTCTAATTGGGTGTACACTCAAGTTTATTTGGCCTTCCATAAATACACTAAGGGCCTAATTTACAAAAATGTTTTCAATGCGACGTTCCCCATTGAAAACATTTTTGAATATCAGGTCCTAAGAATTCCTTCAGCATCACCCTCTTGCCTCTCAAAGGTGCCTGAGACTGAATGGGAGCTCTAGTCGCATGCCCCCCCCTTTAAAACATGTTAATGGACTTCAGCCGAGCCTTTCAAAATGTTGTCCAAGGGTCACCCTTGACAAATTATCAAAAATATAAGTGATTCATTACTTGTTGCTAAAACATTTGCTCAGGCCTTCATGTTGCTCCAAACTCTCACTTGAAGGATGTAGGCGTATAACTGACAGTGCTGTATTTAGGGGAACAGAACAGCAAGTCGTCGTGCAAATATCAAATATTACCAAAGGGCACTTTGGGTAAAATATACCACATTTTCTTTTATACAATTTCCAAAATAATTATTTGTATACACGTTGCTTTTTATTATTAATTACACGGAGGGTGGTTTTGTTAAAGAGGATAGCTTTTCCAATGATTTACATACTACTATACATTTGGGCTCTGGTTGAAAACACAATATGACCGGACTGTCGTAAAATGTTTCCCCACATGTGGAGTCGTCATGCAATGACACATTTGTTGACAATAGTTGTGGTTGCCTAGTGGTGTAAATAATGCACAAGATAGTATTTTATTATTCTCATGTGTAATGTGAGGGTCGCATATAATATAGCTCACTATTCTGACCAAGCAGCTCTTCCATAAACCTTCAACAGCTAGAATTAAAACTAAAAATCCATCTTCCTTAGTTCCTTTGTTTGTAACAGCCTCATGTGTAGCAGACTTAAGAAAGGTGTTTTTTTATCTCCCTAGGTCTCGGTTAATTTCGTACCTTCTTTTCTACAGGAAGCTTTTTTTTTATTCATTCTTCTAATATTGCGAATTTTCAGGTGTTCTGTTTCCATGGTTTCCAATTAAGGAATGGCAGATTTGTATAGCCTTTCTCAAAATGCACCCGGTATCTGAGAGAAAACCTTTTCAAATGAAAATAAATCACCAATAGTTACCCTTCCGAGTCGCTTGGCACAATGTCATCAATAATAAGTCATCATGCAGCACATCCGTGAGAGTTTCTTTTCTTCCAGATTAAACCGCCCATGCCACAGATTTTCTAGGGAGCATGCGTGCATGTGCTGTAATGGGTGGCCACAGGTGCGCAATACATGAATGGATGCAGCATGGCCTGGTAGCTTTTTGATCTAGAATCAATTTCTCTGCCACAGCCGCTAATTGGAAATACATGGTTACTTTTCACTTGAGAGAAGAAAGCACAGAATTGAGGGTTCACTGTAATTAACCACTTTCTCGAATCGGGGAGAGTAGATGGCGGTCTTTGTTGTCGGTACGTTGTGATTGGGTGCCGTGTTTTCCCCCTCAAGTGGACAGGAATTCTTTCGTTTTTGTAGCATCTGTTTTGAAGCTACATTTGGTGCTGAAGGGGCGTGGCAATGCTGGCAGTAATTGTGTTTAGATGCCGTAAGCATTTCCGTGTGGTAAATACTGAAAGTGCTGGCCAGCTCCCTCACTTTAAGATATATGCTGTATGCACAGCAAGCACTTGTTGCCCACCTGTATTGCACTTTGGCTGTCAATTACTGTGCGCACAGCATTAATAGTGTTGATATGCTAAGACTCACTTGATTTATGTGTATTGAACTCATGTTTACTTTTCCGAAAGACGGATTTCTTCAATGCTATCTTCACTGTTGCAAAACAAATCCTCTTTCCAACATTCCTTTGGAAGTTGAAGTTCAGAAAACGAAAGCCAATTTTGGTTGGATGGCATTCGAAATGTGGTTGATGTAATGACTCCTCAAAAGGGTATTAAATGCAAACGAAAACGGTCATTTTGAATGCGCTAAATATGGTATCTTCTACCACGGCCGCCATTGAGGGCTTAAACATGAAATAGCAGGCTATCTCTTACAAAGCATGTGACAACTATTCCATAGCTAAAGGATATGCAAGCAGCACTGAAGAAGGTGCGATCTTTGACTCATTATACTCTTACATCAAACTGAATGCGCACTCTGCTGTACTTCATAGCGCCAATACTGCCAACTTCATCACACTAATCGGGGTTACTCACAGCTCTGTGCACACCCTTGGCATCTGTTATATCTCTTCATAGCATAATCTGAATGCCTTGAATCATAGCTGAGACCAGTTACACATCTATACTCCTTTATTGTTCCCTATTAACTGCCTGTTTCTCACTCCCTTTCCTTCATACCCATTCTAATTCTATTCTCTCTTCATTCCACGTTCTACAAACCACAACATCCCCCTCTTGCTTATCACATAAGTTCATTCCCCATCTGTCTAGTAAAATCACCTCTACATCTGCTCAATCAGACGTACAGGTTTACGAATATTTATTTGAGGCCGAATATTAACTGTCCCCTGACTTCCCTCACCAGCTACACCTAGTGGAGAATGTCCACAGTCTTAAAGTGTCATGACTTCCACAGATTCTTCATTTCTCCGTTCCTCATGCACCTCTTCAATTCTTCTCTCCTCATATATTTCCCCACCTGAATCATCTTGAAACAATGCATGAAAGAACCGATTCCCAGCCAATTCATCTCTCCTGGCAATGACTGCGGGCCCTTTAACATCGGTCACCAAGAGAGGCTGTGACGTGTCTTTAAAGTCCATCTTCTTGACCATCTTCCTTTGCTGCCTTTGACTCCATTGCATGTTCTCATCCCCATCCATCAACTGTTCCTCAACTTTCCTCTTACCAGGTGTCCAAACTCTGTCCCACTTTACTACTTCCCTTTCATTGTCGCCATCCTCCTCTCCATTTACACAATTATAATTTCCACACCCTGGGAAACAGTCTTTTCCTAGGTAGCTGACCATTCTTTCACTGAGAACACATCCTGTCGCTTCATGGGAACTGCTTTGGTGACTTGGGTGACTTCTTAGGGTCTCTTCCTCAGATAGCCACTTTCTCCCAACCATTAGTCCTCAATCTGGGGTGGCTACATCCTTCCCCCTTTGTTTCCTCCCGCTCATCTCCCCATTCACGAAACGCTCCATCATTAGGCACTGTTTCCTATTCAATGCATCAGTTCCACAGGTCGACAATAGAGATGTTCTCTCTTTACACATGACCACAAAGTGATTTCTTTGACCACATCCCACACATCTTCGACCAATGGCAGGGCATCGACTTTTGTGTGGAAACCTAAATCCACATCTAGAACACAGCCTTTCTTGATCACTTCCGTCAATACCATTCCATGTCCCTTGAGAGAACATCCTGCTCGAGTATTGGGACTGTATTTGCTCATTGCATCTGAAGCCAACCAGTTTCTCCAACTTCCCGTAACTTTCCATATCTGCTGCTTATACTTCAAGTCTTTCGTACATTCTCGCCAATTCCAGAATATCTTTCAATGGGAGGGGCACTCTCAGAAGATGTCTCCACAACTCTGACAATATGCAACTTTCAATTATTCGTAATCTAATAGCTTCTTCATCATCAAATTTTGCGAACTCGCAATAGGTTGCTTTCTCTTGTAACCGTAATACAAACTGTGCAATTGTCTCCTGTGGCCTCTGTTTGCATTGGTTAAACAGATATCTGTCATAATCTTTATTGGGAGCAATTATCAAGCGTTCCTCTAGAGCGGCAAGAAGAAGCTGGTACGATGTTCTCTCCTCAGTTGTTAATGTTCTTATGACACTCCTCATTTCTCCTCCCACCAAATTCTTAAATATGTCTAATTCGTTTGGAACATTCTCATTTCCTAGTGCTCTCATGAACCCCTCAAATTCAATCACCCATTCTTGCCACCGTTGTGCCACTTGATCATCATCTGGCTCAGGATTGAATGATTCAGGACAGTGTAGGTAATGAATTAAACTCAAAGGTATGGGGGTTTCACACATGCCCTGAGCTAAATTTAAATCCCTACTCATACCCTCAGATGACATTTTGAACTGGCAAATTTTACATAGGATATGCAGCTTCCTTTTTCTGTAGAGACTGTTGTGATAATAATATTGTATCTGCACTGAAACAGGATCACATTTTCAGTTTTTATCCATGCACCTCAGCCATTCTGCATGTGTAATCCTCAAGATCCCTTTAACTGTTATTGCTGGTTTTGAATTGACAGTCTGTCTCTGTCTTGTTTTGATACAGCGCAGCTGCAAGAATTCTCTTTGATTCCGTGCCTTTAATTATTTCATTTTGTTAGTCCAAGGCTTGAGAATTCTAAACACTTTGTTATGTGAGAGATAAAAAAAAATGTCACTGCGATGTATTCCTTCAAACACTCTGTATATTTATATTCGTTGTGTTGTAATTTGTTTGCACATTTACATATTTGTATTCTGTATTTATCATCCTTACCTATGTGTTTATCTATATTGCTTGTGCATCTAGGCATTTATTCCATTAGGCACACTTTTGTTTTTTTGTTTCGTTTTTCTTTTTCCTTTGCCCGCTATTAGTATTGTTAATACATTTGCATTGGTGGTGTTGACTTTACTTTTGTCTTTTCTTATGTGTCATTTTGTTTCTTTTAACACACTTTGGGGTCGATTCATGGAATTAATGTGCGCCGAAAATTCCCGCGTAGAGGTGCCAAAACGTGCGAATCACAGGAAAAGTGCGAAAATCGCAGTGCAAGTGTGAAAATCGCAGGAAAACCATCGCACAGCGATTCATGGAAGTCCGTGCGCGAGAAAAACATCGGATGTGCGCTAAAAATGTGCGCCGCGCACGCCGGCGCACAGGTCATCCAACAGCATGCGCCACGGCCACTGCGAAATCGCACATAGCGCGGCGCACATCACAAAAGTAGGCGGAACACGGGGCGTAACACTCGGAATGGGGAACAACGCGTGAAAATATGGGCGTCACGGGGGAAGTACAGGAGGCAAGTGCGCGAAATGCCCACACGCTCGCCTACAACCCGTATTCATGGAATCGAATAAGGCAAACCAGCGCACGGTCAAAGACGCGCACAGGGCCAAAAAAGTACGCCACAAGAAAGCAGGCGGTAGCGCCAAAATGTGCGCTAACAAAAAGCACCCATATACAGCCATGATAAATGGCCCATACAGTGGCCCTCTAGGACAAATGAGGTGCAAAGGGGCACCGACAAACACGGACACCCGCTGTGTGAGAAATAGTGTGTGCGCATGTTCCTGGGTGCGCGGGAAGTTCCACACGTGATTAGCCTGGGTACGTGTACTTCGGGGTGTGCGGGAAGTTCCACACGCGATTAGCCTGGGTACGTGTACTACAGGGTGCGCGGGAAGTTCCACACGCAATTGGCCTGGGTAGGTGGGGGTGTGCGGGAAGTTCCACACGCGATTGGCCTGGGTACGTGTACTTCGGGGTGCGTGGGAAGTTCCACACGCGATTGCCCTGGGTACGTGTATTCCGATGTGCGCAGAAGATTCACATGCAATTTCTGCAGGGTACGTGTATTTCGGTGGTGCCGGCGAATGCTACACGTGATTTGGCCATGTGGGTCCCCCCAGGTGTTCCCTCTACACCCTCCACGGCCCCTGCAGACAGCCCACACCACAGGGTAATACCCTGCACCCATGCTCATGTCCCACAGGCAACCCATCCACCATGGCCATTCCCACCAGCCAACCCACATGTCACCTTGCACTACTGATCACCAACACATGTCTCCCACCACCCCCACCACCCAGCCACCAGGGGCAGCCTCCACCAGGCCCCCACTCATGTCCCCTATTACCCCCACCCCCAGCAGTGCAGGGGCAGCCTTCACCATGTCCCCACCCATGTCTACCACCACCCCCACCCCCCAGCCACCAGGGGCAGCCTCCACCAGGCCCCCACTCATGTCACCCACCACCCCCACCCCCCAGCAGTGCAGGGGCAGCCTCCACCAGGCCCCCACTCATGTCCCCCTGCACCCTCACCCCCCAGCAGTGCAGGGGCAGCCTCCACCAGGCCCCCACTCATGTCTCCCACCACCCCCTACCCCCCAGCAGTCAGGGGCACCCTCCACCAGGCCCCCACTCATGTCTACCACCACCCCAACCCCCCAGCCACCAGGGGCAGCCTCCACCAGGCCCCAACTCATGTCTCCCACCACCCCCACCCCCCAGCAGTGCAGGGGCAGCCTCCACCAGGCCCCCACTCATGTCCCCCTGCACCCCCACCCTCACCCCCCAGCAGTGCAGGGGCAGCCTCCACCAGGCCCCCACTCATGTCCCCCTGCACCCCCACCCCCCAGAAGTGCAGGGGCAGTCTCCACCAGGCCCCCACCCATGTCTACCACCACCCCCACCCCCCAGCCACCAGGGACAGCCTCCACCAGGCCCCCACTCATGTCTCCCACCACCCCCACCCCCCAGCACTGCAGGGGCAGCCTCCACCAGGCCCCCACTCATGTCTACCACCACCCCCACCCCCCAGCCACCAGGGGCAGCCTCCACCAGGCCCCCACTCATGTCTCCCACCACCCCCACCCCCCAGCAGTGCAGGGGCAGCCTCCACCAGGCCCCCACTCATGTCTACCACCACCCCCACCCCCCAGCCACCAGGGGCAGCCTCCACCAGGCCCCCACTCATGTCTCCCACCACCCCCACCCCCCAGCAGTGCAGGGGCAGCGTCCACCAGGCCCCCACTCATGTCTCTCACCACCCCCACCCCCCAGCCACCGGGGGCAGCCTCCACCAGGCCCCCACTCATGTCTCCCACCACCCCCACCCCCCAGCAGTGCAGGGGCAGCCTCCACCAGGCCCCCACTCATGTCTACCACCACCCCCACCCCCCAGCCACCAGGGGCAGCCTCCACCAGGACCCCACTCATGTCTCCCACCACCCCCACCCCCCAGCAGTGCAGGGGCAGCCTCCACCAGGCCCCCACTCATGTCTACCACCCCCACACCGCCTAGCCACCAGGGGCAGCCTCCACCAGGCCCCCACTCATGTCTCCCACCACCCCCACCCCCAGCAGTGCAGGGGCAGTCTCCACCAGGCCCCCACTCATGTCTCCCACCACCCCCACCCCTCAGCAGTGCAGGGGCAGCCTCCACCAGGCCCCCACTCATGTCCCCTATTACCCTGACCCCCCAGCCACCAGGGACAGCCTCCACCAGGCCCCCACTCATGTCTCCCACCACCCCTCCCCCCAGCAGTGCAGGGGCAGCCTCCACCAGGCCCCCACTCATGTCTCCCACCACCCCCACCCCCCAGCCACCAGGGGCAGCCTCCACCAGGCCCCCACTCATGTCTCCCACCACCCCCACCCCCCAGCCACCAGGGGCAGCCTCCACCAGGCCCCCACTCATGTCTCCCACCACCCCCACCCCCCAGCAGTGCAGGGGCAGCCTCCACCAGGCCCCCACTCATGTCTCCCACCACCCCCACCGCTCAGCAGTGCAGGGGTAGCCTCCACCAGGCCCCCACTCATGTCCCCTATTACCCCGACCCCCCAGCCACCAGGGGCAGCCTCCACCAGGCCCCCACTCATGTCTCCCACCACCCCTCCCCCCAGCAGTGTAGGGGCAGCCTCCACCAGGCCCCCACTCATGTCTCCCACCACCCCCACCCCCCAGCTACCAGGGGCAGCCTCCACCAGGCCCCCACTCATGTCTCCCACCACCCCACCCCCCAGCCACCAGGGGCAGCCTCCACCAGGCCCCCACTCATGTCTCCCACCACCCCCCCAGCCACCAGGGGCAGCTTCCACCAGGCCCCCACTCATGTCTCCCACCACCCCCACCCCCCAGCAGTGCAGGGGCAGCCTCCACCAGGCCCCCAGCCATGTCTACCACCACCCCCACCCCGCAGCCACCAGGGGCAGCCTCCACCAGGCCCCCACTCATGTCTCCCACCACCCCCACCCCCCAGCAGTGCAGGGGCAGCCTCCACCAGGCCCCCACCCATGTCTACCACCACCCCCACCCCCCAGCCACCAGGGGCAGCCTCCACCAGGCCCCCACTCATGTCTCCCACCACCCCCACCCCCCAGCAATGCAGGGGCAGCCTCCATCAGGCCCCCACTCATGTCTCCACCACCCCTACCCCCCAGCAGTGCAGGGGCAGCCTCCACCAGGCCCCCACTCATGTCCCCCTGCACCCCCACCCCCCAGCAGTGCAGGGGCACCCTCCACCAGGCCCCCACTCATGTCCAACTCATGTCTCCCACCACTCTCACCCCCCAGCCACCAGGGGCAGCCTCCACCAGGCCCCCACTCATGTCCCCCTGCACCCCCACCCCCCAGCAGTGCAGGGGCAGCCTCCACCTGGCCCCCACCCATGTCTACCACCACCCCCACCCCCCAGCCACCAGGGGCAGCCTCCACCAGGCCCCGCCTCATGTCTCCCACCACCCCCACCCCCCAGCAGTGCAGGGCAGCCTCCACCAGGCCCCCACTCATGTCTACCACCACCCCCACCCCCCAGCCACCAGGGGCAGCCTCCACCAGGCCCCCACCCATGTCCCCCTGCACCCCCAACCCCCAGCAGTGCAGGGGCAGCCTCCACCAGGCCCCCACCCATGTCGACCACCACCCCCACCCCCCAGCCACCAGGGGCAGCCTCCACCAGGCCCCCACTCATGTCTCCCACCACCCCCAGCCCCCAGCAGTGCAGGGGCAGCCTCCACCAGGCCCCCACTCATGTCCCCCTGCACCCCCACCCCCCAGCAGTGGAGGGGTACCCTCCACCAGGCCCCCACTCATGTTTCCCACCACCCCCACCCCCCAGCAGTCAGGGGCAGCCTCCACCAGGCCCACACTCATGTCTCCCACCACCCCCTACCCCCCAGCAGTCAGGGGCACCCTCCACCAGGCCCCCACTCATGTCTCCCACCACCCCACCCCCCAGCCGCCAGGGGCAGCCTCCACCAGGCCCCCACTCATGTCTCCCACCACCCCCACCCCCCAGCAATGCAGGGGCAGCCTCCACCAGGCCCCCACTCATGTCTCCCACCACCCCCACCCCCCAGCCACCAGGGGCAGCCTCCACCAGGCCCCCACTCATGTCTCCCACCACCCCCACCCCCCAGCCACCAGGGGCACCCTCCACCAGGCTCCTACTCATGTCCAACTCATGTCTCCCACCACCCTCACCCCCCAGCCACCAGGGGCAGCCTCCACCAGGCCCCCACTCATGTCTCCTATTACCCCCACCCCCCAGCAGTGCAGGGGCAGCCTCCACCAGGCCCCCACTCATGCCCCCCAGCCGTGCGATTTGGCTGGGTACGTGTACTTCTGGGTGCGCGGGAAGTTCCACACGCGATTGGCCTGGGTATGTGTACCTCGGGGTGCGCGGGAAGTTCCACACGCGATTAGCCTGGGTACGTGTACTTCGGGGTGCGCGTGAACTTCCACACGTGATTTGCCTGGGTACGTGTACTACGGGGTGCGCGGGAAGTTCCACACGTGATTGGCCTGGGTACGTGTCCTTCGGGGTGCGCGTGAACTTCCACACGCGATTAGCCTGGGTACGTGTACTTCGGGGCGCGCGGGAAGTTCCACACGCGATTGGCCTGGGTATGTGTACCTCGGGGTGCGCGGGAAGTTCCACACGCGATTAGCCTGGGTACGTGTACTTCGGGGTGCGCGTGAACTTCCACACGCGATTTGCCTAGGTACGTGTACTATGGGGTGCGCGGGAAGTTCCACACGCGATTGGCCTGGGTACGTGTACTTCGGGATGCGCGTGAACTTCCACACGCGATTGGGCCTGTGAGAGTGGGGTACATGTATTCCAGGGATGGGCGGGAATATTTACCCGCGACTGTGCCTGTGAGAGCGTGCTACGTGTATTCCTGGGGTGGGCGGGAAGATTCACCTGTTCGCCTACGACGTGCCGAAAAATAAATGGTCCAATCCTGAGACCGTACGCCAGCATGAAGCAGGCGTACGTCGACCCGCGCAGCATAAAAGTGTGCGCAAACAACAAACAAGCTCATACGCCAGGATGAATATACCATTCCTAGCAGCAGTGGCCGTGGGTTACCAAAGGAGGAGGAGGAGGATAGTGAGGGCCCGAATTTTCACTCCCAGAACCAGCCTTTTTGGGATGCCTGATGACCAGGTGTATGGGAGGTACAGGTTTCCCCCACACATAATACTGGACCTGGTCAGTGAGTGGGAGGATGACCTCACATCACCCACCCTGTGCTCCCAAGCACTCAGCCCCCTGGAGAAGGTCCTCAATGTACTGCACTTCTTGGCCACAGGATCATTTCAGCTGACAAGTGCCATAGTGGGTGGGGTGTCACAGGCCACGCAGTCACGCTGCCTACACCAGGTCTTGAACATCATCACTGCACGCCCATCAGTCCGTTGGCACATATACCTGCCCAGGACACCTGCAGAAAGGCAGGCTGCCACCCTCGATTTCTACGGTGTGGCACAATTCCCAAAAGTGCTAGGTGCCATTGACTGCACCCATGTGGCACTACGTCCCCCCAGGGCATCTGAGCACATCTATAGGAACCGCAAGCACTGGCATTCCATCAACATGCAGGTAGTATGTAATGCTAAGGGAATCATCACCTCAGTATATGCCAACTATCCAGGGTCCACCCACGACAGCTTCATTTACCGAATGTCTACCCTAAGCCGGGACCTAGAAGCTGGGCGGCAAGGCGATACATGGCTGCTTGGTGAGTATGAATGCCACTGCACATGCATGCATATCAGATGCAGAGTTATGTCACTACCCCACTAATGATACCCATCACCTCCTCACCAGGGGACAGTGCCTACCCTCTGAGCACCCACATGATGACGCCAATTTGGAACCCCATCACGCCTCCAGAGGTAAGATACAACACAGCCCATATTGCAACCTGGGGCATAGTGGAGAGCACGTTCGCAGTGCTCAAGTCACGCTTTCGCTCCCTTGACCGTTCTGGCGGGCAGCTGTTATATGCGCCCTCAGTAGTGTGCAGGATCATAGTGGCAGCATGTGTCCTGCACAATGTTGCAACACGCCGGGGCCTGGCCGTGGACATGGTGGTGCCCCCACATCCCCAACCACATGCACGCCCACTGCGCATGGGAGGGGAGAGGGCACGGGGTGAGGCAGCCCGTACACAGCTGGTGGCTAATTACTTCACATAGAAATCACACCCCAGTGGAGTGCACACAGGCCTGGCACATACCATCTGATAAGCAATGATGACTCGACCTGACAATTAAGACGAACAAAGGGACTGTCAACTGTCAGAACCATAGCAGCCTGAGATTGTTCATGTGGAAGTGTCACAATGTGTGCATCCCTACCTACACAAACACCACCAATGCAGTGTCATGAAAAGACACTTCCATGCTGCAGAAATGAATACCCACTTGCAAAATACTACATGAAAACAGTGCCATGTCACCCACCCCCTCCCCGGCACAGCCACACAACACACCATGGCATGTCATGCAATGTGAGAGGAAAGAAATTAATCCCCACAACATGCCCCAAGTGTCTGCAGCTACAGTGTCCCTAATGGAAACATGTCCACACATGAAATGCTCACAGTAATGCAGGACCTACAACCCACATTACCAAATACTTACCAAGAATACCAATCACCTACACAACCTCCAACCTACCTTAAGCATGACATTACAGACTTAAAAATTAGCTAGCCTCACCACCTGATGATGACAGCCCTCCAAACACTTCCAAGTATACAGTGTTAGCGCCACGCACAAGTGTAGGTGCACTGCTTACAACATGGATTCCAGTTCCAAGGTGGACCGCATTGTGAAGAAATGAGGAATGGACCTGCAAATATGGAGGATGAGATGGATGCAGAGGCACATATCAATACACCACGCAGTGTACAATACAACATATGCACTATGAATGTATACACAGTATTGACTACAGACTGCCCACACAGCTCATGGGAGTCCAATGTCACCATGTACGTCAATGTCACTTGGGCACACCCTTTGCAAGCCCATGGAAACGGGAAGCAGGAGGGGTGTGTGTGACAAAAACCCAAGCATCTGGACCAAATCCATGACAAGCCTGCATGTGCCCAGCCACAATGCAGCGTATGCCCACGGGAGCCACACAAGGCAACACACTGTCCCAAAAAAAAAAAAAAAAAAATCAAAAATGGCCATTAATGGGCCCGGGGGGGTTGGGGAGGCCACCGAGGACAGGGTGCACACCAAAACCCACCTGTGTGGATCTTGCGAAAAAAAAACACCTCCATGGGCTCATGGCCTACACGGCTACCCTATTGTGGGAGTATCACTGCTGTCGCTATCCTCACCCTCTGCAGCTGCATCCGGAGGTGGTGGCACTATGGGAGGCAGCCCACGCAAAGCCCTTGTCTGTTCCTCCATGGCTGCAAGCATGCGGGTGTGGTAGGTCTCGTTCTGGAGGATAAGTGTGCGGAAGTCCCCATGCAACAACTCACGGGATGCCCGGACCTCCGCCCTAGTTGCCTGCATCTCAGCTGAGAGCATACGGGTGAGACGCTCCAGCTGCTGTTCTGTCCTTCGGTTTGTTGAAGCCTCAGCTCAACAAGAGTCGTCCTGAGGTGAAGGAGTTCCAGCCTCAGGGCTTCCCTGTGGCCCTGGGACTCTATGGAGATGGCTTCCTGCAGAGTCGCCAGTGCCGCCCGCCTGTCCCTGTCAGGCGCCAACATGTCCTCCCTGTGTGACTGGCAAATGGAGTCGGTTGCCTGCTGTAGTCACTCCATCAGCCTTTCGGGGGGACAATGGAAGTGGCCACCCTATCCATGGCCTGAGCCATCATCTCTGATGATGCTGCCTGTTGGGTTGCCATACCGTAAATGGATTGCTCCCATGCGGTATTGCCAGGTGTCGTACGGCCACCATGTCGGCGGGCACCACACCTGTCTGGGGCAAGGCGAACTGCGCCTTGCTGTGCAGGCACTGCCTGAGGCTGCAGGACTGCATTCCCCCTCTGATCTGCTGGCCCAGGAACAGGATCAGATGTCGCGGAGTGTGACCCTGCATCCGTAACCACCAAAGGCGTACCTGCCAACACTGACATCCCCATTGAGGGTTCTAACCCTGGTGCAGGTGGGTCGGACAGAACAGAATCCCTCCCAGGAACACTCACCTGCGACGGCACGTAGGTCTCATCATCCGAATCAACACCTGAGTACAGCTTGGGGGAGGTGCAGCCAGAGACACTCCTTGAGAGCACGACCTGCAGCAGTTGTGGGTTCTCACCCACCACCACACCACGTCCCTCACTGGTGGTCGGTCGGCCCTCAGACCCCTCCTGGGTCTGCACCATCTCCACAACCCCAGCAGTATCAAGTGCGTCTTCCCCTGCAAAGACATAAAAGAAAACAAATGGAAACATGCGTTAGCACTATGGTACACAATTAGGGCTGAGAGGCTACAGAAACAGTACTTGATTGACACATGTCCCACATGACTAAAACACTCCCATGCATGCACCGTCACTGCGTGTGATGGGGAGGCAGATGGCACACATTGATGACACCAAGATGGAAGATGAACACATTTGCTGCATGCTGCCTAGCAGTGGCATCACACATTGGCCAGTGATTGGCAGGTCAAATACACATGCCATCACACAGATGACATGTACCCTAGCCATGAAGTGAAGAGGGAGAGGAGGTCACCAATTGTTCATTCAGTCCAGTTTGTTCATATAATTGATTATTTTCATTGTAATGGTCCAAATGTTTAACCTGCAGCTGCCAGTCAAAAATGGTCCTATAGCACAGGGACATGTCCAAACTAATCATGTCCACGAAACTGAGCCAGTCCACTGTACCATAACCATGTCAGACATGTGACAATAGAACTGAGAAATCCCAAGTAAAAGTGTTGGTATGCAAACAATCTGCCTGAATGAACAGAGGCAAATAAGCAACAGTGTTGTGGCAAGATGACACTCCAAGGGCAACTGGCGTGGTGTTGGGCTGGATGTCTAATGTTGGCCGAAGGGATGCTGCTATACCCAAATGCTGTTGCCAAGAATGTATAGGAAGAGGCACATGGGTGAGCCGAACATCTCAGGCACACACACCCTCCCCTGGCACCCAAACAGAAGCCCTCCCACACACACCATGCACATGGATGACACACACATGCATGTGCACTCACCGGACAATGCCTCGCAATCTGCCACTTCTCCCACGCCTTGGATCTGTTCCTCCGTGACGTAGGTCCCAGCAACCTGCTCATGTGGAGTGAGTTCTATGTCGTCTGCTGGAGACCCACCTCCAGTCACTAGAGTTGCGGCATGACTTGAGGCCAGCTTATTCTTTGCCCTGGGCTTCAGGTCATTCCAGCGCTTGTAGCATTCATTAGCTGTGCGCCTCACGATTCCAAGGGCACTTATGATGTCCGCAACGGTCTGCCAGTGTGCCTGACGTTGTGCAGGTGTGGTCTTGGATCCTGCAACAATCACCATTTCGCGGTCATGTGCGGACACATACTCTACAAGTGCATTCAGTTCGGCCTCATTGAAGCTGGGCTTCCTTGACGGGCCGGACTGTGTAGCCATGTCTGGGGCATCAGCCTCTACTGGACGAGCACTCTTCCTCTTCCGCTTGGAAGGTGGTGGGGATCCGGAGTGTCCTGTGCCGCTCTGGACACTAGGGGCAGGAGCGTGGGATTGCACACTCAGCATGGGAGTTGGTGCAGGCATTATCTCAAGTGTGATGGTGTCAGGGGGAATGTCAGCATGATGGACTTGGACCGACACTGTCCTGGATGGGTGTGTGAGAGGTGGGGTGGATGGAGCCGCAGCTGCCCCTGCAGCCTCCCCAGCTTGCCTACGCGGGGCAGCAGATGACCTAGCTGCCCCTGATCCACGTGGCCTGATGACACCAACGTTGACCGGCGCACGTGGCCTAGACCTGCTGACCTGGAAGTCAGCCATGGAGTCACCCTGTGCCAGGTCTGGTTCCACAGTGGGCTGGTCCAACAAGGGCTGAGCATGGATGGTGTCAGCCACGGTAACCTCAACCAGGGGGGGGCATGGGTGTCCCTGACTGCTCCTCCACACATGGAGGGCTAGGGGCACCCTGCAAGTCACAGCCACATCCCCTACCGGTTCCACCACGGTTACCACTCGGGGCTCGGCCACCTTTGCCACCCTTACAGCTTGTTTGCCTCCCAGCCATGGCACTGATGTTATTGTGCGTATGGGAGTCGATGTGAACTATTGTCCTGGGCAATTGGGGGTCAAAGGGGTTGGGTACCAGATCGTAATCGTACCCTAGTGCTCTAGCAAGGCTGTATGTCACCCCCGGGGAAAGATGACGGGTCACGCAACGCACAGGCACCCCAAAAACGCAAAGTAAGGTGCACGCAACCCCTCCTAGACCACGTGCGTGGAAAAATAAACCTGCACTACGCTGTGGCACCCAGGAACACAAGAATGAATGTATGCGTGTCACACACAGCCTACAATGACCTCTGAAGGGGTACGCGACACACGGGGCAAGCACAGATGTTAAATACGTGCGCGACTCACCGTCCGCCAGGAACAAAAGCGTGAAAAATATGCGTGTGTGCGTGTTGGCAACACTTCCGCCAAAAGAAGAATTGTACGCTGTCTGAGGAGACAGCACAACAGTAGTAGGGAACGCTGTTTGAGGAAACAGGCCCAGGAAAAAGAGGAAAAGAGAAAAAGCTGTCTGAGGTAACAGGGAGTACGAACTGGAAACGCGGTGAAGTAAATCGCGTGTGAACTGACAAGAAGTACAGATTTCACCCACTCGCTCACGAAAAGCACGTACAAGGAAATGGCGTTCTACACGTACCTTTTATACACACGTCACAGACGTGCATACGCAATGAGGCCATTTCCACCAATTACGCGCTTTGACACTCGGACATGTATCTCTTCATTTTTACACGCGCCATTCTCTACGGCCATGCGCGTGACGTCACAGCTGCGCATGGTGGCCTTTGGGCCAATGAAATCGCATATGCGAGCACACGTGGTAAAACTGCACGTCCGAGTGTCATCGCGTGGAATCGGAGGGAAGTGAGCGTACACGCGATTGGCCTGGGTACGTGTATTTCTGGGGTGCGCAGGAAGTTCCACACGCGATTGGTGGAAATCCACGTGTGCTCTATCATCACGTGTAATGAGGGAAACACCCGCGCGCCTCACGTCACAGATGCGCTCACGCGCTAAGGGCCTTTGGTCCAATGAAATCGCATATGCGTGCTGACGTGCATACGCGCTAAGGGCCTTTCCTCGATTTACACGCAGACGTGCAGGATTTTCACGTGCCAAATCACTCCGTATCAAGCTGGCCAGGGGTAAGCACATGGCACACGGAAGACCACGCTAATGCCCAAAAGGCCGAATTACTGCCCCCCAGAGCCCCGAGCAGCCTCCCACGAGCCATCTGCTGCTGCCTGCCTGCCTGCCTGCTGCCACCGTGCCCTGCCATTTGGTGCCTGCACATCAGCCATCTGCAGGGGTCCATTTGCTGTGTCCACCCCTGCTGGAACAGAAGACTCCCGACTGGAATACTATCGCTCCACAGCCCAGCCCCAGGACCCAGTTGCCCACCCACTCCTGCCTCTGGGGTTGCCATGTCGGGCACTGCTACATCTGGCACCACTGGCAACCCCCGGCCAGAGAGGCAGAGGGGCACCAGCTTCACTGCCACCGAAGTTGGTGTCCTGGTGGAGCAAGTCCTGGGGCAGTATGATGCCCTCTTTGGAAGTAAGCGCGCCAACAAGGAAGGACGGACTCGGATCTGGACGGACATCGTGACTGCCATCAACGCGGAGGGGGTGGCAGTCCGCGACTACCAACATGTCAAGAAGCGCTGGGATGACTGCAGGTCCAGGACCCTCTTGAAGGCCCGGCGCCTCGTGGAGGGGGGCCGGGGCCGCATGAGTACCATCCAGATGAGGGTCCTGGAACGCGTAGGCCCAGCGCTCCAGGCCCAGATCTTGAGAGGCAGACCCGTCTGGAGTTGAGCGGTAAGTGGCCAAGCATTGCTGTGTGAGACAGGGCATGTCGCAGTGTGCTGGTTGTCTGATATTTGTCTGTATGTGTGACATAGGCCATGTATGCATGTGTGTGTGCAGGGACGTCATGCATGTGAGACCAATAATGTGTGAACCACACGGTTGGTGCATGTGTTCAAATGCAACATGGGTTGCCCTATGCGGTATGGCCACATGAAAGCATGGCAGTCTCTTTTCCTGGACATGGGTGAGGGATGGGTGCTGATGCCATGTACATGTATGCTGTCCATGTCTGTGTGTCTGACCTGCGTGTCTGTGACTTGTGAATGCCAGGAATGCATGACACATGTCTGTCGCAATGTTCAGGTTCACTGATGCAGCCTAGTCATCCTTGTATCCACTGTGTCTGTGGTGTACGAGGCCAGATGGATGAAACTAGGGTGAAGTGTGTGCATGTGATAGGCATGGCACATGATGCATGTGAGTTCCAAAACAACAGTGTATGTTTCAAGAATCACTTGGACATGTATGCTAATGTCCATAGCATGCGCCATGCCTGTTACCGCATGTGTTTTACCTGCACTGAGCCATGTGTTGTGGAGGGACATGATGGAAGTGATCTTTGACAGTGCCACTCATCTGCTATTGCTTCCTTTCTAGGGGACCATTGTACAGTACCCTGATGCTTGTGTTCTATGTCTCCCTCTACACAGCGCCACGTGAAGAAGAGGGCGGCGACGGCTCTGTGGAGCAAAGCGGCGGGGATGCCCCCACGGCTGCAGCGGAAGGGGTGGGTGAGCCCCCACAGGGGCTTGCAACGGCGGAAGACGGGGTGGAGCCATCCAGGTTGGTGGTTTCCACAGAGGAGAAGGAGGCCGCTACTGAGGCGCACATGGGTCCTTGTGGGGGCATCCCTGCTGGTGCAAGTGTTGCAGTCCAGGGGCAAGGGCAGGAGGCAGCACAGGTCGCCGTGGAGGGGCCTGTGCATGTCACTGTCCCTGACACTGTGACTGCACCACCATGCACCAGCAGGGATGCCCCATCCCAGGCCCGTCCGCAGGTAGGGGGGATGTCCATGTCATCTGACTCCCCTCCACCTGCGTACAAGGGGACCCCTGGCCGTATGGAGAAGGTCCTGATTGGTGTCGCGTTGCGCACAGGTGCAATTCGTGATGAGGTGCGTGCTTCCCGGGAGGAGCATGCACGTCATCACGGAGAGCACCGTGCCGACGTGGCCCAGTTGGGAACAGCCATGGTCGGGGGTTTCCTACATGTGTCGGCCAATCTGGCGACCCTCTCCTCCTCTGTGGAGACTATGCACCAGTCGTTCTCCATGCCGTCTTCCGGCCCAGATGCCACCAGGGCCCCCTGTGGACCTGCCCCGACCAATGCAGCCGGCTCGGTGGGGATCTCATCCCTGCCACAGTCGGGAGTCGGAGGTCCAGCAGGGGTGGACACACCAGCAACTGGACCCCAGCAGATGGAGGATGTGACGGCATCATCGGGCAGGGCACGTGCACGATGGCGTCGGTGGATACCATGAGCCTGGATGCCGTCGTGCTGGCACAGGCAGTTGCGTCGGAGGCAGCGGCAGGCTCGACGTGGGAGGCATCATGGCTCGGGCCATCAACATCAGGGGTGCAGGCATCGGCCGGAGGGCAGGAGAACCCTGGAATGGGAGTGGCTTCCCTGTGGGAGCGGTTGGGCCAGCAGATAGGTGCGGAGCGGCAGCGGGCAGAGGAGGAACGGCTCACAATGGTCAGGGCGGAGAACTCCATGCGGAGGGCGCTGAGGCAGGCTGAGTGCCTCGAGGGTCTTCGCAGGGAGTTGGAGCTGGACACTGCTTTATCCCTGCAAGACCTTGGGGCCAGGGAACATGCCGGCCTCCAAGACATTGAACAGGAGGTCGATGATGCCCTGGCCCATGACAACAGCCAGTGAGCCGTTGGACTAGCCCGCTGTCCATGTAAATAGTTATGTAGTTAGTGTTAGGTTTCCTTTGTTTTTGCATTTTCTTTGGACCTTTTGGACAATGGGCCACATTTTTGTATATAGTTATTTTTTATTAGGTAGTGTTGTTAGATAGGTTTCATTTCTTTTGTTGGGATCATGGACCCTGGCTTGTTCACCTGTACATAGTTCACTGTTGGATTTTCTTTTCTTTTTACAATTTACCCATGGAGCAATGTCTTTCAATTATAATTTCCCATTGGATTTTCTTTTCTGGACTGTGACTTTGGACACCATTCCTTTGGATTCTGATTTTTGGTTTTGCATTTTTTCATGGACATTCTTCTTTTTACTTTTTTTACATTCCCATTTCTGTTAGTTTATTTTTGATTCAATTCATGTTTTTTTAATACATATTTTTTGATCAAACATCAATGTGTAGTATCATCTCATTGGTTTCATGCATATCATGATATGGGTTTTGAGATTCACTGACACCCATTGGGTGTATGTGAGGGACATGTGTTTGTTTCCAAACTTGTCATTTCTGAGTGGGTGGATGCAATACTCTGGTGGGTGTTTTGCATTTGGAGGCTGACCATAGGGACCGGGGATCTAGATTGTGATGACATGTTGGCTGGGGAACATGAGTTGGACATGAGTGGGGGCCTGCTGGCAGGTGCCCCACAGTGATGGGGGGTGAGGGTGCAGGGGAACATGAGTTGGACATGAGTGGGGGCCTGCTGGCAGGTGCCCCACAGTGCTGGGGGGTGGGGGTGCAGGGGAACATGAGTGGGGGCCTGGTGGAGGCTGCCCCTGGTGGCTGGGGGGTGGGGGTGGTGGTAGACATGAGTGGGGGCCTGGTGGAGGCTGCCCCTGCAGTGCTGGGGGGTGGAGGTGCAGGGGGACATGAGTGGGGGCCTGGTGGAGGCTGCCCCTGGTGGCTGGGGGGTGGGGGTGGTGGTAGACATGGGTGGGGGCCTTGTGGAGGCTGCCCCTGCACTGCTGGGGGGTGGGAGTGCAGGGGGCATGAGTGGGGGCCTGGTGGAGGCTGCCCCTGGTGGCTGGGGGGTGGGGGTGCTGGGAGACAGGAGTGGGAGCCTGGTGGAGGGTGCCCCTGACTGCTGAGGAGTAGGGGGTGCAGGGAGACAGGAGTGGGAGCCTGGTGGAGGGTGCGCCTGACTGCTGGGGGGTGGGGGTGGTGGGAGACATGAGTGGGGGCCTGGTGGAGGCTGCCCCTGGTGGATGGGGGGTGGGGGTGCTGGGAGACATGCATTGTTGATCAGTAGTGCAAGGTGACATGTGGGTTGGCTGGGGGTCATGCCCATGGTGGATGGGCTGCCTGCGGGACATGAGCAGGAGTGCAGGGTAGTCCCCCGTGGTGTGGGCTGCCTGCAGGGGCCGTGGAGGTTGTAGAGCGAACACCTGGGAGGACCCACATGGCCAATTCACATGTAGTACTCCCAGAACCCCTGAAATACACATACCCTGCTGAAATCCCGTGTGGAACTTCCCGCGCACCCCTTCAATACATGTACCCTGCTGAAAACGCATGAGGAACTTCCCGCGCACCCCTGGAATACACGTACCCTGCTCGCAAGGGGCAAATCGCGTGTGGTACTTCCCGCGCACCCCTGAAATACACATACCCTGATGGAATCGCCTGTGGAACTTCCCGCGCACCCCTGAAATACACGTACCCTGCTGAAATCGCGTGTGGAACTTCCCGCGCACCCCTGAAATACACGTACCCTGCTCGCACGGGGCCAATCGCATGTGGAACTTCCCGCACACCCCTGCAATACACGTACCCTCCAGAAATCGCGTGTGGAACTTCCCGTGCACCCCTGGAATACACGTACCCTGCTCGCACGGGGCCAATCGCATGTGGAACTTCCCACGCACCCCTGAAATACACGTACCCTGCTCGCAAGGGGCCAATCGCGTGTGCAAATTCCCGCGCACACCTGTAATACATGTACCCTGCTGGAATCGCGTGTGATACTTCCCGCGCAACCCTGAAATACACGTACCCTGCTGAAATTGCGTGTGGAACTTCATGCGCACCCCTGTAATACACGTACCCTGCTGGAATCGCGTGTGATACTTCCCGCGCACCCCTGAAATACACGTACCCTGCTGGAATCGCATGTGATACTTCCTGTGCAGCCCTGAAATACACGTACCCTGCTGATTTTGCATGTGATACTTCCCACGCACCCCTGATGCACATGTACACAGGACAATCGCGTGTGGAACTTCCCGCGAACCACTGAAATACACGTTCCCCGCTTGGCGTTTGCTGTTTGCCAGCCCTGTGAACTGGTCCAGGGTTAGCGCAGCCCTTTGCGATTATTTGGGGATTTTGAAGGCTTTTCCTTGCGCGAGGGCATTCTGCGCCACGCTGCGCCACGGCTGGTTTTGGATGCGAAAATCCATGAATACGCTGTGCGCGGAAATCGATTTTAGCGCACGCAGCTGGCGCAGACATTCGCACGGGCACGCTGTGCGCCAGTCGCGTGCGCCACTTTTGTGCGAATTTCTATGAATTACCCTGTATGTTGCTATGGCAACCTCTATCATTCACCCAGTAGTATTTCAAGATGGTGGCACGTTTTTTCACGGACCTAGGTCCTTTCTTCTAATGTCCACCTGACATTATTCCATACGTCAGCTGTATTTTGCCATTCCATGCCGCACCTTGCGCTTTATGTAAGTCTGTTCGGTTACTTAATTTAAAAAAATGCTTGCTTTCTCTTCTGGATTAATGTCCGTATTTGCGTCCTGTTCGCATTACTTTATGGCTGCACATTATGATTTCAATATTACACTGTGCAACTGTCCATATGCGATGTGTGCCATGTCACACATCTAATCACCGTACTGTTTGCAATGCCATTTCCATGCAGCCTCACTTTCCATCTTGTCACCAATCACACAGTATGCTGCGCAGCACTCCTTACCGATTGTATCTTTGTATCTCTGTTTATGTCTTTCTGTCACTTCCACTCACATTTGCATCCGGATTGCAGTTGCTCTCTATTTGCTTCAGTTTATTTTATACTTTGGTTATCAGTCTGGGGTCTCCTTTGATTCTTTATCCTCTTGTTTCTTTAGTTTCCTGTTGTGACCTCCTCAGATCATCACTCATATCTTTTTGCACTGTTCCAGTATCTCCTGTTACTTTCTTTTCCGACCAGTCCTCTCTTCCTAGTCTCTTCACAAACGTGGATTAGCGTTCCCCTCGTCGCCAATGTTATATCTCTTCATAGCATAATCTGAATACCTTGAATCATACGTTGAGACCAGTTACACATCTATACTCCTTTATTGTTCCCTATTAACTGCCCATTTCTCACTCCCTTTCCTTCATACCCTTTCTAATTCTATTCTCTCTTCATTCCACATTCTACAAGCCAGAACAGAATCCTCATGCACACAGGCTACAGCATCCAATACAGAGGGAAATGGAAATCGGAGGAGGCCTCACAGTCATTAGCATGCATTTGTGGTCATGCCTGCTCAAGAAACACTTTCCATTTCCTTCCTTGGAGCACTGCACTTACCACACATTCAGACGTCAACTTCCATTTGCCCCAGAACAAAAAACCCTTCTTGAGGACAGAGCTCAATATAACAGCATCCCTCAGCCACCAAACATCACTTTTCACCAAGATTTCAATTTTTGTGAAATCCAATCCATTGAAAAAATGAAGAAAAATACTCTGACCTACTGGGCACCAGGAATATTCTTTATCAACTAAGATTTACAGCCCACTTCCCAAAACCATGCTCTGAAAAAGACTTCCATAGTATTGACAAGGCATTCAGAAAATGTGTTAATCAAGGCTGTAAAGAATTGCATCAACATACACCAGCACTGAGAATTCCCCAGTAACATGCAAGGGGCAACCCTATCAGCAAGTTCTGAAACATGAACGTGCATGATATTAAAATGTTTCACACTACTGTAGATTTCCATTCCATCCTTTTTCAAAGTCTGTATTTAGAGCAACTTCAACCCCATAACCTGGGGTGACCTTGCAACCATTATGATGGACCTTAAGACTACAGCCCATGAAGTTGACATCCTCTCATCCTCTCCTTTGAATTCCTCCACAGTGAACGCCCTCACACTGATCCTATAAATCTTAAGACTCATTTCAGGGTCACCGAATAATTGATTCTGGCTCAATGTCTAGTTTTTCCAACAACAATTCAACTTCTAGAATCTTTCGAATATAGAATCCTTTTGTTCATCACAAATTCAATTATTCTCTGACTCTGAAATGAGTCTAAATTTTCAATTATTCTGTGACTCCGAAATGAGTCTTTAACATCATTAAGACTTCAGGAACAAAGTGTTTGCTCTGCTGATGAAGGATATAAGAACTTTGATGATCCGAAACATGTTAGGATGTTATTAGGGCAGAGGATTTGTCAACTCCTTTAATTGTCCTTGTTTTCTAAGAATTACTTTTTGCAGATGAAACCAGGCATTATTGTTTGGACAGCAATTTAAAAGTTTTAATAGGCATGATTTATTGTTTGAATGAAGGAAATGTTCTGTAATAGAGATTGATATGGAATAAATTAATTTTGAAAAATGCATTGATATGGAAATTGTATTTTTACCAAATAAGAAACTTAACTAGAAATTCTTGAGTTTCACAAATTTATTGGAAGGGATATCCAGTTATAGTGCTACTGGGTCTCTCATTAGGACTTAATGAGCATTTGTTTGTTACACCTTTCCCAAACCATCACCTATAGTGTTAGATCCTCCCGCTTCCATTAAGCAGCATGCCATTGTTTGGCAGTTAATTTTGGGCTATCGAAAAACCTTGTAAATATGCATTGACACAAGTACTTGTCTGTCTTGGGTATGAGTGCTATTGCCCATGCTTCAATCAATTTCACATTTAAAAGAAATCCTCAATGAAAATCATCCTAGTTCAGTACCTCACATAGGAATTAGGAAAATGCTTATTCCTGAACTTAAATGTTGCATCTTCTTCAGATTTTGCATTTAAAATGTCCTAATGGCTGTTTCAGTTCTTTATGTTCCAGTGCATTTTGAAATATGTATTTTAAAATAGCCATATACATAGGCAGCAGACAAAGTGGAAACAGAACCAGAACCCTTACTCCACATCCCCTCAACAGAAAAAAAGCATGTGAGGAGCAAGTCATGCAAACTACTTGTTGATTTTAGTTCCATAGATGTTATTATCATTGAGGCTCATGACCTGCATGGTAACATGTGTTTATCATGCATGCAGGTACGGGAAATTGGATGCAAGCATTTGTAGGGAATGACCTTGCAGACATTGTAAGTGTGCTCTATTAAGTAGAAGAAATGTGTGATGAATATGAAGTAATTGCAGAGGGTAAAGTTGTACCTGAGGCAAGAGCAACAACAATATGTAAGTGCACTAACAAAAGAGTAAAGGCAGCTCTTATGTAATAATGAATCTTAGTGCAACTTGATGATCAATCTTAAAATGCCTTTCTGAAGCCTTACTGCGATGAAATAGCTACTGCTCTGCAGGAGTGCAGGGATGAATAGTAGCTAAAATGCCTAACAGGCCTCACTAGAAACTTTCAGTGATCACAACCACAAATTTGAAACAGGCACAATTAAGAGATATACCTCCTTCGCTGTTTGTGGTCATGCAGACCGAAGGTAGGTTATCCTTTGATGAGGGGTGTGAATTTTATAACAGTAGTACCCCAAACAAAAATTGTACACATATTCTAAAATAAAAGACTATTCAATCAAGTTTCTATAAAACATGTATATGCTTTAATTGAACACTCAAGATTGTAAATAACTAAACTAAATGCCTTAACAAAAACTCACCCCTGTAGAAAGAACATGGAATGTGCAAAAGGTATATGAGATAGCAGCTGTATACTGCAGCAGCAGTGAATAGGCAAGACATTGAAGCAATATCACTTGAAAAGGATATGTCTTATACAGATACAAGGCTTCTAGGTCAAACCGGGTTTGAATGCTGAGAGTTACATTGATCAAATTGGCACATCGGTATCGACTTGGGTTCGAAGGGGAGATCTGTGTGGTTCAATGCAGCATTCCACCAGTGCAGTCTATTGAGACCGCTGGGGTGTGCTGAACAGTCAAGATGGATCGAGACAATGGGTACCGCTGCTTCGAGAAGCTGCATGACTCAATGCTTCCACAGCATTGAGCTGTTCTTTAAGCCAAAGCTATGATAAATGCTGCTTGTGAGATTTTGTGTTGAACCGGTTCAAAGGATGCAATCAGAGGTCCAAAGATCATTGAGAGTGCCAAAGGCAGAATTTAGGATCATGTGTAGTTTGAATGCTTCAAACACAATTGAATCAATTTGAGAATGGTTCAAAAGGGGTAAACAGAAGTCCAGGCTGCTTTAGGCTTGTCAGGATGCTGGTAGTCCTACTCCAGGTGATCTATGACAAAGTGAGTCCTTATAACTCTTCACTCCATGTCCAGGGAGCTTGGCTGACAACTATAGGGGCTCCTTCTTCTCCATTGAGGTGTTTGCTTCCATTGCAGCAGGCAGAGTGCAGGCCTTGGTACACAGCAGTCCCTCCAAATATTCCCAGGGGATTTTTAGGGAGAAATGATCTCCTCTGCCTTGAATAAATAAATACATTCTCTTTCTTGAGATTCTCTTCTCTTGGGCTTAATTCATAATATTCTTTCTCTTTATAGTCTCTGAATTTGGATATATATGTTACTCTGCCTTTCTCCCTTGGCTTTTGTCCTGTAGTTTTATTTTCTCTCTTAATGTGTATTGCCTTCAGGTGTCTCTCATTTTCATCATTCAATTCCACTGCTTTCCATGTTACACTTTCATTAACTTCACTAGGACGAGTATGAGCAGTACCATAATCATTCCCTGACTGCCTCCAGGGTCTCCCATGTTCTCTGTTACCTGGTATTCTCAGGGATATTATCACTGAAGCCTCTCTTTACTCGGGTTTTGTCCTGTTCCTCACCTGCACAGCTTTTCTTACTCCTTAGACATCCCTTAATCCATATTCCCCTTCTGGACAAATGTCCGGCTCTTTGGGGAGTGGGACATTATGTGGTTTTAATAACGCAGTGGTTACAGTGGAATTGTGGGGACCCCCGGTCTATCGCAAGCTCTCTGTGGTCATGCCACCACCATCAGAGTCTTGCTCCCTCTGGCTTACAGGACGCTGCGTGCCCAGCTCTCTGCATTTGGTATGCACACAGTTGTGTAACTTCTCAGAATCACAGTCTCCTCTCCTTGCGGGTACTACGTCACCATGGGTCTTCCATGGCAGACATTTGTATCTCTCTTCGCTTGCTGCAGCATCTCTCTCCTCTCCATTCTCCTCATGCCAGTTAAATTGAGCTTTTCAGTTAAACTGACATACACCATTTCTTGTTCACAGTAACATATTAGTGTTCCTTCTTCATACAAGTCTCTGTTTGGTATTCCAAAGGAGGTTATTTCAGTATATCCTTTATGGAGTTCCTCTCAGGAATGGGAGTCGCTGTACCCACAGGGGGGAGTATTTCCTGATGAAGTCCCACTTACCTTGACCCCTATTGAGGGTATTGCTAAGCGGGCTCACCTCCCAAGACTCACAGAGGGCTCAACCTTTGGGAGAAGGGACAAATTCCAATGATTCGTCACACTACCCTGGTCTTAGAATAACGAATAAAGCAGCTAGGCCAGGGCAGCCAACTTTCCACACTTCAGATATTTTAGCCTACATCCCCTATGATCCCTCATCACTGACCATGCTCAACAGGGCTGATCATAGGCCAAAGCATCTGGTACCCCTGAACTAGACAATCAAGATGAAAATGAATCGGAAGTCTTTGCAGCCAATAACGATCTGCAGAAAATAAAAGAAAACTTCGCATCAAACTAGAATCAAGTACACTATGTTAAACCTATTTCATGTTGACTTTTCTCTTTATTCATTGCATATGTGATTATGGGCAAACCAAGTGTAATTTACGTGTACGCTACTGGCATGGCAGATGCCATTTGTTTTGGCATTCATTCAAATTACTATGGTCAACGTTACTTTTCAGCATCCCACTTATACTGAATGCGAATGAAGACAACATAGTCAAATGAAAACCTTTCAGACTGGTACTATACTAACTAAAAAACGAGGCTTATTTTTAAATCATTCCGAGTCATGATTTCTCTAAGTGCCTGTAAGTAGTACATGAGCCCTGGCTTCTCCATATTCACTTAAGGAAAGAGAGTGAACTCTTGCTTAACATTGGCTACTTCATTACCACATGGTTTGCAGAAATATGTCTTTCGGAGTCTGCATGCTCTCTTTATATAGGCAATCAATATATGTCTCACATAGCTTAATTGTCCAACGTGCATATGACCTTGCTGCATATATCACGTGAACATCTGTCACATCTATCCAAATGGAACTTATTCTTTTTGAGTCCAACCTATGTTCAATTGCTCCATTGTATCTTGCCCCAGTTGGTGATTGTGAATATACAGTTAGTTGCCTCAACCTGATTTTTAGGGCTATGCACAGTCACTTTCAATGTAAAAAAAAAAAGAAAAACAATCTCTATTCGCTCTCTATAAGTACCTAAAATAGAAGATAATAGGAAAAGATGGCACTGCCAGGTTGCTCATGTCGTCAGAAACCTCATAATCAGAATAAGTGCACCATGTGCTGGTAGATGACATTTTGAAACTCAGTGGGCCTCTTTACGAGTTGGATGGTCCGGAAAAATAGTGCCGGCAACAACGTATACCAGCTCCATTCCGGACCCGTCGACCCCAAATCTGTCGGTAGGGGCTCTGATCTACGTCAGGCCTGACCTGTCGGTAGATCAGGCCCCTACCGCAGATACATGCCTGAATCGCTATGGGACTCCATGGAATGGGGAGTCACCGGTATCTCTGCTGCCCGTTATATCCTGGTAACACCGGGATATCGGGTGGTGGAGAAGTTACAGTAGTTTCCTGGTATCTACTACCAGGAATTACCGGTGGGATATTTGGAAAGTTTTAATGAGCCCCAGTGTGTGTTCATGAGGTCTACTGTACATGCCAGCTGAATGTTGATGGAACAGTACAGCATGCAATCTCCATATAGTCTTCTCACCATACCACGTGTCTATCATTTGCTTTGATGACGTGCGGAAGCCATCTGAAATGTAAAACTCAGATTTAGTGCTCTCAGTTCTGCAATAGCTGTAATACTTTGTTTATGTTGTTATGTTGTATTACCCACATTACTGTCGACTAAAGAGGGTCAGTGTGACACAGAAAGATGGATGAGATACTACAGCAACAATTGTTTCAGTGTCTCACTAACTCCTAAAAAGCATTAATATTAAACAAAAACAGATGGTCACTACCCAAGGATGGATATACTGGGGGGGCATATGGGGTCAAGCAACGTAGCACTGGTTTACCCACTCTTATTGCACATTTTATTCTCCCTCTCCCCCAAGTTTATCAACTTCACCTGGACCAACCTCTCCCTTTTATTAAATGCCCGTCAAAGGAGCTTTTGCACCGCAAGGTCCACACTAATAGCTGTCAGCGTTTCTCCACACACTACCTCATTTTTGTGGATAGCATAACATGCACAAGAAGAACAAGTCCTTAATTTAAAAAATCTCCACCACTTAAAGAGTGCCAACAACTTGGGCCCTCGGAAGAATTTCATGGCATCATTTTACTCCCAGCTCAGATTTTATTTTATTGGCAGAAACTTGTTCCCCGCCAGCCAATTAAGTTGCTTGCAATTTTTCTGCAATGTTTGCAGTTGACTTGGGGGCAGTGTGTAAAATCTGCATCGGCCATCCCAGGGTGCTATGTGCAGAAAATGTTCTAGCATTTTTTTTTCTGCCCGCATTGATTTTAATTTGGATGGAGAGGCATGATTCCACATATACATCTTCCAGAAAGTACCAGGTGGATTACATAAGGAGTCATGTAAATGCCATGTGGAATGAATGACCGAACGTTGCAGGTGACATTTCTGATTGATTTCACAGAATAAGTGTGATTTGAGATGTATGATAGACACCTGGAGCAAATGGAGCTAGAGGCATCATTGGAAAACAGAAGTTAAACAACAATGAAGTGATCCACCATATCAAAAGAGGATGAATTATAAAAGCAGGCTAAGAGGGGCAGAAGATGTATTGTGACATGAGGCAGCAAGAAAATTAGCAAATGAGAAAGGAGCAGACTCAGTAAAGTGGTAGGTGGTCGGCCACAGCAACCATTTCTTTTACAGGCTCACAATTTCTGACAGGTTTGATCTAGAGGTGAAGGGCATGTGCAAAGCAGGAGATGTGCATTGTCTTGCTGATTCATAAAGCATCAATGGCACTTCATCCATTGTCTGCTGCAAGAAAGCCCAAAAACAAACTACAACGCATTATCTACTGTGTGAATGAAGGGGAGAGAAAAGAGAGTTTGAGTCCAAGCAATCAGTGAGCTGGTTATAGACTGGTCCACGTTTTATGTTGTCGTGGGAGGATAGCTCAGGGGCAACACGCTTGTCTTGGAAGCAAGATGATGCAGAGCAACACAGGTTCGATCCCTGGCTCATGCTTAGAAACCTCTGGGTATTAAGGGCGTTATAAATAACCAATTACATTGACAATATATGAAAAATGCTACTGTTCTTCCCATCATTACAATTCTTCTCTGGATTACCTCCTTCTAACATTCTATCACCTATCTCCCTTTTCTATCTCATCCTCTTGAACAGGTTTACAATCCCAACTGATTGAACATGTTGTCTATAACCTATTCAAGAGGTGGAGATAGAAAAGGGAGATCAGTAAGAGAAGGTTAGAAGTAGAGAATTATCCAGAGAAGAACTGTAAAATGATGGGAATAACAGTCACGTGTTTCATAGAGTGTGGAACAGTACCAGGAGAAGAAGATGGTGAAAAAGAGAGAGAGACAATGTCAAAGGGAGAGAGGGAGTGAGAAAGAGAAACCAAGAGAAAGAGAGACAGATAGAGCTTGAAATGTAAATGCCTGCAGGAAAGACATTGGAGAAGACTTCAGAAATGAAGGCAGAAGGAAGCGGGTCAGTGGCTGCAGTAGCACGGAAGTGAAGTGGCAGAATAGGAAGTGGGTAAAGAAGATGGTGAGGAGAAAAGATTAGGGGTGATGGAAGAGAAGGAAGAGTATTGCAAAAAGAAGTGAAGTCCGATAGAGGGAAAAACACCAGTTTGAACAGGAGTATGAGGAAAGAGGATTGATGAGGGAGATGTGGGTCCACGTAATTGCTCAGGTTTTTATAGTAAAATCATTTAACAAGAATTGTGGTGATGATTCACAACATGTACTGGTAGAACCTTTCACCTTCTCCTGACCGAGTACTGGAACAGGAAGAGAAAGGAATGAGCAAATCATTGCCAGCACCAGAAAACTCTTTCACACTTAAATCGGTCCTTTCCTGGAGTAATGTATTGTTACTCCTGTGCCAAAAATGGCTCGAAAAATACCACAACTCTCTTAAACAGTTCAAGGGGTTTTATTAAGAGTTCAACGGACCCTCTGGCCGTCCCTCTCTCTTATCTATAAAGCCCCAATCCTCCTTAATCCAGGTGTGTCTACTCCCCAGTTTAGCTATAGAGTGGATTCCTCCCTTCTGTCTAAGGTATTAATAATATTATGAGTGAAGTCATAAAGGCCAAACACCTTCTCTATCTACAGTCCCTCAGGGATTTCCCAACAGCCAGTAATCTATCCAGAGTTTAGTATTCTAATATGAGAAAAGGGTTGCGCCTTTCAGACACTCAGCTCGACTCATTTTTCTTTCTTTCGTGCTTGTGTACTCCTCTCCCTCTTCTTTCCTGGTGTTCTATTCTCACTACTCTCCTACTTCACACTACACCCTTTTTTCTTTCAATGTCTCTCACTCACTTGAAGGCTTGCTGCTACCCTTTTTGACACTACTACCTCCCTGATACTCCTACTCTCTCCTCGCACTGCCATCCTCCACACTGCACTTATCACTCCAGCCACATTTCTAATTACACACCCTCTTTTTCAGCACATAAGCACTTCACACACACTTCCTACACTTTTTGCCTAGACATACTTGTTACCGTTCACACTCACAGTGTGGTACCACTTTCACTCACTAATCAATGTTTCACTGGCTCTAAAAATCACCTTCACACTCTGCTTTTTCTTCCTTTGTTTGGCTGGTCTCTTGATATGCCACCTACCCCTCCCCTGACCCCATCCAAACAACACACACCTCCCTGGCTCCTGTTGACTTTTTAATTCTCCCCATTCTCCTCCATTGGATCACTTATTCTAAACAATCTGCTCCTGCCTTCTCCATCGGGATAGGTTACAAGTGGGCAAAGGGCCTCATTACGAGTCCGGCGGTAACCGTGCCAGAAATTCTGGCAGGTTACCGCCGGACTCGTATTACCATTCCTGCCTCCATGATTGCTGGAATCACCGGGGCATTACAACCCTGGTGACCCAGTAATTCCAGAGGCGAAAATCAGTAAATTCCCATTCCCATGGAGACCCATAGGACTCCATGGGGATGGGAACCATGGAAACACCGGCTCCGTCTATGACAGAGCCGGTGTTTCCATGTCCGCCTGCAGGCGGGTGGTGTTAAACCCACATGGTCAGACCTGGCGGGTGTGACACCTCCTGCCTGCAGGACTCTTAATCAGCCGGTCCGGAAAGAACGGTGGTGGCGGATTTACCACCACCGTTCTTTCCGGACCGGCAGGGTCATAATGAGGCCCAAAGTGTTTAATAACTAATTAAGTCCCATCACCTTCTCTGCAGAGGCCCACCGCAGAATGGCGATGACAGCCCGGAAAATAGAATGTCCAAGTTTGTGTTATAGTGAATGAAAGACAACAATGATAAGCCTTAGAAAAATGGAGAAGGAGAACTTTAGAGAATCCAGAAAGTTGTCAAAAGCAGATCAGTATGGACACATAAATGGGCACTTGAGTTCATTATTAAGAGTTGAGAAGAGCAAGAATATAGGATATCGTTAGTTTGAGAAATTAAGGAAATCCATGTGAAGACTGCAATCCCAGAAAAGAAGAAAGGAGAGCAGGAGATTATGAAATAAGGAATAGGATTCAGCTCAGAAAGTGAATGGTGTGCCAGCAGACGATTAGTTGATCATATGAAAGTAGACAGAGGGAAGATGGGGTGATGACGAGAAGTGGAATTTAAATTTAGAGAAGGTGAGTAGGTGCAATTGGAGAGCTAGTGATCCATTTAGAAAGAGCCAGAATGCCCCTATCGCAACATGTGCCTGAGGATTAAGGAATGTTTGTTTACACAGATCAAGAGCTCCAGAAGGCAATGAAAATAGGAGAGAACACGTTGTGGATTTGAGTGTCGATTAGATTACACGGACCCTCCTGAGCGGAAGAAATTCCTTAGAACAGGGTATTTGACCCATGTTCGTTCTGAGCAGAGGAGCTCTCACACTCCTTTGTAACTTTGTAAAACTTAGGTTTCATCGTAAGTAACCCAGGGTAGTCCCGATGTTGATCCCTTGCTCACTGTGCCTTAGAAAGACTAAGCTTCACCTCACGAATGAGGCACAACTAGGTCGGAAAACGTGTCTGGGGTTGCTGATGGTACTCTTCTTCAGACGAGAATTGCCTAGCATTTCGGTGCTGGACTGCACTTGTGGGTGGGACAACGACTGATATGCAAATGGATATTTCTCCTCTGTGAAGGGTACAGTGAGCTAAAACAGGGTTGTAGACCCTCCAGAGTTGAAGATATTCCATAGAACAGGGTATTTGATATGTGTTTGTTCTCAGAAGACAGGCTGCCACACTGCTTTGTAACTTTGTTAAACTTGGGGTTTCACCCTAAGTAACCCAGGGTAATCCAGACGTGGACCGCTTGCTCACTGTGCCTTAGAAAGACTAAGCTTCACCTCACGAATGAGGCCCAACTAGGCCGAAACACGTGTCTGGGGTTGCTGATGGTACTCTTGTTCAGAGGAGAATTGCCTAGCATTTCCGTGCTGTACTGCCCTTTTGGGTGGGACAAAGACTGATATGCAAATGTACTAAAACGTGGTCGTACCCCCACCTGAGTGGAAGAAATGCCATAGAACAGGGGATTACACATGTTTTTCTCAGCAGAGGGGTTCCCACACTCCTTTATACGTAATTTATATACTTAATCAGCATGATAAATGCTCCTCTGGAAGTGGTGCATTAGGTATGATGATGAATATGAGCATTTAATGCACTGTACACAAAAGACTATACATTATACCACTTCCTGTTTTTCTCTTGTTACTACCCAAGGACATATGATTGATAAGAACTTCATGACTGGAAGAATCTTATTGCACACTTTGGTCCACTGGATGATTCTGGCTTACCTATAAAAAAAAATAATAACTCATGGCATGCATTAGTGCATTTTTGTTGAAATGTTGTTTATACCTTTTTGGAAGGGATGTATGGTGGTGGACGGAGGCTTCACCCCAACAATGTTTAACGAATTATATCTTGAAATATATTCTGTTTGTGAGTTTACCCTGCACTACACACACAGCACAATAGAGGATGCATACAGAATGGGTAAATGGCTGGTTGGGATAAGGGCACAGGATCGGGAGACAGCAGGGGGGGTCAGAGGGTGCACTGACTGGAGCAGCTGGAACTTTAAGTCACTTGGTTTGTTGAACTATTATGTAAGACTTGCTTGATCAAGTGCTAGCTGGGAACTCTTTGTTTTCCATTTTCGGGATGAGGAAGGCCTAAGCATCTCAAAATAAAGTTACAAATCATATATGTATAACAGACAAATAATATGTTCTCTGTGGATTTTAAGATCATTTGAACTAAAAACAATAAATATATATGTATAAAATGCAGACATCCAATGTTTACAAGTAGCAATGCGTTGGTGTCTTATTTTCAACGAACGAACTCTCAGAGAGAGTAACGGGTCGCATCATACATTTTTCAACCTGCACACGCAAAGGAGAACACACTGCCTCTAACGAGGCTCCTTGGAATATAGCCAATTTCTATAATTTTGACAACAATCGATGCCAAATCATAAGCCACAGGCGATTTTGGTGCAGATGTCTGGGGACTCTCGGCCTATTCTCGAGTTCAATGCTCCCACAACTTTGGCTTAAAGGAGATGTTCTCAGCTAAGCAACAATCACAAGTAGCATTCTATGTGATGTGGTGTCATGGAATTTTGCGATTCGGATTCCCTAGAATAGTCATGTGTTTACAGAGTTCAACGCTGTGCGGAAGCCTCACGTTTTCGCATCACCATCTAGTAGGGACAGGTGATTGGCAGAGGGTGCACACATTAATCAGAGATAGATACTCTGAAACCGAGCTAAATATTGAAGTGCATAAAAAGCAGAACTTTGCACAATGTATTATTTACACATGTGGCCAAGCATATACAGTATATCTTTCATGGATACCCGGACTGAAGTGGCTAACAAGGTTAGAGTGGCTATACTGTTGATAGGGAACACTATACTTTTAAGGCAGAACTTGTGTAAACTACCTAATTAATGTGTGCCCTTTCTGTCCAGGAAGATTGGAGACAGAGTGACACTTTATGATATTGTGTAGCAAACATGCATTACTACGACAAATTACACAGATGTACTTATTGATGACGTGCAAAATTACACTGTACCACACAGCCATGTTATATTTTAAAGCGATTTCAGATACGTCAGTCACAAAGGGTGTCCAGTGTTTTCTTCAAAGAATGTAATAGATTAACAATAGGCATACATTAATTAGTTGTTTAGAAGTTTTAAGAGTACAGATACATTTGTATATACTACTTATAAATCATGATATTTGATGTATATTTTATGGCAGGTTTTATGTGTTAATTTATATCGTATGCACTTGTGTAATCATTTATGCTAACTCGGTTAACGTATGTGTCAAAATAAAGCCTATTCATTCAATGAATCTTTATTGATTTATGTATGGAAAAAGTAAACAATGTGCATTCACTTTAATGTCATAATTGATGTTATTTTCATTATATGTTTGTATGCTTATTTAAACAAATGTTGTATTCTTTAGTTTCAAACTTGTATTCATATTTTATCATTAAGGATTGTGTTTTTTTTTCTTTTTATTCGCCTAGATGATTAATTATCAGCACTATGAATTCTCTTCTATATGGAAAGTTTATGTCATGCTGTATGGATTACTTTTTGGCATTATGTGCTTGTGTAAAATATATTTTAAATGCATTTTTGTCACTTGTATAGTGTGCATGCCAAAATAAAACCTACTCATTCAATGAACTCTCATTGATTTATGTAAGTAAAAGTCAACAATATGTATACATTTTAATGTCATAATTGGTGTTATGTTTTATTATTTCTATGTATTTTTATTTTTTAATACATTTTAATTGTTTTTTAAATGTGTATGCATATTTTAATATTTATTAAGGATATTAAGTGTTTATTTTTAGTAACCTAGATTATAAACACTGTGTATTTCTTTTATATGGATATTTTATGTCATATGAATTATTACTTATTATGTATTGTTTTTATTATTCTTAAATAGTATACACATGATTACACTTTGCCGGACAGTCAACCAGCCAATCATGCCAGAGTGCATTTGGGTCTCCTAGAAAACTAAGCACAGGGAGTTTCGGGCACCTGCCTCAATTACTGGCCACCCAAGGCACTTGGGCGCCAGAGGCATCCACAGTCCTGAAACCCACCAATGGCATAGGACCAAAGGGACCAAACCTGGTTTGGCGTGCAGAGACAAAATCTAGATGGACCTTTCCAAAAAGAAATGGCGAAAAAAGAAGACAGGGTCCTGTTTAAACAAAGGAGGCTCAGCTGCCATCTTGAAAAACATGGCTCCTGCGATTTAACGCTACCAGTGTTCACGGTCGGGAAAAATCAGGGTAGTTCATTGTAAAACCACTGCCACCAGCCATTTTGAGAGGAAAGTGTAGCATTTGACTGCTATATGAGTTTCTAGACATTGGGGATACTAGGTAACCCCTCCTGTACTCTATTGTAAGATAGGGTGTGCTGGGTCTAGGAATTTGAAAAGACTAGTAAAGTCAATTTCACTTTACTTTCTCTGGGAAGCAGTATTTTATCCCAGAGAAGGTATTTAAACCTTGGGACAGCCTTAAAGGCTTCCCTGTGCTACTGCACTGAGGGTGCTATGTGACACAAATAAAAAGAGGATGCCTATACAGTTGTCTAAAAACTCCATAATCATAGAAAATAAACACAGAAAACAAGCAGAATTAAAAGTGCAGAGTCCCAAAGTTCAGCAAAAGAGCTGAAGGGGTCTAAGGTGGGAGGAATTGGCACATTTGGAGAATTCTCCCTAACACTAGTCCCCCCCAGACTAAGGGACAGGAGGAACTAATCCCCACCAGGATGGATCTCCTCCTGTAAGTCGGTTAAACGGCCTGCTGAGTACACCAGCAACCTTTTGTAACCCTTGCTATGGCACCTTTTATCTGTTGTTTTCATGTGTAAGCTATATGACCTACAAACCCTGTTTGGTACATCTCTCCTATTTAAGATATAGGGGATCTGATCTAACAGTCCCTCAGAAGTTGTGACAACCTCTGAACTTACAATAGGCTTTTTCAAAGGGTCCTTAGAAAGGAATCCCTTACACCTAGAGGGCCTCCATGGTTCCTCACCACCTCTCTCACAAAGAGCAGGTTCGGTCTCAGGTATCTTGCTTAGAAATGTCCCTCCTAACACTAGGATTTATACTGGAATCTTCAGTAGAAGATCAAACAGTCTTAAGGTGTTTAGCCTTAGACCTATCTTTCCTGGTTTTCCACCAGCTTTGATAATTACCAGTTCTCACAGGCCTGGAGAGGGGTCCAATTTGTTTATCCACCTCTTCCTCAGAAGCAGGGTGGGTCAGAGACTTTATAGCTGGATGGGCAATGATGGAGCTTGTTTGGGGCACCCATTTCCCTACTATTCTAGCCTCAGATTTACCTTGGTTAGAGGCCAACTTACTAACACCGGGGCTTTCAGTGGGGGTCTCTGTAGAGATTCCCACAGGCTCAGAGTGGTCTCTTAAGGTTTCCTCTCTAGCCAATTTGGTTTGGTTCTCTTTCCTCTCACTGGGAGGCCTGGGGGGACTGGACACTACTCCTAGAATGTTTAAGTCATTCCCCAACAGGACTCTCCCAGGCACCTCATTCTCAATACTGACATGAATACTCACTGTCATATTGTTACACTGAATGAGAGCTGGTAGAATTTGAACCAGTTGGACAGGGCCTCCAACAAATCTAGTGGGACCTTTGGGTGCCTTAGCAAAATCCTCAGGCTTGAAAAAGCTTTCATCCACAACTGTTCTGCTGCCCCCAATTTCTCTCATTGCAGTGGTTGTCATGTGCCGTTTCGTTACTTGGCGCATTTGGCCCCGTTGGAGGGCGCTTGGCGTCCGTCACGTTCTTTCTCTTCAGCAGTCTAGTCTTTCATGCAACACGGATGTGGGGCTTTTAAGCCACACCCTCCGCCGTCCACGTTGCATTGCAACTCCTTAGGCAGACTTGCTTTCTGTGCTGGACCTGTGTTGCTATACGCTCTTTTCCCTGCTTACTTACTTTCTGCCCTCTGGCATTTTTCCTTCTCGCTCTGTACCCTTTCCTCTTCCTCTCATAGTTGTTTCTGCTCTGTCTATTTGTTGTTACACTCGATTCGCTTGTTCGAGCAGTATTGCGCTTTGTTTTTCTACTCTGAACTGATTCAGCTGTCCTGCTCCTCCATTCTCTCGTTCTGTTTCTGTGTTCATTTCTGACTTAGTCTCATGCTCCAGTTTTCCTTCCTTAAATCTTTCCTCTTTTACTCTGTTATTGGACTCTGAAACTTCCTGTGTATGTACTTTCTGGTGGAGGTCGTAATCTCAATAGATTGGCGACACAAATCCCACATAGCCCACTTGCCAACTGGAAGTTTTCTACTAAAGACGCATTCCTGGGGGTTTTTCAGCCACTCCTGGCTTTTTCCCCATTTTTGTCCCTCTCGGGAGGGGGGTCACTGTGGGGGCTCATTGCTAAGCCTTCACTGTGGCTTCCACTTGAAGGAGATGTAAGCTTCGTATCACAAAGGAGAAAGATTACAGAACAACAAGATCCTTGAGTCCTGTGGATCCAGACGACCGCATACCGGGTGAGGAGGAGGTGGGAGACGGGGAAGTTCCCGACTATCCACGTTCAGATTCTGGCAGTGGTGTCCTGGCCATTTACAAGAACACTGTCCATATAATACCCTTTGGAGTTCTCCGGAATGGAGTTGTACAAATCCATTTTCTGTTTCTTACCCAGATCCAGGGGCTCTAAGGATACATTGGCTTGAACACCCAAGGGTTCTTCAGCAAATAGGTGAAAGTGGGCACTAGCCATTTGCACTTCTCCCTCAGTGATGAAGGCTAAGGAGGCAGTGCTGCATCTGGGATCTCCTTTCACATGGTCTACAGACCCATAGACATAGCATTTACCAAATGCTCTCTGGAATAGGGGTTTCTGCTGACCTTCCTCTGGTTGGGCAACAGAGGATTCACTAGACCTACAAGGTTTTCCCATGGGATCTACCCTTATGTGGTTTGAGGCCCTCTTCTGTTTGGTTGGAATTAGAATTCTCTTTATTCTTATCTTTCTGCTGCTTCCCCCTCATCCTTTTTGTGAGTGGCCCCATAATCCTTATTGGTGGCGCTGTTGGCTACCCATGAGTCAGCTGCTCTTGGGATCCATCTCTTTAGAGTCAGCCAAGTGCTGCCCCAGCTCAGGAGAGCAGGCATCAAAAATTGTTTCCAATAAAAACAGAATTCTCATTCCATCAAAATTGATAAATCTGTAACCCTTTACCCAACCATCTAAGTTCTTCAAACCTTCACACACCCAGGTAGCCCAAGGGGTACCATCATGCTTTTCAAGGTACTGGGAAGGAGTTTTCCCAAATCTAGCTATCAAAGCGAGCTTCACATGTTCATACTCCAATCTTTCAAGTTCCCCCACCTCCATTACAGCATTGGTTGCAACCTGGGGGAGCCTAGACAAAAGCCAAGGAATCAACTTATTCCCTGTGAAACCTGAATCCTATAGTTATACTCAAAAGCAGCCAACTAATCCAAAATATCAAGCTTCACCTCATACATACTCACAGCTTCCTTAGGCATGCACAGTTTCTTAGGACTGGAAAACCTAGAAGACTCTGGGAGAGAATCATTTTCAAGAGGCAATTTCTTCATTTCAAGAGCATGATGCATTTCCATTTCTCTGAGTTTGATTTCTTGATGTTTACTTTCAGTTTGCATTTGGAGTCTTTTGAACTATAACTCAAGTCTCATTTTTTCAAGAGAGACGCATTCTGGACTCAGTACTGGACCTGGTAGGGTCCATGTGGTTAAAGGTTGAGGCCTAAGAGCTTGTTGAGGTGCAGAGGGGCTCACATCCTGAGACTCCTCTAACTCTTCTTGCTCCTCAATAACTTTAGAGTTGGTCTCTGAATCATTATCATCCTCTTCAACATTTTCCACATTTGCTGAAGGAGTAGGTGTAACAGACCTACTTCTCAGACTTTGAAATCCAACAATCTTTCAATCAATTCATTTTTCTTTCCTTTAACAGGGAGATGCTAACCTTACACATATCTTTCAGTTGATCTACTGTTAGAATGACCAGCGATTCCTGTCTGAAGTTATCCATATCAAGCATGAAAAAAATTACTTTTCCACATTTGCTGAAGGAGTAGGTGTAACAGACCTACTTCTCAGACTTTGAAAATCCAACAATCTTTCAATCAATGAATGTTTCTTTCCTTTAAATGGGAGATGCCTGACCTTACACAAATCTTTCAGTTAATCTACTGTTAGAATTACCAGGGCTTCCTGTCTGAAGTTATCCATATCAAGCATGATAAAAATTACTTTTCCAGTGGTGTTTAGCCTTGTGAAGGTTAGTATTTGAACAAAAGCAAAGCAGAACTCTCATTGTAACAACTATACAATGTATCCTCACTGGCTGCCACCAGAGTTAGGCAAGGTTTGTATGCAGTACACTTTGGGACCACTACACACAACTAAGACTACAGGTGTAAGCAAAACCAACCTTTGGTATAAGTCTGTACTACACAGTTTTGTGGTAGCGTTGCTGAGCAGCCAGGCTTATCTCAAGAGGGAATGTGAGCTGTAAGGATGTTACTCAGAGGTCTACAATCACAAGTATCCAAATAAACTCTTACACTCAAGGTTTCTGGGTAAAACACTTACTAATTTATTTCACAGTCAGTTATAAAACATTCACTAGAAGGAGGCAATCTATATCACACAAAAATATACTTCAGCACTTCACACGGTCAGGTTCTGAGGCATTTAAACTACTTTGAAGGAGGAGCAAAATGGCATTGAGAGCATTTGAAGTAGAAGCAAAAAGGAAGATTACAGTTACTCTAGACAGTGCAAATAGAGTTTGAGTTCACCAGAAGAGTCATTTCAATGCAATAGGTTAAGCCAAAGTCAATGGGCTAATGTCTTATATAGGATAGGCAGTTCTGGTAGTTAAACGGAAAAGACTTTGCAAAAGGTCTTAGACGTAGTTTGTAAAAGAAAGATTTGTATGTTGGGTCACAAGCTGACTAGGCCTGCAAGTTGCCAAAGTTTCAAGCACTTTCACAGTGAGAGGTAAGTTCTCTCGGTCGGGTTTTCACAGTACCTTGTAATGAAGAAAAAGATGCATCTGAAGACTTCTGTTCCTGGCAGTTCCTGCAGATCTCGCTGTTCCTGAGCCTCAGTCGTGGGGACAGGAGGGAGGACATCGGGGGACTCCTGCACTGCACGGGGACTGGTCAAAAGCTGGAAACTGGCAAATCTTCGATTCCGGTAGCTGTGGACAAGCACACAAACTGGTGTCCCTCTCCCTGGTTATTCAGTTTCCTGCAGCACTCTGAGGAAAATACAACCAGCTCCGAGAATGGTATCCGGGTGGCTTACGGGTAGAGCTGATTGGTCCCACCAACTCAAACAGAGAAGTTGTCCTTGAAGGGCTTCTCTGTCAAGATGAACTTGGCAATTTTGACCTGCAGCAGGGCTTCACTGGGCAACCCAACAGTCCAGGAGTTGCTGCAGCCGTCCTCTTCCAGCTCGTCTTCCGTTCTTTTGTTCCAGTGGTTGACCCTGCCTTCCAAGCCACGAGACTCATCTTTTATCCAGTTTCCTCCCATTCATTCCAGCCTAGCTGCCACTCACCCAGTAGGGTGGCTGTCCTTGCCGGACAGTCAACAGGGCAATCATGCCAGAGTGCATTTGGGTCTCCTAGGAGACTAAGCACAGAGAGTTTTGGGCACCTCCCTCACTTCCTGCCCACCCCAGACACTCGGGTTCTAGAAGTCATCTTCAGTCCTGAAACCCGCCAAAGGCGTAGGAACAAAGGGACCAAACCTGCTTTGGTGCACAGAGACAAACTACAGAAGGACCTTTCCAAAAATAAACGGCAAAAAAAAAGACCAGAACCTGTTTAAACAAAGGGGGCTCAGATGCCATCTTGAAAAATTGGCTCCTGCGATTTAACGCTACCGGAGTTCGCGGTCGGGGAAAATCATGGTAGTTTGTTGTAAAACCACTGCCACCAGCCATCTTGAGAGGAAAGGGTAGCATTTGACTGCTACATATGTTTCTAGACATAGGGAATACTAAGTAACCTTTCCAGCACTCTATTGTAAGATAGGGTGTGCTGGCTCTAGACATTGGAAAAAACTAGTAAAGTCAATTTCATTTTACTTTCTCTGGGAAAAAAGTAGTTTATCCCAGAGAAGGTATTTAAACCCTGTGCCACTGCACTGAGGGTGCCGTGTGACACAAATAAAAAGAGATGCCTATGGAGTTGTATGGAGTCCCAAAGTTCAGCAAAAGTGCTGGAGGGCTCTACGGTGGGAGAAATTGGCACATTTGGAGAATTCTCCCTAACAGTCAGTCCTAGTAGCACCACAATCTTTAAGCCACTGGCACAGCAGTCCCATGACAGTGGAAATCAATAGACACTGAAATCTCTCCATCAGTCACCACTATGAACAGCAGCACACATTCAAGTCTGTCTTTGTTGTTTTATTATACAGCAGCTGCCCAACTGCAATCAAAAGTACAGAACCAAGTTTGAAAAAACAGAGCCAGATTTGGAGTCAAGACACAGCAAATAGGACAAATGTCCATATCAAGAAGCACGCCAGAGGAAATATTTGAGCAGTATCGCAATGATAATATGCAGCTGACTAACTATATATGACAAGCATTAGGACTTTAGCTTTGAAAGACACTAGGAATTACCCAAAAAGGACATCTGGAATACGAAATCTTTAATGGAAGTGGACATCCTAAAACATGAAGCACCTACTAAGGGGAAAGGGAGTTGGTTAAAAACATATATTCCTCTTGTCACATATGATTCGTTACATTTATATTTACAATGGGTAACTAATTACAAGATTTTGGTGACTTTTAACTAGAGCACGTCTTAGAAAGTTGTCACTGACAGCCTTTATAAGCACCTTGTCAAAAGATAAAATTGGACCTATGGGTCGGATGTGGACAAATAGCTGCTTCATTATACATTATTGTACCCTCCTTACAGATTAGAGAGAAAAGTGCAAACATCTAATTGTTAAAGCAGTGAGGGTGTGTGCAGTTTAGATGCACATTACATTTTATAATGCTTCTACCTGATCTTTATGTTTGGGCTGCAATTGGGCTGCAATAGCTAATTATATGTGTAGCACACCCAGCAAATGGAAAAATATTTTCGGATAATTTCATCAAGATTTTAAATGTATTATCTTTATTTTTGTATATATTTCTTGTACTTTTATGGGAATATTTGATTTCCTAAATACAGTTTTTTTTTTGTCATTGTTGTTGACAAGCGCATGCTTTTTTGGCACAGCAATGAGAGAGTAGGCATGGTATGCACTAAGCGAGCTTGCAATTAACTTTGTCTAGTGTCCTGCTGTCCGAGTCAACCTTGAATATGTGTTCAGTGCATCAGGGTAACAACCATAGACAGAAGGTCATTCCTGTCAACCAAAAATATAGAACTCCTAATCCTGCTGAAGAAAAATGATCTCTTCCCACAGCACACATATTCTGCTCCAGACAATGATGATTTGGCACAAGAACACCTAGAAGATTTAAAACATGATTTTGACCTGGTGATGACAATGCCGAGGATGGCACCATCATCCACTAGTGCTGCATGGGCCTGCACTCTGAATTTCAGTCAGGCTACGGTAAGAATTTTCAAAACCTATTAAAACCAGATGTGTGAGATATTTAATCAAATATTCATTCCTTGATTGTATTTGTTGTAACATATTAGCACATTTAATTTTAATTGAATTATTGTATTCATTTGTCCATGGAAGCACATAGAAAATTACCCCAGGGCAATGACTTAAAACATCACAGCACAACAACAGAAGAAGACCAACTGCCTGTGTTCTATTCTTCCTTCACCATTCGTTTTTCAGGACTCACATGTACTCTGCTTAGAACAGTTGTGTTATACATATTTGCTGCAATATTCTTTTTTTATATTATGGAAGGAACACTATAGTGTATGCGTATTTGTTCATTTAAATTATTAAGTGTCTCAGTATATTCAAAATCTTTGCGAAAAAGTAGAAAACTAAACACTATATAAATAGAACATTACCCTTGGGCTACAGAAGCAAAGTCTGATCCAACGAAGTGGGGAGGGGGTTCAGTGGGGTCCCTTCCTCCCCTGAGAACAGTTTTTGAATAATGGGTTAAAATGATACATTTTACAGCACACTCTGGGTTAGAAATTGCGTAAAGATCCAGACAGTTTGCAATTAGAGTTTTTCCCAATGCATTTTGCCCACAATATATGCCTGCCAACATAACACTGTTTTCACACTGATTGTGCCCATACATTTCCATGTTTGTTACACCGATATATGCCAGTAGTCCCATATAAGAACATGCGCATGTTTGCTTTGCACATAATGCCAGTAATTATACTATAGGTAGAATGTACATATTCACTGGTTCTGCTAATAGATAACAGTATCCCGGCGTAAGAAGTAACTCTATTTGGCTTTTTCATTCAAAAATACCATGTCACGATATGAAAACATGTTGAAACTGGCTGTGCCAAAATGTCAGTCTAGCCATGTAAAACACATACACAACATTTATCGTAGGTGCCCAGTAAACAATGCCATGTCATAGTAAGACATTGCTTCACTGGCTGCACCAAAATGGCAGTCTAGCCATGTGATACAGATATCATGCTTGCTTTTTCAACAGTGCCCAGGAAACAATGCCTTGTCAAAGTAAGAAATGGCTAGACTGACTGCACCAAAATGCCAGCCTGCCACATAATAACACAGCATGAGTGTTTTAACATAGATGCCCAGTCAAATATGCCATGACAAAGAAAAAGCTAGACAGGCTGCCCCACAATACCAGGTAAAACACCATGATTGCTTCATCAAAGAAGCACAGTAAAAAGGACATGCACAGTGATAAACAGCTAGACTGACTGGACCAAAACAACTGTCTAGCCATGCAATAACACTTATGATGCCTACTTTATCAAAGATGTCCTGTAAAGAAATGTCATGCCACAGTAAGAAATGGCTATACTGGATGTACCAATATGCCAGTTTAGCCACATAATAACACTTACAAACTTACCATGCATCCTTTACCAAAGGTACTCAGTAAATAATGTAATGCCAAAGTAAAAAATAGCTAATCGTTCTGCACCAAAATGCCAGCCTAGCCAGGTAATAAAACATATAATTGCTTTATGAAAGATGCCCAATTAAAAATGCCATGCAAGAGTAAGTAATGGCTGAACTGGCTGCACCAAAATGCAGTCTAGCCATGAAATAACTTTTATAATACCTGCTTTAACAAAGATGGGCGATTAAAAATGTTGATCCACAGTAAGTAATGGCTAAACTGGCTGTATCAAAATGCCAGTCTAGTCATGTAGTCTTTCTTCGGCTGGGGCCTCCCTCTGGAACAGCCTCCCTGCCTCCCTGAAACTTGAGGAGAATCATCTTCGGTTCCGGAAGTACCTCAAAACCTTTCTCTTTGCATCTGCTTGTTCTCCTCCTCTCCCTTGCTGATTTCCTGGCTGACACTGAAACTGCACTGGTTACCTGGCCACCCTCTGATCTCGGGCCCAGGTCCACTCCCTCGCCAGTCGCACTCCTGCACTGCCTTCCTGGCAACCCCCGCACTTGGTGACTGTTTTCTATATCCCTACGGTCCCACTTCCAGCACTTGACTCAAGACGTCTGCACTTACCATTTCACTTGCCACCTGCTGGGCGTACTTTTACTTATTGTTTATTATGATTTTATCCCATGTACTGCACTGTCCTCTCCCTCTGTCCTCTACCTCTTCCCCCCGCAGTTCTCCTCCTTCCCCTGTCCATGCACTTGCGCGATCTGAATTACTCCTGGCCTAGTAGAATCATTGTCTGTCTTGCCTCTGTTCCCCCTTCCTTGCCTCGTCACGCCTCAAAACACTTGTGTATAGGTGCATTATAAATGCCATATCATATCATATCATATCATATAATTACCCATCATACTTGCTTCAACATAGATGCCCAATAAAAATGCCATGCCAACGAAATAGCTAAAGAGGCTGTACGACAAATCCAGTCTAGCCAGGTAAAACACTTACCACGCTTGCTTTATCAAAGGTTCCCCTGTAAATAATGTAATGACAAAGTGGGAAATGGCTAGAGTGGCTGTCCCAAAATGCTAGTGTAACCATATAATAACATTGATCATGCTTGCTTTATCAAAGTTGCCTAATAGAAATGACATGCAACAGTGAGAAATGGCTAGACTGGCTACACAAACATGCCAGTCTAGCCACATAATAATGCTTGCTTAATCTACGATTCCCAGTTATAAACAATGCCATCACAGCATCATTTCCCCAACCTCCCTCTCCAAAAATCAGCAGCCCAGCATTGCACAAGCACACAACCGCACACCACACATATCCCAGCAACATCTATTCACTAATTCACAAAGCATTCACTTGTGCACCCATACACCATGGACTTGCTCATTACAATGCACACCCAACATGCTGTCATGCATCATACACTCATTAATTCACACATGCACACACACATACTTAACACAGATGGTTCTTACCTTCATCCCGGGTCTGGACTCGCTACTCACCACTCAACAGCGTAAAACCAGCCTACAAAAAACCACATAAGCCACCCTGCTACTACAGCACACAAACAGGAATCAGGAAGCATAGAGGGCTTCCTGGTTTCTGCACATGCATGCAGGAGATGGAGAGCACCTGTTTCACCGCCCTGAATTGTCTAAAAGTGTGTGAAGTTGTTTGAGCGCCCCAAGCACATTCAGATGTACAGTTCTCCAGTGTGCATCACCAATGGGCCATGCAAGGCTAGGGAAGCAAAGCGCCCCTGACTTTGAATTGTCCATTGGACCTGCATGCTGGTGAACAAGAATTGTCAAAGGGAAAACACTTCTCCATTTGACAGTTTAAGCTACTCTAGGAGTGCTTCCGCATCTACAGAATGCAGCTGGTGGAGCGTTCATTGTTTACACTGGGCTGGCTCATCGGCTCTCCATAATGGACAAAGGTAATGGTGGGTTGGTTAACCCGTGCCCATTATGGTTGAGCCGCCACTGAATGTGATTAAGGTTCTGCTTCATCCACACATCCTGACATCTACTCACCCAAGCAGTGAGACACTGTTCTAGTTGTTGTTCTAAAGAATCAGAAAACCTGACATTATAAAAGTCTGAAATTCATAAAGTAAAATGCTTTAGTACAAAATAAAAAGGTAACACACAAGTAAAGGTAAAAGGTAAAACGAGTTTTGAGTCACACATTACCTTAAAAATGAATAACTAGGACAAGGGATCTATAACATGCACCCGATGTGGAGGGGACAATCTAGTTTTGCCTCAAACTGTCCATCAAGGCATTGAAACAATCCGACTGGATCTGCCTCTGAGTTTCCTTTTTTTTCTCATGTGTTTACCTATACATGCCTAAAAGATGTTTCAGTGTGACATTGGGCCCAGCAACCTAGTAGTGGCAGGTGGGCAACGAGACCGGTGCCGTTAAACCCTTACCGCCCTACTACGAGTTCCCTTTGTGGGTCCTTCCTTAATGCCTGCTTTTAGCAGGCGTTAAGGACGGGACCCGCAAAGGGACTCAGGGGTAAATAACTGTACCGTAATTTACGGTACCATTATTGCCGCCTTCCCATTGAGCCCTATGGGGGCTCAAAAGGGAATGGGGAATAGCCCTGGTGAATGGGGAATTACCGGTCCCTCCGACCTAGGAATGGACCGGTAATTACTCCATTCACCAGGCCGGAGTTTGGACGAGTTCGGGGGCAGCCATGCCGCAAATAGCGGCGTGGTTACCTCCGAACTCGGAATGAGGGCCATTATCCACTATTGTATGTTGTAATATACTATGCTTTATAGTATATTTCATAGTATCTTATATGGATTAGTTTATATTTTATTAGATATATCATACAGTACTAATATTCCCATCCATTCCAACCCACCCAGAAATATGCACTCCTGCCAGTAGTAATAGGAGACACAGATGTGTGAAATACAGTGCCAAATTCTAACTCTGATTCCAATGTATTCGCTACAAGGATAGCTTTTCTCTCTCTCTCCGACTCATGATAACCACACCACAGCAATTACAATATTTTACACATAAATTAGGAATAACATGTGTCTCATGAAATGTTAGTGTTCATAATCAGTTAAAGCAGTGGAAATTAGTTAAGAGTTGGGGGTTCAACAGAGATAAGAGAATAGAGTTTAGAGTTAACACTTTAGTAAAAAAGTAAATTTCTAAAAGCCAAAAGGTTAAGAGTTAAATGATACAAATATTTTTCAGTACACTTCCACTTATAGCCAATTTGTGTGGCTGATAGAGGCCTTTCTTGAGGCAAGGGCTGTTCCCGCCTCCCAAACCTGCAAGCACAGGATCTCCAGAAAGGATGGCACATGGTTCAGTTAATTTTCCCAGTGATGACAGGCCTGTTGGGGGTTTGTTCTATGGCAGTCATCCTCTCCATTATTTTGCAACCACTTTCAGCTTTCCAAAATCAGGGGTTTTATGAGGCAATACACCTACATATTACTAAGCCAAGCACTCTTAGGTAACATCTAAAAAATAGGCAGATAGGTTCTGCAAGACGTATTAGAAGTTTAAGGCTCGCTGGTGGTATTTTTCAGAAGCTATATTCTGGGAGAGGCCTTTTCAAACAGATAGGCACTTATAGGTGGACGGTCCAGAGGCAGTCTAGCACTGGTAGAAGAACTCTAGGCTTCAAGCAACAGAATGGTGCTGTAAGTGCAATATAGCATGGAATGTCCACTGGAGCTTTGGATTAGTTGTTGAGGCCTCCAGGAGGCCCTCCACTAGTGTTCTTGTGCAGATGGAAGCAGTCAAAGGGAGTCAAAGTCTCTTACAGTATATTGAGGGATCTAGAGGCAGATGATTGATTCAAACATGCAATTAAAAGGTTACACAGTTATGGCATGTATCAGATGATGAAGCATGGAAGAAACTCTTCCCCAGCATGTTGGCATAGATAGAGAGTCCAGGGGTAGTCCACAGGCAATTCAACTTCCGTGGACAGACTCTGGGCATCAGGCAGCGAATGTCCACTGCCAGTGTAATATTCGTATCTGCTCATTAGCATAGTTGTCTTCCTTTACAAAATTGGTCATAAAATTCACAAATGTCTCTCCATGGTGCTTGATCGGGTTTGTCTTCTTTTGTAAATTATTGTATTTGAGTGGGTGGAAATGCGCGCTCTTTTCATTTTGAAGCTCAGCGTCCAGATCTGAGACATATAATGTCTGTTTTGAAACATTCCTGTATGAGATTACCAAATGTCTGACCAATTAAAACTTAATCCATGTTTACCACTTATCGCGTATTGATGCAGTGCATCCTAGGGATTACATGAGAAAGCATAATCTGTGTTGGATAATAGATATAGAATTTGGCATGGCAGGACACATTAGAGATAAAAGTGTTTTTACACTGTAGGTCTTCTGAGTTGTGTTTTTGCTTGCATATCTCCCCTTGGCTGAGGCCAGGCTTATTGCCAGGTCCTGTCTAGCAAATTAACAAGGTATATTTACATTCTGTCAAGGATATAGCACGCTCTGTGGCACTTCCATGCCGCTCCCAACTAGCTAATTCATCTCCACTTGTTGATTGACATCTTTATGAGCCATTTACCCTAGTACGCAACATATCATGGAAACAAACTAATTGAAATCTTCATTTTGAATTGGTTCCCATCACATATTAAGACAGTTCATCTACCTAATATTGGACAAAACTATGTTGGTGCAATGGCACAGAAATGGATATAAGACTAATAGGTTAGGATGAAATATGTCTGCTCCTATTTGTGCAATCTAACTGATGGTCTTTCCAGTGATAAATGTAGCAACAATTTGGAATAATGGTGCCCCGTTTCGTAAACAGTCATTTGGACCTGAGGTGATGCTGTGTTCCAAACCGATTTCATTCCTTAATGATGCTTATTCATGCAACTCTTTTACCTGCACTTGACTATAACAAATATATTGATGTTTGCATTTGTTTGATCACATGAGTATTCTTGGCACGTTGTAGTGTGCCAGCCAAACACAATAACAGCTTTTGGATTTACCTGTAGTGAACTAGTTAATATTAAGGTACTGTGGATGGTGCAAATAAAACAAATGTGTCCAGGAATGATCCAAATGACTAAAGACAAGCATTCCCCAATCACTTACTCCCAGCTGAATTAGCTCTTCAAGCAGTTTACAGCAAATGTATATACGTTATACTTCTGTGCTGGATGTCTTCTCATTAAAAGAGGTTACCTCTGGAAATCATAGCTAGTGTCATATTTTACTAACTCAAGTCATCTTTGAATCAAACACTCCTTGAAATCATTTTCTATTCTGGGGAATGTTCTGGGGAACTCAGATCAACATTGACTTATTTGGGGCTGTTCCTTCTGTGATTGTGCCATCTCATCATTGTTTCAGTCACTTAGCATCTTGAATACATTATTGTGCCTCATATGTGTCTACAGGTTGGATTTTTTTTAATTAGTTTAGGTATTGCCTACTTTGCCCTGTGAACACTTGCATCAGAACTGTTTCTCTCAACCTTCTTATACTGCTTCCATAAGCACAGTTCTGTCTCTACCAAAGGATTAAAATATATTTTTGCCGATGATGAGCAGTGCATACCAGAAAATATCTGTACTTTTCTGTGGGATAAGGGCCTGTGATACAACTGTCACTCAACTACAAATACCTTTTTTTCTAACCCAGTTGTGTCATTGATGGATGTTAAGATGGAATTACAAAATTAACCCTCGGATAGATTTTTGGAGACCGATCTGTTATGGTGAACAGGAAAGACAATAAAGTGTAGCCAAACCCAATCAAGGTAGGTAGCAAAGCAGTAAGGTTTATACTTGGGAGAAGGTGTGACAGTGGTCTGGGGCTACATTGAGTCCACACAGAACAACACCAATAATTTCAGTTAGTTAGGCAAACACAAAAATATACAACTATTTATTAGGCCTTTAAAATACACAATAAGCAATGCAATTTGGAGGCAAATGTCACACACAAGTGCAGGAGTATTCTGGACACCTGTATTCGTAACCCACAAGTTACAAAAGAAAAGATATAAGGATACAAACTATCCTAGCCACACTTCACGTTAGGGTGATGTGTGCATTTGTATAAAAAAACAGGCAATCCATAAAGTGAGACAACTCCTTTTTCAGCACTGACAGTGTTATGGACCCATCAGTCTCCAAATAAAAAGGAGCAGAAAGCATAGAAACTAAATCAGAATGATGTACTTACCTCCAGAAAGTTAGGCCAGCACTCAAAACAAAGCAACAAGAAAGGGTGCCCCATATGGGAAGAAAGAAGGACAAAGAAACTTTTTCCTAAAAATGAATATTAGTTTACCTGTGGGTGCTATCTGTTATGGGGTCATACATTTCACTGGGATGGAGAACTAGCTGTCATTGCCTGTGCTTTAAGTAAGTAAATGGGATGTATACATGAAGAGGTCCTCGTCAACCCTGCTTCAAGGGGCATATTTTAATAGAATTAACTGGTAGGAACACTATTTCTAATTTAAATGAGATACACATTCAGGGGTTAAACAATTATGTGAGTTGAGGGTGGAATATTGTAAGTATGAAAACATATCTTATTTCGTGGTGCAGACCATGACTGACATCTGAAACAGGATTGTCAATGCACTTGTGCCAGTTCAGTTCAATTGTGAACACACACACACACACACTTGTTTCCTGAGGTAACATTGGAGACTGCACCAGTTAAACCTCAAGAGCGTATTTTGGAGTGCCACATTGCATACCAGTCAGGAAACAAAATCATTTGCATTGACACCACTACAATGTCACATTTTAGACACAAATGCAATACTGGCCCTTTGTCCAATGATGTTTCTTTTTTCAACTATTTTTAGTAATCAAACATGTTCAATTACAATTCACATCCAGTATCATCAAAATTAGCATTTTTTCTCTCCCCCTCGCACGCTCTCCATTATCCCCTCAAGGAACATGCATACCACATACAACTCCTGTGTGTATTTTCATGATTTTCAGATCTCAAACCAGCTTAGTACTCTCATTCTCACTTTTCTCATCATTGCTCGACTCTCCTCTGATGCCTCGTGCAGCAAAGGTTACCAGACTGCGTGGAATTTCATTAAACTCCCCTTGATTATATGGGTAGTAATTACTGTTTCCCAAACCCTAGTCAACCACATTGTTTTTGTCAGGATATCTAGCTTAGTAGTTTCCTGATCAACAATCCCTCCATACCAGATGTTGTGTTCTCCTCCTGTTCCACCAACTGCAGGTGTATGAATGTTGTTATATCTGTGATGGGAAAACTCATTTTTGCTTGTACTGTAGATAGAAAGTCCAATCAGAAAGGCAGGAAAACACACACATTGATAAAGGAACCTTCCTCTCCATGTCCGCACCAGCAGAGTGGTGAGGTAGTTCCAGACATCTGGCACAGCCAAAGCAGGGTAGTATGACCTAAAGATCAGTTTGTGTAGAATATCTAAGAATTAAGCACTCAGGGACACCCTCCTCATTCCCCATGTTAGACTCCACCATTGATGAAGTTGAAGGACCCTCTGGAGTTCCCCTTCCCAAGCTCTCATGTGACTTTCCTTACAGGTGGGGCGGAGTGAGCTCAATTATGAGTATATAGCAGTGATAAGGCCTTGAGGTGGACTCTTGAAAAATGTACTCAATATTCGTTGGCTTCCTGCTAGCCCCTGCGTGTAACTGGGGTGTAGTAGCCAGTGTCTAAACTGGGAATATTCATGAAGATCTCCTTTAGGTAATCCGAATTCTTCTTTTCAGTGCTCAAAACCGTAATCTTCCCTTTGTTAAAGAGGTTATGTGCTACCTTAACATATAATCCTATGTCAATGCATCCCAAACACCCCTTTGTCTATCAAAGCATAGCACAATTCTTTGGATTCTGGGCTGCTGCCTCCATCAAATGAAGGCCTTGATAAGCCATTGGGATCTAAGTTAAAAGGATGCATCCCGAAAAGCTTGAGTTACAAAATAGCGAGACCGACTTGCTCGCATTTTGTAACTCAAGCTTTTCAGAATATCTATATTTGTCCCCCACTGTACATTTAATGTATGCGGGGGACAACCCTGCCACTCCCTCAGCCCATAATGCTGTAGTAGGGGAGCAGGGGACACCCCCACAGCCCCCCCCCCATTCCACTTGTTCGCCATTTGGGCATTGTTTTTGTTACCAAGCCAAATGCACACTAAATGCACATTAAGGCCAGTGACAAATAATGAAACCCCCTTACTGTGACTGAGGACGTCTGCCTTGCAGATGCAACCCAACTGACTAAAGAGACTTTAGTGTATTGGGATATAATGCTGGGTGCTTTAGCTCCCTACTGAGCAACCCCAGATTCCGCAGGGGTAGACTTACATTCTCATCAAGAGATCAGGTTAGAACCAAGAGGTATAATAGTAATGGAAACTGGGATTGGAGTACATATTCCACCAGAACGCATGGGATTGATTGCCCCTAGATTTGGATTAGGATTAAAGGCCATCCAAGTGCTAAACGGGGTAATAGATGCTGACTACCAAGGAGAAATCAAAGTAATTTTAATTAACAGTGGAGAGCAAGTGTTACCGACTCATAAGGGAGAAGGGGTAGCCCAATTGATGATCACACCTGTTAAATGGTCCATGATCAGAAAGTGGGAGCCCTCTAAAGTGTTAACAACTCATGGAGACTGATTCTGGCTCTTCAGTGAGCATGGGATAGGGTTCAAAAGTGTGGGTCAAAAAAACCTAGTGGCCCGCCCGTACCCACAGATGTCATAGCGTCAAGCAAGGACTAAGTAGTTTTGGTTGTGGAGCCTGGCAAGGAAAGATGGAGTTATGCACCCATAGACAAATGTTTCTTAAGAGAGTGATTAGCAACACTGATATCACTTTTCTGCATTTGCCTTGTAGATCCTGTGCTCGGCTGGTGTAACTGTGAGACTAAATGGACACTGTTCGGGAGAGTAAATTAGCACGCTGCAACAAATGCAAGATATCACATCTCTGCAGGCAATGCATGGGAGTCTGACGAAGATGAGAAATGATGTCCAAAAGCAGCCTGATACCGATGACAAAACACCAACCAGCATGATGAACAGGATTCGTAAAAAGCATTGAGCACATGCCAGTTACAAGCTTGGGAAACTCTGACACCGACTGTGCAAGAGATGTTTTTAACATAGCAAAGGTATGTACTGATGATTGCCCAAATGGAGAACATGTGGGCGTATCTAGCACAACGAATTTTAAATATTTCACATTTTTGTTTGACTGACATGCATAATGCAGGAGACTTGTTGACCACATGTCTAGTAGCGGTGCCAATGCCTGATATGACCCTGAGACACATTTTTGGGGTCATGCATAATGATTCTTAAGAGGAGGATTCCGATGTAAGGCAGTCATTATCCATCTATGAGTACTGTAGGTTTTGTCAGGAGACAAGTCGCAAATGGAGGAACCTGACACAGATAATAACTTGTAATATTACTCATGGCAACATTTGTTATCATATGACCTGTGAATCAAAAGAAATTGGCAAATGCCAACAGCTGGACCTAACTAATGAGAAGAATCAAACTATGCACAAACAGCAGTTATGTGCACGGGTTTCGAGCACATGTACCAATGTAAACAATAGCATGGCTTGTAAACATACAGTTGTTGCGACTAGTCATTTAAATCTTGTGAAACTTCCGACAGGGTGGCTTTTTTTGTGTGGCAATACCACATACAGGTATGTTCCAGCTAACATTTCTGGAGGTTCATGTGCCTTAACACGGCTGGGATTAATGGTGTTTCCTTTGCAACCAGCAGTATATCAAATCAAGAGAATCATTTTGAATCTGTAGGGCTATCCCCAAACTGCGATTCACATGTGCACATTGTCAGAAGCAGAGGTGTTAGCTCTTGCATTTTCATTGGTGGGAGTTTGGGGTTTAGCTGCAGGGGGCTATATGTATTTAATTAAGTTAGCATTTTTAATAGTAAAATGACTCAATCACACCTCTCAGGCATTAGAGGAGCTGCTTCTAGATAGCAAAACTATGAGAAAAGCAGCTTGGCAGAATCAAGCTGCCATTGATTATTTATTGCTAAAAACATAACCTGGGTTGTAATGCAGTTGAAGGCATGTGTTGTTTTAATTTAAGTGACCATTTCCAGTCTATTGAAAACCACGTTCAAAGTTTCAAGGACTTAAAAAAAAGGTAACACAATATCACACTGGGAATTGGTTGGACTGGTTATTTTGGTTTCCTGATGTTGGAGGAACTCTGCCTTATACCTTTCCTTGCATTTGTGTGATGGTAGTTATTATAATTGTTTGTTGTTGCTGTATTCAGTGCATTCCCAACATAGTTATAATGCCTTGTCAATTTCAGAAGCTGACTCTGATGCCACTGGGCTATGGAAGTCAAATGACCAAGGTTGGATTGTAATGCTTTGAACTAAAACATGGTGCTGGTGCGCAGTACTTTCTTGTGCCCTCGGAGACATAATGGACATTTGCTTCATGCCTCTTGGAATCTGCACTTGCCGTGAACTGTTATGTTATGTTAGTTTTAGGCTTATAATGCGCCATAGCCCAAAGGCATCAGGACGCACAGATAACACAAAACAAAAACCAACAACGCAGTTCTGTGCAGGAGGTAATCATAATGCGGAAGCAGATTTTCTATTTGAATAAAAGAGTCTTAAGCCTTTTCCGAAAAATTAGAGGGCTCTCCTCTGTCCGCAATCTTAATTGAGAGATGGTTCCATGCCAGAGTAGCTATTACTGGAAACAAGTGGCCTTTGCCTCGACTTCTCTTGATCTTTGGGCAAGCAAGGCGATTAGTGTTATTAGATCTAGTTGACCTACTCTGCGTCTGACGCGTAAGACAGTCTTTCAAAGAGCTTGGGGCATGTCCAAAGAGGCATCTATGCGCCGGGACAATATTTTAAATGTATACCTAGAGGCAACAGGGAGCCAATGCAGTTCCCTCCTGGGCAAGGTTATGTATTCCCTTTTGGAGACACCTTTAATAATGCAAACAGCATTATTTTGAAAGACTTGAAGTTTCTGCATGCAGTTTTTGCTCTCTCATTATGAGGTGGGAGGTAAGGGATTACCGGCACCGATAAGGGCACCGGTGCCGGTAATCCCTTACCTCCCTACTACGAGTTCCCTTTGCGGGTCCTTCCTTAACTCCTGGTTTTTGCAGGTGTTAAGGACGGGACCCGCAAAGGGACTCTAGAGCTAATAACGGTCCCACAATTTGCGGTACCATTATTAGTGCCTTCCCCATTCCTATTGAGCCCTATGGGGGCTCAAATGGGAATGGGTATGGCCCTGGTGAATAGGGAATTACCGTTCCCTCAGACCTCGGAATGGACTGGTAATTGCTCCATTCACCACGGAGGAGTCGGAAGGGATTTGGAGGCAGCCTCCAACCTCGTAATGAGGCCTAATGTGGGGGGCACTATGATAGCTCTGACCAGAGTCTCGCAGTTCTTGTTTGTCACATATGGTCTAAACAACCTAAGAAACCTTGGGTGGTATTGTGATTTTTTATGACATTTGTAACATTCGGATCTGCACCTAGAAACTGGTCCTATTTAACTCCTAAAGTCTTAACCTGCTCTAAAGCTCCAATGGAGTGACCATCATTAGTGAATTATGCATAACCCAGCCCCAATTTCAACCTTGCTTGGGAGGATTCAAAGACCAACAGTTCAGTCTTTCCGCTATTGAGACATAGCCAATGTTGAGACATCCAATCCTCGATGATTTGGTAAATATCATGTATGGTTCTCAGGTCATCACTAAAGTTTCCACTCAGTTCTACCAGCAACTGAGTGTCATCAGTGTAGTTGGTGAATTTCACCCCTGCTTTATCCAGGATATTGCACAGGGGATGTAAATATATATTAAAGAGTGCAGGGGAGAAACAAGCTCCCTGTGGTACTTCACATTTAGATGGTAAATGCCCCGAGGAAGCCTGACCCCAACATACTCTCGACATCCTGTCCGACAAAAAGGACTCCAACCACAGCTGATGGGGAGCAATGACCTACTGAGGCTAATGTAAATAAACGTTTCTTATGATCTAAGTGATCAAAAGCCACACATAGGTCAAGAAGCATCAATACTCCTGCCTTGCTCTTATCCATACAATACATCATCCAACTATGAAGATCAAGTAGCACACTTTCCATGCCATAGTGTTCGCTGAAGCCAGATTGTCTGGAATGGAGGATATTGGCCTCTTCCAGATGTTTTTGTAGCTGCATGGTGGCTACTCCATCCACAACTTTCAAAAGAAAGGGCACATTTGTGATTGGTTTGTAATTATTGAAGTCTTTTGGATCTAAACCTGCTTTTTTCAATAATCGGGAGGCAACACCCTTCTTAATCTCTCTGGGAATAGTACAATGTCGGAAAGTGGTGGTGGTAAAATGGGTCAAGAAGGGTGAAAAGATGCTGATATTATTTAAAATAATTTTAACTGGTAAAGTGTCACCATTACAGCAGGTGGGCTGCATTTTCTTGAGTATTTTGCCCATAGTCTGCACAGAGAACGTAGTAACATTTAAAAGCGCAGCATCCTCACTCTGGGGGGCCTTAGAATAAACAGGTTCAGAGACTGAGGCAGGATCTGCTAAAATGTTAGCATGATATATAGTGATCTTATCTGAAAAGGCTTGTTGAACCATACAGCAATATTTCTTAGAAGGAGAGGCTAGATCGAATTTAAGATGTGGTTTTTCCAAAGTTTTTTAAGATTTGGAAAAGTTTCCTCGGGCTATTAGAGCACCCCTTAATTTCTGCATCATAGACATTTTTCTTAGTAATAAGAATATTTTCCCTATATTCCTGGTCTTCTTTTCATCTGTCTGGGTTTTGTTCCAGGTACGCTCCGCTAATGGTTTTTCCGATTTTAGTTTAATAATGTGGTGAAAACCAACTCTGGTGATTCTGTCTATTTATTTTTTATTGTATTTATTTGTTTATTTGCATTGCACCGCTAGATCGCAAGCTTCGGGGTGCAGAGACATGAGCACAACAGACCCACTGACCAAAACATAACACGAATCACGGGACAAACATTAAAACAAAGCTGGTCACAGTATCTAATAGTGCAGGGTTACGGGATTTATTTGAATAGAAGTGTTTTTATTTTTTGTTCGAAAACTCAAGTGATTTACTTCCATTCTCAATTTAGCTGGTAAATTGTTCCATTTTCCTGCTGCCACTATCGGGAAGGTTCTTCCGAGTCAGAAGGAGCGCTTGTGTGGTGCTACAGTAAACTTGCCCATGTCAGCGGATCTTAACGCTCGGCTTGGTATATAGAACTTGATTCTTGATTTTAGGTAGGCTGGGGCTGTCCCGTATAGGCATTTGTGCACCAAGGTCAAGGCCTTGAACTGCACCCTGTCTTCAATTTTCAGCCAGTGAAGCTCTCTTCTGGCCTCGCTGATGTGGTCAGAGCTTAACTTTTGCTTGGTTATTCTGCCTGCATTATTTTTGATATATTGATAGCTTGTGAGGCATTGTTTATTGGCTCCCAAAATAAGTGCATTACTATAATCTAGGCATGATAGAATAGTTCCTTTTGCTATGGTAGAACAATTGTCATACGTCAGGTAAGGTTTGATGGCTTTCAGCAGCCTGAGGTAATAAGAGCAGTTTTTATTTACATATTGTGCTTGGGTTTCGGTTCCCATAGATGCTTCCAGCATCATCCCCAAGGTTTTAACTTTGCCCCGAACCTGGATGTGGGCATTCTTTACCTGGAATGAACCATATGAGGGGGATCATTTTGCTCTTGTTAGGCAGAAACCTGTGCAGTTCCCTTAGGGACCACTGCAAAAGATTTAAGACTACAGGAGTTGGCAGTAAACCCACTTGGTTGCAGTCTGTACCACCCAGATTTACCTGGTAGCTGTGGCTGAGCAGTCAGACTTCCCTCAAGAAGAGTTAGGCAGTATGCAAAGTATACACAATAGGCTCTCAGATACAATAATACAAGCAAACACTGACCAGAGCTTTGGTATCACAGTATATAATTATTTATTTAAAAACACACTGTTGAAACACTCCAGCACTCTTATTGTAAAATATTCTAAACACAGTTACTATTGTAATATATACACCCCTTTTTCCTTATCAGATAAGTCACTGTAAAACACCACTTATTTTCATACAGAGGTGAGCGCTTAACTAGATGGCACTCCAATAGGTTTGTGAGAAAGGGAGGGAAAAAGACAGAATATGGAAAGGTACACCACTCTAAGATTCAGGAACACTGTTAGCAAGACAGAAGAGCAAAAGTCACTGGTGAGCCAAAGTCCAAAGGCTGGGCCCACTCTTAGAGAGAGCAGAGCACAAATGCGCCCAAGATCACACAGTTACACTAGGCTTAGAAAGTCTTGCAGAGGGTTCAAAAAGAGTTTAGAGAGGCTTAGGAAAGTTTAGCCAGGGTGTCCCAGGCTAAACCAGGTTCGAAAGCCGGGGGCTAAATCTACCCCGTACAGTCGGTAGCAAGGGAAGCCAGGCAGGACACAGTACCTTAAGTGGGAAGGATCCTCCAGCGGTGGCAGTTGTTCCTGGTAGTGGGTGCAAGTTGCGTCGTCGTCCAGGGGAAGAGAAGATTTCAACTTGGATGAAAGATGAATTTCGTTGCACTACCAGGGAAGAAACCAGCTGTGGAGTTTTCCGGTTAAAGGTGGTCCCTTTGTTTTGCGGTCGTGGTAAAACGTGGTATCCCGGTTGCCGGGGTGCTTGGCACAGGCAAGACGGCCACGAGGTACGTCTGGAAGGCGAAAATACGGTGAAACTGGTTATCCCCACTAGTCAAAGGAAGAAGACTCTCCGGCGGGAGATCTCCTCTGTCGTTGGGAAAAGTGGTGAGACGGTCCAGCAGGGCTCCACCGGTGGTGGTGTCATGGCAGGTCGGCTCAGCTTCTCCCTCGTCAGATTCTTAGGTCCTGTGGCGACTTCTGAAGTTCCAGTCCCCAAAGCCCTGCTTTTATGCAGAAAACCCCCATTCACTCAGCCTAGCTGTCACTCAAACATGCTAAGTGGTGAGCCGGCCGGCTCACCACTTGGGCAAATCAGGATGGAGTGCGACTTGAGTTGCCGAGGCAACTCACTCCAGGGTGCGAAAATTCCCCTCCACCCCTCCTAAGTACCCCAGACAGAGTGGCACCACTTTGGAGGGCTTCTGTGGAGAAGCCCGCCAAAAAGTGGAACAAAGGGCTCGACTTGGGTTGGAGTCACAGAAGAGAACACAAACGCCATTTTAGAATCAAGTTTTGGCAAAAAATACCAACCGGAGAATTAATATTAATTAAATAAACCGACGGTATGTTCGAGGCTACCGTAAATAATTAAATAAAGGTAGTAGCCTAAAACAATGGGAAATCCCATAGGAAAATATTAACGGTTGAATATAAAAAGTAGTATCCACTGCCACCAGCCAAAACTCGATCAGGGGGGATGGAGACGTGCCCCCGCGACTAACAAACCCTGGGGCAATTGAATTGCCCCAGCCAGTACGTCCACAATATGATGGTTTGTACTGGTTCTGTTCAGAATTTAAGACTAGTAAAGTCAATGGTGACTTTACATGCCCTGGGAGACAGTAGTCAGTCCCAGGGTATGGAGTCTATACTGGGGGGTCACTATGACGAGGGTAAAAGAGTCTCACTCTTGGCAGGAGAAAAAAATAAACCCCAAAAATCCAGCAAAGCTGCTGGGGGACTCACTAGGTTAGGAAATTCAGCCTAAACAGAGAATTCTCCATAACAGCTCTAGCTTGATGTGGGCCAAACACAATTAGCTCTGTTTATTTACTGTTCAGACACATCCAATTTGAGTCCATCCAGGATTCCATTGTATTGTAAGTTGTAGATCTTAATTTGCTGTCCTTCTTGTAGTTCCCGCTCAGCTCCACCACCAGCTGAGTATCATCAGCAAAATTGGTGAAGATGTCAATGTGATCAAGTACTGAGCATACATATCTCAAGTAAAGATTAAAGAGCAGTGGTGGCATACTAGCTCCCTGTGGGACGCCACAAAGGATGTCCTTTTCAATGGAGAATGTGTCCCCCAATGCACTTGTGATTTTCTATTTGTTAGAAGGAGGTTATCCAAAGGACTGCCTCTTTTGAACAGTTGGTGGTTTTCTCTAGGGCCAAATTAATGAGGTGGTGGTCTAGGAGATCAAACACAGCACTCAAATCGAGAAGGATGAGAAGGCCAGTCATTCATCTGTCCATAATGCTTAGCATTTTAGTCTGTAGGTCGAGCATGGCAGTCTCAGTCCTGTGGACTGTGCGAAACCCTGATTGTTGATGGTGCAAGGATTCAGATGCTTCAACATGGGCCTGTAGTTGCTTTGTATCTATCTTATCCATAACTTTCAGGATGAAGTTCCAGTTTGTAATAGGCCTTAGGTTGCATGGGTCTCTTTTGCCTAAGTTGTTTTTTTCTTTTTTTACCAAGGGCATTACAGTAACCTTTTTTTTATAGTACTGGGCACTACTTGTCGCAGAACAAAGCATTGATAATTTTCGTAAGGATGGGTGTGAAAATATCAATATTCTCCAGTATTATTTTTGGAGGTAGTATATTCTGTGCACAGGGGGTGGGCTTTATTGCAGCAAGCACTTACACAATATCCTTGTTAGTGATTTCCTTGAACTTAAATGATTCTATGCCCTTGATACTAGTCTCAGGTGGTAGATTACTTTGCTCCCCTTTGTTGGATTAAGCCTTTCTTATTAGCGACCTAGCGCTAGAGATTTTGTTGAAAGAGGCCGTCTGAGTTTTATCACAGTCATCCTGCGATGGTGCAAATAACGGTGTGATGGCTCTAGGCTTCTCTATTGATTTCAGTATGTTGAAAAGTTTACTGGCGGTATTGGCTGCAGTTGAAATTGGCTCAATATAATGATTTTTCTTGACCGCTATGATCCTGTTCTTGTATTATTTCTCACTATCCCTCCAAATTTCCCTGCAGGTTGCCATTCATTTTCCCTTATCCTTTTTTCCTTCTTTAATTCTGTGAGTTCAGCAGTGACATTTGATGTTTGGTGTTGGCTCTGACTATTTTAAGATTGCAGCCTGGCCTTCTGGTCCACCAACTTATTAATATGATACAGCAGACTTGTCATGAAGGTGTTGCAAGTATCCTTCACCTTGTGTTCATTCTTAATGTCATCTATACATGCTCCAAATGACCGCTATCAATCTTTTAGAAATTCTGGCATGTCATACTTTTGGGTTCATTGGGGACCTTTTGTTTTGGGAGTGGTGGAGTCACTAGCAATGTGATACTGTAATGGTCCGATCAGATACAAGGTAATGTCTTGTATTCTCATGTTGCAAGGTTTTGCGTAACTACCCAGTCTAGTTTTTTGTTGTTGGCCATAGTTGGCTCGTGGTTCATAACTCTATATTCGATGTTACTCATTAATTTCTCCAAGCTAATTGCTTCCTTGTCCTTGGGGTCTCCAAACCAACCATTGAAGTCCCCCAACAACAATGTAGCCTTTTTTGGGGTCTTTTAGCAAATTAAGTTGGTGTGTAAGTTCCTTGTTGAATTCACGAATCTGAATTTTATCTCTGAACACTGCTGTCTTCACCAGAGCTATCCTGTCCAATATCTCAGTCATGGCTAAGTCATATCTTACAGCCATTAAATCTGGTGGGTCATCTAATGTGTGATACATAATACTACGTAAACATTAGTCAAGTTCACCCTGTCCAATGTTATTCATATTCCTACAGATCACCTTTTTAAGGGGTTTCAACTGAGGAGTAATTTTTCTTCGGGAAAGGTAATGTTAAAAATTACAGTAAAGTGATCTGTTAAAATCGTAAAGTCGATGAATTGGAAGTGTTAAAATTAGTTAAAATGGCCATAAGATCCTCGTTAAAATGTGGCATCTCATTTGGGGGACAGTAAATCACAAAGAGTTTGATACAATGAATGGGAGAGGAAGTAATTTTAAAATGAAGCAGTTCACAGCCCTCACACGTGGAGAGTACCTGGAAAAGGTGAATATCTTCCCTTGCGATAAGTGCTATGCCGCCCCCAGTGCCTATTTCTCTATTTTAAGAGAGGTGTATAGAACCTGGAGGCACACCTATGTAAGATGTTTTACAGTTAGGTTAACAATAAAAGTCAAGGTTTTGAAAATAAATTTGAGGTGTGGGGGGAGAAAGGCTCAACCTTGGCATCTAGGGTGGATACGTATATGGAAAAGAGGGGATGTTCCCAAAACGTTTGGGAACTCCTGTCCCCTGCACACTGTCGAATATCTGTAAATACAGATCAATAACTAAAGGGAGTTATAGATACTCGTTTTATACATTGTTTCAGGAAACATTTAGCATAAAATGATTTGTAGTAAGCAATTTAAGTGGTACATAAACCATATTCATTGAACAAATACATTTTTTGAAGAAACTAGGATTGTAGAAAATATTGGTTGCTTTATTGTACATAGTACATGATGGTGCCCAACGCGTTTCAAGTTTTCAACTCTTCTTCAGGGGCAATGGCACAATTTTTCAATTTTTCTAAAAAAAATGAAGAAAACATAAATCATATTTTAACCAATTCTATAAGTTCATATAGCCTATAAACGTTTTAAACTCGGAAAAATGACAATACAGCTATCATTTCAGCAGATGATAAAAATTTGAAAAGAAATGTTAGGATACAGATATCAGATTACAAGCAAATCCCTGGACTAGACATTGTGATTTGCTGGACAAAAGAACACAAGGTAACTCTCATTTTGCTATTTAAACTTCTTAAACAGATCCTGTATCTCTAGGAGAGGTAGGTAATATTTCCGTACATAATCCAAATGACATATTAGTTGTTAGTCAAACATATGAAAAAAGCGCTTACCCTACAGGGTAGAAAGTTGTGCAAGGGTAAGTTTTTAAAGCAGTGCTTCAGGTCAGAGTGTTCAAATTTCTTTCTTTGAGTCTCTCTATATTATGTAAAAAAGAGTGTTACGAAAAAGTAGTCTAAGTACCGATAAAAAAGGAGAAGATGAGGATAGGTGAATGACAACTTACATGTTGCTCGTGAATCAAAATGCTATTTAGCATATTCCATCGGATGGTTATCTCCAAAAGGGAATGGTAACAGCTAATGTCCAGGAGGCGGCAGTCGGCTGAGTATTAGAAAAAGGACAGGTAAAGAAAAGAAGGTGAGTATATGTAGTGGCCTAGAGATTGGAGGTCAAGTATTCGATGCCGAAGAGGCCAACGTACTTACTTAAATCTAGAGAAAAGGAGCTTAGAGTCTTCACGGTGGGTTGCGTCTAACAGGCTGGAAATGCGACTGCACCGTGAGGCGTCTCCTTTTATACTGTCATCAAATGGGTTGTCACAAGAGTAATGCGCTGCAGATATGCCAATGTGCGCATGTGTAGATTTCTACCATCATGTGTGTTGATACGTGGTGTGCGTCAGACGAGTGATGTCACAATCACGTTTTGCGTAAGTAAATAGAAACCATAGAGCGTGAGATGCTCGAAAGAAAACTGGCGTGTTGCATAGTATTTTTAATGTGAAGAAATTCAAGTAGTGAAGTTGTGAAAGTGACATGGGCAATCCGATACTGTGGTCAAAAATAACCGTTCAATATTATGTATCGAGTAGTCAACCGAAGTGTGTTGTTAAATGTATTATGCGAAAGAAAGAAGAAGTGAGCAGATTTGCCTAAATATAAACGCAAATAGACATAAATGTGAACATACACATGAGAAATACATATTGATATAAATCAGACAATGCTCCATCAGCGGAGTGTAATTGTATGCTTACATATTTCCTGTCCCAAATTGGATACACATTCTCATAGCCAGAACCTAGTCTTTAACACAGATAGTGGATGCTAAATAATAGTACGAATTGGGAGAGTTCTTAGGTGCCAGATGGGTAGTATGGCAGTTTGTCTATTGAAGAAATAGTTTTAAAAGGAAAAAAGGCACGAATGAAGGATGGCCTATTATAAGAAAGGACCTAGATAATAATCCTCATTCATCCCCAATGGGGTAAGTGAGTCAAGGGAATGACAGGATTTTTTGTAGGTCACCATCTCTTGGAAGAGGGTGTACAACTTCGAGGATTACAACTCTCATTTGGGCCACAGTATGTTTGTGGTCTCTGAAGTGTCTGTAGACTGGAGATTTTATATTTTTGGTACGGATATTAGATTTATGCTCTGTCCAATGTCCTTTTGCTTTTCTTGCTGTTTTGCCCACATAATATAGCCCGCAAGGGCAGCGTAGAGCATAAATGACGTGTTTCGAGTCCCAGGTGGCGTATTGTATTAGTAGTATTTTTTTGCCAGTGTTGGCATGTCTAATATGGTCTCCCTTTATCACATTGGAGCAATGCTGGCAGTTCAAGCAAGGAAAGGTGCAATTTTTTAGTTTGTTTAAAACGGTTTGTTTAGGAATTTTCAGTTTTTCTGCTTTGATTAACTTGTCTCGAAAATTCCTACCCCTTTTGTAAGCCAACATGGGTGGTTCTGGGAACAGCCAACGCTTTTCAACACAGCCTTTGTCGATCCAGCACGCATACCCAGATTCTGTGTAGCCTGCTCAGGCTGTGTATGCTGTCCTACCTACGAGTACAGCAAGTGATTGTGTCACTATACGAAGAAATCCTATGTCCTGAAGAAGATGGTTCTCAATTGCCTATAACCATCGAAACCGGTCGACCTGACCTGTTGTGGCCCCTCCACAACACTTTATGATATCTCCAAGACAAGGAGGGGATACCATGAGACTAAAGACCACAACCCAGCATCAAATGGGTTTCTAGCACCTCCAGTGCGAAAAAAAGTGACTTTGTTTTTTCTAAACAAATTATTTTTGTGATTGTTCATATCACCCTTTTTTTAGTAAATGTTTTAACTTAGACAACCACCCACATGAAAAGGATTTTGAGACATTTGGGTTAAAGGATAGTTCCGGGACTTTTTTTTTATTGTTCCTATGGTTCGGCCATGTGTTTTTAAGCATAAATCGGTAGATCGTAGAAAACTTTCCTATGGACCTTACCCGACTTTTCGTCCATTAACGCACTCGAAAACATCCGCCATTTTATGATAATCCTATCATTTCCCCCCATCGCCCTGGCTCACCTGCTTTTGCGGCACTAAATCAAATCCCCCGCCCCTGAGTCTGACATCAGCAGACGGGTACCGCCCATTTCCCGTTTCGTGTCAACAATCGCTGCACCTCAGCTACTGAAGTGTCGCCATGGAAATGGCAGGACGCCTCTTTCCTCAATAAGTATAAACAGACCGTTTCACAACACACAGCAGCAGATTTTCGAATCCATTCCTCTCTCTGTGTTACTTTGAGTATTCTGTGACTCGTTTCTGTGCTCTGGTCAGCTACCTTCGTTGATTGTAGCCCGTGTGAACAGATACCAGTACCACCGCTATAAATTATTTTACTTTCTTTACCACATAATGGCTACAATAATGCCGTATATGTACGAGCCCGAGTACACCGAGGAAGAACTACTGGAAAGGCAAGCACGCGAAAACGATGGGGATTCGGACGGCAGTTGGGAGGACCAGTCAACGGATGAAGAGCCTGGACCATGTCGCATGGACGGCGTCTCCACCTGGTGCACGTGCAATCAGTGCGAGCTAATGCCAACTGAGGAGGAGAACTGCTGCTGCCGAGAAAACTCGGGATGCCTGGCCTACATTCCGGAAGGCGAGCCAAGTCCGCAATGCATCACCGAGCTGCCAGAGTTCAGGGAAGCCTGCCTCTCACGGACCGTGTTGAGGATGATGATGGTGCTTATGCACGAACTTCGCGGCACTGTTCGTCCGCGTAATCCGAGTAACGAGTAAGTATACTCTGTTTGTGATGCCAGTGATGCCACTACTATGTCATGGTCGTCTCCCACATATAAAATTACATCTACATATCATTCGAATGCATGTAAATTGGTTCCATATTGTGCATTTTCTAGATAGAATTTTTTTCAAAGCAGAATGACATTTTTTACCTGAATCGACAGTGATAAGAAAGTTTTGTCATTTTAATACAGTTTGCATCTTTCATTTTCACAGGTGGTACAGGCTGGTGGCCTATCGTTGCTTCACTTGGTGGCTTCACGGGAGGCTCGGACACCGCGTTAGGAGAGTAATACCTGCCTGTGCGGTACTTGCCATTAGACAACATTTCCCCAGCGACAGTGGACAATACCGCGGATTTTCCCTGGATGTGCTGCAACCGCAAATTTACAATGTGTAATGTTTATTATTTATGTTCAATTGAAATTAAGATCCAAAATAAAACCCAATATATATTTTAACAATGGTTGTTTTGATTTGTTCAAGCGTTGGCAATAAAAGGAAGGCCGTTGTATTTTATTGATACAAAACATGGTTATAGGTAAATATGGTTGATCATAATAAATCATCCTTTTGGGCACCGGGTACAGAGATGACCACCTCTGGCCCGTGCCGCCTTGCCACCACAGGCCAGCCTGCTGCTGACTAACTGCCTAGGCATCCAGGGTCTCCAGGGTGAACTGCACCCATATATTCTCCTGGGAGGGTGAGGTATTTATAAACTCACCCCCCTGCCTTCCATGTACTAGATCCTGCAGCCAGCCTCTTACATGCAGTTAGATGGCCTCTCCTTGGTGAGGCCCTGCGGCAAACGAGTCTTGTCTGCACGACCACCGCCCCAATCCACTCCCCGCCCTATCAAAGGCAGTTCGCACCGGGGTACTTGTGCTGGCAACTGGAGCAGTCAGGGAGCGATAAAGGCCAAGAGGTGCCAAAGACCATGTACACTTCAAAGTGGTCTACAGAGCATGGGTTGTTGTTCCCATGTCTACCTCCAGACCCCGTGTCTCCTGCCAAGCATCCCCCCTCACGCTGGACGGCCCCCTGCAATCCACATAAGTGTGTCTCCATTCACGAGTCTTCCTGTGTCTTGTCTGCACGACCACCGCCCCAATCCACCCCCCGCCCTATCAAAGGCAGTTCGCGCCGGGGTACTTGTGCTGGCAACTGGAGCAGTCAGGGAGCGATAAAGGCCAAGAGGTGCCAAAGACCATGTACACTTCAAAGTGGTCTACAGAGCATGGGTTGTTGTTCCCATGTCTACCTCCAGACCCCGTGTCTCCTGCCAAGCATCCCCCCTCACGCTGGACGGCCCCCTGCAATCCACATAAGTGTGTCTCCATTCACGAGTCTTCCTGTGTCTTGTCTGCACGACCACCGCCCCAATCCACCCCCCGCCCTATCAAAGGCAGTTCGCACCGGGGTACTTGTGCTGGCAACTGGAGCAGTCAGGGAGCGATAAAGGCCAAGAGGTGCCAAAGACCATGTACACTTCAAAGTGGTCTACAGAGCATGGGTTGTTGTTCCCATGTCTACCTCCAGACCCCGTGTCTCCTGCCAAGCATCCCCCCTCACGCTGGACGGCCCCCTGCAATCCACATAAAGCCACGACATATACACGTCATTCATTCACAAACACACCCCTGTTTCGAATTCTTTATAACCCACTTCATATTTCTAATGAGCACTTCTTTGCGCTTTGCTAGTCAACCCGTGAAGGTGCTGGTTATCTGCTCTTCGTCTCTGTGAACTTCCGTGACCACTTCGAGGAAACTCGTCAGTTTGCAACCTGTGAACTGCTCCCTGTTCTACGACAAGAAACTACTCTGATCCCTGCATCTAACTGTTTGTTCGTCAAGGTAAGGCCATGTACGATAATCATTTTGCGTCCAATTTCTTTTCGTTCAAGACAGTACATGCAAGGAACTAGTCACATGTTCTGAGTTTACATTGGTATTCATAGAGAATTGTTGATCTTTACTTTTCAGAACTTTCCACAATGCCTGCCTGTTCCATTGGCGGTTGCCCTTCGAAGACCCATAATAAATCTGAAGGTACTATAATGCATGTTTTCCCTAAGACAATAGATCAGATAAGAGAATGGGTCCGATATTGCGGATATCCACCGTCTGAGCTTGAAAGTAGAGTCCTAGAGGTCTTTGCGGACAAGAGGGGTGATCGATACCGCATCTGCAGCAGGCACTTTACCTCTGACATGTACTCCACATCATTGCTAATAAAGAAGAACACACCGCGAGCGAGGCGAAAATTGCTCTCAACCGCTATTCCCACTCTATTCGTCCACATCCCTACACTGGTGAGTCAAGTTTACGTATTTATCTCTTGGCCTTGCGGTAGTGTGTAGCATTAGCTAACAATAATTTCCCATTTATGTATCCACTCAATATGAAGGCGGAAGATTCTCCATCCGTGTCGTTATTGCAGTCATCAGCCACTTCAAGCGCCTATCGGGTAATCTTACTTGGCTATTCTGCCACTGACTTGTTTTAGGCATGTAAATCAATAGTTTTAATTTATCGTGTAATTATGTTACCTAATGGTACACCCTTGTACTCGTCCTCTAGTCTTTGTTTTCAGTTATAATTATTGTTATCCAAAATAATGCAAGTACTGTCTTTCAGGGAGATGCTGAGGAGTCCAACGTATTGACGACTACCGTTGATGTCACTCAGATGCTCGAGGTACGTTTCAGGACAGTTCCGTCGCCCTCCTATGTGTCTTCTTTTTTCAATTTTGTGTTCATTACTAATGAAAGTCCTATGTTTCAGGGAGTCGATGGAGCATTAGTCCAAGAAGAAGGGGGAGCATGCAGTTACGGGTCGGCGCAACAGCTTGCAGAAGTGTGCACCGCAGTTACATCGTCCCTTGATGTTCTTATGCATTTCGAGGTATGGATACTGACAGTTCGATCAAGCGAAATCATATGACGTGATTACATCCGCTATACTTCCTTCTTTATTAACGCAAGTACTATGTTTCAGGGAGATGACGGAGCTTCTTCTACAAGAACATCACCCCTAGTAGTTGATGCAGATCTCTGGGTGGTGACACTTCCAACGATCGAGCAAATCGAATCATATTTACATATCCATTATTTATTTTAGACAACTGATCATTTGTGCAGGTCTATTTAGATGAGCCGTTCACGCCTGCACAAAGTTTCTGTTCTTTTTATCAAAATAGAAAACCATACTAATGCAATTACTGTGTTTCAGGGAGTCACTGAAGCATCATCTTCAATAATATCATCAATGGAAGTCTATGAGGAGCCCGAGGTATGGATCTTGACAGTTCCATCTAACTAGATCAACAATGCGTGAATAATTGTCGTTTGAATGTTCTACACAAAGCGTTCATTCGTGTTTTGCTATTGAGATGTACGTGGGTATTGGTCCCCAAGTACATTTTGTGTTTTCAATATTATTATACATACTAATGAAAGTTCTATGTTTCAGGGAGTCGATGGAGCGTCAGTGCGTGATGGATGTGCTTATCATGAAAATGTAGTCATTGCAGCGCAAGAGGAAGTGGAGACATGCACACACGAGTCGGAGCAACAGCGTCCTGATGTTGAAGTTCGAGGCAAGAAAGTTTCAAAGAAAAGAAAGCAAAAGAAGGTTAGTGTCCTGGTCACTATAGTATGTTGTTTTTCACTGTTAATAGTTCAATACTGTAAGTTGTGTTTAAACTGAACATCCCTTTTCCAATCTGTCCTCTAGTTGCGAGTGGGTGTACGAACTAGATCTACACAGACAGTGAAGCGAACGAGAGATGTTGCTTGTCAAACCTTTTGGCAGGGACTTGAGACTGGAGATGCATCGTGCCAATGGGAATAATATGAAGTGATTGACAACGGAGCTATACCACCACCAGCCATTGATAGTGAATGTCCTCCTGGTAGTTCGGATGCAGTTGGAGATAAATTCACAGAATCCACACCCGCAAAAACTAAGACCGCGAGAAAGTTGAAGAAATTGTCCTATTCACCCATTGCCGGAGAAGGAACAGATGTTGCAATGGAAGAGAATGAAGTGGACTACAATGAAACACCTTCAATATCACTGAACATAGCGGAAGACGATATCAGAGATTCTACCTTTCATGTGAGTGACATGTCCTCAACGTTACAGGCCGAACCAGCTGGGATGCAGAGTGACAGTATAAGGAAAGAGGCCAAATTCATTGTATTCGATAGTTGTTTGATTGATATTATTATTCGGTTGAAATGTGGGCATTCGGTAGGTGGGGAAGTATGTGGGGAGCCATTGATTAATGTGACTCGTGCAATTCGAGGCACTAACCTTAAAATACATGCCACCTGTACAAAATATCATCCTTTCTCATGGTCTGCACAACCCACGCTGGGACAACTGCCAGCAGGCAATCTACTTTGTGCAGCGGCTGCACTTTTTAGTGGTTCAAGTTTTAAAAAATTAGAGTCTTTCTTTCAGTTTGTGGGAATCCGTTTCATTGCGAAAACTCAGTTCTACAAATACCAAACCGATTATCTATTTCCAGCCATTAGCGAAGCTTGGAGAATGGAAAAAATGTCTATTGATAGTACATTCGCGGGCAAACGGTTCAGGCTAGCCGGTGATGGACAGTGCGACAGCCCAGGATTTTCAGCCAAGTACTGCACCTACCACTTTCAGGACATGGAAAGTAAGAAAATTGTGAGTTCGGTGGTTGTGCAGGTGTCACAAAGTACATCCTCAGTGGCCATGGAGAAAGTTGGCTTTGTAGCATCATTGCAAGAACTACAATCGCGGGGAATGGTGATCGACCTGATAGCCACGGACAGACACGTTTCAATTGCCAAGACAATGAGAGAAGAGTACAAAAATATAAATCACCAATTTGACGTTTGGCATCTTGCAAAAACAATCAATAAAAAATTGTCGGCTGCAGGTAAAAAAAAAGATATGCAAGGTATTTCACAGTGGTCCAAGTCAATCAGCAATCATCTTTGGTGGAGCTCAAAAACATGTGGAGGGTCGTTGGAAATTCTACTGGAAAAATGGCGGTCAGTACTGCTACACTGTACAAACGTGCACAGCTGGAACACGAACCAACATTTCCACAATTGTGAACATGGCCATTTGTCCACAGAGGAGGCACGGAAGAAGAAGTGGTTGATTCCTTCATCACCCACTCACAAAGCCATTGAAAAGATTGTATTTGATAAAACTATAACAAAAGCTTTGAGGGGACTCACGGAATTCTGCCACACAGGAGATTTGGAGGTGTTCCACAATATGTGCCTAAAGTACAGGCCAAAACGATTGCATTTTGGCATGGAGGGCATGAAAAATCGGACTCTTTTAGCGGTCTTGGCACATAACCATAATGTCGGCCGTCAACAAAGTAGGACGACCGGAACTTTAGGGACGCTTCGCTACAATAAGGCCTTCACTAAAAGAAGTAAACAATGGGTGATCAAACCAGTGTTTGAGGATATGCAATATGAGTTTATTGAGAGACTTATTGTTGACGTCCTAGATAGGCACATAAATGGAGTTGTGAACGAACCTGTGCAGGTGACAACTGCATTGCCACCCAACATTGCCTCTGTTCCATGTCCACCTAAAGAGGAGCTCATTGAGAAATACACATCACGGTTTAAATGATTGTAATTTGATTGTCTGTTCTCTCGAGTCTCCTCATGTCGCAGGCCCATTGAATATGTTTATATATCCAACCTTGTTCATTTGCGCATTAAATTAAACCAAACAGTAATATAAATTATTTTTCCAAAAATATAGAATGTCTCCGTATTTATGGTTCTGTGGGGCAGCAAAGCAAGCAGACAAAATGCAAAGATGGAGTGTAAATTTCAAGTCCTGTAAGACGGCCTTACACTGAATGTAGCTAACTAGGAATGTGTGTTCGTTCAAAGTGAAGGTCAGCTGCTTTGATTTTTTCTCGGGTGCCAGAATGGCCCACGACTCAGTATAAGGTTCTATTGTTATTTGACCTTGACAGGCCGGGACCACGTAAGAAACGATAATGAATATAATTTCAGAAACGAAAGCCATTTCATGTTCGTTCATTAGAAGAAATAAAACGTCGGCATAGAAGGAGTGGTATTTCGGGGCTGCCCTACGCACAGACACAATGGAAAATGCAAATATAATGTAAGTAACTCTTTAGATGAGTTTATACCGCAATTTAATTACTATACAGTAGCTTTCAGTACAGTGTTCATTCTATGTGGCATATTGTTTTGTACCGCGCACTATCTTGGGGAGAACCGTCTCCTTTTACGGAAGCACATCCAAACCTTCCTCTTTGCTTCTGCTTTCTCTCTCCCTCTCCCCTGCTACAACTTGTCCACTGTCTGCGACCTCGGTCCTGGGCCCTTCCACTCTCCACCTGCACTCCCTGTCAACCCCTGCACTGGGGGACTGTCTCAGTATCCTACAGCCCCCCTTGACGTATAAAACCCAGTTGCACTGTCCTAGCTATGAAATAATTTCCAGACCTAATATATAAAATGAATAATTTTAATAAAGATCTGATGGTGAGACTAATTTCCTTTTTTTATGTTTTTCAAATAGATACATCGTCCATTATTGTCTGTGTCACGAGTACCAGACACCGGCGGATGGCTTTTTTAACCGCCAGCTGCTTCTCCGCGTGAACAACTTTAGCACCCTGACCATTTTGTGGGACGATCGCCAAGTACAAGTATGCCCTTACGCGGTACTAACGGCTAGATGCAACATACAGACCGTTGTGGTGCCCTAGTGCCTCGTTGTTGGAATAGCCATGCGATTATCAGTGCGACCGAAGAGCTTATTTTATCGTAAACCAACACCCTGTCTACTGCACACGAACATCGCTTGCCTCAAGACGAAATATTTTGGATCGAGAGCAAATAAAAATGCAAATCGCTGAATATTCTCAAAACATTTGATGTCAAATAAATGTACTTTGCCAAATGTACAATCTTGCCGTTTGCTTTTAAACCACTGTTTCATATTCCGAATTGTGGTGCTGTATTGTGAGATGATCTAAGACCCTGTGTACAGCAAAGGAACATCGTGTGCCTCGAAACGAACTTTTTGGAACGTGAGCAAATAAAAATGCTAATCGCTGAATATTCTCAAAACATTTGATGTCAAATAAATGTACTTTACCAAATTTACAATCTTGCGGTTTAATTTAAAAGTACAGTTTCATATTCCCAATTGTGGCGCGCTGTGTTGTTTGAGCTCATCTGTGTTGATTTCCTGGTTCTGTGTGGAGTCGCGTAGAAGACGCCTGGGCGCGTTTGCCTACGCAGCTCAGTCACGTCACGGATAGAGGCGGGGAATATGAATGTTTTGATCAAGTCTGTTTCAGGGGCGGGGGATTTGATTTAGTGCCGCAAAAGCAGGTGAGCCAGGGCGATGCGGCAAGTGAGAGGATTATCATAAAATGGCGGATGTTTTCGAGTGCGTTAATGGACGAAAAGTCGGGTAAGGTCCATAGGAAAGTTTTCTACGATCTACCGATTTATGCTTAAAATTAAAAACACATGGCCGAACCATAGGAACAATAAAAAAAAAGTCCCGGAACTATCCTTTAATAAAGGAAGCACATGAAAATCCCAATGCCCTTACACCATTCACGTCAGCTATAAGGCGCTTGAGCTATCACAATGAGAGATTTTTTCCCTCTCTAAGAAACGTATGACCTGATGGGTGGTTGCCACTTGGCAGAACATCTCCAGATCTAGCGTCCATTTTGGACTTCCCAAACTTCACTACTTATTGAGGGCAACGGTATCCCGCCCATCCAAACCTTTTTCCCCACTTAACCGTCTTTTGTGTAGATTACTCATTCCAGAAGTTCAGAGAGGAAAAGCAGAAGGGATATGGGACCAAAGTTTTGATGGAATACAAGAGTCCAAATAGGGCTTTTGAAGGATAGGAAAAATAGTGGCATGTTTGAGTGAAAAAGGAAAGGTATAGGTAAGAAACCAAGATTTAATGATCACAGTAAAATAAGGTGTGAGCAATGGATAGACCTGAGGAACAAGGATTGTGCTGACAGGATCAAGAGGGGAGGCAGTCGGATGAGCCCGAGAGAGATAAATAGAGATGTCAGAGTCAGTCCATGAGGAAAAGGAGGAGAAAGGGGGAAATTAAGGTGGTCAATTGGAACAGCGGTGGATGTCGAGAGAGCAGGCTGAGTAAAGGAAGATCAAAGCCTTAAATCTTTAAATGTAAAATGGTCTGCGAAATCAGATGCATAGAGTGAGGAAAAATGGATGGGTCAGGAGAGAGGCGTAGTTTGTCGATGAGTTGAAAAAGACACTCAGGACGGTAAGCGATGGAGGAAGAAAAAAATCCCATGACCTCAACTCCTGGTTCACCCAGAGCTGAGGCACACCCGTGCAAAAAAAATAATAGCTGAACCTGCCTGGCAAAATGATCCCAACAGGGTGAACAAAGACCATTTTGAACTGATCTCCCACCACTACAGAAACGCCATTCATACTGCTAAAGGAGCCGTCTAAAGTGACAGGATATCCAATGCATTGGCCATCTCACATGAACTGTTTGCCATCCTTTGAGAACTGGAGACCCCTTTGGTCCCTCCCACAATCATCCTCAAAGACAATTCTCACTGTAATACCGCCCAAGATACCATTTCTGACAAAATTGCACTACTGCAAGAAAGGATCACAGCCAAAACGGTCCAGTATCCTGGCAGGCCCGCCTTTCACATTACTACTTGACAAACCTAGAAATATTTCACCATTTGAGTTGCAACCTATCTGCAGCCCCACTCTTGGCAACATCAAATAAGGCCTTAAACCCTCTTGCTGTAAAGGCTATACCTGCCCAGCCTCCATCATAAAAGACTGTGCTGAACCACTCCTCCCTACTCATCACAGCCATCATCAACTCCTCCTTCGCCTCTTCCTTTGTGCCATCAGCCCTTTCTAGAATCTTGGATCTCCCCACGCCTAAAAACAAAAACCTCCCTCAACCCCTTTCCCCAGCAAATTCCGACCCATCACCACAGTCCCATTCCGCCTAAAAATCAGAGTAGCCTACCTACAAATCCAGGAATTCCTAGAATCTAATCACATCCTAGGCATTAACCAATCTGGGTTCCGCCTTAAGTACAGAACTCAGACTGCCCTACTGGATCTCAAGAATCAGCTAGATGACGCAAATGACTAGACAACCTCTCCCTTCTCCTACCTTTCTGCTGCATTTGACTCGGTCGACCACCAAATGCTCTGACACCACCTCGATTGTCACAACATACCCTTTGCCACTGCAATTAAAACTTTGGGCATCTACTTGGACTTCTCGCTCAACATGAAGCGTGAGGTCCATCACATTGACTCCACTTTGGGATATGCCACGAAGCTCATCACCGCCATCAGACTGTTCCTGTCTACCAAAACTGCCTCAAAGTTGCACATGCATTATCTGCTCAAAATTAGACTACCGAAACTCTCTGGTTAGTGGCACATTCATCAAAACCCTTATGAGCCTATGGCCATTTGGAATGTGAATATGGTAATGGATGGGATTACACCAGAATATTTCTGAGTCCAAATAACTGGACAAACTCAAAAATATGGTAAGTTACTGTTTTATTAAAAAATGTCTAAAACAGGGAGGTTACAACAAACATCAACAGATGTAAACTCAGTCGCTCAATGATCTCCACTCAAAATACAATCCTTATACTGAAAAATATGCATCAGAGTGACATCATACTATGTGGCAATAATGAAAAACCTATGAAGGGTCAGGATTGGTCAAGGGAAACTTCTAGGTATACACTTCTATAGGAGCAAGGATTGTTATTGGCTGTCTGAAATCAGGTGGACAACGTAAACCTACTCTTAAAACATGTAATTTCAGAAACATCAGATGCCTGGTTTCTAATTGGTCTTACAAGCTATAAGGTCCTTCATTATACAGAGTAATACAATTGGTTGGCACGCTTGTGCAATGTCTGGAATATTTCATTCATTTTGCAGCATGTTCGCCCAGACACAGGTGCAGGGAGAAAGGACATGAAACTACCTCACCACCCAATAAGCCTATCATCTCGCATCACCCATGCCTTCTGCCATTAAATAGTCTTTGTACTTGGCCTTGAGAAGTGTCATCTTCTTTGGGAATGCACAGGAGTGAGGGCACTCACAATCGTGACTGAAACTCCAAGTTGAAACTCTATTTCCATCCTTAGCTCACATGACAGGAGACCACGATCTGGTCCATTTTACAGCTTTTAAATGCTCTAAATGAATTAAAACTTGGCATCCACTGTGTTCTTTATTGCACCTTAACCTGAGAAGATTCATCCTCTGCACACTTGTTCTTCTTCACAGTAAATAGCTGACCTTGATTTCTAGGATCTTGACTTCAGGCCAGTGAGCCTTGCCACACAGCTCCATGATCCTATTCTTCTGCTCCAACACAGTTTTCCCATTCCTGCTTCATGGTTTCTGGCTTACCAATCTACATGATACCAATGATACCGATGATACCAATCTACAGTTTCTGTAAAATCGTGGCTTCTCCTGCATTCTATTAACTATTCATCGTTATTTTATATGATGACTTGATCTACATTGTGTTTCACCGTCAGTACATCCATTGAACTTTTGTTTTCTCCAGAACTTTGTTAACGTGTAATCTTCTTCTTTTACACGTGAGAGTTCACTTGATTCTTTCTTCATCATTAATTTCTTCAGGATCCATAAATTATCTTCAGTCAGTATCTCCAGACATTTTGCACACTTTCTTATGATGTCATCAGTTCATTTACTTAGCTCCTTCTCATATTCCTTCTTAGCTCCTTCTCCTGCAGGTTGTCGTCACTTTGAGGGTACATTCGATATGGTTGCCTCAATGGATATCGCCTTCCAAATACTTGCTGTGGTATTGGTAGGATATCTGGTGTCAGGCAAGGCATGGTCTCATGTCTCCAATGCAGGGGAGGAAAGGAGGCGGGATCTCCTGGAGATGTATACAGCTGCTCCTCTACATTCCATCCTCTGGTCGATTCTTCGACCACCTCCTCAAGTGTTCCTGCTTCTTTGCCTCTTCTCTTGAAGAAATGTTACTTGGGTGTCCATATCTTTGTCACCCCACCATCAGAGTGCCCACTGTTTTACCATGTTGATCCACACTTCAGGTCATGTAGCTGCATTGTCTATTCGCGGTACAGTAGACACTGTCCCACTTAATTCTTATGATCCTTTGGATACCAGAATTTTGTCCCTTCAGGTGCCACAATACTAGCTTTTATGTAGTCTCTGATGGCATCATCGGTCAGCACCTTGTCTTCTGATTAATCCTTGGCATCAATCATGATCTTCATTCCCATTGTCCAATTATTATTCTGATCATACAGAATTCAAACATGATTTTCACTGCTGTTTGAATACATTCATTTTCCAATAAGGAATCCATGAGAACAGGAGCAAAAACCAACTGTCATCTGTGATGGCCACTTTCTCATCCATGATTTTCACATGTCAGTCTGTCAACATGGATATGGTCTCTGCAAGGTCCTGTTCTCACCTTCATGAGATGGTGTGACCGTGCAACATGATGGCCCAAACTTGCCGCAAACACCTCCTTCCATTGCTGTGATCATGTCAAGGACATATCTATTCTGGAGGGTCATCAGCCTTATGGCCCTCCACTCTTCTTTATGAAGTTAAATCCTTTTACAGTGGCATTGATTATTTGTAGCAGCTCCCATCTGGTGAGCTGTAGCTATTTTGCATTCACCGCTGTTTGGATTCCAGGCATGAACATAGTTGTGCACATCTACCTTGCATTCCAGGATCTGTGCATTCATTGAACTTTTGTTTTCTGCTGCACTTTGTTCACATGTAATCTTCTTCTTTTACATGTGAGTATTGACTTGATTCTTTACTTCATCATACATTTCTTTAGGATACATACATTGTCTTTGGTCAATATCTCGTGGTGTAGTGCACACTTTTTTACGACTTCATCAGTTCATTTTCTTAGCTCCTTCTCATATTCCCTCAGGGAGTTCTTCCTGCAGGTTGTCGTCACTTCAAGGGTACATTTGATAAGCTTGTCTCAATGGGTATCCTTTCAAATACTCGCAGTGGTATTGGTATGATGGCTGGTGTCAGGCAAGGCACGGTCTCATTTCTCCAAAACAAGGGAGTTAGGGGGGGTGGGATCTCCTGCAGATGTATACAGCTGTTCCTCTACACTTAGCAAACTTCAAACAATTCAAAACAATGCATTGCGAGTGGCACATGACATTGGGAAGCGTGACCACACCATGGATGCCAGAAAATCCATCCACTGCCTCCCGCTAAAGAACAGAATTAACTTCAAGATCCTCTCTATCATGTATCATGTCTTTCCTAGAACACCCCATTTTACCACTCAAAAAATGTAAAAGACACTCCCTGGCAAGGCCTTTGAGCACAGCCTACAAACACTGTCTCGCCATCCCCCCGATTCCAGCGGAAGCGAGCCCGGAGATCCAGCTTCCCAGTCCATGCCTCTACCCTCTGTAACAAGCTCCCCACTCACTGTGTGATGAGGCATCATAAAACATCTTCCGAAAAAGACTCAAAACACACCTTTTTAACTAACACTTCGATTTCTCATGTTGCATTCTTCATATGTTGCTATTGTTGTCTTTATCCCTTCTGACTGTAACCAGCGCCTAGCTGCCGATGGGCTTGGTGTGCTTATATAAATGCTTAAATAAATAAGTAAATAAATAAATCAAATACAAAAATATGCAATGAATCATAAGATGAATGAATACAGATAAATGGTGAAGATCAACAGGAGACCGAGATTTTTTCCAAAGACGCTGTACTTTCCCAAGGGTAGTGCAAAGTGAACAAAGAGCACAAGAAAGCCAATGTTGGGAGGGTTACAAGAAGGGATGAAATGCGAACAGGTGTAAAGAAGATCCAGGGTGGGAGAAATTTTGCTGCACAGTGCAAAGACTGCAAGGTTGGGAGAGAAAGAAGAAAAAAGATTGATGGAGGTAGAGAAGAGGAAATAGTAGAGTAGAAGGAAAGTGGTGAAAATTGGCAGAGATCATGTTGGGTGAAGGACGCGTGGGCAGGAGGGAGGATGGGAGGATAAGGAAAGAAGAAAATTATGAGATAGGTAGACTGGGTATGAAGAAACCTCATAGTTAGAGGGAAGTTTGGAGAGAATGAGATCAAGTGAAGAGCCAGAGGTGTGAGAGGACAGGGGAGAGAAGATGGAAAATGTGGTTGTAATAAAGAAATAAGTTGGCAAGATGCATAATTGTGTGACAGGTGAGGGTTAAAGTCGCCTAGTAGATAAAAAGTGACAAATCCTCACAGAGAAGAAAGGAAAGTAAAGCACCCAAGTCTTCATAGAAGCTGGACAGATGGACAGGGGGATGATAGATAGTAGGAGATGCTAAGGAGTGAGGTCTAGAGAAGGTTGAAAAATGACAGCCGAAGGAAGAAAAAATAGAGACGTTGCAATAGGTGGATATGGAGACCAAGAAGTGTGATAGAAAATACATGTGTCACCTCGCCGAGCATGCGGATAGGGGGTGTGAGAAAAGGCAGTGGGGGAAGAAAAAAGAGAGGCAGAGCAGGCGGAGTTGGAAAGAGCCAACTTTCAATAAGACATAGGAACTGACGATTCAATCTGAGGAAAACATTGAGAATAGAATGAGTTTTATTGCAGATAGAATGGATGTTGAATAAACCAATAGAAACAAAAGGATGAGATAAAGTTACAATAGGAGGATAGATGAGGTTAGAGGTACAAAAATAAATGTAAGAGTGAGTGGAAGAGCTTGATTTAGAGCGGGAAAGGGGGAAGTAGGATGGGGCCATGAATTTAGAGGACAGATAGATTATGAGTAGACAACAGAGTCGAATGGGAACTATGGGGTGGTTGCCCATGGCGGAAAACCAGTACTGGTCATATCGGAGGTACAAGAGGCAAATAGAGTAAGAGAAATGTAGACGGTTCTGGCGCAAACAGAATATTTTTTTGCCCTTAGAAGGACCGCTCATTGAATGGACGCCCATGGAAAGTGGAATAAGTAGCAATGGATGTTGCACATGACCGGAGTGGCCCTGGTGAGGACAGGTGCTGCCTCGGGGGGGGGCACAGTAGTAAATGTTCAGCAGGAGCCACGGTCTTCTGGTCCTCAGGCAACCCCCAGTTTGCACTGGAAGCAGCAGTCCCGACCAGGCTTCCAGCTAGGTTAGGGAATCGTGCAGATGATGGAATGGTCATGTGATCCCTCACAATACCGGTGCAGCCCTGATGATGACAGGCGTGGCCTCATCAAGTAGTCCTGGCGAATGATAGTTGTGAACAATTATTTTTCAACAACCACAAATCACTCTAAGGCAACATTGAATGATTCTGTCTGTTTTCTGCTAAGTTACAAACTGTCTATTAGAAATTAGTGAGGAGATTCTGTGCATATTAATGTATTTGATAATTCAGAATATTTAGCTAAAACAAATATATACTCATGGAACCTCTAATCCCTCTCGTCCCATTCAGACTGAGCAAGAAAGTACACAGTCTGCATCCTTTCTAGCAGGGCTTCATTAGGAGCTCCTACGGATCAGTTTGGCCTCATCATAAGTTGTGCTGTATTCCCGGCTGTAATACAGCCAACTGTAATAGCCCTAACACCGACCAGTCCGGTGGTATTACCACCGGATCACGAGTTGGGCCTTAACGGTAAATCCCTATTCCTGAATGGGTCAATTGGATCCAATGGGGAATTTTCGGCGCTAATTATGCTGGCTAATACAGCTGGCTGTAATACAGCCGAAAACAGGGATTTTCACCTCCAGAAAAAAGCTGGAGGTAAAACAGTCAATTTAGCGCCCGATTCGTGATAGGGCCAACCCTTAAATGCAGCTGTAATACCGTTAACACCGCATTTAAGGGCTACAGCCAAACTCGTGATGGGGCCCAAAGCCCTTATTAACAACTTCTGCAGACCAGTGAACATTTGGATATAATATCCTCTTTATATATAATTCACTTAGGATGTCTGTGCACTGGGAACTGTGCATATGCACAGCCATCCTCACAGTGAAACACAGATAGAATTCCACAAGGGGGGGGAAGGAAACATTTTCTCTGCATGATCTTGGACCTCAATGGAATGCCTGATGTCACAGCCGGTCTATCCTCACATCCAAAACCTGAAGCTGTGCGAATTAGTATGTATAGTTTAAGGTTACAAACATTGTAATGTTAGAGTGAGTGCTGTAAAAAATGAGAACTGAGCACAGTGTGCACTAGATTAGCAACCCTTTCATCACTGACACATTGGTCAAGTATAAATATCTTTGGTCATTCTTGTATTCACAAAATGCTCTTTAATTTAAATAAATGGGTCATCAGGACTCACTTGTGTCATTTGTCTCCTTCCCTTTTTTATAAGAATATTTTAAAAAAGAGTACCATATGAGCATATCAGACTGTCCATCTTGGAATGATACAACTCTATCAGAAAAGAATTTATGTGGTTTTGATACTGTGTTTTTTCTCAGTAGAAAAAGGGTAACTTTCTTATCATGACTAAAATATTTACTGACAGTGATCATTAGAAATTAACACTGTACAAACTGTACAATTGTAAAAGGAGACGGATTACAATGTATGTACAATTAAATAATTGCCTTTTTTGTAATATCTTATTTTGCAAAAACGCATTGATACTGCTACTCTCTACCCTCAGGTATCTATTTTTCCTCAGGCATGCATCTGTCTTCAGAAGGTGGTGTGACTACAGCAAATGTGCACCTGGCAATTGGATTGTCAACCACAGAGAAAGAGAACGCTAGATGGATTCATAATATGTCATGTACAGCTGGCAAATCTAATTCCCTAAGAATGTCTTGGGCATTGAGAACTGAGCATCTGCACTAGCAATTCTTACACTGTGCCCCAGCTAAAGATCTGCAGGGAGAAAAGAAAACATTCTCTGTGGAGGGAATGATGTAGCAGCCATTCTAACTTCAGAGCTACATGCTGATGCGGAACGAAACGGTGAACATTGGCCAACTTCAAAAACATTGTAATATTAGGGTGAATGTTGTGAAGAATGAAATGAGAATCAAGCCCAGCGTGAAATGTGTACTTAGAGATTCAATTATACAACCCTATTATCACAGACACAATGGCCAAATAAATCTTTGGTCATACTAATGATTCCACAATGCTCTTTCTTTTTATGCAAAGCAGTCTGGAACCCTTACTGGTGATATGTGTCTTCTTCCCCTTAATCATGTGAGTATTTCCTAAGAAGATTATGGGCCTCATTAAAAGCGTGCTGGTCTGGAAACAACGGTGCTGGTAAGCTTTCTGGCACCGTTGTTTCCAGACCAGCACACTACAGGTTTGCTGGCTGGAGCCGCTGTGCCCAACAGGACTGACCTTGCCGGGCACAGTGGCCATGGTAGGCAAGCCGTCGCGGAAGCACCAGCACCGATAACAATGCTGATGAGTTTCCGTGGTCCCCAATCCCAGAGTCCGATAGGACTCTATGGGAATAGGGATTTACAAATTGCCGTCGCCTGACTTCCCGGATCACCGGGGTTGTAATCCCCGGTGTTACCGGGAAGTCAGGCGCTGGTAATTCATTCCGAGTCCGGCGGCAACCCGCTGGTAGCACCAGCAGGGTTACCGCTGGAATCGGAATGAGGCCCTACATGAGTGTGTAACACACTGTCCTTCTCAGAATGACACATCTCTAGCAATGACTTATATGGGTATTTTACATTTTGAAATTGTGCTTTTCTCAGTAAAGCAAGAATAACATTGTTATTACGTTAGCACATAGCTTGTCAGTGAAGTCAGAAATGATCATTGTAAATGTTTATGAAGATTCGATTTACAATGCTAGTAAAATAAAATAATGTCTTTTCTGGAATAGCTAAAACACACTGCCCCCTCTCCATCCTTCAAGATGTGTGTTTGTTCCGCAGGTTTTACAGCTGTCAGCAATAACTGGGACTGCCACTAGCAAATGGCCATCTAACAATGGGATTCTATGTCAAGGCCTGAGCCTCCCATTATGCTTCTCTTTCTTTTAATTTTGAATCAATATTGAAGCTCAGCAGCAATATTTTTGCGCATGAGGTATAGTAACATAGTAACATTGGTCATTTAAATGGGTGTAGAAATCCCATAAAAAACAAAACACGTTTTCAGCATAATAAACACACACAGTCCATAGAGAAAAAAAAGTCTCTGAAAACTCTGTTTCCCATAAGGCTTAGCCAAAGTCCATAACTAGCCACTGCAACATATGACTGCGACAGCCAATGAGGTATAGGCAAGTCCCTCCAAATAGGAGCTATCCCAGAACCACATCCTCTTTCTTTGCTGCTCACAGCAAGAGATAGGTGGAATTTCTTCTTAGAGTTTCGTTACATATTAGTGTTTATTCTATATGCTGTTAAGAGCGTTAACACTCTGATTATGTCAATTATATTTTAACAGTCGTCCGACTGCATTGTATGATAATATTCTTTTCCCTCAAGCTTTTCCTACTTACTGCCGTAATCCTCGCAGCACCTTTTTCTGACATCAGTTGTTGTCCGATTATTCCTACTGGCATCAGCGGGTGCCAGAGGCCTCACATTTTACATGCGAATACCAGCTGTTTTGTATTTGCATTCCCGCCGGCACCAGCGGGTGCTGGATGGCGCGCATTACACTGCAGAGTCCCCGACTTCTGCTTCACGCTTCCATGTGATCATTTCTCCCCCATTGTTCCTGGCCCTCCTTCCCACACATAATAAAACACAAGAAAGAGAAGGCTCAAGCTTTGAACCCTTCCCACACACTCAGTGCTGGGGACAGGAGGCCGTGCATACGTGTGTTACCTCAGCTGAGGTAACGTCACACGGCTACAATACGCCAGCAGAGGGAGCACTTCCTCTTGGTCCTTTCCTCGCCTCTGGCACTCGCTGAAGCATTTCCTTTGATTTCAAAGGAATCTAACATTCAGCGACTGCCAGAGACACTGTGAGAAAGGATTTATCTTAAAATTTCTTGCATATTTAAAAAATAAAAAAAGACGAGAAGGCTTATTTTACCACCTTACATAACCCTATTAGACAACTATACTGCCGAAAAAAAATAAAACAAAAAAGGGATTATATATCACAAAATGTAAGAATATATATGGCAGTACAATACATCCCCCAAACTGATCAGGAATAGTCAGAGGAGGAGGAGGAGGAGGAGCAGGATGTGGCTTTGGCAGACCGTTTTAAAAGAGTGCTTGGCTTGTCAGTGGAGACTGCCATTAAAAAAGCAGTGACAGACATGCTGCTACCTATCCAACTACTTCTGGACAATATGGAGGCACACCTAAAGGGAGCACCCCCACAGGTGAAAGAGAGAGCTCAGAAGAGAAAGAGCGCTCCTGACAGGGGAAGTACATCAGCTCGAAAGGGGAAAGAAGACCCTTTGACCCCCTCACTCCCCGAGCCAGTCAGAATCAGCCTCGATCTCAGCCTCGACTGCCATCACAGACACCTTCTCAAGGCTCAAGAAAACCTTTTTGAACAGGGAGGAGACCCCTTCTGTACCAAGACGCTCTCACCCGGAGGTGGATAAAGCGGGTGCTAGACCCTCAAGCCTGGAGGAATCTCAACAGGGCATGGATGATGATGAGAATCAGGATCACAATGATGACCAAACTCCCCAATCCACAGAGGATGAGGAGGAACAGGATGCAGGCCCAAGCCCCAGCACATCGGGGAATGTGGCAGCCCTGTTTCCAAATAGCAGCCTGGTGAACAATCTGCTGTTGAAGGAATGTTTGTTCCTGAACACTTACTTCACCCTAGATCATCAGACTGGGCTCCATCATCCAGGGCTACGGAGTACATCAAAGACAGGCTCTGCCGGCCACTGGATAAAGAGGTCCGGGCCAAGCTAAACATGGAATGTCCCCGTCCCGAAATTCCGGGAAAGGAAGCCCTAACTCCTGAGATGGATGCAAAAATTATTATTCTCCTAGTCAAGAACAGCAAAGACCCCAAGAAAGGCATTGACAGAGTCTGGAGGTCATGCCAGGACAAAGTCCTAGACATTACAGGTCCTTTAGCTAAAATCATGGACCTTGCAGAAAAAGCAAAAAGCCCTGGACACAGGGAAACCAATTGACCCAACCACTCTATTCTATAGGGGTGGTCTCAACAAGCCCTCTGCTTGCTCGGTAATGCCAACTGCGCCATTTTGACCGAGTGCCGAAAGGGTATCCTTATGAAAATAGACACCAAACTTGGCAAGCTCACCACCACTGAGTCAGGCACAGCCACACAGGAGCTGTAGTTCGGCGATCCCTTTGTCAAGGAATTGTTAACATTTTTCACCAGATTTACTGCTTTGGATGAAGCACAAGCTTCAATAAAAAGATTTTTCTCTACAAGGGTTTTTTCTCGGGTTGGATAAGGCAGGGGCCGCTGCTCTGGCTGTTACTCCCTGGATAGAAGGTCCCATTAATCAAGAGACCAACATTCTACTGGCAATACAGAGTTGACACCTTTTTTCCTTCCAGAGGAAGAGGAAGGGGCCGTGGATGGAGAAGGCAGCAAGATACCCAGCACAGCAGGTTCCAGGTCAGTGTAAACAATGCATCGCCAGAGCCGGAGCACCCATAGGAGGCAGGATAGCTCTCTTCCTGCAAGTTTGGGACTCCTTATCAGGAGATGCCTGGGTCAGAGACACTGCAAGGGTGTTTTGCCTAGAATTGTTTGCCCCAGCCCTTTCAAGGGCTCCACCCGGCACAGATTGTAATGTTGCACGCAGATACCCTAGCGTTAGACGGCAAAATCCGCAGTCTAAACCTAAAGGACACCATATGCCCATGCTCAGATCACGGTGGATTCTTGAGGCCAATATTCCTGGTGCTTTGGAAGCAAAAAGTTTGCTCTGTAATAAATCTAATAAACAATTTCATTGTCTACTGACATTTCAAAATGGAGGGAATTCAAATGCTCAGGGATATTCTGAGACCAGGCGACTGGCTCATTCGCCTAGACCTAAAGGATGCATATCTAGCGGCACTGATCCACCCTACACATGTGAGTTACCTGAGGTTAACATGGAAGAACAGAACTGGGAATGCACAGGCTTGACCATTGGGCTCTCCTCTGCACCCTGGGCCTTCACCAAACTCCTAAACCCGGTGGTAGCGCATTTCAGGAAAAAAGGTGTGAGGCTTATAATATACCTCAACAACATCATTCTAATGGCACAAACCAAGGATCTGGAAAGGCATCAAGCCCAGCTTGCCATAGACCTATTTCATGACCTAGGTTTTCTCATCAACTGGGAAAAATCAATCCTCACTCCGTCCAGGAGGCTGGAATTCCTGGGGTTCATAGTGGACACTCAGAACTCACAGCTCCACCTGCTGACTCTCAAGATACACTCTACTCACTGAGAAATTTGCAGACTCCTACAAAAAAACGACATCTCTCTGGGAGTTAGCAAGAGAAATAGGTGTACTGTCAGCATCCATACAGGCAATATTTACCCGGCCCACTACATTACCGTGGATTACAGAGGCTGAAAAGTCAGCATCTGCGTCACAAATTTTCTTATTCACAGCGTCTAGCCCGCACGCCCGAAGCAAGAACAGAGCTCAATTGGTGGCTCACACACATGGAAGCCTGGAACGGCAGAGAGATCTTCGGTTAGACTACCGACATAGTGATAGAATCGGATGCAAGCGTTCAGGTTGGGGAGCAAGATGCAGCCCCATGGCCACAGGGGGAACTTGGTCTCTGCAGGAGCTAGAAATGCACATAAACTGTCTGGAGCTTCTGTCAGGTTCCATCACAGTGTGATCTTTTGCCAGAGACAGAGTGAGTTGTATTTTACTCAAGATAGAAAACATCTCTGCCATGAGATACATCAATCATCTGGGTGGCACCAGATCGAAACCTCTGGCAGAACTAGCCAAGGACTTTTGGCATTTCTATCTGAAGCACCAGATATCCGTAACAGCGGAATGTCATCCAAGGCTAAGCAACGACGTGGCAGACTGGCACTCTTGCCACTCGGTAGACTACAGTGACTGGAGATTCACCAGAGAGATCTTCATGCACCTTCAGCAAACATGGGGCCCCTTCTCCAGGAACCTATTTGCTTCTTGCCTCAACACTCAGCTCCTGGGATTCTACAGCTGGAGGCCAGATCCAGGAGCCACGGCCACACACGCCTTTCTACAACGGTGGACCGAGGGGGTTGTTTACGCCTTTCCCCCATTCACTATGATAGCGAGGATGCTTGTGAAGGCCTTTCAGGAGCAAACAGAGCTAGTCCACGTAGCCCCAGTCTGGACCTCTCAGACTTGGTATCCAGTTCTTCTGGAACTTTAATCAGATTGTCCAAACTTACTACCCCAATCTCTGAACCTGCTGTTGGGTCCGACAAGTCAGCACCACCCCCTTCTCCTGAGCGGGTCATTGACATTAGCAGCCTGGAGGATTTCAGGGCAAAATGGAGGGTCCCAGGAATTTCAAGCAAGGCAGTCAGTCTTATTGAGGAGAGTTGGGCTCCCACAACTTCCAAGAGATATGCTAACTTTTGGAGTGCCTGGACACGATGGTGCTTGGAGCGGCATCTCCATGCAGCACCCTTAGAAAAGATTCTACATTTTCTAGCTTCACTAGTAGAGCGTGGTCTGGCTTACAGAACAGTGAATGCCAATCAGTCAGTGATTTCAGCCAGGCACGATCTTGTCGAAGGCTGCCCAGCAGGTGACCACCATCTTGTATGCAGACTGCTTAAAGGCATATGTCTAACAGTACCCCCTCCGACACGCTACAAAAAACGTTGGGATGTAAATACGGTCCTTAACCAATTATCCCGCACACCCCTCTCGGGCAAGCTTACTACTCTCCTATGCCTAGTCTCCTGCAGAAGAGCTTCGGACATCAGAGCACTTGATTTAGCAGGCAGGACTTTCTTTCCAGATGGAATAGTTTTTCACATCGGAAAGAAAATAAACGGCGCCTGGCGGGGTCCTGATATACCCAGGTGGGTACATATATTGATAACACAAATAATCAGGATGCGAGATCCTCACAAGAATCCACAGTTTTTGGACATATTTATTTCAATCTCAAAAACCAGTGTCTTAAATTATTACAAACTTTTGCTAAGCACGAAAGCGATACCAGACAGATTTCAATAAAAACATAGGGAAGTGCAGTTGTGCACCCACATCGGGATGTAGAGGATGAGTACCCTAGTGACAAGCACATATGAGTATACGAAGTAGGTGACACAAGTAACTCAGATCAGTGCTGCCCGAGGCTGTTCTTCAACCTGGGTGTGGTTTTTAAACAAAAACAGTGTACACAACACGAAATTAGAAACATACAACAAAGGGTATTTTCACAGTTGTGCCACAAGTGATCGACACAGTTGTGTTTCGGCCACAATGGCTTAGTAGAAGCTTGTAGTTGTGGTGGCCTTCATCAGGAGAGACTGGTTGAGGAGTCTGTCCGTGGGTAAGATCTGTGGGAGGGAGGAGAACTATGAGGATCTCAAAACGTAAATAATGAATTAGGGGTTAATAAATAACACCACATTGGTGCTGGAGAAATACACCAGTGGTTTATTGGAGAGCGCAGCTTACCGTCCGACCGGAGTAAGGCAGTATGCTGTCAAAAGACCTGGGTGAAATCCTAGGTCTGGTGGTGTGAAAAGATACACCAATGGGTGTAGATCGGCCGTGCCGGGGAAACCGGAAATCTCGCATCCTGATTATTTGTGTTATCAAGAGTTTTCACATATCCAGAAGACACAATTGTCACTCAAGAGTGATTTCTTATCCGGCCGTTAGCAACCAACCAAAGCTATGTCTAGTAAGGTGCCTGAAGGCCTACGGAGAAGTGACTTTGCCTCTCAGGACCAACAGTACAGGGCAGCACTTGATAGCGCTTCGCAGGCCACACAAAATAGTCTCCACCCCTATCCTAGCTCGCTGGGTGTGCTGGTATCTTGCGCAAGCAGGAATAGATATCAATCACTTTGGCCCATGCTCGGTGAGAGGTGCAACGGCCTCCAAGACCTTTCAAGTAGGAGTCCGATTAGAGAACATTATGAGAATGACCAACTGAGAGAGTCTGTGTTCAACAAATTTTACCACAAACCGGTAGAGCAACCTGCAACTGTAGTGTACCCTGAATTAAGTAGTGTCTTGTTTAGGTTCCTGGTAAAGGCTCATTCCCAGGTTCCCAGGTATCTAAAGGAGTCCCTATGCCATGGAAGGGGCAATACCGGCAGTTCCGCCTTGCTAAGTTTCGCCATCTCCGCCAATGGGGATAGGCATGATTTGTTTTTATTTATTCGAATCTCTGTAAATGAGCCAAAGTTGTCCAGCACTTCCAGCACATATGGTAGATATGCCTTGGGGTCCCAGAGGTACAATAGCATATCGTCCGCATACATTGACACTATGTTTCGCACCCTGTTAATCTCTATGCCCACATCACTATACTCCTGTTTCACGAGTGCTGCTATGGGTTCCGTCTCCAAAATGTACAGCATTGGGGACAACGGGCACTCCTGTCTCATCCCTTTTTTCCAGCTCCCATACATCGGAAAAGGTGCAGCCAGTCCTCATCCTAGCCATCGGCCGAGTGTAGATCAGTTTCTCCCACTTCATGTACATTGGGCCTATTCCCATCCTCCCCATGGTGTGCTTGTTTATTATGTTGCAAACAGAGACAGAGAGGTAGAGAACAAAATAGGGAACAGAAATCGTGGAGAGAGGCACATTGCAAGGTTTAAATTCAGCCTCATGATGAAGTGAACAGAAAGGGCAAGCTAGGTCTCTGTGCAGGGGCATCTGTTTGAATAAAAAAGAATACCCTGAATTAACCTGGGTGGGGGTATTTGGGGTTTCAAGGTCTTGGGCAAGTGGCAATGAGGGGATACCAATATACCAATAAAGCTTAATTTTGAAAAAAAAGAAATACCCATTGGATTTTACAGGCCTTTCCTAGTTTTAAATACAATGACTGGGTCTACTCAATTGAAAACAAATGTGCTTCCCTGAAGGCAGCCACAAGGAATATTGCATAATAGAAAGACATGTGGTGCTGCAAATGACACCAGCAATAGAACAACAGAAAAAAGGGCATATTGGGAGAAAGCAAAAATATGCAGCAACCTTTTTACATGGAAACTGCAACACATTTAAATACTGTGTCTTTGAGAATTAAATGTGCAACTGTGACAGTTGAAAATTTAATTTGCAGGGCATACAACTCCTTGCTTGCACAGAAGCTGTCTGCATGTGAAGGCAAATGTGCACTCTAAAGAGCTGTCATTTTAGTTGCCCCATTCAAATTAAAAAGGAAAAAAAAGAACCCCTGCTATGCAGAGCAAGGGAAAGACACTAATTTCAAAATGCATGAGACACTGACGGTGAGAACTAATGTATTGACAAAAATGTTTAAAAGGTTTGGCATGAAGGATATATGCCACAATGTAAAGAAAAGGCTCTAAAATCCCTCATGTAACTCACCTCAGCCCATGGACCTTATAGTGTTTCCAACACTACACCCCCATGACAGACCTGTGTTCTGCTCTGGAAGGGGACATCCCCTTTACAGGCAATGCATATCAGGAATGTGGCCTGGTTGGTGGGTGATAAGGCCAGCCTGGGTCACCCAAATGCAAAGAAAAATACTTTTTAGATCAAATTTGTGGTGGATCTCAGATAAATGCAAGCTGGACCTCTTGAGATTTTGGCCAGTGCATAGTAGGAATGTACAGCCCCTCTCACCCAGTCCAATCGAATGGTAGTCTGGCAGGGTGCCAGAATAGGGATCAATCTGACCCTGCCATAATGTAAGACAGAGATACGAGGGTGACAGGCCAATCCTAGGGCATGTATACACGCCCCCAGCCCGGGGGTGGAGGGAGGGGCAACCAGGTAAGTACTTGCCCTGAGAAACTTCCCCTCAAACTCCCTCAGGAAAGAAGTATTACTCCACCTCCTAACCTGAACTTTTTCCCTAGCTACCCTCTGAACCAGCAGTTCCAAAATAATCCTCCTCTCTCTTCCCACTTCCAGGACAATAGATGCCTGAAACCGGGAAAAGGGAGACCTAGGAAGGAAAATCATGGGGAAAATGTTCAGTACCCAAGTAACTCCGGGTGCAGCAGAGGTATGACCAGAGACCTCTCTACAAGCCAGAAATAGTTTCCCAACTGGAGCGACCGGTCCAGCAACTGACAAGTGATCTGGGATGCATGCTGAGGGCACAGTCGAACCCTCAACTGCAACCTGCTGCCCAGAACACCCCAACACCAGGGTCCGATGCCTGAGGGGGGGAAATTGCTGAAGGAACATTCTGACATCCAACAGGTTCCTGAGGAGGTGGCGAGATGCAAAGCAATAGAGGAAGCTTCCTTCCTCACAGGAACAAAATCCCTGGAAACCTCTGAGCCTCAATATGTATATTCTACACCCAAAACTGGAACCCATAGAACAGAGGGTAAGTAGGAGAAGTCAAAAGAAAGCCCACTTTGTGGAGGAACTCAGGATCATCCCATGTGAAGGAGAAGAATCTCTGGAGGTTTCAGGTAAGGAATTCTTCTATTTCAGGATCGGGGGATCCCTCCCAAAGAAGAATGTGTCCCAAAAGACCCTGATTTTGACTGAGTAAGTATGGAGACTGACCCAGGGCAAGAAATTATTAAACCCCAACAATGTGAGCCAGATTATACTGGAATTGAAGGGGTATGCTCCCCCACACAGGTTCTGGGAAAAGGGGGAGATCACAGAATCGGGGGAGAAAGAGGATTCCCAAACTCCATGTTTCTGGATGTAAAATATTTCTTACAGATTACCAATTTCCAACATGGAAAATTGCCAAAGATCCCACAGTGTCGGAGTTCAATATAAAAAATCTGACCGCCAAGCTGGTACATAAGTCACATTTTCTTTGCCTCCTTGAGGAGAAAGAAGGACGATTGTATTCTTTGGTCAAGGTACACGGTTAGTGTGCAATATCAGCTTTGGTGGATATTGGATCCCAAGCCACCCTCCTGTCCAGAAAGGCCTTCGACCAAATGAACTCAGGAAGAGGGGAGAGCCACCAAATTCCCCTCGCACCACTTCCAGGACAACTCCAAAACTTTGATAGGAATGACATTTCTGTCAAAGGGACTGTGGATCTGGAAATAAATGTGGGTGCCATTGATGAAACACCCGGTGATAGTCATGGCTCCAGAGGTCACACCTTTTCTACTGGGGAATGACCTACTTCGGAAGTTATCACCCCCTATTGACTATGTGAGCAAGGTCCTCTGGACCCAGACTAACCGGCCCATGAAATTAAAATAGAGCACAAATAATGTGAGTTTGAATGGCACATGCCATGTGATTGAACAGCATTCTGAGAAAGTGGAATTTCATTTCAAAAGCAATCAGGTGCCAGACATCACTGTCATCTCTGTAGGAGAACAAACTGGTGATGGGAACTGTTCTCAATTCTTGAAAATCAACCTTCCTCCCAGTTTCAAGCAGCATTCCACACTGTGAGGAAACCCTGACATGTTATACTAGTCCAAAATTAGTAGAAAACCCAGGTCCCATAACAAAAGATGCTGAAAGACCAGCTCAAAGTTTGACTGACATTCAGAAAAAGGGTGAACAGCTGTTTTTCGCCATTCAGATACATGAGGGGGAAGAGCCTGTTCTCTCCTTAGTATTCCTGAATATTCGAAGACGCATCATCAGCGAAGCATGATTCAGGGAACTCCCAAAAGATCAGACCAATCCTGCCTTTAAATTAATTGATAAATGGGAAGTAGGTCTGCAAACCCCAAATTCCAAACATCTCCTGCCTAGCAGGTGTATGCAAAAAATGTCCATTGGCGACAAAAGCATAGAACATAATTGTTGGGCCGTGAGAGATGTCCCTTCTTCCTTTTATTTAGGTAGTGACATTCTCAACTGATTCGCAATCAATTTGGACCTAATTAATAATAAAGCCTGGTCATGACTCGAGGGGCCTTGACAACATTGAAAAAGCATTAATTTCAGCTCAATGTTTGCCTTATGCGCTTGAAGTTCAAGTGCGAGAATAGGTTACCATCCCAGGACAGGTGCAACAATTCACAATTCCCCTCAACATTAAGCGATGACAGAACCTCAAAAATTAGGATGCCTATATAAATTTGAATTTCCATCTTCCATCTCTAACACCAAGGTTTGTCTTTGAATCCGACACCTCTCGTGGATCTAGAACTAAGCCCCATTCCAATTATGGTGGATAACTGCAATCCTCAAAGTATCACTTTGGGCGCTGACACCTTGATTGGAATGGTGGTTGATGCCGAACATTATTCTATTGATTTATGTAATGAAATCATTGGATAAATCCTGAATATTCAAAACTGTTTCGACATCAGTGACCGCATTCATCCAGAAAAGATTTTTACCAGACAAGGGAGGGATTTCTTGGCATACTCTTCCTGCCCCTATGGAGTGGAAGAAATTAACTGTCATATCAGGACGGATGCAGTGGTATTCTGACTCAATAATAGCTACCTCACATCCCTGGAACCCAGGTCAACACCATAACAAGAGTTCTCTCCACCCAACTGGAGGATAACGCTGAAATTGCCAAGTCTGAGGTCTTTCCAAGCTTCCAGCAGATGGTCAAAGATCAGATCAATATTGCTGATCCCCATGTGCCCCGAGGAGAGACAAAAGCTAAAACAGTTCTTCCTGGAATTCCAGGATATCTTTTCAGTGGACTCATATGATTGTGGACGCATATCAATTCATTCAACTACCATTGCCATGGACCACGAGATGGCTCCAGTATTTGTGAAACAATGCCGGCCACCTCTCGCGTCCATGGAGTCACTCACAAAGATTATTGAAAACGTAGAATCCCGTGGGATAATTTGTCCAATCCACAGTACTTTTAACAACCCGGTACTGGGGATACTCAAACCAAAAGGCCAATGGAGTCTATATGCAGAACTGAGGTAGTTGAATACACGGGTCCACATGTCAAGATGACCACTTTTCTACATTGATCAAGGGCTGGCACAGATCCAAGGGTCAAAGGTGTACACTGCCATTGACTTGACCAATGCCTACTGGATAGAACCCGTGAGTAGGCAAGACCAATACAAGCGTGCCTTTACCTTTGGGGGGCAGCAATACATGTGGACCCAAACCCCCATTGGGTACATGTACTCCTGCAATAAGCTCAACATCTTTCTCAATAAGGCCATGCCCGATTTGCGCAAAAGGAGAAACCTATCCTATGTATGTTTATGTTTATGTTTATTGAGTTTATATAGTGCTTTAATACAAAAGTGCTTTACAATAAAAAAAAACAAAGTAAAATAATGAAAGAAGCATATTTACAAACATGAAACAAGTCAGAGATACAGTATGTTGAACAATTTACTTAAAAGCAGGGACGAGGGGATCTTAGGGGAGAGCAGGTATGAAGGAGGTTTCAATGTCTTTTTTGAGGATGGTGGGAGGGGAGGCAGGGGGAAGGAGGGAAGGGAAGGGGAGGGGAGGGGGGCAGGTGACCTCCTTGTGCCCCTGGAGGTTTCAAGTCAGATTTGGGGTCAGAGGGAGGAGGGGAAAGGAGGGAGGGCAAGGGATGTGGGGTGGCAGGGGATTAGGGGAATGAGGTAGGGAAGGAGAGTTAGAGGGGGAGTGGAGAAGAAGGGTTTTCAGAGAGGAGCGGAAGGATGAGTAGGTGGGGGAGTAGCAGATAGAGAGAGGTAGGGAGTTCCAGTGAAGGGGGGCAAGAGTTGAAAAGAGCGGAAGTGGGAGGAGGCACATGGGGCTGGGGGAACAGTGTAGATGTAGATGATGTTCTGATCAATAGCCCAATGGTATACAAACAAATAGCAGAAATCTGCTATGTTCTGACCCAGTTACAGAAAGCCGGAGCAAAGCTGTCCTCCAGTGGTGTAAGACCCATGTGAACTTCTTAGGGCCTCAATCAAAAGGTGAAGAAGGTGGAAGCCTTATTGAAATTAAAAGATCCTATTACTCTTTTGAATTAAAAAGCCTTCTTGGACCTACTAATTATAGTAGAAAGATCATTCAAAACTACGCAGAGGTCATTCAACCATTTGTCCATTTGTTAAAGGCTGGAGTCAAGTGGGAGTGGGGTGCGGAACAATCCAAGCCAGTAAAACAACTGAAAAGAAGCCTTTGCCAGGCTTCTTGTTTGGTTTACCCCAACAAGAACAAGCAGTTCTTCTTGGAGAGGGGGTTCTCAGATACTTGCCTAACAGCGGTATTGTACCAAAAGCATGACAAGGCCAACAAAGTCATATTGTACGCAAGCAAAACTTTGTCCTCTGTGGAGGACAATTCAATGACTATGAAAAGGCACTCCTGGCAACAGTGCGGGCATTGGAGAATTACCACCCATTCATCCAGGGGGAGCACATCATTGTATAAACTCCTCAATGACTGTGAAAAGGCACTCATGGCAACGGTGCGGGCATTGAAGAATTTCCACCCATTCATCCAGGGGGAGCACATCATCGTAGAAACTCCTCACCAACTCTTGCAATATCTACAAAGTGACAGAATCTGGGCAGGGAACGTAAGTCATTCCAGAATTACTTCCTGGATTCTGTGCATGCAAGGATTTATCGTGGAGGTCAGATATGGCCTAAATAAGAAGAGTGCTTTAGTGCAAGGTCTGGTGGACTTGCACGATTGCACTCAAGAAAACTGTCTTGAGGACGAAATTCTAATGAACAACAATAATATGGAGGTGGACCTTACATCCTTGCACAAGTTCTATGAAGAAGACACGTGTCAAGGGATATCCACAGTTTATGTGTATAGGTGCTCCTCCCATGTTGACAATAACATAGAAAAAGAACTAGTGGCTGGCATTGGGAATGCCTGGGTGAACGATACTATGGAATTCTCTGCTGGTTATAAAATAGGACCCCGAAGTAGTCAAGTGGCAGAGTTGATGGCTGCTTATCAAGCCATCCTCACTGCAGTGCACCACCAACTCCAAGAACTGGTCATAATCACTGACTCTGATTATGTCAGGAATGGGTTTGTGAAACACCTGATTAACTGGAGGAATCGAGGCATGCATTGTGCCAACAACAAACCATTAATGTATGGCAAATGTATCCAGTCAATTGACAATTTGGTGACCTCCAATGAGATAGCCATCTATTGGAATAAAATAAGAGGTCATTCCAAAGTAGAGGGTCCAGATAAGACTGGCAATGGCCTGGCTGACCAGTTGATTAACACCAGAGCTCTGCAGAGGGATTTCATAGAAATGGGATTCCAGCTGGGTGAAAGTTGTCACCTGGTCTCAAACCTGTGCAAAAGGTGAATTCTAGACTGCTCAGTTGAGTAAAGATACACCAGATGCAGATTTGATCAATGCACAGAAAGAAGACCCAATTATTGGGAATTGTTATCAACACGTTGAAGACCCTATGAGTTTCCCTCTAACAGAATCGTATTATGCTTGTAAGGAGGAGCTCTGGGTGTTGATGATGTTTTCGAAAATGTTCTGGTTTCAGGATGGTTTGTTGGTAAGGAGAACCCTATCTGGATGTGACCAGTGGGTGGTACCTACCTCATTCCGAAGCCTGATGTTGAACCACGCCCATGACGCAACCACTGATGGCCATAGGGGGTTTCACATGACACTGAATATATTGAGCAATGTTGCCTACTGGCCACACATGGGCAGGTGCCCAGACATATATCTAAAGGGGTGTCTTGGCTTTGGTACAGCCCTACAAAGAAACAACCCTCAACAACAACACCAACATGAATACACTCTGGAACACACCCAGACCTCAGGGCCATACACCATGTGGGACTTGCACTGTGTGTAAATACACACAACGTACCACAACTATAGATATAGGCTGGAAGTATCCTTGGGAACAGAGAAGTCTGACCAATTGCAATACGACAAATTTAGTATATCTAATACAGTGCCCATGCAATAAGAAATATATTGGCATGATGACAAGAGCCATAAAGATACGCATAGGGGAGCACCGATCCAACATCAGAACTCAAAAAAGAAATGCCCCTCTGGTAGAGCACTACATTGAGAAACAACACATAGAAATGATTTAAGGTGGACCATATTAGAGAAAGTCAGATTACCCAAAAGAGGTGGAAACATCACAGCCCTCTTATTGAAAAGAGAACAACAATGTATATATAGGACTTGCAGCCACCTGGTAGGCTTAAATGAGGAGATCTGTTGGCAAACCCTGGCGGTCCTATAAAGTTTCTGGCCAAACAGAAACACAGCAAAAAGGAACTGTCTGTCACCTTCTGACCCTTTGGGCCATGGTCTTGACCACTGAATAGTGAGACCGCCACACTCACACTCATAACAGCAACTTACTGTTTGAATCCCTTAAAAAAAGGGGACTAAGTAGCTATATGCTGGATGTATGTTTTATGCATCACGTCAAAAATGCTTTTGAAAATCCTCAATTTATACAACACATTGGAGGATTGATATTAAATACTTCAAGAATCTTGGTGATCTGAAGTGGTCTACACTGAACCCCAAACCGTATGTACCCTGGGCATCTGTTGTAGTTCCTATACGTTCAAGTGAACACGATACGATCAAGTGAACACAATATAGCCATTTATACGAACATGGCACTCCAGCAACCAATTACAATTTCTAAGTAATATTTGTGGTGAACATGATGCGGCAATAGATGCGAACATAGCCCTAGATGGCGCCGTTTCGGATCACATAATGCTTTATGTGAATATGGCACTGGAACTACAACTCCCAGGTGAACCTGAGCCATATTGTAGTCCACACGCGATCACCTGTGTGTGACGTAGCGATAAATGTACACATCGCCGAAGATGGCGCCATAACGGATCGCACAACGAAAGGCGCTAACAGAACAAGACAGAGGTAAGCTTATTTGGCGGCGACCACACTGTTTGCATTTAGATATGATATGGTATTTGTAACGCGCCTATACACAAGTGTTTCAAGATGCCCCAACTACGCTGTAGAGCCTTAGCCTGTAATCTCCCCTCTTACTCAGAACACGCAAGATGTTTAGAGCAATGGGGGGGGGAACTATCTCAACGTCAGCGGTACATTTGAGATTAAGGAAAGCACTTTTCAACTATGGCCACAAGCACCATAAACCGCGGCCACATTGCTTACAAGCATGCTCCATATCACAAGATTTACGAACCACAGGAAACATCCAGAGTAATAGATGGATGTTCCTTAAACATCACTAATCATAATTTGTAATAGAGTTGAATTAGAGTAAATCATCTAAGTGCAGATAGTTTGGAATGCCCATAAAAGTATGTACATCACAATCTAATACTCCTCTCCACTACAGTGAGTACAAGTCAAGAGAGAAGAGAAAGCCACACATCTCCCTTGAACATCAAAGGCATAACTGAGTATACAGCTGAGGCCAAGAGATCCGCAGCATATAACGGACTACATGACTCTAATTCAAAGTTACAGCACCTTCTAATATACGTCTTTTAAAGGGTTGTATTAGTACTTGAGACTTACGACAGTCCCACCTGTCTTTCTTGTCTTTGTCCTTATAGGAGCAGGGATTATTCCACTAGACCCACTCTGGACCATGGAAGACATCCTATAACACTTCATAATTTTGAAGATACTTTGAGAATACCAGAATTAAATAGTGTATTCGTCCTGAAGAAAGCGGCCACTCAAGAATCCCACTGAAACAGGTTGACTGTTTGTTAGGAGGAATGGCTGATAACCCAGACCCCAATACCCTTAGAAACAAAGAAAAGGGTTTGATCAAAATAATTGATTTAGTTATCATCGCAGATTTTCTCTCCATTACATCACAGTGGAAATAAAACAGGTTGTTTTAAAATATTTCTATAGACCAGCTTGGTCATAGAGTCACTTTGTTGTTTAAATGATAAGACACACGCTGTGGGGCGGAAGGATTAAAATACAAAATACCGACCTCCATGTTGTGTGCACTTGTAGACATTAGGAAAGTGTTTTAGAGAGTTTAGGGTCAGGATCTCGACATCCTTTGTAGTCGGTTCAGCAGCACTCACTAGGGCCTTCAATCAATTGATACGAGATTTTTTACAGTTAGGGTCATTTAACTTTGTACTAGGGCTTCAGCGTTAGGAATAACTTTGGAATTAACTAGCCTTCTGTTTTTGGTATGATACAATATTGAGGTATAAACGGGAGGCAACTGCCTTTCAACTCCACTTTGTAGTTACTGTGTCTTGTGTGTGCCCAATTCCAACCCAGTTCACTCACACATAGAGCTCCCCTACAAAAAAGGTGAATGACACTGCCCTGGTAAGATTAGCAAGTTGATTTCTTCAGGCCAGTGATTCACTCCTCTAAAGGAAACAAGTACATGTTGACTGTGACATGCTGGTTCACAAAGAGGGTGGAATGTCTTCCGGCCACAAATAGTAAGGTGGAGACAGCTGCTGCACCAACGATCAACCACATCTTCTCTCATGTCGACCTCCTGCAAAGGACTGAGTTGGACCATCAAAGTCAATATACCAGTGAGGTTATGACAGAGATGTGGGAGATTCTAGGAGTAAAAAGAAAACTCCACATTGCCTATGGCCCAGCCTCGAGCGGCGGGTCGATAGGGGGCTAGAAAGATACAACAAGACAATTGTGAGCATCTTAAAGAAATGTGTGGCAGACTCAGGACCCAGTTCAAATTCTTCTGGTTCTGATGGCCATTAGGTCTACACCATCTTCGAAAACAAACATGTCTCCATTTGTTCTCATGACCGGGTGAAAAATGGTGTTACCTCAGCATCTGCTCTATAGAACCCAAGAGCAGACACTGATAAATGCGTCCACCACTTATGAGTTCACTGAAACATTTACGGTAGCACCTTCAGCACGCTTTTGCTTATGCCCATTGCAACTTAGAGAAGTTGGCTGAGGAGACGAAAACATACTATGACCGAAAGACCACAAAGAAGGAGTACGAGATAGGTGACAATGGTTACCTGTACAATTTTCATAAGGAGCCAGACCAAGGAGCGGAAGTTCATTCTGTTGTGGCATGGTGCCTTTGAAAGTTTAGATCAAATATCACCTGTTGTCTATAAGATCTTCATCCCAAAAGGAGAACAAAAAGAAGAAACATGGGTCCACATCAATCAGTTGAAAAGCTGTCATCCCAGACCAGCTTTTTGATTGATTGAGAGCCCAATGTGGGTCGAGCCGATGAAGATGAACCATCTGAAGAATGAAAGGGAAGAATGGAAAACCCAGGTGGAGACCAATATATGCATAAAGGAGTAAAGTAATAAACACCCATAAAGAAATGTATAAATAGGATTTGAACAGGTTTTGGTTGTATGAAAATTGTATAGTGTTGTTTTGTGTTTCAAATTTTATGTCCATGACATATGGTGTTGTATAAAATGCTTATCCTCTCCTTTTCTTCTTATCTACAGAATGACTAACTTCCTTCAATTTCCAGCCTGGGGAGGACCCTGGGAAAGGGGACCAAAGAAAGGATGGGGAGTACAATCCTTTCCCCCCAACCAAATACACAGATGGATGGAGGGCAGAGAGCCCACTCTTTCAGAAAGTAGAATGAGCAAAACATGCTGCGCGACACAAGGAAGAAGAAAAAAAACCTCTCCTATGCTCTTTCCTCCATGTGATCAGAAAAAAAGAGTCGGGGGTGGAGGGTATGTGGGGTTTAAATTCAGCCCCATGAGGAAATGAACACAAAGGTTGAACTAGGCCTCCATGCAGGGGTATCTGTGTGAATAAAAATAAATACCCATTGGAGCACATAGGCCTGTCCTACTTTTAAATTCAGTGAGCCTCATTACAAGTATGGCGGTAAGGTAACAATGGCACCGGTGTCACTACTGGCACCTTTGCTACCATACCACCATACTATGAGTTCTGCTCGCGGATGCCCTTGCAGCTACCAGGTTTTACCAGGTGGCCGTACCAGCACCCACGAGCAGAACTTTATGGTAGCAACGGTACCGTTAATAACGGCACTGTTGCTACCACCCTCCCCATTCCCATTGAGCCCTATGTGGATCAAATGGGAATGGGGAATAATGTTTACCGGTGCCCAGAAAAGGGAAATTACTGGGTCCAGCAAGGTCGTAATGACCCAGTAATTGCCTTTTTCTGGGCACCGAATAAAAATCAATACCGGCAGCAGCCTTGCCTGTACTACAGGCACAGCTACCGCCTGCTTTGTAATGAGGCCCAGTGACTGGGCCTAATCAATGGAGAAAAAAAATGCTTTCCTGATGGCAGCCACAGGGAATATTATATAATGGAGAGACATGTGGAGCTGCCAATTACAGCAGCCAAGAACAACAGCAAAAGGGCACATTGGGAACAAGCAAAGCTAAACAGCAACCTTTTTACATGGAAACTTCAACCCATTTAAATACTGTGTCTTTGAGAATTAAATGTGCAACAGTGACAGTTGAATATTTTGTTTGCAAGGATTAAAACTCCTTGCTAAAACAGAAGCTGTCTGCATGTGAAGGCAAATGTGCAGTACAAAGAGCTGAAAGGACCGCCCTGTACTTTTAGTTGTTCTTTCAAACAAAAAGGAAACAAAAATAAACCCTGCTATGCAGAGCAAGGGTAAGACACTAATTTCAAAATGCATGGCACACTGGCAGTGAGGACTAATATATTGACAAAAATGTTTAAAAGGTTTGACATGAAGAATATATGCCATAGTGTAAAGAAAATGCTCTGAAATCCCTCATGTCAGTTCACTTCAGCCTAAAGACCATGTGGTCTTTCCAGCACTCCACCCCATGACAAACATGTGTTCTGCTCTGGAAGGGTCTTCCCCTTTGAAGCCAATGCATATCAGGAATGTGGCCTGATTGGTAGGGGATAAGGCCGGCCTCGGTCAACCAAATGCAAAGAAAGATTCTTTTTAGATCGGTTTTGTGGTGGACCTCAGATAACAAAATGAAAGCTGTACCACCTGATACTTTGGCCAGTGCACACTAGGAATGTATAGCTCCAATATAACTATCTGCTGCCTCAGTCTTCAAGAACAAAGAGGATTGATGGATTCTTTTGTGGGGAAATGTAAACTTGAGCTCTGGGCGGGCTAAGCCGGTACCATATCATCTCCAGGCAAGTACAGCCTGCAATGGAGAATAGAAACTGAATTTTGATGATTTGATAATCGACAAATGTATTAGAATGGCAGGGGTCCTTTTTCTTTAATAAATCCGGAACCATGTTTACACTGAGCTCACTCACATGTCTTCGGAAAGCTACCAATGAGCAGGTTCTGGCCATGTAATTTCCATCCATATGATGTTGTGTGTGTATGTGATTCTGGAAAATCTGATTTTTGCCTCCTCAAAAATGTTAAAGATCTGAAAGTTGGGAGACTAATGGCATGCAAAGTGAGTGTGTGGATTATGAAGTTTCATTTTCCCAAATACATTTGTTTTGGTATAAAGGGCGAAAAAATCACAGCGTGCACCAGTAATGTCCTGCCGAAACCACAATCAGGTCCCCATGTCCGTCATGAGTAGCCGAATCAGAAAATATATATGTTAGTATGTTTATTTGCGAATCGTAAAGATTTGTCATGTAGATACTTTCTGAATGACAAAATTGCACAGTAGTTTAAATGGCAATTTTAGACCATGAATCCACTCCTCCCTTCATTTTCCATAATCTAAATGTCCACAGCCCAGGCCATATCGGCTGGACTGAGGAGGGTGAAGGGAAAAATCAATGTCCAATCAGCTGTGTGTGAAAATGGGTTAGCACCTCCTCGTATTGAAATCTTGATTGTGTCATATGTCCAATATAAGGCCAATGTGCTATGAGAGAGGGGACTGCCTAAAATAAAAAAAGAAGAAGTCTGCCAAAAACAACCAAAGGAGAGGTGCTAAACATCTTGAAGAATTGCCCAGAACCACACTGGGGTTGTTCTGAGACAGCTGCTTTACCTTGCCTAGTAGAAAGAGGCTGGGAAACCCACTACTGAATGGGCCCTGATTCTGAAGGATATCCAGTGACCCGATCTATGCTGTATCCCCATAGGAGCCTTGCTGTGTTTCCTGAATGCCCTCAAAACAAAGGTCCAATGTAAGTAGATTGATCCATTATAAACCAAAATGTGAGGGGAAATCTGTCTGCTTTAACCCATTCCTTTTCATTAGTGGGTTCTTATTCATTCATGGGAGGGGAGTACCCTTTAAGGTACCCTTAGCATATTAAACTAAAAATATGATTTAATTAATTCCCACATAGTCATCTATCAAGGGGTGAAGTTTTGTAAAAATTTGAAATTAACAAAGATCATTCCAGTGCATTTTAATTACTTTAGCCATTAATGTAAGTGTGTGATCCCATTGTGTCATGCCTGCGCCATTATTCATTTATCTACAGAAAACTCCTGGATCAACCGTTATTCACTATTTGGACTTTATTTCCCATTTGCAAGACTTTGGTGCTTTTTTATTTTTCCCAGAAAACTACACTTACCATAATGCACTTGGCTATAACCATCCATTCCTGGCTATTCCTATTTTTCTTCATCAGAACTACAATCCCCAGAAGCCCTAGGGATATGCTCTGCTTCCACCAGCTCAGGAACAGAGAGGGAGGTGGCCGATTGTCTGCAGGTGTGCTGAGCCAGGTGCAACCAATTAGCCTGCCTCTTGCTGGGCTGGGCAGTATAAAGGCTGCTGCCTGCGAGAGCTCAGTCTCTTGCATTGATAGTCCTTCCGGCACCTTATTGCTTCGAGCTACAAACTTTGTATGCTGTTTCCTGATTTCACCTGCTCTTTGTTCCAGTGCCCTGGTGGGCTCCTGCCTTGCAGCCTGCTACACCCTGCTGCCTACAGCCCTAGCCTTTTGGGCTCCCTGCCTCAGCCCTGCTCCTCTGGGTGTCCTGCCTTGCAGTCTGCTACACCCTGCTGCCTACAGCCCTAGCCTTTTGGGTTCCCTGCCTCAGCCCTGCTCTTCCAGGCTCCTGCCTTGCAGCTGATCACGCTCTGCTGCCTTCCAGCCTCCACCCTTGCCCTGCCGGGCTCTCCACATTGCAGCCGATCACGCTCTGCTGCCTTCCAGCCTCCGCCCTTGCCCTGCCAGGCTCCCTACATTGCAGCCGATCCCGCTCTGCTGCCTTCCAGCCTCTGCCCTTGCCCTGCCGGGCTCTCTACATTGCAGCCGATCACGCTCTACTACCTTCCAGCCTCCGCCCTTGCCCTGCCGGGCACTCCACATTGCCGCCGATCACGCTCTGCTGCCTTCCAGCCTCCGCCCTTGCCCTGCCGGGCTCTCCACATTGCAGCCGATCACGCTCTGCTGCCTTCCAGCCTCCGCCCTTGCCCTGCCGGGCTCTCCACATTTCAGCCGATCACGCTCTGCTGCCTTCCAGCCTCCGCCCTTGCCCTGCCGGGCTCTCTACATTACAGCCGATCACGCTCTGCTGCCTTCCAGCCTCCGCCCTTGCCCTGCCGGGCTTTCCACATTGCAGCCGATCACGCTCTGCTGCTTTCCAGCCTCAGCACTTGTCCTCTGGGCTCCCTGCTCTGCACCCTGCCTCACTTCGGCTGCCTACAGCCCTTGTCCTCTGGGCTCCCTGCTCGGCAGCCTGCCTCACTCCGGCTCCCTACAGCCCTTGTCCTCTGGGCTTCCTACTTTGTAGCTTATCACGCTCTGCTGCCTACTACCTACCTTTTTCTGCTGGGTTCTCGGCCTAGCAGCCCTCTACAGTCCTCTGCAAACCTTCTACGGTCAGCGGCCCTGCCCCTCAGGGCTCACTCCTTGCTGCCCGGCCCTTCTGGGTTTCTTGCCGTGCAGCTTGCTTTACTCTGCTGCCCTAAGCCCTTTCCCTCTGGGCTCTCTACCTTACAGCCCTGCTCCTGTGGGCGTGCTCATTGCTTTCCTGCTCCTCTGAGCTCTCAACCTTGTTCCTTACTGTCCTCTGCTATCCAATCCTGTTACACGACTTTCCCTTCATTTCCTTCTGCTAGTTTGCTATCAACCTCCTTTTCCTGGATTTGTCTGTAAGTATCTTCTCTTGTACTGTTTGTAGACCCTTTTGTACAGAGCTTGTCTGTTGGTTCCCATCAGTCAACCTCTGCCCCTTCCCTTGTCTCGTTTCTACATTACAGACACCCATAGCTGCTGTTCCAAGCCATGAGCAAACAGCGTGGGCCTCTGTTATAGCAAACTGTGCAGAAGGCTAGAGTATTTCCTAAGGTTCGTGGAATACTCTTTTCCTATATCTGCATACACCCCAAGAGGGAATTCATTCTGTACCTTTTTCCTTGCTACTCTTGCCTACTTTTCGTTCTCTTTCCTTTCTGCCGTGTGTGTACTTATCTGTCCACTTTATTTTGGCACAACCACCCAAACCCTTTCTGGGTGTCCTGTGCCACTCTTAATAGAGTGTCATCCCTGACATATTGGTCCATTCAAAACCTAACTTCCTTTAGCGAAAGGGGCCCCTTTCCCCAAAAACAAACACCCCAAAACCCTGCATTTCATTTGAATGTGCTTTTTGTCCTAAACAAATGTTCCCATGTATTCCCAAGTATTAACCCTGCATTTCATTTGGATCAGTTTGTGTAAAAACGGTTGTTCCTTTTGATTTCGTTGAATATTGTAAGTGCAGTAGAAAAGTAATTTGTTTTTTTTTCCAATCCAGTATTTTCGAGTGGTCTGTGTAATCCCATCCAGGACTGTACATACCAGGTGTGATGTGTGCTTAGAATTAACCTTGTAGTTTTTGCGATTGAAATCTTGTTAAGTAATACCATTACCACAAGTAAAACACCCGTTTGTAGAAGTTTATTCCGTTGGGCCACAGATAAGTATGCAATTGTCATTTTGTACGACTTTCATTAAGCCTATAATTCAAATAAAGACATATATTTTTCTGCACAACAGCCCGGTTCTTGGTTCATTGGTGGCACATGGGGAGAGATTTATGTGGCTCTATATGGGTGATTTATATGGCACACACTAAAAACGTAAACCAAGTGTTGTAGGACTCTGTGATTGGGGGGACTCCTGAGGTTAAGTGTGGTCTCAATATAACGGTACACGATAGATGAGCACATGATACACCAAAGGTATAGCAGGCAGTCCTTAACATTACATTTCATTGATTTGTTTTGAAGCATGATATTGTGGCAAATTGACTTCTGCCCTGCAGCAGTACAAGTAGAGGCTGAAACGCCCACTCAGCTCTCACACTTCTACAGACCAAGAACCAACACAATCATAAGGGTAAGATAGGCAAAGTTAAGAGAAATACCTCCTTTGCATTTTGTGGAAACATGGGCCGAGGGAAGGCTATACTTTCAAGAGTAATGAGTAATGAGTATGTGGCAATTCAAACAGAGAAGTATAACAGTCCAAAATACAGGAATCTCCAATCAAGGCTCTTTAACAATATATATTTCATCAAACACACCATGTACAATGATAACTAACTAAAAGACATTGGGCCTCATTACGGTCTGGCGGGTTGCCGCCAGACCCGTAAAGTATTACTGGCACCTGACTTCCCGGTAACACTGGGGTATTACAACCCTGGTGGCCACGAAGTCAGGCGCCGGTAATTCTGTTAATCCCCATTCTCATGGAGTCCAATAGGACAGCATGGGAGCAGGGACCACGGAAGCACCAGCACCGTTAATAACAGGCTGGTGCTTCCGTGACAGCTTGCCTATCATGGCCGCTGTGTCAGGCAGGGTCTGACCTGTCGGGCATATTGTCTCCAGCAGATAAACCCGTAGTATGCCGGTCTGGAAAACAACAGTGCCGGTAGGCTTACCAGCATCGTTGTTTCCGGCACACATGTGATGAGGCCCACTGTAAAAACCCACCCATGTAGAAAGAATAAAGAATAGGCAAGGATAGAGAAGATGCAGCACTCTGGTTTTGAGACAGGAGGAGAAAAGGCAATAAAGACCACAATGTTCAAAGGATGTGTTCTTGAGATTGCACAAGGTATTATAAGAGCTAAAAAGACTCCAGGGCCCAAGGATGGACCCTGGGGGCAGTTATTAGTCAATAATACCTTTGCAAATGTCTTAGTGGTTTGACAGCATTGAACAAGGCTTCTTGGTATCGCTCACGGGTTCTTTTAGGTGCAAAGGGGCGGCAATCGCAGTTGTCCAGCGGCAAGCTGTTGTCAAGTCGGGGGGGTTGTACAGAATGTATCTGTGGTATTGAATCATCATCTTAAGCTTTGTGATTGGGCGTTCACCAGGTTCAGTTCAGAGATCTAGGGTCATCAGTGTTTGAGCTGGTACCATGATGTGCAGGTGAGTCAATTGTTTGTGGGGGCTCGAACATCATGGTTCGGGAGACACCAGGGTCAAGTAGATTGACTTGTATAAGCGGTGATTACGAGTCTGGTGATTCGGACAGGATTCGATCAATGCAAGGCAGTAGTGCTTTATAGGTTCAAGCCAAGACAATGATGCACAGCAGTAGGTGCGGTGTGTACAGAGTCAAACAGGCAACAGCGGTTCAAATATGGCAGTGTCAAAGGGTCCTGATAGTTTGCTTGTCGTCAAACACGCTAAAATCACGGCTTGCAGGGCATCAACGTCAAACAGGGATCTTGCATGTTGTGGCTTCCAAGTGCTGTGAGTCCCACGATAGAGGCTGGAGGGCCAAAGTTAGTCCTTTCTGGGGCTCCCAAACATGGGGCAGGCTGGCACACACCTTTAGCGGTATCGCCTCACAGTAAGGTCTGAGAAAACAGGTGGCTCACAGAGATGCAGATTTGCTCCAGCTGCAGAGGTCACCCCAAAAGGTCCCTGGGGATGGTTAGGGGGACTGCTGCCTTGTAACACCTGCCTTTGCCTCGCAACTGGAGGACTCTGGGAAGTACTACTCTCCCAACATTGTCCAATGAAATCTTCTTTCAGGATTGGATTCCAAAGGATAATTCAAAGAATTGGTGCGAGACCCTTTATTTTGAAAGTGAAAGCCCACAGGTGATTGGACTAAAACTAGCCTGCTTTAGGGGTCCAATCCCTGCCCTTGAAAGGAGTGGACTTTACCTTTTTGACATCACACCCAAAGTGCTTTGTGCTACAGGAAGTGGAGGGGACAGGAAAGAAGAAGAGAAGCAGAGATAATTAACATCTCTCTCTGGCTTCACTAATACCGCCCTTCACTTCTCAATAGAATCAAAGGCCTTTAGCTATGCAGCACCCTGGTGTGAGGCCAAGCCCTAGGACAATGGGTGTGCACATTGATTCCTGTTCTCATGCCAGTTTCCTGTGCAGTGGCGGTTCCTGGGCGAAAGGGTGTTGCTGCCACTACAAAAGAGCAAAGAGAGGCAATCCCCACAAGGCTACTGTCCTGCCAGCGGGTAGGGCGAGTCTTGCCTGGACTGAATACACATAACACTTATATTTACCGTTTATCATTCCACCAGGAAAGAATCCTCTGAGTTATACATTTCTTGGAACAGGGGTGCATATCTTAAATGCAGCTCCTGCACGGCACGGCAGAGACTTGACCGTCACTGCAGCTGTCAAAGGGGCATCTGTGACCTCTGGGCCTGCTCTGTCCCACAGGTAGAGCAGGCACTGCAAATCAGGAAACTGATGCAGCAGGGCACACATATACACTATTCTATTGTCTTGGATCATGAAAGGGAAATCTAAAGAGCAAATGTCCCTTTCAGAGATGGAATGACATGCATCATTTTATTAATTAATACAAAATAAAAAAGCCATAGCTCCTACACCCTGGCCAGATGGCAATTCCTCACAGATATCAACACACCACTTATAATGTGGAGTAGTGTGCTTTTCACTTTGCAAATATGATCAATGAATTTGTCTAGCCACAGAGAACATTCAGCTGTGCCTCTAAAGAGCAAAACTGTGCTACTTAAAAGGGCTAGCGTTATCCCAGGACAAAGTAAAAAGTGTTGGGGGAAAGGACATTCCTTGGCCCATTCCTTTGGTACAGGTACTTATGCCCATGCCCTCACGTCGTCCGCCAGTGTTGCATCTCTCCTTTTATTGCATTGTCTTGCATTTTACATTGGATTCCTTTAGGAACTGGAATGCATTCAGTTTCCACTGAGAGCGGTTTTGCGGGCCCAGGGAAGCAAGAGAGCGGAGGATGAAGGGAACATGGCCGGCAGCATTTTGAATTATAAAAAAACATCTCGGTACTGATCCATGTCACAGTCCCTGACCGGGTTTCGTTTACTGTAACATTTGAAATAATGTCGGAGCAACACTTCCAAGTACCAAGATACACCCATTCCCTGAAAACGTGTAATGTAGTCTTTTATCCGTGTGTTGCAGACAAGCATAATCTTCTCCTGGGGAGTAAGCTCCTTGTTTCATTTTAAGTTCAGTTCATATTCCTCCAGGCATGCGCTCTTCATAATGAGCAGAAACTGAACAAAGAATCATTCGACAAGCCTAGAATTCTTTAAATAACGTTTGCAGTTTGCACCTAAGAAGCTGGGGTGATTGTTTTTGGCTTATTGTTTGGGGGTGAATTTCTTAGGTGCGATAACTTAAGATGCTATTTGTTACCATTATTTTAGGGTTCCTGCAGTATACAATCAGGAGTGTTTATAGAGAAGCATTGTGTAGGCATGGAAAATGCTTTGCTAAGCACTGCTGTAGCGGTATTAACTGCCCATTGATGGTAGCAAATACAAAATGGTGTGAGTACCTGGGCCTACAATAGCAGTGCCTGGTAAAAGCCTAATACTGATAAACAAGGCCAAACTGTTGGCTTTGCCAATGCTTATTTTTAATAAGACTTCAGTGAAGGACATGCATTGTGCTCATACATCGAGTGGCTGAAGGCAAACGTGGGTAAGACATTTTTATTACACCAATAGCTCGTTTACAGCTCCAATTAAGTCAATAACAGACAGCTGTTCGAATAAACACTGGCAGGGACTTTGATCACACAGTCTGATGGTAACGCTTGAAAAAGCTATCTCAAAAGATTCCAGGAAGATGTATTTTGGGTTGGGTGGGGCAGGACGTGGCTTAGAATTGCCATAGGGATTAGCATGGCCATGGGCAGACAATGGGTAGTTGAATTACCAAAATAACACCTGCAAGCTTTGTGTCCTTCCTCAAATGCCAATTCTCTCTAGCTGTACTCTAATGCAATCGTTTTGGCTTATATGTAGCACTTTAGCACCGCTTAAAAGGCAAAACTTAAAGTTGATACATGTGTCTGTGGCATGTGGTGTCACACTCTTGGTGGCAGCAACATGCAAAATATTGAAGATGCTGCGTCTGCGTGAATGTTACATATTTGCTATACTAACATACCCTCATAAAACCATATTTAACATTGTCTGTGAAAAAAGGTTTGTATGTTGATTTATACCACTCACCGCTGCCATGTTCATGGTCTCCATGTGCTCATGTGGCTCTGTAAGAAAAGTCGTTGGGGTTGGTTAGTTATCGAGAGAGGGATAGAATAGAGGTGATGCTCATCTGTTGATGCATGCAGAACAATGAAAAACTGCTGTGCATGCATGTGAGCTTTCTAGGTGTGCCTTATTATGAGCACTGGTCTTGTTCTGTCTAGTAGGGTGGCGTTCAGTGTCTGAGTTGTTTGTTGTCTGCAGATATTGGGTTTGTAGCATGATTAGAGAGGGGTGTGAAATTTCTGTGTTGTTGGTGGGTTATTTCATTAGCCATGAGGCGTGTGTAGTACATAGGAGGTGTGAGAATGTGGAAAAGAGAAGGGGGTGTTGGTTTCTGGTGATATCTGGGTGTTGAGCAGTTGTATTTCCGGTACTGCATTCTATATTGTTCCAGATTTGTTTTGGTCCAGGTGTATGGTTTGTAGATGTGTGCATCTGTGTTTATCTCGTTGAGTTGAATAGCCACGCTTTTAGTCATTTCCTGAATGTTGGGTGTGCTTCCGTCATTCTTATGTCCTTCATTATCAAGTTCCATCAGATTGGAGAAGACAGTTCCTCCACATTTCCTTTTCTCATAGCGTCTTGTTTCTATTTTCTTACTGGTTGATAGCAGGTGAATTTTCCTTGTAGAAAGATGGCTCCTTGTCCATGTAGGCATTTATGAGCAATGAAGAGGGTTTTGAAGTTTATGCATTGCTTTACTGATAGCCAGTGTAGATTTCTCAGAGCCTGTGTGATGTGGTCTCTTCTATTTAGTCTGAGGAGTAGACGTGTTGTGGTATTTTGGATGTGTTTTAGTTTTTTGTGAGGTGTTCTGCCATTTAAAGGTAGAGACTATTTGCGTAGTCTATTCTTGATAATACCAATGAGATGATTGCAAGGGTTCTATGTAGGAAGTTGAAGCAGGGGATGATCCCTCATATTAATAACAGGAGGTAGAAATATGCATTTGCTATTGCGTTCATTTGTGGTTCCAGAGAGTGGCTGCTGTACATGAGGATTCCCAGATTTGTATCACTGTCAATGTCTCCAAATGGGTTGCCATGCTTTGTGGCCAGGTTAAGCATGCCTGATTTGCATTGTCTTCTGGTGGGGAGATCAGTATTTCATTTTTTGTTGGATTTAGCTTAAGATTGTTGTTTGTCATCCAGGTGTTTGTGTCAGTGAGGCAATTGTCGAGGCTGTTGTGAGGGTCTCAGTTAAAGGTTATTTTGAAGATGAGTTGGATGTTGTCTGTGTAATTGTAAGCTGCCAGTCCATGGTTTTGGATGAGTTTCATTAAGGGGGTCATGCAGATGTTGAAGAGAAGCGGGCGAGGCTTGATCCTTCTAGTACACCGCAGGTGATATTTTTAGTGTTCGATGTAAAAGGCAGTAGGTGTGCTCTTTTGGTTCGGTTGGTAAGGAAAGATTTCAGCCATTGTAGTGCAGAGCTTTTAATGCCACATTCCAAGAGGCTCTTTTTTAGTGCTGTGTGTCTGATTGTGTGAGAGGTGGCTGATATGTCCAGTAGTATGAAGTCTGGTTGGGTACTGTTGTCCATGTTTATTTTTATGGTGTCCCATGTGGCGAGAAATGCTGATTCAGTTCCCATGGGTCTGAAGGCGACTTGGGATTGGTATTCCATGCTTTTTACATGATTGAATAATTCTTTGTAGATGTGGTTGGCTAGGAGTTTTTCTAGATATAGTAGATCTGATATGAGTCTGTAGTTAATAGGGCCTTCTGTATTACCTGTCTCATCTTTTGGGCTTTGATGTACACTGATTTGAATGATTTTGGTACTAATCGTGGGTTTAGGGACATATTTCTTAGCAGTCAGAAGTACAAGGCTGATGTTTTGTGGTTGAAAATCTTTTTGTAGATACCTGTGGGCATGGGTTGCTGGGCGTTCAGGCAAGTTGGTATCTTTTATTAGTTCATTGAAGCTTTCCTTACTTATAAGTTTGAATCAATTGAGTATTGTGGAGATTTCTGGCGTGCTCGGTTCTGGGAGGTTGTTTGTGTTACTGTGGCCTGCATCGATGGCTCATTGTATTGCTTCTATTTTTGCTCTTAGATGGGTGTGATGTTATCACATAGGGTTTGAGATGGTATAATGCAGTTTTTGCGAGAAGTTGGATTTTTTATTTTGAACATTTCTTTGTGCAGGTTTGTTGTCAATTGGATTCTTGCGGTGTAGTATATTTGTTTGGCTTTCAGGACCGCTGATTCGCAGATTTGAATGTCTCGTTGATTTGGTTTGTCTAGTTGGGTTTAGTGTTTCCTCCATCATTTTTACAGTTTGTTTATCTGCGTTCCATCAGTTCTTCTGTGAAGCATCTTGGTGTGATTTTCTTTGGAGTGGGTTTGAAGAGTTTTGGGGTGCTAATTGTTCTAGTGATCTGTGATCTAGGAGTGTAGCTTTTCTTCCACTGATCCTGTTATCATTCTATTAAGATGGGAGATGTTGGTTTTGGTAGACTCTGTTGCGTTGACCAGGTCAGATCTTGTCCAGGTTCTTTTGTTTTTCGCTGGGAGTTTTATGGTTGTGGGTATCATGCGGCTCTGGAATTTGATGGTGAATGGGATCATATGATGATTGATACTGGTTGGAAGATGGATGAGAGTCCATCTCTGCAGAAGATTGTATCTAAAGTGTGTCCAGCTCTATGGTTGGGACTGTTTCCTGTGCATTTGAAGTTAAGGGTTTCCAGTAAGGTGCTGAGGGAGTTTGCTGTGGTTTAATTTTCCCTTTCAAACCAGATGTTACAATTATGTTGTCAAGGTAGAGAGGTTGGCTATGGTGTCAATGTGATTTGTGGTGAAGTTGGTGTTGTAGTTGGGCGGCCTGTAGATCAGAAGGAACAGTAGAATGAAATGGTCATTGAGCTTGAGAATGACTACGAGTGATTTGCAGTCTTCTATGTCGGTTGAGGGGAGGGGTGTGGAGCAGATGTGATTTTTGTGTGTTTGGGCAATTCCTCCTCCTCTTCTTGTTTTCTCTTTTACACTGTATTAGTTTGTAGTTCTTGGGTATGGCTTTGTGGGTGTGATAGCCATGTCACTGTGAGGAAGAGCACGTCTATGCCTCCTTCGCTTACAGGGTAATAGATTTCTGTTTTGTGCTTTGCCATAGAACGTACATTGAGAAGGCTGCAGTGTAGCATGTGGGGAGTTGGTTTGTTCTTTGTTAAGTGTCATTTTTCGCATTTCTGTTGGGGTAGTGGCCGTCGGTTTTTGCATCTCTCTCTTGGCTGAGCCTTTTCTTTAGCTGGGTGCGTGGTTGAATCATCTGATCCATCGTTGAGGAGTTTCAATAAGTTGCATGATGGGTTTCTCTGTTCTGATTCATTCTAGGTGGGTGTTTGGTTGTTGTTCTGGTCCTTTTTACAATCTCTGGTTATGTTAGGGCTGTGTATGGTTTGGGATTCTAGCATAGCTCTGGCTCTTATAGGAGTCTTTCCGAAGCTGTTTTGGACGTTGCCAGATTCTGAATGTTGTAGTCGGTGGTTTCATTGTCTGATGGGATCCACTCTAGTATTTTTTGGGTCAATTGTTGTGGGTTGTTTTTTTTGCTTTATCGTGGGTTTGCAGGTGAAGAGGTGGCGAAAGATTTATGATGTCTTTGTTCTTGTCTTTGCCTGTATCTTAAATTCATTTAAGAGTAGGCAATGGTGATTTTGACGAGTTGCAAATTCTGATAGGTAGCTCCTGTTGTTGGATGGGGGTGTGGTTTCATTCAACTTGCTTGTTCTGTTTTCCATTCTTGTTTTCTTGTCCTTGTATCAGGGCATGCTTGTGGTTGTGGTGTTTTGTGAGAGTTGTGGGTCAGTGTTCTACTGTAGATCTGGTTGCGAGTTAAGATGTTTTTGTTGTAGGCTCCCTGGTTAGGAGGCTCTCTGATTGTTGATAGTTCCTGTTGGTTTTGATTGTGGCTGGTGAGCCATAGTGCTATGTTATGGTGTTATGTTATGTTATGTTAAAGGTATTTGTGTAAGCGCACATTCACCCAAAGGCATCTTGGCGCTGAAGGAGGTGAGAGACATGCTATTAGGAGGATAATTAGAAAAGCAGAGTTTTTAAATTCCGGCAAAAGACAAGGTGATCAGTGTTATCACGCAAGGGAAGAGGTGGAGTATTCCAGGCTTAAGCGGCAGCCACCGAAAAAGCACGGCTTCCCTTGCGGGCCCATCTGAAGCGAGGTACGGCCACCCGTCGGGCAGTTTGGGAGCGTAGAGTGCGTGCAGGAAGATACCGGGGGAACTTCACTTGTAGATATTCCGCTCCCACCCCATAGAAGGCCCGATGGACAACACACATGGATTTAAACATAATCCGCTGGGCAACAGGGAGCCAGTGTAATTGTCTCAGCAAGGGAGTCATATGGGCTGAATCTTGCAGCAGCATTTTGGAGTAGCTGCAGCCGCCTAGTAAGATAGGCAGGTTGCGCCAGATAGAGAGAATTACAGTAATCCAAAACACTGAGAATCAGGGCTCCCACCACCGGGGCCTAGTAGGCTGCTGGAATAAACGGGAGAACCTTCCGAAGCACCCAGATTTTGAAGTGGCCATATTTACAGACCGCGCCAACCTGCTCATCCATAGTCAGAGTGGCTGATAAACGTAATCATAAGACCCCAGTGACGATGGCCAAAAATCGGATGTCCAGTACAGCTGAGGAGTAGAGGTTCCAAAAACCAGGATCTCGGTCTTGCTACTATTAAGCTTAAGCCAGTTCTGAGTCATCCAGGTTCTGAGTTCCTCCAGGCATTTCTTGAGCCTGCTAGCTGTCTCAGATTTTGTCAGGTACAAACAGACCAGAATCTGGGTGTCGTCAGCGTAAGAGTAGAAATGAAACCCATGAGATTGAATAAGGCGCAGGAGATATCTTATGTAGATGTTGAACAGGATGGGGAACAATGCCGAGCCCTGGGGGACCCCACAGTAAAGGGGGGCCAGGCAACGAACAAAAGTGGGAAGAGAGACTGACTGAGACCGATCAGTAAGAAAAGCTCTAAACCAATTAAGAACCTGGCGGGAAATGCCAGCCTCCATAAGACGAGAGATAAGGAGAGAGATAAGGAGATAGTGTATTATAATTGTTAATGACATAGTTGTGGGGTGACTGGTCCTCACTGTGGTTTTAAGTTTTAAGTTTGTGGTGGGTTGCTTTGTAACAGGGGACTATGATTTGTCATTTGCTCCAGCGGGAAAGCTCTCTTGATTGATTGATTAATAGGTTATATATAATGCGCTTAATACCCAGAGATTTCTAAGCGCAGACCTGGGGACTGAACCTGTGTTGCTCCATGTTGTCTTGCTTCCAAGGCGAGCAGGTTGCTGCTGAGCTATCCTCTTCTTGGGGTGGATTCTTCCTTGGTGTTAGGAAACTGATTGGTGTGTGGTGGCATACAGTGGAGGGTGCCTTTGCTGTGGGTATAGGCAAGCTCTGTCACAGAGGTCTCATATTTGTCATTTGTTTCAGGGGCAGAAACACTCCTGGGGTGGCTTCTTTATGATTGCCACTCTGCCCATAAGATAAATCAGAAGTGAAGGAGGCATAGAACTTGACTGCAAAGCTTTGTGCCACACTTGGATTAACCAGTAAGCAACTTTGGAGCCATATTCCTTAAAAACTCCAAGTTAATCATATTGGAACTCACAACCTTAGAGGTTGGAAGATCTGTAATCCCTTTCAGAATATCATTAACAGTGATTGCGACACCCACAGTTTCTTGGCACCCAAAATTTCTTTGGCTTTCGCATCGGGTTCTGCCAATGTGGCCTCCCCAACAAAGAGCTGCATGGTATCTTGATCCGCCCTCCCCTGGATGCATACAGATTGACATAAAACGATTGAAATTCTTCAAGGAATAAATCAGGTTCCCGGACCAGAGTGCCATCCATCCTCCTGATCATAGGATGTCAGTTTGGCCCCTTTCACACCTCACCAACATGGCCACATACCTACCCGGTCTCCCTTCTTTGCCATATCTCCATGCCAATTGAGGTGTCACAAGAAACCGCACCTCTCTATCTGCCTCATCTCTGAAGTAATAAAGGGCTACCCTGATCGCTGTCAGCATTTCATCAGAAGGCTGATCTACATCCCCGGACTGTCGTTCCTTTAACTCAGATTCTAGATCCGCTAGGCTCCTCCAAATCGCCTTGAGCACCCCATTTCCCAGACAGATATAGAACCCCCTCAAGTAGACCTTGAACATTTCCCAGAGGATCCCAACAGAAGCGATTGAGCACTAGGGACATCATTTCACCAAAATGCCAGGAATAGCGGAATTGACATTATATGACCCTTGACCTCTGATGACATCAGAAGGTGTGATGTTCTTGACCCCACCCCAAGTGAGATCATCACAGGAAGTGATTGGAACACAACCGTTGGATGCGTCTAACAGCCTTGTTTCCAGGCGCTTTCATTTCAGCCAGATATAAGAACTGTGGCACAGAGGGATGTGTGATTTGTCCATGATCACACATTTGGGGAATGTCGTTTTTCAGATTCGACATGGGGCCTATGGCAAAACATACATAATTCAGTACTCGTAACAGAGTAACCAAAATCTCTAACGCAGGCTACAGCTAGCATATGACACATCTATAGATCAATGGACATATAACTACCTGTTATCTGTGGCATTGATGTGTTAAACAAGCCAAAAAAAAGCACTGACCTGTAGAAGTGTGCACTGTCTGTTTATCCTGGAGCAAAATGCTGGATATGCAAGGCCTGAAAATTAAATCATTGACCGGGATTTAGTATCAACAACATTCCCTGGTTATAAATTTATCTATGAGTCAGCTACCACTACGATTGAAGAAACCTATAGAGCGGGTGTAAGCTGAGACCTTCTGTCTCTGTGTGCATTAATCTTTAAGTTATGTGACAACCCGAACTCGGAAGGTCTGTCACTCACTCCTTTTACCATCCCTGCAGTCGTCTGACCTTTTCCTCTCTTCAGAAATTTCACCTTTCTGAAATCTAAATGCCCACCACTGGGAAGAGGATAGAGACATAGAGGCAAACTAAATGGCAGGAGATTTCAGTAGGGTCAGTCATACCCCCTGACACTCGCCAGCCCTGCCAGCCTTAGAGAAGCACTAGTCTGTCATTAAATTTCACAGTATAATCAAATGTCAGCACTCAAACGATGAGACTATGCAGCTTCTAAATGCCTCCATCTGGACCTGGCCCTTCAAAAGCCCCCATCCGGTCCTGACCTCCAGATTGACAAAGGCACCTGCATTCTCATTCAAGCTTAGGTGTACTTATCAGGCCATACCTGTTTTCCATCCGTTAGTCTGAATTAAACAATTAAATATGGCACAAAGGCAGCTTCTCAGGGGCAGCCTCACCTGTAGGATAGAAAGTGCTAGTGTCTCTGTGCCGCAGCAGATCAGAAAGGAACAATGGTCTGCCACAGCAACCTCTTTAAATCTGCCGGGCTTCCTGGGTATCCAGCGGCCAATCGGGGAAAGTGGGAGGTGGCATAAAGGTAGTGAGGGGAGGGAGAAAAGAACAAGGATGGGTGCAGGGGGAAAGCACTTGCAGTGCTAATTTCATACTTAAATATGCCAAGATAATGGTAGCGTGAATGCCCCTCTGATGAGGAGACAAATGTATGGAGCTCATTAAGTACCGCTGTAGCGCTTCAATGAAACAAAAATAATGGACATGACCTATATGAGAAAAAACTTGAGAATGGTGGAATTAAAACACCACTTATAAGGGTTGACTGGGTGGCACTGCAGCATCATATATGAACAGAGACTTCTTTTGCCTCATTACGTGGCCTCATTATGAGGAGAGCGGTAAGGGGTTAACGGCACCAGTAAAGGTGCGGGAGCCATTAACCCCTTACCGCCCCATTACGAGGCCTGCTCACGGGACCCGATCAGGATGCCTGGTTTTACCAGACGTCTGTAGCGGGTCCCGCGAGTGGCCCATCATGCTAACAACGGGCCCGTCCTTAACGGGCCCATTGTAAGCATGCTCCCCATTCCCATTGAGCCCTATGGGGATGGACCAGGTCCGGGTTCCCTGAATGGGGAAATACTGGACCCTCCAAGGTCGGAATTGCCCGGTATTTCCCAATGTCTTTTATTGCCTCCCTCTGTGCTGCTAAAGTGCCACCGATGAGTCAAAACTAGCAAATGAATAACAAATAAAGGCCATGGTCAAGTCTTTTAGTTAAATGGTTTTTACTTTGAAAATCTCAGCCACCCCATACCATATTGTGCAAGGGGACCCAACATTTGGTGTTACAACATTAATTCTACTGATTTGAATTTATGCAATCGTGTAGATAGAACTTGTATCTGTAGAAAGCACACATTTGTGGCAGTAGTTGTAGTGAAGGCTAAGCAACCTTCTTTGCATACCAATAGCACACATCACTTGCATTTCTCCTGTCACTGCAGCGAAGCAGCAATTATTTTCCCCTTACATTTTAATTCTAGGAAATGTTTCTGGTTAGAGAAGAGAACATAATACAAAAGATTGAGAAGTGGATGAGCACACCTATTTCCAAAATTGAAAATCACAATTAAAGTTAATGGGACTAAATCATAACAAGGAGGAATTTAAGATATGTTGAGGGTGGATGGGAGAGATCTATGACTCTGGCATCAAAATTCAATGCATAAATTACAAACCAACAAAGAGAAGAGAACATGCATGATGTATGAAGTGTTAGAGAGGAGGCAGAGAAAGGGAGGGGCAGTCACACGTTAGAGGCAAAAGAAAAATGTTAGCTTGAAGGCAGGTGAGAGGTAGTTTCAAAGAAAAACTCAGAGGCAAGTAGTTATGCTTTCAATTAGGCTTTGAAAATATAGATGTGGACTGTTTCTCGGATTTTAAGGGGAAGAACATTCCATGCAAGTGGAGCAAGAAGAGAGAAAAAGAAGAAGCAAGAGGAAGCTTAGGGAGGTTGAGTTCCCAAAATGGTAGTCAAGGAGGCAGAGCAGAGATTATGATAAGGCTTGTAGAGTTGGATAGAGGGGCAGAGGTACAGTGGCGCCTTACCAAGGATAGATTTGTGAACCAGGATAAGAGCTTTACATCTGTTCCTGCTTTTTCATTGTGTGCCATCCATCCTGGTTATGGTACAAGGAAGTAAGTGTGAAGTGAGAGGAAGTAGGTGTGAAGTGAGAGAGTTCAAAGTGTCCTGGTAGTGAAGTTAATGATCTTGTTGATCAGCATAATTGGGCAGACTAAATAGGGTGCTGGCACAGTTGTCCAGTTTTGAGAAGGCAAGAGTGTTTAACAGATGCTTCGATGTATGGATGTTTACTTGCAGTGGCATGGCATGTTTTACTGGCATTATGGGAAAAGACAAAATGATACATTTCTTACCCCTTGGTGGAACCGAAAGAATACATTGGGGCAGCCAGCAAGAACATGTTGTACGCTACCAAAACATTGTTTACAGGCATTATGGGCTAAATCGATGTAATTAATTCCTACATAAAAGAGCAACCAACAATATAACACACAACTCCTAAGCTGTTGGAAGTGACAGGACTGGCTATTAGATCGCTGTCAAAACAACTGAATAGCTTGCAATGGCTATTGAATAGCCATGGAACTTTCCATCTATGTTTTATTCACCCGGCAGCAATCTAGTTTGGCCTCATGCAGTATTTGTGGTGTCAAAATCTAAAAACGAGAAGGGAAAGCCTGTTTAATTAGAGCACTATAAAAAGCTCACGTGGTGTGAATAATGGGCTAATAACTCATTTGTTGTGGGATATCCCCCCTCATTACAGGGGATATCTAAATGGCCATGGGAGCACCCATGGCCTTTAAGGTCGACCAGTTTCGATGGTATGGGGGAATTCAAATCATCATCTTCAGGACCATCGATTATATACAGCAATAGGTCTGTGTTCCAAACTTGCCTGGGGGTAAAGGCAAACGATGGACAGGCTGCTCCGTCTCCTGTGGGGGAGACAAAAACAAATGCGAGAGAGCGGGGAGTAAGTCAACCCATTTCTCACTAGGACACAACAACCAGATTAGGCCAATCAGGTGAAAACACATTGTTTATGCATGCATGAATCAATAGAAGTGGGAAGACCAAATATTCATGGCCACTGGTTGTGTGGCAGTGCACCGGTTCTAACACTCCAAGGTCAAGGACAAGTGAGGAAAAGTGAAGGGGCAAGTCCGTAAAGCTGTGAAAATCTAGAGGAGATATCATTATGTAACTGCTATCTGGCATGCATCCCAAACCCAAATTGTGATGCATGTTATTGTATTGTGGATCAAGAAGTGCCTATAAATGAAAGGGAATTAGGACCCACCTGCATGGATGCAGTATACAGGATGGGAATGTTTTTAACAAAAATGCATGTGTTACTGCTTTATCCTTGAGTAATACTGCTGTAAAGTAAAGCAGAAAAAGCACAAAGATAGTCAGCAAAAACTGCATTCCTAATATCACTGGCGGCAGGGAGCACACGTATTACTGCACTCATGTAAGCCTTTGTGCCATAACGGGCTTACCTCTTTAGTGAGTCAGAGGAACGTGTGCCAGCCGTCCGATGGGGAGAGAAGACGCGATTATCCACTGGGAGCGCGTAGACCAAGGAATAACTACTTTCTGGTTACGCGACGTAGTAGGTAGGGCTAGCAAAGTAAACACCACGGCAGATCGGAATGGCATGTGGAATGGGCAGCCATTGCCGATGTGGAACTCGGGAGCGGGAGGGGGGTAAAGGATAGAGAGAAGGCGGGGGGCGAGAGGGTCAATCAAAATGAGTAAATGAAAAAAAGAAAGTTTTGGAAAAAATTGGAAAAAGTTTTTTCGATTTCTTTTTTTTCATGTTTGTAAAATGATTGAGGGAAATAGAACTGGAAATTGGAACTGAATGGAAATGGCAAGTGGACAATAAATAAACAATAAGGTGAATGCCGGCAGAGCAAAACAGAGCACCGAAAAAGGTAAGAAATGGTGCTGATCACAAATCTCCTACAGGGCAACATTAGAAAGCCTGCTGCCACACAAGGGACTCAGTTATGAAGCAGCTCGCATGTTGTACTAAAGTATGTGGGGCCACTGATGTAGATGTGTCGGTGGTCCAAAATAAAAGCAGAGGGGCCATAGATGTAGTGTATTTCGCCAAAGCCAATGCATGTGAACCTAGAAGACATATGTTATCAAGGGGCAAGTCATATTGGTGTATGCATGAACCCCGGACCCAAACAAAGGATTCAGCATCTCATTACCGCCAATTCTTGCTGTTTAATACATTCGTTGAGTCCTTTGTGGCAAGTATCCAATTTAAAAATCCACTTCTGTTCTACATGAACAGGATATCGTGAACATGACCACCTCGTATGTGTGGTTTAACATTTTCCAAGATGGTGCATTTGAATGTTTCTGCTGTATGCCCTTCAGCTAGTACATGTGGAACAAGGGGTGAAGTTACTTTCCCTGTTCTGATACAGGACCGATGTTCAATCATCCGTGTTTTGACTGCTTGAACTGTCATTCCTATATACTTCAACCCACATGAGCAAGTAATCATGTATATGACGCCTTTACTATTGCAGTTGGTAACATGTTTTTGTACCCAGGGTGTGTGTCAGACTAAATCGATAGCAAAGAAGGACGTTATAACTTCCAGTACCTCACTCCGGTACACAACATCCAATAGAGCCTGACCTTTAAAACACCAGTGGGGTCTAGTAATAACAAGGTTCTCCATTTGCACCTGCCACAAAATTGGCGAGTGATCAGACAACATTATCAGCAGCATAGAGGAACAGCTTGTTTTGTTAATATGGTCTGGTCCCACCATTATATAATCTATATGGGATCTCATGTCATGAACTGAGGAATAAAAGGAAAAGTCCCTATCATTGGGCTGTAATGGTGTTCAAAGATCAAACAGTCCAAGATCTTCCAGCCCCCCATGTATTGCTTTGGCTGCCGAGGACAGTGGCTTGGTACCAGGTGTTTATCTGTCCCATTGCCCATGTAGGTATTGTGTTAAAATCTCCTGCAACAATAAGTTGAGCATGGGAATATGCTAAGCATTTAACCCAAAGGGATTCGTAAAACCCTGGATCATCAATATTCAGACCATACATGTTAAAAAAAAGTAACTAGCTGCCGGGCCACAGTCCCCGATACAAGTACGTATCTTACTTCAGGGTCACTTTTGTGATGAAGTTGCCTGATCCCTAATGACTTATAAATAATGATCAATACGCTACGTGAATAAGAAGAATAAGAGGTACAAAACCGAGTACCTGCCCATGACTTAGCAAACACCTCATTCATCCTCCCCAGGAAATGTGTTTCCTGAAGTAAAAGAATCTTGGCTCCATGTCACTCCTCATGTGCCAAGATTTATTTTATGTTTCGGTGTGATTTTTCAGACCCTGCATGTTCCAACTAAAGAGGGTGCATGACTCCTGCATCAGTTTCTTAGTCACCATCGACCCACCTCATGTATGTCTTCCCCAAGCACAACTGGACTTGCAAATTTGATTGTGTACTACCTGCAGAGTACAATGCAATGTGAACCATTTTTTTACAAAAAAAACAAAGTCCAACCACTTTTTTGCCACCTCCTCTGCCACCGCCGACCCCCAACCCCCAACCAGCAGTGAACTCCCAACCCTACCACGGTGACCCACTTTCCCCCTCCCCAACCCAGCAGTAAAAGCCCAATTATTCCCAACACAAACCAATCTTGATCAGTGAAAGTGGATAACAATCCAGAGATACCATGTGCACCACCCACTCACCCCCACAACCAGGAGGGGAGGCTGCACCCGGGCTCAACACTAAATCCAGACTGGACTGATTCATTACATGCTTGAACACAGCAAAATATCAGCCCTCAGAGCATAGATATTGAAGAGAACAAAAACAATCCTGGCCATAAATCACAATTGCAATTTTGTACATTGACAATAAAGAAAGCAGTGCAGGGCCACAGCCCGAAGAAACAATGAGACTTCAAGCGCCCTGACTTGAGTAACTCGACTGCAGCAGCATCACTTGGGCAAAGTTTACAGAAACTGGTTCGCCTTCGCCAGGTCCGTAAAAAAGTGGGTTTTATCCTTGTGAATCACTCTTAGCCTGGATGGATATAACATTGCATATTGGAGACCTCTCTCCCGAAGATAGTGATTCACAGCTGCAAACGATACACAGGCTTTCTGTACTGAAGGGGTGAAATCTGAATAGAAAGAGACTCTGGACCCTTGATATTGAAAATCCCCCAAATCACGGGCCTTCCAGAGTATAATGTCTCTGTCCTGATAGTTCAAGAAGCGAGCGATCACTGGGCGTGGACTCTGGCCAGGTTTAGGTGCTACTGGTGACATTTGACGCGCACGCTTAATCAAAAACTGTGGGGAAAGTGGCGGATCTACCAAAACATCCTTAATGAAACGTTCTATAAAGACGTGCATGTTCTTCACCTCAAGTTGTAAAGTGCGAAGGGACCGGCCTGCCTCCTGCAAAATGTCCTTCAATGCCCCAATACACTGCTCCACCTCGCAGATCCTAGCACTCTCTTTTTCGATCCTATACTGCATGAGGTCCATCTTAAACACTATGTTGTCCAGTGTGTTATTCACAGAATTAAATAGAGCCTGCATCTGGTATAGAACAGTTCCCATGTCTGTGCCCTGACTGTGGAACACAGCTTCCTCCTCGCGGATGATAAGGCTGCCCTCTACTGCCATATCAACTTCTTTACCACTAGCTGGAACACAGCCCCACAGATTTCCTCTTAGTCAAGGGATTTGGTTGTGAGAAGGAGAGCTCTGTCAGATTTTGTATTCCCTTTCGCCACGTGACCTGCCAGACGAGGCTATTAGTGGGTCAATAATTATCATAGATGAAGTGGGGCAAGTGACAGTGAGTCCAGAGTCCAGCCTGGGACAACCCTGCTAGCTCATTGCTCACTTGTGCATTTTAAAAGGAAGAGCTGTTAAAGTCCCCTTTATAAAATGCACAGTGCAGGGGTCTAGCGCACACCATAATGTTCCTCTCATCGTACTTTCCCAAGGGCCCCAGGCTTCACAGTTCCAAAATGGCTGCAGCCCCTCTTCAAACTTCCAATCTATGTCGAACCACCATTTATCCAGCGCTTGATCCCTTGCATAATCTCAGTACCTCCAGCCAATTGAATCCTGTTGCTCTGTATAACCATAGGCCTCCTGCGAGGCTGCAGTCCTTTGCCCCTGACCCGAGCTCAAATATCACCACCGGGGCGCCATTCCCCACCATCTCAGCCGATCCGTCATTGGCCGCCTCACATAAACAACAACCTAGGGTATGCTCACTGACTACCACTGATGTTCGTGCCGAGTCTCCCCACTTCTCTATCATTCAGGGGGCTCTGGCACTCTCTCCTCAGCGGCGGCCGTGCCCTGCACCGAGCTTCTCTGTCTGGTTCCACTGCCTGATTTGCTCTGCACACTGCAGCTCTCAGCCACGGGCCTTCAGCTTGCTCGTCAGGGCCCATGCTTGGAAGCCACTCCTCTGCGCCCCCTTAGCCACTGTTGCAATGGACCACCAACATCTCCTCAAACTATGGGGCAATTAGATCATTAGCCTCAGGTTGTGCATGGTCAGAAGCCCGGGTGCCAGCCCCCATCAACCCCTGATGGAATGTAGCTGAGCATATTGTGCCCATCTTTGCTGGCGCCCCCCTACCGTTTCCCGAAAGGGGAGACAGTTAGGAAGGAAAAGGGCAGGAGTGTATTGAATGGCAAAGGTAACATATCAAGTCTTATGGGGATTTCTATTAAGCATGTTTGCCAGAGGCAAATCACTTCACCTTGTTCTAAGATGATGTGCTAATCTATATTTATTTATTCATTTTGGCATTTGTATAGCGTTCTGAACCCGGAGGCATCTAGGCACTTTAAGTTTAAGAAAGTGGTTACAGCAGAACCAAAGTGCAGTCGTGTTCAGGTAAGCAGCTTGGAAAGCCTAACCTCATGTTGCAAGGCAGCTACATCAAAGCATGCAGTTACATAGTGAAAAGTCCAGGTACATGTAATGGAAAGCCTAACCTCATGTTCCAAGGTTGCTGCATCAGAGCATGCAGTTGCATAATGAAAAGTTCAGGTACATGTCATGGAAAGCCTAACCTCAAGTTACAAGGAGGCTACATCAAAGCATGCATACATAATGATAAGTCTGGGTACATATATCGCAAAGCCTAACCTCATGTTACAAGGCGGCTACAATCAAAGCATGCAGTTGCATAATGAAAGTCCAGGTACACACAATGGAAAGCCTAACCTCATGTTACAAGTCAGCTACATCAAAACATGCAGTTACATAATGAAAGTCCAGGTACACATAATGGAAAGCCTAACCTCATGTTACAAGGCAGCTACATCAAAGCATGCAATTACATAATGAAAGTCCAGGTACACATAATGGAAATCCTAACCTCATATAACAAGGCGGCTACATCAAAGAATGCAGTTACATAATGAAAAGACTAGGCAATCTTGATCAGGTATTTTATTTTTCAGCCCTGCAATGATATAATATGATATAAGGTACGATGATATAAGGGTACGGTCATGGTAGCCCCCGGCTATAGGCAAGAGATACTTTAAAAGGGAGGAAGGGTTGGCATGAATTATAAGATGTCAATCAATGTTGTGCCCGGTGGGTTCTGAATTGTCCACTATTCTTTTCCCTTGTCGAGGTTCTATGTTCAACCAGCACTGTTTGGGCTAGAATGTACAGGTCTACTGTTGCCCATTAACACAAGCCTGTGGGCTTCTTGATATAATCTTAGGCCCACTTGGAGACCTTTCAAGGGTAATCTTAAATCCATAGTAAGTAACCCTACCACCAACTCTTTATCTCTTAGTGTAACCTTAGGTTTAGCTATCCCTGGGACAATAAAATCCAGTATTCTCTGAACCGTCACAATGTCATCCGTAATCACTGACAAACACCACCTATTGTGACAAAGCCAGTGTGTGATCTTATTAACCAAGAAATCCTGCCTTTGCAGAACATACATGCCTGTGACATTTCTTTTTCAGTGACTAAGATAAAGAAAACCATAGATTTGGTTGGAGGCAGATTTTCATTCTGTGACAGTAACTTAGTATGCAACAGGCATGCCATCCAGCCATCACCTCTTTTGCTCTGCTTTAGTCACCCCAAGTGGGACGGGTATGCCCAGACGTGTGACCCATGCTTGCTGGGCTTTTAGACCCAAGCTACTCCTCACTGATGATGCCGGCACATGTCTGAGGATGCTTGTGGTCTCGTGGCGAAGGGATGTGACCTAGCAGTTTGGGCTGGCATGCCCCTTTTCAGGTGAGACAAAACCTGAAATGCATATCATTATTTCAATAAATATGGTCTTTCCCCTTTTGGTAATGGATTGGCAGGTGAAGAACGATGGTCTGGAGGGCTGCCCAGAGCAATGCTAGAGGACACGTTTAATTCTAAACCTTCCAGCCATCACCTCTTTTGTTTTGCTTTAGTCACCTCAAGTGAAACGGGTATGCCCAGACGTGGGTACCATGCCTGCTTGGTCTAGAGACCCAATCTACTCCTCACTGATGATTGCCAATGAGGCTGACATTTGTCTGGGGATGCTTGTGGTCTCATGCAGATGGGATGTGACCTAACAGTTTGGGCTGGATTGCCCCTTTTGCGGATGGACCAAGCCTAATATGCGTATGGTCTTCCCCTTTTCTGTAATGGCTTAGCAGGTGACGAATGATGGTCTGGAGGGTAGCCCATGGCGAAGCCAGAGGTTAGGGTTAATTCTAAACCTTCCAGCCATCACCTCTTTTGTTTATGCCATCTTTTTGTGACACAGAAGCAAACTGACCATCTTAACTACCAGCTTGTCGGGAGCTCTTAAATGTACCATGGGAGAAAAAGGTAAAGCAGATGCTTCATACAGGGATACCAGAAATGTGGGTGGGTGTTTGATATGCTAAATTATTACAGAAACTGTGTGGTGCTAGAAGAAAAAGGTCCCCTAGCATACAGAGCTAAAAGAAAATGAATCAAAAATAATGTCCAACCGAACATTAATGGCATCTTCTCGCACTCGATTTGAGAAATAGACCTCTGCACAAACAAATGAATGAAGTTGTTATGGTAATCTTTCTTTATACAAAAATTACTATTATTTGAAATAAACGTTAAATGCCCAGCGAGTAATATGCATAACATTAATATGTTCTTGTACTTTAAAGGCTTGTATTGATCCCAATAATTGGTAGATTAATTACCCTAAGGAAAAGATCATTCAACATATCAATATTTACATATTATACATACACATTAACAACATCATTCAACTTTGAAAGACTCTATTTGATAGAATGTGTATCTCATTTTACAATACTGTCATAACTCAGAGTTTCGGGTCCCTCGTGCATCCTTCTTCAGGAAAATCTCAACCAGGTCTTTTTCTTTATCAGTTATTTAAGAAGGAGGTAAAATACTTTTTAAACATCTTCATGTTGGCCACCCTAAAACACGTATCTGTTCTAGTTAATTCTTTATTACATCACTCTCACGTCAATAAGCTGTTCCAAAGTTAATTCTCCAGAACCTGTATTATGAGTCAATCACTCGTATCTCCTGTCTTTTTTGTCAGATCTCGTCAATATAAACAAACCTACTGTTGATATTGTCATTGAATTGTGTGTTATAGGTCCCAGTTCCATGTTTTAGTGTTACCGACCAACATAGGTTCCTCTAAATGGCACAGACGCTGCATTAATGGGAAAGTCTCTTTGTAGCCAACACCATTAGCAGTCCTCCACTGAACCCTGCTAACCGTTCCCAGTAAAGTAATGTTTTAAAAATATACATTTATTTGCTAAATATGTTTAGATGTCTGCACTCATTATTCTGACTCTTCTTGCTTCTCAATATTTTGACGGGTCACTAGTAAACAGTCGTTAAGATTAAACAGGTAAAGGGAAAACACTTTATAACGATGATTACTGCAAAGAATCTTTACAAAATAGACTATGTTTGGCATACAGCGAAAGTCTTCCTAATTTGGCAGGACCGTTGCTCAGCATCTAGCAGAAGATGAACCATGGTGTGTAACCTGCTTAGTGATCCGCCATTTTATAGTAGAGCTAAAGGATGCAGCTTTGCCTCTGCTTCCTTTTCACCAGAGATCACGGCGGGACTCTAATTGTCTCCCTGGGCTACCTTTTTTTTGGAGGCACAAAAAACATAAACAAATGAATCTGGATATATGTCCCTAAAAATATTACCTCAAAAACAGATGTCTGGTGATAATGTTTAAGTTACTTCATGTGGTCACTGCACAGAATTATTTATAACCTGCTGTAGAAAAGGAAATAGCACATACACAAATGGCCTCTTAAGAGCTGTGCGATCATACAAAATAAAATGTAATTTTCAGTTTTTCAAGATGTACAGTTGGGTCCAGTGGAAATAATTGCATCAAATTAACTTTTAAAAAAATAATGTCATTGATGAGCAGACTGGAATGATAAGGAATGATTATTTTGCATGAAAATACAAATACCGATGATAAGGTCAGCTGGTCAGATAGCACAGCAGTAGGGTGCTTGCTTTGACATCCATGACACAGGTTCAAATACTGGCAGGGCCAAACTCAGCCTTTAATCCTTCCGAGGTCGATAAAAGAGCACCACACACGTAGGTAATAATAAGCAGCGCATAGATGCCTGAGGTTTCGTAGCGCTATATACATGCTTAATTATTGCTGACACAAATCCTTGATCATGGTACTGTGCAAAGTGTATTTTTGCTTTGCAAAGTCACTTTGTACTGCAAAAATGACTATGTGCTGACTTTGCCCAGACTTTGCACTGCAAAAATACACTTTGCACAGTTCCATGAATCAGGGTTTGTGTCGGCAGTGCCAAGTCACTTTTCAGTAGTTCAAATTCACTTTGAACCGGGCAAATGTTCCATGAATCGGGCCCTAAGTATTTTGAATTATCCCCAACATCTTTATAATGAAAATACGAATTAAAACAACATAGAATGAAAAATGAAATGTTCTGCATTGAATACAATATAACTACTGTACTGCCTCCATAAACTGCAGGGTGGCATTCTCGCAAGCTGCCAGAGAGAACGGAGTCTCCAAATTATTAGTTTGAAAGAGCAAACCCCTTAACACTAGGCTGTGGCTGGTTGATTGCTTCTATTCATTTGGAAATGTCATGCTCACATTTTGAAAGAGGTCAAAATAACTACTTCCATTTTTTACAATTATAGATTGGTGTTTATTTTAGAGAAGCAGTTAACTTTTACTTTAATGAATTCAGAAAGTCAGACTGTTTTTTACTGGTATAGATTAAAAACGGAATGCCACATAGTGTAACAGAAAATGTATGCTTTTGCTGGTAATATGTTCACCCACGAAATACTGTTTATTGTTTAAAGAATTAATGAATCCCATCAATAAAAAAACCCACAAATGTGTTCATTGTTATGAAAAGTAAAATATGATATGTTATATTGCTTGATACATGCATAATGCACACTGATTCATGTACAGCACTGACCCTAGCAATGGCGATATAATCAAAGCTGTTCCCCCTGTGCAAGGCTACATGGTGTTTGCCAATCTGGAGCCACCGTTTGGTATTACAGAAGTGGTTGCATCTACACATCTTTAATACTGAATGTGTACCACCTATTGCGCTGGGCATGAATGCACCCTCAGACTTCAACCTCCAAAGTGTAGCCCTGGTCGGTTTCTGAAAGGATATGAGGTTACGACCACTGTCACTGTGGCAGTAGGTAGACTGGCTGTTTGCATCCAAACACAACTTCATCTTTGAGTGATCTGGGTGCCCCAAAACAGTGGGGTACCCCATTAATGGTCTGGGGGCAGGGTCGGTGCAAGCACTACGCAAACTACGGCAGCAGCCTATGGTGCTGGCCACCAGGGGTTGCCAAAGAGCATGCTTTCCCCTCAGCTTTCACGAATTACAAAAGATATGTAAAGCAATCTGTATTAAAGTACCTGCATAATGTCTTCCTGCAATAAGGAGGTGCCCTGGTGTGAATCACAGTGCTCACGTTTCTAGGAGTCTCTAACACGGCAGTGGAAGTAGGGCCATTGCCTATTGACATATGTTTTTTAGCAGCACAATACATTGTCTGTCTCAAATACAAGCATAGTGGCCTAGCAGGAAGACATGCTGATAAGATATTGTAGTCCAAACAGGGCACTCGCACCAGGAAAGTCAAGAGTTATGGTATGTCCCAACTGGAACTTCGGGGGGCAAAGCATGGGCTAGGCGCAGTACACCTCACAGGTAGAAGGAGGGAGATGGGGTGGCTGTGGGGGCTGTAAAGACTGGAGGGGGGTATCTGTACTCCTATATGGCATAGTAGAAGAATAGAGCACCCCAGCCATGGTTCTCTATAGGTTAGCTATGGATGAGTAACTAAGGGTTATGCTCTCAGGAGGAGATGCGGGCTGGTTCTTAAGTACAGTGTAGTGCCCAAGCACCACAAAGGAATGTCTACACACTATGTTATGTGCTAACACAGTTCTTTATATAAAAATAAGGTTCAAGATATGTACATCAATTTATAACCTACTTTGTACTTTTTGTACTTTTGCACTTTGTACTTCTAATATGGCAAATATATAAAATGTCTATGTGGTACCACACCTAGCTATTGACTCCTTAAAAATGCATCAACTGCTGGCAGTTATAATGGCATACAAATCATACAGCAATGGGTAACATCATAGATCATGGGACGGAAGGCAAGTTAAGTTAAACAATGGCAGAATGTTTTCCACCTCTACCAAGGAACAATTGTGAGTGAGGATCCGCCCACCTGGGCAACCTGTAATAAAGAGTATGAACAAGCCCAGTCCATTAATGTTTAAATAGCTGTGTTTCCTGGTTAAAATGTTCAACTATCCCAATGTACCTGCAATAGAAGAGTTTCTTCAACAGTTCAGTGATGGATCCCTTGAGAGTGGACTCCCTTTAAAGCAGGAGCCACAGGGTGTTGAGATTCCTCGAAGAAATATGAACACTTGTGTCGAGACAGCAGCTTTGACCTTGGCGGTGCTCTTCGACGATCTATTGTGGAAGTCCTGGGAAGATGAGGCATGCGGTGCACCTCGCTGCAAAGAGTTTGGTGCCGCAAAGAGGACTCAGTGATGAACGTAGGCCCAGCAGCGGGATCCGGATAGCTTCGGTGATCGGGACTTGACCACGGGCTGGACTTCAGGTGGTGGGAGACTCTTTAGCGTCTTCGTGGACTTCGGGTGGTGGGAAACCCACCGGCGGATATTCCTCAGCCTTCGACAACCTCGACTTTCATCCGGCGGGTAAAAGCGTTTGACGGTGAAGGCAAAGGAGCCCTTCACTCAAATGTCCCTCTGCAAATATAGAGTGATGCGGCTCTGGTTGTCGAGCAGCACAGTGTCAAGATGTCCCCGCTTCTGGGAAACATGACTCAACTGGCTTCCAGGGGCTACAGAAATGTTCCGGACCCCAGTCGACAACAATGGACTTCGATGGCCTCCATGTCCTAGTTCTTTACTTCAAGATTATCAGTGAACCCCGTCTCTGGTCAACATCCTTTCAGGACTGGCTTCTATCCAGCTACCTCAATGAAGATCAGCTTTTGCATGATGTTCCCTCGTAGCTCGGGGAGAGGTCTCTTAGCCAGGTCCTCTCTAGGATCAGTCCTCGACAGCTTTTAGATTTTGTTGAAGGAAAGCAGCAGAAATTCTTCTTCTTCCAGCTGGGCTTCAAGGATAAGCAGCTTCAAGTTTCAACTTCAGCTTTTGAACACATTGGGAAGTGGGAGGTCCCCACATATACACATCTGTCCCTCATTCACTCTGCTGAGCCAAGACCAGTCAGCCAATCAGACAGAAGGGCATTCATGCAGGCAGACAGCCAATCAAGCTCACAGGCATTCAGACTATTCATATCCATCCAGCTACCCATAACAAGAAATGTCGAATGGGGCAAGCACCCGGCCTCTCAGCACACCACACTGCATTCATGTGCGTTTCAAACTGGGCTGTCTCATTCATTATGTCACACACACACAGAAACCGGACACCATTCACATAGAATGCATATTGGTCACACACTCTATTCACCTAGGTCCCACCCCAAGGGTGTGCCCACAACATACAGTCACTGGGAAGGCTCCAGCCAGTCTGGATTGGACTTCCCCTCAATACCATATATGGTTCTTCCAACCACCAGCCAGTCAGGGGAAGGGTCAGAGTCTGGGCTTCACAGGACTTTGGGGGAAACAAGGTAGCAGGCAATAGAAAGCAAGAGGCCTGAGGGGCCATCTTGTCTCCCCTCAGGAATCCACTGATTCCTATGGCAGGGCTGGGTATCCCAAAATGGAGGATACTCAGAGCACCTGTCAAATTCAGCATGGAGCTGCCACCAGCCCCAATCCTGCTCTCTGGGCCACACCCAGGTGCCCACAAACATACACTAGGGGTACAGAGCTGCACCCCCACCCATGGGTGCCATAAGGGTATCCCAAGGGTCTCTGTACATGACAACCAAAAGGAGGAAAACATGAACTGCCAAGAGTCCCAACTGGACTCCTGTGCAGAAAAAAGCACAGAACACGCATGATAAGGGAGTACAAGACAAGGACATGGAGGCCCTGTCCCTCCAATGCATTTCCAGCATCACAGAGCTTCATGCAAGGTCATCAAAAAGGAGTTAAAGGATGTTATTCACATCTCAGAAAATGTCAAAGTGTGCTGTGCTTGCAGCACATTTCCTCTGAAACAGCCTGATAGATACCACTTTTTAGGCAATCCTGAAGGGCTGACTCTGAGCACTGACCTTCACAATTGACTTGTTTCAGCCTCTGCTCTCAAGTGGAAGTAATGCATATTTATTCCTGCAAAATCAAAATAACTTCATGAATAAATAGACTATATTTTTGGCACACACGCTATTTGAAAGTTGCATTTCTTTATATCTTGTAAAATTTACAGCTGCAAACAATATCTAGCATTTCTTGGGAAGTTAACAAAAAAGCCCAATTAATTTGCAATTTTCTGTGCTTACGTTCAAAGCAGTACTGATCCGTACTTGTCAAGCATAGCTGTCTTTGCCAGTATAGTTATATCCTATGCAGGTTATATATGCACGCTACACATGCTGCCTGAAACGATAAATGTGTAGCACTTAATCTGTCAGTTTTATGTAGGTCTTCTGATGTTGAAATTCTGGTCAAACTTTAATCTTACTATGAAAGGTATTAAACAAATCAAACAATTTGGAGGGACATACTTATAATTTGATGATGTTAAAAAAGGTCTGACCTTCCAAATTGATGGCACTTAAAAAATCAGGACAGGAGCAACTAATTATCCCCTGGGCGTGCTACTGATCATATTGGACGCTGGTGGAACCTGCGCTCCGTAGGGCCACATATGCTCCAACTCTCTGGCTGCACTGCCCAGCCCACGTGCTCCCGGGCTGGGAGGCAGAGCCACTGTTCCATTTTTATATCTGGCCCTAATTGCAGCCCATTGGCGGTCATCAACCTGGCCAAAGATCCACCTGCTTGGGGATGTCAGAGGATGACTCAATCCTGTTCTCATTTCCATCTCTGGGGCTCCAAGCAATGGGTAATCTTCTGCCACCCCTGTTATCTAGAAAGAGGATGTGTGGGGGATACCAAACCGAGCTAGACATAGCAGTAGCAAAACTGACCGCCACTAACGCGTATTCATTTTCAGTGGCTCGAGGAGCGGTTTCTGCCACTCTCAATAGTGGAGGCTTAATAGATGGAGGTGGATGCAGGGCAGAGGCACCTTTTTGGACACCCAGAGTTGCTTAGTGGGCAGAGTTAGGAGTGGAGACTTTCTGCAGTGGCCATGTGTGTTTTCCGTACAAGCCAGCAACTGCTGCCCTTACCACCCCATCTTTTTCACCTTGCCCTCCCACAAACAACCAAGTAATGCTGGTAATTAGCTAGTTGACAAAACAGAGTGCAGAAAGCACGCATGTTTTCACAGGGCACTGCCTGTACCTGCCTCACTCCCCAGCCAGCACACAGTCACTGGTAAGAGCTGCGGATTGGGTTAGAGGGACATATACAATATGAAAGAGGGCCTCTCCACATACATGGGAGCTAACAGTATGCATGGCACAGGAGTCCATGCTGTACATTTTCAATTCAAGGGAAACCTACACGGTCACTGCTGATGCTGTGAATGTTATTTGTTTAGGGAGATTGCCCTGGCTCTGACCATGCTGCAGCTGCAGTATTTTAGGAGGAAAACCTGCACTGCTTTGCACATGCCGTACCTGTTCCAGTGTGTGAGGGAAGCTTGCACTGAGCCTGTTTGCGCAATTGATCAAATTGAGTGTAGTGTGCACATGCCTTTGAAATCAGTTGCTCTGCCCATGCTGTATTTGTCCATATTTGTGAGGGGAAAATGACACTGCCCCTGGAATGCTGTGTGAGTACCTGTTTGCAGGGGACTTGCAGTGACCCTGCAAATGTTGTACCTGTTTTCTAGGGAAGCTTGCAGCGACCCTGCACATACTGTGTCTGTTTGTGAACAAAGCCTGTGTAGCCCTACCCATACTGTCCAGCTCCCACGTGTAAGGGACACATGTCAGACTTGTCCATGATGTATCTCTGTCCACTTATCAGGTAAACATGCCCTAGTCTGTGAACTCTGTACCTGACCATGCTGAACCAGTTGTGAGAGAAGTTTGCCCTTGTATAAATACTGTAGCTGTTTGAGATGGGATGATACACCAGCCCTGCCCAGGCGGTATGTATACTTGGTTCGTAGGGAAGCTTGTAGTGACCCTTCACATGCTGTACCTGTTTGTGGAAAGTGTCCACTTGCTCTGACCATGCGGTTTCTCGATGGGTGTTGAGGAAAGCTTGCAATAGCCTGGTGTATGTTATAACAGTTTGAGGAAAGCCTGTCTAGGTCCTGCCTATGATGTGCCTGCACCCGCTCTGTTTGTGGGGATGCCTCTGCTGGTCCTATGCATATAGTAACTGCATGTGCTGTATTTGTGAAGAGATGTACTTTTAAAAACTTTGCAGCACTGTTTCCTAGACTGTGACTTTTGGGTGCCTGTCGGGGAATTTGGACCTGCTGCTTCCCATGCGGTACCTGTTCGGTTTGCTATAGTAACTTGCTCTGCTGCTGACCATGATGTCTCTGTCCAGTGTGCGATGAAAGCTATACATTCTGCTCCTTTTTTGGTTCCTGTTCTTTGTGTTGCTCCGATAGCCATATTGTGCCTTTCCTGCATATCAGGGAAGATTCAACTTCGGCTGCAAGTGATATCTTGTCTTTTCTGTGTCATTTCTTGTCTTTTCTGTCTGTGGATAACATTTGCACTGAGTGTGCCAATACTGTACCTGCTAGTGAGTATAGCGCACATTCATGAAACACAATGAATAACTTTATGTACCAAGAGGAACAGTCTGTGAGAAATGGGGTATTTTAAAGAACACAGTGTACTAAACCCCTGATTTAGAAAACTAAGTGGAAGCAGAGCTTTCACTACATTTTCACACTATCTAAGAGCGGCCTGGCTGGGAGGCAGAGCCACTGTTCCATTTTTCTATCTGGCCCTAATGGCAGCCCATTGGCCAAAGATCCACCTGCTTGGGGATGTCAGAGGATGACTCAATCCTGTTCTCATTTCCATTTCTGGGGCTCCAAGCAATGGGTAATTTTCTGCCACCCCTGTTATCTAGAAAGAGGATGTGTGGGGGATACCAAACCAAGCTAGACATAGCAGTAGCAAAACTGACCGCCACTAACACGTATTCATTTTCAGTGGCTCGAGCAGCGGTTTCTGCCACTCTCAATAGTGGAGGCTTAATAGATGGAGGTGGATGCAGGGCAGAGGCAGAGATATGGTAAACTCAGCCAGTGGAAGCTCCACCTCCAAATCAGGGCTGCTCACAGAGAGCTAGTGGGCTTGTTCGAAGGAAGCAATAACCTCCTGCTAACAACCTTCAAATAGACACCTATTGTATGTAAATAAACTGGCTAACATTAGCTAAGAAAACGGTTCTATGTCATAATTTCGCTTTTTGAAGATCGCCTAACAAAAATGCTGTTTTTTTACGTGCAATTTTAGGCAGCCAACAAAAAGCGGAAATATGACATTCCCTCACCGCCACGCCTCACCTCCAACCGCAGTCACCACCAGCCTGACCCCTACCAGCCCCCCTCGCTGGCACAATTGATTAGAAATCGGGGTGTTCACCCCAGAACACCCCTCCCTCAATCCGCCCACCTCCCTTCCCACCCAAGACTCCCCCCAACCCAGACTTACACAAACATACAACACACACACAAACACACAGATATACCCGTTCTCCCTCGACAGCGCTTCCGGGTACTGGCGTGGCTGTCACCCCCTGCATGCACTCGTGTGTGGCAGGGGCATGACAGTTCGATTTAGAAAGACTGCTCCATGCGGTCACAGAGCAGTCTTTTTGAAATCATTTATTTTTTTAAATCGATTTTTTAAAAGAGGTCTCTTGACCTAATACCAAGAAAACGGCCTCACAGTGGCAGATGTGAGTGAGGGAGAGTGGGGAGGGGGTGTCTGAGTGTCATTATCTACAGTTCTACTGATATCATAGATTTGTCAAACTTCTGCTTATTTGTATTGCTAATCCTTTCTAATCCAGCCTGTATATTATATGTTGCATGTGTCAGAGTTTCATTTAATTTTACCTTGTTATGAAAAGGTCTAAAACATGATTGACAAAACTGCAGCTTGTGAACATTGTGGCCAAGCAGGCATTTGAAGTGGTGAGGACAGATCTGGGATGAGGGGATTGTACAGTCAGAACACATGGGGTTGGTAGAGGGGGTAGTAAAACAAACGTTTTCCTAGGATGCCAAAAATCCTTGCACTGGCCTTTCATTTGTCACAACATCCACCCTAAAAAATTAAATCTCTGTAACCACAAACCTTTTATACTCGTTTTGACAGCCCCAGTTTCCAGGGATGAGGCTGTGCTTCATGAGCAGAAAAAGACTTCTCACTTTGCTAAATCCATTTCTTTGTCCCTACCATTCTCAAAAAGCATGACCCTCCTGTGTGTGCATAGGAGAAATCAAGTTGGATGCTTATTAGTGGGTGGCAGAGGGAGCACTGGCTCGATATCCATTTTTGAAAAGTAGCGTGGCTCACCCGGCTAGCCCCAGGCCGATTAAAGCCCTCAGGACACCTGTAGTTTGTTGTGCTTTTAAAGGTGCAAGTTCTTCCCCTATCTGGACCACATGCGTCTTATAAGTCTTGTCTCTTAATTCAATGCATGTCCATAGTTTGTGCATGCTGCGTGCATGTGAGCCCAAATGCATGCAGCCAGGCAATGTGTTTGCTCCACGAGGGAGGCATTCTAGTCAAGTAGTATCCAAGGAGAATACATTCAAAACATCTTAATTAAGAACACTAGATTACATCTGTGTGGGCAAGAAAAAAAAAGAACACTAGTTTGCACCAAGCAAGTGAGCCTAGCGAGCAAACTCAACCCACTCGACCTTAATAATGTGTTCCCTTTAAAAGAAATGTTAATGCCTTATAAAAACGGTCAAATGGGTCAACAGTGTAATTCATGAATCCTTCTAGGAATAGCCAACAACACCAGACCTGGCCTGGTGCTGGGGTGTTGGTTCTCCACGCAGCTGTCTCAACCCACCATTCCCAATTTCAATGCAATTATTGCAGCCAATGGTCAACCACACCCAGAGGCTTCTCGGTCGTTCTCGCACAAGGTTAAAAGAATCACATGATAGTTTCGGTCAAAAAAAATAAATATTTACACATGCCCACATGTGTTTCAAAAGTATACCCATTCTTAGAGGGATCCACTTACACACACATTGGCTGAAAGACATCCCTCCTCTCAGGCCATTGGTTTGGGGTTTGATTATTGCAATTAATATGAACCCTCCTTCCATTATATTGAAAGAGCTGGGCATAATCCACAATAACAGACCATTCAATAATCTTTTGGGAATAATATCTGAGGCACCTCATGTTTACCTAAGGTTCGGCTAAAACGTATCTGTTCCTCTGCAAGTCAATTAAGGCTGAATCCGTTTTATTTTAAATGGGTTACCTAAGTGTCTACTCATTCACTCACTCATTCAATCACTGCCCATTAAGGGATCGTTGCCTCCCACTGATTGTTGCAAAAAGACACAAACACTTGCAGTTAAGCAATTTTGCAAATTTGCAAGGATGATACTACAAGAATAGAAATCCGTTTGAAAACGTGCAGAACTCCATAATGTGCTCTCTTAGCAAACATTCACTTTTCTGCCTTCCAGCCTATATGTTCAAGAGGTATATAAGGCATTCGGAAAGCACTAAAACCGATTTTATGTACGTGGTACCTTTGTCCTCAATAATGGTCGAGGGTTGAACACATTAACTTAAGTCGCTGAACTCTAAAATAGTAAACCGTTTATTTCTTTTCAGAAGCCCCAATATTGCATGTATTGTTTTGTATTTATTTAAAGAACAGGGATGCCAATTTTGATCAGAAATGACTTACAATAACAAATTTAAAATGGTAGAGGCATTCCAACGAAGAGTGCCTGTGCAGTAGCATACACATGAAAACAAGTGCTGCACCAGTTTATGAGTTTTTAAACTTGCAAAGATAACATTAACCCAAGAGGGAAAATGTTCCAAACTAATTAGGAATACTATTTAAATTTACAGAATTACACTATTAAGCATCAGTGAAGGCAGTGGAGTGGTGAGTTCGGGAGGCTGGAGGAGAGAGCATGGCAAGCTCCCTCTTTAGCAATAATTGAGGTTTAAGCCAAGCTTTGACGGGAGCCAGAGTTGGGCTGGCTTTGATTGTCATGGGCAGTGGGTTCCAGTGGATTGAGTTAATTGAAGGAAAGAGTGGAAGTTAGAGGAGGTTGTCCCACAAATTATGTAAAGGGTTTGGGTTATACCCCTACTGAAGAATGTATATGTGGGCCCACCATATGTGCAAATTATAGGCCCATTTGTAATGTGCCATTCCTGGTGAGGAGCATGGACAAGGTGTGGATCTTCTAGCTTCAATCCCAGATAGAGGAAGACCTCCAATCTGGTATTAGAGCAGATAGAGGCACTTAGACAACACTACTGGAGATTAAGAATAAGATACTTCAGTTGTTGGATGTAGATATTGACACTAATGGATATCTTGAATGTGCTTGACATTATGAAACATTCTTGTTGAACATGCAGAAGTATATACTAAGCATAACAGACTTAACATTATAATAGTGTAATTCATTTCTTTGTGACAGATTCTCCCAAATGAGTTTGGACTCCTTTGTAGCCTTTTAATCCGTAGCTGAGTGGTCCTAGTCCTACATAACATCTATCTGAAACCTCGACATGAACTGTTTATCAAGGATGTTCTATCATTACATAAAATATGCCAATAATACCCAGAGCTGGTATGGTCTGTCTGAGGACAATTCCAGCTACCTTGGTCACATCCAATATATCTGTAGAAAATGGATGGAAAGAAGGTGGCTGAGCCTCAAAAAAATCAAAGACAGAAATGATTGTGTCTACCCAGCACCACCAAGAAATAACCAATACTCAAGCACCATGTGCTTCCTTTCGTTTCTGCTCTCGCTTTCTCCTCACTCCCCTACTCTTCAATGCTCTTCCTCTCCCCCTCCGTACAACTGCAATTCTAACTCTGTTTAACTCCAACCCCAAATCTCTCATTCTTTCAGGAGAGCCTTTATCCTAGTACTCTATGCTACTGTATAACCCTGTTTTTCACTCTCCATACTCTTCATGGGCAACCCTACAGCACTTTCCTGTCACCCTTCCATCCTTAATTCAGCACTTTCTCAACCATCCGGTTCCTATGTCATTCTGTACTGTCCTCGTCATTGGTTTATATTTCCACCTTCGCCTACGACATCTGGTCTTGAAGTCACCTTCACTCACTCCATTGCAAAGGACCCATATCTTCTGCTCTGTTATCAATGGTAAATTCTCTAAGTGTATTTGTGCCAAAAATGCATTGCTTTATCATGTGATTTTTATAAACATAAATAACTAAATGAGTTATTATCATTATAAAATCCATAGAAAGCAAAAAACGTATTTAACAATTGTGTCAGTCAGCTGAAGATAACGAAATACTAGCAATGACTGGTTCTCATTGAACTTATCAGTTGTGTCATTGGCTGAAATCACTATAAATTGAATGCTCTGCAGGCTCTGCATGATAAATATTCTAGTTGCGCCCAGTATGCAGCTGAGAAGCTCATTCTAATTAGTATTCAAGACCCACAGTTGCAATTTTCAAATATATTTCAACAGTTTTGTTGGAAACAAGAAACAACTAAGCCTCTAAATACTCCTGGGTCCCAGGAACCCTCAGATGCATCACTGCCAAGTAATTCAAATTCAGTGGCACCACACAAACACACACAGTCAATAGATTTTGACAAAATGCATCGATTTTTGTCCACTCCATCATTATGCTTCCTCATCACTGCATGACATCCTTTGTCTAACGGGGCTGTTATGTTTACACGTTGAAACATGTCCAGTTTGAAGAAGGTATCTTAGTGGGATTTACACAATTTGTGTTTATTTCATTTTCTCACATATTTTAACGTGTAACTCCTATTTTTGTCAAGGCAACATCACCATCAAAGAGCAAGCAGTTAAAGCAAAACAAGTAATGTTTTGAATCCTAACAATAAACCAGATTTCTTTGGACCCCCAGTTGCTGAAAACCTGTGAGTATAGTTTTTACCTTCATCTTTTGCAGCTAGTTCAATATTGATTTCAGGTTGATTGTGTCCCAAACATTTTACCTCCACTTTCACTTGAGGTGTCAAGCTCATGACGTCTTCAAGAGTAGTTGATCAACTGTATTAATTGTTATCAGAGAGTAACTAAGTCAGGGATTTAAGCAGTTGTGTGCCAGTAGAAACCTAAACTATGAAGAAGAAAATGAATGAACATGGACTGCACACATTGGGCCTCATTCCGAGTTTGGAGGTAACCACGCCGCTATTTGCGGCATGACTGCCTCCAAAATCGTTCCGACTCCGGCCTGGTGAATGGAGTAATCACCCGTCCATTCCGAGGTCGGAGGGACCGGTAATTCCCCATTCACCAGGGCCATTCCCCATTCCCATTTGAGCCCCTATAGAGCTCAAAGGGAAGGCGGCAATAACGGTACCGCGAATTGCGGTACCGTTATTGACCCCGGTGTCCCTTTGCGGGTCCCATCCTTAACACCTGCTAAAAGCAGGAATTAAGGAAGGACCCGCAAGGGGAACTCGTAGTAGGGCGCAAAGGGATTACCGGCACCGGTGTCATTACCGGTGCCCGGTATCCCTTTGCGCCCTACTTGTAGTCACTAGTCACCCATCCACAATCTAACATAGCTGCATACAATCTGCAGTGTGCTATCTCTCGCTCTCTCTCTCTCTCTCTCTCTCTCTCTCTCTTTCTCTCTCCCCATTCCCTCTATTTCTCTCTCCACCATTCTCTTTCGCTTGCTCTTGGGGTGTGGCTGCGTAGCTTGCTGGCCACCTCTGCATCTGTTCATGAGTAAAATAAAATGTAAGCTTTCGATGGCACTGCAGAAAATGCAGTCATGATTGCAATGTTTGTACCTGTCAAATCTAGCACTAACAGTGAACCTCACACATAGCAAGGCAAAATCAGTTGTTGCTTGTTTTACAAAGAGCTTAATGTGAGTGGTTTGATCTGCTATAAAGGGAAATACTTAAACACAACGTTAGCTGTTACAGCGGGTTTCTAGTGTGCACTGTAGCCCGTGTACATACCAGACCTAAGGAATTTCCTAGAAATACATGAATACATTTTGGAATTAAAAAAAAAACAGGCAACATTGAACTTCTTGTGTTTGGCTGTTTTGAATATGCCTCCACAGAATTATTACATATTTCCTAAAATACTAACAAATCAGTGGCAGGCAAATGGTTGTCTTAACTTAATTGAAATCCCTCGGGCACAGAAAGGATTGTGATGATGATGCTGTGTGTCAGTGCAGAACCCTGCTCATGCGAAGAGGAGAACATGCTACATAGATGGCATGTCAAGTTATATTTTACTCCATGCTAGTGCTAGATTACAACGAACAAGTTGCAGATATGTTGTGTTAACTTGCAGTAACCAATACTTCTACCGTGTAAGCAGACAGTCCCTAGATACTGGCTGGGAAGCCACACCTGTGTTATCAATCCCTTGAGCGTTTCCTGGCTTTCCTTCTATGACTAAGGATAAAAAATGTCCACTATGCATACCATTATTCCCTAAAAAGACTGGAATGACGGAAGGCATCCTGCATTACAGGAGGACCATTTCGTACTTCTGCTTATGTATGGAATCTGGCTTGCGTGGATTCTGTTCATTTTCAATTTGTTTCCGGGTTTATCCTTTTTCATCTGATACAGATATATGGGATTTTATTTTACATGTTACTCAAAATCAAAATGTACCTGTGGATGCTTGAATTGGTCTTATTTGCACATCTATCTATCTATCTATCTATCTATCTATCTATCTATCCATCTATCTATCCATATATCTATCTGTCTATCTATATGAAAGTGAAAATGTGTGGGTGTGTGGCTTTGTGTATGTTCGCTATACAATGCCACACCATTTCACCATTCTGCACCAAATTGTGCGCAGTCACGCGTTAGGACCCTCCGGCCATTACTGGCTACATGACATCTGGAAACCCCACCCCTTTTACCGGATTTCAACAAAAGTGCATATTTGGGTATGGGTTTGTGGCTTTGCGTATGTTCCCTTTACAATTTCAAACTGTTTCATAATTCCGCACCAAATTGTGCAGAGTCACCTGTTATGACCCTCCGGACATTACTGGCTACATGACATCTGGACACTGCACCCCTTTCCCCGGATTTCAGCAAAAGTTAAAATGTGGGTGTGGGTATGTGGCTTCGCGTATGTTCCCTATACAATTCCACATTGTTTCACCAATCTGCACCAGACTTTCCACAGACAGCCACCTGTTAGGACCCTCCAGACATTACTCGCTACATGACTTCTGGGCACACCACCCATGTCCCCAGGATTTCAGCAAAAGTCTCTGTGTTTGTGGGTTTGTGGCTTTGCGTATGTTCCCTAAACAATTCCACAACATTTCACCAGTCTGCACTACATTTTGCACAGTCACCTGTTAGGACCATCCAGACTTTACTGGCTACATGACATCTGGACATCCCACCTCTTTTCCCGGATTTCACCAAAAGTGAAAATGTGAGTGTGGGTTTGTGGCTTCACGTATGTTCCCTATACAATGCCACACTGTTTCACCAATCTGTAACAGATTTTGCACAGTCATCTGGTAAGACCCCACAGACATTACTGGCTACATGCCATTTGGACACACCACCCCTTTCCCTGGATTTCAGCAAAAGTTACAATGTGTTTATAGGTTTGTTGACGGTTGCCTGAAATGAGCAAAACATCAATGTGGTCATCGAAGGACTGGTCTTTAAACGAAGAACAAAACTCAATGTCCAAGTTTCAAGGCCCTAGGATGCACAGTTTCTGAGATATTTTCACTGCAATTCACTGCAACAAACTGCACTATGCCAGGGTGAGGCAACAGTTGGGGAGAGAGCACAGAAGGTCCCAGTATGCAGCAGCAAACCGACTCTCGCCGCCGCCGAACGTATGCTCTGGGGTATGTCAGCAAGCCACACACGCCCATTCTCAGTGCAGTTTACTTCAGGGTGCAAAGCACATACAACAATAAGCAAATCAGTACAGTGACCTACAGGATCATTAATTTTCAACAATTGATGAGAGTGTTATTATGTCTGTCTACAGAACCAGTTCAGAGAATGGGTACTTTTTGCTAGAAATAGATAGAAACAAAAGTTGTTATTTTCAGAAAGCAGCCACTTTTTTAATGCTGTTTATCATATACCTGCACACGAATGAAAGACACATTTTTTCACTTGCTTAAACCATAATGATCATCCAATGCCTGGACATTTAAATGTACCTTGTAACTAAATGGCTGCATGAACTGTTTTTGAAAATACCAAACACACCCAGAAAACGCCCCACGCCACAGGAATGCTTCACGGAAACAATACAAATGTCAGTGCCTGTGCGCCAGACTGGGGTTAAAGGGACTTCAAAAATTATTATCCACTAAACCTCAAGGGACATGCTTTCAGGTTTTAATCTGCTCAAAAGCAAACAGAGAATGATAGGCATAGAGCTCCATCACATAGCGAACAGCTGCTAATGGCCAAGACCGCTTACCCAATGGGAGCTGATGCACCAGAGACCCTACACCCATGCATGAAGAAGGCTGTTGTCAAAGGGCCAAATGACACAGATGCTCCCAGTCTCAAATTGCATGATTACTCAATTACACTTCTTGTTCAGATTGACATTAATTTGTTCATGAAGAGATCAGAACAAAACAGAATACAGTCTGCAAATTTCCACCCAAACATGGTATAAACCTGGATGAGGCCGCACTGGGAGAACTGCCATCAGAACACAGCTCAACAGATGAAAACAAATCCTTAATTACTGTAACTCCAAAAGTTCCACCCAAAAATTAAAATCTCTGCCAGCATTTATTGCATGAATGTATTTCATTGTGTGATAATTAGCGTTTAGTGCTTGATGATTTTGCTAAATCGTGTTTGTACATATGTTTATTTACACTATTTGCAGGCGCCACTCTGGTGTAACATTTGACTGTAAAAAATTACTTGACAGCATAACACTGTTGAGCATACATTCGTGATGGAATTCAAATACATATTTCTACCAACTACTATGGGGAAGATATCTGGTCAAATAACCAAGTTGCAGGCTGGTTTCAAATCGCAGCTTCACCATTTAGCTAAGTTGTGTGATCCTGGCCAAAATTGTTATCTCACAATGCATTATCTGAAAAAGTATAAGTCCCTAAACGTGATTCATTTACACTGTCTGCTACTCCAACAAGCCTCACTCATATTAGTAAATGTTCCATGAATAATAATAATAATAATAATAATAATAATAATAATAATAATAATAATAATAATAATAATAACATGACCATTTATATATTTCACACCACAAAGATTGTCATTTGGCTTAGTTATGGCAATTTCTTGTGATATCACTTGCCACGAAACCCGAGCATTGGGACTCATGCCATTGCATACAGTCTCACAAATCAGTGATTATATGTTGCCATGGAGACCAGTATTTCAGAAGCAAAGAGACCTGGGCAACAGAAAATATTGCATTGTCTCCCTAAACGCCTGGATTTCGACGCAGTTTTGTGGATATGATCTTCCCTCCCAAAAACAACTTCCTCTAGGGTGGAAAAGACCGAAGGGTGGAGTCTGTGGAAGGAGTAGTCTTCCCCCTCTTCTCTCATCTGTCCTGCTGCCAACCTACACTCCTCCCCTCTCTCTCATCCACCTCCACAAAGCTATTAAAAGGACCCATACGAGCATTGTACGCCTTCCGTCCTGGCATTGAACAGAGTTGCATGATGACACGAGGCCTGTGCACACAGTCAGGTTCCTTCCCAATTGGGAAAGCTGCACTGTGTAACCACAAAATCAGAGCACAGAGGCATTGCATGTAATGGAAATGAATGAACCAATAGATGTTTGCAAGGTGGACAGCAACATGTTGTTTAAACACAGCAGAAATCAGAGTTACCCTTTATATATAAGCTTTTGCCACATAAGATAACACAACAATCCTGAATGCAGTGGGGATTCAACACACTGAGGGTCTGCTCTCCCAAATGTGGTTAACAATCTGAACCACCCGTGTTTCACAACACGTATAATTTAATAATGATCGAATATAGTCATTTGGAAAACGTTTAGAATAATACACAATGCTTTAAACAGCAAAGTTTACAGGAGCACATGAAGTCAAGAAATCTGGAATATCGCTTCATGTGTTTCGGATGGTTGGTTCTTTTTCAAGAGCATGTATCTGCAATATATACAAACAAATATACATATTGAAATCAAAAACGACAACATAAAAAGCAGCACATCTAACATTTATAACCACAATGCTGTGATTCTTCAAATAATAACCTACACAACCAATTGTCTCAGTTACAGAACTAAAGAATAGTTATATTGGGATTACTATAGTGTGTAAACCAACTAGAGCTACCTAACTCATTAAAACAAACTAATTAGAATCAACTCCAAAAATATTTAAGTGAATCATACATACCCAATGACCAAATATATATTGCAAAAGTATAACAAACTAATATACACCAACGTAGTACACTTACAAAAACAAAGGGGGTCATTATGAGTTGGGCGGTAAGGAATACCGGGCACCGGTAAGGAGACCAGTGCCGGTAATCCCTTACTGCCCAATTCCGAGGTCCCTTAGCGGGAACCCGCTAAGAGACCAGGGCGCTAATAACGGGCCTGCTATTCGCCGGCCCGTTATTAGTGCCTTCCCCATTCCCATTGAGCCCTGTGAGGGGCTCAATGGGAATGGGGAATGTTTTGGTGAATGGGGACTTACCGTGTCCTCCACGGTCGGAATGACCCGGTAAGTCCCCATTCAACCAGACCGTTGCCGGACCCGGTATTGGAGGCAGCCATGGCGCAATTAGCACCATGGCTACCTCCTATCTCGGAATGAGGGCCAAAGTATTTAAAAGCGTAAAACCATCAACACTAAAAGGGATAGTGCTAGCAACCTCAATCCTAGCACTTATTCGACATCTCACCAAATGGGAAATTCACCACTGTAACTCTGAAATGACATAAAACCAACCACATTCCCATTATAAACCTCTAAATTCTACTGTGAGTCAAACACATGCTACACTATCCATCAAACATCCAAATAGCCCAAATACAAACACCCCTTTGATCTAGTTCCATCTTACTTCTCCCAACCTAGATGTAAGCATGAGGCACAAACACCAGAATAGAAGTGCTGCTTTTTATGTTGTCTTTTTTGGTTTGAATATGTATGTTTGTTTGTATATATTGTAGGTAAACGCATCAAGCGATATTCCAGATTCGTTCACTTCAGTAAGCTTTTTGTTTAAAGCATAGTGTATTATTCTAATTGTTTTCTAAATCACTTTGTTAGATAATTATTAAACTATATCTGTTGTGAAACACTAGTGGTTCAGTTTGTTAACCACTTACAGCAGTGCCGACCCCCAGTGGGGTACAGGATAGGGCCACTGGTTAAAATACTTGAAGCAGAATTTGTCAGTAAACTAGCCCTCTACTGGCATTATATGGAGCAGGGCAGACACAATCATTACCAGTGTATTTGCAACAAGTTAACTGGATAAAAAAAAAGAGCTCACTAAAGCTATGGGATGAATAAGAAAAATCACTCTTTGTGCTCCAATATGGAATATTGCAGGCATGTATGAGCTGAAGAACCTGGGCATATTCAAAATATGGATTATTAAAAACATTAATTTCCTCTGGGATATCATAGTTAATAGAAACATTTTATTATCCCCAGAGCTGGTACAACAATTCAACCTACCCCTTTTGGAACACTATCAATTCACTCAATTGGCCCATGCGTTGAAATCCCAATTTCCTAATTTCAATGATATCCTGATCAATCCCCATTGGAAGTGAATGTAATTATTGATAGGATCACAGATAAATCTATATCTACATTATACCAAATTAATGTGTCTTTTACTCCTCTTTCTTTATTACAATTACAATCCAAATGGGACAATGATATAGTTATGTTACCTCCGGAAGTTTGGACCTATGCCCTTATGCACCCATCAAAAGTGGGAATATCGTCTACATTCTGTTTAGTTCCATTTAAAACACTTCACAGGTATATTAGTCAAGAGAGTTCCTTTTCAAATGTGGTTGCTCCTAGTTTCCTTACTGTATCAATTGTAAGACCATTAACAGCACTTTTTCCATACAGTTTGTCAATGCCCTAAAATACAACAGGTTCTGGAATATGATAATAGAACACTTATCCAAGGCTAGCTGAGGTACCCAGCATAGCCTGTGTCCTGATCGAGTAGTGTCTCATGTGTCCTGGAGGATTTTGCTCTTGTCCTCATGTTAGCAAGTCTTGCTTCAGTTTGCTCTGGCACCTCATTTGCCCTGGAGAAAGTTGCTCTTGTCCTCTGGTCGGCAAGTCATGCTGCTGTTTGTTGTTGTGTTTCGGAAGCTCTTGATATAGATTTTCGCTTTGCATCAGACGCAGCCTTTCCAAGTGATGTTCGTTTTTGTGTGGCATGTTTCAGTCACTCAATGTCTTCAGAACATTTGAGAAAATATCCAAGAAAGATTGATTGTGCTCTCTTCTCGTGAATTAACTTAAGTAAATTATAATCTTGCCATTTCCCATATTTTGAGTGGTGTGATAACAGAAACAATGATTTCATTTTCTTTAAAAATGCTTTAATAAACACTTTCAGACTGTATACAGTAGTAATACATTTGGAACGATTAATCAACACATCGAACATATTGCTTCAGACAATTTTCCAAATTGTGATTATTTGTAGTACCTACGGTAGTGAATCAGGGTGAGCATCAGTAAATGAGGGTATCTGCAGAGTGATTTTTTTGCATCCAAACATACTACAATCTTGCCACAGGCAAATGAGGAGTCCATGCAAAATTTGGTAGCAGTGGGTTCAACAGTGTGGATTTGTATAGCCAGACAAACATACACACACACAAACACATCCAAAAATGTTTTTGCATATATGATTTTTGCCTCCAAACATAGACTACAATCTTGCCCCAGACAAAAGAGGAATCCATGCAAAATCTGGTAGACGTGGGTTCAACAGTGTGGATTTGTATAGCCTGCAAACATAGACAGACACATATATTAGATTATTGCTGATTGAATTCCTAATGACCCCAAGCTATTGGTTTTGGGTTTCTGTGTAAACTATTTCTACAACAGATATGAACAACTGTTTGTTTCAACAGCTACTATGACTGCTAAACATAATATCACCATTAAGTAGGGTAATGACAAACCTCCCAGTTTTTCCAAATGGAAAATTGATTTTGATCATTGTATGATTATGGAGGAAATGGTTTAGATCATGTGGCTGTCCTCAGAAATGTGTGAAAATATGGGAAAAATGTGAAACTATTGCAATATACATTATGATGGAAAATGAATTACTAGTGGCATGGTTTCATTAAAGTACCTCGATATATGAATTACTAGTGGCATGGTTTCATTAAAGTACCTCGATATATGAAACATATGAAACAGCTGCATGTATGCTTTTGAGTTAATCTTTTTGGATTTTTGTTTAATGACTTATGTTGTAAAGAGAAAAAGCCTGTTGTTTCATGAAATTCAATAAAATGTTTTGAAAAAAAGGTTTGCTGCACTTCTTCCATTAGGTGCTCAGGGATCTCAAGTCCTGTCACAGGGCCTCATCATGAGTTGGGCTGTATTCCCGGCTGTAATACTGCCGACTGTAATAGCCCTAGCGCCGACCAGTCCGGTGGTATTACCACCGGATCACGGGTTGGGCTTTAACGGTAAATCCCCATTCCTGAATGGGTCCATTTGATCTAATGGGGAATTTTCGGTGCTAATACTGCGGGCTAATACAGCCGGCTGTAATACAGGCGAAAACAGGGATTTTCACCTCCAGAAAAAAGCTGGAGGTAAAACAGCCCATTTAGCGCCCAACTCGTGATAGGGCCAGCCCTTAAATGCGGCGGTAATACCGTTACCACCGCATTTAAGGGCTACAGCCCAACTCGTGATGAGGCCCATAGCATGGTAAGAGCACAACTCTAATATGGATTGTTTCTATTACAACTACTGTGACCCTTAAAATTGACTATTCTGTGGGAATGACAATGCTAATCTTGTCCTTTAACCTAACAGAAGCTGTGTGCATGAGAGCTCATCTCAACATAATCACAGACTCATTCATAGTAATAAAGACCCTTAAATAAAAATAAAAAATGTAGTGTATAATTGTAATTGATTAATGTTTCTTGGATGTACTTGGACATGTTTTGCTTGTCCCCCACCTCCCCAACTCCATCTATGGCTACAGGCTCTGGCTGGGAGCCGCCGTCAAGCTAGTTGATGTCAAGTTGCTGCAACTTCATCTTTGGAAAAAGGGGTGTACTTTACAAATGTTAAAGATTGCTTTCATGGGACACACAATTGAAGTTGCCAGAATGGAGGGGCAAAGTCCTCATAAAGGACAATATTCAAGTGCATAGCAGGGCATCAGCTTAAAGCCAGGTGTTAATATACTGCTCAGCTGTGAGAGCAGGCAGAGATGGAGAGATAAGAAAAATCAATTTATTTATGTTTTTGAAGATACGATTGACTGACTTCACTGGAAACTTGGTTAATTAAACCATGAGGATTTAAAGATTAATTTCAAATATGAAGACTTGCTGGACAGACAGCGATTATTTCAATATGATATGATTTCATCAAGGAATTGTATTTAAACAAACTCATTCTATATTAAGTATTATAGGAATACATGACATTTCGTCCCTCATTACATAAAACTCACAGGTGTGTTGTTTGTTTTTTCACAAAATCAAAGAACAGGTATAATAACTCTCAATTAAATGTGCATAAGTATCCAAAACATGTTATTCTTTAGGTACTTGATGGAAATCATAGCAGGGATTCCTAGTGGATCTGATTCAGCATTTATAGAGATCATAATTTCAATGGTAGCACACAGATAGAATTTGAATCCTGCCACTCATATTTTTAGTGATTTTCAGATATGCACTCCCATTCGCCCACTGCTGCATCATTTTTATGCCTGCTGGCGGCATGTACCATATATGTTAAGTGGCTGTGCAAATAACATGGCCTTGTCACAAGGGAACAGGAAACCCTCTCTGCCTGCGGCGTGAGGCCTACCAGGATAGATGTCAGAGTCAGTCCTACTCAAGAGGGGGATTGTGGCAGTTGAGAGGGCTCCAATTCCTGTCCCCTCTCTAAGTGCTTGTCTATACATGGGGAGTACACCTTTGCATCACCATGTTACAATTGTTCACCAGTCTCCTACTTTGTGTTCTAGACCAAACATCAGTGCTATTGCCAGAGTCAGAGAACAGCAGAAGAAGCACAATCCATCAGTGGCTCACATCATATGTTTGAGCATCAGACTGGAAAAGCAAGAGGGAGATTATCTAGCTATCTAGCATGCGGCACACTACTTCCAAGTGGCGGCGTGAACAGTGCTGACTGCACTGCAAACACTCCAGAAAACCAGGGACTTAAACCAGGATTTCAACCTCCAACAAAGAATGTATTTACTTTGGGGGAGGCCATGCCAAGGCCCCCAACATGCTATTGGACACTGTACAATGCGGACGGACATTCCTACTCTATGGCAGCCACGCCATGGAGAAAAGAGGCAGGGATTCACCTACTATTTGAAACATTATCTGTATGAAGTATCCATTAGGCAGGGAAGTGTGGTGAATTACAGGAATTCATTTTTTCTCAACAAGGGAGAGCCCCCCCGTGAGGCTAGGGAGATGAGACCACTCCCTAGGGATAGACGAAAGTGGGACCTCACTGGGAGAGACTCCACCTTTGGGGACAAGGACGCTCATTCCCAGGAGGAACTCCATAGAGGACCTGCCAAATTATCATCTTTTAACCTTTTATTTATTGGGTATTTATAATGCACCTGTATACAATGTGTTTTGAGGCCCAACACCTTCCTGACAATAACATCTGTGAAGAAGAAGCAACAAATATGTTTTATTGCAAGCATGAAGTTGAAAACCTCCTTTAAAATCCAATTCTACTTAGACAAAGAGGACATGCGGAGAAGGAGAGAGTCTGCAATGAAAGAGAAAAAGAAACAGCTTCTTGTGCAAGGGAAGCCCCACTGCAACGTCAATCTGGAAAGGGGAGGAGCCAGGCAAAATAAACAGAGAGCCCACAAATTTCAAAGAGGTACACTGCAGCAGAGCAGAGGCATTCAACGTCCATGGGTTGGAGAGGACAAGAAGCGACAGGCATGCTACCATCTATAGCAGGATAGTCGAGCAAGCTGAACCAGATGCGTAGCATAAGAAAACTAAGCATGGTTTCTGGGACGCTACCACAGGGAGATTGTGGTGTACCCGAGATTGTCGTAAAGAAGCTGGAATCTTTCTGCCATGGCAGATTCGAGAGAGAGAAAATGGTACGAGCAAGAAAGAAACACCATCCTTGACAAACAAACACCAGAAAAAAGGGCGAGAAAACCCAGGAAGCCCGAGAAAGAGGAAAGGCAGTTGATCCTCAACAAGCAAGAACCTTGTTGACGTTAACCGTAAACATGAGAGGTAACAGGGATAACTGGAGACCCGGGAAGGGCATGAGAATTATTATTGGAATGCTCATACTCATCACAGTCAAGAAAACATAACAAGAGTAAAGGAGAGTAATTGGAATGTTCATACTCATCCAGAGAGAGACTATCATAAGAATCAACAAGAATTATTGGTGGAACACTTTTACTAGTCCCAGTCTAGAGAGGAGACAGGTACAGCCAGTACAAAGAGAAGTGAAAGAGAAACACTCTGTGAATATTGAGTTCAAAAGAATTCAGACCAAAACAGAATAAGTGAAAGACAAGAACAGGTTATAGAAGAGAAACCTAAGACCAAGTGGAACTTTGGAAAGAAACTTCCCAATTTAGGGAAGAGTGAAATCAAGGGCTTTGAAGTATTCATGCATTTAAGAAATTACCAAAAATAAAGAGAGAATTGTTGATTAAGTTTATGAGATGAGTAAAAAAAGAATCAATCCTCACAGAAAGAAACAAAGGTCCAGGACCAATATAAAGGGGATGCGGTCAAACAGACCGCATCAAAAAGTTTGCGTGGAATAAAGGTCCAAACCTCCAAAACCACCAATAGTTCGAACCTATCGTGATAGCATTATAGGTAAGTATAAAAAAAAAGACTGCAGAGGTGTCCCCCGCAATGCCCCGCTCCCTTTACTGTGTGGTATAGTGAGTAGGGGTTGCAGGGGAAACCCCCGCAGCCCCTGTAAAAAAGGACCCTGCGGCGCCAGTTCTCGATCACGGAAGTGAAAGGGAACTGGCGCTGCAGGAAACCAGCGTGAAGAAGAAGGTAAGTGGTATGTTTCTGTTGGGGGTGAGGGTGGGGGTGTGCTGAGGGTGTGGGTGGTTGTGTGATATGGGTGTGTTGTGGGTGTGTTGTGTGTGTGGGTGTGAGTATGAATGTGTGTTCGCATGAGAAAGGTGCAAACCTTTGGCAGTTCGCACCTTTCGCATGCGAACGTTGCAGCCGCGGTAAATTCAGCCGCAGCCTGATCACTTAGATTCGTATAAAGGAACTGTACGAATTCATAAAAGTGATCACTGTAGCATATCTGAATGCCATTTATTAAAAAGTGCCTGAGAAACAAGTCAAACAATCTCAGGAGAAGGGAGACATTCTCCTGTCTTTAAATTGTTAAGAATAGTGGTAGGGTCAGTTATGTTAGAGTTGGACGGTGGATGGTATTAGTTATAGACATTTACTGACAAGAAACTTAGCTAGTTTTGTTTTGTTAAGTAGGGATCTCTTGGAGTTAGAGTGTTCTGTAAATCATCTAATCTTCCACAAGCTGTCCTGATTATGTTAAGTGTCCGAATTCCGTTACTATGAACACAATTGCTGGGTCAACAGGTCTTATCATGTATCTCTTTATGTCAGTTTAAGGGAAGGAAAACAGAGCTGGTGGACACCTGGGGCTAGATTACAGATGCTTTGCACCAGTGTAAGTGCAAAATGTGCATGGTATTAGCACTAGGGCAAAGTTTGCCCTATTTATTTTTTAAAACCTTGCTCTCTAGGCAGAAAAACCAAGGCCCGATCTATATGGCTCTGCTTGATATATCTGGGGCTTTTGACTCGGTAATAAGAGAAATACTGTGGCAAAAAATGGGAGAGTTACATATACCATCTGAACTTATAGCCATGATAGCACTTTTACATACTAACACCTCCTATAGGATTAAGATCGATAATACCGGTCTATTGACTCCTCCGATAGCCACACACATAGGAGTGAAACAAGGATGTAACCTTGCTGCCACGCTCTTTAACTTATATCTTACAGAGATTTATAATATATGGGCCACTTGTAATTCATTTGCGGTTAAATTGGGCGATTTACGTCTTGATTGGCTGGCTTTTGCAGATGATCTGATTTTGTTCGACTTAACCCCTTTTGGTCTCCAAAATAAACTGGAATCTCTAGTCAAATTCTGTGATACCCATAATTTGATCTTAAATTCAAAGAAATCTAATATTTTGATCTTTACAAACAAGAGAAAGATCATTAGGTATAAATGGAGCATTAAAGGGTTGATCATACCCCGTGCTTTGGGTATGATATATTTAGGTTACAACTTAAATAACTCAGATTCAATTTCTAAATGGCAGGTCGAAATTGTCGTTAAAACAGCCCCACTAATCGCACAGATGAAATTAATATACTTAAAGATCTGTCAATTTTCTCTACTTCCATTGATTGAGTTCTATACACTTAAAGTTGAAGCAATAATCATCTATGGCTTAGACCTATGTTCATTAGAAATTGGGAATATCCTGAATAAAATCCAAGGTAAAATTTGGAAAGAAGTCTTGCATCTACCCTCATCTATTCCAAATGTAATAATTATCCATGAACTTGGACTTAAGTCTCTTGCATATAGGTACCTATGGCGAAAACTTGACAGCTATGCTAAAATGTTGGACCCTGTGTCAAACTCTTTATATGAAGACTTAGGAAAAATGCTCAAGCATGGCATCCCGAAATCTGTTTATGCTGCTGGTCAATACTGTCAAAAAAATCTGATAGCGTTAGCAATGGATACAGAAGATCTAATTAAACAGCCCCAAATTGTGAAGAGTAAATTATATCAGCATGATTGGGCAATGATAGCCGATAAAATCGGCAATTATCCAGCATACAAGGAATATGCAAACTTTCGCCATAAGCAGAAACCTTTAATCCCTTATATCAGGCAGGCTCCATGCCATAAGATACGAACAACATACATGCGTTTCAGATTTAATTTGTTCTTAACAAAAGAACGAACAAAATGCTGGCGGAATATTGAATCATCACATGTAGATCCTTGTAGATTCTGTAAGGCTCAATCGATTGAAACTTTGAAGCATCTTGTGATTTATTGCTCATATTTCGCAAAGGAGCGCCTAAGATACTTAGGTAATTATGTGGATACATCATCAAATCATAAATCTGAACTACTGTGGTTACAATGTTTGTGGGGGTATAGGCAGTCATTGATTGTCGATCTATATTTTTTTTTGTCTGTGATAGAGCAGAAGCTGGCAAATATCAAAGTTACGTATGATTGAAGATCCAAGTTTTAATAACAAATTGCTGATACAAATTGCTAACAGTAATATCACTCTGGAAGGCTCAGGGCTGATCCGATATATTTCAGCTATATGCTTGAATGGCTGAATCGAATTTATTTTTATCAAGTTCTTAGTATGCTGCTATTTATATTGTCTTGTATTGTCCATTATATTTTTTTAGTGGATTCAAGTTTTTAGTATGTTCTATCTTTATTGTCTTGTATTTTGCATTGTATTTCTTTTTTTTTCTTTTTCTTACTTTTTGCTTGTTATTTTTTGCTTGCTATATTCTTTGCTTGTTATGTTTGAACTTGATTTTTATATGATAGAACAAGATTTTAAACCGTTGTTGTAAAGATTTTGATATCGAAAAACAACAAATAATAATAAAAATAATAAAAAAAAAAAAAACCTTGGAAATATTAGAAAATCATTGCACCAGGACAAATGCATTTTGTCATGTTATAAGCATTAGGGCAACAATTCCCTTGTGCAAAAACGTTACATTTCCACTGTATGTTTGCGAAAGTGCAGTTTGCCCTAGTGCTAATACGGAATGGTATTAGCACTAGGGCAAACTTTGCACCATTGCAAATATGCATAAAAATGTATCTTTTTCGCACTAGGACAGCAAGTGTCTGGGAGTGTAAGGAACACAACACTTGTTTTATTCCATGTAACAGGACGATGTGGGATTTGAGGGGCTCTGGTCATGTCTGCTTCACAGCACTTTATCTGTAGATGTTTAGTGATTTCGATGCTCACATCTAACGCAAGTGATGGACCCTCATGATTTTTCACAGGTGTGATACCCTGCTTGAAGACGGAGAGAGAACACACAGAATGTTACTGTTTTTGTGTTTTATTTACTTGAATTGACTCAACAGAAACTTCACACAAAAACAGTTTTGTGTCATCCGCATGACTTCAGAAGTGAGTGCCGCTAATGTCAGCTGGAATGCTGACAGAGTGGAAAGTTTTGGAACAATGAACTGCTCACGATTACGTAGAACTAAAGCAGATCTATGGCGCTGAGAGACATATGGCAGGGGTAGGCATTGTAGACCCTTAAAAAAAGCAATACAATTAGAAAGATGTATATTTGACACATTTTACATTGTCTACACCATGCAACCTAACCACATGCCGAATCTCAGGTTTGTAGCATGTTGGGTTGGAGAGTATGCTGAACATTTCGAACATTTCGGACAGATACTCACACATATCCACATAACGCAGGGGTAAGCATTGCAGACTACATTCAAAATACATTACAAGGCCACGGTAGTGGCCGTGTAGTTATGGTTAAGTTGCTGTTTCCATAGGAAGTGCACTTTTTGGGTGGCTTATAACTCCACTCCCCCTGGACGAATTCTAAACAAACTTTGCAAAAAAAGTATATGACCCACTCTGAATTTGCGAAGTTTGGTGAGGTTTGATCCAGGGGGGAAAAGTTATAGGGGGGTCCTAAAACTTATTTTTCCCCATAGACTGAATGGGGGAAAAAATTTGCGCACGCCTACAGCCGAAACCGCTGGACAGATTTTCACCAAATTTTTGTTTTTGTAAATTTGGTGAAACTCCGTCCAGTAGTTTTCTTTAAAACGATCAGAAAGTAGGTCTAAAAAAATAAGTGATATCTATGTCCACTCCGTGGAGACACTTCCCTGTTCACTCCGCGGGCAGGACACGATTGGCTAATGGGCTCGTGTCATGACCGCAGACACGCAGCGTTTCCGTCGATTGGCTGGAGTGAGGCGTGATGTGCGTCAGATTGTTCGGATGCACCCGCCATCTTGTATCCGCCGACAGCGCGGCGGCGAACAGAGGCGAAATACAGTTTGGGGGAGTATTTTGGTGTGTCAGAGTGCTTTGGAGGTTTAGGGAGTAAGAGATGGGTGAAATACTGTATTTTTTTAGGTGGCAGGGGCTACTAATGTATTTGCCATGCCCGCGCTGTCCGGGATGTTTGTAATTACTGAAAATGAGGGGTGTCCTAAGGATAGTATTTCCGTCCGTGCTGTGCGCAGGCAAGTTGAAACTGTTCTAAGGACACGCGTGGTGTGAGCGGACATTAAAATTGAGTATATGCCGCAATTAAAAGTTTTGATTCTATGGGTGGGATACTGAGTTATAAGCCACCATGGGTGTGATATGCTGCGGTGGTTGTGGCCAGGGCCTAGAGTCTTGGGAACATGGCCACAGGCCGTAGGCCATACACCCAAGACTCTAGGCCCTGGCCACAACCACCGCAGCAGATCACACCCATAGAATCGAATATCTACGGCCATATCCCCAAGACTCTAGGCACTGGCCACAACCACCGCAGCATATCACACCCATGATGGCTTATAACTCAGTACCACAGATGAACGTTATAAGCACTGAAGTTATTAGGTAGCATGGGTGTGATATGGTGGAGTGGTTGTGGTTGTAATATGGTGCAGTGGTTGTGGCCAGGACCTAGAGTCTTGGGTGCAAATTGAGTATATGCCGCAGTTAAAATGTTTGATTCTATGGGTGTGATAATGAGTTACAATCCACCATGGGTGTGATATGCTGCGGTGGTTGTGGGCAGGGCCTAGAGTCTTGGGTGCAAATTGAGTATATGCCACAGTTAAAATGTTTGATTCTATGGGTGTGATAATGAGTTACAAGCCACCATGGGTGTGATATGCTGCAGTGATTGTGGCCAAGCCCTACAGTCTTGGGTGCATGGCCACAGCCTGTAGGCCGTAGGCCATATACCCAAGACTCTAGGCCCTGGCCACAACCACTGCAGCATATCACAGCCATAGATACACCCATAGTATCAAATATCTATCAGGTGGTTGTGGGGAGGGCCTAGAGTCTTGGGTGCATGGCCAAAGGCCATGCACCCAAGACCAAAGTTATAAGTAGTGAAGTTATAAGCCACAATGGGTGTGATATGCTATAAGTAGTGAAGTTATAAGCCACCATGGGTTTGATATACTGTGGTAGTTGTGTCCAGGACCTAGAGTCTTGGGTCATAAGACTCTAGGGCCCTCATTACGACCCTGGCGGAAAGTGACTGACCGGACCGCCACAGCGTAAATAGCGTTTCCGCCATTGCACGAAGGAGCAAAGTGCGGCCCATTCCGACCCATCGGGCACGAGCACCACGCCATGGCGGAAGTGCAAAGTCCGCGATGGCGGAAATGACCCCAAAACGGCCCACACCGCCGCCGTACGGCGCCCTAGGTGCAATACCGCCACCCCTCTTAGCGGTCACCGCAGTGTGCGCCTACCGGAAAGTACGGTGACCGGAAATATACGGAAACGGAAGCTAAAACATGGGCCCGGAACGGGAAACATCCCGCCGTACACCTATAAAACCACTAAAACCACACAACCACTAAAATCACTACCCTGAAACACACCCCAACCCGTCATCCACCCTAGCGAAACCAAGAAAAATGGGAAAAGTAGCGAAGAAAGCGTGCGACCGCAAGCGGCAGGTCCACTTCTCCCGTGAGGAACTCACCGTGCTAACAGAGACCCTCCAGGAGAATGCTGCCGTCGTCTTCTCCACGCAAATGACCAGAACGGCACTTGCAAACAAGAAGGCCATATGGGCTCTGGTGGCACAGCGGGTAAGTGCGGTGGGGACCGCACCCCGCACCCCACAGCAATGCCGCAAGCGATGGGACGACCTGCGGATACGCGTCCGCAGCATACTCTCTGCCAACCGCAACATTGCCACAGCCACCGGGGGAGGTCCTGAATCACCCATCAAGTTGACCCCCTGGGAAGAAATATGTGCCTCCACCATCGGAATGGAGAGCATAGAGGGAGTCGGAGGGATGGAGAAAGGAGTGCAGACATCCGAAGAATCAGGTAGGTGGCCCAAATAAAACAATGCCAAATCCACACAGTCCATCCATGTGAAGTACCATGCGTCCACATAGTGCAACAGAAACACATGTCCAGGAGAACGTCCACACACATCGGCCTGATAGCGCACGTAAAAACCCACAATAAATACATAAATAATTAAAAACCCCTAAAACACGCACTACACGTGCAGCAGGCACACCCTAACTGCAGGCTGCCAAACAACTGCACCCTCACTCCACACACAAATGAAAGCACCTCCAAGGCCCCGACCCAAATCACCCTCAGGTACCACCCCAATGCATGTGATACAATGCCATTCCAATTCCCACAGACCCATCAATAACCCTCGCCCTCCTTTACTCCACCACAGGGTCCGATCCAAACGACGAGCTACAGGACACCCCTACCAGCACACCTGCAAAGAGGGCCAAGACCAACGGCCAGAGACCCTCCACCTCAGCTGCACGCATCAAGACACGGCAGCAGCGCAAATCATGTGGCAGCACAGAGGAGGGAACATCAACAGGCACCCCAGCAGCCAGCATGCCCACAACACCACCACCACAGGTCCCCCCAATGGATGCCACAGAAGGCACTGCCTCTGGTGGCAGCAGCACCATAGGTGACACCCCGTTGATGGCAGCACGCTCCGACACAGAAAACGGGGATGTCGAAGTCAGATCCATCCATGACCTGTCCCAATCCCCCTGTCTGTCCCATCCCGTACAACATGAGGATACCACGCAGGGGCACCCACAAGACGACGACTGGCCATCCCCCACAAGCCCTGTGGCAAGGCAACATGAGGACAACAGCCCCTCTGTGACACCCCCGCAAATGGCCATGGCCCAGCAGAGGCAACAGTCCCTCGACCAGTTAATCGTGCAACAGCAGCAACTGGCCACGCTCCTCAAGGACCATGCCGATGAATGTGGGGGCACTAAGGCAGACATAGAAACATCAACTGAGACACTTAGGGCAGAAATGGAGAGAGGTACAGAGACGCTAAGGGCACAAATGGAGAGTAGCACCGAGAGCCTGAGAGTCCAAATGGAGAGTAGCACCGAGAGCCTGAGAGTCCAAATGGAGAGTAGCACCGAGAGCCTGAGAGTCCAAATGGAGAGAAGCACCGAGAGCCTGAGGGGGGAACTGCATGCGACGTCCAAAGACGTATGTGCCGAACTTGCCGCAGTGCGCCGTGTGCTCACTGAGCTCTCGCAAACCCTTAGGGACATGCATGGACGTGAGCAGGCAGACACATCATCCGTTGCAAGTTCCGTCCAGGGCAGCCCCCAACGTAGATCTGGGAGGAACCTGCGCTCCACAGGCAGGGGTGCCCCTGATACCCGCAGAGGGGGCTTGCAATAGCGACAGCCCACTGACAATGAGCATCTTTGGACACTGGTGTTCGGGGGGGAGGTAGGAGGGTGGAGGGGGTGTGTTGGGCTCACTTGAGTGGCGGGTCGATAGGGTGTTTAACATGATATCACATATGCCATAAACAGTGCACGATCAACCAATGAGATGTGTGGACATTGATCTTTGTGTACTAGGCCATCATAGGCGTACAGTCCATATTGTGCATGTCCCAGACACACACAGTGCCACGAGTCCCGTGTCCATGTATCAGCCACCAGGCGTGAGTGCTAGAAGCATACATCAATGAGATGCTGACGAATGTCACGGGCCTCCGGTGCCTCACAGACTCCATGAGGTGCTGCCACATCCCCACCCTCATCATGACCATCATCAGGTGCTTGCAGTTCTGCGTCAGGGGGCATGGGCACATTTCTACGTACGCACATGTTGTGGAGCATGACACATGCCATGACCATCTTTGCAACCTTCACATGGCGGTACAGGAGTGCCCCGCCAGACCTGCTGAGGCAGCGGAAACGACCCTTCAGTAGGCCGAATGCCTGTTCAATGACTACACGGGTACGTGAGTGGGCATGGTTGTAGTCCTCCTCATGCTGGTCCCGTGGGTTCCGGACTGGTGTGAGGAGCCATCTCTTCAGTGGATATCCAGCATCACCTGTATGTGGACGAGAAACGTATAATGTGGAATGCCATTGCTACGTACGCACCCCCCCCCTTCCTGCCAGGTCATTGCCAAATCACATACCCCACATAATCATGCATGTAATGAGACTCACCGAGTAGCCAGGATCTGTTCCCTGCGTGTCGCTCCATGTAGCGTGGTATTGTAGAGTTCCTCAAGACCATAGAATCATGGGTTGATCCAGGGAATCGGGCACAACAATGTGTAATGATCCTGTTGGAGTCACACACCATTTGTACATTCAGGGAATGAAATTGTTTTCGGTTAAGGTACTGGGCCTCCATGGCATGTGGGTCGACCAATTCCACATGGGTGCAGTCGATGGCACCAATGCAACCCGGTATGCCGGCAAGTGCATGGAATCCCACCTTTGTGTTGGTAATTTCCTGCTCCGAGCGTGGTAGAGAGATGTAGTCGTCTGCGTGCTGCAGGAGGGCATCGAGCACTTGAAATAGTGTCCGTGAGAACAGTGGCTGAGAAATGCCATGCAACTGTCCGACTGTGTGCTGGTAGGTGCCTGTGGCCAGGAAGTGGAGTACAGACACCACCTTCAGTAGGGGTGGGATGGCGGTTGGGCTATCTATCATGCTGACAAGGTCAGCCTGTGTCATGTCCACAATGGCGGTTATGGTGTCCCGGTCCAAACGGTAGAGGGTGTGGATCTGCTCATCAGTGAGGTTGAACGGATGTGCTCGGAGGCGTGGGATTGCGGGCTGCCTGCGTGGTGGTAGTGGCTGTGCTGGCGGCCCTTGCTGGCCCTGCCTTGCCCTCCTCCTCCTCCTGCGTCTCCTCCGTGCGGCCGGTTGTAGTTGGTGTTCGTCTTCTTCTTGGAGTTGGAGTACTTGCAGTGCTATCAGGTCCCCCAGGGCCAACATCGCGAGTCCTGCCGGTAGCATTTCGGAGTGGGTGTGGGAGGAGACTGGATGTGCAATTTATGTGTTTTCAGGCTGTATGGCCTCCACCTGTGGTGATTCATTCCACCTGTGCAAACTGCTCTCCCCTTTGGCCGGGCACGTCCCGCGCACAACGCTGCAATTCGGGGAATGGCATCTTGCTATTGCAATCATGTATTTGTACCCGATGGCCGTGTAAGATTGTTTGATATGTTCATTCTGCTGTGGTCCCATTGTTTCACATACTATCTGTGCAGTCGCGAACAGACTTGTGAAGGGTCAGTGGAACGTAGTACTCGAGTAACGGTGGGCCCTCATGCATCACTGTACCGAGTTGCAACGACGGGCGGGGCGTCCCATTTGTGGGTGAAGGCAGTTGCCATTTTCACACACAGCCGCACTCGATGGAATAATTAGTGATTTCAAACGGCCACAGATGCCTCTTCGACGTGATGTTGCAAATGAGGAATTCGAAGGGCGGCGCTTTCGGTTTTCAGCTAGCGGCGAGGAAATGCCCACAGGTCTGACTGCAAATATAACGTACTATTGTTCTATGTCCTTGAGACAGGGGCCATGGCGAGGATGCAATGATTGATATGAATAGTTTGGGATGCGCAATTGCGACGTGGGCGGTGAGGCCGGACGTTCCCAAATACATGTTACTTTACTACACTGGAATTCCGGGCTGGGGCACTGTGGATTTTGCAGGCTGCATAACGCACAGACTCAATGGATATTTCTAATGTTATGTGAGTAGATATTCAGGCGTTTTAATCCCGGGATGAGGGAATGATGAATGGATGCATGGGCAGGTGATTTGATACAGAGTTTGCCATGAACAGGGCTTCTTGGGATCTATCCGCCTCCCCTACGCTATGTGATGCAGGGCTGCCATAGTGGGACCATCGTCTATCTGGCCTTGTTGAGCCCTCCCTGTCTCGACGCGCCCTCAGACACTTGTGTCCATGCACGTTAACATTCCCATCTGATGGATTCTGTTTTGACAGACGCATGCACAGGTACACTCGTTCGTGATGGTGTTTGCACCTCGATATAGATGGTTATGAGTCGCAAGTGGTTTTTGGGTGGTGATGATCCTTTGGAGTGGGCTAGCATGCATATGGCTGTGGATTTAGTGTGATCATTGGAGTGAGTTGTTGGAATGTAGTTCTGATGGCCATTCTGTTCTTTTTCTTTTCTTTTGGTTGACAGGTATCTCCTCCCCTTTTGCCACTGCCATCTGTATGCCACTCCTGCAGATGGGTTTTACTCCCGACACCTGCTGCTTCGTGTTAATCAGTGGAGCAGCATTACGATTTTATGGGACGATCGCCAATGGGCCACATGCCCTTACGCAGTACTGGTGGCTCGGAGCAACATTTCGGCCTTTCAGCTGGACTAGTGCCTCCCCATTGGGACGGCCCTGCGGTTCTGTGCGCTTCCATGTTGCCTTTTCGTACGTGAATGTGGCTCTGTGTACCATGATGGAACAGGGCGTCACACAAGTAGTGGCTGGTCATTTCTTGCGGATGCAGCCCACAATGGTGAAAAGTGTTTTGGAGTTCATGGCCTGATGGCTGTATGGGCTTGGTGATTTTGATGTGCATTAAATTACTATTCTGATTTGGCCCGTGTAGCGTTTTTCTTTGCAAGTGATGTGGCATGTGCCTATTTGGGGGGCGATGTATTGTGAGGAGATCTGCATTGGGTTCCAGCTTCGGAGTTTAGTTGCGTGGTACTGTACTGGGCGCGTTTGCCTGCGAAGCCCGTGTGGTCAGGGATGGGGCCTGCCAATATGACAGTTTGAATGTTGTCCTGCTCAGGGGCGGGGGATTGGGTTTTGTGTAACAGATGCCGGTCAGCCAGGTGGACTGGTGGAATGATGTGATTCTCGGAATATTGCTGGTCACAGGTGCCTGTGTTTGCGTGCGTTTCTTGGTGGGGGACTGTGGTCATGTCCATTGGGATGGCTTCTGTATTCGTGCCATCTGTGCCCTGCAGCTCCCATTGGCCCCTCTTGTGTTTCTTTTGTTCGTTGGCATGCATGGGTGACTTGTACATTTCACTGGTTGCATTGTGACTTCATTGCACCTACGGGGAGTTGTGCTTTGTGGGCAGGGAGCGGGGTACAGGCACTCAGTGGGGCCGTTTACGGTTGATTCGCGATGCCGTACTTCTCACCATGGCGGAATGGTACATTCCGCCATGCTTGATGGCGTTAGGTACATGTCCGCTAGGGTCGGAATTGGCGTACCCTTGCGCCATGGTGGTGTTTGCGGTTTGGCATGGCGCGCGCGCGCGTGCTTGGTGCAGTTAGCGTTGGCGTTCACTACGGTGTCGCTAATGGCTTCGTACTTTGCGGTGATGGGTCATAGTCGCACCGAGCGCTATTCGATGGCGGTATTGCATTTCCGCCATCGTTTTCCGAATTCCGCCAGGGTCGTAATGAGGGCCTAGGTCATAAGAACGAAGTTATAAGTACTGAAGTTATAAGGTAGTATGGGTGTGATATGGTGCAGTGGTTGTGATTGTGATATGCTGCAGTGGTTGTGGCCAGGGCTTAGAGTCTTGGGTGCGTGGCTGCAAACACCAATGACTGTAGGCCCTGGCCACAACCACCGCACCATATCACAGCTATAGATCACAAACTTGAGGAGAACCATCTCCGGTTCCGGAAGCACCTCAAAATCTTCCTCTTTGCTTCTACTTTCTCTCCCCCTCTCCCCTGCTAAATCACTGAAACTGTACTGAATCAGCAACTGGGCCACTCACCAATCTCGGTCCTTGGCCCAGCCACTCTCCCCTGCACTGCCTCCCTGGCAACCCCTGCACTGCGGGACTGTCTCTGTATCCCTACAGCCCCCCTTCCCAGCACTTGTCTGCACTTATACTGCACTTGCCACCAGCTGGCCCTTATTATTTATCTTGTATTTTACTAATCACTTTGTACTGCACTTTCCCCTCTCCCTTTCCCCCTTGCACTTTTCCCGTCCCCTCTTCCCATGCACTTGCGTGATCTGAATGACACCTGGCCTAGTAGGATCGTTTGTCTGTCTCCCCTTGTTCCCCCCTCCCTGCCTCGTCGCGCCTTGAAACAGGCGCGTTACAAATGCCATATCATATCATATCATATCTATAGATTTGAATATCGATCAAATGTTTGACATGATACTTACTGTTTGATTTGTTGAGATTCGATACATTTTTTACATGACTTTGGTACCTGGAGTAAGTATTATTTTTCAATTTCTGTGATAAAAGAAAAGAGCATGTCAGTGTGTGTAATTTATAAAGGCTTATTACGTTGAATAATAGACATTTCAGCTTTTTTTTGGACCCTCATATTTGGTTTACAAACCAGTGTACTGTACATTTCGCTCAGTTTCTGTGTTAGTTTTTCAAATCATTGGGTTTGTGGGAAAAAAAATCCTTGTCGGATTAAAAACACCCTTTTTTGTTATGCTACAGTCTATTCGTTTGTTTCCTTTCAGTGTTCACTTGTTGTTTCTGGTTTATGTTCCATCTGTTGGCTTGTTGCAGATTTCTGAAGCAGTTAGATACCTGTTGGCGTATTTTAACTGTCTATTTTTTGTTCCAATTTAGTGGTATTCATTTATCTGTTTGGTTGTTATAGAATCTTGGGCCAGTTAGATACCTGTTGGCGTATTCCAACTGTTTATAGTTTTTTAATTGAATTTTTGTTAATGTTTAAGTACACATTAGTTATTCAATTTTGGCTTTAAGAAGATTAAATAAGCGTTGGTAACATTTACTGGTAATCTCTGTCTTAGAGTAATGGTACTATCATTACATTTGAAGTATCCATATTTCTTTTTAATATATGCAGTGTAGTGACCTGCATTGGCTCCTGTGTTGTAGATTATACCTATTGTTGTGAAGGTTTTCTTACCAAGTGATACTTGACCGTGTGTGAATCCAGTCAGCTTGCAGTTGTTTTTGGTACCAACTGCATTGTAACGTAGAAGCATTAGTATTACGTAGTTACTATGTGTTTGTATCAGTAAGGTGGAGTGATTATCTGAATTGCAGGTAGTACATAATCTGCCATGCTTTGTATTTTGTACCAGTTGCTGAAATGGAATGGATTCACATTGTTGCAGAGAGTGCATGTATGTTTCCACATGTATGAAATCTGGAAGATTTCATTTATGGGTATGTTTTTGTTTTCCAGTACTTGTAGTAAGTACATTAGAAATTCGTGTGGATCTTCTTGTGAGTTTATAGTGGATTTCACCATTTCAGCACAGTAGTCCAATTCTTGTCTTATTCTGTGAACACTATATGTGTTGTCAGGATTGTTTGTTGCATTTCTATGAAGGACTAACATCTGCAAACCCAACTGGTCTGTACTGTGTAAGTAAATGTTCTCAACAATTGGTGGCAATTGAAATAGAATATTCATTGCTACATTTGCGTAGCAATTTACACCAGTTACATTTCAAAATTTGAATGGACCAGATAGTTCTGTGTCCAAGTCATTTTTTCGGAGTGTCTGTTGCTTCTTTGAAGAAGTACCTCAGTTACTTTGACTAATAGGTTCTTCTTTGGTTGTGGTAATTGATGAAGTATTAGCTTCTTTTACTCTCTTCGGAGGATTTGCATTCCAATCCTGTTGCATTTCAGTTTGAATTACTTTTCTTTTACAACGTTTTCCTTTCTGTGGAACAGGATATGATTTTAGATGGGGGGTGTTTAGTGAATGTAGTCTATTGTATTCTAAAATGCAAGGAATATCAGCGTTTACTTTACTTGCATCAGAGTTGATTAGAAATAGACCCTCAAGTGTATGTAAGTGTGATAGTGCTAAGTAGCTCATGCCTTCTTTAAAGACTGTGTTACCAATATCTATCAATGCCTTGTCTAGGGTAAGACCTTGGGATTTATGAATGGTGACTGCATATGTAAGAGTTAGAGAAAATTGTTCTCTGTGTACATACATATCTTTGAAGAGAAGGAATTGAGCTGTTGAGTGCCCTATCCTTTTTACTTCTGAAAGTTTGTCAAAGAGAATATTGACAAACTGAATGTTGTTGTCATGTGGGTATGTTTGAAAGCCAAGAACTGTACCCAGTGCTCCATTAACTATTCCTTGGTCCATGTCAAGGTTACGTTTAAGCATTACTCTACAGTTTAAGGATAATTGTAATATTTTCTCCAACCCAGCTGTGTTTTCTAAGGTATTTAGTCTTGTTGTGGCTTGTTGACATATGGGTAGTGTCATATCATGTACCTCCAGTTTGTCTGTGGAGCAAATTTCAATTATTGGTTGCATTTCTTTTTTCAACATTGTTTCATTGTGAATTTGGAACAGCTTGCAAGAGTTGGTATTAAGGCCATACAACTGACATTTTTGTGCGATAATTGTTCCATAACATCAGAAGCACATGCGTTATCACCATAAAGAGCATGGATGTGTCAGGTTTTCAATATTGCTTGTGCTTCTTGAGATAGTCCACCAACTCTAATACTTTTTAAAATGTTGGCGTAAGTGAGGTCTGCAGATTGACGCATGTTTTCTGTCAATTCGCTGTATTGGAAATGTTGCCAAAGGTTGACATTTCGTATGCTCCCAACAGTTTTACAGCAGAGTTTGTGTCCTAAGGTTTTAAAAATAGGTTAACCTTTCACTGGTGTCAGTTGCAGAAGATCTCCGAAACAATAATGTGTTTTCCTCCAAAGAGTTCTTCGTAGTTTGTTTTAAGTACTTCTTGCAATCTGAGGTGAATCAAAGCTAACATTTGGTTTGAGACCATGCTCACTTCATCTTTTAGTAGCATTTTCATTTGTTTTAATACTCTGCGTAGTCCCATTGCAGCTTCTATAGAAAGTTTGTAATAGTCTAATTTGTTTTGGGGTTCTACTGGAAGGAGTAGTAATCGGTGTAAAGTGACACCGCCTATGTTGTAGGCAGCTAAACCTGTGGGGCAGTTACGACAGCTGACAGTTTGTTGTTTGTCAGTTGTTGAAGGAACTTGCTGATGATTTTGATTAAGAATATTTTGCCTGAACCAGCTTCACCACTGACGTAAATCAGTATAGGTTTGTAATTTTGGCAGGTACATTCTTTATTTTCGTGTTGTACACCATGTTCAATTTCTTTTGTTACTTCTTCAAAAATGGTGTGCTGGTCTTTGTTAAGTTTTGATTGTAGTACAGTTAAGTCTTCTGTATCTTCTTCATAGTGACACGTGGTGTTTTCTACTTCTGTCATAGCTAATTATACCTCATTTCCTACTAGTGGCTGTCCCAGTGGTTCTTGGCTTCATGTTACAGAAGGTTGACTACTGCCAGAAGTGTCCTTATCTAGTTGGCCTGGAGTTCTTCTTCGTGTTGCTGTTCATTGTGCAACATTGTTTTGTACTGCGTAAAGTTCACATCGGTGATAGTGTTTTCATTTGCTTTGAAAGCGTCTTCATAGTAGTCATAGTTATCTAGTATCTCTTCTTCTGTTCTCCATGGTTTAAAAAGTTGTAGCAGGGACATGTAATATAGTTCTTTTGTTGAGGAGTTTTTAATGACAATTTGACATGATTAATTAAGCTTTGCTTGGTAAGTTTCATTAAACTGCCTTCACAATCTGTCACTCTATATCTACCTTTGTTTTCATCAGGTTTTATATTATTTTTGTATGCAAAGTTTTGGGCACATGGTTTCCAAAGTGGTACTCCTGTTCGGGTAGTATGTGTCTAGTAAATTGTTTTTCAAAATGTCTTGGCTGTTGGGATCATGTTTGGCTATTGTTTCTATGTCCTCATATGATTTGAGAACTCTTTTTCTAGATTTAGTAGGACCAAGACTTAGCCATACTATATTTTCAGATTTTCCATACAAAGAAGTACCAGTTAAACGATATGCAGCTTCATAGGCGCCACATTCTCTATGAGAGAGCATTTTTATGCCTAAGCTGTACAATTTCTGAGATAGTGTTTTGTCTGATGATAGGTCATTCCAGAGGTCTTGAAGCTCTGTTTTTTCTGCTTTTGTTAAGTAGGCTGTAACATATTGTGCAACTGCAGTGGTATTGTCTGCAATGTACTGCACATCTATGTTTGCATTCCATAAGAGGGAAATTATTGCATTGTAATCATTGAAATATTTTGATTCTTCTGTTCTTTTTATGTAATACGTGTTCTTAGGTGATTTACCTTTAACACTATTTCTAACTGAAGACATGAAGTTGTTCAGTTCACCTGTTTCTGTAACTGGTCTAGGGAAACCAAAGCAGCATTTGGTGTAGTATTTCCCTTTGTTTTTGTATTTGCGATGACAATATTTGCCACATGTGTGTCTTTGAAATTTTACAATTTGTGAATGAAGGTCACTATGTCTCGTTTGTGAAGGGATTTCACAAGTGACATATTTTTGGATGAACTGCAAAACAGTGGCATTACTGTCCTGACCAAATTTAGGAGCACCTTTAATCCATAAAAGCATGCGGATATTTCGTGCTCCTCTGGCTTGGTATTCTTTTCTCCAAAAGAAGTGTTGCACTTCTCTGAGGAAGGAACAGTTTTATTACAAATAAAGTGCAGCAAAGCAATGAAACGATGGTGGAAATATCTTGAAATATTAACAGGATCTAGAGAGCAAAGTTCTCCAGGTGTTAGTATATCTATGTTGGTTTTGTTTTTGTTTGATATGCGTAGGAAATCATGTAAATCTTCCCATGCATATTCTGCACAACTTAATGTAACAAACCAAGTGGGTGGTCCAAGGTTTCTGATCATACAACCTACATCTAGGTGACGTTGGAACCAGTATTCTTTCGTACCATGCATGTTTGCAAACAGATTTGTTATGTTTGATTGTAAAACCTCATCTTTTTCTTGCACTCTTTGTATTAATTGCGTAACTGACATATTTTGAAAGTGGGTTCCCGATTTCAATATGTGTGCAACTCCGTAACATTGGGCTGCTAGTTCACTTTCAAAGAATGTATTCCACGTTTTGTCTAAATCTGGAATTTTCAGAATACATTCATAAAGAGCGGTATTCTGATGCTGTTATCTGAGTGGGTCTATCATCGTAGCTTCCTCCTTTGCCAGTGGGAAATAGTAGAGGAAAAGCATGTGCTTCTATACTTTTTTCCCAAATGCTCATTGGTGAACCTTTGGTTTGTTGCATTTGGTAAGTTTCTAGTGCATCATCTATCCTGTCATTAGAGTGCAATGGATGAATTGTATAATGGTCCAAAATAGTGGATACTGCAGCAGGATCCAGAAGTTCAAATTGACCAGTTTCTGGTGACTCTTGAATTATTTCAGTTGGTTCCCTTAAGCTTTCTTCAATATTTATTTCTTTGTAGTATTCATTATTGTCTTTTAGATATTGCAAGGCTTGTCTAACTTTATGTAAATCCACGAGTTGTTGGCAATTCTTTTTTGTCTTTTGTTGGTACAGGATTTACTAAGACAATTAAAGATGGCTCTATTGGACGTTGCACTCCTAGAGTGTGCACATTTTCTGTCAGATCTAATGGTAAATAAACTACTTTGCCACAAATGCCTTTCACCAATTCAGAGGAAGGTTATTTTGCTGTTTTTGGTTGAAGGCGTATTATTGCTTGAAATGGATGTACTGTTTGAATTATGATGCTCTCATACAAATTGAGTTGTTGCAGGGGTTTTGGTAATCGGAATAATTCCAAAACATTTGTGATAGCACATGAAGGAGTTTGGTTGTTGTCAGGTTTTATAGTGCGGTAACTGCAAACCATTAAGGGTTCACTTATTTTGCATTTGTTTTCTGCTAAAAGGTAGAGAGCTAATTCAAACCATTTGGAATCTTCATTGTCTTCTATTTTGTATGTTATGTCTATAGTTTTTGTGTTACTTTTGTAAAAGGTTCTGCGGCAACACACACACACATGGTTTGGTACTTCAGCGGATGTACTTTTAAATTGTAGTATTTCTTTTTTGTATGTTTGTAATAGAAGGTTGCCATGTGCAGAATTGTTGCTAGTCTGTTCTAAAGCAATTGCATTTTGTAAGTGGCTTTCACTTCCAAAATATTTTCTCTGGATACGGTCGATTTCTTCTTGTAGGTGTTTGGGTGTACCATGCAGAAGAGTGTTATTTAAATTGGTTAGTTCTAAAGCAGGACTTTTAGCATAGTACAGTTTATACACTAGATTTCTTACATTTGAATGATGTGTTGATATCATTTTGATATCATGGAAGGTGCTTTTGCAAATAGGTCCTGAAATGCAGGCTAATAAATGTCCTTGTAGTCCTGTGTATTTGCGCACTGGACAGGTATCCATATTTTGCAGCACTTTTATTTTGATTTTGTCTTTACCTTTCACATACTGATTGAGGAACTGGCGTAAAGATTTGAAAGATTTGTTGGGAATATTACACATTGACGTGCATGGCCATTGGTATACTGGACGTTCTGGTTCAGTCGAATGGAGAGGTAATTCTGAGTTTTCTGGGGATATTTTTGTAAGCAGTGTTTCTTGTTCCATGATGGTATTATACATTTTTTCATACCCTTGTCCACTGCTATGGATGGCAATTGTGTTTGTTTCGTTTTGTTTTTATGCTTGTTCATTAAAATATGGTACTGTGGTCATGGTGTGACTCTATTCACCTCCACAGATATTTAAGAAGTTATTTATGTCGACATTTTGTTTATTGAGAAGTTTTTTTTATAGTTTAGTACTTAGTTTTGTTAGTGGTTTCATCCTGTTTACAACTAAAATAAATAACTTCCTTTTGAGAAGGATTGCACTGTCTACTAGAGCTTCTAAGATTAATTTTCTACGGTAGGTTTCAAGGGTTGTGCATGATTTCGCTCCTGTTCTTATTAGATTCTGAAGGACTCTGTGGCGGAACATTTTTGCTAAAATACTTTTTTTAGTATGGTTAGGTGCTAGTATATGAAGATTTATAGGAGCAGTGTTAGCAGTAGTGGTCGCCAAATTCTTGTTAAGCATTTTCTGTTTCGTTTCACATTTTAATAGAGGCAAAGTTTCTGTAGTAGAAGTTTCTTTTGTTTCGCAAAATGACTGCATTAGCTGTTTTGTTTGAATGTTTTGTACAAACTCTGGTAGAGATGGATGCTTATTTTGGACACTTTTATTTTCATTTGCTCTATTTCTGCGTTGCTTTCTACGGACTTGCTTTTTGGTAGGCATTCTTTGGGGTCTTTTGAAAAAAAAAGAAGGTATGGGTTGGTTTGTTTTACAATGTATGTGTGCTGTGTGCATGCGTGTATGAGTTCGATGGGGAAGATGTATGTGGTGGTGTGTGAATGTGCATTGGGCAGTTACAATGATTTGGGAAGGATATTTTTATGTGTGTATGTTACTACACTATGGTTCAGATGAGAGTAGAAAGTGAGCTAGTGGTGAGGAGAAGCAATAATAGTAAACGTAATGGTATAAAATTAAAACAGATCTTTGTTTTGTAGTACTAACATTCTAAGGCTTGGGTATGTTATTTGTGTTCCAAAAAAACAGGGATTTGTGTGCCATTCTGCCTGCTAATGTCTGTTTAATAAATGGGGATTTGTGGGCAGAATGGTTCAGAAATCGATGTTTTTTTTGGTGCGCAAATTAAATGAATGAATCACACAGTCTCTTTAAGGAACAGTAAGAACATAGAGGTAATATCGTACTTACTTTTTTGTGGAATGAGCAGGTTTCTTCGGATATGTTGTTTGTAGTTTAGATGCTGCTGATTTTCAGGAGAGTGGGCTTCACTGCAATTGTAAAAGGAAAAAGTTTGTAATGTTGTGTGTTTATAGCTCTGATGTTAATGTACACATTGATTTTTATGTTTTCATGGTACTATTCTTGTTTGATATCTGAACATAGTGTATGCATGCATTTCATTTGACTATGTGCAGCCTTTATATGTTATTTGCAGTATGTTAGTTCAACCTGCTTCGCAAATGAGTACAATTTTAAGTTCATGAAATTCGCTCGTTTTTTTGCAGCTGTGTTGTAGATAGCAGAGAGGTTTGGAAGTGATAGTTCATTATAGTAGATGGGAAAAATTTGAATAATTTCATATTATAACTAGACATGCGAACAATCGGGAGCACCTGAGAGGGAGATTTCTCCACAGCAATCGGGAACATTTATTTTTCTCATACAATTGCATTAGGATTAGCATTAATTTAGGCAGGAGACAGTAAAAAATTGTGACATTTTTTAATGAAAAATCGAGTTTCGTGCTTAAATCGTGAGGGTTGGCATGTATGTATAGGTTATCCGGGAGACAGTAAAAAGTAGTGTGAATTTTCAATGAAAAATCTGGAGTCTCGCGCTTAAATCGCGAGCGTTGGCATGTATGTATTGGCTATGCAGATTTAGTGGCATTACTTTGTTTATATGGAATCATAAGAGTTGTACATGTACTCTGATTAAAATATGCATACCTGTACTTTGTAATCATGCATGTGGATATGCATGGAGCTGTAAGTAGAAATCTTCGAGACTTGCACAGTAGTTTTTGTAGTAGGTGCTTTCCAATGATATGAGACTTGAATTCAGAGTGATCAACAGTACATTTGAAGTGTGGAACTCTGATGATGGAGTTAGATGTAGAGGTCTTGGATGTGATTGGTGGATGGTTGTGTGACTGCTTAGCTGTGTCCAATGAGGGAATGGAATCGCGAGTGTTGTGGAAAGGGTAGAAGGGCGGGCTAAGAGTTACTTGCCACGCGAACACCGCGGCTGTCCGCGGGTAGAGCGTGCCACATACTGGATTTTCCAGCAAATCCAGCATGGAAAGGGGACTGCAGGGATCAGCCAATCAGATGTTGACGTTGTTGATTTGTGTAGAAAGAGAGTGTGTTTAGTGAAGATGGCAGAGGAGGAGACAGTCAGGGTGTTGGTGCTCGGAGATATGTTTATCCATGGTTTAAAGCAGTATTCTCATTGCAGGCATGTGACAAACAATTACGATGTTAGAGGAGTGGAGGTGGTGTGGAGCGCTGTGACTGACTGCAATGTAGATGCAATTCTCCAAGTTTGCGTAGGATGAACAGTCCCCGTGTGGTAGTTTTGCACTATGGTGCTTTCCATTTGGGCTACGTGAGTTCCCCTCCTTTGTTGGGAGATTTGGAATGGTTGGTTCAAACAGTAATCAACATCCTTCCAAATGTGAAAGTAATTTTTTCAGGATTACTTCATAGAGCAATATGGGACAACAGTTCTGTTTTTTGTCCTGATCAAAGCATTGCTAGGTGCGCAATCAATCAAGGCATGCATGCTTTCATGCTAAGAGCTGGTATGTTTTTATGTAGCAACGAGAACATTGCTTTGAGTAATGCAGCTTATTTTCAAGCAGATGTTGTTTCTTTATCTTTTTTGGGAAATGCCATGTTCTTTTGGAATGTAAGGGTTGCTTTGGAACAGGTTATGTGAAGTTTTAGGAGTAAACTAAGAAGAAAAAACCTCCACTAACTGTTTCAAACTATTGAAATTTTCCTTAAGAATGTCTACTTTTTGCTCAATGCGGTCGAGAGTCTTTTCTATTGTGTCTTTTGGAGTCACTTTTTCAATCTTTGTGTGGTCTGTAAAAAATAAAAATATATATGTTAAATACACATTAGGTAATGATTATTAATTACCTTGTATAGACAAGTGTCTACCATTATTATCACTCTCTTCAGACATTTCCTCATGTGTAAAATTTTCTTCCAGCCACTCCAAATTACTGCACATTTCTGTGTGAAAAACAAAAATATATTAATTATACTGTACCTCACACAAAAAGTACAGCAATATACACCAAAAAATCAAGTTTACTTACTTGTTTCTGGAAAGTTGTAATCGTTGTGTTGTGTAGGTCTACTGTTGCTTCTAGCTCTGCAGTTTCTGTGAGGTAATTATGCTGGGGGTAAATCTTTTTTGTTATAGGTATAATCCATTTTCTTACATATCGTATTTCAATAGCTGGTTGATGTGCTAAATATGTAGTGTCCACTGATTACTTATTAATATATATAATGTGTATATGTGCTGTTTTTTCAACTTGCGTAGTGTTTATATGGTATGAAAGAACAATTTCAAATATGCCCTGCATGTTTGGGTAGTGTTGATGTCGTCCGTGCCCGTCCGCGTACATCAAAATCATTAGTGGGGTGTTCGGTATGTTCTAAGTTAATTGCATATAAAATAAGGGAACCCTAGCACACATCTATCAAATTTACACTATGAAAATGGATATTCAGTAACAAAAACTTTGTTAAAGAGATGTTATGGTTAATTTGCGCTACTAAAAACCTATGAAATTCAGTAAAAAAACATTGTTAAAGGGACGTTACGGTTAAGTTGCGCTATTAAAAACCTGTGAAATTCAGTAAAAAAAATGTTGTTAAAGGGACGTTATGGTTCCAAGTAAAACCGAAAAACCCTTGAAATTCGCCAGTTATGGTAAACTAATCAACCATAACTCGCGCCACCACCGTGCACTGCTAAGACTAACACCCAGGACATCAAAGATGACATCACAAATGCCATTGATCACATCACTGATGACATCACATGTCTGGCTCACTCTTTTTTCCTTTACTGACATATCTAGGCCAAATAGTTTTCTTCAGTAACAGTCAGGAACTAAAAAATTAAAAGGTACTATATTTGTAGACTTATCCTTCAAGTATGTTCTTACAGTAATTCCCTTAGGGTAAAGTCACATCATATGAAACATACACATATCAGAAGACACAGGCTTGAAAGACAGCAATCCTTTCTGTGCATGAAGATAATCATTACAGTTATCCGCACTTTCTCATAGTTGTTTTTATTACTGTACTTTCCCTGTATATGCTCATATTAGTATGCATTGCACTCACACTACTTTCCTTAGGGTCCAGTCAAATCATGTGATACATATGCATAGGGTAAGTAGCGAAACAGAGCAACAATTTCTCTGCGTAAAGTTAATCAGTTAGGTTATGAACACCTTCTGCTACTACTGCTGCTTTTTTCCTTATTTCAATGTCCCTGTATATACTCATATTTGTATGTGTTGTTGTCTCTTTATGTTTTGTCTTTAATAATGCAATTATGTATTAAGTGGGTTTTATTAGTTACTTGTTACATGTTTCACAGTACGCAAAACTCTAATAAGAAAGCAGTTATCATTTCACTATTCAACATGGCAAGATTATGAATATTGCACCTTCATCATGTATGCTGCACACACTGCCTATGTTTCTGCATGAGTAGCTTAGTATACTGGATAGAACGTCATAATAGAATGCTATTTATATCAATGCATTGCTTAATGCACTAATTAGCTCCTGATATTTATTCCAATTGTCCTTGACACTTTTTGGTCAACATTATAATAAGAATCCCTTCTACAGAGTTTTAATGAAAAGTAAATGCACATGTGATGTCATCCGTGATGTCATCAATGACATATGTGATGTCATCTTTGATGTCCTGGGTGTTAGTCTTAGCAGTGCACGGTGGTGGCACGAGTTATGGTTGCTTAGCTTACCATAACTCGCAAATTTCAAGGGTTTTTCGGTTTTACTTGGAACCATAACGTCCCTTTAACAAAGTTTTTTTACTGAATTTCATAGGTTTTTAGTAGCACAACTTAACCATAACGTCCCTTTACAAAGTTGTTTTTACTGAATATATACATAAATGAATATGTATAGGGGTACCTGACCCCTCTGCCGCTTCTGAGTACAGATAAGATGATCGACAGATCAATGGTTCCAGTATTGCAAAAATCTGAATTATAGTGCTTTTTGAAGATAAATAAGTGCATGTGGCAGGGTGCATTTTTAGGGCCATAATCACCCAGGAAGTGAAGATTGCCTGAAGTATGATGCACATATCATGAATATGTAAAAATATATTATGCAAATGAGATAGAAGGTGAGATATGCCTAAAAGTAAATATTGACTCACTGTTTGGTAGCCCAGGCAGACTGGGATACATTTTTAAATTGATGCCAAAACACAAAATTGTGTCTTAAGGACAGGTGTAAGAAAGGCCTAACTCATGCTTATACAGTAGAAGGTCTTTCGCAGCATCTTGCTGTGAGATAAGCACGCCTGGGAGGTTATATTTGGAGGATGGAAGGAAAACCAGACATGACATACTTTTGAAGACCAATTTGGACAGAACAGCTGCATACTTGGAAGCATAATTGAGCTTCTACGTGTTTCTAAATGGTATGAGACACTGACTAAATCTTGGCAGGACTTCAAAGAGTAGGTCAAAGTTGACACGTGAGATAACTATAATTGCTTTTGGCAGGAGTTGAAGGATGTGTAATTCTGTTTAGCTAGGTCTAAAATAAGCTTATCAGTCTATGTGTCAGTTGCCAAGAGTGAGCTAATGTGTGCTTGTTGACTTACAGATAAGCCACCCAATCCAAAGATAGGGAGGGCTTTTCTCTGTCTAGAAGGAGCTATCAGATGTGTGCCCTGATATTATATGAAGGTATTGCATCATTCAAAAAGGCTTATATAAGCAGGGAAGGCAGAATGACTGTGTGTGCCTTTCCAGTGTGTCTTGTGAACCTGAAAGATGGCTATGAAATCTCACACGGGCATCCGTTCCTTTGTTCCTGTCTCAGAATCAGAGTTTTCAGATGCTAGAGAGCTTGATGGGATGGGAAAGGACCCGCCTGTACACTTGGCGACCATGACAGGACCCTAAACAGCTTTCAGGGACAAGGAGCCAGGCTTCAAGTTGATGTGCTGGAAGAGATGGGGAGAGGCTTGAAGAAGAAGAGACAGGTGATTGACAAAACTGCAGTGTGCTCTCATACTTGACAGGGACTCCTCCCCATGACTGTCAGAATGTCACACTTGGAATCTGTGAATTATGGTATGTATTGTAGCGGACAGAGACAAAGGAAAAATAAAAAATGTGTTATGTATAAGGGGATTATAGTAACCTAGAAAGTAACAGGGAAAGTAATGAGTTGTTTAGAAAGTAATGGGGAAGTAATCAAAAAGTAACTTGAGATTTTGTTTGTGTAGATAAGAGCGATAGTGAGAGAGATATAGATTGCTCAGAGTCCTAACCCAAGGGGTTCAGAAGAGGCTGTTTTATAACCCCATCAGGGTCTCTTGGCAAGATACAGACAGGTCCATTATAAGAAGACAGCCTAAATCCTGTGATCATGGTATTATTAGGGGCAAGATGATGAGGATGAGTACCATGGTTCAATGTAAAAGAGTCGACTAGTCTTTCTGTCTGTGTGTCTCTTTTAAATGAAAGTGTCAAAAAGCGACAATGAGTTGTAAAAGAAAAAATGACAAAGTTAATAAGTGATATTGTCTGTCTAGGAAGGTGATTGGTACAAATCAAAAGAATAGATACATTATTGAAATGAGAGGTTTGAGCAAGCTATTAATGGGTGCGCTCATTTTTTCGGTCTGAGATGTTATGGAGAAAACATCAGGCAAACTAATAATATGCAGTCAAAATTGTGACTATTTTGCATGCTTGAGGCGGGCAAGTGAAGGCAGGTAGAGGGTTACATTTTTATATACTTACAAAGAGATTCTTAGTAAGCTAAAAAGCTTTGCACGGTAGAAATTTGACAAATGGATCATAGAAACGAAGGTGAAAGAACATTGCAAATGAGGCAACTTTTGCTGATTAGCAACTGCGTATGTGGAAAAAAGTCATTATGTACAGGAGGAGCCAATTACCTCTACCAGAAGTCCTGCCCTCATTCTGCCTATATGTTGGCAGCCAGAAATTCGACATCTGCAAAGCCAGTAATGGTAACTATACCACAAAGAGTCCTTGAAACAATGTATCCATTGAGAAAACCCTACATGTATCCTCGAAGAAATCACAGTCTTCTGAAGGAAGTTCCGGAAGAAGTGTGAAAATGAATGAAAGAGAAGACTGGTGACGTCACACAAATCAGAAATGATGAACCTAGAGGAGATGCCAAAGAAAAAATAATATAGACCCTATAGAATCTGATGGCAAAGTAGCAAATTAAGCAACATTTCGGTAGCGAAATGAAGATTGCACGTGCGAAGAAGCACTGAAGAAATTGCAAAGCCATTTAACAAAAGTACAGACGCAGTAAGGCAAGTAGACAAAGTAATCATGAGGCTGGCTACGTAGTGAATAGATTGCAGGCAGTGCAGCCAATATATATATATAGGAATGTATAGAATCTGGATGTTCCATGACGCATTGTAGCAAATTTGGACCCGTGAATGGAAGAGCTGGAAGTGTGGCGCAGCAGAATAAAACAAGAAGAAGGTGAAGGAAGATTTGAGAAGGCTTGCCTGGCCCAGTGTCAAGAGTCAAGGCTGCCAAGAGCCTGGTTATCCATGCAAGAAGATACAGTGAACGTGAGAAGCAAGCTGAGCTCCTCTTTGAGGTGTAACGGAAAAACACTAGAAGTGCCAAGGTTTCTTCATTTAATAGTACAAAATACAACAAAGGAGCTCAAAACGTGGTCTCTAGTCACATGGTCAGATGAAAATAGACTTTGGGGTGAGCTACACCAAGATCAGAAGATAAGGCCATGCCTTCACTACCTTTTATTCTCAGGCACAGTGAGCCTTCGCAAGGCCGAGGTCAAATGCATTAATTGAATGGCAAACCGCAGGAGTGATGATAAATGTTGGGCTAATTGGGTGGGGAGGATTGAGCAGGACAACTCCCCAGCACCTGGGGTACCAGCTTGCGTGCTGCTGGCGAGTGGAATAATCTGGAAGGGTGCAAGTGTGCCAAACTGTAGAAGGTTACGTAGTAAGGAGCCTTATCGATTGAGCAGCCAAAAGAACAATAGGAATTAGTCTGACACGGAAGATGACTTGCACTTGGGGTGGGCCTAGTTGCCCACCTGACCTTAGAAACCCAATCACGATCCCCGCCCCTACAGAAAGTATACTTAGATGTTCCCTTTAAGACTATCACATCCAATAGTAGGTTTTCACTTCTGACAAATGTGTACTACAAATTTGTGTTTTTTATGTGACATTTTGAGAGACTTGAGCGAATGTCCGTTGATATCAGTTGTACTCAAACAGCCGTTTTTTTGCCTAACTTCCTGAGTCCAATATATATGATGTTGATACGAAGTACAGATTGATCAAGAGAGCGAAAACATCATATACAAATTGGGTCAGTATTCACAGGGCCTCCATATGGTCATCAAATTGGAATTGTATTATCCTGTCTCTTAGGGATAGAGATAGTCACATATTCTGGCACTATGCAAATAGATATATGAAATATGAAACTAATAAAGACATTTGTGTGTTGACTGAACTGGATTGGTCCAATCATATTACTGACTGTTTTTAAAGCAACTTGCAGGAGGATGTTGTCCATTTCAAGGCCTCCGATGTGTGTGTGCATGCAATGTCTGAATCATGTACTGAAGAGAGATGTGAATTGATTCTCCTTCACTTCAGACAATGTGCTAGAAATCATAGTCACATTTAAAAGATCTAGGGAACTTGGCCCGGATGGGTTAACTAATGTGATGATCAAAGCAAATGCTGTATACTGACTGGGCTGAGTTACTGCATGATATATCTTCTTCAAGCTGTATTCAAAGAAGCTGGAATAAGTGGTTCTTGTGCCTATTTTTAAAAAAGGGGATAGTGGCAACCCTAAAAAGTATTGGTTCCTAGTGCTTACAGATGTAATTTCAAAAAATGTGCCAGCTACAGTCTAAAAAATGAATGAGTGGGCTAATACTAGGAAATTGCTATCTAGGCAGCAGACAGGATTCCGCAATGGTTATCGTACCATGAGTAACATCTGGTGCTTGACCTATTTAATGCGTACCACCCTTGGTAATCAGGGAGGAAAATTAAACATTTGCTATGTAGACTACTCGTCAGCATTTGACACTGCATTACGCCACAGGTTGTGGGCCAAACCTGAGGGATGGGGATGTGGCAAATCTATTCTGAACATGATAAAACAATACTATCAGGACACAACGCTGGCTATTTGTTTGGACCTGGAGGGAAGACAGTCTAATGAAATGAAAACCAATTGCGCAGTGAGGCAGGGTTGTGTGCTTGCGCCTCTACTCTATAATCTGTATGTTGCTGATTTGTGTGACTTCTTTGACAAGTGTAGGAAAGTTCCCCCTTGGCTTTGGTGATAGCACGCTTTCCTGGCTCACCTACACAAATGACACAGTCCTTCTCGACAGAAGGCCAATAGTACTGCAGAGAAGCATTGGTGCTCTGGTTGCCTACACTAAGGAGAGGCTTGTCACTGAATATGTCCAAAACTAAAATCATGGTAGTCGGTGATCATGTCAGAAAATTGGAAAATTGAGGGTAACACAAATTGAAGTTGTATGCTTACTTAAGAGTTCCTGTAAACTCACGACTGTCTTGCCTTGCATTAGGTAGATATGTCTCTTTGAAAATGATTAGGAAAATGAGGCTGATTAAATCCTTTATTACTATGAGAAGGGGGTACTCTGTTGAGGTCCTAATCCTTCTGTATAGAACTATTATATTCCCATGTATTTAGTACGGATTGGAAGCACCTGAAGGAGGTAAAATGGTTACATTTCATTAAAGGAAGGATTTGGGGAGTAATCTTGGGCTACCACAATATGTGCCAATAGAGGCTATTTGTTTTGAGCTTGGTCTCACATCTTTAACGGCACATTGGGGCATTCTGCCTAGCACCCTTTATTTAAAACTGATGAACCATAGTGACAGTGACTCCCTGTATTCATATTTTGCTGCTATGATAAATAGTGAACGTACAGCCGCAAAGGCAATTAAGGCCTTTACGGCAGAACATGATATGTTCCACAAAATGATTGGTCTTGAAATTGGTATGTCATGTAACTTAAGTGTAGCCATTATCTGGGATAGAGTTCTTATGCTGGAAAAAAACTATCCAGTCTGAAGAAGTAATGTGCATACTCTAGACAGGGCTTCTCTTTCCCCCTACCATTTTGATATATTTTAAAAGAAAAATGCTGTAAATTAACGAAATTGATAATGAACTTGAGATTTAATTTGCTGCATACACAGGAAGTCTTGGGTGCCTGGAAAAAAATACCACGTGATCCAAGAATGTGTAGGATATGTAAGTCACAAATTGAGACGGCAAGTCATATTCTTACATGCTGCCCACTGCTTCTTGAAAAATACCAAAAGGCCTACCTTACATTTGTGCAAGACATTGAAGCTATTAACAAGGATCAATTTTGGAGTTGTGTCTATTCAGGAGAGTCTCTTGGTATTTCCTCAGCTGCCTATTTATATGGAGAGATTTTGATAAACATTATAATTCTAAAGTATAATTCACCCTTAGGATGGATCATGATGGATTTTAGTGATATATCAATGAATGTTATGAAACTGTTATGGCTGTATGATGAACTATGTGATTGTTACTATGTGAATTTGTGTGATGTATTTCTTCATTTTAATTTAGTCTTTGCAGTTGCTGATGGCTATGCATAGAGGGAATATTTAAATGTTGTGGAAATGTGACTTGATGGATCATATTTTTCTCAAGTTTTAAAGGGTGGCTGACTGAGATCCCTAAGGTAAACATTGATCTGGCAGAAGGATTGATCCAGAGAAATCAAAGCTTTAGGCAGTACTGGACCCTGGAATGGATGCAGAAAGTTGGGTTGGTGAACTCTCTGATGTGCTGGGTCAATTGATCATACTTGGGTGCGCATATTCCCAGGTTTCCAGGCTATAGCCAAGTAAGGGAGGGGTGGGATTATGCCTTTGAGAGGATTACTCTTGTTTTAGATGTTCAATTAAATCACCCTATTCATGTCAAAGGATCCTGACAGGTCATGGCTGTGTGAAATGTGATGGTGGAGAATAATCGTGCTGAGAAATTAGAAAACAAAGAGGACTATTAAGGTAGAGGGCTATTTTGAATTTATGGCAAACCTTGCAGTTATGATGCGAGTAACATTCCAGCCAAGATGGTTAGACTCGATACTTACACACTGACATTTGGAGAAAATTCATACGTGCCTCATTATAAGTCAGGCGGTAAGGGGTTAACGGTGCTGGTAAAGGTGCCGGCGCCGTCAACCCCGTACCGCCTTATTATGAGGTCCCCTCGCGGGACCCGCTCTGCACGTCTGGTTCTACCAGACGTGCAGAGCGGGTCCCGCGAGGGGAAGAGGGAGCAAACAACGGGACGCCTGTAATCGGCCCATTGTTTGCTCCCTCTCCCATTCCCATTCAGCCTTATGGGGATGGGGAAGTCCGGGCCCGGGGACCTGAAGGAATGGCCCACTAATTCCCCATTCTGGGAACGCAGACCCGATTTTGCCGGCAGCCATGCCGCCAATAGCGGCATGGCTACCGCCAAAGTCGTAATGACGGCCATAGACATTTATGACTGATGTATGAAGGCTTGGGATGATCCGTAAGTGAGAGTGCGGCAGGGTAGGGGCAGGATTATGTCTTTGTAAGCAGTGGGGATTCAGAACACAAATTCTAAATACCAAAAAGAAATCCCATGAAATATTGGCCTCAACAGTATTGGCTTAAAAGAACTATTTAAAATCATTGATGAGCTATGATTCCTGAATCCTGTTATGTAGGGGTTACACACTCCAAATTTCAACTGACCAGAATGTTATCAAAATGTCGGACTTTTGCAAAAAGAGGTATTATTGTGTGTGAGACTCAGTGTTAAATCTGGTGTGAGTCTGGTAAGAGTCGGTTCTGTGAATTCATGCTCAACAAAACAAAAAAGGGATTGGATTCAGCATTGGATGGTAGCAGATACCATAGCACAATATACCATACCATGGTATAGCATGAACTGAGTTGCAATGAAATGTAGGGATAACAATGACTTGCTACTAACACCTTAAACCTACGAATGTCTAAGACATTAACAATATTACAGGCAGCTAGTTCCATAGTTCATTGGTGCAAATCATTGGTGCAAACAGGCCATCTTCATGGGGCTGTAAGCAAAAGCCTCTGCGATTTTGCTTGGAAAAAAAAGGAATAATAATTGCTTTGGAGAGGTGACGATTAGAGGACATTGAATGTGCAATAAACTAGATCCATTGTTTGAACAACCAGCGCAGGAAAGACAAAAGGATAGTTGTTTCAATTTGGCCATTCGCTTGCTGAGCTGAATTCTGTGTAAAAGGTGAAAGGAACGGGGGATGTGTTAACATTCTGGAAGGTTCTAAAGGGCATGGCTGATTAAGGGGGAGTTTCTGATTGATGGCTGGCATCACTGGAAAGAGGCTGGGGTATGGCATGCCTTCTATATGTGGGTATACCTTGAAAGGACGAGTGAGAGAGACTTTAAACAAGTTTCAGTGGGGAGGAAAGGAGGTCTGGCTTCTCCTGTGGGCTGTTGAGGGAGAAAAAAGGAAAGGGGCTGTGGACTGCTGAGTTGGGACCGTGTGTGTTGAGAGAGAAAAGGAGAGACATGGTGGGTCACATCCAGGGAGAGGCTGGGTGAGAGGGTGCTTCCAAGGGTGTGCTGCCAGCCGGAGAAGAAAGGCAATGTGCTTCCAGGATTTATGGTGGAAAAAAAAACGGTGAATCTTTACATTGTAGATACACTGCACTTATCATTAAAAGGTTAAACTAGGTGTCAGAGAGGCCCTTTGTTAACTGCATTTTCCTATGCAGAGTTAGTTGTCTGCTTAAATAAGCTGCCACTCTCAACAACTTAGAGTAACAGCTATCTCAAGGTTCAGATATAAAAAAAGAAAGTGGGTGCTCTGCCAAGATTAGAGACGGAGAGGGCTGTAGCTTTTTCCACTGAGCAGAAGAAGGCACATTGTGCCTGTGGTGAGAGAGCAGAAAGGGTTCTGAAATTGCAACTAGCAATAATGTATTGCATAATGTTTCACAGTTTATGAAACCAGCATGTGGCGGTAAACAAGTGTACATTTCTTTACTTTCAGTTTGCCTACAATGTTCAATGTACAATGATGGCATGTTGTTCATTCGCTTTTATTCCGATCTGCAGAAAATCTGCAAAGCATTTTATGAAATAACGAAGACTATGTATTGCTGTTTACTGTGTAACACATTATTTCTGTAAGGTGTAAAGAGCAGTGCTTGGTAAAACCCATGTTATGAACCCTCATCTTTCAGGTGCTTGGTAAGTCTATTCTGGTTGATTACACTGAACCACCAATGCAATATAATTAAGGTAGAGAAATTGTGCCCCTAGTGAAATCCTAAGTCTTGTTTTTGCTCCAGCAAGCGATCCCAAAGTGAGTATAGTTCCGTGTTTAGTGGCAAGAAAGGAAGCCTCACAAAAATACCCTACGACCCAAAATACCTTACAATCCCTGAGCAACCATATTGTCTTTCTTTGCCACCAACGTGAAAATGTATTCCTCACAAAAATAATAAAGGTACACAAAGAAATTGAGTAAGAGAAAAACCTAAAAAGGAAATGCTGGACAGTAAGATGTGTCAGCTCTATAGTAAAATTACTCACAGTGTACATTGCTTTCAAATCTTAAACTAGGATCGATATAACTGCTGGATTTCCAAGAGCAAGTATTCCAGCTCATAATTAAAGCAATATCCCCCACTCAGTCTCAGGTTTTAGCTGTCATGAAGCCAATAGCTGATATGAGCTTAGATTGCAAACTATCATTTTCAGCCAAGGTGTTGAGATGTCAGTTATGATGCAGTTACATCTACACATAGATCTGAATCAAGGCCTGGTGTATGTAATCACTCATTGTGTCTTTACTCGATGATCTCAGATGGATTGTGGATGGTGGGTGTGATTCCCTTCACTCCCTTCACTCCCCTACAGTCCACTACATGGAATGTGGAATCCTGCAGGGCTCGTATCACCACTCCTTGATACCATGTATTTGGCCAATTAGTAAGGTACATAGAGAAAATGCGTGCTGTCATGAAAAACTCTACCTTGGCAGTAGGAGCAGATAGGATGGTGGCCACTGAAACTGAGTACGCCCATAAAATCCCAGTTATTACTTTCACAACCCAGTGCACTCAGGGTACTTTCATAAAGCGTGAAGGGGGAAATGCATCTCCCATAATCCTATATGTTCTCTAAAAGAAAAACTTCAACTGGAACAGGAAATTTCAATCATGATCACAAGGTCTGGGGAAGCTCGGAGGTGAGTGGGCCAATTAACATTAGAATTTTTCAACCACCATGCCCAGGAAGATAACGCATGAGAAATCACACACCCCGCTCACAAGAAGCGAGAAAATTCATCAACATCCCTTTTTAAAAAAAACCTTAGTGCAAATAAAAGGTTTACCTGTACCAGCTCAGCCATGGCTCCACACTAACTCATGGGAAGGCATAGAAAATATTATGCTTGCAAAATACTTACTTTCTGTAACCTGAGGTTAGAATTACAGACACAAGGACCAATTAATTAAATTCAAAATAGACAACCCACCTGATAATGCCTCTGTCCTGGTAAACATCACCCCAAGTCAGTCTCAGTAATGAAATACATAACTAGTTCGCCCATTTACCCAGCCACAGCATATTGCACTGAGAACCAACTCATGTTTTTTGCTAACGAACTATATAAGAAACACCTCCAGCCACAGTCAAGAAGTAGGTGGTTGGAAAGGAAAAAGGAAGGACTGATTGGAGTTGGAGGAAGTGGTATGGATCAGGAGCAAGGAGGTGTTTTAAGAACACAGAGTGGAGCAGAGGTGGTAAAGCAGTGGAGTGGAGGAAAGACCAGGAGTGGAGATTGGAGAGGCCAGAAAGGAAGAAAGAGTGGGAGGAAGAGGTAAAAGATCTGGAGGTGAAGGATGGTATAGGAGCAGAGAAAAAGAGGGAGAAAGAAAAATCAGGAGTAGAGTGGAGAGAAATATAACAGGAAAGAAGGAAGGAAAGAAGGAAGGAAGGAAGGAAGGAAGGAAGGAAGGAAGGAAGGAAGGAAGGAAGGAAGGAAGGAAGGAAGGAAGGAAGGAAGGAAGGAAGGAAGGAAGGAAGGAAGGAAGGAAGGAAGGAAGGAAGGAAGGAAGGAAGGAAGGAAGGAAGGAAGGAAGGAAGGAAGGCCAAGAGTGGGGCTGAGAATGGTAAAAGGATCATAGGCGCTTAGAGAGAAGTTACAGGAAGCTGGTTGTTGTGTTATTAAGGAGAAGATAAGAACAGAGAAAGACGAGGTTGGAGAAAAGTGACCAGAGGTTAGTTTTAGTGTCATTGTGGGGTTGAAACATCTAATAACAACATAGAAAGTTGGAGAGAAGCTTCAGGAGGTTAGCAGAGGTGTTTTGAGGAGGTTTCTGAGATGTTTTTATATAATGAGATTGGGGGAAAGTTTCCAGAGGTGGGTGGATGTGCCATTGAGGCGAGGATAAGATCAAATTAGGCTATGAAGAGGTTCCAGGGGATGCTTCTAAGAGAGCATAAGGTTGAAGAGCTGACACAAAGGAAGGAAGGTAGAGAGGGAGCTGCAAGCTTCTTTCTAAAGCTAGGTCCACGCTCAATAAATATAATAATATTAATGCTAATAATAATAATAATAATAATAATAATAATAATAATAATAATAATAATAATACCTGCAGGAGAAGCTCAAACCAGGTGCCCCTCTCAAAGTCATTTAGAGGATGGAAGTTCTATGAAGTATAAGTTGGGAGTGGATTCTGGTAATGAAGGCCCACATGAACTGGAGGAGACCCGAGGGGGTGTTGAGAGTGTTGGCTCACGGACCTTCCACAAGAATCCAAATTTCCAGGCTGGTGCCAGTGTCTGAAAGGAGGACAGGGAGGGTCACTAAACCAGTGGGATCCTACATTCAACAGGAGACCCCTAAGATTAAGATCATCAAGCAAAGAAGAGAGTAAAGAAAAGACAAGAGAGGGCCCTGGGAGCATTGGTTCCTGGCTCTTCCACATTCCATTGGTGTAAAGACTGGACTGGTTTATCTGTAGTCCTCACCTCTATATGGCAGAGTAGAAGCACAGAGCACCCCAGCCAAGATCCTCTATTACGGTAGCAATGGATGGTTCTTAAGTACAGTGTAGTCCCCAAGCCCCCACAAAGGAATGTCCACATACTATGGTAGTGATAACACAATTCTTTATATAAATAAGGTTTTGATTGGGTACACATAAAAAAAAACACTTTGTGAAATGATATAATGATAAATATATGCAGTCTCTAATTGGTACCACAATTACTTCTTTGATTCCATTAAAATGCATCAACTGCAGACAGTTTCAAATGGCATACAAATTAATTAATAAAGTGAACCAACAATAGACTTGAGAAGGAAAGCAAATGGTTAAACAAATGGCAGAATGCTGGCCCCATTACCTCAACACAGTTCTGTGTGAGGATCCTCCCACCTGGGCAACCTGCAAAATAAGATATTAAAAAAGCCCAGTACATATATTGTCTATAAGAGTCTTGTTCCCTTCTACAAATGGTCTACTACCCCAATGTACCTGGTTTAGCAGAGTTCAATGATGGGTCATCGACAGATCCTTCTTGAGTGAACTCTCTTTAAAGCAGAAGCCACAGATTGTCGAATTACCATGAAGAAAAGATGTCGTGGCAGCAGCTTCGGTACTGGCGGTGCTCGTCGCTGATCGGTCGTGGACGTTCTGTGAAGATGAGGCATACGGTACACCTCGACAACGATAGTTCATTGCTGCAAAGAGTCAATGAAGAACTTTGGCCCAGCAAGAGTGTCAGTTCGTTAGCGTCATTGAGGTCTTCGGGTGGCAGGAAACCCACCGGCGGATTCTCCTGGGTTTGTAGGCGACCTGGACTTACTCCGGCAGGACAAACCGGTCGACGGTGATGAGCAAGGGAGCCATTGATTCAAAGTGTTCTTAGGCAATGGAGAATTGCGGCTCTGGTTGTCAATAGCATGGCTCAAGTTGTCCCCGCTTCTGGGCAACACGGCTTTGATGGGGTTACGGTGGTCCTCCAAACCCTGGTCGATGACGGTGGACGGAATGTTCGGGCACTTCTTTTCAGTTTCCTCGGTGGTCCCTGTTGCCGGTCGACACTCTTTCAAAGGCTGACTTCCAGGGAGCCTTGGTGAAGGTTAGCTGGTGCACGATGGTCCCTCATAGCTTGGGAAGAGGTCTCCTAGCCATGTCCTCTCTTGGATCAGTTCCTTGAAGGCACAGCTTCTTTCAGATTGCATCGAAGGGAACAGCGGTTCACCTTCTACTACCGGCTCGGCTTCAAGAATAAGCATCAAGTCTCGACTTCAGTTTATGAACGATTTCCATCAGTGAGAGGCCCCCAGATATACTGTTTGGTTTCTCATTCACTCTGCTGGGTCACACTCAGGCAACCAATCATTCAGAAGGGCATACAGGCAGATGGGCAGCCAATCAGGCTCACAGTGCATTCAGGCCATTTTCCTCCATCCGGACACTCACAACAAGGAATGTGTATTGGGACATGCACCCAGCCATTCAGCACTCCACAATGCATTCATACTAGTTTTGGGCAGGGCTCTTGGATTCATTGTGTTACATACCAGAAACCAGACACCCATAACATGAAGTGCATGTTGGTCACACACTCCATTCACACGGGTCCCACCCCAAGTGTACCCACAACATACAGTCCTTGGGGAGGCTCCAGCCAGTCTGGCCTGGACTTCCCCAAAATACCATATATGGAACTTCCACCCACCAGCTAGTCAGGGAGAGGGACAGAGTCATAGCTTTCCAGGACTTTGGGAAAACAAGGTAACAGGCAATAGAAAGCAAGAAGCCACAGGGGCCATCTTGTCTCCTATCAGGAATCAACTGATTCCAACGGCAACGCCTGGGTATCCCAAAATGGGAGCACCTGTTGTCAAATTCAGCATGGAGCTGCCACCAGCCCAAACCCTGCTCTATGGACCACACACAGGTGCTCAAAAACATACACTAGAGGTACAGGGTTGTACCCCCACCTATGGGTGCCATAAGGGTATCCCAAAGGTCTGTTCACCATGACCAAAAAAGAGGAAGAGATGCACTGCCAAGAGTCCCACATGTACTCCTGGGCAGAAAACAATACAGAACACACATGAAAAATGAGTACAGGACAAGGACAGGGAGGCCCTGTCCCTCAAATGCATTTCCAGCATCACAATTGGTCCCTGGCATCTGACCCGAAGACCATACAAGGGAAGCTCATTCAGCTAGTGGAATTGGCAGTCCAAGTACATCCAGTGTTGATAAAGAGGTCACTGAAACTCAAAGCAGAAGGAAAGCACACATATGTGAGGCTCCAAGAGTCACAGGCAGAGACCATCCAATGCCAACAGCATCCAAGGGCAATCATTACTGTGGAAAGAGAAATGATTTCTGGTTTGTAAAGCCCAGGCTCAGAGAGTGCTGTCCAGCAGTGAGAATGGAATGGTGACAACAAGAGACTACAGGAGTCCTGACAGGGATGTAAACTGGATGAAGACCAGGAACCCTCAGTTTGGCATCTGACCTCTACGTTTTTCACTGCCTCAAAATCCTCAGTCCAGAAATGACGCAGACAATGGTACTTAGGGATCCAAAAGTCATAGCCTATGAGATATTCCTATACAGACCATGCCACACTCTTCCAAAGGGGGGAGGGCTGTTAACAGGGGTGATACGAAACAAGGTCCTCAGCTTGGCTTCCAGAGATTACAGGAACTTCCAATGCAACTCCATCTGCATAGTAGGGACTTGTCACATAGCCACCAACCACCAGAGAAAACGCATAAAACTCCAGGCAATTCTTTCCCTAACCCAGTCCAACCACAATATTGTCATAGAGCAAGAAGGGTGGAACTACCTCTCCCACAATTACTGGCTTTACTAAAGGAAATCCTCGACTAATCAGGAAATTACAGTCATGGTCATAAGGTCAGAGGAACTGTGGGAGAATGAGGGACAACACAAAGAATGTTTTTTTAACCCCACAGGGAGATAGTACAACAGAACCCACACTGATGGCCTATAGGAAGTTAGGAATGATCCTCCCTCCCCTTCTTAAAAAACAAGTATGACATAGAAACTATAATGCTAAAGGAAGACTTACTTCCTGTAACTAGCGGCAATCAAAATGGCTGCCCAACCTAATATAGCCTCTGACCTGGTAAAACCCATCCCTGACTAGACCTAAAAATGTTAATAAAGTCAATTAATCTGACCGCTACGCCGCAGCTGGTTGCACTGGGAGCCAACCTAGCAGTGGGATGGCATAAGGCATAGCTCCAGTCAAAGAAAGGTGGTGAGAGGTTAAGCAGGAAGTACTGTTTGGAGCTGAAGTGGTGGAGCAGAGGAGTGGTGGAGAGATCAAGAGTGGTGATTGGATGAAGAAAAGTCCAGGAGGGGAGAAAGAGTAGGAGGAAAAGAAAAGATCTGAAGTAGAATAGAGGGATGGAAAGAAAGAAGAACAATCAGGGCTGATGTGCAGGGAGAAACTGCAACGAGGTGATGACTGGTAGGTTTAGAATAATTCTTAACCACTGGCTTCTCTGTGGGCAACCTGACAAACAACTGTTATTCACCGGTCAAGCGATTACAGAAAGGTGAAAGACCATATACAAAAAAGGCTTGGTCCCGCCCCAAAAGGATCAGTCCAGCCCGAACTGCTTGGTTACATCCCTTCTGCAAGAAATCACAAACAACTCCAGACATATTTCAACATTGGTGGGCCTCACTAATGAGGTGTAGGTCAGTTGTCTAGGACCAGCAGGCACGATACCCAGGTCTGGGCATAACTGTCCCACTTGGGATGACATCAGTAAAACAAAGGAGGTGATAGCTGGAAGGTTTAGAATGAATCCAAACCACTGGCGTTGCTCTGGGCAGCCCTCCAGGACACCAGTCTTTGCCTGCCAAGCCTTTACAGAAAGGGAAAATACCATATGCAAATCAGGTTTGGTCCCACCCCAAAAAGGGGAGTCCAGCCTGAACTGCTTGGTCACATTGCTTCTGTACGAGACCACAGGCAACCCCAGACATGTTTCAGCCTTGTTGGGCATCATCTGTGAGGTGTAGTTTGAGTCTCTAGTCACAGCAGGCATGAGACCCAGTTCTGGGCATCCCAGTCCCACTCAGGTTGACAACGGCAAAACAATGGAGGTGATGACTGGAAAGTTGAGAATGAATCTTAACCACTGGCAACACTCTGGGCATCCCTGCAGACCACCGTTCTTCGTCTACCAAGCCATTACAGAAAAGAGAAAGGGGCAGTCCAGCCCAAACTGCTTGGTCACATCCCTTCTCCACAAGACCACAAACAACCACAGATATGTTTTGGCCTTGTTGGGCATCGCCAGTGAGGTGTGGCTTGGGTCTCTAGGCTACACTAAGTAAGGTAGGAAGTCAAACCGTGCGTCCATTGGCAAGAGGAGGTTGGAGAGAAGTTCCAAGAGGCTGCTAGAGATATTTTTGAGAAGAAGACAAGAACAGAGGAGGTATGAGAGAGTTAACAGGACATTGTTAAAAGTGTTGTTGTGGAGTTGCATGGGGTAATAAGAGCGAGGAGGTTAAAGAGAAGTTTCAGTAGGTAGTCAAGGTGTCATTGAGGAAGCAGAGGAGAAGATTAGATGCAGTGAGATAGGGAAATGTTGCCAGAGGTAGGTGGATTTGATATGCAGTGTTGTGTGTATAAAGGGCAGGGAAGGGGTCACAGAAAGAAGTGCTAAGGGAGCTAGCAGTTAAGGAGATCACTAAAAGGAAGGAAAGCAGAGAGGGATCTCAAATGTCGCAGAGTCAGAATCCTGGTAAGGCGATTCAATTTCAGGATTTATTAGCATGTGAGGTCTTCTATACGGACAGAGGTGAGAAACCTTGTGGGATGTTTTTCCCCACTAGTCCAGGCCCTGCAACCTTACTGTGCATTGCTTGCATCAGGAACCTCAGAATGGCCAGTGGAAAGCATTCTGCTCGCTAAAATCACCCAGAAATGTGCAGTAAAAATCTGAAAAATAGGCCGCCATGCACTTTTGTCTATCTCAGTGGTAACACAGGAGACCACTGCCAAAACCCATCATTTGGCTGCCCACAGAGCAAGGCTAATTGCAAAAGAAACACAGAGCTGTGTGAAAATCAGTTTTTCTTGGTTGTCAAATTTGCAAGAATCATGGCTCACAAACCACCCAAAAGACCCAACCTCCTTGTTGGGTGTTAAACATCATTCTACTTCAAGAATCCACATAAATACAATGTCCACAGAAGTACACTTATCAGAAGAAAATCCACATTGAAGATTGCTTGCTGGAAAGAAATCTGTCAAAAATGGGTGTAATACTGTTACTCGCCTCTGTCAGACGATGGCGATCTCTAAATCTGACAGGAGAACCTTGTGTCTAAAAAAGCTAAATATGCCAAAGAACTGATTTCTATCAAATGCAATATAGGATGCCACACATTGATTTTCATGTTGAAAAAAGACTGGAATTGAAGATATGTTTGCTTATTTTAAACTTGTAACTGTATTTCACAATTGACCATAAGGTAACCTGATTCAGCCAAAACTTCAAAGAGGCTTTCTTCCCCTGAGAACATACCACCCTGTTCATTCCCACCAAAAGGAGAGGATATCACATTGGCATGTTAATGAGAAGGGGAGGAGACTTCCTCTGCTGCTCTGAGTGTAGACAAAGGACTCCCTTGAACTGAATAGAAAATGCTAATTCGGGTGTGACTTACAACAACTGCCTTGGCAGGAAGAAGCCATGTGACTCTCTGACTCAGCCAAGCTTGGAGGCGGGCCAGACTGGAAATGTGGATTGAAAACTAAAGTAACTGTATGTTTTGGGAAAAGACTTGTAAAATATTGTGCCTAACTGACAAAAATATGAAATTTAGAGATTATTAAAAATGAAAAATTCACTCACAGTTTAAAACTAATCTGGGATCTGTGCGACATTCAGAGACTGAACCACGAAAAAGTTCATATTCTAGCAATTGTGATTATGTTAGGAACATAAAAAATTACAGGAATATGCCCAGATGGTATGTGCATGTATGTGGAGAAAATTGTACAGATCTGAAAATGTGTAGCCAACCAAAAGTGTGAAAAACTGTCATTTATGAACCAAAACTCGTAGGAAGATAAGATTTAGACAGAAACGTACCTTAGTCAATCTGTCATGTAATTATGTATTATTAACAAGTTGTGCATATTGGAAATACGTTTTGGGGGAAAAATAGATTTTCTAAGTAAAAGCAAAGGGGAGGAATTTTTTCTGGACCCTAAATACAGTGTCACTCTGACATATGATGACACATCATGACACACTGTTCCTTTCTCCAATCAGGATAGGGGGAATTCTCTAACCTATCAGATCCTTAGAAGGTTGGGCATTGTGTATCAGCCTCCCCACACACTTTGGAAAATGGATAGTTAGGGACTGTTGAGGACCCACAGACAGACACTTTCACTCATTACTGATCCACCGGCGAAGCGCTCTGCAGGAAGAACCCATCTCTAGAACCAGACTCCAGAACACTGAAGCAGAGGCCTAACCTAAAAAGCTGAACCCTTTACAGCAGGCCTTTAAAATCTAGCAACCTGATTTAACCCCTAATCTTCCACGGGGCCTAACCCATTCAACAGCCTGGCTGACCTGTTTTGCTACTTCTGGCCAAAACCCGTGCTAGAACCCAAGATCCAGATCAGTCCAGCAGAGCTGTAACGCCGTGCAGAGACCAGAGTGCTGAGAGCAGAAGCAAGTGCCTGAGACCTGTCCGGTGGCGAGCGAAGTCCAGTCCAAACCTTTGACCAGATTTTTGACGGGTCCATTTTAAACCAGAGTTGTGAGTATTTAGCGTAGAACTGTCCATAGTCATCTCTTAGTTTAAAGTAATCCACCCAAACCCATTCCAACATATCCAGACAGCATTGTCCATTCTGAATCCTTTCTCATCCATCTAATCCTGTGAGAATTGTTAGTGTAAGCCAACCTGTTTGTAATTCAAAGTGCAATTTCATTAGAAATCTTGACTCCTTTTGAGAAAAATTGACCTTCACTAAAACCTCTGTAACCTTATAGTTTTTCTGTAATCGCTGCAAATTTGCATTTGGCTCAATTTCATTCCATGTAAAACAGCTATTTCTTGCTTTCAACTTCTGTATTTCGTTTTCCATCTGCTAATCATTCTACAATCATTGCTAGTGTTGACCAGAACCAATCCAAAGCCACTCTGACTAGTTCTGAATTCAAGTTAGCTAATTAAAATCATTTTTAGCATTTTTCCCATCCAATTCAAACCACATCTAAAAGCAATTGACCTGTTTTAAAATCATTACTGTTCTCTCTTAGCTTGCTGGGGGGAACCGGGATTGAAACTGCAATTGTTGATTGTTATTCCTGATACCTGTGCGCCCTCATTCATCTCTTCATATTGCATGTGGGGGGAGTGAGTAACAACAGGGGGAAAGAGTGATTATATGGTCTTTGTTTGAATTCATATCAAGTTTCTTTCTGTGTTGCATTCTTTCCTATCATTGCATTTCCTTGAACCACACAAAGTTATTCTCTGCTACATTATTCTTCCTATTCCTACTCCTAATTGATTAAAGAGATTGTTGATGTTGTCATATTACCCATTGCCGATCATTGTTCATATTCATAAGTGTGATATTCAGATATTATCCATATTTATAAAAGTGTGATATATATATTGTTCAATTCTTCAAATAAATCTTTTAATTTGCAAAACAAACCTATTTCTTGGTTCAGTGAGACCGGGGGAATTCAAAGGGAGGGGCGTTATATAAGGGTACATCATCCAGAATTAAAAGAACTTTTGACATAAAAATATATAAATAAGGATTTCCATTGGGCATCCCATACTAGGAATTGACTTAGTTGTAGTGCTGGATAGAAATCACTTACAACCTGTAAAGGATCTCTCAATAGATGAAATCTCAACCTACTCCAGGAAGCTCCAGGCTTGGCTGAATAAGCACCAACATGCAAAGGAATTTGAAGGAAGCTAGGGGAAGGCCAGGAAGGTGGCCAAAGGGTGAACAAGCAGGTGCTCAAAGGAGTAAAGACAGGACAAAGAAGATGAAAGGAGGAGCTCAATAGGGTCAGAAGAAATAAGGAGCAGTGGAATGTTGGGGCAAGACCTTGGAGGGGGCAAAGTGGGGTGAAGAAGGCTGATCGGCAGAGATCTAGGGACTCTCCACCTCTTTGTATCTGCCTCGTCTTTAATTACTCAGGTCCTTATTGGAAACCCCACGGCCTAATGGTCTTTTGGGAAAGGTGGCCTTCGACAAGATGTAGGGTACAGGTCCCCTAAACCACAATGACACTCAGGCTGGGTGGTATCTCAACAGGAAGCACAATGTAGATCCCCTTAGCGTGAAGTACACTCAAGCCAGGTTATATACCATCTAGAAGCAGGGTGTGGGTACTCTAAGCCCGAATGGCACTTAGGTCGGGTAGCTTCCCAGCGAGAAGCAGGTGCAGGAGCCCAAAAACCTAAGAAATTCATATTCAGGGACATCCCAGAAGAAGCTTTGGGACTCCTACATGGTAACTGTATCCTTATTTATTCTTACCCTTCCTACCTCGCCACCTTCATTCAGTCAATATATCGTTCTGTTCGGACGCTCATGGTTTTGTCCTCGATGAGACAAGGAGCTTTTGACTTAACATCCTCAACCAGTTTCAACTATTTATTATTTAGTCCTCGCTTTTGTTATTCCCTTAATATCCCACCTGAAAGCAAACCTTACTTTCTGATCCTTCAATTGCTTGGCACTCATCCTGACAGTGCTCTCATGTGTAACTATTTGAAACTAATCTTTAAGATCACTTCTGCCAAATTAGCTTCCACCAATAGCTTCTCAATGTGTCTCTGAAGCAATGATTCAATGTTGAGTAAAAACCAGTTAAAACTGAATACATACAAAATAGAAATATTTTTTGTTGGTGCACGAATCCCAGATTTTCCCTTACAAATGTGTCTGCAGTCCTTGGACTATCATCCAACATCTTCCCATAGTGTGAAGAATAGAGGGGTAATGCTGGAAATTGAACTTTCCAAGGAGACTTAAGAAAATATTTGCTTCCTATGAACATACTGAAACTCATTTTCACAGGATTGACCCACCCGGCAGAGTCCTAATGATATACTTGAGTCCTGTTGTATTTTAATTATGTGAATAGCACATACATGCGGTATGCCTTTCACAGTATTATCCACACAGCAGCGATAATACAGTGAATGGCATGCATGACCTTTTATGGCAAATAGAATAGCCTCCATTAGCCACAATTTCAATGGTGTATCAACAGTGCCAGGCATACCTCTACACACGCCACACCCAGGGTATTGCATTTTCCCAGACCCCCACCACATCATTAATTCCCTAACTCCTGCCCTTTCCGCCCCATCATTAAATCACTCCTATGCCACCGCTTGTTCACCTTCCTGCAGCCATATCACAGCCACTCTTTTTTCCTGTAAGAAGAGGCTAGGTTACATCCTTTCTCTGCTGTTTTTGTAAACATACAACACTTTCCATGTATTTCTCTGCGGGTTACAATATGAATAAGAGATGAGGACAGAGCATGAGTGGACTGTGGTGAGAGCCATACTTCTACATGCTGCCAAAGGGAACAACACGCATGTTGTTGATATCCGAAAAATCGATCTGGATTTGACTGTATAATCTTTTAGTGAGGGCACCATGGACGTCATGGGCTGCCTGAGCGTGCAGTTTCGAGACTACACCATTCCATTACGGTAGGAACAAATGGAATTTATTAAGATGGAAGACTCTAGAACACCCATTCCTCCAGCAAGATGGAAGACTCTAGAACACGCATTCCTGCATCTCCAGGTATACTGGATCAGATGCCAACCTCTGGGCAAAGCATTGTCGCAGAAAAATATACAATACGCAATGATTTCTGACATTGTATGTTTCTTGCATGTAGGGTTGCGAGGATAGCTGAGTGGCAAAGTTCTTGTCTTGGAAACAAGTCAGAGCTGAGCAGCCCTTTATCGATACCAGTCCAGTCCAACACTTACAAACCGTAATCCGCATGACACACATATTTTTTAAATTTGCTGTGTATTGCTCTGTGTTCTGCTGTGTTTTTCCTTCCTCTAGGTTTTCTTTCGTTGGCTGGTCTGTTTTGGTGTGTATTGCTCTGTGTTCTGTTGTGCTCTTCTTCCGAGCCCTACGTCTACTCAGTTCAGTTTACTTTTTTCCCGCTTGTCCTTGTCTCGCCTGCTTGCACCCCCACCATCTTGTACCTCCCCCGGTGTCTCCCTCCTTACCATTCTTCTCCCACTCCCCACCCACACCCCTCTCCATCTCTCCTTTTTCCCCCACCACTGCATCCTCTATGTTACTCTCTGTTTCTTATATTCTATAACTGCTTTTCTATTGACTATCCTGCCCTTCTCACTAAGTCTGGTAGGAAGAAGTTCAAAAAGGATAACCTCGTCTCCAGCCCAGGTCTCCCTATCGCTGATACCCACACCAGCGATTCCTAGAGAGAGACCCTCACCAAAATCCTCTTTGTCGTTCCTTCGCCAGACCTATGGACTCCTCATATGTTCTCTGTGCTCTCTCCTTTGTCTTCCGCTGCCATTCATGGTAGCACCTGGTGGGAGGCCCTCCTGGCCCCCTTTCACTCCTCCAAGGTCATCATTAATGTTTAACTGAATGGCACCGTCCTGGTCCAAGGCCCTCAGGCCAACCTCCTCCTCTTTGATAGACCAAGGCTACCTTGCCTTCTCCTAACTCCTCTTCTGCCCACCCTCAGGCTCCTTCAACACTTCCGCAGGGAGTTCCTCTGATTTGTACCCCTACCCGGAAGTCTTTCAAGGGTGGCAACCTTCTCCACATTGCCACTCTCAAATCTCGCTCAGTTGTCAAACACTCCTCTGACATCTGCCGTCTCCTGGAAGAACTTGACCTTGATGTCCTTCGTCTCACCAAGACATGGTCGACCACAAGCTCACAAGATTTGACACTCTTCTCCCTGATGGCTACGAGATCCTCTCTGTGCCCAGATCCAACAGTACCGATGAGGGTGTAGCATTGATCTTCCCAGAGTGGATTCCTGCCTCTATCATTCCTATGCAGGCCTACTCCTCCTTCGAATGCCTTGTCTGCAGGCTTTCTCTTTCTCCTGGCCACTCTCTCACCGTGGCTACTATCTACAGGCCACCTGGTCAGACCACCTCTTTCCTTGCTGAGTGGGAAGACCTCTCCTCCTACCTCCTGGCCTCGACCACTCAACTCCTCCTCCTTGGAGACTTTAACATCCACCTAGATGGTCCCTGTCCCTCCACTGGACACTTTTGCGATCTTTGCGACTCTCTCTCTCTCTATTCTTAAATCTGGCCTGACTCGCTCTGCAGGGAACACTCTGGATGTTCTGATCTCCTGAGACACCCCCCTCTCTAACCTTCTCACCACTTCTCTCTCCTGGATTGTCCACTTTCTCCTCTCATCTCTCTCTCTCTACCCCTCAGCCCGAGCCTACCCCCAGACTGCCACCCACCTTCTTGGTCATCCGACCCATGGAGTGTGTGTCAGATGAGGTTTTCACCACCACTTTCTCTCCCCCTTCTACACCTCTGGCTGACTGACTTTCATGAGGATCCGCTTGAAGCCCAAAGCCAAGTGCATCTCCTGGTACGACTCAGACCTCATCACCCTTAAATGCAATTGTAGGGTGGCTGAGAGGAAATGGCTGCCATCTTGTGCATCCTATGGCAAACTGGCCTTTCGTCTGCTTCAAAGGCAATACTGACTCTCTGTCCTCACTAAGAAGAGAGCTCACATCCAAGCATGCATCTCTTCAGCATCTAACAACTCGGCCAAACTGTTTAATATCTGCGAGGAGCTTGCCAATACTGCCGCAATCTCTACCTCTCCTGTCCCCTCCCAGACCCTCTGCATGGCCCTGGCTTCCAACTGCATCTCAAAAACCCAGGACACCCTGTCCACCCTCTTGTCCTCTCCCCCTTCTGCCTCTACTCTCTCCTCTACCTCCAGCCTCCCTGCAGCCACCTCTCCTCCTCCCTGCACTGCATTTCCTTTGTTCAGCCCCAACAAGGTTTCTAGACCGATCTATGAAAGTCTTCTCCAACAGGTCCTTCCCTGTTCTTCCAAAACCATCAAGGACCACATTGACACCCTCACTTCAGCCTTGGCTGACTTCTGCAACCACTCTTTCACCGCTGGAACCTTCCCATCCCCCATGAAGCACTCTCCTGTGCACCCTCTTCTCAAGAAACCCTCAGCTGACCCCTCTTGTCCGGCTAACTATCGACTGATCTCCATCACTCCTTTCCTGGGCAAACTCTTGGAAAAGCTTGCCATCTCCCAGCTTATTTTTCACACTGAATCTGTTGGTTGTCTCCATGACCATCAGTCTGGCTTCAGAGCAGCCAGAAGAACGGAAACTGCTCTCCTGAACATCCGCGAAGACCTGCACTCTAACCTTGATGCTAATCAACCCTCTGTCCTCATCTTACTTGATCTTGGAACCCTATCACTGTACTCAAACAGGTGAAAACGATGGGCGTTAAATTAGATTCCAACCTCTTTATGACCAAACACATCAGCGCTGTATCCTCCTCCATTGCCTACACTGCAAAACTAAATTCTCTTAGCCACAAATTTTTCACACCACAGAACTGGATCACACTAGCACTTGCTCTTATACTCTCAAAATTAGACTATTGCAACATCCTCCTACTCCTACTAGGAACTACAAGTACGAACCTGGCTAAATTGCAATTGCTACAGAACAAAGCCTTACGGGCAGGGTTCGGATTGACCACATCTCCCACATTAGGAGAGAAGTACAATGGCTCCCAATCCAAGCCAGAATCCTATTCAAGACACTGACCACTGAATATAAATGCATTGCTAAGAATGCCCCTTCCTACCTGAATAGCTTTGTCACCCAAAAAAGATCTACTACAACTCTTTGGTCTGGATCAGCGCCGACCTGTTTGTGCCGAGATTCAAGCGCTCTAGGGCAGGGGGTGCAAGCTTCTCAGTAGCAGAGGTAACAAGAGGGATGGCCCAATGCAAGGACAGGACTATGGGCTATCAATACATGCAAATGAGGGGGGTGTCCTGCCAGTGAAAATAGTTTACTAATTGCAATATAATTTAATGCAAATTCGATCAATATGGGACATTCATGCAGAATAATATTTTTTGCCATGTAGTGCACTACTGTGTAAAATACAAATGAACACTCAGTATTGAGGGTATAGGTCAGCTTTACATTTTGCTGAAATAATTTTTATTATTTTTTGTAGATTTTCTGGAAGCAAAAAGTCTCTGTGGTCAGTAATTGACCTTAATACATTTGACAAGAGGTTGGTAAGGCCCATCTCATACCCTCTGTACAAGTATCCAGATTACTTTATAAAACATAAACATAAAGCTGTGAACAACATAAACAAAGAAAAAGGTTCACAGGTAACATTGCAAGCTGTAAGACAATCAAATTAGTGCAAAGGAGTACAATGTTACAGCAACAGTGTGGACTGCATAGACAAGAAAAAAGGTCCACAATAAGCATTATTTCATGCAGTTAGGTTTAGTGCAAAGCAATGAAAATACATACAACGCAGTTTAACATATATTAAGAAAATAGTGGGTGTGCACATATCTAATATTGACATAGAGCAACAGATACTGTATGTTAGTGTCTTAGGCCAACACTAAAGCTTTGTATAGTTTTGTCATCCTAGAGAGAGCATAACTAATATAGTTTGTCTAGGAGACATGACCTTGAAGAGGTCTACCAGAGCCAGGCTAAATGATGACCTTGTTGTGGGTCAACTTAAGGAGGAGGAATCATAATCCCAAATTCAAAATGGGGTGGAACATAAGGGCATCAAATGGTGCCGGAGTTCTCAGATGTTTCGACATATAGAGTTTAACAGCCTTCTTCTGGAGCCAAGGCGTGGTTTCCCCTACAAGAAGTGGAGGGGGAGGTAAGTCAAAACAATGGGAGGATGTGCTGGAATATCCTGTCAGGTACATACATCAACCTGAGTATCATTAGAGTATATACACAGAATAAAAAAGGATTTAAAGTAAGGTCTAGAAAAGACAGTTCCGGTCCTTCACTGACCTTAACAATGGTGGCACAAAATGGTGGTACCACCATTGTTAAGGCCAGTGAAGGACCGGAACTGTCTTTTGTAGACATTACTTTAAATCATTTTTAATTCTGTGTATATACTCTAATGATACTCAGGTTGCTTTATGTACCTGATAGGATATTCCAGCACATCCTCCCATTGTTTTAATTTACCTCACCCTCCACTTCTTGTAGGGGAAACCACGCCTTGGCTCCAGAAGGAGGCTGTTAAACTCTGTATGCTGAAACATCTGAGAACTCCGGCACCATTTGATGCCCTTATGTTCCACCCCATTTTGAACTTGGGATTATGATTCATCCTCCTGACATCGACCCACAACAAGGTCACCCTTTAGCCTGGCTCTGGTAGACCTCTCCAAGGTCATGTCTCCTAGAAAAACTATATTAGTTATGTTCTCTCTAGGATGACAAAACTATACAAAGCTTTAGTGTTGTCCTAAAACACTAACATACAGTATCTGTTGCTCCATGTCAATATTAGATATGTGCGCACCCCCTTTTTTCTTGATGCATGTTAAACTGCTTTGTATGTATTTTCATTGCTTTGCACTAAACTGCCTAACTGCATGAAGTAATGCTTATTGTGGACCTTTTTTTCTTTTCTATGCAGTCCACACTGTTGCCGTAACGTATTCCTTTGCACTAATTTGACTGTCTTATAGCTTGCAATGTCACCTGTGAACCTTTGTCTTTGTTTATGTTGTTCACAGCTTTATGTTTATGTTTCATAAAGTAATCTGGATACTTGTACAGAGGGTATGAGCTATGCCAACCTCTTGTCAAATGTATTAAGGTCAATTACTGACCACAGACCAACGTTTTGCTTCCAGAAAATCTACAAAAAATAATAAAAAGAGTTTCAGCAAAATGTAAAGCTGACCTATACACTCAATACTGAGTGTTCATTTGTATTTTACACAGTAGTGCACTACATGGCAAAAAATAATATGTTGCATGAATGTCCCCTATTGAGCGAATTTGCATTAAATAATATTTCAATTAGTAAAAATGTTCACTGGAAGGACGCCCCCCTCCTTTGCAGCTTCCCAGTAGCGGCACCCAAGATCTGGAACACCCTGCCCATGCACATTAGAAACGAGCTCTCACATCTGTGTTTTAAGAGGTTGATTAAAACATGGCTATTTCACACATTTCACTAATATTACCACTACCATGACCCCATTGCTATGGCCTGATTGACCCTCTGTGCATGTATCTCACTATGTTTTTGTGTATGATTTCTACCTGTATTGTAACACAATTTGTAACCAGATAATTGTTCTAAGTATTCTACGACATGATACCTCCTGGTTTGAGCATGTAACTAATGCAATAAATAAATAAATACATCTCTCTTCTGCCTTTCACACAATAAACCATGCCATCCTGCTCAACCGGCTTTGTGATAACCTGGGTATCACTGATCAGGCTCTGGCCTGGCTGACCTCTTTCCTCTCGGACCAACCCTCCCAGGTCCAACTTGGGTCCTTCCTCTCCTCTATCTCACCCTCTACCTGTGATGTTCCCCAGGGGTCTAACCTTTCTCCTTGGCAGTTCAACCAATATCAGACACCTCACACTCACTGAATTGCTGCTCTCTGCTCCAACTTTCAGTGCTATGTGGAAGACACTCAGCTCGCTGTCAGGCTCCCCTGTGCCGCCTCTTCTCCCTCTCTCATCCCGGATTGTCAATCTGCAATCCAGGAGTGGTGAGCCGCCAATGATCTCTGCCTTAATGCCAGTAAGACTGAGATCCTCCTCATCGGCACACCTGTCCTTCCTTTCCTGTCACTCTCTGGCCGGCCTTCCTTGGCCCTCTTCCTGCTCCCACCTGTTCGGGCTAAGAACCTTGGGGTCATCTTTGATACCACACTCTCCTTCTCTTCTCACATCTCTGACGACTCTAAGAAGTCAAATTACCAACTGCACCTCCTCAGAGGTATTCTTCCTTTCTTCACCTTCCCCCAGAAGCTCACTGTCTCCAGAGCTCTGGTTCTCTCTAGTCTGGACTACTGCAACATAATTTTTTTAAATCTGCCTGCCGCTACGCTCCATCCTCTACAACTCATCCAGAACTGGACTGCGAGACTTGTCCTTGGCCTCAAGCCCAGGGATTGTATCTCTCCAGCCCTGAAATCTCTCTATTGGCTCCCAGTGGTTGCATAGATCAAGTTGAAGATCCTCTGCATTGTCCGCAAGGCCTTCTGAGGCCAGGTACCGCAATACCTCCAACTCTCTCTTCGTATATATCTTCCTACTCAAGCACTTTGCTCCACCACTTCCAGCTCCCCGAGGGTCAGTCGCTTCACCAAGCAACGAGTTGGAGGCAGATCTCTTTCTTAGGCTAGCATATCCCACTGGAACATCCTCCCTGCCTCTCTGAAACTTGAGCAGCACCATCTCCGGTTCCAGAACCACCTCAAGAACTTCCTCTTTGCTTCTGCCTTCTCTCTTCCTCTCCCCTGCTGATCTCCTGTCTGTTACTGCACTGGTCACCTGGCTACCCTCTGAATTCGGGCCCAGGTCCCTGCCCGCCCAGTTGCACACCTGCACTGCCTCTGGCAACCCCTGCACTTGGGTCTGTATCTGAAAACCCTACAGTCCCCTTATCTGTACTTATTAGACACCTGTTGTCTGTACTTTTAACCCTCGCACTTGCCACCTGCTGGCCGCACTACTTGTTGTTTTGATCCTGTGTCTTGCACTTGCCCTTCCTCCCCTTCCCCTGGCACATTTCCCCTCCTCTGCACTTGCTCAATCTCTTGTCTTTGTCCTCCTTCTGGGTCCCCTCCCTTGCCTCGTTGCGCCTTGAAACACTTGTGTATAGGCGCGTTATAAATGTCATATCATATCATATTATATCATATGACAGGACTTTACAAAGGCTTCATCCAAGAAAAAGTAAAAGTACATTAATGACACGATCCCCAACCAATCCATGTTCTTTACGAACAGACACTTTTTATTTTAAAAAAGATTGCTAAAATCCTCACCTATTTCATTTATCATTTTCATTAGTCTAACAGTCCCAGCCTTTAGGTGTTTTCAAATGTGTATACCGCAAGTATGAACCATCCATATTGATGGAGAAATAGCTGAGTTTCACCTTTGCCCCAGGACTCAAATTAAATACATAATGCAGTTGTTTTTCTGCAAGTGAAATCCTCCTCTCTTAGCAATGGAAATATAATATGTTGCTCAGAGGTTTTCCACCCATGGTGAATTGATAAATGTTTAAACTGTATTTTTATTAATATGTTGTTCATGTAGAAATTGTTAAGCTATAAACAGATAGGCCTACACCCAAAGGTTATAGTCCCCAGTTGTTCAAGTGAACCCATACATATTACAGTGCAATAACACAGAGGGGGCATAGCACATTTTTAAACAAATAAAATGTTGATCCCTAGTCATGTTTTATCATCATCTGATTTCCCAAACAAGCATTCTTTTCAGCTATCTTACTTTTAACTCTTTTGTAATTCATGTTCGTACTTTGGTTGTTCTCAGTTTTATGAGCTGCCTTTGTTCCTTGAGAGAAGAAGTGATACCAGAGGACAGAAAATGCCATCTGCAATGTCATCAGCAAGATAGAAAATTAAGATGTTGCATTTTTATAATTTGCACCAAATGTGCACAGTTAGAATTCTGGCCCCATCAGTAGCTGGTAGATTTAATATAAATATTAGCAGCAGTAGTACCAGTAGTGATGGTAGCATTAGTAGTACCAACAGAGGAGTTGTAGTACTAAATTGTGAAAATAGAATTAGCAGTACCAGTGATACTACTACAACTGCTACCACTACTAATGTAATTAGTAAACCATAGTATAGAAGTAGTATTGGCGCTAGTAGCAGAATTCTACATCTGTTTTCCTATTGTTGGATGGTGTTCACTAGGTTTACAGGGACACGTGACATTAAAATGCTGACTGCACATTTACTGCGCATTCGACATTGAAACAAATTTAGACTTCCATTGCTGCGACCATGCGGAGCGGGTTTTGCTTCGGTGTCCCCCTCCCCCTGTGGTTGCCGTAATGGGACCAGTGGTTGTGTGGGTGTCCCGCGCATACAGCTGTGGTAAGCGGGGGACAATAAAGTGGGAGGATCTGATGCTGCACGGATAGTGGGGAGTCGGTCGCACACACAGAAGTGTGCCCCGATAAAGTTAAGTGGGGCAGGGAGCGGCTAGGGCAATGGGGATGAGGGATGAGGGCAAAGTAATCTCTCTGATCACTGTGCTGCGCTGTAATGGGAGTTGAGATTTTCGTCGTCAGCATTACGAGCGGCGCAGTCATCACATAGATCTGTTTACACCCGACCATTTCCAAAGGATATTTTTATCCATTAGGTGCTCGTAATTGAAAAACAACCTGGTCTTTAGGTAGTCAACCCCATGCATTGTTCCTGATCCTACCTGCAACCTACATCTAGAGAAAAACCACCAGAAATGGAAAAGTGAGCCTGTTTCATCTTGGCAGCACCATCATGGACACAAACTCCCCACTAGTATTCATCAATGCCTTCTTGAGTTAAGTAACCATATACACAGCACCATACACTATATCTCCTTATAGCATTTCACCTCATTATTAATCTCTCATGTGCTACGGCTCCATCTATATTTTTCTTATAGCCCCTATCTAATGATATGTCACCTCCACATGTTACTATCAGAGCAGCTACTATGCAATCAACGCAACCCACTCCATAACATAAAATCCCAGTGATTTACAATCATTCCAGTGGCTCCTTATGTGTTACTAAAGGCTAACCTCCCTATTCAGCACCTAATATCTAAGCTGGAAGACTGAATATTTATTTTATTAACAGGGCCACGTTATTCTGCTATGTTTTACCCTTTCTTTGGTGGTAGTTCCTTTGATTGAGATGGGGGCAGAAGGCTGCAGTGCTAGTGGCAGTTCTTCAAAAAGCACTTCCAAACTTCTGGAGGTCACACTCAGCATCAGTACTCCCTGTGATACAGGCAACTGTGGGCGGTGCTACACAGAGGCAAGCTGCTCCCTCTTCGCTGGTAGATTCTAGATGTGGTACAATGCCAAAGTCGATGGATCTAAAATTGAAATCTACCACATATTAGATTCCTGAAGCCCCAAAACCAAGAGGACTAAATACTGGTTCTGGGACAGAGAAGTTAGAAATGTAATGTAGTTAAGGAGGTCAGACACTCCTCGCTTTTAATCACAAGCTTCAGGTTACTTTGATACTTGATCCCCAGCCTCCCCTGACACTCTTTAAATTACCCCACTATTTGGATTGCCTTTTTCCTCATTGCCCTTTCTTTTGAAGTCTGTGTGCCTACCGTCTATTCCTTTAGGGGATGTCCCTTCCTGTGAACTCCTCCCCCCTGCCTCCGGATTGCCGTAGTGCCTGACATTCCTTCTCACTATTGCACAACAGAGTTCACCCTACCTCTCAGTTACCAAAGGGCTCAATACAGTACAGCCGCACCTGTGCCAGCCTATGTCATCACAGCGCTACTGCTGATGGAACAGACTAACTAATCATTGTTACAGAGGCTTTTCCCCCATCTAGTTGTTTCCTCTATATTGAAAGCTCCCTTCTCATAGTCACCTTTCTCAAAACTGTCTCTCACTCTGGGACAAGGTGACATCTGGAAGGGACTGGTCATTTCGGTAAAGATCATGACTACAGTAGCAACCCCAGCAGAGATTTCCAGAAAGGATTTCATAACATTCCGTTGAACAAACCTTATCTCTGAGCAGTCATCTATGGAAAATGCTCCCATCTTTAACTGGATTAATGTTTCAGCGTAAGTGAATGTGTGTTGGAGGGAGGGACTAGATTAGAGACCTCTCTCAAATATCTCAATCCCTTCATCAAGAGAATAATTTCCACGTCTAATGGGCAAAAAATAGATATAGTTATGTTTCAGAAGGAGTAAAAATATAATACAAAATTTGGTCAAAAATTCTACTAGTTTGGTCATGTAAATTAATTTACCTTTTGCAAAAAGAGACAGAGAAATAAATCAGCTCGTACTGAAATACTCAGACCTTCTAATCCAGATATAGGCATGCAAATTCTCTGGATGTGTTCAGGTGTTTCAACTGTAAAAGGAGGTCTAATCCTTCTGTAGTGTGAAAAATATCATAAATGTTGTCCAGAAATGTAAAGATATGAAGGTTTCAAGGCTAAAAAATGAGAACGTTAGCTTACCTCTCACAATATGGGTGGTAGAATATTGGCAAGTATCAAACCAGAATGAAGTGTATTAGGACAGTCTATAATGAAATAAATATAATTCTGGCAGTATTGTCCCACATCTTTGTTGGCGTGTAGTGGAGGGGCTTAAGAATATCAGTAGAAAATACCTGTAACAGTAGTACATTTGTGAAGTACAATGTATTGTTCTCCGGATCTGATTTAAGATAATGTGAATTGTCACGTTGCACGATTACATCATTGTGACATCATCCAGCTTTGCATCACTGGTAGGTGCGGGTAATCAAATATTCATTTAGGGTAAACTGTTCAAAACTGAATGAACTAGTAAAACAGTGTTAGTTAAATGTACAAATGCTGTAATATAATAGTAGAATAAGGATCAGTGTAATGAACCTGAATTTAAAAAAAATATATATTATATTCTCCTCAAACGTGTGCGAGTGTAGTTACCTAATGTGTAATATCTTGGCTAAAAAGGTCAATTTAGTAGACGGTCTCAGACTCAAAATTTAAAGTATTTCTTGATAATGTCACATAACAAAAAACATCACTTGATTACATATAGGATGCATGGTGTGTATTGTAAAGTCCAGCATATCAGTAATACGCAGCAAGATAGACTGCTCCTTGCATCTATACAGCACAGAATTCTTGTTCAGTGGAGGTCACAAAAGAGTGTCGAAGGATAATAAATATTCATTCTCATAAATGGAATAAATGTAGAAGTAACTCTTAGATGTAGAGTTGGCAAAAACCAAATTGTTCAATGTATTCCTCAGATCTATTCAGTACTGAAATCTTGCTCAATAGAGGCCACAGAAAAGTGTCAGGAGTTAATAAATGGTCATTCTCATATAGGAAATAGAGGTTGAAGTAGCTCTCTGTTGAAATAAAACATACCATTCAATGTACATGATGTAATGTTTCTGACGATATCAGAAAAACTCACCAAAGTGGAATTCCTTGTCCATACCAAGTGGAAAAAAAAGAGTCAAGTTTGCCAATCCAAAATGCCTCCCGTTGGGATAGGTTCTTAATAATATCACCTCCCATTGGTAGAAAGTGTACAACTTCTACCACCACAAAGCTTAGTTTTGATATATTGGGCCTGATTCACAGAGTGTTTTCCTATGGGATTGTGCAATTATAAAACACTTCTGTGAATCAGTCCCATTGTGTCTGTGTTTATGGAATTGTCTATGGACTGGACATTACCCATTTCCTGTACGGATGTTGGACTTGTGTTCTGTCCAGTGTTTCTTGGTTTATCCTGTCTCCTTCTTTCGCTCTTGATCAATTGATCACAGAGATGTTTACCCCATTTGTATGCCATCATGGGTGGTTTGGGGTAAAGGTTGTGCTAACTGTGGATCCAATTGAATAAGTTTGCAATTTTTCTTGATGGTTCACGTTATTTGATAGGTTTGACATGAATATTTCGTAGTGTGGCTAAATGGGATTGTGTCGTGTCTTAGGTTTAGCGACCAACAGTTAATCTCTTGGTTGATTTGTAAATTTGTTGATAGCTTCAATAAGTACATTGTTAGGATAACCTTGGGACAAGAAGTGTTTTGACATGTTAGTACATTCATTTTTTGGAGTCTAACTGTCTGAGATGTTTCTTGTGAGTCACACATATTGGCTGCAGGGTAAACTATTCTTTAAGTGTTGAGGATGAAAACTGAGGTAATGAAGATTATTGCTGACATAAGTTGGCTTTCTCTAAATTGTAGTAGTTAACTCATGGTTAAATAATGCAGTCTGTACATCTAAGAAATGTAATTTGGGATGGCCAATCTCAAGGATGAAATCAATGTGTGGATTAAACAAACAGAAGCAGTTCAGAGTGAGTACCACTCCAAATTGCAAAACATGAAATTAATGTAACGCTTCTAATAGACGGGTTTGGAGGACCGTTTTTCATGATTCATTATAACAGTTTTCTCAAAGTGATATATGGCAATATTAGCGTACGCAGCTATCATGTCGGAACCCATTGATATATCAGATACTTAGAGATAGTATGTTCGGTTGAAGTGGAAAACGTTGTTGTATAAAATCATCTTAGCCAATTCTAGAGTGAACATCTTATTAGCCTGGAAGTGATCTTGTTGTAGTAGCATCCACTCAAGAACTTCAATTACCCAAATAAATTACCTTGTCGAATAAAGTGCATTCATGAGTGTTGTATATCCAAGTGGAGCAACTCTCATTCCTTAAAAATGTTCTAGCATGGATATGTGCTGATGACATTTCTTTTACAAGTGCTTTATGGAAACGTTTGAGATATTCAACAATTCTGAAAATAATTGGCAATACCAGCCTTCGATAGTGTGCAGGGGACAGGAGCATTGTGTACCTTTAGGTTACTTTACTACTCTACTTATGATATACACTCTTTGTGCCATGATTGTCTCTTTCTTTGCTGCACCTCTACTGTCTTAAGCATTCAGTGATCATCTTAAAACTTTTTTGTAGTTTACTCTAATTGGTGTGCTGGGAGGATTACTTCACCATTGCTCTTCTTAGATGCAGTTCTGAACGGTCTCTGTTCCTATCTAAAACTGCGCAAGTGGACATGTCTAAACAGATCTAGTAATAATAGGACAATGAATCCCCACTTTGTGAAAGGTCTCTCATGGCACCTGAGCTATTTTCACCGAGACAAAGATAATACATTTCCTATGGGGATTGTTCAAAGTTCTTCAAGGAGCCTTCACAGGAATTAACTGAACGATGTATAGAATCATGTTCAGTTTTTCATGAGAAAACACCATTCATTCAACTAGGCAGATACGCCTCAAATGTGCTAAATACCCTAGAACAATTAGGAACATAGGTTTTGGCCTATGTGGGAGTAATTCTCATATAATGTACACATTATAATAGGTTGATATAATAAAAACGCAGATCTTTGTAACCTATCACCATCCACCTCAAAAAATCAAAATCTAAAATTTTCTCTGGTTGACCTTCAGCCTGAGACCAAAGGCTGTAGGGCCAGCAGACAACTCAAACAATTGTAACATTGTCTATCACATTTGTATCATCAAAACAGGACTTAGTGATAACTGAAACAGCAATCAAGTTACAGCTGTTATGAAAATCTCTCATGTTCCCAACCTTTTCTACGGCTTCCTGGTGGCCTGTGTGTCTGCAGTAAATACCTCTCTAACCAAGTTTCAAGGTTGACTCCCAAGTACTTTAAAGAGTCACTTATAGTATGTGTGTTTTTTAGTGTTCACAGGAATTCCACCTTGTCGCTGTAGCTTTGTTGGCTGGTGTTGGGATCATTAGGATCTCAATTTCTTTCTCCTGGATGCAGATAACCAGAACAAGCTATGTGAAAGGGGAAAGAAACAGACACATAATTTATTTTTTGACCCCAGGGTACTTCAGCTCTTCCCTATCCTGGTTTGCTCTCAAAATCACCTTCTTAATTTTAGTTAATGCTAGAGGGGTTATATTCCCTAATTTGTCTCTCTCTCTCTCTCATGTCAAGCGGCCCTTCCACTGAAACGTATCCCTTAAGCCTTAGGAAGTTATGATGGGAAAGCAATGATTCAGGTTGTTTTGCCGTGTAAGGTCTACTCTAACCTTCCCTTGACTAACTGGCTCCTCTCTAAGATCTCTTACCAACTTAAACTATGCACACAACCTCCACCCCCACAGACAAGCACCACAAGCCTAGCCATTACCACATCAACACTGACCAACCCACAACTAAGGTCTCCTGTTTACCCCTGTCAAACTCTACCACATCACCAGATACACAACTAGACCCAAAGCACTGTAGTCTAGTCAATGTTGGGCTCTTCCCTATGGATTACATATTCCAAAGTTCCTCCCCTAAACCCATAGAAAGCATATTGGCACTCAGAAACTGGGTGCTTCCGACCTGCACCCATCACCACTACAGGTTTTGCACCTGCCTTTCCCATCTGACTCACTAATTAAACAAATCCCCATTTTTTCGTATAGCGTCAACTGCAGCGAGGCCACCAATAGTGCAAAATGGGCACTATACAATACCACTCATTCCATTACATAATACCTATAGAAAAGACAACACGTGTTCCTTTGTTAGTACTTCTTTTTAAAAAGACCACATCTTCTGTCTTATTTTATTTACAACATGAACTCATTTGCATGAAGAATTAAGATATTACATTTCAGAAGATTGCTTAAAAATCACCATGGCAGGTCCTACACCACGCAAAAGCTGATGTTACTATGTGATAAAAGTAGCTAAAAATCAAGGAATATACAATTCCCAAGTGCTGCCATAATGGACCCAGTCATAACACGGCAACAGCTAGAAAATGGTACAAGTACACTACCGAATTGTATAATATCAATGCCTCAGAAAACCCTATTTTTGTGTGTGTTTTAAGTGTAAGTGTGTATGATGTGTGATGTGTTTTATCTGTGTGTGTGCCAGGTAAGGGTAGAATAAAGGAGCTTTAACAGCAACGTTCCACAACTCTAGAACTGCCATACACAGTAGGCTGGGCATTTGCAAAATGGCTGATCCTATCCACACAAATGTTTTTTTGGGGTCAATTTTCAGGGATCTACAACTTCTTCTTTGTGTTTCGTGTGCCCATAGGTATATGCACTGGACAACCATGGGTGCAGTTTACAGAGCACTACATCCGTTTACAAAATGGCTGTTCCTACCCACACAGATGACATTTTGCTCAATTTACAAGGACCTGCAAGCTTCTTCTTTATGTTGCACATCCCCTGTTTACATTTCCCAGCTGGTTTAGCATGAGATTGAGCTGAGAGTGATGTACCATTGCTTTTGTGGTCAAACGAGGGCACACACAGCAGCTGCCCAGTTTAAGAACGAGTGTGTGATACTTATGCTGCCTTTTTTGTAATTTCCTCAGAAATCTTACCAACTTACGCACAATTCAGTCAACACCCCAAGTGCTTCAGAGAGCAAACCTGATAGTCTCTCTCCTCCTCTCTCTCTTCTGTAGTGTAAATTGCAGTGGATGGGTGGGGCGGTACCTTTTATGAGAAACCTGCAGGTGTCTCCCTGGCTAGTACCCAGGGATCTGTCATCCAGGTGGCCAGGACACGGCTGTTGCTATTAGATCCAGTTCCTGGGGGTGGACCAGTGAGGGAAGATACCCTGGAGGGGCCCTCAGGGAGTGGGACACCGACAGGTGAGACGCGGTATCCCCCTTCTTTCAAAACCTTTTCCCCATCCTACCATGTAGGATATTCCAAAATACTGCCCCCCCTTTTCCGTCATGAACCCTTTTGCACAACACAAAAGACAACAGACTAACACCAGAGCCATTAACCTGACATGCCCCAATACAAGGGTCAGGCATGGTCAGGCAATTGACCAGAATCACGCACACCTAACGGCCCTTTCCCTTCCCCACAGGGATAAAAGGTGAAGCATGAATGCACACTACGAGCAAGGCAGACCGCCCAATGAGACAGCTATTCAGGCAAGGCAGTTTAAGAGGAGGAGAAAGGCATCGAATATTGAGAGGCTGACAAGGAGAGACCAAACCTTGCCCTTTTCGACCCAGACCCACGAAACCTCCACAGGAGGAATCGTAAGACTGCGGACAATAGCTCAAGTGTGTTGCAGCAGATGTCAATGGTATATGGAGCATGCCTACGCTGATAAGCAGGACCGAGGGAGGTGCCTGCTACCGTGGTACCGGCCTTGTCTCCAGATACGCTGAAAAGCCAAGCGGTTCATCACAGCCAGTGAATTGAGGGTATAAGAGATAGAAACCGAACTGTGCTGAATGAAAGTCACAAAATAGCAACTTAAGTGAAGTTAAAAGAACTGATAGAATAAAGGGGAGACCAGCTGCAGAGGGATTCGGCACCACATGGGTGCTTATTCGAGATATTCTGGTCAGTCCCGCTGCAAATTCCAGAAGGCAATTGGAAGGTCGCAAAGGAACGGTCAAAGTGGTCATACAGGGGTCTTGCAAAATCCTCTGTACATTTGAAAGACTTTGACCGACAGTGAAGGTCATGATTGATAAAGTTGGCAACAGTGAACCTGGCAAAGGGATGCTAATGAGAAGGGGTGAACTCTAAAGTCCCATAGAGTATGTTATGTTGACAAGAGTAAACCTGACGGAGGGATGTCCATAGTGAACAGTTTGGTAAAGGTTGGCAAGAGTGAGCCCGGCAGAGGGATGCTAACAAAAAGGGGCAAGGCCTGACGTCCCTATGAACAGTGTGTAGTCCGAAGTAAACCTGACCGAGAGGTGTCCACAGTGAACTGTCTGTAAAAGTTGGCGAAAGGGAAGAAGCAAATGGAGGCAAAGCCCGAACAACTGTTTAAAAAGACTTTAAGATTTGTGAATGCAAGAAGTATTAGAATACCAGGAGAAGTGAATTGTCCCCCTTGTCATTTGGGTCCGAGCCCAGCCAAGGGAGATCCAGGGGTGAGAAGTTATCACCCAAAATTAATTGGAAAAGGAACTGTTTAGTTGATTTGTTGAATATGATTGGTGAAGGGTCTACGCCCGGAAGGGGGGGACCCAGGGGTGAATGGTTGGATACATCAGGCCTCGAAAGCAAGAGACTTTTTTTATTGAAAAGAGACTCAACCATCGAATAAAGTGATAGCTGGTACGGAACTGTCGGCTGTTGCTGAAAAAGCTCGAGCGTGGGCTGTGCTCAGGAGATCCACTTTGTCCTGTGCTCAAAACGTGGGGAAGGAAGATCCGTGGCAATCACATCCTGACTTATTATTTGAGAACATTTATTTCTTTATTGAAAACCCCATCTCACACTATTTCTGTAATTAGTTGTAAGGATTTGGCAATACGTGCCAGGTGTAGCAGGGTCACTAATAGTGGGAGAGAGGCACTATACAAGGCCACTTACATGACATTATATTACATTAAATGTTCTATCTCTGCCTCTGTCTGCTTTCCCTCCTTTCCTGCGCTTTGACCTCAGGCTCCTCTCCTTTGGAACTCTCACATTGCTCACCTTGAGTTGACTCCAAACTACCAAACTGTCCTTCTGGCTGGCTCCACACCTAACAGAAAGTCCAGGACTTGCAAGAAGGAACAGGAGTCAAGGGAAAGAAGAGAATACAGAAAAATACCTCAATCTGGGATTAATTGTAATGATTTAATAGAGGTTGTTTATCCATATAAGGTAAGATTATTCAATAATATAATGGCCCAACATTGCAAATTAAGGGCCATCCACCCTTGCCAAAGTCTTTAGTCACAGCAACCATCACCTCCGCACGCAATGACATTCCATGGAACACATTGAATGCCAATGCTTGCCAAGTAGCTATTACATTATATGCTTCTCCTTATATACTTCATACAATCAACTTTATGTACATAAATGAAAATATAAGCATCATATTACTAATTACCAACCTACATTAAAAACAATGGCACAGTTTCAAGCACACCATATGCTGCTCCCCTACTAGTACATGACATATTCATTGAACTTAGGTTGTCCTTTCTCATCCGGCCGTCCCCTCACTCTCCACTACCACTTCCCCTTCAGGTCTCTCCCTATGTTCGACAACCAATCTGTTCATTCCAATTCCTCCACCATCCATCATCTACATATTCTTCCATATTGTTTCCACTCTCCTCAAAAGTCAGTTTGGCTGCCTCCTCATTCCTCAATACTGTTACTCCAGCTGTTTCCATCAGTCGTCACAATATGCCTCGTCCCCACCTCCCTTACTTCAATGGGATCATGATACTTTGAACAACCGTTCAGTACTCTGAATGGCTTCCTCACCCTGTCACCTACACACACAGGTTTTCCCACACACCTCTTTCCCATCTATTCATCCACCCTCCCGTCTTCACTAACATTCTTCTCTCTCTTACCCTGCGTAGACCTTCCTTCCACTGTCATCTAATGTGGATATACCTTTGAGCGCATTTGTCTCCCTCTCATTTTCTCGAATGGTGCAACCACCATTGTAACATGAAGTGTGTCCTGATAAGCCACCACCATTACACGCACCTTCAGCTTTTAAAGGAAAAGAGGGCTGCACAGGCGGTAGACAGCTGAGGAGAGTGTTTCTGTGCGAAAATGGGGAAAAGACTACATTTCCCATGAGCCTTGGTGACAGTTGGGCAAGAGGAGAGCATGTCTGCTGGCTCAAGTTAAGCTACTTAAGACACTCCCCAGCCCTTGCTGCCTATTGGTGATTGTTGGCCGAGGCAGAGCAGGAGTACGGATGTTTATGAAAAACTTGGCACGACGCGTGCCAGGCGGTGAGACGGTGTGTTCCTGAGGCTCTGTCCCTCTTGAGGGATCAGAGCAGATTATGGCAGTGTGTCCGTCCAATCCGGGATAATCTCTTGCCTGGGGTGGTGCCGCAGGCCCCATCAGGCCTCAGTAAAGTGTGCATGTAGTGTGCATGTATGTTTGAAGACATACAGGCATTGTTTGGGTGCGACTCACACCGTTTATAGTGCACAGAACTATTTGCACGTTGATATGGTCTGAAATACAGGTGTCAGAACTCTGCACGTGTGTCTTCCCCTCTTCAGAGAGGAAGCACATGAACTTGCTAGGCCTTCTGTGTGAAGCAGAACCCTGGCTCTTTGAACGTACAAACCTTTGGGGGCATTTGCAAAGGAAATGGAGAAACGCTATGTAGATTGTGCTGCTTGCTCTTGTCCATTTTCATGTCTGTCAGCAAGTCGCTTATGTTCTATGCATTAGGAGATAACCTACATCTGGTGACACAGCAGAAGGATTTGGAGTACCTCTCAAGGAAGAATCACATTGTTGAAAGATACATGTTGTTACTTGTGCCTTGTCTATTCATGTTGTACGTTGCTGCAGTTATCTATGGCCATCAATAACTAATTGTGTGCTCATGTTTGTTGCTATGGTTAGTCAGTGATCAGGATTAGTCAGGAATCATTCAGAAGCTATATCCTAATCAAGAAGGGTATAGTTCAGGTCTTGGAGGTGTCAGGATGTGCTGCATTGATAAACTACTGTGTGTTCAGCAGAGAGTGTTTTTCCCTATGTTCCCAAAACCCATCCATTTGCAAGGACATTATACCTTTTTCTGGTTTCCAAAAAACCCCTACCTATCCACAACCTCTCCCTAACCCTCCTACCCCACTTCGGCTTCCTCGAGGTACCTGTGATACTAAAATAAGGAGCCCCGTTCCAACCAAGGTGGGAGGGGTCAACTACATTTGGCTTCCCTGGCTAGGAAGGTGTTGTGTGATACTCCAGGGGTGTGACAACTTTCCAGTCTAACCCATTTTCAGATGCCAATTGTGTTGTGGCCTTAATTATTCTATTTACCCGCTCCACCAATCCAATGACTCTTGGATTATACAGCTCAGTACCGTGATTTTCAATCCTATGCGCTTTAATATACTTCTGTATCTCATTCGACACCAACTGAACCTCATTATCAGACACTAAAATATTGGGATACCCCTCGTTCCCAATTATCACTTCCATGAATTAGATAACTCTTCCAGTTGTTATTTTGTAAACAAACTCTGCCTCAAACCACTTGGAGGTATAATCCACTAGTACAAATGCAAAATATGCTCTCCTGGCACATCACCCCCATAGGATCCATACAATCCATAGCAATGTGCTCCCATAATAGATCAGGTATCTCTACTTTATCTGGCTCATGGGTTTGTATTTTCAAAGATGTGTCACTGATAGCACATATAATACATGCTCACACTTCCTCCACCACCATTGTATCCATAGCAGTCAACCAGCATTTTCTATCTCAGCCTTCTCTTCATCAGACTCATACCCATATGACCATTTGTATTGCTCTTCCAGAGAGCACGGAAAATCATAAATCACCAATGCAATTACGGAGTCAATACTTTGAACGCAGTAAGACGCAATAACTTGCAACCACACACTCTTAGAAAATAATGAGCACTTATACGGCTATTTATTCAAAGCTTAGAAGCAACCAGTGAATCACAGAAGAAACATAGAAATAAATCACAGAAGAAGCAAAGAATTCAAAAGGAAATACATCACCGTGAGCGTAACTGGATTCCTCATCTCGCCAGAAGCAGCTGGAAGACCCCGATAACAGCCAGGCTGAGAGCACAACAGCCCACAGGTATGCCGGACGAAAGCGTCCTCCTCCGGCTGAAGTCCCACCTGACCACCCCCAGGGTTCTGCATATATGCACACTCCGAAAAGGGGTGGCGATTTCTCAAACCTTCTGGCAAAGCACTTACGCATTGATGAGCAGCCGTTGGTTGCCAGCTGGGTCAACCGACAGTACCCTCAAGGAGCAAAGTGCCTCCCTCCTATAAAAAACAAGCACCACGAAAAACAGTCCCATAGCTCATAACAAGACATAACAAAGTTAGCTTTCCCAGTAGAAATGTTCTTGACTGCATACCAGGTTTGGAAAGCATGTTTTCTTCAGCACCGTGAATCTAACTCTCAGCAAAATGCATGCAGCTTTTCACTGCGGCATGAAGTAAATATACATCATGGCTCTGAGCGCTCCCAGAATGCACTGCGTACCAGTGCCATGTTTTAGCTCAAGCATAACACCATTGTGCACAAACCTTATTAAATATCTCCTCAATACTGATGGAGGCACCAGTCGTTTACCTCTTACCTCCCCGTCATGATGCCTACCCCCGGGCATCTGGACCAAGCCCATCAGCCCCGGAAACAGGCATCCAGACATTTATTAAAACCTCAGCAGCCCTGGCTAGGGGCTACCTGGGTTCGCGCCTGGCTCATAATAGAAATCAGTCCTGGCGCCTAAGACGCCAGGCTCATAGTCATTACTTACCTCAGTTATACCACGCTGCAAATGAATCCAAGCCAACGTGAAGCCTGGAGGGGACTATTTTACTACAGGGACTATTTTTTACTCGGGTGTGGTTCTAGGGACTTCTTACCTGGGACTACTTTTGAGGCAATTTAAACCACGCCAGACCAGCAACACATGCTTTGCGTTATTCTGCATTCTGCAGCGTAATGCTCACCATGCCTGCAAGCCAAAATCCAGTCTTCTGCCAGGCCCGCATCGAATCCGGAGCTCCTAGAAAAAGGGGAAAGAAGGAGAAAAGGTTAGATCACGGACATTACTTTTAATTCCTTACCTGATTCTGGATCTACCACGACTCTGAGCCTGAAAGGACATTACTTTAGCACACGTTGCATCGCCAGCAGCAGCGTCGCGTCATACTCACCAGTCCACAGCATATTTTGACTCGCCGCTGCCTCCATCATTTTCTTCAGTGAACTCCAGTACCTGGGGGAAAACAAAAGGAATAACAAGGTGAGCCTAGAGAGCCGACAAATACAATCACTTTACCACCAGGCTTACCCGATTACCACCGGAGGCATTACCCTTCAATACGCCACATCTTCTTATGCTGCTTATCTATAAAGGGAGAGAAAACAACAAGTTAAACTCACGCAACTTTTACCAGACAGTGTTGGGTAATACAGACTCTTACCTGAACGGCATCAGCAGCCTCCAGACAATATTTTTAGCTGCAATTCAACATAGAGTGAACATCGGACATATTGAACTCTCTGAACTTTATAAACCCCGGAGTCAATATTCCTCCGGAACTCTTCCAGTACCCCAAACCAGTGAAGTAACTGGTATCTATGTGCCCCTGCATGCCACGCAGGATGGAGAGCTCATCATTTAAAAACATAAGGTGAGGATACTAATTGGGAATATCGGAGGTGACTAGTGGGGAGAACGAGAACAGTGGGGAGGGACCATCACTAAAATCCACGGGGCTAAATCCCTTTCTCCACTTGCAGGAGAATACTTCTACGGGTCAAGCAGACGAGATTAGGCAGGCCAGTCCAGACTGTCATCTCTGCACTACGCTTCACGTTGGTGGAGACCGCAGCTGTCTGGGTCCGATCGACGCCCCTGTGGGAACCAGGTGATCGTAACAGGCACCAGTCATTTACCTCTTACCTCCTTAAACTCAGAGCTGCTCAACTCCTCCCTCACTTTATAATACGATGAAGCTTTCACCTCTTCTGTTGACCACCCTTGTTTTATGTAGATCATTTCCTTTGCCATTTCTTGGTCTGTCTCCACCTCCTTTACCCACGCTGGCCATTCGAAGATATTTGCTATGGTCACTTTCACGTGTGCAATCCAGTCATCACTTGCCTCATCCTCTATCACACTCTGCTCATCAGGTAACTTGGATTAACAACCTGCTACTGGAGTTCATTTCCCGGGGATATGTTCCACTTTAAAACTGCACTCCTGCATAGGTGCCAACCACCTTGCTATTCTTGTGGTTACCAAATCCGATCGCTTGTGGTAAACAAATGTATATGCGGTTGGTGGTCACTTCTGATTGTGTATGGTATTCCCCACAAGAATGTCCTAAAAGCATGCTACCGCCACCTTCTCTATAGCATGGGAACCCAACAGGAGACATCTTCTTTGATGAAAAAAACTGGGAATACTCATGGACAATGGACTCTAACTAGAAACGAAAGTAAACGCAATAGCAAATATATGCTTCTACCTTCGGCGACTTATTAGAGGGATATTCGCCAACCTCACCTTCCCAACCAAAACTCTCACAATAATCCCTCTTGTATTATGGAGACTAGACTACACTAACAGTCTTTAACTTTGAATGCCAGAATGCTCGCAAGGAGCCACAGAAGCAGAACACCTGCGAGCAGTAAGGGGAATCAGACGCACACGCCTTACCCGGTGAGTTCACCAGCTTACAGGAAACTCTACTTCCAACATTAAAGAAGCCAGAAGTTTATCCTTCCCTGGAATAATATATTTCTGGGGAACAAATAGATGGTATACATTCCTTTCCACTCAATGTCTTTTAGGGGTAATAGCTAGTGTGAGAGTTAAAAAGTGATTCACCATTCATTTTACGAGGCCATTGATTACAAGGAATTTCTCTTAGTCTCACGGTTCCTTTGAAGGAAAAAGAACTGGAATTTATATCCTCCTCAGGAAGGGAGGTATTAGAACTAGGGATGTTAGGGGAGACATCATTTTTAAGAATGGGGGGCATGACCATACCAGTCTTCCTCTGACTCACCCTTTGTCTGATCAGAATCTACAACAAACCTTATAGTATATGCCTCGTAATCATTTCAAACTACTTTGTGTGTAAGTGCTCTGTGCGCTGAAAGATTTTAATTTCCAGTACGATTGACATTTTATTTTGTTTAATGATTATTCTATTCAAGGAATGTACTCAAGGTGTGGAGTTAGAAGAGGAGGAACATGGACCAGAGGTATACATAACCTAATATGAAATACAATTGGGCATCACATTGCATTGGAAAACATTTTCATAATGTTGTAATGTTTTCAAGTCCGTCAAGTTGGTTCTGTTTGTAGATATGTACATATGTTTGTCTGCAAAATTTGGTTTATTGAAACCATATAAAAACGCTGTTTTTTTCAGCTTGATGGTGCGGTCAGCAAAGAGATGGCCACTGTTTCGAAGCAAATGATGAGGCCATAGACTGGGTGTCATCATTTCTGCAGGATAGGCAATCTAAAATCGTCTGGGGCAAACACTCTTCAAAATCTAAACCAGTAAACTGTGGAGTTCCACAGGGCGCTAGCTTCTCCCCTCTACTATTTAATTTATACATGCGATGCCTATGCTCACTTCTGTCCCATCTCGGTATATTCTTTACCAACTTTGCCGATGACACCCAATTGGTGTTTGAACTTACCGGTAACTACAAACAGGACAGTGAAAAACTCTCGAGAATCTACAACATCATTGAGAGTTGGATGAAAGATAATTGGATGTGCTTAAATGCCTCCAAGACGGAACTTATGATCTTCGGTTCTCCTCATGCTAGAAAAAAACTTAGTCCACAATACATCGATTTTAAGATCAAAGAGACACAGATAGTTATAGCAGAAAAAGTCAAAACCCTAGGCGTCTATCTTCAGGCATCCTTGGGAGCAGAAGCCCACACTGCCTACCTCAAAAGGAATTGTCGCTATTACTTGAAACTATTGAAAAAAATCAGACCCTTACTGAGCCCACAAAATAGTGCGACAATAGCAAGAGCCACAATTCTCTCCCGGTTAGATTATGGAAACTCCTTACTCCTTGGCGCAAGCAATAAATGCTTAAAACAATGCCAAGTGGTGCAGAACAACATTGTCAGAATAATCACTAATACATCCAAGAGAGATCATATCACAAAAAACAGAAAGGACCTACATTGGCTTGCGATCGAGGATCGCATCACATTCAAAGCCATTACCCTAGTACACCGATGCTTATATGGAAAAGCACCAACTTACCTACAAAAGCAATTTGTGTGGTATGAATCACATTGCAACTTGAGGTCCAATAAATCTGGCCTCCTGCGAGTTTTCCCTACCAAAAAAGCTAAAGGATTAGGTAGGGCTTTCACGACCAAGGCAATCCTCACATGGAATAAACTCCCCCCGGGGCTGAGATTGGAAACTAATCATCTAATCTTCAGAAAACAACTCAAGACATTTCTCTTTAAATAAAATTCCTTTCCCGCCAGTCAGCTAGCTCATTTCTGTTCCAATGTCTGCTACATGTGATTTTGACTGTCCCGTCTTTATACTCCAGTCTGTCTTTTTGTGAAGCGCTCTGATGCCTGCGGGCTGCAGCGCTTTATAAACATATAAATAAATAAAATAAATAAATAAAATAAATAAAGAAAAAAGGCTAAAGAACGAACCAGTTTGTTTTGGAGATGTCTATAAGCAGATGTTTTATTCATATTAGGTTTTTACTGTAAAATTGTTTCTGCGGTATGTGTGCTATATACATTGAGCATGTTTTTCTATAAATCTGTTAGAGGCCCAGAAGGAAGAGGAGTATAAAGACTCAGACAACAAATGAACCCAAGGATGTTGCTTGCCAAACGGATTTCACAATGGAGCAACTACTATTTGAGGCGCAGCATGGTCTAGTCAATAATCAGACTCATGATGCATTTGTCCAGTGGCCGAAAAAAAAATGCAATCTCACTTGCAAACCATACAAAATTCACATGGACCATTGCTACTTTGTGTAAACTTGACCAGATGAAACTGAAGACAATGAAGATAGATTGCAATTGCTCGCAGACTCTTTGACACAATCTACAAGCACAAAAAAAGTCCACTCAACAAACATTCAATGTTACCTGTTTCTCCAATTCATGTGGAAATATCACAGCCTGAAATAACAGAGGATGAAGCTCAACGCATTTGACTGAGGAATTTGCTCAAGATCTCGACTTCAGTTTGCCTAGTTTGGGGGAATTGTCCACCACTGTCGAGTGACAAAACACAGTACTGCAGGATGGCTGACTATTAAAGGAGCAAAAATACATTGTATTTGACAGCTGCCTGCTAGAGATTGTACAAATGCTGAAATGTGCCCATGCATTAAGAGGGAACACATGTGGGGAGCCATTGCTGAATGTGTCTCGTGTATTACAAGGCACCAACCTGAAAATCCATGCCAGCTTTGTCCACTTCCATAATACATTGTCATGGTCTGCTCAACCGATACTCAGCAAAGTGCCTGCTGGAAATCTACTATCTTCAGCAACTTTACATTTCAGCGGGACGACTTTCAGTAAGATTTCCAGTTTCTGTCAATTTGTGGGAGGTGAGTTCCTTGGTAAAAGCCAGTACTACAAATATGAAAGGGAATTCTTATTCCACGCTATTAGTCAAGCCTGGAAAATCGAACTGATGTCAATGGATAGTACATTCTCTGGCAAACGTTTCAGGCTAGCGGGCAAGGGACAGTGTGACAGTCCAGGACTTTCCGCTAAGTACCACACTTACCACTTTCAAGACACGGAAAGTAAAGTAATTCTGAGTCACTGATCATGCAGGTGTCTGAATATACATTGTCTGTGGCCATGGAGAAACATAGACCTGATAGCCACTGACAGGCACATTTCGATAGCAAGGTCATGCAAGAGCAGTTTCCACACATTCTGCATCAATTTGATGTATGGCACGTTGCCAAATCAGTCAATAAAGAAATTCAGCTGTAAAAAATGGTTCGGAAAATATTTTAAAGTGGTGTCAGTCTATCAGCAACCATCTTTCGTGGAGCTCCAAAACTTGTGATGGATCTGAAGAAATTCTACTTGAAAAATACATTCATTGATGCACCATTGTTCCAACATACACTCGTGGACAGAAAACCAACATTTCCACGAATGCGCACATGGACCTTCAGAGAAGGAGCAGGAATGCCAGAAGAAATGGTTGGTGCCATGTTTCCTCCACACAAAGCACTTGAGAAAATCGTGTATGATAAGACACGTTCAAGAGACCTAAAGGGACTCAGAGAATTCTGTCATACTGGAGATTTGGAGGTGTTCCATAATATGTGCCTAACGTTCAGGTGCAAAAGGTTGCATTTTGGCATAGATGGTATGGAGGCCAGAACAAGACTAGTAATACTTGCGCACAATGAGAATGTTGGGAGGGAACAATCGACAATTGAAGGAACATTCGGGATGCTTCGTTACCTTACAAAACAAGGCAAACAATGGGTGGCCAAGCCAATATACTAGGAAATGGAATTAGAATTTGTGAAAGATCTAACATTGACTGTGTTGGCCATGCATACTCATGGAATGGATTCTGATTTTGTTCCTAGGACACATACAATGCCACAAAACATTGCAAACAAGCCTTGTCCTTCGAAAGCGGAACTTGTTGAAAGGTGGACTTCCAGATTTGAATGATTTCTAGCTGTCTTCAAAATCTGCTCACAAAAACATTTTAGATATGTTCCCCAATGCTTGGACATTGTACAGAAACAATCGAATGCTATTACACTTGCAATTTCAATACCATAAAATGTATTACAAAGTATTTATTTATGCCAATTTAATCAGGGTTTATGATGCATTAATGTATATCTTTTACCTTTCCTTCATTTATATCACAAATTCTGTATCGAGAAGGCATATGTTTGTGGTTGCTATTGGTACTATTTTTCTCAAGAGAATTGCCTTAGCACATCGGTGCTGCACTGACTATTTGGGTGGGAGAAAGACTGATATGCAAATGGATATTTGCCATCAGTCACAGGTACACTGAGGCTTGTTGTCTGCCAGACCCAAGCTGCTAGACTCAAACCCCATGCACACATACAATCCATGGCAACCTCAGAACTTCCAGAACTTTTAGCTTTACTGGTGGATTATTTTTTCTTATACCTATGTGAGTGTGAACCTGTTTGCACACCCACAGCATATTTTAGTCTTTTGATGGGTGTGAGTTTGTGGGCTCTCCATAGCTCTCCATAGCTCTCCATAGCGTCCAGATTGTCTTTTCAAATGTATGCTCTTTGGCAACTTTTTGGCAATAAGTGCCTGTTGTTTTTAGGTTGCCCTAGGTGCTCTACTTTTAACTGTCTCTGGCTAACCCTGACAGAACTACAGTTCTTGAATGGTAGAAAGTATCTTTGGATCCCTTTTACATTTTATTGAGACCAGCACCACCATTCTTAAATGGAGTGCTGGGGTGATACTTAGCATCCCCTTTCTCATTTTAAATAAATGTAACATTTATGTTACACAGACAAACTTACCATTAATGGCAGGTGGGAGTAATTTGCTGAACACTTCAACTGATGTGAAAGGCACACCAAGACTTCACTAGAGTATTCAAACTGTCCACACATCACAAGAAATCATGCTATCACCTTTCTGGAAAATCATATACAAATTTTGTTTACTTACCTTATAAATGCTCTGCTATTCTGGAAAGTATATATATGGTTAATTTGCTCACCTGTGAATTGGTTGTGCCTCTTCCACAAAAGTAATGTTGTTGGTTTCAATTTAAAATTACTGAAAGGATAATTGTATAAGTGTCCCCCAACTGGGTTTGCTTCCCCTGACTTGCTGTTCACTTGTCCATATAATGTCTGCCTTAGGTTTTACCTACGTAGAATAACTTTGGGTCATTCATACAGTGTAACACTGCATTTTGCTTTGCATGGTCTGTTTTAGACAGACACAAAAAGAGTCTTAGGTTACACCTGCCTTTCGATTGCTTTTAGTATCAGTTTAACTTAACTTGAGTTTAACTGTGTTATCCTAATATACGTTAGCTTTATTGCTTCCCTTAGTCTGTGAATTGAATAGCATCTCTAATTGAATATTACACCCACAGGTCCAACTCACCTAGAATAACTGTGTTATCCGGAATAAATGTTATAGGTTTATACTGTGCATAGTATATGAGTATCACTAGATCAGATAAAGGCATTGTCCAGTTCATTAGACTATCTGATTTCTTGCTGAGCGTCACAGTACAAAAGATAGGGTCTACTACCCTGGTATCACTGAAATAATATGATATGATATGTCATTTATAATGCACCTATTCACCAATGTTTCAAGGAGCGACAAGGCAAGGGAGGGGGACAGAGGGAAGAAAGAGACAAGCAATATTTCTATGCAAAGTGACATTGACATTGCGCAAGTGCAGGGGAGAGGGTTCTGCTTAAAGTTTCAGAAAGGCAGGGAGGCTGTCCCAGAGGGTGGCCCAAGCCAAACAAAGATCTACCACCAACTCGTTGCTTGGAGAAGCGACTGACCCTGAGAGAGTTGTAGGAGGAGGACCGATGTGCTTGAATAGGAAGATATTTCTGAAGAGAAAGTTGGACCTAGAGAGGACCCCGGCTCCAGAAGGGCTTGTGGACAATGCAGAGGGTCTTGAACTTGATCCTTGCAGCCACTGAGAGCCAATGAAGATATTTCAGGGATGGAGATATACGATCCCTGGGCTTGATGCCAAGGACAAGTTGCGCAGTCCTGTTGTGGTTAAGATGGAGAGGGCAGAGAGAAGAAGCAGGAAGATTTAGAAAGAGGCAGTTTCAGTAGTCCAGCCTAGAGAGAACCAGAGCTCTAGAGACATTGAGCTTCTGGGGGAAGTTGAGGAAAGGAAGAATACCTCTGAGGAGGTGAAGCTGGTATTTTGACTTCTTAGGGGCATCAGAGATAAGAGGATAAAAGGAGGGTGTGTAGTCAAAGATGAACCAGAGGTTCTTAGCCTCGCAGGTCAGAGCAGGAAGAGGTCCAAGGGAAACCGGCCAGTATGGCCAATGGTGAAGGAAGTCGGCCAAGATAGGAGTGAGGGTGTCAATGTGTGTTACGCTCACCTGGTTTCTCGGAGGCGTTGGGGCACGGTTGCAGCCCTCCCTGAACTTGAATCACCCCCTTCAGGCCTCTCCCTCAGTAGAAAAGCTGTGAGCGGTGGTATATGCTGATACTGCTCCTGCGTGGAGATGAGAGTGTGTGAGTGCGCCAATCTGTGATTGTTGTACCTCTCGAACCCTTCACCCCAAAGTACGGTTTCTGTGAGCATACGCCGGCCCATAAAACTCACCTGTGAATTGTGGAAGATAAGCTCTCCATCCTGCTACTTCTGGCAGGGGCGCATCAAATGGGATCTAGTTCCTAAACTGATCCCTGATAAGGATTAGTCCAGTCCAGCTGCGACTTTGCTTCTCCTTTTGATTGGTAAGTCTTTCTTGAGCTCTTGTGATGTTGTTCGTTCTGTTTAATGTCTTTATATGTTGCTCCTATTTATGGCCGCAATAATGTCTCTCTTCTGTTTTCTTCCCTTAGATGGAAATGCGGTCTCAATGCAGCTGTGAGATGCAAGACGCGGCCAGTTGGAAGATGGATGCTACCGCAATGTTCAACAGCAGGTAAGTGATGGTTTAAGGAAAAGCGTGAAGTATGGCGAAGCACAACCGTAAAACTGACTGTTTTTTCAATGTCTAACCTTGTCTTCTGTTTTTCCTTGCAGGCGCTGCTGTCGACGATGGAGCGTGTCGTGCTGCGGTGCCAAGATGAAGATTTTGGCATTCCGGAAAGTGTAAAGATGAATATTTGGTTCGCCGAAGAGATGTACAGGTAATAACAGCTTCCCCCAGTTAGTAAGTATGCAGGCAGGAAGCAGGATGTCCAGGAAGCAGGATCCTCAAAGGTAAGTCTGACCTCAGGCGACGGTGAGTGTTACGCTGCTTGCAAGTGCAGAATAACGCAAAGTGTCTGTCTTGAGGATCGGGGCAGCTTGTATAGCTTAGGTCGTGGGCATGCCCATTAGGCCCGGCATACCAGCCACACCCTGCCACTCCTAGAGAGTGAGCACGTGTGAAGGAAATCCTTTAGCAGCCACACCCAAGAATACACTTGGGGCTGCTTAATGGATGGAATGTTCAAGGTTAATTCATCCTGCTTAATGGATGTAATGTTCAAGGTTAATGCAGCTGAAGTGCTATGTCCATAATAAAAGCTGTTTGGTGTTAAATGGATGCTCTTGTTTACTTTTGTTCATGAGCCTGGCGCCAAAGGCGCCAGGACAGTGTCCACCCAGGTCTACTGTGCATGCAACCTCTGCATGCCTATGACCATGACAATGTGTTCCTTGATGGTTTTGGAAGAGAATGGAAAATACTTTCATAGATCGGACTTGTCTAGAAATCTTGTCAGGGGAGAAAAGAGGAAAGGAAGAGAAAGAAGGAGGAGAGGTGGCCTCACGGGGGCCAGAGGTAGAGGACAGAGTAGAGGGAGAAGTAGGAGAGGACAAGAGGGTGGACAAGATGTCCTAGGTTTAGAGATGAAAAGCAACTATTTGTTTGACTTCCCAAGAACTCCTATTCAGTGTTTCAAATAAGAATAAGGTTATATGTGTTGGTCTGTGTACCTTCAAGCATAGTGTTGTGTTTTTATAAATGTGGTTATATGTAATGTGATAGTACTTATTTCCGCCACAATTTATCCGGGCCTACTCTATTATAAATAGACCCTTTATTGTCACAATACATAGTGTTTCTGTGTTTCTTTTGACCACTTGAATTGCAATTTCATTTGTACCGATTCTACAGCCCACTCTCCCTCCTAAGAGAAGCCTAGCTGCTCTCTCTGCGCTAACCAGAAAAGGTGGTACAGCATTTTACTAAGATTGGAGTATTGGACTAACTCAGTTGAATGTTTTTACTAAGCCCTTATTTGGACTTCAGAAAAACTGTTCTACCAGCCTTGCTGTGGCAGACGCACTAAGTCTTTACAATAAGGTATATGTTTTACATTTGTACGAGGTGGAGGTGCGTTGTGTCGACAATAAGTGTGATGAAAGCATACTTCAAAGCGGTAAAAAGCATGTCCTTGCAGTCATAAAAACTATCCCATGGCTCCAGTTGGCTACCTGGATCAAGCCCTTGCCTCACTTGATGGTTTTGAACCAGAACAACCAATACCTTTTATGCATGGAAATCCCATAAAGGTATTCGATGTTGGCTGGGTTAGCCTGCACTCCCCTGCTATTCTAAACTTTTGAAAACTGATCTGCTGCCTAAGGCACATCCAACTCGAAAAGTGGGAACCAATTCTTCATCGCCTCAGAACCCTTCTTGACTTGCTACAGCCTTTACAAGAAGAACCGCTTCTTGCTTCACTGGCGCGATTGTGCGCTTTCACGCACTACTGCAATGTTGAGCACAAGGCTAACCACTTCTCAGGGCTAGACTCGAAGGTTAGGGAACGACTCCGAACATTTTTTCAAATGCTCCTGCTTGCTTACCCTGTGCACTAGCACGGGCGATTGACAGAAAGCCAAGTAGGAGGATGAATGTAACTTATTTGGTATGGGCACGAAATGTCACCTGTCTCGCATGAAGGAAGAGAGGGCTGCAAGCTAGTATGATTGAACATGCATGAATTATAATAGGCAGCAAGCAATTGAAGGCTATCCCCTGTTACGCTCACAACAGAATGAATAAAACCCTCTAGGGAAAGAAGACAAGAGATAGCTTGCAGGGATAACAAAGTTTAATTGTACAAAATACAATAAATATCAGCAACAGTCTCCGCTGTTCGAGAATGTTCGGACTCCAGAATGAATGTTGTTGCCTTTTGAGAGGTCACAGCGTCAGTAATGACATCACATATAGGGTCTGAACCCGCACTTGTCATCGGTAAAACAGTATACGTGAATGTGCTCCATTGGAGGATGCTAGCCTACAATTGGTTTATTTCTCAGCTGTCTGTCGATTCTCACCTAGGTCAGCTGTGCTCATCTCTCCATGGAGTGACTGTCAGGTCGTGGCCTAATGCTTGTGGGAATGAAAGAAATAAATCCAGTCACACTGACGCATTTTGTCGGTTTGTTTTACTCTTGTGGCATTCTGTCCCAAAAGCAAAGCCTACCCGTCTCTGGCTTCAATCACTGAAAACAAGCTGCTATTGTTATTTGGTCTTGAGCCAAAGTCAGCAAACACTCGAAGGACACAAGGTGTTGAATACCTGCAAAAAATGATAACATTTACTTTATTGAAAGTGGACATTTGAAAATGTAGTTTCAATTTCTGCAATCTGTTGTTCGGAGTGACACTGAGAGAATGGAACTTCCTGACATTATGTAAATTCAACTATACATAATATTTTTGCGATTAAAAATGGCATGTGTGCTTTATTCATATTGAATAATTCAGCGATGTGCGAATGTGAGATTGGCAGGAAATAATTGACACAGTATGTTATGTTATGTTGAATTATATTTATACCGTGGACTTTAGAAAACCAAATGCATGACTTGCCGTTTGTTTATCTGTCACGTAATGATTGTTATTTGTGTATAGTTATGGTTTGTTAGCTGGGGCATATTGTGACGATTATTTATTGACAACCCGCAACCACAACCTGCATGCAGGCTAGTGATATCTAAACCGCTTTGTCCCATGGAATATCACTGTCACCGTTGCACCCTTTGTTCACCATAAAGTAGGGGTGGTGTGGAAGGGCCGGGGGCTGAACATTTTACAAAGGAACTTGGTTCGCTTTTCGATCCATAATCTTCCCAGCTCTGTCTGTGGTTCTCCATATTCATCTGGTTCTCCATCCCATCGGGAGCTATGTCTACTTCACAGCACTAAACTTTCATGCACGTTGTGGTCTCAAATACTCCACCATGTTGTCATGTGTGTGTTCATTATGTGTCGTTAGTGTTTATGATTAGGTTTCATCCAGTACTGAATTATACAGTAACTTGTTATATTCGATTACATAATGGCCACTAAAATATATTTTTAGTCTGTTATCTACACAGATATATTGGACCGTTCTGCATATGCCATAGTTTCCAGCTACTGTCGGATGGATCCTTCAACCAACATTGGCAGATAAGTATAAACGGTGCTCATTGCATAACCGTTATGTAGGACGACTGACAGAGACCAATCTGCCCTTTGGCGGTACCAGCAATAAGGAGCAACCTGTCAGTGTTCGCCATGTAAATATGTGCAGAAGCGAAAACACTGCGCCTGAAAGTACAAAGAATCCATATCTTCTCATGAAAGGAACACCATGTGCGTCACTAGAAAATGTTGCTGGTGTAACATAAGGATTGGAAGTAATGGGATTAATCGATCGTTGATTGCAATCGGTGTATCATGAGGAAGTTATAAATAACATTTGAAACATGCGATGCTCGCTAGCTATAACTTGTGTGGCAAAAACATATTGTTCATTTCATTGACTTAATATACCATTGGGAGCATGCTTTGATAAATAAAAGCACTTGTTAGATTGCAGACTAATGATGTTTTCTTAAAAAAGATGGTTTTCCTATCCAATTTGGGACAAGTTACTTGCTTTGAGAGGATATATTTGTTTATCTTCCTAATTCTGAGTTAAGTGACGTTATGGCGCGGGTGATGACTGGGCACGTTTGGCTACACTGGCCACTAACATCATGAAAATAGGTGGAGCACATTGTTTGGACTAGTGATGTCAGCTTCAGGGGCGGGCGATCTGTGTTCTTGCCGCGAGCGCACTTGAAGTTTGTGTGATGCCTCAACAGATAAGATCATCACAAGATGGCCGTGCCCAACATATTGTTTTTGCATGTGTAAAAGTGAGGAAAACTAAGGTAAGATGCATAGGAACAATTTTTAAGATCGATTAGAGTATGCTTAAAAATACATGCCCGCACAATTGGCACAATAACATTTTTGAGCAAACTATCCCTTTAAATTCTCATTTACCCACACTTAACAGACTGCTGGCACAGTAATCCAATTGGCTGCCAATGATAGCCGTGGCCAAGGTGGCAGACATGAATACATCAAGGTAAGGCCTGACCTGTGACAGAAGTTTGATGTATTAAGTAGCACTTGACACCAGACAGCTAATATGGGGCTTCATTGAGAGTTATTGGTCAATAGTGACTCCTAACACCTTTACTTTTTTCAGGGTGGGGAGGAGGCATTCTGCAATTTGGACGTATGAGTAGGCCTGATCTGGAAGGTGGAATTTAGGGCCAGTGCTCAAAATTATAATCTCAGTTTTGGAGTTATTCAAGGCTAGTCCATTGTACACCATCCAGTTATGAATTTGGTTATATGTGGCATTGATAACCTCAGTGTCTTTAGTGTAGTCTCCTGAGAGCGGGAAAAGACACTCAGTACCATCAGCATAGTTGGCGTAGCAGGTGCCTTCAGCATCAAGTTGATAAAACAGAGTAAGCATAAATACATTAAACAAGGTAGGAAATAAACAGGAACCCTGAGGTACACTGCATTGTAAGGTAAGACCCTCTGTCATAGCGTCTCCCTGGAAGACATTGGCCATCCATTCTGACAGAAACGAAAGCATCCAGCTTACTGCTTCCTTTGAGAAGGAGGCCCATTCATGCAGTCTGCTGGCTAGAATGGAGTGATCAACCAAGTCAAATGCGGCCGTTAGATTTAGAAGCGTCAGCAATGATGTTTTACACTTGTCCGTAGACTGTAAGATGTTGGTTTTCAAATCCAACAGTGTGGACTCAGTGCTGTGTGCACTCCGAAAGCCTGATTGTTTAAGGCCTAGAATGCTATGTCTGGTCAGAAATCCCTGAATCTTTTTGTGTGCTAATGTCTCCAAAACCTTCAGAAGGAAGGGGGAGTTAATAATCGGGTGATAAATATCAGCCCAGCAAGGATCTAGTGAGGGCTTCTTTAAGAGAGGGGTGATCCAAGCTTGTTTGACATCAGTAGGCACAGACACATCACTAAATGGTGTATTTACAAATGTTGTGATCAGTGGGGCAAGCAATTAGGAACAAGCCTTAACTAGTTAGGTCAGACAATTGTTGCCCTTGCAGCTCGTGGGCTTTAACTTAGATAATACATCTATAACTTCCACTTCTGTCACCTCTGAAAACGCAAACAGCTTTGATGGGGTTGGCTGGAGTTCAGCATTGACTAATGGAGCAGGAAAATGCAAATGGGTACTCCTAGATTTAGGGCCTGATTCATGGAATTCTTTGCACGGTTCAAAGTGACTCTGCACTGCTGAAAAGGACTTAGCACTGCCGAAACAAAGACTGATTCATGGAACTGTGCAAAGTTGCACTGACATTGCACTACAGATATACACTTTGCACAGTTCCATGAATCAGGGTTTGAATGTCTTCTTTGTTTACGGAGATCTTATTGGCCATAGCTTTTTCAATTTGAGTACACCAGTCTGAATCTCTTAAAACCGTAACGATACTGGAGCAGGGGTTTTCAACTTTGTTTAAGGATTTTGAATAGTTCCTTTGTATCTGAAGCAGATTCACTGATCCTCTGTTTATCTAAACACTTTTTTTCCAATGCATATCTCCTCTTTATTGTCTTTAGCTGTGTGTCTCTAGTTGGACCTGTCAACGGCTGAAAGTGATTTCTGCCATTTCCATAGGGTCTTACTTTTCTTAAGTTTCAAATTTTGTATTTTGGATGAGTACCAGCTTTAGGAGTGACATTTTAAACTGGTCTTAACTTCAGGGGAGCTAGACTCACTACTGCTATGGCCATTGATTGTCTTATTATATGCTGCTGACAAGTAAGCTGCTGGGTTGTACTGAACAAGATTGTTTAAATATGGAGCAAAAAGAAGGGCTAAGGCCTTGGGAGTGAGTTTACATAGATTATGACAGAGGACTTTCCCCAGTAGCTGTGTAACTTTCTTTTTGGCAGTGGTAATAGGTATTTCAAATGTTATGAAGTCATGATCTGACCTGGGGCAGGGTTTAACTTCGATCTTATCAGGTTCAGTTCCATGCATCATTACCCAGTATAGAATTCTGCCACCTGAGTGGGTTGGTTGCAAGATAAATTGAGGGAAAGCAAAGCTTTAGCCAAGGAATCTGTTGGATCATGGAAACCTAGGTTAAAGTCTCCAACTGATATGTTTTTTAATTAATACAATTATGTATATTTTTTAATTTATTTTTATTCATTTGTTTTGGTTTTAAAAAACAAAACCTTTACAAAAAACAATATCAAAAGATGACCACGAAAGACCAGACAACAAAGATGAAAAGGAGAAAAAAAGGAAAAAAAGACGCAAGCAAGGAGAGGAAATAGAGCAGATGGCCACGAGGAGAAACAGTCATAGCATGACAACAGTCTTTCATATTGTGTCTTCTTTTATGTTATGATGGAACTTATTTTCAAGACTTGAACTATTGTTGCTGTTAACATAGTCTTATGACCGGCTATCATTCTGTCCCAAAAGAACTCTGAAATTAGGCCCTCCTCTTTGGCCACGAATCTCCTAAATAACGACAATCTGGCTTCCCAGGTGCCTTCGCACTCCATTAATAAGTGTCTTAATGATTGTTTGCTAAGAGATTCGCATTGTCCACAGAGTTTTTTTGCCTGGTCCCCCTGATTTCTTCTTGCCAAAATATCCCCATTGTGGGCGATGTTTAGCCTGAGTCTCAAAAAGTTATTTCTCGCTGTTGTGTCTGGGCATTTTTGTAAGCAACCTATCTTTTTTTCCACCTTTAGTTACATTTGGAGGATTAAGGGATCTCAAGCCGGCGATTGTGTCTATACAGTCACTTGTTTCTAGTGATTTTTTCACTTTCAAGGGGTTTGACAGTAGGGTTTCCAAGTTCAAATCGAGCCTATTCAAGATCCCTACTGTTTTCTTCTCCAAGCCAAGAAGTGTCTGGGATATCGAGTTTTTAAGGTGCTCATTCACATCAAAAAAGAGCAACTCCTCTGCAGTGATTATTTCACAATATAATGTGATGAGCTTCCAATCTGCTCGGCAACCCAAGGATACTAGACCCAGTTCAAAACGTAGACTCGAGATTGGGGTGCCCATCGGGGGAGTCAACGTTTTTTTTCAAAAGTAGGCCCTCTAGTTTATTCCAATTTGTGTTCCATAGTAGTGGTTTTGCTTCTAGGTCATAGAGGAGAACTGGGACTGCTTTATCCATGTAAAATCTGATTAGTGGTAGGATGGAAAATTTACAATACTTTGCATTCAATTTTTTCACTTGCAGTATTATTTGTACAGCTTTCTCCATGATTGCCGAGTTGACCTTATTGTTTGCAGGGGAACCGAATATCTTGTTTCCCAGATATATAAGTTCTTCAACTCAGGGGATGGCTTTCCCTTCCAGAAACCAATTTCCATATCCAATTTTCTTCTTTGGATGTTTAAAGATTAGAATATTGGATTTCATGGGGTTGATTGTAAACCCATTTAGGCTGGCATATTCGCCGAGTTTACTTAGGAGACATTGAAGGCCGACTGCAGACCTGTCCAATAGTACTATGTCATCAGCATAGGCCAGCCAGTGCAACCTCCTTCCATTTATCACTGGACTGGTCAATGCTGATGAAAACAGAAATACTCCTAGGTCTGACAGGAAAAGGTTGAAGAGCAATGATGCTCCCATGCAAACTTGCCTTACTCCTCTAAAGAAGTGTATTCGTTCTGACAGATGGCCCTGTTCATCCAGCCGCAGTCTTATGGTGGTGTTTCTATGCAGATCAATTAGCATTGCTAACAGGGAATCTGGGATCCCCCAACTGTGTAGTTTTCACCAGAGCAGGGATCTATCCACATGGTCGAAAGCTTTGGATAGATCTACCCAAGCCCCGAAAAGGGGGGTGTCCAATTTCTCCTTCGTCTTACCAGATTTAAGATTAAGTCATTGAGACTAGTGGACAATCCGTTTCTAAACCCTGTTTGATGGCATGATAGGATCTTCCTTGACTGCACTCAGTGTGTTAACTCTCTCAGAAGTAACTGCATGAAAAGCTTGCTATCGATGTCAAGGAGGGCGATTGGGCGATAGTTTGCCGGGCATAGCCAATCGCCCCCCTTGAAGAATGGAATGACAAGCGCGTTCTTCCACGAGGGAGGAACTATGCGGGTCTTCAGAATTTCTCGAAAGAGGTGGTTTAAGATCTTGGCCCAAAGTTTTGGATTATTTCTCAAAACCTGATAGGTTAAACCATTTGGGCCTGTGGCTTTGGAAGTCGATGATTTGGATATTTATTCGAGAATATCATGTTCATCGAAAGAAAGATGCCAAGGAGAGTCTGTGGCCATGATAATTTCTAATGACCCTGGGGATTTGAAGTTTTCTGAGAGATATTCCACCCATTTTGCTTCTGGGACTAGATTACACAGGGAGCTGTTTATTCCTGTTTCTAGTTGACCCAACACCGCCCAGAAGTTCCTGGAGTTATTTAAACTTAGTAGATGCAACATTTGTTCTCCATCTTGTTGCATCCTTTGGTGCCTCTGATTTCTTGACCAGTTCCTATAGGTCTGCTTTGCTTTTTTTAGTTTGTGTTGGAGGGTGGAAGGGTGGCTGAGTTTTTTTCTTAGCTAGCGCATGGTGCATCTAAGTTCCCTTTTTTTCCTTTGAGTTTCTTCATTAAAGATGTGGGTGTGTTCTTTTTTCGAGATTGCACCTATCTTACTTGGTGGATGTATGGACCAGATGAACTTTGCAAATTTCTCTGGGTGAGATTCTTCCCTCCAGGCCAGCTTGATATTTCTCCTAGTTTTTTGTTAAGGGCTTTCCCCCCTTGCTTATATTTTATCACTCTCAGCTTTCCTTTGAGCCCCTCCACTTCTTGCCCAATCTTGATACGTTGGGCACTTTGCAAGTCAGGAAAAGACAGTTCCAGCCTTGCATGATCGCTCCCTCCTTCATGTTTTATGTCAAGGCTTGAATGAACGCAGGATAGTTCTGGTGACACAAAAATATAGTCCAGAGTGGACGCTGAGTTGCCCTGGCACCAGGTCTCTACAGCATGTTCTCCTTCCATGGACTTCCCTTGGTATCAGGTAATAATATCCCCATATATATGGTCGCCGTATATAATATCGCCAGGAAAAGGTTGTGGCAATATTATATGGGTGACCATATATATATATATAGGGACAGGGGCAGCCAAAAAAAAAAGGGTTTGGGGGTTGCAGGGGTGTCCCCCGCATGTTCCATGAAATAATGTCCCCACAAAAACTGCCATTTTTCGGCAATATTTTTGCATGGCGATATTTTTGAGGGGACATTATTACATGGAACCCTTCCCTTGTATCCTCTCTAGATCCCATGAGGTCAGGCAATCTAATCACATTTGACCTTTTTTGATGGTTTCCTTCCTGTTTGAGAGGACTTACCACAATCATTGATGGTACAATCTGTATTAAAGTCACCTGCTAAGAGTATATGTGTTCCCTCATACTCAGTCTTCACCTTTGTAAGTAAGGAGTCCAGTTCCGCTAGAAAGTGCTGAAGTGTGGAGTTTGCAGGATTCCAATAAATGTTAATGATTACGACTTCAGGATGTGGTATGTCTATTTTCATCTCTATTTTGCAGGCTTGTATTCCCAAAGCATTGTTGCATAATGGGGTAATAATTTTAACAGCAGAATTTTTTTAAAGCGAGTAGTAGACCCCCCGACGGTCTGCCTTTGGCTTTTTGAGCTGCTCGAAAGTTCTGAATTGAAAATCCCTCAATCTCGATAGGATTTACTAGCCAGGTTTCCTGAAGTATCAAGATGTCATTGTGCACCAGGAGATCTTCTTTTAATGTATTCCTTTTTCTGGAAACCGGTGGCTTGCGTATTCCAGCAAACTAGCTTCAGACCACTTTGCCTAAAGACAGTTTGCCTTCGCTCCTAGTTTTAGAAATATTTGAGAGATGATCTCAGGGAGCTTTGACATCAGATTTCCATTTATGCTTGTGCTTTGGTCGGAGCTTGCTTGTGATGTTTGTGTTTCTCCAACTATGCCTTCTCTTTCCACAGGGCTTCTCATATTTAGGGAGCCTCTTGGTTGATCTTCTTCCATAGCTTAAAAAACCATGAGGCCTACCCGGCCCAATTCACTCCTGTTGTTAAGGATTGTGCCCTTCGCGACTTCAGGCCGATTTCCACAAAGTGTTTGTCATTTTTAAGCAGACATTTTACATATTCAATATCTTCACTTTCGAAAAGCTACAGATTTGAGATCTGGTTTAGATGAGACAGTATCACTGATCTACTGAGAGATTTGTTTTTGTTGTTGCAGGCCAGCCTTAGCCAGACTTTTGGTATTGTAGAGTTGGCCACTTCTGTTACCTTAGTTTCAGCCAGCTCTTTAAGGATGGATGGCTCTGGCTCCTCCATAGGACTCCCTATCTCTCTATTTATTTATTAGTTTTATAATGCACTAACTCGCAGGGGTGCCACTTCAAAGTGCATGGAAAAACAAAACAGGATATAAAATCCAATACAAAGATGTGACACACAAGGAATAGCAAGCATGAGAAGAGGTTACACACCCGACTTGTCCACTAAGTTACAAATCAGTATTAGAGATTTGAACTGACAGTTGGGTTACATAGTGTGGCTGATGCTTTTGCTAAGGTACCTTTGGTTACAGACATTCTGGTGCTTGCAGGTTATTCAAATTAAAACAAACATAAAACAAGTATATGTAGTAACACTCCAGATAATCATTCACATGACCATGGCAGGAAAATTTAAGGTTATCAGGTTGTGCCTAAATGTGGTTGTGGGCGGAAGTGCCCGTCTAGAGGTATAAGTGTGGTAAAGTCAAGTACAGGAGTTACTGGGGGAGGGAATTTTATTTTGTTAATGTTTGCAGGCATATCTGTGTTCGATCTTCTGTTCATGGAGCGAGATTTCAACATTCCTTTGAATTTTAGAGGGTTTATTCTGTTTTCAGGGTTGTGGTGAGGTTGTTCTTGAAATACAGAAATGTGGTACTTGGGTGGTGTTAGTTAACCTGTAATGATTTTAGTGGTCTTGTAGAAACACATTTGTTTATGAAGAAGTTGAGGATTTTGAGAGTAATACACTTGATTTTCTGTGTTATTCTCTGCAATGAGGAGCAAGGTGTGGTTTTTCAGGCTTGGTAAAATGTGGTCCCAGGGCTTGACTCACAAAATAAGACTAGCTACTTTATTTTGGATAAGATGCAATAGTGTGGAAAACTGGCTACTTATTAGGGGTGAGTAGAGTATGAAACCCAATACTTTTTTCTGGAAAATGCAGTGATTCCCTCACAGAGTCAAAATTGTTTTTTTTTTCAGCTCCCCCGGGGCTTTGATACCCAAGTCTCATCATTCAAGGGCCCACATCTAAATATATGATTGTGGGGAGGCAGAATTGTTTGCGATCTAAGATCATGTTAGGAGAGAAATCCTTATTCAGGGTTTTGACCAGCTGGGCATGCGCTTTTTCAACTCGCATTCATAGAAAGCCTAGATATAGAAAAGTACCCTGATATTAAATCATACTGTGGGGGATTTACCATTTCAACTGCCATTTTGGGGGCATCTCATTACCTCTTCCCCTGAGGCCACTAGAGCTAAAGCAGTGGCAGGAGCATTGCATGCAAGGAACTCTGGGGTTATGTTATTTGCCAATCATTACAGGGCGCCTAGAATCTTTTTTTCAAAAACTCTAATTCAGAGTGTCTCAGAAATGTCGATATTATCCAATGAAGAGTTGGAACACTTTGCTTTGAGCTAGCTTTAAAACCTCTTGGTCAGAACATGTGCCTTTCAGGTTCCCTCAATATATAAAGATCATGAGCTCTGCCAGGTTATGAGGACTCGGAATGGTTTAGAGCAATGAATTAACACATCTCTATTTCAGAGTAAAAACATTACTCAATAAAAGAGCGCACACACATTTGCATGTTCCAGGAACCAATAAACAGATAGTGCAGCTCTCCTATCACATGCCATTAAAATGTGCACTACTGCCTTCCTCATATGGTTTATAAAACAATCTCTGAAAAACAGAATTAAACACTTATTTCTAATATTTCTGTAACAAACATAAATCACTAGGTATACAATTAGTAAATTCTTATTTAGACAGTGATCCAACGTTGAATGTGACTTATCGCATTTGTCATGACTCGCTGCCAAATGAAGGTAATTTGATCTGATTTGGATATGACGTGACTGTTAACTGGGTTTATGTATCCAGGCCATATAGTTCTCAAAGGAATTGCTAGATTTTAGAGGTAGATAATAGCCCATAGTATGTTTTATCATTTGCACATCTGAGACTCGCTTTTCCATTTTATAATTATGATAGGCAGTTTTTGGCTACCCCGATCAGACAACAATTGCAGAAAACCTAAAATGGCCATTAATGTCCTTAGGCATAGCAACCTATTTATTTTCTGTATTCCTATTGGCTGCAAACCACAATCTTGTAAAACAATATAAGTAGCAATGTAGAAATATTCCTTGCGGCTCCCAAACAATAATGAAGGGAATGGCTCTGAGCTCATAAAATTCTTCAAAGTGTTGATTGGGTGCAATATGCATGAAAGTTCCTTACATATCCATCGACTTGATTTTAGAATTAAGATTATTATATTTCTATTGCATCTACTTTTTCACTGAACAGACATAGAGCTATTTTAATTGTGCTATTTTTGTAGCCTAAGCATGTATGCATGGCAACAAATGTTGGCTCCCTGAAAATAATGTCCTCACATATGGGACATTTTTCACACATTCTAGTGCTTTGCCTTTAACCAAAATCTTTCTATGTGAACTTAAATATTTACCCACCTGTATAGTTTTAGGTTTAGAGCAATTAAACAGGGTTTGCCTATGTTGGATCTGGGCCGCCTGTAGGATTTCCCAGAGAAAACCCCCAAAGCCGACTTGTGGGATACGAAGGGCAGATATTGGTAATTAAATGAGCAAGCTCTACTCGAAAATGTCCTCCAAAATCCCAGAACTCTATCTTGACAAATTATTTCGTCTACCTCAAGTTTCGCATTGGCCTTCTCCCACTCATTGAGATGGTTGGAAGGTGGAGACTTGAGGACCTGTATGACTATACCTGAGCCCGTAGATTGTTGGTTGAAACCATTCTGCACATTTTATTCCTCTGGACAATGTATTCTACATTTTAGCATAAATGGCAGCGACCATTGCTTAAATATGCATGTGTAAGACATCTTCAAGAGGCCATTATTTATCCTTGTTACTGCGATTGAGGTGATTGTCTTTTTTGGTTATCTAGTATGTATTGGACACATCAGTTCTCAGAAGATGTAGAGTGGCCTTCGTAGAGAGCTCTTACAAAGTTAACAGAAAATGTCCTGATCATGTAATAATAGTATCAATAGATGGTATATGGTGAGTAAGTCTTTTGACTGCTCAAAGCTGTCACAATATCTTTTTTTATCTCCTGTAATTGTGCTATTTTTTGTTTATTCATGATTGTTTTTATGGTTTATCAACACATATGCCGCAGTTCCAATACATTTGTACTTATTTAAAGTAGTTATTAGAAAAGCTTTGTTCTTTCTTAAATGTTAAAGGTCATAGGAATTTCCTTATATTCGAGGGATAGTGACCACTTCATTTACTTAAACTATAATAGCATAGGTTAGCAATTGGGCAGTCCAAAATGCTCTCTAAATGTTGCTGAAATCCATTGGGTTACCTTCTGCTCTGGACTACAAATTGATTGTGTGTCAACGGTGCATATAATTATCAATATCAAAAGGAGGGCGCTAGAGTGCCGACCAAGATGGCGGCTTCCTAAAGAGCTCCGAGTAGCACCCAATAAATCCTGCAACATCATCGTGGCTGTGGTGAACACTTCAGCTGCTTTCGCTGCCAGGAGTCTGCGGGGGACAATGCCATCCATATAGAGCCCATTATTACAGCTGATGGTCGTGATTCTACACATCAACGGTGCAGCCGACGGGGGCCTACCCGCCTGCGTTGCCTGGGAGCCCTCGCTAACAGCTCGGTGGAAAAACAACAGTGGAGGAGCCTGCGGAGCCTCGGACCGGCGTTGGAGGAAGGTGGCTGGCGGGCGCCGGGGACGACTCGCAGGGGGCTCTGGGTCGCATCAGCGAGGCAGAGGGACGAATGCGGCCCAAGCGCCTGGGGAGGCACGAGTGCTCCTGTTGCTGCGGCGGCCCATCGAGGAGTGGGGAGATGGCGCTGCTTCAACCAGTCGAGCCCCTGATGAAGACAAGGTAGGAGCGTTCTGCGACGTGCACGGCTCTGCAGGCACTCGCTCTGTCAGCCAGCTTTACAAACACACCGGCCTGCCCGTGTGACATTTCCAACCACCAGCAATCACGGGAACACGCTCCACCTTGGCCAACGCTGACCTTCTCCCTGGGGTAATATATGCCATACGGGGGACCTCCATAGTGCACCACAGAGATTCTGCCAACAACACACAGATCAGCAGGCAGTTAAGAGACACTCTCTTCATTCGTCCCCAAACCACATAGCCTCCCCGAAACAAGCTGAGTCCCCGCACATATCACAGCGGTTGCTCCTGGCCCCAGACAACAACCACAACAGTCAAGACTAACGTGGCTAACTAACAGTCCAAGAGAAGACAGAAAGTTATATTCCTAGCAAGACCGGACCCTCATGGGGCTGGAGGTAGACCCTACCTCTGCTTGAGAACTAAAAATCACACCTCATCAAGATCAGTGCAAGTTCCATATAAGCAAGATTGGCCAACACAGTCAGCCAACAGGGTTGCAACCCACCCCAAATCACCAAACTGTCACACTCTAAGGTGCTCTTTTCTGGAACCAATTGTCCCAAGAGTCCCAAGTCCACGCCGACCAGCGGCGGAAGCCCGGCGCAGCTCCGGACCTGACCCAAGTGCAGATCAACCAGTACACGCAACAACCAGTGGCCAGTCCTCACAAGTCGCCCACAACACTGGTGCAACTCACCTTACGCTGTTGACCCCACTAGGTCACTACCATCCGCACTCTAATTAACCGACAACTGCATATCAACAGCAGCCACTTCAGGGCTGATCATGGGGAAGACTGACAAGTCCCAAAGGAAACTAAACTTCTAAGTTAGCTACTCCACTAAAACAACCAGCCCCAACAGCAGACCAGAGTCGCCTATACAAGAGGTCTCCCAAGCAGAGGAGCAATCCCAGAACTTTGACATTGGGGAAATCCTGCTAGATGTGAAAGCTGGAATTTGGGGCCTGGGGAGCAAACTAGACACAATGTCCTCGAAGGACGATCAACTCCAGCTTCGTCTGGACAAATATGCAGATAGGCTGGATGCAGTTGAACTGTGCGTGTCAGACCTAGACGATGGTGCAACATATCTGACCTCCAGAGTATCCTCATTAGAGTCTCAAATGAAAGCAAGTGTGCCAAAAATTAAGATTTGGAGGGGCGCTCTTGCAGAAACAATATCAGAATTATTGGGGACAGAGAGCAACAGCTTCGAATCAAAATGGAAGAGCATGTTGAAAAGATTTGCGTGGAACTATTTGGAGCTGAGACTCTCTCCCAGTTGTTTGTCATCGAAAGAGCACGTAGCGTTCCCAACACTAGACCAACTCCAGGAGCAAATCCACGCCCGATTATAGCGAAGCTCTTAAATTACAAGGACCGCAACGTGATACTCAGAGCTGCCAGAGAAAAAGGAGACCTTCAATATGAGGGAGACCACATCCAATTCTTTCCAGACTTCAGCTTTCCAGGTGCAAAGGAGGTCATATACAGCCGTCAAACGCTGACTAAAGGACAATCAAATACTGTGCTCTTCCCCGCAAAACTTTGCATCCAGCATGAGGGCAAAGCTCAATTTTTCAACACACCAGAGGAAGCCAATGATTACCTGGATCGAACCAGCTGCAGACCTGCCCCTAACAATGCGAGGCCACAACGCAGAGACCGGATGAGGAGAGACCCACCATAAAACACCTCTCAAGCAGCATGTGAAGGTGGTACCAGGTCACCGCCACTATTCAAAGATAATCACCACAGATTCACTATCCTATAAATCAAGGGAGCCCTTTCCCCCCTTGGAAGGCTACTAGCGCCCCAAGCACAGCAATGTTAACTGTTTTGTTTACAAGGGAGGGTTCATCGTGGGCCAGTTGGGGGTTGCCTACGCAGGGGAGGGACATTAGTAACATGAAGATGTCATCGACTGTTCACCTATGCTCCATTACGGATACACCACAGACCCCCACCACGACGACTCCAAGATTCAACAGGCTCTCACACATACCCATGCTTCAGCCGAAACCCGCTGACCACGATAAGACAGTCACCAAACGTGCACCCATCCTCCTGTAGAACTGTTTAAAGTAGCCACCTGGAACATTCGGGGTGGCAATCAACCAGCAAAAACCAGGAGGATCCTCCAATACCTCAGGAGGCACAAATTCAGCATAGCCATGCTGCACGAGACCCATCTCCTCCCGACTTCAGAACAACATTGGGCCCGATCCTGGGGTTGCCATAGGCACTTTTCATCATACTCATCCTATGCAAGAGGGGTTGCAATTATCATTGACAAGAGGGCCAATTTCAGTCTGATCGAATCGAAGAAAGCTACAGAGAGAAGAGCTCTGCTGGTGAGAGGGATCCTCGCGGGGAAAGGAATAGCCCAAGTGAACTCATACGCCCCCAATACGGACGGACCGAACAATTTCAACTGGGTCATGTCACATCTGGGAGTGCTTAGTTCGGTGATAATCATCTGGGGAGCGGATCCTAACACACCATTAGACCCCAAGACCGACGAATCACACAGCACAGCTGTTAAGCCCTCCAAAGCAGGTCTTCAGGTTAAAGAGATCTGTCAAGCATTCGATCTGATTGACATTTGGAGATACTCAACCAAGACGCGAGAGAATACACGTTCCACTCAGCAGTTCACAACACCAGCTCATGCATAGACTATATTATGGTGTCAGCTCGCATCCCATTCTCGATGGTGACACTTGAATTCACTTTATCTAGCACTAAGACACCAGTGCTCAACTGGAGATTCAAGCCAGGATCACTATCAGACTCCGTGTTCGCAGCAGAGCTACAACAGGAAATTACATCATTCCTTGAGGTAAATCAAGACGATGTCAGTTCTGCTGGCACCCTGTGGGAAACACTATAATGCTATATACGTGGAGTGTGCATGGAAAAAGAGAATGGTATCTTGAAACTGACACAACGAGAACTGGCAAGCAGTGAACAACGTCGGAAAGAGCTTGAACTCAAGTGCACCACCTCCAACGAACCACAGACCCAAGCTGATCTAAAAGAAGAACTGCTAATATTTAAAGAAACGGGCGAGCGTGACCTGAAGTTCCGGTGGCGCAGACATCAGATCCGTCAATATGGTGAGGGTCAGAAACCAGAAACCTGGGGTGTTACTGGCCCACTTAATAACAATCGACAAAAAATCTGCCTACGTAGAACATATTTGTGATACACAAGGAACCCTAGTTTACACAGAAGAAGAGATAGTTAACACGTTTTGTAACTTCTATCAAGACCTATATAGCTCCAAAAGTAACACAAGTTCTGAGACGCTGCAAAACTTCCTTAACGGCACCGAACTTTTGGGTAGCCAGCGAACTTCGCGAACCTCTAAATGCACCTATATCACTAGAAGAAATTCTAGAAGCAATCAAAAATCTCCCAAACACCAAAGCACCAGGCCCCGATGGCCACACAGGAGAATTTTATAAAACCTTCACAGCCACCATAGCCCCATTACTTCTTCAAGTCTACGAAAAAGCCGTGGAGCAGGTGACTCTCCCACCCACACTACACGAAGCCTATGTGATCCTACTACATAGGACAGGTAAACCCCCGGAAGACTGCGCCTCCTACAGGCTTATTTCCTTGATCAACCTCGATAACAAGATTCTGGCCAAAATCCTAGTGGCACGACTACTCCCTCTCATGTCCGCACTGGTGCTAGGAGACCAGGCCAGTTTTATTCCTGGGCGCAGTACAACCTACGGCATCAGGCGGCTATTCAGCGTCATAGAAGCACTTGATCCAACACAGCATAAACTAGTGGTCTCCCTATATGCTGACAATGTTATTTTATTTGTCAACAATCCCCAAACTAACCTCAACCCGATAATGCAGGAAGTAATTAAGTTTAGTAATATGTCAGGCCTTAAAACCAACCATTCTAAATCAGTGATATTCCTCCTGACACCGAGCACCTCTAAGTTCCCAGATAACCACGGTTTTAAATGGGAAAGCTCCAGGGTCTGCTACCTAGGTATTTATATGTCCCTCAACCACAGCGATATATATAAAGATAACTATGCTACAACGTTGGGCTATCTCCAGGAACGCGTTCACAGATGGAAGTCACTCCCACTAACACTCTGGGGGAGAGCCTCACTGACCAAAATGGTGATTCTCCCCAAACTCCTTTATCTATTCACAAATATACCACTACTCCTACCACGGTCCTTTTTCCAAAAAGTTAAAAGCCTCATTCTGGAACTAATGTGGGCAGGGAAACCAGCAAGAGTAGGCCATGCAACATTAATACTACCAACGTCACAGGGCGGTCTTGCACTCCTGGATATAGAGAGATAATAATGGGCGGCCGAGGCACAATTTTTAAGTCACTATTACAAAACCCACTTTATCCGACCACATGTACAGGTTGAATGGGCCCTCTCATCGCCTTACCTGCTGAGAGCTGTCAATATTAGCAATATTGCAGTACCATACAACACCATGAACATTGTCCTCTCCACCTATGCTATCTGGAAGAAAATTGCACGAAAATACGATGTACACATGAGATTCTCCCCCCTGCTACTAATCAAATTTATTCCAGGCATACCCCTGACAGCTGAAAAAGTATTTCATTTATGGCTTAACAAAGTCAACTTCCTATCCCACTTCCCTGAGGGCACATTTACAACTCCGCAGATGGCCAAAGAGAGAGGAGGTACTACATCACTTGACACGTTCATCGACTTCAGGTACGCTACACCCTACAGTCCTTGTTCCCATCATTCCCTAAACGTCCAGCGACATGGGACCTCATAATGTAATTCAGGCGAATGGAGAGGGGAGACTAGTGTCAATGATATATAAGTCCCTACTAACAGACACAGTAACCATCAACTTCCGAACAAAACTAAGATGGGAAAGAGCCATCCAAGCTACAATACCTGAAGATGACTGGGATTACATCCTCCGCCAAACTCAGAAAGTTGCTATAAACACCTGTTTCAAGCAAATCCATTTAAATTTCATCCACCAAACCTACTATACCCCTGCTAAAAAACATAGACACCATCTAGAACTATTGGCGCAATGTGAAAGATGTGGCGCCATGGCCGCGGACTTTCTCCACCTCGCCTGGAACTGCCCCGAGGTATCCCAATTCTGGACTCCAGTCCTGCAAACAATTGCTGATATTAGGAGAGGAGCACTCCCCACTACCGACGTTAGCCCTCCTACACCCGACCAAATATCTGCAGCGCTCGTCAAGGAAATTCGCAGCACTTCTCCTAGTGTTGGCGTGCAGGAGGATTGCTATGGCATGTGGTCGAGTCCCTGTTCCCACACTAGTAGCCTGGAAAAAGACATTTTGTATTGTCAAGATATGGATACTGAATTCACACGGACGCTACCTCTTCATGCACGACCCCCTGATATCTGAGGTCCATACATCACATACCTTATTTTCTAACTCAGATGCCTCAAGCTCTCAAACACAGTCCCCGTGAATACAGAGTGTGGACAAGAACCCACTAGTGGAACCGCACGTGGCGGGTTGAGATAACGTGGGCAAGTCTGCAATTATAGCCTTTAAGAGTAGCATCATGGGTGGGGGGAATTAGAGCTGAGAAATGTCGTGATTGTTATGACTGCACCCTGTTGGTGCAAATGTGTTTGTTTATGTATGTGAACTCCAAAAAATAAAGTTTTAAAAAAAATGATCAATATCAAAATTAGAACTAATTTTTCACAACACAGGAGTTATGATTCATAATTTTGGTTCCCATGGGAATCATCAAGATGCACCTGTTAGGAAGCAAATGTTTGGAACCTTGAGTCTCAAGACGTGATTTCTGTTTGTTTAAATGTGTAAATGATGCAATGGCCTGATGTATTTGCAATTTGATGAACACTTTTCCAATAATATTTTTCTTTTTATTATATAGTAAGAATACAGATACAACATCATATTTACCTCCATTGTTTTAATGCCAAAGAAGGTGTCCCTTCTCTTCTTTTGAATGCTAGATAAACAGCTGATTTTAGTTCTTGACGTATTAACTGGTTATCCTTGAACTCGCTCAGATTTCTCCCATGAATCCTGTGAGAGCCTTCAAGCAGGCTTGCGGGAGGCTCTCTTTCTCGAAGGGAACATAATAAAACCCTGACAGGGCCATAAAGTACGCGGACACCAGTGGGTCAGTTACATGTATTTATTTTATATTAACAAGTGGCCAACTGTCAGAGTCCCTGACCCTGTGACCCCTTTGTCCCTGCCCTCTTCCCTAGCCCAACGTCCCTCTTCATGTCATATGGGCCAAACTGAGAGCCAACCACATAATGGTGTGGGGATGCCACAAGAGTCTTTGGTGTGGGGATGCCACAAGAGTTATGACGTGACAAATTCGATGCCAATATGTTTCCATCCAAAGAGAAGAACCATTTATTGTTGGGTTCCTCAATTGATTTTATAAGGTTGTTTTGAAGCCCAACCACCATGAATCTGTTCTCTGATGGTGATGATCTGGTTGCTTCTGGAATTAATTTCAACTCGGTTTGGATATCACTCAATCAAGTAAAAGGTACAACTGTCAACAGCCTGATCGTGCAGTGTATTGTGTTCAGAGGATATTGTTCACCGGATCAATGAACAGCAAAAGACTTTATAATGAGTCATTCCCCAGTCAAAATGTAGTATCATCAGGAAACCTTACACGCACAATGAGTGTGCTGTTATCATCTGAATTTGATTTCCAGTTTTGTAGTTCCATCTACCGGAATTTCTTTCCCATCAAATCTGTGAACTCCGCAGGAAGAGGTTTAAGAGGGATTTGATGTCCCTTACCCCTCCCTTGGTTTAGAGTGCTGAATTTTTCGTGCAAAGTCAATGGGCCTCATTATGAGTCAGCCGGTCCGTAAAGAACGGTGGTGGTAAATCCCCCACCACCATTCTTTCCAGACCGGCTGATTAAGAGTCCTGCAGGCGGGAGGTGTCACTCCCACCAGGTCTGACCTGGCGGGTTTAACACCACCCGCCTGCAGGCGGACATGGAAACACTGGCACCATTACAGCATGGTGCCAGTGTTTCCACTTCCCCATTCCCATGGAGTCATATGCGACTCCATTGGAAAGGGGATTAACAGAATTCCGCCTCCGGAACTACCGGGTCACCGGGGTTGTAATGCCCTGGTGATTCCGGCAATTACGGGGGGGGAATGGTAATACGAGTCAGGCTCGGTTACCGCCGGACCTGTAATGAGGCCCAATGTTTCATGTGACCCTGTGCCCACGAGAATGAATAAGTACATTGCCCCTAAATTAGAATGAGCAAAAAAAAAGCAAAACAAATTGCAATTCATCATCTCCAGTCTACATAGAAAGTCTGAATACAGAATGTACCTTGTTTACAATGACGTTTTCCTTAACTTGATCTTGGGTCAGCATCAGAGATGTAGTTTTCTAAAGATCAAGCTAACGTGGGTTGGCCAAGTAATCTGTCATAATAAACACATGTTTGAATTAGACTAAGGGGGCATTCACATTTTGCTTTTGGCTCTGTGTCACTGCCCAACCTACGGGTTCAGTTTTTACAATCAATGAGGAATGAAGGCACATCACATGTTTTTGTCATTTGATAAAATCTATTTTGGTTTCTTTATTTTGGATATTGAGTCTAGATATGTTTGTTTAGTCTCCTTCTCTTCTTCATGGATTATGTACTTTTCCTAGTCTTGGAGAATTTTACTTTTGGAAGTGCCATTCCACTTTTGAAAGTGAAAACTTCCAGTCCTATCTCAATCAAGTTTTCTTCTCTGTCAAAGGTGATCATTATATTTTTATTTTCATTAAAAGTAATCTTTTGATCACTACGTTTCGATTCAACAAATACATTTTCCTTGCTGCTGGTGTCTACCAGTTTCTCAGCCATCTCAGGGGTATCTTTATTGGGCTTAAAATAAGTTCTGTCTGAGGATTGACATATCTTTTCCGCCATATCCCCCTTTTTCACTATCCCTTGGCTGTTTTAATTTTGAATAGTTTGCTTTTGTCATTGTACAGTTGGCACATTTGATTCTATCAAAGGAGTATTCTGTGGGACATTAGTATTATGAGGCATTATGAGGTATTAAAGTCAGGACATCCTGTCCACTATCTCCTCTTCCTCTCCCTCTTCCTCTCTCGCCCCCCCTTTGGCCATCTCTTCCTGCCGTCCTCCTTTCTCCATTTTCTCTCTGACAACACCTGACAAGGTTTCTAGACAAGTCCAATCCAGGAAATTGTCATCCAAACAGGTTCTCCCCTGCTCCTCTAGAACCATCAAGGACCATATTGACACCCTCGCTGCAGACTTGACCGATTTCTGTACTCACTCTTTCACCACTCGAACATTCCCCTCTCCCCTTAAGCGCTCCCTTGTGCACTTTCTCACCAAGGAGCCGTCTGCTGATTCTATCTGTCCGGCAAACTATCACCCAATCCCCATCACCCCTTTCCTTGGCAAACTCTTGGAAAAAAGCTGGCCATCTCCCAGTTTACTCTCCACATTGAATCTGTTGGTTGTCTCCATGACCATCAGTCTGGCTTCAGAGCTGTCAGAGGCATGGAAACTGCTCTCCTGAACACCTGTGAAGATCTGCTCTCTAACCTTGATTCCAGCATTCCTTCATCATCATCCTCCTTGATCTTTCCTCTACCCTCGACACGGTCAACCACGCCATCCTGATCAATCTACTATGTGAGAACATGGGCATCACGGATCAGGCCCTGGAGTGGCTGATCTCCTTCCTCTTGGACTGCCCCTCCCAGGTCCAACTTGGTCCCTTTCTCTTTGCCACCTCTCTCTCCACCTGTGGCATTCCCCAGGGCTCTATCCTCTCACCCTGGTTTTTCAACCTCTACTTGGCCCCTTTGGCCAACCTGATCTCTACCTTCTCCTCTAACTTTCACTGTTATGCGGATGGCACTCAGCTTTCCTTCAGGCTCCTCTCATCTCTCACTCATTCCTGACTGTCTATCCGTGATTCAGGATTGGTGTGCCTCCAACAATCTCTGCCTAATGCCATTAAGATGAAGATCCTACTCATTGGGACCCCTGCCCCTGCTTTCCCTCTCTCGCTCTGGCCACCCACCTTGGGCCCTCTTCCTTTGACTTTGTGCGAGGCAAAAAACCTTTTGTGTCATCTTTGACTCAACTCTCTTAATCTCCTTGCATCTCAGACATCGCCAAGATGTCCCACTACCTACCAGATGCTCCTCCTCAAAGGGAATCTTCCCTTTCTCACCTTCCCCCAGTAGCTCGTTGTCTCCAGAGTCCTGCTTCTCTCTAGGCTGGACTACTGCAACAGCCTCTTTCTCAAGCTGCCTTCCTCTACTCTCCGCCCTCGGCAACTAATCCAGAACAGGACTGTGAGTCTTATTCTTGGCCACGAGCCCAGGGATCATATCTCTCCAGCCCTGAAATCTCTCCACTGGCTTCCGGTGGTTGCAAGAATCAAGTTCAAGACCTTTTGCATTGTCCACAAGGCTTTCTGAGGTCAGGCCCACAATAAATCAAACACTCTCTTCCAAAATGCCTTCTTTCTCCTGCCCTTCCCCAGTTACCTCCAACTCTCTAAGGGCTAGAGAGTGGGGGTAGATCTCTCTTCTCTGCAGATGCCCCCCTCTGGAATGGCCACCCTGCCCCTCTCAAACTTTAGCAGACAACCTAATGTTCCGGAAGCAGCTCAAAACTTTCCTCTTCTCCTCCGCTTTCGCTCTCTCCCTCCCCTGCGGACCTACTTGACCTACCTGCCTACTCTACTGATTGGCTGCTTGGCTACCCTCAGAGTCGCACTGAGTACAGGCTCTTTCCTGATAAATCCCCCTTGCACTGCCTCTGGCCTCTCATGCACTTAGGGGCTATAACTGTAACCCTACAGTCCCTTGTTTTCCTTGCACTACCCAGAGCTGCACGGCCTGGATGCACTTACTCAGCATTACTGCCCATTTTCCCCCTCCCTTCTTTCTTGCACTTCCACCCTCCCTTTCCCCTTGCATTTCTTGTTCTCGCACTTGCACGATCTGAATGACACAAGGCCTAGTAGATCATTTGTCTAGTCCTCCTTCTATCTTCCCTGCATTGCTTGTCGCGCCTATAAACACATGTGTACAGGTGTGTTATAATAGACTTATATCATATTTGATCACAGATGCCCAATGCTGCAGTAAGAAACGGCTAGACTGGCAGCACCCAAATGCCAGTCTAGCCAGGTAATTACACTTAGCAGGACTGCTTTATCAGAAAAGCATAGTTAAAAAAAAGTCATACCAAACTGAGGAATAACTAAAATGGCTGCACCAAAATGCCTCTGTCGGGGTGATCTCCCGGGGGTCGGCTGGGCTGTCCGCGGACCTTCGGGGGTAGGGATGCCCCAACTCCTCCCGCAGTCCCCAATGAGTATGAGACACACGCTAGAGCAAGGCGTTACTGCTGTTTATTAGAAATGGTAGGAACAGGTTCTCTGATCATAGGTCATCCGGGAACACATCTCACAAGAGTGGGCTCACAGGCCCCTTTTCAGCATGTGTGACGCCTCATCACGCGTCACCTGGGAAACTTCCCCCAAAACCTAACGTCACATCGGGTTGGCTCCCTGAGTAATAGGGTTAGTATAGGAACATATAGGTACGTTAGTGGTTGGTGGAGAAGAGGTCAGGTGGTACGCTGGGGTTGTCCCTAGAAATGGTTACCCCAAAAATGCTACATGGGAGAGGTTAGTTATTGGCTAGATGGTAGTGTCATCAGTAGTTAGGCCTCCGTGCCCAAATTGGTTCATCCGCGAGCCCTCAAGCCTGGGACCATCGTTGTTCCCAGCTGCAGTGTACCTGGTGTTAGAAACAATGTATGACTATGGGCCTCATTACGACCCTGGCGGAAATCGAAAAACGATGGCGGAAATGCAATACCGCCATCGAATAGCGCTCGGTGCGATCATGACCCGTCACCGCAAAGTACGATGCCATTAGCGACACCGTAGTGAACGCCAACGCTAACTGCACCAAGTACGCGCGCGCGCGCCATGCCAAACCGTAATTACCACCATGGCGCAACGGTACGCGAATTCCGACCCTAGCGGACACGCACCTAACGCCATCAAGCACGGCGGAAAGTACCATTCCGCCATGGTGAGAAGTACGGCATCGCGAACCAACCGTAAACGGCCCTACTGAGTGCTTGTACACCGCTCCCTGGCCACATTGTACAACCCCCCCGTAGGTGCAATGAAGTCACACAATGCAACCAGTGAAATGTACTAGTCATCCATGCCTGCCAACGAACAAATGAATCTCAAGAGGGCCCAATGGGAGCTGCAGGGCACAGATGGCACGAATACAGAAGCTATACAAATGGACATGACCTCAGTCTCCCACCAAGAAACGCACGCAAACACAGGCACCTGTGACCAGCAATATTCCGATAATCACATCATTCCACCAATCCAACTGGCTGACCGGCATCTGTTACACAAAAGCTAATCCCCCGCCCCTGAGCATGACATCATCAAAACAGTCATAATGGCAGCCCTTATCCCTGACCTCACTGGGCTTCGTAGGCAAACGCGCCCAGCACAGTACCACGCTACTATACCCCGAAGCTGGAACCCAATGCAGATCTCCTCACAATACATCGCTCCCCAAATAGTAATATGCCACATCACTTGCAAAGAAGAACGCTACACGGTTCATATCAGAATAGAAATTTAATGCACAACAAATTCTCCAAGCCCATACAGCCATTAGGCCATGAACTCCAAAATACATTTCACCATTGTGGGCTGCATCCGCAATAAATGACCAGCTACTTCTTGTGTGACGCCCTGTTCCTTCATGGTACACAGGGGCTACATTCCCGTACGAAAAGGCAACATGGAAGCGCCTAGAACCGCAGGGCCGTCCCAATAGGGAGGCACTAGTCCAGCTGAAAGGCTGAAATGTTGCTCCTAGCCACTAGTACTGCGTAAGGGCATGTGGCCCATTGGCGATCGTCCCATAAGATCGTAATGCTGCTCCACTGATTAACACGAAGCAGCAGGTGTCGGGAGTAAAATCCATCTGCAGGAGTGGCATACAGATGGCAGTGGCAAAAGGGGAGGAGATACCTGTCAACCAAATGAAATGAAAAAGAATAGCATGGCCATCAGAACTACATTTGAATTACTCACTTCAATGATCACACCAAATCCACAGCCATATGCATGCTAGCCCACTCCAAAGGATCATCACCACCCAAAAACCACTTGCGAATCATAACTATCTATATCGAGGTGAAAACACTATCACAAACGAGTGTACCTGTGCATGCGTCTGTTAAAACAGAATCCATCAGATGGGATTGGTAACGTGCATACACACAAGTGTCTGAAGGCGCGTCGAGACAGGGAGGGCTCAACAAGGCCAGATAGACGATGGTCCCACTATGGCAGCCCTGCATCACATAGCGCAGGGGAGGCGGATAGATTCCAAGAAGCCCTGTACATGGCAAACTCTGTATCAAATCATCTGTCCATGCATCCATACATCATTCCCTCATCCCGTAATGAAAACGCCTGTTTCCATACTCACATAACATGTGAAATTTCCATTGAGTCTGTGCGTTATGCAGCCTGCAAAATCCACTGTGCCCCAGCCCGTTATTCCAGTGTCGTGAAGTAACACGTATTTGGGAACGTCCGGCCTCATCGCCCACGTCGCTATTGCGCATCCCAAACTATTCATATCAATCATTGCATCCTCGCCATGGCCCCTGTCCCAAGGACATTGAACAATAGAACGTTATATTTGCAGTCAGACCTGTGGGCATCTCCTCGCCGCTAGCTGAAAACCGAAAGCGCCGCCCTTCGAATTCCTCATTTGCAACATCACGTCGAAAAGGCATCTGTGGCCGCTTGAAATCACAAATTAATCCATCTAGTGCGGCTGTGTGTGAAAATGGCAACTGCCTTCACTCACAAATGGGACGCCCCGCCCGTCGGTGAAGCTCGGTACAGTGTTGCATGAGGGTCCACCGTTACTCGAGTACTACGTTCCACTGACCCTTAACAAGTCTGTTCGCGACTGCAAAGATAGTATGTGAAACAATGGGACCATAGCCGAATGAACATATCAACCAATGTTACACTGCCATCGGGTACATATACATGATTGCAATAGCAAGATGCCATTCGTCGAATTGCAGCGTTGTGTGCGGGACGTGCTCGCCCAAAGGGGAGTGCAGCTTGCACAGGTGGAATGAATCACCACAGGTGGAGGCCATACAGCCTGAAAACACATAAATTGCACACCCAGTCTCCTCCCACAACCACACCCACTCCGAAATGCTACCGGCAGGACTAGCCATGTTGGCCCTGGGGGACCTGATAGCACTGCAAGTACTCCAACTTCAAGAAGAAGACGAACACCAACTACAACCGGCCGCACGGCGGAGACGCAGGAGGAGGAGGAGGCCAAGGCAGGGCCAGCAAGGGCCGCCAGCACAGCCACTACCACCACGCAGGCAGCCCGCAATCCCACGCCTCCGAGCACATCCGTTCAACCTCACTGATGAGCAGATACACACCCTCTACCGTTTGGACCGGGACACCATAACCGCCATTGTGGACATGACACAGGCTGACCTTGTCAGCATGATAGATAGCCCAACCGCCATCCCACCCCTACTGAAGGTGGTGTCTGTACTACACTTCCTGGCCACAGGCACCTACCAGCACACAGTCGGACAGTTGCATGGCATATCACAGCCACTGTTCTCACGGACACTATTGCAAGTGCTCGATGCCCTCCTGAAGCACGCAGACGACTACATCTCTTTACCACGCTCGGAGCAGGAAATTACCAACACAAAAGTGGGATTCCATGCACTTGCCGGCATACCGGGTTGCATTGGTGCCATCGACTGCACCCATGTGGAATTGGTCGTCCCACATGCCATGGAGGCCCAGTACTGCAACCGAAAACAATTTCATTCCCTGAATGTACAAATGGTGTGTGACTCCAACAGGATCATTACACATTGTTGTGCCAGATTCCCTGGATCAACCCATGATTCTATGGTCTTGAGGAACTCTACTATACCACGCTACATGGAGCGACACGCAGGGAACAGATCCTGGCTACTCGGTGAGTCTCATTTCATGCATGATGATGTGGGGTATGTGATGCGGCAATGACCTGGCAGGAAGGGGGGGAGGGGTGCGTACGTAGCAATGGCATTCCTCAATATTCCTTTCTTGTCCACATACAGGTGATGCTGGGTATCCACTGAAGAGATGGCTCCTCACACCAGTCCGGAACCCACGGGACCAGCATGAGGAGGACTACAACCATGCCCACTCACGTACCCGTGTAGTCATAGAACAGGCATTCGGCCTACTGAAGACTCGTTTCCGCTGCCTCAGCAGGTCTGGCGGGGCACTCCTGTACCGCCATGTGAAGGTTGCAAAGATGGTCATGGCATGTGTCATGCTCCACAACATGTGCGTACGTAGAAATGTGCCCATGCCCCCTGACGCAGAACTGCAAGCACCTGATGATGGTCATGATGAGGGTGGGGATGTGGCAGCACCTCAAGGAGTCTGCGAGGCACAGGAGGGCCGTGACATTCGTCAGCATCTCATAGATGCATGCTTCTAGCACTCACGCCTGGTGGCTGATACATGGACACGGGACTCGTGGCACTGTGTGTGTCTGGAACATGCACAATATGGACTGTACGCCTATAATGGCCTCGTACACAAAGATCAATGTCCACACATCTCATTGCATGATCGTGCATTGTTTATGGCATATGTGATATCATGTTAAACACCCTATCGACCCGCCACCCAAGTGAGCCCAACACACCCCCTCCACCCTCCTACCTCCCCCCCGAACACCAGTGTCCAAAGATGCTCATTGTCAGTGGGCTGTCGCTATTGCAAGCCCCCTCTGCGGGTATCAGGGGCACCCCTGCCTGTGGAGCGCAGGTTCCTCCCAGATCTACGTTGGGGGCTGCCCTGGACGGAACTTGCAACGGATGATGTCTCTGCCTGCTCACGTCCATGCATGTCCCTAAGGGTGTGTGAGAGCTCAGTGAGCACACGGCGCACTGCGGCAAGTTCGGCACATACGTCTTTGGACGTCGCATGCAGTTCCCCCCTCAGGCTCTCGGTGCTTCTCTCCATTTGTACTCTCAGGCTCTCGGTGCTACTCTCCATTTGTGCCCTTAGTGTCTCTGTACTTCTCTCCATTTCTGCCCTAAGTGTCTCAGTTGATGTTTCTATGGCTGCCTTAGTGCCCCCACATTCATCGGCATGGTCCTTGAGGAGCGTGGCCAGTTGCTGCTGTTGCACGATTACCTGGTCGAGGGACTGTTGCCTCTGCTGGGCCATGGCCATTTGCGGTGGTGTCACAGAGGGGCTGATCACCTCATGTTGCCTTGCCACAGGGCTTGTGGGGGATGGCCAGTCGTCGTCTTGTGGGTGCCCCTGCGTGGTATCCTCATGGTGTACGGGATGGAACAGACAGGGGGATTGAGACAGGTCATGGATGGATCTAACTTCGACATCCCCGTTTTCTGTGTCGGAGCATGCTGCCATTAATGCAGTATCACCTATGGTGCTGCTGCCACCAGAAGCAGTGCCTACTGTGGCATCCATTGGGGGACCTGTGGTGGTGTTGTTGTGGGCATGCTGGCTGCTGGGGTGCCTGTTGGAGTTCCCTCCTCTGTGCTGCCACTTGATTTGTGCTGCTGCCGTGTCTTGATGCGTGCAGCTGAGGTGGAGGGTCTTTGGCCGTTGGTCTTGGCCCTCTTTGCAGGTGTGCTGGTAGGGGTGTCCTGGAGCTCGTCGTTTGGATCGGACCCTGTGGTGGAGTAAAGGAGGGCGAGCGTTATTGATGGGTCTGTGGGAATTGGAATTGCAATGTATCACATGCATTGGGGTGGTACCTGAGGGTGATTTGGGTCGGGGCCTTGGAGGTGGTTTCATTTGTGTGTGGAGTGAGGGTGCAGTTGTTTGGCAGCCTGCAGTTAGGGTGTGCCTGCTGCACGTGTAGAGGGTGTTTTTAGGATTTTTAATTATTTATATATTTGATGTGAGTTTTAAAGTGTGCTATCAGGCCTATGTATGTGGACGTTCTCCTGGACATGTGTTCCTGTTGCACTATGTGGGCACGTGGTACTTCACATGATTGGACATTGTGGTTTTGGCATTGTTTTATTTGGGACACCTACCTGAATCTTCGGATGTCTGCACTCCTTTCTCCATCCCTCCGACTCCCTCTATGCTCTCCATTCCAATTGTGGAGGCACAGATTTCTTCCCAGGGGGTCAACTTGATGGGTGATTCCGATCCTCCCCCGGTAGCTGTGGCAATGTTGCGGTTGGCAGAAAGTATGCTACGGACGCGTATCCGCAGGTCGTCCCATCGCTTTCTGCATTGCTGTGGGTTGCGGGGTGCGGTCCCCACCGCACTTACCCGCTGTGCCACCAGGGCCCATATGGCCTTCTTGTTCGCAAGTGCCGTCCTGGTCATTTGCGTGGAGAAGACGACGGCAGCATTCTCCTGGAGGGTCTCCGTGAGCACCGTGAGTTCCTCACGGGAGAAGTGGACCTGCCGCTTGCGGTCGCACGCTTTCTTCGCTACTTTTCCCATTTTTCTTGGTTTCACTAGGGTGGATGACGGGTTGGGATGTGTCTCAGGGTAGTATTTTTAATGGTTGTGTGGAATTTGTGGTTTTATAGGTGTACGGCGGGATGTTTCCCGTTCCGGGACCATGCTTTTACTTCCGTTTCCGTATATTTACGGTCACCGTACTTTCCGGTTGGCGCTCACTGCGGTGTCCGCTGAGATGGGTGGCGGTATTGCACCTAGGGCGCCGTACGGCGGCGGTGTGGGCCGTTTTGGGGTCATTTCCGCCATCGCGGACTTTGCACTTCCGCCATGGCGTGGTGCTCGTGCCCGATGGGTCGGAATGAGCCGCACTTTGCTCCATCGTGCAATGGCGGAAACGCTATTTACGCTATGGCGGTCCGGTCGGTTGATTTCCGCAAGGGTCGTAATGAGGGCCTATGTGTCTGCGGAGGACAATGGACAGGTGTGCCATTAGCTGCAGGAGCGCTTCTTCTCACCGCCGTCAGTGTCCAATTTGTCACTTCATTGTTGCAGTCTGTGTCCCAAACGTGAGACCCCAGAGTTTCCCTGTTTCTTGGTACTTGGCACTGCATCAGGTCGGCTTGGTCACGTGTGGTGAGACCGTGGCTGGAGCAGAATTATGAGCATTTGATTTGTATTTCGACTCTGAGGGGCGGTTAGCAGCAACAGGTGTAACCTTGGCTCGGGGCGCGCGGTGTGTAAGTTGCAATGTCGTGGCCTTGGCTGTGAGGCCCTCGTAAGGGTTTGTTTAGCATGATCAGCCCCTTGCAGCTCCGTCCGAGCTGCTCTGGGTTTGAGGCTTCTGAGTTTGCGGCCTACTCTGGTGATAGGCCTACTTTGGCCTGATCCATGAGAAGCGGCGTATGGTTCACAACACGGGAGGTTGCGTGAGCGGCAGGGGTCCTTATGCATGAGTGCCTTATGTTGTCACAGTTATAGTAGCGATGAAGCATTTGCAAGCATGTACACAAGCTCTTCTTTGCGTCTTGCATTTCTGCGGTGCTATAGCTTAGCCAATGTGAAAAATAACAATGATGCATCAGTGTGTGTAAACAGTCCGTTACGTCATGGTAGTGAGTATGTTCTTTGTGTGATATTGGTGTGGGTCTGACCAGTTGTGATGGTGGCACGTGTGTTACAGTCCGTCGGCTATGTCGTTATGGCATCTCTAACGATGGTGACTTCCATTGCTGCTGGGTTAGTCGAGTTGATCCATATGGTCTATGTCAGCTTCACCGGAGGTCCCAACATGTGGCTTGTCTGACGGGCAGTTTCCCTGGCCACGTGGGGCGTGGCCACGGTAGATGTTGATCTGGGGCTTCTGTGAGCGGGTCAAATTCCTCTCGTGGTGGGTGCTTAGGCCGTGACGATCTCGACCATGGTATGGCTGAAAATCGGGGGAAGGGAGCTCCCCATTTTCCCTCTTCACCTCTCTAGCCACTAATACCACATATCATGCCTGCTTAGCCTGGACATGGACAACCATTATGATTTATCGCACAATCCCACCCCCCAACTCATCCCCTCTCCCTCCCATGCCCTACCCCAACTTCCAAAATCAGCTCCTTGGCCCAGAATTACCTTCATGTCCCTCTTCCTTGTCCCAGCGCTTACCTTTGAGGCTCCTTGCCTCATAGGTAAGTGCTGGGATGAGGAAAAGTGGGATTAGGAGTAATGAAGATACAGGTAGCTAACTCAGGCATTACCTCCATTTTCCTCTACCTCATCCCAGTACTTGTGTATGAGGCATAGTGCCTCATACACAAGTACTGCTTCATACTCAAGTACAGGGACGAGGAAGAATAGGGCTAGGAGTAATTATGATTACCAATAAGTAATTAAGGCATTAAACACAAGTATGGGCTTAACAATATTGAGTTGACTGGGCTGCAGCACTAACCCCCAGAAATGTTGGCTATGTTGACTCAACCTGGCTGACCTTCAGAGCAGTTGCCGGAAAGAACAGGACACAGAAGTTAAATGGCACCTGGGTTTCGCTGTTAACAAGGGCCCAGCAATTACTAACATAAAGCATTTCACTGTTAGTACCTGCATTCAAATGCCAATATAAATGGTGATGTGGGTTTAGTACTTTCATGCCAGGGAAGTGACTGGAAGGGTAGAAAGGGAACAGGAGACGGTTCATTCTCACAGCAATTCATAAGTGGGTGCTTTCACACTTCAAGGAGAGACTTAACTGCTTGTAACATTGAAGCTGCACTAGAATAGTCTCATTAAAATGCGTAAAGAAGTTAGATGCCCCCACACAAATAAGTGTGCCCTCCCCCACGGCCATTGAAGTTAGCGCCTCTCCCAACATTTGAAGGATCAGCCCCCGAAATGCAGCTTTTGTTGCGCCCCTGATCACAAGCACACACATCATTCACCATATATACGCATGCACACCCAGCCATCCATACATTTAAGTGTGCACCCTTTCACCATACAGGCGCACACACCCAGGCACCCACCCACACATTTAAGTGTGCACCCTTCCACCATAAACTCACACAGACAGCCACCTATACATTTAAGTGTGCACCCTTCACCATGCAGGCACACCCAGGCAGCCACCCATACATTGAAGTGTGCACCCTTTCCCCATACACGCACACACACACACACACCCAGTCACCCATACATTTGTGTGCACCCTTTCACCATAAACTCACACAGGCAGCCACCTACACATTTAAGTGTACACCCTTTTACAATACACTCACACACGCACATGTCATGGGGTTAGGGGAGCCATATTACTTCAAAAAGCAAGTGTTTCTTTTTTAAATCACTCCGACTTCATAAAGAAATGATTTCCCTTAAGGACCGAACCATAACGGAAATCATTTCTTTATGAAGGCAGAGTGACTTCAAAAATAAACTATTTCGTTTTGAAGCCGTGAGACTCCCCCACTCAATGACATGGAGGCCTCCAGTCTGGGGTCTTCATGTCATGGGGTGGGGGGAGCCCTCTGACTTCAAAAAGAAAGTTTATTTTTCCAGTCACTCTGTCTTCATAAAGACATTATTTCTGTTACAGAAATAATTTCTTTATGAAGGCAGAGTAATTTCAAAAAGAAATTAAAAAAAATAAAACATTGAAAAAATATTTCTTTTAATTTTTTTTCAAGTGGGACCCTCTCCCAGGACATGTGCTAGCGGGGCCTCCCACCCCGCGGGGGCTGTGTGGGATCCTGTTATGCCAGTGATATCTGTGAGTATCTCTATAGCAGTAGAGGAGCAAATGTTTGACCCACTTGTTTAAAATTCCAGAGGAGGAGTAATCTTCCAGTATGGTAACTATTTAGCTGGCTTTGAACAGAGGATCTCATATGTCTGTGAGTATCTCTATAACAGTATAGGAGCAAATGTTTGACCCACTTGTCTCAAATTCCAGAGGAGGATTAATCTTCACATTAACTTATCTTAATTGAAGCTGGTGCTGGTGACTGATTTGCATTACTTTGTGTATTTTCAGATGCAGAAAAAAAATCAGCACTTTATAGATTTGTGTGGCCTGATTTATACTTTCTGCCTATGATGTTGTGCCATCAAAGTTGCTGACTAACTGTGCAACCACATATTTTGGAAGGACATGGCAGAATGTTGTCTTGAAGTTCTGAATATTAGTATCGACTGGAGATCCTGAGAAAAATCTCTTGGTGATTGATCTTCAGTGTGCATCGAATTTTAGGCTTTATTCTTGGGGGCTTGAGTGTTTTAACAATATGTTGGGATTACTGCTTTATAAGAGAGTGATCTATTAGGGTTCTCATCTTTCAGTAAAGCCAAAATACATTAAAATGCATTAGAAAAGTACCAATTCATGTGCTAAACCTTATTTGTATTGCTTTTTAATCCAAGTTATGGTTTCTTTTTTATTTGTCTTTTAACTTGCCTCCAACTTCCCTCATCAGAGTCAGAGATGCTCAACAAACCAATTCCCTGGTAATATATCTATTCCCCAAGGGGTGATCTGTGTGGACAGTGTCTTATGTAAATGTTGTAAGGGGTCCTCTCTCTTGTCTTGTCTCATGCGATTTTGTGGGTATTAATTCGGAGAACCTTATGAAGTTTTGGATAATGTGGTGTTTCTTCATTTCTTGGTTCGAATCGTGTGTTTCCTCACCCCGATTTGTAGCCTGAAGGTCCCCCTCCTGGTTTCTCAGATATGAGGGGTTCTCTAAAAGGCCTTTGTTTGACGTCCCTGAGGATGGCTGTAAGACAATATAACAAAATCCATGATTGTACTACTGGAATCATAGACTAAGAGCTTTGAACGGTAACTGGGCAGTTCATTGGATAAGAATGGAAAACATTTAATTGGAGAATAATATTTCCTGCATTAAGGGCTATTATCATTTGTTATAAAACCTACAATAAATGTATTGTGCAGCATGGATTGTTTTTAGAAGTAAACTCCCGTGTGAACATTGCATTTGAATTCTTGTTACCTTTTCACCCTGAAGAAGCCTAGGGAGAAGATTTTTGAATTGTTTCTAATAGTGTTGGTTGTTTGTATTAACAGCATGTGTTTCCATATGTTGAAATGTGTCAGTCATTACAATACGTTAAATGTTTGAGACAAAATAGAAAGGACAGTTGTCAAATAAATCTAAGGTTTCCATTTTCAAAATGTTTTCAGGATGAATGTATATGTTTGACATCTGTAGAGGAGCAGCCGAGTGCCTCTACCGGAGGTCCTGCCCCCCTGTACCTGTATGTTGGAAACCAGAAATTGCGACATGCGCAACGCCAGTAATGGTGCCTATACCACGAAGAATCTTTGAGATGAGGTATGCATTGAGAAAACCCTATCTGATGTATCCTCAGAACTGACAGTCTCCTAGAGGAAATCCCCGAAGGAATATGAAGATGAGTGAAAGAGAAGATTGGTGACATCACAAGAAGCAAGTGTGACACGCTAAGAACAGTGGTTGCAGAATAGATTTCATAGACCGTATAGAATCTGACGACGAAGTAAAGAATTGAGAAGACTTTCACATGCGGAATGATGATTGCACGTGTGAAGAACACTGCAGAAAATGGAAGCTGTTTTATAACTGTACAGATGCTGCAAAGCTAAGTAATGGTAAAGGCTGGCTATACATAGTTAATAGACTGCAGGCGATGCCGCCACTATATGTAGAATCTGGATATTCAATGTCATTATTTAGTAAGCTCAAACCCTTGTGTTGCAGCAAAGAAATAAGCTGAAGGTCAAAGGTTGAACAAGGCAGGCTATCTGGCTTGGTATCAAAGGATGAAGCAGCCAAAACTGGTTATCAGTCCTTGAAGAACAGTGAATGTGAGACGCCGAGGCATCCCTTGTTAAGTTTCAAAGAAACAACGCCATGAGTGCCAAGTTTCTTTATTAAAGACGATTAAATGCTATAATATGGACCAATTATCGGTCTCCTGTCACGTGAGTCAAGGATGAAAATAGAAGTGGGCATGCAGACTGGAATATTGATAGGCATGTGCTAACACTCCCGTATAATTTCCAGAGTAGAGAAACTACTACAAATTCAAAGGCAAATTGCATGGCAGAAGGCACAAGTGTTGAGAGATGCTGGGCCAATTGGGTGGGGAGACACAGTCAAGTCCATCCAGCTGACACCTGGTGAAAACGAAGAAGGGATGGGAAGAAGAACTGATGTCCTGTGCATCTCGTCTACTGAAGTCAGAATGCGTGCGAGAAGTACAAAAGGTGAATCATGAGTGCTTGAAGTCATGGGCCAAACATGCTAAACTGCTGACATAGGTAGAAGATGAATCAGGTACAATAGGGGTGATCCTATTGACAAATGCGACATTGTGCTTTCGAAGAGAAGGGAACAGGCACGTGGGAACTAATGTAGGGTGAAACACTCTTTGATATCTCTAAAATGGGAGCAGGGACAGCCTTCCTAATGGATCGATATTGGGCTTGTGGAGCCAGAGCCTTTATGAAACTACCCAAAGATTGGGGAGGAATGTGTTCCATAGTGATTATTCATGTTCCAGCATTGGTGATTCCGAAGAGTGACCTGAACATCGGAGAGTTTCCAAAAGCAGATGCTCATTTGAGAAACAGAATATTATCCGGATTTCTCAACTGAACAAAGAGGGAGAATTACTTTTCAGCTAAGTGAATAGAAGCCTTTAATGTCATTCCATAGGAACCCAGGTTGTTCAGCCAAACTTCAGCAGTATTCACATCTCTCTTTATGCCAGGAATCCAGACAATGGCCAATGCGAAGTGGTTGCAAATCACTTGCTGGGAGCTCCTGCAGATGATCAACACCACCATAAAGGGATTTAATGCTATCAGAGAGGAATTGAGAGCACTGAGGCTGATGACTCTACAAAATAGATATGTCATTGATATGATGAAAGCTATGGAAGGAGGTGTTTGTGCCAAAATCGTGCCATCATGTTGCACGTTCATACCTTCTTACGATGACGAGAATGGGACCTTGATGGAGACCATAACAATGCTGACAAACCTGCACAACAAAATGGAAGATGAAATAGAAGACATAGCAGATGACAGTTGGTTTGCATCAATCTTCTCATGGGTTCCACAATGGATGGCGAACATCTTTAACTTTCTTGGAGCACTATCGGTGATGATCATGTCTGGATTCTCTGTAATCAGCATAATAATTATACAGTGTAAGAAGACAGCAAAAAAAGCAGTAGGAATGAAGATTATGATCGATGTTGAATCTGGGTTTGGACCCAAGGAGTTGACAGATGAAAAAATCCAAAAATATGTAAAGGGCAGCATTCTAGCACCTAAAGGAACAAATTTCATGAATCCAAAAATTCAAAAGAATTAGGTGGGACGATGGATTTACTATAATCCAAATGGACATTGCTGTCATGATCCCTGCTTCCAAGGGGTCAGGACTTGCCTCACATCCTTGGAAGCAAGCCCATAACCTTGATCCTGGGTACCAGCCAGTCCCTATCGGGACCTTTTGGACCTTGTCCTGGCGCCAGTGGCACCAGGCTCATAAAGATGAGCCACTCCCTGAAATCAGAACACAGGAACTCTTTTCTTACCTGGGCGAGGCTGTGGAAGAAGGCGCCTAAGCACTACAGAAGGCTATTTAAACCACACCCGATTGATGAAACGTGCTTCGCGTTATTCTGCATCTGCAGCAGGACGCTCACCGTGTCAGCTCCAGTCTTCCTGAGATTCTTCAGCTCCAGTTCCTGTGAAAACGAATTCCTTACCTGCTAGAGATCCGATCCTCAGCTGCACCTGCCAAGACAAAGCAACAGGTTAGCAGAATTCAATTCGAGAGCAGCGCTCTTACTTACCAAATACGGCGGCATCTTCCAAAGCCTTCCGCCGCTTTCTTCGGCTCCCCATCGACATCTGCAAAGAAAAGGACTTGATTAAGTATTGCATTCTTGAATTGCTTACCTGCGCTCCGCACGTTCTGAACTTCAAGAAGCGCTGCATGCCGGCATCTGCAAAACAAAGGGAGACATTTTAAGGCGCATTCTAAACCAACCATAAACTTTCTACTTACGCGCTCGCACGTTGGCCGGCATCCATCTAGCAACGCTCTCTGCATCCACGATCTGCAAGGACAAAAGAGACATTAAGCCGTGCTTTTGAAACAAACAGCAGTCATTTTACTTACGTGCACCGCGCTTCCTCTTCTTCGTACATACGCGCTTGCACGATCCTGGGCACTTATTCATCAGCGTCCATTGCACCTAAACCTGCAGGACAAAGAGAGACATTAGAAAGGGTGACAGCAACCGGTCATCTTTCCTACTCACCTGCTCGCCGCATCATTCCTCTACAATTTCAATCTTGACACCCTGAGACTGAGCAAGGGACTAAATTAAGGGTGCTCCAATAACTATCAAGAAACCGCTCGTGCGGTAAACGGCGGTATCTTCCAGCATCAACCTCTGCAATCAAGAGGATTGTCAGTGAACCAGTGAAGTAACTGGTACTTGCGCCCCTGCAAAGACGCAGGATGGAGAGCCCGGCCTTAATATATCTAAGGTGAGCAAGCCACGCCCTTGGTTCGAATAAGAGGACTGAGGAAGGAGAAGTTCAGTCAATCCAGTTCCTAAATCCTTGTTCTTCCGTCTGCAGACACCTCACTCTACACGTCCGGTACATCGTGAGAAGGGGACCAGCCCTAGGAGAAGGCCGAGATCTACGAGTCACACTAGAAGACACGGCGACAGCTCAGTCCAGCCCAGCGCCTCCGTGGAAATCAGGTGAGCGTTACAATTGCATCCACATGACCTGGAGGGTTGATGAACATGTAAAATCAGTAGGATCCCTGAAGGGAGTAGTGATGACATGGGCGCAGAAGAAGCACCTTTTCAAAAGAGGATGTCTAGATGTGAAGGTTGATGAAGCGTGGTCAATGAATCCACCAGAGGGGGGTAGTGTAGAGGAGCAGCCAAATGCCTATTCCGGAAGTCCCGGCCCCCCTGCTACCTGTATGTTGGAAACCAGAAATTGTGTCATACGCAACACCAGTAATGGTGCCTATACCATGAGACGAGGCATCCATTGAGAAAACCCTATCTGATGTATCCGTGGAGTACTGACGGTCTCCTGGAGGAAATCCCCAAAGAAATATGAAGATGAGTGATTGAGAAGATTGGTGACGTCACAAGAAGCAAGTGTGACATGCGAAGAAGAGCGGTTGAAGAAGAGAATGCATAGACCGTATGGAATATGATGAAGTAAAGAATCGAGAAAACTTTCACATATGGAATGAAGATTGCACGTGTGAAGAGCACTGCAGAAAATGCAAGCCGTTTTATAACTGTACAGATGCTGCAACGCAAGTAGACTAAGTAATCATAATTGCTGGCTATGTGTAGTTAATAGACTGCAGGCAATGCCGCCACTATATATAGAATCTGGATATTCAATGTCATAATTTAGTAAGCTCAAACCCATGGAGAAAAGAGGATTGGTAGCTGTTCATGTGTCGTAGCAAAGAAATAAACTGAAGCTCAAAGGCAGATCAAGGCAGGCTGTTTGGCCTGGTTTCAAAACTGGTAATCAGTCCTTGAAGAACAATGCATATGAGACGCTGAGGCATCCCTTGGTAAGTTGCAAAGAAACAACACCATAAGTGCCAAGTTTCTTTATTAAAGACAATTAAATGTTATAATATGGACCAATTCATGGTCTCCAGTCGAGGATGAAAATAGAAGTGGGCATGCAGATCGGAAATCTTAATAAGCATGTGCTCACACTCCCGTATAATTCCCAGAGAAGAGAAACTCCTACAAGGCCAAGTTCAAAGGCAAATTGCATGGCAGAAGGCAAGAGTGTTGAGAGATGCTGGGCTAATTGGGTGGAGAGACACAGTCAAGTCCACCCGCTGACACCTGGGGTACCAGTTTACATGCTGCTAGTGAGCCAAATATTCCAGAAGGGTACAAGCGTGGCAACCAATTGTAGAGGGCCATATAATGAAGGGCCTTATAGTTTGAGAGCCAATGAGATGCTGTGTACTTAATAACCGTTGAAGATGACTTGCATTAGGGGTGGGCTTAAGTTGTTCACCTGACTATAGAGATCCAATCACATTCCAATCCCTTCTAGGAAGTATACTTAGATTTTCTCCTTAAGCTGACCACAATCTCACCTAGGTTTTCTTAGTTTGCCATGTAGTATGACGTCACGTATGACGAATTTTCATTGTAAAAGTATGATTTTTTATGAAATGCTTTGAGACTATGCTGTGTGACATCTGTTGATGTCCGTTCTAACTCCCTGTTTCAGACAATTGAAATTAAAACAGTCTTTCAAGACACTTTGCCAACTTCCTGAGTCGGTTTTATTATTTGGTGTAAGAGTTATTCTGCATTTCCCTCCATCGTACGATGTGTTGCCTCAATTAAAAGAACCATAAGGGCTCACATCACTGGTGTTATTAATGGAATGTCATATACATTAAATGTTTAAAATCCACAAACAATGTATGTATGAAATAGCATTTATGTAACATATGGTTATAGTACAAGTGTGATTATAAATTCATATGTTTTCAAAGTGTCTGGTCTGGTTACTTGTTTATATCATTATTCACAAGGGAAATATTGATTTTCGTTTCCCTGGCCATATTCCTTTTATCTCAAGGTTAGCCAGATGAGCTAAATAGCCTCTTTGTTGAATAATGTGTTGAAACCTTTGCTACATTGACATATTTTTTAAATACTGCTTCTTTGATTCTTTGCTCAGAACATGTCTCAATTTCGCTCCTGTCCATTCTTGAAAAAACAATATGGCCACTTCCCCCACCTCTCTCCTGAGGAAAGGTTCAGGTATTCTTCTTCTTCTGACAAGGAAAGCATCTCTTCCCCCTTTGGTGTAAGTATTTTTAATATGAGGTGCAGCGCCCTAAATGTAAGAGACAATATAATAACATGAATGGTTTTTGCCAGTGTTATTGAATTAGACCTTGTTTCTGCAACACTTTAGAGAGTCCATGGACTGCCAAGTATACGCCAGAGTGAATTAACAGCGCACAGATTAACCATTATATCAAAAGGTAGGCCTCTGAGTATTCTGCCATATTGTTTGTGATTCAGCCATTTTGAATCAGATTCCATTTCTGCCACATCCAAGTAGATGTGGTAACACTCCAGATAATCATTCACAAGGCCAAGGCAGGCAAATTCAAGGTTATCAGGTTGTGCCTAAATGTGGTTGTGGGCAGATCACTTAGTAGAGACCTGGAAATGGCAAAGCTAATGTCTCCACCAGAATTTCAGGCCTAATGGAGAGACTATCCAACCTATCCCAGCTCTCTAAAATCAATGGATTATACACTGAAACCAACCACATGTACGGCAAACAGTTTTATGGAGCTCACAAACCCCCAATGTAATTCATAGCATACATACTGATATACTGTCCACAGGGGAGAGCCACAGTGACTTCATGGAAACCTTATATCAAGAAGCTGCAGAACTCCCCTGTCAGTTGACTTCAATGGTTAAGCTGATATAGGCCTTCTGTCCCAGTCAGGTGTCTGGTTGATAAAGATGATTCTCTGCCCAGTTACATCACTAATGAGCAATGTTGAGATTTGCGCTGTCAGTTTCTTGCTCTGTGGGCATAAGTCTGTTTGCTGCTTTCACTTTGCCAAGCGATTAAAGTGGTATCTGGACTTCACTCAATTGTTAACCTGGTCTTCTTGTCATCTTTTGTTTTAAGTCATTGGATGGTGGCGTGAAGAACAGAGCAGCAAGACACTGACACGTCTATCCTAAATAAGGTAACTTATTTACTAATGAGCTAATAGGTTCCTGACCAGAGCCAATGTTCAAGTTAAACTGCTTCTTAATTCTCTTCTTTTATTGTAGGTATGTGAGTAGAAGATGTAGGAGTGTGCACGTGCAATGGAATCAAAGGGCCCGCACCGGAGCAAGAATACTCTTGTGGTAAGGCACTGGTTGTTCTTGACTGCGAACAACATGGCTCAAAAGGGCATGACTAATATAACCACTGTATCATGATGGCAGCTGAGATATTGAATTCCCGCAAGAATGTCTGACTCAGGGTCCATGTAGTTATTCTTTGGAGAAGCCAGTTGCATCACCCTGAGCCTCCTCTGTGCATCTGTTTCCAAGCCCTGACAAACCTGCACCAAAGTCTCTTCCCAGAGCCGCCCAGAGGTATTGTTGCATGACACTTGTCCTCATATGCTTCAAGTGTGTAAGGACGGTCTGTGGGATTTCGGGAATAGAGGACACTGGGCTTGAGGACAAAAGCATGATAAGATTTTGCTCTTTCAGAGCCTGAGCATTGAATTGTTGAAGTTTGGAGGTGATGAAGAAATGGTAGAGGTGGCTGGACGAATATGCAGAAAGAGGTGGTGGAATATGAGGAAGGCTGTTGGACAGAGATGACCATGGGGCAGGAGAAAAGGTTGGACGTGGTGAAGACCAAGCAGGGGTCAGAAGGAACATCATGTGGCATGAGAAGGAGGTGGATCCTCTTTCCCTGATGCCATATATAACTTCGACATAGTCTATGGGAATAGAGCAAATATAATTAATCATATTTAGTCTACAGACTCAGAGTACAAGAAATGCGCCAGTCTTATGTGGTTGTGTTACTCACGTTTTAATTCATACCCTAAAGTGATGACAAGTGTTTCGGCTACTTAAAGCCTTCTTCAAATCAGGGCTAATAGTACTATCATAATTAGTCACACATCGATATTAGAATGAGTAAATAAAAAGAACAACGGTAAAGAAAATTAAAAAAGCAAATTGTAACAAAAAACAAAAAAACAAATAAAAACCCAGATATTTGGGGTTGGAGAAGAATCAGAAGGAGAGACAACATCAACACCCAATACGAATACCCCAGTGAATAATCAAGGATACATGAATCAGATCAAACGATATAAGAAAGGTAATAGGAGTATCCCACAGAAGCAGCACCAACGAATGCCCTACCAACCTAACCTGCATCAGGAGGAGAGGAAGGAGGGGGAAGAGAAACCAAGAAAACCCAATAAGCTCAGAAAATGTCAACAAAAGATTCACCAGAGCCAGCGCAAGAGAAATCAACAGAAACAAGTGGCAACAGACCTGAACTTATGCAAAAGAGTATTTATGTAAGAAGAAAGGAAACTACTTAACAAAGGCCTATCCTTTGCTCCAACTGCAACATGCAACTTCACTGACTTACACATTGACTTATATAAATTTATACGCAAACTGAAATTGAAGAAGTTCTTTGCGACTCGGGCCCCTGGGATGTCTGTGAGAAAGGACAAGGAACAACCAAGTGAGACTACCATACAGGAGATAGAAGATGTACACCTTCTCAGATCACTAGGAGAATTGGAATCCTTTAGCATAGAGGATGTCCTAACGGAGCTGAATATCCAACAAGAAAACATGTCCATGAAAGAGTTGAAACCTCGGTCCAAATTTGTTCCTCAACAATCCCCTGATAATGTTATAGATACTTTCTATAAAGTTGTATCAGAGGACTTCTATAGACTATGGGAAAAGAAAGGCAAATATCCTTGCAAATACAATTTAACATTTAAGGTATATAAATCCATTCAAAATCTGATGGAAGATACATCTGTGGTGATCAAAGAGGCGGACAAAAGGGGGCAACATAGTAATCATGGGAAGAACAGATTACTTACAAATGGCCAAGAATCATTTAGACAGTCCAGGCTGCTACAAAAAAATACCAGCCAAACCCAAAAAAGACATTGTATTAGAATTAGGAAAAATGATCACCAAATGGCATAAGGATGGACTCTTAACAGTTGATGAAAGTAACTTTCTAACGATAAAAGAACCTGTCAGACCAATCATGTATTTTTTGCCTATCCATAAAATCTTTGAAAGCATACCAGAAGGCAGACCCATCCTGAATGGCATAGGTCGAGCTACAGAGAATATTTCAGAATACTTGGACCATGTACTGAGACCCAGAGTGAGCAAACTCAAATCATATATCAAGGACACCACAGACGTCATCATTAAACTTAAAAATATTAATTGGAATGCAGAATTTTAATTGGCCAGTCTAGACATCAAAGCCTTATGCACATCTATACATCATCATTGGGCAATCAAAACAATTGAATACTCATTCAAAGATGAATCAGCATCCATGTATCTACAAATTGAGATGATACAGAATATGTTGAAAGCAACATTAGAATATAATATTTTCAATTTTGACAACAGTTTCTACCAACAGCTAAAGGGTGTAGCAATGGGCACTAAATATGCCCCTGCACTGGCAAACTTATTCACGGGGCTATTTGAGGACAAAGTGGTCTATGAATATACGGCGTATCCAAACCAATTAACACAATGGATGAGATTTATCGATGACGTGCTGCTAATTTGGAAAGGTACTGAAGAAGAGTTGAAAGATTTTACCAACAGACTTAACAACAACCAATTTGGTATCCAATTTACAGGAACCTGTGACTCAAGTACAATAAACTTCCTAGACCTCACAATATATGTGGATAACAATAGTCTCAAAACAAGAACTTTCAGGAAAGACACAGAAGTTAATTCAACCTTGCACGCAAGCAGCTGCCATCGATGATCTACAATACTCAACATCCCCATGGGGGAATATGTGAGAGCGAGGAGGAATTGCTGCGGACAGAACACCTTTGAGGAGGAATGTACTTTACTAAAGACCAGATTTCAGGAGTGTGGCTATCCAGACAAGTGTGTGACAAAAGGCTACAATAGAACCAAAACTTGGACCCAGGAACAAACACTCCTTCCAAAGAATACAGAAACTAAGAATTCTGACTTATAATGGCAAGTGGGGTTCATAACCAAATATAATAAGGAAAGTTACAAGATTAACAAGATACTCCACAAACATTGGCATCTTTTGAAATTAGATGAATATATTAGACCTCAAGTGGGGGACAAACCGAGAATCATTTTCAAGAAGGCGGATACTTTAAAGACTAAACTGAGCCCATCACTCTTACCAGAGGTCAAAAAGAGCAATACCGGAACATGGATAGCAGCACCTATCAAGGGCTTCCGAAAATGTGGAAACTGCACAATGTGTAAATTTGCGAGTGAACTAACTGACACCTTCAAGGATCGGAATGGCAAAGAAATCAAAATCAAACAAGCCATTAACAGCTGTACCAAATATGTAGTATATGGCATACTATGTGTATGCAATATGGTATATATAGGGAGAACAATTTGAGAGTTGAGGATTCGAATAAGGGAACACCTTGCAAAAATTGGGAACCAAGACATTTGTTTGCCCTTAGCAGCACATTGGCAGAAATGCCATCAAATGGAGAAGAGTGACCTCAAATTCATTGGATTACAATATGTCCAATTGGGCAAAAGAGGAGGAGACAGAGGAAAAGCACTGTGCCAGGCAGAAGCTAGAACTATTTGTAGACTCAACAGCACTATAACTGGATTGAACTCTGACAATGAGATGGTGTCATTTCTCTGAATAATGTATTTTAAATGCATACAATTGACAATGAGATGGAGTAATTTCTCTGAATAATGTATTTTAAATGCATACAATTGATATCTGAATGGATAGTTTTGGGATCTATGATGTAAGAAAAGTGGAAACTGTAAATTAGTCATATAATATGCACAACTAAGACCGTTAAAACCACTTTATGATGTAAGTAAAGTGGAAACTGTAAATTAGACATATAATATGCACAATGAAGCCTGTCAAAACCACTTTACGATGACTAGATTCAGTCATTTCTACACACTCTATTAGATTACAATTACTAAATGCACTGTATGAATACCAATAAGCGGTATATTAATGCAATGAGACGATCCACTGAATAACACTAGCATCCTAGAATTAGGTGCAGCAGTAAATTTGCACCATAATCAGCTTTTGAGAATATAAATTCTATACAAATACTAATATGTGAATCAACATCTGGACAACCATTAATTGAATCATACATTGGTCTCAGACATATTAATACCTAGTATTGGCAAATATATAATTAGGATCTATGGCTTTGAATTGAATACAAGGGACGAGCCTTCCCAAAAGATGGCGGACGGATTATGCCGTCCACAACAGTAAACACAAAGGGAGGACAAAGGCATCCACCGTTGCCCGAGCAACACACAAATGCCATTTAGTATTATCCTCGCTAGAACGCGAGCTGTAACATTGAGCCAACGCGAGGGACGCCGGATGGTGTGTTCCATCGATATAATGAAATAAGTTTAGAATACGTAGAGCGACTCCAGGAGTCCAAAATAGAAGCGCAATACGATCGGCACAAGGGATAACTTAGTTATAGTTATATGCAACGCTACATGCTTGAAACCAGCCATACATGACCATAAAAGAGAAAAGATAGAGATTTACAAGCGGGGTGGTCCCGTACACACCACTTGAACAAACAAAGGAAGGACACTTCTACAATAGATAATATGAACGCAAGCAATCCAAATATACAAGTAACGAACTAGAACACTTGACCCATAGGAGGTATGAAAGAGATAAAAGGTAATGAGGGATGACATAATGCGCATTTACTAATAATGGAATATAATTAAGACAAAATGGTGTAATTTATTAAGGGTGCATAAAACTATAATGCGAAAACTACTCGAACATTCTGGCAATACCAAGCAATAAAAATTGAATACAAAACTATGATATTTACATGCAGGGATCGAACCCTTTAAATTGGTGTATACCTAACAACGATTGCTACCTTAACAACGCAGCCAAGGTAATGTGGAACACCAATAACATGCATTTCCATATGAGAATACTATGGATTGACATTCTATTAATATTTGCACTATGGTAACCTGACCCTTACAATCTGTGTTTTTTGTCTCCTGGGCTGTCTTTCTCAAATCTCCAAAACCACCCTTCAATCCAACCCTTCTCCAACACCAAATCTCTGTGTTTTTATTTGTTTTTTGTTGCAATTTGCTTTTTTAATTTTCTTTACCGTTGTTATTTTTATTGAATCATTCTAATTATTGAATATGTGACTAATTATGATAGTACTATTAGCGCTGATTTGAAGAAGGTTTTCAGTAGCCGAAACACGTGTCATCACTGTAGGGCATAAGTTAAAACTTGAGTAACGCAACCACATAAGCCTGGCGCATATCTTGTACTCTGAGTCTGTAGACTAAATATCATTTGCAAGGTGGTTGAGCAGACTCCTTTTCCGCCTAACTCAGATTAGACGTGACAGAATGTATGGATTAATAGCAACTCAAAAATAGTAGGACGAACGAAATCAAGTGTCGCCTGACAGAGTAGCCTCTCAAAAGGAGTCCAAGTGCACATGTATTATAATTAATCATAGACTACATCTCATGAAACTATGTCTCACAGATCAGCGGGTGGACATGGATTAGGGATGCACTCTGCAGCACCCAACCTGTACCAAATCTAGAAAAATCACAGCATTGGCAGCAAGAACCATGGTAGTATGGCTTCCATAGCTGCAGTGTGATGTCTTGGGATTGAGTTCAGGCACCTGACCTTGTTACACCCTTGCAATAGGTGTGTCACCAATGAATATCAAAGAATCATTGTTGTATGCCAAAGCGTGTTTGCCTTCAAATTAGTTTAATTGACTAAAATATCTCATACATATTCGCTATTCCTTATCTTTACATTGACAATTGCAAGCTTGGGAGCCAGCGTGTTGCCTCTTTTTACTCCATCAAATGCTGTATTTATCTTTCATTTAGTGGTACTCCTGGGCACAAGTTGATTTTAACTTTCTACTGTTTTACATGTTGTATGTGCAATTAATAGTGGTATGCTATATGTCATGTAATGTTTTGTCAATGAAATATATTGCACACCATTGCCATGTGCATACTCTCCAGTTTTTTTTTCCATTTTTAGTTTCTCATCCTTGTTATGGCCTAGCTATAAAGACAAAGCTTTTCCCATTGTTGTTATTGATAATGGTGCCAGAGAAGGAGGGGTAATAAAGCAACTCCTACCATGTTACTCGAGCGGACTTTAATGGATTATTTAGTTATGCCTCTCTCATGTAACAAAAAAAGCGATGACCTAGATTAGACATATTCTTAAAACACTCTGACAGGATACATATCCCCAAAACTAATATCATCCCACTTTTAGTAGAACTATTCTATTCAGTAAGGTATGTGTTTTTCTAATATTCACTACATGGATGCCACATTTGTAGCTAAGCATACTGGTTTAAACAAAATTCCTTTCTCTAAGGCAAAGCTAATTTGCATGCACTATGGTAAATTATTGTTAACAAAAAAGGAATAATTATTAGAACAGTGAAATTGCATTATCATCCACGTAATGTGTATTCAGGTTGTCTAGATAATCATTAGTTTGATTAATGCTAAGTATCTTGAATTGCAGGTATTTCTTTCTATAAAATAATGTGCATTTGCTGGAACAACAAGTTGGGCGGTATCCCAGCGGTATTACTGCCGAGATACCACCAAGGCTAATAGTGTTCCCATCACCCTGCCCAGCGCTATTAGCGCTGGATCAATGGTTGGCTGGTAATGGGTACCCCCCATTGGGTCCAATTGGGCATTTTCGGAGCAATTAGTGCGAGCTAACAGCGCAGCGCTAATTGTGCCCGGAAATGGGCGTTAATTCAGCGCATTTAAACCTAGCTTGGAGCTGGGGGTTAATGCTGCAAGACTCGTGATTAGGCTGACCGTCAAATGCAGCGGTAATAGCGTTACAGCTGCATTTAAGGGCTACTGCCCAACTCATGATGAGGCCTTTAGCGTGAAGAAATCATGAGTGGCATTGGAACACAGGTGCTTCCTTAGTCATATTTGCAAATTATTCACTTTTGCGTTAATAAGTGATTTTCACCAGTGCTTTTATATGATACATGGACTGCCGTAAACGCAGTTGTTATCTCATTTGCACTATATGTCACTACCATCAATGTAAGTGTAGTGTTATAATTATCTGGGACTGGAATGAGATGAGATCCATGCCTGGTCATTTTCCAATGTTATCTTTGGAACATTATAGGCAACAGTCAAACTGCCTTGGTGAAGTGCTAATGTTTGAAACATGTGTCAGGCTATGTTAAAGAGTATTAAACATAGCAATGTCAAACATGTAATGGAAAACGCTCTTAAATGCATATTGGCTGCAGGTGATTTGGTTAAACAATAAGGGCCTGATTCATGGAACGTTTTCCTATGGGATTTCGCCATTATAAAACACTTCCATGAATCAGACCTTATAACTTTTGAATTGATCATCATTAAAAGTAATTTTGTTTTGATCAAATTTCAAAGCTTGCTGTACTGAGGCATCATGGAGTATATGAATCGCTCATTGACAATGCATAGGCGGCACATTTTAAACAGAGAATGTGGAAACCACACCCATCACAACATGTTTTCTTTTGTATAGTAGATCCATTCAGAGAGTCCTGTTAGAATTTGTCAAATGCCAGGTCTTATGCAATTCTATTTCAGTAAATTCTCATAAAAAGTAGAACATATACATGCTAAAATCTAACTAATGCTCATCGATACTGTTAGAGTCATTGACCCTTCCTTCATGCACCGAGATACATTAAGTTCTGATTTGTTATTTTATTTTCCCCATCATGGACACATAATAGCATCATAACAGGCTTGCAGTTAGTTCATCATGCTTTCTCAGCAAAGTATGATAAACACACTCTCCCCCGGAATTATACTATTATGACTTTTTTTCCACCACAAACAATCATACCCTTTTCATTCCTCCTATATCATCAAAACCTTCTTACAAATAGTAGTAGTTAAAAGCTTACTTAAGAGACTTGTCATCCCCATATTTCAGAGAAGCATCAGGAGACCTCCAGGACCTGGGAAACCATATTTCTATAAAAGCAGTCAGGCAACATCTATAGACCTTTGTAAGAGAATGAGTTTCACAATGTGACACAAGCTGACTCATTCCAACTGCAAGGACCTGCATCTGTGTTGGCACCCATTGTTGACAAGCTTAGGAGGGAGGCCCCCTGTAGGCAGTGTCAGAGACTGATCATTTACCTATTGCGGGCATTCAACACCATAGCCCATGCTATCCTGTTCTGCTGGTTACAGGGAAGATATGTCATCTGTTCTTCCTTATACATCAGCCTTATTGAAGGTACCTTGGGAGATATACCACTTTCATCACTTTGATGCCTATGTTTCAATTGTTATATTCTTTCTGTGGCCAACCAGGCCTAGTCTTTTGGCATTTCATTTCCTGACAATGTTGAGACACCCAAATTGCTTCCAACATTGAGTTCTATCGATCTCTTCAGCTGCTCATAACATCTTTTTGAACCGGCTCAAGCTGGATGTCGAATGACTATCTTAAATTGAATGCAGCAAATGCCAGCTGATTCTGCCACCTGTTCCTTGGATATCTGACCACAGGCACTAACATCCTACCTTCCTATCTTGCATAGATGAGGGCCAGTTAATGACTCCCCATGCTGCACATGCAACTAAAAAGGCGTTGTTTTGAAATTGCCCAAAATAGTTCGTCTTCTCCTTCTTACTCAATACAGAGTGCGGGACATTCTGGCAGGTTTGACTTGGCAGGTTTGACTTAGCCTATAATATATAATATAATACCCAAGACCCAAGTGAACATATTTGTCTGGTCCAGGTCACTTGGTTGCTACACTGGCTGTTTGTAACTCACATACTCAGTATCTCAGAAACATTGCATTGAAATAATGTTTTTTTCCACTAGGGCAATTTTTGTCCAAGTTAATATACCTTGCAGAATTGCACTGCACCAGTGCAAACGTCCGTGCACATTGTGCAGTGGATTGTTTTGAACAAAGGCTGTATTAGCCAGAGACTGAGAGGAAATGGAGCCATCTTTGAACCGTCAGTCTGTGGCAGCATTCTTTATCAAAGCTTCCAGTTATAAGGAATAGAAAAAGCATGTGAAATGGTTTGTTTTGATTCTTCGAGAGGCCTCTTATCTTCTCGATACAATGGATATTGATTGAAACCTGTTAAACATCATTGTGGCTCTGTATTCCAGGATCACCACATAGGTGCGCATTTATCACAGCAGGAGTATGTTGAGGAAGACAGAAACAGCAAGAGGTGTTTTTTTGGTATTGTCAATGATGTCCTTGTTGTATCTCAAATGTGCCATATATAGCAGGCAGACCACAACACATGCTCCTATACGCTGATGACTGTGCTACTTGTCCGGACCACAAAAGATTTGAAAGCATAACTTACGGCTGTAACAAATCACTGTGAAATGATCCATGCAGCCTTAAGTAAGGTTAAGTCCGAAATGATGATACTGAACAGATAACGAAACAGGAAGGCCAAACATTCATTCAAGATGGATGGTAAACTAATGGAGAAGATAGACGTTTGTCCCATTTGGGTAGGCCTCTGTCTGAAACTCTTCCACATTGCATCAGCGTTGGAAAAGCAAAAGCTGTCGCTAGAGCTGTTAGGAAACATAACAATAACAATGATCCGGAAGTAGAAATGGTCAAAGTATAGGAGTTTGTTAGCATATGGAGCAGAAATATGGCAGCTGGATAGAAACACCAACACAATTGCAATTAGTAAGAGAAAGCTTTGCAAGCAGCTCCTCTATCTGCAACAAGGCCTCCTGAGTTCCGCATTGCAAGCGGTTGTCGGCTTGTCATCGCAACAAAGGCGTGTTTCAGAAAGGCCAGAAAGATATGCTGCAAAAAGAACCATATCACTAAGAGAAAACCTGGTCCTGGCTTTAAAGGAGCAGTTCACACAATTGCACGTAGCAAACTATAGGAAGCAACTATTGGGAGATCGAAGTATCCTTGGTATGGCCGGTATCCTGGAGTTCAATCACTGCAATTGAAAGGAAAACAGATCCTTTCTCCTGCAATTTAAAACAAAGGAACATTTACGGAACAGGCAGCTACTTCAAGAAGAGATGGTACGCTTAACCTTCTCAGGATGGCCGGATAAATCCGAAAAGAGATGCCTTTTTGCACTAGCCAGAGCTGATTATCTGCCTCACAGCGGCAACATTAAAAGATGCAATCATTTCAAAGAGTCGATGTGTGCATTCTTTCAATTGGAGGATGAGAGTTTTATGCATCTCCTTCTTTTCTGTCCAGGAAACAACGGTTCACAGTTTAAATAAAATCAAACCCCTAATACCGAGAGAAGGTCTGCTGGACAATGAAAATGCAGCAATAATATTTCTTCACAGAGATTTTGACCTGAACATTAAGATGACTGCAGCTTTTTGAACTAATGTTTGGAGAACCTTGGGAAAACTGGTACCTTGAAAGAATGTACATTTAAATCTAATAACTTGGTTTGTGGCAGATATGTGCCCCCTCCTAATACAGGGGCTGAGAGGCATCAGTGGAAAATAGATTACCTCTCCCCAGATTTATAGTTTTCTATCAATGTTTGTATCTACTGCTTGATGGACCGGGTGTAGGTGTGTATTTTATGCTTTGTTATCAATCACGTTTTAGAGTTTTGGCTATTAGGTGGCGATTAAAGCATTACCTTTTCAGCCAAAGGTATTGTCATAGAAATGAGAGCTTCAGAATGGAGGTACCTATGAGGATGGACACATAGCCTGAAGGTATTTTTCATTCCAAGATGGTGGCCGCTGCATGCTAATGTTTTTAAAAGGTATTTTACCTATGTGTTGGCTTAAATAATTGTACACTTGTACTTATACATTATGTAATGTTTATTGTTTCATATTTGAATTACGAGACAACTTAACATTAAAGACCAGTTGGCTGTGTGCTCATTTGACATGACCATTTACATACTTGGAATGTTGGTCTAGTGGTTATTTGTGAGTTAGCAGTTTCGTTGTGTAAGTATTATGATGTAAGCAGTACCTGATAGGATGTGAGTGTGTTAGTGATGTAAGCATTTTGTGATTGGCTTTATAGTGTGTGTTCTTGTTTCCACTACAGAGGCATGGCAGTGAGAAATGTATTAAAGCCATCAGATTTCAAAAAGGAAGGGTTCAGTTGTTCTTATTTGTCAACACACAGTAATACATTTTGGAGGCTCTTCTTTCCAAGCTTCCAGCTCTCTTGAAGATTGTGGGGGTGAACATATGAGTGGGGATCTGTCACAGTGAGTGAGCAGTGCAGAGATCTTGATACCTACAGCTGCTTTGCAAAAGCGAAGTTGGTAAAAGATTATTTTGGCACTGAGGCTAAAGGAGCTAGTAAATGGGTGTGCTGCTTAAAACCTTGTTTGTGGCAGACCTGCTTAACATTAATGATTTGTTGATGGCAGGGCTAGGGGAGAAGGCGTGCCAATTCCCATTTCATTTACTGGGGTGGTTAAAGCTTAGGTAGCATAAAGCATTCTTACTTTACATGCATGCGATGCAGCATTGTCTGCCCAGTCCCATTTAGTCTCTTTTGTTGCCCCTTAAACCTTTTTGCTGCCCCTAGACCCATTCTGCCCCTTTTCTTGACCCTAGTCCCAATTAGCCCCTTCTGTTGCCCCGAAACCCCTTTTACTTGTCCCAGTCCTGTTTGCCCCTTTTCTTGACCCCAGTTCCATTTAGCCCCTTGAATTGCCCCTTAACCCTTTTAGTTGCCTCCAACGTGTTGCCCCTTTTCTTGAACCTCCAGTCCCATTTAGCTCTTTTGTTGCCCCTTAAGCCTTTTAGCTGCCCAGACCCATTTTACTCCTTTTCTTTACCCATGAGTTCCCCTTAGCCCCCTTCATTGACCCTTTAACCCTTTAGCCCTTTTTCTCATACCCAAACCCTTGGCACAGACCCCTCCCCCATTTCGCTGGCTTGGCGCTTATGTGGCCCTAACAGCCAGACCAGACCCCCAGACTCGGCCCTTCCTATGAATTCCCTGGCTCTCACAGGTCTAGTATGGAGGGCTTCGTCTTGGTAGGCTTTAATCCACTTAGTGGCAGCTATAGAAAATTTCATAAATTGTGCTGCAGTTTTGCTATGCAGTGTTAATGGGTACTGAGGAACCGGAAGTCAAAGTATTTGAAAATCATGATTTGGTTAGTCTATGTAAAATTTGCATTTCCACACGAAAAGAAATGTCCAGTGCAGTAGAAGGTCTGCACTTTAAGATGGCTGTTGATATATGTCTGGAGGTCACTGGTTAGACAGCCTGCTGCATCACCCTGAAAGAGAGACACCGGCATGACCTATATGGAGTGGGTGGGACACTGGCTTGGGCGACACACTAAGAGCTCTCAGTCCACAAGCACTAGTGTTCTCTGCGCATTAACCTTTGATACAATTAATGGCACAAATTGGTTGTAGGGAAAGGAAGGCAGCAGGCCACTGTGGACACACATTCCAACACAAAAATAATGCTACAACACAAATTAAATAAAGCACAGGCAAGCATGTCAAGGAACAATCATGGTGGTTTAACATTTAGACATTTACATTAATTAGTTTGACATGTGTGGTGCCGCAGACAATGTTATATTTACTGTGTTGATTGTTGAGTGTATGGCGCAATGGTGCTAACAGTGCATTATCTGCATCGCTAAAGACGTGCACATTAGAAAGGTCAAGACAGTTCACACTATTGATTTACGACATGTGCTTTCATGCAGATTAGACCAACTCTTACAGAAGCTGAGAGAGAAACACGGTAGCCTAGATGGGTCTGGTGGTCCTTACCCGTCATCACATAATAGGTTTACGTTTTTAAGACCATATCAGGACGACTAGATCGTTTTCTGGGTCAGTGATCCTACTTCTCTACTTCACAAAAGTGTGTGCACCTTGAAGGGGTCAGATTCCTATACCAGAACAGCTCAGAGGGTAAATGCAATTGCTCCATTATTTGCATACCTTCAATGTTTTAAGATTCTATTGCACACATGTGGTCGACCAATTACAACACACAGCTTCCAAATCCTGTAAAATTGCTCTGTTGGTTAATGTATTGATTGAGATATGTGACCGGCAAAGGGATACCAGGCGAGAAAGAAGACGCACAGGGAGCTCTTCAAGAGAACTCACCCGAATAGCTGATGGATTTAGCTAAACCAATCAATTGGAAACACGCGGTCCCAAGTATAAAGTAGGAGTCTGAACACTAAGCACTGCAAGACTCATTTTTTAAAGACATCAGAAATAAGAAACTGTTCCCCATTGTACAAGGAAGGTGAGGACATTGGGAGCAACCTGACAAAGGCAGGTAAATTCTAGAGCTAGCTTGTTGAGCCAACTGAATAGAAACGTAGATACAAAATTGGAGACATGGGTTTTGCGGGAATGGTGCACTTGAATAGCTAGAACCATAGAGGGATTACCTTGTGCTACATAAGCAGAACCATAACATACTTGTGTGCGAAGAAAAGACAGATCTCGACACAGGATTGAGGTAGGATATTGAGATATTCACTCTGTGTTTTAGCCAGAAATGAGGAACTAAGGGAGGGACAAGATGTGGATCCCCTTATGATTCGAAGAAGATATCATTGTAGTGTACATTGCAATTGAATGTGGTTCTACCCATGATGAATTGCCTAATAGTAGTGATAAAAGTCTAAGGAAAGAAACTTGTTGGGAGTGTTTGTGGATGTAGTATGAACGTTTGGAATGAGTGGAGTAAAGACTGATGGGTGAAAGTGAAAAGGACTAGGGTGTGCCGGCTCAACTGGAGAAGGTTCTGACCATAGATCCATATTGAAAATTAATTTAATGAGAGAATGAAAACATTGATGAACTAAAAAGACCACAGTATATTGTTGAAGTACATTATCAATGGGTTGAAAATTGTATAATCTGTTTTATATTGATGTATGCACGTCTGACATAAAAGTGTATGCTCTTTTATGACACTATGTTTTATATATAAAAAAAAACTAATAAATTGATATTTTTGATACTTTAAATGGGTATGTGAAGATTTAATGAATAACAACACATACAAGTGGCAGACACAAATGGAATAAGGGGAAACAAGTGACCCGGTGAATACATTATATTGTATCAAATTATAGAGGGCTGTACACATGTGGTATAGAGAAATATTTCCTCTAGTCCCTCTGGTGTTTGTAAGGTTAATGTATTGCTCCAGAGTTGTTTGGTTTGCAGGTAATGGTTTGTGATATAGGATTCTAACTAGAGTGCATGACAGTGTTGTTGTGGAATAAGCATGTCAAATGCCTTTAAACTCCAGAATAAAACATGTGCATGTTAAGTACAGGTATGATTGAAGGTATTGTAAATGGAATTCACTTGAATAGCAGTTCTCAGTTTCATGAAGGCAGTGTGTCACTGTCGTATTGGACTTTTCCAGTTGTCCACATGGTTACATGGAAGTTTGGGCTTGGGTGGGGGCGGTACTCACAGGGAGGCAAAGTGACGTGGGGAACAGGAAAGAGTGAGGGAGAAATAAAGAAGAGTTGAGACTGGACACATCATCCATGTGGGCCTCTTCATTTAGCTTGCTGCTGAGTAATTATACAGTCACGAACATATAATACACAACACGTTCCTGCTGTTTCGGTTAGAAGCCCAGCATTTGGGGGTTAACTCAGCTCAGCAGCAAAGTATTCCTTGAACTAACAGCACAAATGTTAATTTATTTCAGGGTGTGGCCTTCATAGTGCTCGCCACGGAAGTTCCGTATTTTATGAACAAACACATCAGCACCAGCCGTCTCTAATGATTTAGAAGCGAATAGGTAGTCTACAAAAAAATCTGCATTTTAGAGGGTGAAAGGAAGCCAATAAAGCACGCTCCTCATGCAGGGCCAGTCAGTCTGCTACATGCCAGTTGAGTAATAGGGCAAAGAGCTCTAACCACTGTATACAAGCTTTCACAATTGGGGTGCCTTCCCCAAACACTTGGTGTATGTTCCAAGGGAAGTACACTCATGGCATAACATATTTCTTGTGGCAGGAGCACCTATGCTCAAGAGAATGTAGCAAGGGAGTCTGACACTTAAGGCCAAAAACCGGGCAGCGTAGAATATATTCGATTTAATATTTAATATGCTCATAATGTTTGCTAGCATAGAAAGTGCGGCTTGAACATTGGGTTTGACATTTCAAAGGGGTCGGGCTTACTTTATGCTAGCAAACATTATGAGCTTATATTAGTCATTCTGTAAAGAGTTTGATTGTTTAGTCAAGGAAAGGCCTTTATAAAAGGAGAAATTAAACAGAGGCCTCTGCAGAATGGCATGAAGGGGTAGAGGGCACATTTGAATCACTACAGCTTATTTGCTGTGGAGTATTAGGGGAGGCTATTTGTATTAACTTTGAACTATTTTTAGCCTTTCCAGGAGGTATAGCAGCCGGACCGTCCCACCAGCATGATTAGATATCCAGCTGAGTGGTTCAGGGGCTCATGCAAAGTCCAGGTTGCACCAGGGGTTGAGTTTTCTTTGATTGATGGACCAGAGATCAGAACCCCCACCATGCCCAGAATGGACTTTGAGAATAGACCATTAGCTAAACATATGTGTGGCGTCAGTATGACCCATCTTTCAACACTTTTAGAAATGATACTTGCTCATAAGCAAAGGCTCAAGATGCCAAAAGTAATATAACATAAATCAAATAAAATTGTATTCACAGTGCAGTTAGTGAATTATATGCTGCGGTACCTGCTATTCAGGTCTGTAAGGGGAGAATACATCCATTTATCAATGGCCACTGCACTGTCGCCATAGGATGGATGTCCAATCTTCCAATTCATGAACTTCATGGAAAAGTCTGCAAGCTTACAGGCTACTATTCACCATATCTAAGAACGGAGGGTGACATAGTGCTGATTGTGTAACATATAAAAAAACATGTGCAACATGAAACATGCCATCTTGAAGTACACTAGTGTGAAACGTGTGAAGCACGTGCTGATATAATATAGCACATCTCTATTCACAAACAGCAATAATGGTCTGGTTTCAAATGGATTACACAACCAGTATTTGATATAGGAGCTCATTACAAGTTTGGTGGTATCGCACGTGTAATCCCAGCGGAATACTGGCAAACTGCCCCTGCTGTTTCTGCCACCTAAAATCCCAGACTTACTGTGATATTACAGGCAGCAGAAAGGGTAGAAAGGGCGGTGCTATTGTACATATGCCTCTCCAGTTTCTCGGCAGTCTTATGTATGCTTTCGGACCACACGTCCAATAATGATCCATAATTACTGCAGTTCCGTGAGTCATTCCTGGAGCTTCAAAGATTTGTCCACAATTCTGAATTTCTCCCATCTTCCTTGTGCCATTGCTATTGAAGCACAATTTTGGGCTTTCCAGTCGCACTATCTGCTCTTGGCTGGCGATAAAGCAATATCCCACCGGCAAACTTGTGTTTTGCTGGTCTGGAAAAATTGCTAGGGCAGGTATGACCGGCAATTTTTCCAGCAATTTCTCCGACCAGTAAACCTGTAATGAGCCCCATAGAGTTTTTCATTTTCACGTTTCATCCTTGCAATCATATGTTAAGGGGTTTGCATGCATTTGTCCAGAACATCTTAAAAGTGTAAGTAGCAAATATTTACTAAGCAGTAACAATGTGTTATTTTCACTGGTATTATTATTTGGATACAATTAACAGTTGAGGAGAATAGAGGGCCAGGCCATTAATAAACAGATGCCCTTTAAAGCCTGAAAGTGTTGCAATAGCATGATTATGTCACTCCCAGCTACATATGTCTTATATTTATTTTTTCATGAAATGACTTATAGATCTTTCTGCAGGCCATATGCAAGGCATTTTTCTTCATATTAGAGTGAGGTCCATGAGATCAGAATCATCCACATATATCAATCAGTGGGCAAACTTGGATCACAGGGCTTGTTCTTGCTGAGAAAGCTGCAGCAAGATAAGTCAAAAAATGAATTAATTAGCGGGCGGCATATGCAAACTAATGCCAGTACTCAGTACTTTGTTGTTCATGTTCCCTACCTGCTACAAACAAGAAGAACATTTTAACATAATGTTTGAATTAGAACACGCATTCATAAGCAGAGTGCATAGCATTGGAAACCAAATACATTTTGGAGCCATGTGGGCACTGCAATAATTGGCATTGTGGTGGCATGGCATATGCTTCTGCAGACCTCTGCATTGCTTGCATGATGATGCTGAAGACTGGGGATTATTTACCTGGAGACAGTGCATGTGCCTGGTGTTTGCCTTGCGTTGGGCATTTACCGCTGGGTGCTGAAGTGGAATGCTGCACATCCATAGCTTCCTTGCTTTTTTTGTATAGGTTGTTGGCCCTTATGCTTTCAGAGTTGTGTGTAGGTGCATGAATAAAAACAAATATATTTTGGACATTTCCAGTGTCTTTGGCCTCATTTGACTACAGCTTTACCTTAGTGATAAGGAGCCGATGCCTGCAGTCTTTCATGCAAGGAGTCACACCACCATCTCAAACTTGCCTACACTGGGTGGTCTCTCCATTTCATGGAATCAATGGACACAGATTTGTGATACTTCTGTGAAGGCGACTGAGTATGATATGATATGATATGATATGGCATTTGTAACGCGCCTATACACAGGTGTTTCAAGGGGCGACGAGGCAGGGAGGGGAGGAACAAGGGGAGACAGACAACGATCCTACTGGGCCAGGTGTCATTCAGATCGCGCAAGTGCAGGGGTGGGGGAGGGGAAAAAGTGCAAGGGGAAGGGGAGGGGGGGAAGTGCAGTACAAGGTAAGTGGCGTAAAGTAATAAATAAATAGGGCCAGCTGGTGGCAAGTGCAAGGTAGGTGCAGAACAAGTGCTGGGAAAGGGCGGGGGCTGTAGGGATACAGAGACAGTCCCGCAGTGCAGAGGGGTTCCAAGGCATCAGTGCAAGTGGAGAGTGGCTGGGCCCAGGACCGAGGCCGTTAAGAGTGGTCCAGTTGCAGAATCAGTGCAGTTTCAGTGAGGACTATTAGCTGTTCAGCAGGGGAGAGGGAGAGAGAAAGCAGAAGCAAAGAGGAAGATTTTGAGGTGCTTCCGGAACCGGAGATGGTTCTCCTCAAGTTTCAGGGAGGCAGGAAGGCTGTTCCAGAGGGAGGCCCCTGCCGCGGAGAGAGATCTACCCCCAGCTCGTTGCTTCGAGAAGCGGCTGACCCTGAGGGAGTTGGAGGCGGATGAGCGAAGGGCTCGGGAAGGAAGATATTTGGGAAGAGAGAGTTGAAGGTATTTAGGACCCAGGCCCCAGAAGGCCTTGTGGACAATGCAGAGGGTTTTGAACTTTATCCTCGCAGCCACTGGGAGCCAGTGTAGAGATTTCAGTCCTGGAGAGATACAGTCCCTGGGCTTGAGGCCAAGGACAAGTCTCGCAGTTCTGTTCTGGATGAGTTGCAGAGGGCGGAGAGTGGAGGCAGGCAGATTAAGATAGAGGCTGTTACAGTAATCCAGCTTCGAGAGAACCAGGGCTCGGGAGACAGTGAGCTTCTGGGGGAAGGAAAGGAAGGGAAGAATACCTCTGAGGAGGTGCAGCTGGTAATGTGACTTCTTAGCGACGTCAGAAATATGAGGAGAGAAGGAGAGTGTGGAGTCGAAGATGACCCCAAGGTTTTTTGCCTTGCAGGTAGGAGCAGGGAGGGGGCCAAGGGAGGCAGGCCAGAGAGCTGCAGGGAAGGAGGGAGTGGGTGTACCGATGAGTAGAATCTCAGTCTTACTGGCATTAAGGCAGAGGTCATTGGCGGCACACCATTCCTGGATAGCAGACAGACAGTCAGAGATGAGGGAAGGAGAGGGGGAGGCTGAGGGTAGCCTTAAAATGAGCTGGGTATCGTCCGCATAGCACTGGAAATTAGGGCAGAAAGCGGCGATGCGGTGGGCAAGGGGTGCCAGATACAGGTTGAACAGCCAGGGAGAGAGATTAGATCCCTGGGGGACACCACAGGTGGAGAAAAAGATGTCGGAGAGGAAGGACCCCAGTTGGACCTGGGAGGGTCGATTTGAAAGGAAAGAGGTCAGCCACGCCAGAGCCTGACCAGTGATACCCAGGTTTGCACGGAGACGGTTGAGCAGGATGGCATGGTTGACAGTGTCAAAGGCAGAGGAGAGATCGAGCAGAATGAGAACACACGGAGTGTTGGAATCAAGGTTCAAGAGCAGGTCTTCACGGATGTTCAGGAGAGCAGTTTCCGTGCTTCTGGCAGCTCTGAAGCCAGATTGATGGTCATGAAGACTACCAACAGATTCAGCATGGAGGTTAAGCTGGGAGATGGCCAGTTTCTCCAGGAGCTTGCCCAGGAAGGGAGTGATGGAGATAGGGCGATAGTTAGCCGGGCAGGAGGGGTCGGAAGAGGGTTTCTTGAGAAGAGGGTGCACAAGGGAGTGCTTGAGGGGGGAAGGGAAAACTCCAGAGGCGAAGGAGTGGTTGCAAAAGTCAGCCAGGGCAGGAGCCAGGGAGTCGATGTGGCCCTTGATAGTTTTGGAGGAACAGGGGTGAACCTGTTTAGACGAGACTTTCATAGATCGGACTTGTCTGGAAACCTCGTCAGCAGAGAAAAGTGGAAAGGTAGAGAAAGAGGGAGGAGGGGTGACTGCAGAAGGGCCAGAGGAAGAGCCGGGAAGGGAGGGAGGGGGGTGAAAGGAGGAGAGCGAGGACAGGATGTCCTGAGTTTTAGAGATGAAGTGAGAGGCCAGTGCAGTGCAGAGGGCCTGGGAGGGGACAGGAGAGGTAGAGACTGCAACAGGGTTGGCCAGCTCCTTGCAGATTATAAAGAGTTCGGCGGAGTTGTTAGATGCCGCAGAGATGCAGGCTTGGATAAGGGCTCTTTTCTTGGTGAGAACGGAGAGCCGGTACTGCCTTTGGAGCAGGCGGCAGGCCAGTTTGTCAGAGGATGAACATGAAGCACGCCATTTCCTCTCTGCAACCCTGCACTTGCGTTTTAGGGTGACGAGATCCGAGTCATACCAGGAGTTACATTTGGCCTTGGGCTTCAGGCGGATTCTCATGACGGGGGCAAGGATATCAAGAGTAGCAGATATAGCAGAGTGGAGCATAGAGAGGGCTGTGTCAGGGTGGGAGTCAGCCGAAGGGGCAGGGGGGGCGAGAAGGTAGCAGCGAAAGCCTCAACTGACACACGCTTCATGGGTCGGATGACCGAGAAGGTGGGTGGCAGTGAAGAGGGTGGCTTTGCCTGTGGGGTAGGGAGGGTGAGGTGGGAGGATAGGAGAAAGTGATCACTCCAGGAGAGAGGAGTGGAGAGAGGGACGGAGAGGGGAAGGTCAGAAGAGATCAGAGCATCAAGAGTGTGCCCAGCAGAGTGAGTAGGCCCAGACGGGAGAATAGAGAGTGAGAGAGAGTCGCAGAGGTCACGAAAGAGACAAGTGGGGGGACTGGAGGCATCAAGGTGGATGTTGAAGTCGCCAAGAAAGAGGAGTTGAGTGGTTGAGGACAGGAGTGAGGAGGAGAGGTCAGCCCACTCAGAGAGGAAGGAGGAAATTTGACCAGGTGGCCGATAGATAGTAGCCACGGTGAGGGAATGGCTAGGAGAGAGAGAGAGTCGGCAGACAAGACATTCAAAAGAGGAGTAGGTCTGCGTAGGAGTGACAGTGGCAGGAATCCACTCAGGGAAGATAAGGGCAACACCACCCCCTGCACGGTTAGGCCTGGGAATGGAGAGGATCTTGTAACCGTCAGGTAGGAGTGTGTCAAAGCTGGTGGCAGAGCTGGCTGTGAACCATGTCTCAGTGAGACAGAGGACGTCGAGGTCCAGTTCCTCAAGAAGGTGACAGATATCAGAGGAGTGCTTGATGGCAGAGCGAGAATTTAGAGTGGCAATGTGGAGAAGGTTGCCATCTTTGAAGAACTTCCGGGGGGGTACAGATCAGAGGTACGCCCTGCGGAGGTGTTGAGGAAGGAGGTGAAGAAGGAGCACGAGAGGGGGCAGGGAGGGAGGGTAGAGGCAAGGTAGCCAAGGACAGAGGAGGGGGGACAGCAGGAGAGGAAAGGAAGTTGATGAGGCGTGGGAAGCGTCTATCAAAGAGGTGAAGGTTGGCCTGAGGGCCTTGGACCAAGATGGTCCCATTAGCGTAGACATTAATGATGGCCTTAGAGGAACGGAAGGGGGCCAAGAGGACATCCCAACGGGTGCCACCATTAATGGGAGAGGAGGAGAAAGGAGAGAGCACAGAGACCATATGAAGGGTCCATAGGTCAGGCGAAGGCACGAAAAAGAGGATGTCAGTGAGAGTTTCCTTAGAGCAGGCACTAGTGTAGGTGTCAGCGATAGGGAGGCCTGGGTTGGAGACCAGGATGTCCTTTTTAAACTTTTTCCTACCAGATTTAGTGAGGAGAGCAGGATAGTTACACATTACAGTGTTGCCCGGAAATAGGCGTTTCTGCTGAGTGCAATGAGGTTGGGAGAAGAAAAACTCTTCAAAGGCCTATAAAAAGATCCCTCCCCAGCGCCTGTAGCAGAAGATGATGACTTCAAAGAGGTGATCAGAAGAATTCCAAAATGATTTGACAAGAAAGAGAAAACAATATCGAAGAAAATGAAATGTCATACCCGAATACAGAGGCCGGATGTACTGGCTGATGATTATATCATTAAACAATGAGCACTAGCTCTTATGTGTGACTTCAGAAAGTATGCTGAAAACCTAATGAAATATGTTACACGTGTAACCCTGCATTGACAGGTTGTAGGTGAAAGGGTCGACTGCAATTGATTCGAATGCAATAGTTTCGAATCAAAAGGACCGAAAAAAAAGGTTGAATGTTTTTTTTTTAATTTATTTTATTTATTTGGGGGGTTCCACCCCCAAGCCCCTGTTTTTGATGTAAAAACCACTTTTCTTTCCTATACGGAAGCCAAAAAATAAAAATACATTTTAAAAAAGGCATTCAACCTTTTTTTTCGGTCCTTTTGACCCACAACTATTGTAATTCGCATCAATGTATTCGACCTTTTGACTGGACACCACATTGGCAACGTCCAAGAGCGGTTAATCCAGGAGAAAGTCTTATACTTAAAGTGTTGCAGATAGCCAGGCTCATTGAAGAGAACTCATCCAGGAAAAAGAAATCAGCTGTCAACACCAGCACCTCTGAAATGCCTGCTCTGAGTTTAGAGTCAACGGTCAAGTTCAAGAAAGGGAATCAGAATTTCTGAGACAAACGTGAAGGAATGAAAAAATCAGATACACAGGGCCTCATTGCAAGGTTGGTGGTGTGGGGAAAAAATGTAACAATGCAGCAGCAATGACATTCAAAGTTACTGTCAGTGGTAATTCTGACAAAATCCCCATGGGGTCCTGTGGACTCCAAGAATGGGGACTTACGCCACCCTACAACCACTTGCAATCCCGCAATAAATCCGCACAGTCAAGTGAAGATAAGCGTAATTCCGTTTGAGTGTATTTCAGTAGATTTACTGCCAAAATGCCACCAAACATGTAATGAGGCCCAGAGTTTTGTAATCCATGCGTTAAGACAGGTCACACAGAACAAGACAAAAGGTGTCCAGCTAGAAACAATTATTGTGCCATATGCAAGAAAATAGAACAATACGCAAATGTGTGCTAACAAAGACATTACAATGCAGTTACTGCCCTCTTATGTGAGGAGAGAAAGTACAGTTCTCCCTTCATCAACGTAAGACCCATCCTGTGCATTGAAACCTCAAAAGTGAAAAGGAAGCCCAAAGCACACTGTGTGGTGCCAGTGGATGGCAATGATGTCTGATTAATGATCAACTTGGGATGGTTCCTTGAGACATTTTTTAATGTCATATTTTCAAAATGCCATGTTTTCAACACCAAAATGCCAGAAAAAAGAATGTTTGAATGTTTTTTTTTTTTAAATGGGGGTCCCCCTCAACCCCCCTTTTTTTATAGACACTTTTGTTTTACTCGCGAAACAAATAAAAGCATAAAATAAAAAAAAACATTGGGAATTTTTTTTTCGGAAATTGTTTTTTGACAAAATGGCATGTCGAAAATATTTTTTCGATAATTTAACTGGATACCACTTGGGACCTAGCCACACAGTCATTCTACTCCATGTGTACACAGAGATGACCCGCAGAGACAATGAATCAAGCATGTATTGAACAAACAGCCTTAGGAGGGTCATTCATGAGACTGTTATATTACAAAAAGGGCCATACAAACTTCAAAGGTTGCACTGAGCATACATTTAGCTGAACATGGACCAGCAGTACTAAGGTGGTAGGATCAGACCAGATGTCACCCTGAACCCCAAAAGCAAATGCAGGTACTATCCATGCAAGCACATAATCCAGCATCATCCATGACAACCACACCAAAGTGTTGGACAAGATGCTGGGGTGCCTAAGGAAGTAGGATCACAAAATAAAATTACACCCACAAGCAATTCCAGTCAAATATAAATGAAGGCCTGTCCCAGTCACACCAAAGGCAGGACTGAAAACCCTACTGAAAAAAAAGTACTGACTGATGGGACCATAGCAGCAGTAGAGGTCACTGAATGGCTGGGCCTAGTGGTGCTCAAAAACAGTCATCACAAATCTGAGAATTTGGTAGACCTATACAATCTCAACAAAGAAGTAGTGATGGACATCTTCCCTCTGTCTAGCATCTCTAAGCTCCTTCTAATGATACAAGGTACACACATATGTATCCAACTCGACATGGCAGACCCTATGACTAATTAAAATATCTCACAAAAAATATTTATGTGTGAAAGCTGATAGATATCGGGTTTGCAGCTTCCATGTTTTAGAGGATGCTTGGTTTGTTGTTGGATTATGTCTGAAGCGTTGCCAGAACCACATACTAATATATGGAAAGTGTACCCTGCGCTGAACACTGAAATTAAGATGCTGTACTCAGCTGGGATGAAACAGTGCAAAGAGAAACATACTTTTCATACCGACAGAGTGGAGTATATTGATTACTACTATATAAGACATCCGGCAAAAACACAACCTTCTGAGCACCATCAATAATGTTCCAACACGACGCAATACATAAGAACTGAAGTAATTTCTAAGTCTAGATGAATAATATGCCATGTGGCCACATATATTGAGAAGAAGGAACAGCAAAAAATCCTTCTCAGGAAAGGGACAGAGTTTATGTGGGGTCTACAACAAAAGAAATTAATTCTGAATGATCGCACAGAACATCCTTCAGATTCCATCCTGTAACCTGTTTGGCTTTCAACATGGGTCCTTCATTACTGTGTCTGCTATTGCCTATGGTTTGGGTGCCTCGTGCAAAAACATGCAAGACATAGAATGCGTTGTTGCATTTACATCCAAAACGCCATCATTGACAGAGAGAAACTATTCCATGATAGAAAAAGAAATGTTGGTTTGTGAATGCGTGGGCGAATACTTTAACACCTGCATATGAGTATCAAATGTCACCTTGTTGTGGACCATAAATCCCTGGTCCATCTATTCGTATACCCTCCTTTTTTTTTAGAACTTGGCTACAATCCAAGCCAATTTAAAAAAAACAACCTGCTTCTTTTCTTCTTTTCAAAATGTAACAATCCAATACAATTAACATTCTTGTTGTGAAGATGAAAATTGAAAAATCACTGTTCAATCAACATAATATTAAAATTAATCTGACTTCATTCTTATAAAATTTTCTACATTTGCCTTCCCAATGGAAGTGTCCATAGTCCAGTGTTTCAATTTTATACTTGAAGTCAATTGAAAATAATAAAATAAAGCAACTAACTAAAACAAATAATTAACATAACAGATTAAAACAATTAATTAAAATAATAAATACGTGGAACTTCATATGCCAGGACACTTGTCTGCCTCTTTTGGTTCATTCGGGTACTCTTTCATCTTGGTACTCTTGGATCCTTTTCTATAGAAGTCATCTTTTCTTTGACATTCCGGTTATTTTGTCTTCACCTCCACCCGGAGGCAGGCATCTTTTGGTCTCCATCGTCTCCCGTGACCTCCGGTACAAATATGTTAATATTCTAAATCAAATAGAAAAGAAACAGATTAAGTATATAGCACAATACTAACTTCACCCTTTTGCCAAAAAGAAACTTTTTTTTTTTCTGAAATTACACACAGGTTAAAAAGAAAATAAGCATACATGAAACAGCATTTTAAATTCAATGCATTTTCATTCTGCATACCAATCCTATAAGCTTCCATTATATATTATTGTTTATTTATTTATTTGTTTATTTTATTATTATTATTTTTTACATTTTATATATATTTACATATATTACAGTGTTTATGTGCCATTATAATAATCAACTTTTTAACTTCTCTGTCACTGCCTCCTGACTGTACCTATTTATTTTATCTTTTTGTGTTCAAGGGACTTTCTGTTGTATTGTGTGCCTTAGTGGGCAGTAGCCCAGGGCTTTCTGTTTCTACATGCTCAAGCTGCCTGATCTCGTGTCTGGGATGGCATGGCTTGATCTGATTTACATGGACAAACTGCTCTATCGCTGTTTCACCTTCATTCTTCAAAGTTTTACAAACTACAGGAGAGATCTTATCTATTATTCGAAATGGCCCCTGCCAGGCTGCTAGAAATTTAGAATTTTTCTGTTTACTTTTTCCAAAATGAAACTTGTACACCTGATCCCCTACACTGTATTCTCTCACTGACTCACTTTTATCATAGTATGTCTTAGCACTGTCAGCAGCCCTTTCCAGATTTCTCTGCACAAAAGCAAATGCATGTTGCAAATGCTTCCTCAGTTCATCAATGTACTCATGAACTGTGGATGCACTCACAAGTGTCTGCTCATGGGTTCTATATAGCAGGTGTTGTGGTAACACCATTTTCCTACCTGTCAAGACCTCATGGGGGCTAACACCTGTTGCTTTGGCAGGAGTTGATCTGATTGCCATTAAAACTAAAGGTAGACGTAAATCCCAGCTGGAACCTGCTTCTGCCACAAATTTCTTTAAAATATCCACAACAGACCTATTGCTCCGTTCAACTCCACCTGAAGAGGCTGCCCGATATGCGATATGTAGTTTCCTTTTCACACCCAGTATTTGCCATACCTTACTCATTAGAGTACTTGTGAAATTACTTCCTCTGTCTGACTCAATTCTTTGTGGCAACCCAAACCTTGAGAACACATGGATCACCAGCAATGTGGCTGCTGTTTGCACACTACAATCTGGTGCAGGAATACATTCAATCCACTTCGACATCAAACATATCACACTTAAAATGTAATGGTTTCCTCTGCTCGACCTTTTTAAAGGGCCTACATATTCTATTTGCAAATCTGACCATGGGAAAGTTAGGCCTCTTTTCATCAATGGGGCTCTATGCATTGGTGAAGCAGGTTTAAATTGGGCGCATACTAGACACCCTCTAGTATATAATTCCACATCTTGGGACATATGTGGCCAGTAAGCATAATCTTTTAGTATTTCCAATGTTTTTTGTGAACCTCTGTGGCCTGCAGTTATTGCATCATGTGCATGTTGTAGCATTAGCCTTCTGAATGATAGGGGTACCACCCACTGTGTTTGTCCAGTTATGGACTCTCTAATCATGAGTCCATCCTGCAGTCTAACTCGTTTTTTTTTCTTTAATAGCACCCTCAACTCTTCTTTTCCCATAGAATAATTTTCTGTTAAAGGGTTTTGTTCAGGATCTATCAAATGGTTATAATAGATTCCCAAAATTCGATCATTCTTTTGTGCCTCAATCAAATCTTGGTCTGGCATATCATGACCCCACTGTACCACTGGTTGCTCTGTCTCCTTTGGTGTTTTAGAACGTGTTACTGCATCAATTTGTATTTCACCCAGTAAATCATCTACAGGTAGCAATTCTCCCATCACAGCCCCAATTTTAGCCAGGCGGTCTGCCTTATCATTTCCCTCCTTATCCTCTCCGGGTGTTTTTAAATGCCCACAAATATTTCTCCAGTATATTGTCAAATCATTTTCTGACACCAATTTGTCTATGGCTTGTATCATTTTTCCATGTTTAAGCGACTTTTTGTTGTATGTAACCATGCCTCTCGCTTTCCAGCCAGGTAAATACTCCACAAAGCTATTTCGTGCATAGTCAGAATCAGTCACCAGGACAATTTCACTGAATTTATTATCAACTGCAGTAGCAATTGCTTTATAAATGGCCGCCAATTCCGCCACTTGACTGCTTCTAGCTCCAATCCTCATCCCTACACTAGGGACGCCTTCACATTTCAACCAGACATTCCCTATTCCTGACACTAATTGTTTATTACTGTCATTTTCAATGTGAAAAGCACAACCATCCACATATACAGTTGGCAGATCCTTGCATGTTTTTCCATCAAAAGCTTTGTGTGGTGATTGTTCAAATTCCTGCAAACTAGGTTCCACTTCCATTTTGTTTGATACTTGTTCAGCTGCACAGTCATGTAAGTCAGCTAACCCTTGAGCAATTGGGCTCTTTTTATTTTGTCCATATCTCACTTCTACAGGAAAACCTTGTAATGCCAGCATCCATGAAGTGATTCTGGACTGCGCTAGATTACCTGACCTAATTCTTTTACTCTCTAAAAACTGCAAAGGTTGATGATTTGTTTCAATAATCACCTTTTCTCCCTGAAAAATAGGGCGGAAATGTTGTTGCGCCCACACAGTGGTTAATAGGGCCTTTTGACATTCATTAAATTTCATTTCAACTTGGGAAAATGCCTTACTTGCATAGGAAATTTTTTGTGATTCAAATCATGTTTTTGTGATAACACTGCTGACATACAATGTTCAGAAAAAACCTATTTCTATAAAGAAATCCCTACCCTTTATGGGATATGCTAAACATGGTGCCTTTACAAGACATTCCTTCAATTTAGCCACTGCCTCAGACTGCTCTTTTTCCCATTGCCAGGGAGTATTCAGTTTAAGCAGTTTAGTCAATGGTTGAGTGATTTCAGCATAATTTCCAATTAACTTTCTGTTATAGCCTGTCATCCCTAATAAACTTTTTACCTCTTTCACATTTTTAGGTTTCTTTTATTTTGTATGGCCTCTATTTTCTTCTTTTGTGGATTTAGCCCATGTTCAGTCACTTCATGGCCTACAAAGTTCACTTTTTTTCTTGCACCATTGTGATTTTTGTAAAGACACTTTGGCGCCTGCTTTCTGCAATTGGCCAAGCACATGTCTTATTTCATCAAAATGGCTTTTCAGGCTTTCATTTTTTATCAGGACATCATCCACATAAACTATGGTTCCTCTTTCCGCTGCATCTGGCATGGCCTTTCTCAAAAATATGCCAAATTCACTCCCACTATTGATGTACCCGAACAGAGCTCTAAGCCAGGCGTATTGAGTCCTGTCAAATGTAAAGGAAAATAAATTCTGTATCTCCCGGCTAATGCAGCATAAATATGTTGGGTATTTTGTGCAGATTTGGGGCCTGGCGGTATTTTCTTACCACCGAAAAATAATTTAGCAACAATCACTCCTTGTATTCAGATTGGGTTATGTATAATAATAATATAGTGGATATGCATTATTTCAGTACACAGACATGCGTGGTTGGTATGCGTGGTTGGTGGTATTTTTGGTGAGCATAATTCCTTTGTTTTATTTGTGGGCCCAATATCCAGAACCCCTTATTTTTGTTTAGATTTTTCGTGTGATCACTAGAGAGACCTCAGGCTTGCATTTCAGAAACACCACATTTTCTTTTTTAGTGTGCCACCATGGGCAATTTCTCGCTGTCTTATCTACAGCAGCGAGCTATCATGCGGTATCTATCACCAACTTATTCACGTTTGGTGAGCTATGTCCAGAGCCTCTCTTTCTGCCGACTCATAGACCTCCGGCAGACTATAACACACACAGTTAGTTATAATTGCTCATACCAAATGACATTGTGCACACAGCTGCAGCCAAATCTTATTTTTAGCTACCTTAAAAATGACAATTGCACTGTCTAAACATCTCCCCACATCATCAGCACTGTATTGGTAAATGCACAAAGGAAAGAGAAAATAAAATACACCACCCGTCTGCTTTCAGATATTTTTGTGTATTATAAAAGTTGCATTTAAACACGATCTCACTCTTTTCACAGAAATAAACGAAATAGCACAGTAACAGCATTATTTGTGATACACTGAGAAGAGAGTGGCGGGGAACAAGAATTCAATTTGCACAGGAATCTCCTTTCCTACACTGACTGAATATTTTCGCACACACTCAGCCCCACACTTCAGCGAGATAATTACCAGGCTTGTTCAGCATGTAACTTCTTTGGCTGGTCGCCTTCTGGAGGGGTTCACCCAGCAAGGACAAGCATTTGCTGTCACTCAAACTGGGACTTGTTGACTGGAAATCCCAGTCTCTGCAACCAAGTTGAATCTGCTTTAGGAATCAGGCATCCCCATCTATCAACCCAGTCCTTCTCCGAGCTATGTCAAGATGTCTCTGCCCCACATCTTCCTCGAGATTATACAAGAAAACTCAGGTTACCTCCTACCAAAGGATCCTAACCAATAAAATTCTATCATGCCCTATCAACCCTCTGCACACAATGGCTTGGCTTATACAATTGCAAATGTAACCAAACTGATTTCCTGCTTATTCGAGTCTTTGCTTCCTGCAAATACTGTGGACAGAGCGCAGATAGAAGCAAAGAAAAGAAAATCTGAATGTAGTCTGAAATGAGTTTCAGCCTGCCTCATTTTGCAGTGTAGAACACATCATATTATTAATGAGTTAGCGTGTTAATTTTTTGTTAATGAGATTAGTTCATTAATCCTCAAATGTGTCAGAGGAATTTCAGGTAAAAAGAAAACAATTGTGTGCATTTTGAATATGAAAAATAAAATGCGCTTTTAAATGAGAAAATGGTTTGTTTTTAACCTGTGTAGCCTGTCTTCATTTACATCTCCATATGTTGCACTGGCAACACATAGCTTGAAGCAATTGCATTAAACTCATGCAGTGGCGCTGCATAAAAAAAAAATGCTCAATAACACATGTCTTGCTGTACCACATTATATCAATGCATCAAACCCATGCAGTGGCGCTGCACTTCAAAAAACATGCTATACATTGATCCTGTGCAGCGGTGCTGCGCTCTGTGCTCCCAAAACACGCTAAACAATCCTACAGCACCAAGACATCCACACTGACACTGGCGTGCTGACAAAATAGCAGAGTATACATTTTCAATACAATATCTGCATGGTTGGAGGAATGGAAAAGCTGATACCATGTCATGTCTTCCTGATCTCATGCAACCTGCCAGTGCCCATGAGAAGTATAATACTACACGAGAGTGATAAAGGACACTTAAGCTGCACCCTATAGAAAAGGAGCTCTAGAAAACGAAGGTGGGGGTTATTAGTGGCTCCAAATGGTGGCACAAGATGTATCTCAAGTTACAGAACATTGCCAAAAAGCCTAAAGAGTGACAAAAGCATACTGGCAAGACATGACCCCTTCCAAAATGTCAAATCGCAACTAGAACCATGGAAAAAGTTGGACTGCACTTCATTGGCCCATCGGACAATTTGGAGAATGAACATCGATTTGGAGTGGATTTAGTTGACTACTTCCCAAAGAAGACAGGGTTGCAGTTTAAATCAAACAGCATGCCTATGATCATGATGGTCCACAAAGAAATCTTTCTGAGAGAAGGCTTACCAAACAGGTAGTAACCGAAAAAGGAACTTATGTATATACTCCGAGATGAAGGCGTATTTGGCAGCCAATGGCATAATCCAGAATTAGGCAGCTTTGTACGACCAGCAGGCTAATGGTCAAGTGGAAAGGGGAACAGATTTATAAAGGGCAGTCTACAACTGGTTGCAGCCTCAAAAAAGAACTCACGTGAAACAGCTATGGAAGCTACAGCCTGACATTGCCTAGCAACAAAGTCAAGCATGAATTGCATGCATGATGATGATACTGAGTCCTGGAAAGAAGGCATGTGGGGACAGTGCATGCAAGGGGCATGTTGTATGCAACAGGTATTTACCGTTGGGTGCTGGAGAGGAAGGTCATACCTTCATAGCTCCCTTAGCTTAACTGCATGCATTATCGGCTCTTGTGCATTTTAAGTTACATGTAAGTGTAGGAGAAAATACTTATGTTCTGGACATTTCATTCAATGTCCTTCACCTCATTTGTTAATAGCTTTACATACTGACGCTAATGGACTTCAATTCCTTTAAGACCGTTGGTGAATTCAAGGGCAAGATCTGCTTCGGTCTCTGCTGCAGTTCATCCTTGCTCTGTTTTACCTCACCTGAACTTGTTTTTTTTGGTTTGACGCTTCCCAGACCACACTCCCTTACCACCACATCCCCCTGTGTGTTTTCTGCAGCATATCCGTTGTCTGCTAGTCTTCCTCACATTTATTTGGTGTGTACACATCCTACACTTATTCAACCAGTTGTGTCTCTGGCCCCAGTGCCAGTTGTTTCCATTTTCTGAAAAAATTCAAAATGGAACATCTTCTGAGTCTCCTGATAGCTGCTCGTATTGTATTTACATGGTGTTCATCACTGTATATGGTCTGTTGCCTTCTCCTTTTCTCTTTCATGTCCAATCACAAGACATATCTTGACACAAAAGTGAAATTGAGGATCCACATTTAACACTGTGCCTGCAGCTGGGTAGTATTAGCTTTAGAAAACACAAACTATGATTAGAATCATGGTCTTGACATTACAAATTATTTACTTGATCATGTTGAAAATATCCAATAAATAAAAATGTACACTATGTCGTGCTACATCATGTTGTACTTAAACAGATGGATGTATGTCCTCGCAAAAATGTACTCAAGGTCCTTTTGTTCGATTTGTTTTACCACATTTCACCTCAAAAAAAATGGGTGGCGACACCGTTCTAAATAGTTAAACCCAACCCCGACCCCATCTATATTTGCAGTGAAATGTTCTTCAAAAAACATGCAAGCAAATGGGCCTCGAACAAACTGGTCAGCAAGGAAATTAGGTCATTCAAAACAGATCACATGCATCGAAATAGCCTGTCATCAGTGCAATTATTTTTCACAAACATGAAAAATATAAAATCAATCCGGAAATAGATCGGAAATTACAATTACCGAATACGTAGCCCTCCATACAGGGGTGTAGTGGGTAAGGACTACAGACGGGTGGGGCTGCTGCCAAGAAGGGTGGGGGAAATTGTTTGGGTGCAAGGAAGGAATGTTCAGGAGAGAAATAGGCATAGAAGTACCAACCCATTTTGATAAAATTTGGATAAAAAAGTGTAGTGCAAGGATGGTTCCTAAAACCCGTATAACATGTAGACAACAATTTTCTTTGATTTCAAAAAATGTAATTTCCAGCAGTGCCTATAATGGAATCAACTTTGAAAATCACCAATCTGGTTAAAGCACTAGACTCCTTTATGAATGTAGATGCGACAATCATTCAACATTCAGCGCCATTACGTTTTCATGTTTAATTAACAACTGGCAAAAGAAATGAAATGTAAACCTTTCTGTTTGGAATGCTTATTTGTGCAGTTGTGCTGTTTCTGCAAACTCTGTGCTTCCTGATCTCGTAGACCATTAATTCCCTTCGGTGCAGTGGCACTCAAGGTCCTGCATTACCCTTAAATAATCACCAACATATCACGTGACCGCCCTTGATTCTAACCACAACGGTTATTAGGATAAGTGGTGCAGGAAATGTTGTCCATTTGGAATAGACAATGTGGAATCACAGGGGGAATTACTCTAAAAAATGTAAAGACACTAAACATTGTCGGATCTAATTAACAGCAGACACTAATGGAAAAGTACAGCAGCAGGCCAGAATACAGTAATAAAAATGAGCTGCCCCGGAAGACAACTGCGTCAGCACATTGCATGTCCGGAACTGCGCGCAGCAAGCAGTTCCATACACTGAAAGGCTGCTGCCAAATGGCGGACAGCAGCTGAGAGGCCTTCAAGCTTGCCTCCTCCATATGAAGAACCTGCACACTCATATTATTAAATGTTTCCTTTGGCAGTGAGAAAAAAAAAAAAACTTTATATGTGATAATATTGTTGGGCTATATCGTCAGTATTTGTATTCAGTTACCAAAAATGACTTCCCACATATTACAGGGCTGGTATAATGTACTACACTAACTACAGTTCTACAGTTGTAGATTATATGAGTACTGGATTGTGGTCAGGGAGAAATTAGGAAGTTATATTGTTTCAAAAATAGAATTTTTTCAAGCAATATCATAAGTGGATAGTATCTCCGTGTGGTGATCCCAGGACTATGACAACTGATGAATGTGGAGTTATTTTTCCCATTTGTATATAAACAGGAGAAGAGGAAGAATGAATGAAAGATGGGAACACCACTGTATGCTTTGTGAGAATATTCTCCTTTTTAGGGCACCAAGAAAGGGGGGTTTTCAGGAGGAGCCCCACTGGTATAATACCCTGTTTAAGGTAAGGTGGACATTTTTGAGATCGGGTATGCTGAAATCTCAAAGGCTAGTGTTAGTGCTTGCATAGAAGTTTACATGTGAAGAGACATTCTAGGGGATTGGGTGAAGGTCACCCAGCCACCATTTTTGAACGAGGCCATTTGTAACCAGATTAGACAAAGATGACTTCATTGGCAGTGGAAGTACGCAAGAAAGCGTTGGACCAGTGCCCCTGAACAGAGGATGACGAAACTGGAGATTTCCAGCAGTGGCAAGGTGAACTGGAACCGAATGAACATGTGATACAACACAGAAGTTACGTAATGTGCCAAGAGGTCCAGCCTAGGGAGGGTTTAGAGATTAGCTGAATTTGAGGATGGGGTTCGGCTGGTCTTGGTTGAGGGGTGCGAAGTTATGCTGTCTGAAACTTGCAAAGTTTGTGGAATGAACTTCGCTTCTACATTCCTTTCGAAGACTGATTGGATGATGATTTCTCTATTTGTTTACAATACCAATATGTATTATGACCAAAAAAAAGAAAATGCGAGTGGTTTTGAAGAGAAGACAGTTATGAATATTTTGATGTTCAATGACATTGACGCATAACTCAACGTGCAGTCCAAAGAAAAGTGCGTTTGGGTTGTAAGTTACGATTGCTGACTTAAATAGAAAGTCTATGTTATTTTGCACAAGTGATTCTTAATTGTACAAGGGAATATTCAGTTCAACTGTACTATATGATATATGTAATGTACATTACATTTTTTGGATATTAGATAAAAGATGTGTGTCTAGACCAACTAGACTTTAAAAGAAAATAGGAAAGAACGCTGCAAATGAAACACACAAAGGATGTCACCATTGAAAACTTAGCATCATCGCGGGCAATATGTTCCTGTGAAATGTAATGCCACACTAGCAGAATAACTGATAAACTCAATTTGACACGGCAATTTTAATTTGCACAAACCTGCACAGTAGGTGCCACTGTGGTGAACCAGAAGAAGGAGTCGGACAAATTAGTGACATGTTCAACAAGAGTTTTATTTGTATTAAATGAAAACTCCTCCTATCGCTAAGAGGGACGTTCTCTGCCTAACACAAGTAAAACTGAGGGTGCTCTTCAAGTCCAAAAAAAAAGTCTTTTGTCCCAATATTTAGTAATTAACTTATCCTACTACTTTAGAAAAATACCAAACTCAAAAGAAAAGGGAGGCTTGTTCGATAGCCTCGGTATGGACTTCTGCCTGGCCCAATTGTAAATGAATAGTCCTCAGTCTTTAAAGTTCCTGCAGATTGTCTTCACAATTGTAGTACCAAATCACTTTGGAAAATCAACAACGGTCTTCTGTAAGGGTTTCCCACTCCCTCTGATAAGGAAACAGTTTCTAAATTTGAAACGTTGCAATCCCTCCCGAGCAACTTGAAAATACACTTCTTTCGCTCCCACCTTCCTAGTGTTGGGACTCCCCAAAAGTCTGATTGCTATGTGGTAAAATGTCGTGTTCCTCAGTCTACACTTTAGCTTAGGGTTCTTGCAACAGTGGAATAACACTGCTCCTTGTGATTTATGTACTATGCTGTCCACGTTGTTGAGTATTCGGCTTCCCTTTACACTAACTCAACATCGGACGTCTATCTGTGCTTTCTTGACACTCTTGGCAGTTACTTCAACTTTGAAATACAGTTTCTGTATCTTTTCCCACTCTTATTTAGTGAGGGCCATGTGCCTGTTTCATTCTCTTAACTTGCTGTATTTGGTCGGCTATTCTAACCATGTATTACATTGTTTGTGTCTCTTTTCTCTATGGATTAGAGTGGCCAGGTGCCTTGACTGTTCATATTATTGCTGGCTATTCCAGACTTTCAGTACACTCTTCGTATTGGTTGCTCTCTGGTTCAATGGGGCCGTTTGCCCATTACATTTACTTCGGTTTTCATACCTGCGTCATTTTCTGTATTCCTGGAAACCTGCAGCCATGTATCTAGCTTGTCTCCACAGTTCTGCAGCATTCCTTTCCCTGTACTCTTGTGGTGGGAAAAACGCTTGTTGGTGGGAGCTCGAGATTTTGGGCTCCTCTTTTCTCTCTGGTCTCGGCGTTGGTTGCTGGGCACCAGGCCCACCACTAGTCTTCAGTGGTCATGCCAAGATATTTATCTTTCCATCCTCTGCCTCGCCTTGACCAAAACCACTTACTTGGTTGAGGCACCCGCCGTCCAGACCAGAGCTGGCAGGTTTCTCAGTCTGCTCTTCACCTCTGGTTCTGTGGCTCGACATAGTTACGGGGCTAGCCTCTGCATTGCACTTGCTCTCCTCCCACCACAGAAGTTCCCTCTCCATGCACACAATGCTTGCTTGATTACAGCACTCAGGCAATGTACACTATTACCTGAAGTCAATAGGGTCACAGAAGGATCTATGAGATTCATTGTTCTAACAGGTAATGCAACAGTTTTTCCGCAATCCATATATGCAGAAAGGGTAGTTTTGTCTGGGAGTTCCATTTTGGAATGGAAGTCTTTGTCCCCAAGAGGAGAGTCACTCCCATTGAGGTCCCACTTGCCCAGACTCCTAGGGATGATGTTGCATAGTGGGCTCACCTCCCTAGCCTTGAAGGGGGTGGTTGCCCTGTGGGGAGAAGGTATGAATTGTTCAGATTCATCACACCACCTAGCCATAAATCTCTTATGAGATAGTCAAGCATGCATTTGAGCTCCATGATAGGCCCGCTTGATGACCAATCAAGTCCAATTATCAGAATAAGACATTTCCTCCTGGAATTAATGGAAATGTTTCATCTGTTGGCCTTACACCCTTTCACATATTGCAGAACAGTTAAAATGTGTACATCAGTTGCTACAAAATGACAAATGTGGCACTTCTTCTTCATTTCATGAAATAATCACCAATTCATGTATTCATGTACATTTCAACTCTTCATTAAAAGCAGGTCCCGCCTCATTCTGACACCAGTTCTTAATCTTATGGGATTTACACACTAAGGCCCTACAACATATACATTTTGCATCAATCACCATCCCTGGAGGAGCCAAACAAGGGCACTTCTCCCACGATATCCCCAATTTGTTCTCTGTCTTCAGACACAATATGTGAAGTGTCCTCTCTAGGACTGATAGCCTCTCATGATATCAGGCTGCATACATAAGCAGTGTGCCCTCTGGGATTTAGGGACTAAATGAATGATAAGTTAATCCCCATGTTTCATCCTTTGGCTTGGGTGGGAAAAACATCTTGTAGGATAAGAGATGCCAAAAAGTAGCCAATAAGTAGCTAGCAGGTATCTAGTAGGTGTGAGCAGGGAACTGTCTTATACGGCTGCATCAGGCTTCCATCTTAGATGTTTCAGATTCGTGAGCCATAATAAAAGTCTCCAGTACTTCCATGATGCCACAATGAGCTGAGCATGGCAGTGCCGGTAAATGTAGAATTCTCCTGAAAGGAACTGAGACACCACGTGCACTTCCCTCATACCCTGAGGAGTCTCATCCAAGAAACAAGTCTGATTTTGGATTTTGATTTTGATTTTGGATATTTCTTATGCGCACCAAGCAAACTAAACTGCAGTTGGGCACAGATTTTAACTACGATTCAACCTTTGACTGAGAGAAAGTTGTTTTAACCCATACCTCTTTGGCTCACTTAAATAAGAAGGTTTTAAGTGCCTTTCTAAAGCCTTCTAACAATGGGCATGACCAGATGGCAGTTGGTAGCTGGTTCCATATCTTTGGGCCAAACACGGAAAACCTCCTGTCCCCCTTCATGGTCAGTTTAGTCTGGGGTATACCCATCAACAGTTTGTCTCCAGACCGGAGAGATCTCTAGTTGGCTGATAGCAGTGGATTCTAGCGCTGAGGTATTTCGGTGCAAGGTCATAAAAACATCTATAAATAAGACACGCCACCTTAAACATACCTCCACTATGAGCCAACAAAGAGTTCTACGTGAGGCTGAGACATGGTCCCTTTTCCCAGGATGGGCAATTAGCCTAACTGCCACATTCTGGGCCCTCTGCAGGCTCATCATCTGTTTTGCTGGGATCCCTGTCATCAGACTATTGCAGTAGTCAAGATGAGAATTGGTCAATGCCACTGAGTGGTCTTCAGTTGCCACGAAGGGGAGCATGTCCCTAAGCATAAGCAGGGAGTGGTACACAGCCTTTACTTTGGCCCCAACCTGGGGTTCACTGCCCAGGTTTTCCTGCCATATACATCCAAGATTTCTCACTTTCCTTGAAAACTGAAGTTCTTCACCTAAGTCTGGCCTTCAAACATTTTTTAGGGAGCTGGAACAGATGCACAGCTTTTCGGCTCTTAGAACAGCATTCCACAATCAACGTTTGTGGGATGGAAGAAGTTCCCTTTCTGTTGCTTTAATCAGGTTGACCGGACTTGGATCAGCCTCCAAAACTAGAGGGGCAGGCATCTCAGAGCAAATCAACACATGCTCATTTTTCTGCTTACATTGCAAATTGCCCACCCCACTGCATTTACATTTGAATTCTCGCTGATTCAAGCCATGATATCCCCTTTCTCCTTCCGTTCCTTCTTGCAAGCCTCCTTAACCATGGCTGCTCCTAGTTCTTTACATGAACTGGAGCAGCTTTGGGAGAAATCTAATTTTTCCTCAGATTTAGCTGCTCTCTCTTCTCTGTGCATGTCCTATCGTCTTGATCCATTCCCTGCAAAGCAACTTTACTAGTATTCTGTTATCACCCCTCTTGCACCTCATCCTCATTGTCAATTTTCACAGCTCAAACATTTTCAGGCACTCCATTCTATTGACCCTACTCTTAATTCCCTTCTCTCATCTTCTGACTATGCCATCTACTTTGCCTCCATAACTGAAAATGTGTTTTCTCTCCTGCTTCTGAGGAACTTTCTTTTTTCCATCAACTAATCTGCCTCTTTTCTCCTGTTGTATTGTCTTTTCTGAAGATTTGTTCCGATGCACATGTCCCACTACTGCTCTATTGGTCTCCCTTGCATCCATTGGTTCTTATTACTCAGTGTTCCTTACTTTTTGTCTCTAGCTTACCTTTCTCTAACTCTTCCCTCTTGGCTGGGATATTTTCCTTCTATTTTAAACATTCCAGCATTTTTCCCATTCTGAAAACCCTCACTGGACCCATCTGTACCTCCAATTATCATCTAATTATAGCTTGGGTGCTTCTTTTTCATTCTAACCACTTTGAGCACGCTGTTTACTCCTTACCTTGTCTTTACTGTGACTTCAATTTTCTTCTGCTTACACTGTAATCTGGCTTTTGTTTTGCACACTCAACTAAAAAGGTACTTCTTCATATCACTCAATTTCCTCTCAAGATTCTAAATATTTGTCATTTTCTCACCCTGCTAGATTTGTCTGCAGTCTTCAACATGGTATAGCATTATTTTACCTGCTCTTCCCTTTCTTCTCCTGGTATATTTGGTTCTGCTCATTATTTCTCTTCTTTTTTCTCTAACTGCTCTTACTATATTCTATGGGCTGTGACACCACTTGTTCTCTCCCCTTGTGCTTTTAGGCTACAGAGGGATCAGTTTGTGTGCCTTCAATGTTCTCTCCCTACACTTTTCCTCTCCTTTATTTTGTTCTCTCATTTGTTTTCCATTGTCACTTTTGCACTGATGACTCTCAGATCTATTTCTCTATTGTTCTTTTTCTAACTGTCTTTCTGTCTTTAGACCATGGATGTGTGCCCATTCTTTTTACCTCAATCCTACTAAAACTAAGATTCTCCTTTTTCCTTCCCCTTTCCTCATACCTGTTCTTCCCCGTCTCCATTGACTTTCCCCAAACACTCTTCCTCTGCCCAAAATCCTGGCATTGATATGATGTCTCACTTTCACTAAATATTTTTCTTAACTTGCTGGTTATTGTCATGGCCAGCTTTTTAATATTTGCAAAATCCATCCTTTTCTAATCTCCTGCGCTGCCAAATCTCTTAATCTCATACTGGTTTACTCATGACTTAATTATCATGATTCACTTTTATTGGGCCTACCTATGTGTGCTACCACTCCTTTGCCTTCTATTTTCAACTCTACTATCCACCTTCTCTGTATTTGCTCCTTCCCAATCTCAGCTCATATATATATACGGCAATAAAAGAATTACAGACTCTCAGCAATTGCATAATAAAGCCCTCGGACAAAGGTCGGAACATCGTCCTGATGAACAGAGAAGACTACATTAAGAGTGCCTATAAACAACTACATGACAAAAAATGTTATGAAAAAATCGGGGGCAATCCTACCAAATCTCTAGAAAACAAATTAAGAGGCTTCCTCGGAATATGGGAAAAAAGAGGGATCCTTACTGAGGATAACTGTAAGTTCCTCAGAACAACAAACTCAGTGATTCCGACAATATATTTTCTTCCGAAAATCCATAAGGACATTAAGAAACCTCCAGGCAGACCGATAGTTTCCTCAATGGGCTCCGCCCTCGAAAATATGTCAAAATTCATAGATGAGACACTTTTTCCTTTTGTGTCCTCTCTTCCATCTTATATCAAGGACACAACAGATTTCCTGACACACATTGAAAACATGCCCTGGCAGACCAATTACATCATGGCCACTATGGATGTTGTTTCCCTATACACATCCATAGGGCATGAATATGGGAAAAAGGCCTGCAAAAGCTTTTTGAACACTAGATCTCTAAATTTCTTGGAACACACTAAGATGATTCTTCAGATGATCGATTTGTGTCTGACGAATAATGTTTTCATATTTAACAACGAGTACTATAGACAAGTGCAAGGCACAGCAATGGGCACAACGTTTTCCCCATCTTATGCGAATCTGACCATGGGAGCATGGGAGGCTTCAGATGTATGGACAGAAGAAAATCATTCAACTACTGATAACATCGTTTTGTGGCTCAGGTACATTGACAACCTTTTTATAATATGGAAAGGATCGGAGAAAGCATGGATAACATTTATAAAGCTTTTAAACAACAATGACCACAATCTAAGGTTCACAGAAACACATAGCAAAACCTTTCTAACTTTCTTGGATGTGAATCTCCGAATTGTGGATGAAACCTTGACCACGGAACTACACAGGAAACCAACTGGTACAAATACACCCTTGCATGCAACGAGTGGCCACTCTAAAAATCTAATATGGAGTATTCCATATGGTGAGTTTATAAGGATTCGGAGGAACTGCTCGACCCTGAAGGCCTACGACAATGAGAGTAAAATGGCAGCAAAGGGTTTCCTGAGTCAATGTTATCCAAAGAAGGTCATTGCCAAAGCATACATAAAAGCAAGGAAGAAAGAAAGATCTGACCTGCTAATAGGAACTCGCTCAACAAATGAGTCCAATAAAGACAATGATGCTACAAGATTAATTCTGACGTATAATAATGAAACATCTGAAATAAAACGCATATTACAAAGACATTGGAAGGTTTTACGAGCAGATAAAGACCTTGCACCCATTTTGAAAACTTTTCCAGAAATCAGTCTTAGACGCAATTGCTCGCTTAAAGATTCTCTGGTCCAGAGTTTTCTACCACAAGAGATAAAATCCACAAAAGAGACATGGTTGTCCAAACAGAAGCAAGGTTTCCACAAATGCACTAAATGCAACATCTGCAAATATGCCAAGAGTTGTTCAAATTATATACACCCGATTTTAGCTGACTCAATCAAGATTGCAGATAGAATCACATGCGAGACTGAATATGTGGTGTATATACTTTCATGTACCTGTCAAAAATGGTACATAGGAAGCACCAAATGTAAACTTAAAATAAGAATTCAGCAACATGTGAGGGCCATTTTACACCAAGATCCGAATTATCCAATGGCCAAACATTTTTATGACTATTATCACTGCAATCTTGAGGATTTTCATTTCTTTGGCATTCACAGAATTGAGCAGAATGTGAGAGGTGGAGATAGAGAAAAGACACTCCGTCAGAAAGAGACATGTTGCATTATAGACTTTGAGACCAAGTGTCCCAAAGGACATAACATAGATGAAGAGATGTATACCTTTTTAGGCGGACACACCTATTGAAAATAATTTTGCTTAAGGATTCACTCTAATGAGAAAACGATCTGTTTCCCTTCACTTTTTTAAATTTCTATTGGCTATTTTTCCTAAGGGTGTGACCTGGTCTAAGCTTCTCTGGTTGCAGTTAGGATAACAAAATATGGTGCTAATCTTGGTATTTTGGTGTTTTTTACCCCAGGTGGGGTTTTAATCCTTAGAGCAGTACACTTTGGTGATTTTTTGATTTTTTCTTTTAACAAATTTTGGTGAATTTATACATATGCATGGTGAAGATAGGCCACAAAGAGGAGAAGCGTGGATATATATTTTTAGCAAACTCTTTTTCACTCTTTTTACTGGAATGGCCAGGCCCTTAAACTATGAAAACTCTGTTTTTTTAAAAAATTGGTGTTTATATTTAAAAAAAGTTGTATTGCAGGCCTTTTATCAGTATCTAAACCATAGGAACAACTGATGTTTTATGTAAATGATATGTCTAAGTATAATTGTGCCCTATGGCAGTTAGCACAAGGCACTTTAATTCATGGACATAGGAACATTTAAAGCACTATGCACTTTAATGTTTACATAGGAATATCTAATGTTAGATCATAATGTGGCACTTTATAGGCACTATGCACTTTAATGGAATTGCACTATGCACTTTACTTTATGAATAAAGTTAAAAGCATACTAACTGCAAAAATATAAAGGTCACAGACGATACGATTGAAAAAATAAAAAGCATGAAGCAATGTGAACGACAACATATTGCTCTTATGTACTCCTGTATATTGCATTCCCCTACGAAATAACTGTACAGGCACTGTGCCATTACTATGTATGTTGGGGAAACCAATATTAATTATAACTATTTTCAGAGTTTCCACTAAAGCAGATAAGGGATGATTATACAAAGAGTTGGAATTACGGCCAATTAGTCCCTTTTTGATGTCTATGTTTGGGACTTGACTATGTAAAGATGGCCGAAAATTAACGACCACACGCTAAAGTGAGTCCTCTTTCTTTGCCTAAAACCATGCCACATGAGCTATTTTAAAGTACTGGTAACATGGATCACTTGTTGTGAACAAGCGGTGAGGTAACCGCGAAACGCGTCAATCTGCTATGCAAGGGCCATATATTTTGGGAGGACCACAATGTTAGTGGGTTTTTTTATGAGCCATATGCTGCGCAATTTTAATCAATAAAGAACATTTGTTTGGACACAGAACACCGGTTTCCTGGAGTAACATTTTTCGAATGGGGGAGTGCTTTCCACGGACTGCAGAGAAAACAGTCTTTTCTGACATATATATATATACATATATATATTTATATATCTGTCTCTTAAGCTCTCGGCTTGCTTTCTTCGCAGTCTTATATTCAGTTTTGTTACTTATTCACTGTTTTTAAATGTTTCCATAGATTTGTTAATGTTACTGTTAAAGGACATTTGTACCACGCACTATCACCACCGGAGTAGTCCCCTGGTGCTCTGGCGGCTCTGAAAGATGAGGGGAGGTTGAGTTAGTGGGAGGAAGCAGGAAAAGTGCAAGAGAGCAATGATGTGCTGTTGGCCGCCTCAGCCCGGTGGGTCCGTTGGCTGGGCCTGGGGTGTTTGCGGCCAGTAGTCGTCGTGTACTGTTGTGCAAGACTATGTGTGTTTTTGTTTTGTTGTTGCGATGTAGTGAAGTTTGTGAGGTTTGTTGTGCTGTAGGTTTTGGTTGCATTTGGTTTGGAGTTTGAGAGGTGTATGCAGAAAGGGAAATTGTTAGTATGGTTGGTTAGTTTGCGTCTCTATCCAGAATTGAGGCGCTCGGCTTGCGTAGTCTCCCCTGATGCGGTTCTGTCCTGACCTGGGTCCGACTGGCATGTAAGGTTCCTTACTCCTCTGGCCCCCACCTCTAACATGTTCTCTCATAGCTCCCCTTATCCTCCCTTCATACTCCTGTGGCCAGTGCACCTGCCAATGTCAGCCTCTCAGGTAATGTGGTGATTACCAAAATCTCAACAATTCCACATCACTGGAGTTCCTGGCGGTAAATAGGGGGCGGGCAAAAGTGTTGGTGAGATAGTTTACTTGCCCCATCTTTCATCTGTCATTTCTTCATATTCTCCCAGTATTACTTTTCTTTCTTCTTCTCTTTTTCTACTTGTTGTTCCACATCCATCTTGCACTCACTTCCCTCTTTTGATCATTTTCACTTTGCAACCATAACTATTGAATGCCCTCCCTCTGTCCCTATGTTCTGTTCCTAGTCTTGCCTCGTTTTTCTCCTCTTTTAAAACTCATCTTCTAGCTGTTCACCAACATTAAAAGGTTACTTCTTGACAATTGACTCTTTATTTCACATACAATTATGTTTTTATTTTTATCTGGTTTATTACAAACCTGTAAAATACATTTTTACATTTATGCAATGTGTTTCAAATATATAACAAAGTCGACATACTAGCACTATGCCAATCTAAATCATGACTAACATATTGAGTCCTCGACCACTTGATTTTTTATAATTCCTGATCTAACATTTGAAAACGGGACAGCAGTTCCCCTAGAAAGAAGGTCAAAGCTCTAGTTAAACATCTGTTATTCTCGTCAAACATTTGCTGCCACCAATCCTCCGCACTTAACGTTGGATTCTTCATCATGAAATTTCCTAGATGAATCGTTCTCTCATGACAGAGATCTGGGCAAAATAACGTTAGATGTTTCAACGTTTCTTCAGTGGAATTACAAAGTCTACAATGATCAATAGTTTTTTTGTTCTTTGTCCATGTACTTGTTCTTTCTTTTGTTTTGAACAAATTTAACTGAAACTTCATGTAACTTCTTCTGCGTTGCAAATCAGGAAAAGTTTTCCAATAGTTTAAAATTTCGTTAAAGGCTCTTTTTTCAGATGGAACATTTTTCATAATGCGATGAGCTCTTCTTTGTTCACAAGTAGTACACCAATATCGTCTCCATAGCATTTTTTGGCATGCTCAGGATTAGTTTGTAAGATGTCAATCCGATATCGAGTTCAAGTAATATGTCTCTACATTACTTTGCCCATTGAGCGAGAACAGAGTTCTCATTGTCAATTCCCGGATTTTGCAAGATCTTAAATTGTGGAGGAGTATCCTTCATGGTCATTTTGTGGTACAGGGAGAGCATGTTCCAACATACCCGTGAGTTGATGGATGTTAAACTGAGTTCATGGTGAATGCAAGCTGTATGTGTTCCTTGGGTAGGCCCAAGACCCTGGACCAAAAGATATTTTCAAGAGAGCTCCATAGTTCCTGGGAACAACCCAAGGCACATTCAGCACCAAAGATTAAGGAGGGAACCGCCCTTTGGTTGTAAAAGGCCAGACCAGGCATCAGTGAATATTTACCATATCTTTTATTTAGTACGGATGCCTGAATTGCCAGTTGATGACATTTTATTTTTGTCCCTTCAACCCAGGGAGCATCGTTTATGTTGGAGTTGATTTGCATCTCCAAGTATTGAGTGTTCATCATATTTTTCAAAGGAGATTTGTCCAAGTGCCAGCGAAAGTGTGGCTGATGGCGTTGTTTAGTGCTACACAGATCTTCAAGCACTAATATTTCTGATTTTGCAATGTTGATACACAGACCATTCACTGTAACATATTGCCCCAGTGCATTCAGTTTTTTCTGAAGGCCAATTGGAGTTGAATCTAACAAAATTAAGTCGTCAGCATGAAGAAGACGACTTATGTGAGATCCATTTATTTTAGCGGGAAAAGATGTAGTACTTTTAATGGTCTGGTCAATGTCAGAAAGAAACAGATTGAAAATGATGGAGGCTAGAGGGCATCCTTGCTTTACTCTGCACTGTGTTTCAATGGGATCTGAATGTCTGCCAGAGCGATCTAATCTGATCCTGATTTCTGTGTTTGTATGAAGTTCTTTTATTGCCAAGAAGAGGCTTGCAGGACAGTTCCACTTAATCATTTTCAACCATAATATCTCCCGATCGATGCTGTTGAAGGCGTGTGATAGATCAATTATGGTGATAGATCTTACTTCTTGTTCTTAAAGCCTCGATCTTCATGATGTTAACAATTAGGAGATTCAGGCTGCACCCTACTCCCTTGACAAATCCTGTTTGTCTGTGGTCGATGTGCTTACTGATGGTACTCCAAGCTAAAAGCTTATGTTGCAATAAGGTTGCATAATTCCTGCTCAAAACATCCAATAGTGCAATGAGGTGAAAATCTTTTGGGTTTGCCCTAATGCCGTTTTTTTAAACTGGTACAATAATTGCACTTCTTGAAGAGGTGGTTGTAGTGGATCATCCAGTCGTTCTCAGTCACCATGTTTGTTTGAAGCGCATCCTGAGGGCCGTGTTGTTCATTAATCAAACTCCAGAACTCACGTGTGTTTTTGTTCCTCATTTTGGACAACATTAGTTCTGCATCTTGCTGCAACATAATACCTCTATGTGATTTGAGCCAATTTCTATGTATTTTATGGCTTTGATTTTGGCTATGTCTTGAGTTGTATATGATTTACCACATGCTCTTATGTCTGATCTCATCTTTCACTTGTGTTTCATCACATCAAGATCAAATACATTTTTAGAGGTAAATTCATGGTTTTTCAAGCCCTGCTTTTTGTCCATAAAACTCGGAAGTAAGTGCTGGTATTCTAGTTGAGAGTGCTCATCCTGGTAAGCAGTGTTAATTGTCTTGACATCATATTCAGGGGCAACGTGCTCGCCTTGGAAGCAATACGACATGGAGCACCAGGGGTTCGATCCCCGGGTCCGCGCTTGGAAACCTCTAACCTGGGTATTAAGCGCGTTATAAATAATCTATCATGTTATATCATGTCATGTCATGTTCAGTCAGTCTGAGTCTAATTATGCTTGATTCAACCACTATTTCATGTTTCCACTGACAACCAGAATTTGTTCGGATTTGAGCACTACCTGCAGAGATTTAACTTGCGTGTGTAGGGCCTCCGAAACAAAAAAATAGTCTAACGTTGAGTCCTGTGATCATCTCTTCTAAGTAGCGTTAGCTGGAATGTCGCCTGTGGTGTTACCATTTAAGATGTGCATGTTTCTCATTTCCATCTCAGAACACCATAGCTCAGCTGCGTTCACGATGGTCATGTTTCTATGCCGTAGTTTGTTATTTAATTTCAGGCAGTTGATGTTTAAATCTCCACATAGCAGTATTTTTGAAGCTAATTCCATCTTATAAATTTGATCTATTATGGTTGTTATTTGGTCAACAAAAGGTGATATACCAGTCGCTTTATGTTGCCAATAGATAGTGATGACATGGAGACAGCCCTTTCTAATCTTTTTTGAGCTTTCTGAGACCAGAAGTATTTTTTGGATGTAAGGCGAGATGTTATTGGCTTCTAAGATTTTATAACCAGAACTTTTTCGTACAAACGTCAATAATCCCGCCATGGGTCTACCATGGCCTTTTTGATTGCAGGATTCAATGCAATTTCAAATACTTCTATCGTTGGACACTCCACAAGCCAGGTTTCTTTACACACACTATAAGTAAACCTTCCAACCAATTCGATTGAAATAAGTGTGCAAAACCGTGGGTGTTCCAACATCCGAACTTGATAGGTTTCTTCGGTTCTGGTTTACAACATTAGCTTCGGTTCTCGTCAGCTAAAGCTTTGGAAATCCAACTCCAGCCATTGGATCCACCATATGATGATTTGGGACTAGAGGATACTTGATCCCCTCCAGTTGTCGAACCCCCATGAACAAAGGTTATTTTAACCGGTTACATGGTTTGGATCATTGTGCAGCTTTCTGTTACATCATTTTGAAATGTTTGGTCTTTTACAGTGGGTTTTTCTGAAGAACCCATCAGACATGCATTCATGCCAGGTCGAAGACATTCCATGCCTTTATGGTTTACTACTTGGTTTTGGCTCTTGTCTGTAATTTTCCTTGGGCCAGAATCAAGTTCTTCAATTTCAGAGTCTCGATGATTTTAGATTTCGGTAATATACCCATTCAGATTAAAGTTGGGGCGGCCTCTAGTTTGATGTTACATATTATTCTTGCATCAATGTACAGCTTCACAACATAATTTTGGCACTCCTTGAAGAATTCTACAATATTTATATCATTTGTGTTAATCATTAGTAGTAGACTTAGTGCATTACTGCGATTCAGAGACAAGGCATCTTCAATGTCTTTGATGCGCTCCAAACATAGACAATACTTTGAGTTTAGATGTTTGCTGGTGTTTTGCTTCTAATTTTTAAATTTTAGTTTGCATGGCTTCTGGGCTTGTTTTTGCACCAAGCAATGATGGCCGCCCTTATAGGTTTTTTGTGCTTTTTATTATTCACGCTATTTTCTTGATCGTGCTTTTGGGAAGGCAAATGTTTTTTCTTGTCAACATTTAAATCTTGACCCACAATTTGTTTGGTAGGGTCAAAGGACATAGTGGCCCGTTCCGCAACCAATTTTTCCCATTTCTGACCTAAGGTCACAAACGGGGGACTACGTAGTTTCTCGATCATCGCAGGTATAATGGAGATGGGGTGCACTAGCGTGCATACTCTTGATGATTTAGTAACTGGAATGGGTGGCAAGGAGGAAGGAGTGACGAGCTTAGATGCCTCGCTGTTACCGATCCCTGCATCTTGTTCTGACACTACGTCAACAGCTTTCTCTTCTTCATAGGTTGATAAATCCAGTAGATTAATTGAAGATTCGATGTTAGATGGATTCATATCTGAGCTTGCGTTTTGCACTGGGGCAACCTCATTGGGTTTACTTGACTCCAATAATGTCTCCTGGAGGCGGGAAGGATCTGAATTTAAAGTGAAGCTTACGGTCTTGATGTTCCGAAGAAATGTTTGTGAATTACCCATCAGTCGAGCTTTCTTTCCCTTTAGGTTTTTTAATTTTTTTGCTTTAATTAATTTTGGTTTAACTGTTTTTCCAACTTCTTTATGCTGTGCTTTAAAGATCAGAAACAGATCTTTCATGGTGTCGGCAATCACAATGACAGGCATCGCAAGACCCTGAGGATCAGGGCTTAGGCCCCTAAGGTCTGCAGAGGTGGGAGGGAATTGTAAGTCAACGTTTGCACTGTTTCCACAGTGTTGGGTGCTTTTTAGTGCTCCAGCAAAGGACGTGATTTCCACTGACGGAACCTGCACTGGTTCCACAGCACCTCTAAGGTCTAAAGATGTGGAAGAGAGCTGCAGATCATCATTTTCACTGTTTCCACGGTGTTGGCTGCTTTTTAGTGTGCCAAAAAAAGACATGATTTCAACCGACGGCACCTGCACTGTTTCCACACACGCAGAAGTTTGATGGATTTTAATCGCAGGAAGGTCTTCATCAGTAGTTGTAGATTCCCTAAAAATAGGCTCTGTGTTTGTTTCTTTGATGGATGTGCTTCTCGTTGCTTTCTTTCTTTCAGGTATGGTGTGGTTTGTCAGGTCCTTTTGGCAACTTTCCTCTCGAGGATTGCATTTTTGTTGACGTAATAAGCCAAGCGCTTCCTTAGCTACCTTGACCAGGAGTTGTTTGTCATCACTATTGTTTTGTTTTTGGTCTGCCAAAATTGACAGAGAAGAGTCAATTTTATTAGTGGATTCATAGAACATTTCTTTAAAGAGATTGTTATCACATTCTAAGGTAACCACTTTAGAGTTCATCAAGGTGACCAATGTAGTTAGGTCGTTCAGGCTGTCTTTCATAAATTCGTACATTTTAATGAGCGTACATAGAGTCACGGGCATTGTAGATGTCAGGATAGGTTGCAGTTCTGGAACAATGTTTGTAATTAATTTGTCATGATTACAGTGTACCTCTGATTTTCATAATTTTGCTCTGTGATGAAGTCACCGAATTTTGAGGTACCCCGTTTCCATGAGCGATGATTCAGAGGAAGAGTCGTCTGAAGTGGACTCATTCACTTTGTGCACGGAACGCAATATCGTTTCTGCCATTGCAACACTATGATCAGATCTTCAAATAGACGTGGCACTTTGTCTTGAATGTGCCGTGTTTTGTTTGGGATCCTTACCCGCTCTTTGTTGAGAGCAGTAAATGCCAGGAGAATCACTGTCTTCAATCCTCCTACATCTTAACGGAGCACTTCGTCCCGTGTTGTCATTAATTCTCTTTGTTTTTATTGGAGTCAGGTCATTTCTCGCAAGATTGTTTAAACTTGAAAGCGCTACAAACACGTCAGGTTTTGTTCCGTTACGTGGTAAATTAATCTTAGTTAGGACTTGTAGGAGTTTATTAACAACCTCGAGTGAATTTTTTCTTCTCTTCAAGCTTCAAGATTTTCCCTCTTCTTCAGTCAAAAAGATACTATTGGGGGCTTCAGGAATTACAGTTACCAGTGGCGGTATAGCATTCAGCCTTTCCAGCACCATCACTTTCCCACTAGGACAACTTGCAGGGCTTGGGCCTGCGCAAAAGTCATGTGAGACGTGGAAGCATGCCACTTTGGGGAGGGGTTCCCTAGTCTTAGAGCTTTTTGCATCTGTGAGAGAAGAAGATTCCCTCAAATCTGTTTGGGATTTAGAGGAGACAAACACTTCATCATGAAGTGGTGATATAGGATTTTTATACATCTTATCATCCACAGATGCCTCTAACGTTTTGGCAGTGTAAAAGAAGTCTGTAGTTTTGTTTCCTAACTTATGCATCCTCCTTGGGTTCTCGTTCATTTACTTGTTCGTTTGGCAACAGACTAGAACAGGCATGTCTTGATTGTCTTCGAGCGAGTCCGTGGCTGAAAAAAATGGAGTAGCGTGCAGAGAACACTCCATTCACCAATCGTTCACTTGCTTTGAGGGGCTGGCACACTGCAGCGTTTTGCATTCTCCGAGCATGCACGCGGCAAGGACCTGCAAAAGAGGAATGTTGCAGCATTCACACAGTGCGTTTGGTGCACCCGCTTCGGCCAAGGGCTGCTCGGAAGACCGCGGCCCCATGGAGAGGGCAAGAGACCGTTCAACGTCCTGGTGCACTGTAATTATTTGCTGATTGAGCTGGTTGTGTGTTTTATAAATACTATCAGAGGCACAGGGAACGTTCTGCCGGACTCCTACATTCTGGAGACAAGGTTTTGTAAAATTCAATGCGCCAATTGGCGACTTGCTGAAAGTACTTGGATTAACACTGGTCACAATATTAACGGGTGCCACAGCATGCAGCAAACAAGCTTACTTGTTGGAGGGGAGGGGCCACCTCAAAGGCGTCCGGTGCTTCACTCCTCGGCGCAGCTGCATTTGTGTCAGTGGTTGTTGGAGAACTCTTCCTCTAGTGCATATTGGCAACTGTGAGTTGCCCATTATCTCGGTCACCACTTCACCAGGCCTCCAAAGACTCAGCTGGACTCTGTTGCCACTCCGCGGCGATTCGAAAGTCTTATGGGATTCCAGCAGTAAAGGCTCCACCTCCAGGCAAAGCAATAGCAATAGAAAAGTTATTGCCACAGCAAACTCAGCTCCTAAGACTCAGCTGGACTCTGCAGCCGCTCTGCGGTGAGTCCTGGGTCTTATGGGATTCGAGCAGTAAAGGCTCCACCTCCAGGCAAAGCTACAGCAATAGAAAAGTTACTGCAGCAAACTGAGCTCCTAAGACTCAGCTGGACTCCCCCATGGTGACATATTATTATGTTACCAAGTTTTTAATTGCTATGTATAGCTCTTTGGCAGTAGCACTTTTTGAATTCATGTAAATAAGTAAATACCTAGATAAATAGAGCAAACAAATGACTTTCATGTGCTTTTGGAAGAATCACATGGTAGAACTTGCAACAATATGAAGTTACAGGCTCATGTTTTGGCTGGTCTGGTTCAGATCCTCTTTACGTCTGAGGTTGAGGCTTCAGTTAGTTTGAGTGTATGATGCTGACGCTCGCTGGTACAATGTGTACAGGTTTGGAATCCACCCTACAAGCACAATATGCAAATGTGATTTTTTTCCACATGAGATGTACATGTTCTAAGCATGGCGGTAACTTTTATACAAATTGTCCAGTGATTGGTTCCAAATGTTTCCTTTTACCCTTGCTAAAATAAATCATCACATAGCAAGAAAATATTAACTGTAGCTCGCTCTGCCTGTCCATCTTTGGAAGTGCTCGCTCAAGGTTTGGGGAGATGCAAGTTGCCCTTATTGTTTCAATCAGAGTTTCATAATTTGTAATCAGTATCGTTCCTTGTTGCTAATTCTTCTCTATGTTTTTTATAATGCCTTTAACTTCTGGTAATCAAATTACAGACTTGAAGAAGGACATTTGTATATTTGTAGATGACTGATGGAGCTTTGAGGATAGCATCTATTGTGCATTGTTAAACCATGATGGGTGACTTATTGACAGGGTGTGGGGAAAGTGGTCACTATCTGGTCTCCTCAGCACTTTAAAAGGATCTACCCTCTGAAACAAAGAGCAGTCCACCAAACAATAATCAATAATAGATGCACTGGTTCAGTTTTTGAACATGCAGCTAAGAGTGCTATCCCCATTAAATCTCCCATTCAGTTCACCGAGAGCAAACACCTCCATAAAACTCTCAAGCTCTTGGCCTCACCCATCCTGTCACCTATTTAAACCTCTCCTCTGTGGATTGCTGCACGTCACCTCCAGGATTCGTCTATCCCCCTAGTCATGCTGGGGCCCAGCTCGGCATTCAAATCTCAAATAGTAGCCCTTTCTCAGTTTAATATTTCTTCAGCCAGGACCTTTAGGATATCAAACATGATTTTACAGTTTTCTTGGAGGGGGTAAACATTAACAATTACTAAATCCTACAACCTATTCAGAACTAGCAGGTCTATTACCACAGCTTCTCTAGTGATGGATATGAGCTTACCTTTTGATTCCTGAAATATTCCAGGAGTTTATATTCAAATGTATCCCCCTGCTCCTATTTTTCTTGCGACGACTGGGTTGGAGCTGTATAGACCATGCAGCCATAAACTGTATGCTGGGCTTGCCTAGAGATTTTTGAGGGGATGTCATTATAGTGGAGATGTAGGGACGGGAAAGAAAACTTTTTCACCAGAAAATATTGTTTTTCCCTTTAAATTAAGTCGAGTGCAGGGTTGCAGCCTGGGAGCATGCACTCCCTTGACCCATCCCACCTGCACCACACCTCAGTCCCCTTTGATGGGTCAGCTGCATATAACCACCCATAGTCTCTGCTACTTTTTAGAGGAGAGGATGGTGGAAAGTATGGAGGAAAGTGGAATATGGACTAGGAGTATGTTAGTCACTCTGGTGAGTAACTTGTAATTAGTCCAACGTCCCATCCCCTTTACTCCATCCTTTATGGGTGATTACCACTGATTGAAGCCCTGGGAGGAGTTCTGTTGCCAAGCCTAGGCAAACAGATTTCATAGCACTGCCTGGCTAAAGGCCGTGTCAGACCGTGCACTGGCATCAGGCAGTAATGCTTGCAAAAATCTGATGGGGTGGCCCATGTGGCCGTCCTGCAAATTGCTTGCCATGGTCAATGTCTTTGGAAAGCGACCGCTGTTGCCTTGGCCCTCACCGTGTGAGCATGTACGTTCTTTGGAGTCGAGAATGGCCGAGATCATCCATCTTGATATTGAAGCCTTGGAGGCTTGCCTGCCCAGTTTTGATCTGCCAAAGTGACAGGGATGTTTTTATAGTGGAGATCTTGTTGCAAGGCAGTTATTTGCATACCCATTATTAGTGGCATGGCGATTCTCTCATGTGCACTTCTATCCACATTTTGCACCAGCAACCCTCAAAGCTAAAGCTTGATATTAGGGAATCATGCCAAGATTCATGGACATTGAATACTTTAGTGTTCACATCCAGAGAGGAAACTATGCCCAGATTAGTTAAGGCATCTCTACACTGAATAATGCATGCCCTAAAATACAAATTATTAAAACCAATATGAACATTGCACCCTCCTCCCCCAACAAAACATACAGTCAGAGAGAGTACGAATTGATGATAAAATCTTGAAAGAAATGTCAGTCACTCCCATAATCTTGCATAGAGCATTCAAAAGAGTCCTCTTATACGAATTGTTATTCCCGTGGGTCATTTCTTTAAAAATGCAGATTAAGTTCAGTTTCCCCCAATTGTCTAATGTATCTTTTGTTGTTATTCTGGATGTTAAGCACTGCAGCCTCTGGTGTGGTATCTCGTGGTAAAAATGATAGGATACTTGTTTCCAAAATATCTGCCACCCTGGATGATCTGCTGCGCCCCTTCTGCGCTGATGATGTTCTTGCCTTTAGGCACCACTGATTGATGCCCATCATGTTGAGGCGCCTCCTTTGTCTCACTCAGCTTACTGACAGGCGCCAATGGATCATCATAAGGTGAATTTAATTACACATATTTCTTGTCTTTCTCAGGCATAGCCTTCTCAGGAATTAAGCCACTTCGTGTCTAGAGTTCATGCAAGACAGTTTCTTTAGTCTTCGCTTTGCTTTTAACGCCTTGATGAGGCTCTGAGTTGCCATAAACGCATTGGGATAGATGTGTGGGTCTCATTAATGTACTTGTGTAACGTTGTCTGTGGAAGGGAATTCCTAATACCAATACCTGTTTAACAATAATTCTCAAAGTGGTGTCTTTGCTGGATTCTTCATTTACCCACTTTCATAAAACCTTAAGAGAGTTTCTTATCTCCACCAATGCTACTTCCACAACAGAGAGACCAGTTGAAACTTCATATGACCAATTGAAAGTGGTTTGATTATCACCTGGAAAGGGTGGAACGGTGAATACCTTACAGGATGGTGAGACCATTTCCACATAAGCTGTCACCTTTGGCTCAGTTAGCACCTTATCTAGTAGCACTAGGTCTAAACCTCTTTCTGTGATCGCATTTAGAAGGCTAGCACCTAGCTGGCCCGTGTATCTCATAGAGTATTTTCTAACTGTCTTGATTTTTCAGATAATTACCATTATTCTCTGTATTATTCTCGTCATGAGGGGCTCTGGTGGTTCTTTCCAATATTCCCTTTGCTCTCTTTGTAGTAGACGGCACCCTTTGGTCATTAGGTGGGATATTATCAGAAACAGACCACATTGTGCAATGTGAAATTGCAGGTATAATCCCTAAACACCTCTCCTCATACATTCTGTCTATTGAGCACTCTAATGCTTCTAGAAAAGTTTTATTGGGGGGCTCAGACTGCATCTACGTAGTTGTCTCCATGCGTTGCTGATTGTCATAGTTTGGGGACTCGGATGTCGAAGCTGAGTGGCCGTTCCTGGCTGCCGATGGTAACTTAGTTGACCCTCCTATAGCTTTGTCTTTGTTCAGCTCATTGAGAGCACCCCGGCTAGAGAGGCATCATTTGCATCATGTATCATTGAGAGGAGCTGAAAATTGTAAGTGGATTTAACTGCAGCTCTGGTGCCACTAGGGTGGCCGCATACTCCTCGATGGTGAGTGCACTGGCTCATTCTGTTGAGAGCAAGGGATCTTCCACTGGCTCCTTAATTGCTGTTTCAGCCTGAGGCTTCTGGACTCCATTTCTTGGGCAGGTTTGGCTAACTTGAGGCTTATGGTTCTGGCCGCGCACGTTTTTGTTGTATTGTTCAATTTTGCCTTAACCTCATCACGTAAAACCATAGCCCGCTTAAAAAAGCACTCTGTGCCTGGGAGTAGTAATATCACTGGGAGTTTGTTATGGGCTGTATTAGTGATGCAGTATACTCAATAAGCACATCTTTATCAGATGGGAGTCAACTATGACTATGTTAGCCATGATATGTAAACAAGTGCATGATGTGAGCACAGAGCAAGGGGCTGGGTACAGGTTAAATAACATCTGAGACCTAATCAGAGCCCCTAGGTTATTCCAAACAAACAATATCACAGGGCATCTTGCTTACATTTCCACTCTTCATACTTACCTCTTGCTGCTCATCCTCAGGCCGTGCATAAATCAGGCATAAGCCAGGTAGAACCTCTTAGTGTGATCACTTGCAAGCCCACGTGGGTTTCAGGTGATTTTGGTGAGGGAAGGGAGCCAATACAATGCTGCAATGCCAGCTCTAGACAGGAGTCACGTGAGACCTGCCCATACAGTTTCCGGAGGCCTAGAAGTTCCAGGTCCTGGTTGAGTACCTCCTCCAGGCCCCTCATCTGTGGCTCACCCCTAGAGCTCTGAAGGGGCAACAGGCAAACTGCCAAAATAGAGGCTTATTCAGCAACTGAGTGGTTTAGTTGAAAGAATGTGAGAATGATCACGGCTGTCAAGCCGCAACAGCACAAGGCAGACCAGCCACTTCCGAGATCCACGTGGAAGTGTTTTTTTTTGGTGTGTCTATTTATCCTGATGGATGTAAAGATTTGACAACCCGCTGCAGGCACCTCTCTCCTTCACAACTCACCCCTTTCTTTTCACTGACTCTCACACTCAACACTTCCACGCACTTGCCTGCCATCCTGATCCTTTCACCCCTACCACCTTAACAGCTTAATTCACTTTCTCTGTGGCATGTGAGCAACCTGAAGGTGTCTCCTTGGCTAGTGCCCAGGGATCTGTCATACAGGTGGCCAGGACATGGCCATCGCTATTGGATCCAGTTCCTGGGGTTGGAGCAGTGAGGGAGGATCACCTGGATGGGGGGTTCTTGGGGAGTGGGAGTGGGACACCGATGGCTGAGATGTGGTATCCCCATCTTTCAACACCTTATCCCCATCCTACCACGTAGGATATTCCAAAGTACCCCCACACCTTTTCTGATGCAATTACTTTTGCACAACACGAAAAACAATGGAATAACACCAGAGACATTTACCTGACATGTCCCAATACAAGGGTCAAGCAAAGTCAGGCAATTGACCAGAACCACACACACCTGAATGCCATTTCCCTTCCCCACATGGATAAAAGGTGGAGCACGAGAGCACAGGACAAGCAAGGCAGACCGCACAATGTGAGGGCTAACTCAGCATGGCAGTTCAAGAGGAGGCAAAAGACTGCGAATACCGGGAGGGTGACAATGAGAGACGCAACCTTGCCCTTTCCGAGCCAGGCTTGTGAAACCTCCACAAACAGCAGATATCCATGATATGCGAGACCCTCCTCCGCTGATAACCAAGCCGGAGAAGGACGTTGGTCTCGGTGGTACCCACCTTGACTGCAAGCATAAAGAAAGGCAAGCGGTTCATAACAGCTGGTGAGTCGAGGGGAGAATCAATAAGAAACCGCTAATTTGAACTTTGAGAAGATAAAGAGGGGAAAACTAGTAACAGAGGAGGCCAGAACCATGTATGTGTTTAGGTAGGAAACTCCAGGCGATTAGCCGATGGTAGAAAGACTACCGTAACCAGAATGCCTTGGCAAGAGGCAAAGAAAGGTAAAACTGGTCATACAGGGGTTTTCTAAAATCCTCTGTACCGTTGAAAGTCTTTGACCAGCAGATGATTGTGAAAGCTAAGGGAAAAGTGGATCCTGCATGGTGAAAATTAGTACATGAGCTGTATATCAGAAAAGTCCGTGGGAGTGAATCCAGCAACCAACAAAAACCAACAAAAAGGGGCAAAGCCCGAAAACTTGTTTAAAAAAACATTAAGATTTGTGAAAGCAAGAATAATTGTAAGACAAGAGGAAGGGAAGTGGCCCACTTGTCATCTCGGATCCAAACCCAGTCAAGGGAGATCCAGGGGTGGAAAGCTATCACCCAAAGTTCACTTAGAAGGGAACTGTCTTGTGGATGTGTTTAATACAATTTTCTGAGAGGTCTCCACCCAGAAGAGGGGGACACAGAGGTGAAGCCATCACCCAAAGTGTTCATAGAACAAGACTTTTGTGTTTGTTGTTGAGAGCATCAGGCCTTGAAGGTGAGCAACTTTTATTGAAAAGAGACTTAACGAACGAAAAGCCTGATAGCTGATACGGAACTGTTATCTCGTGCTGGGAAGGCTCGAGCTTCTGCTGTGCTCCAAAGTCCCACCTTGTCATTTGCTAAAAACAGGAGGAAGGGAGACCCCTAGCAATCACATCTTGACTTATTATTTGTGAACACTTCTTTATTTATTGAACCCTTATCCCACACTCTTTTTGTAATTAGTTGTAAGGAATTGGCAATAGTGTTTTCTTAGGATAGGCCCTTTTATTTTGACACAACGCCACAAGGACTGCCTTATTTTTCATTTGATGGTCGACACTTTCTCCCATCTTAGAACTAGGTTCAGGTTAGGTGTTTTTCCACCCTGCATTTACAGTTTAATAAACACCCTTGAACTGTGATTACTTGTGTCTGTCTTTACTGTAGCCAGCATGCAATGAAACATTTAGGAACTGTTTCACCCAGGCAGCCAAGCTTAGTAAGCATGACATCCCTCTTGGAGTGGCCTTATGCAACTTTCATACTTTATTATTTGTTTGCACCTACAAGTCAGGAGTCCCAACACATAAAAGTGCACATTGCCTGTGTTAATCGGCAGATGGGCTTTGTTAGCACTGGGTGTGGGACGTTCACATGTTGACAGCCAATCAGGATTCAGGCCTTGTGCAAAATAATCACTGGTAGGCCATACATTCTGATATCTGTCAGGATGACTCTGGCCTTATGGTGGTAATGCGTTTACAAGTGCCTTGATATTGGCATGGTGGCCATATTCTGGACAATGGCATGAGTGGCAGCCAGGAATTCAGGTAAACAGGTGCAACACTTTGGCAAATTTCAATTGCCGGAAACGATTTTAGGAGGGGACAAGCCAGATTTATTTCCTTTTTGAGCTGCTTCAATGGCTTATGGGGTGCCTGTTTTTTTGTTCTATCTAGAGAATACAAGCTTCTATTTTGGCTTCCCGTCAGGTATTGAGCTGAGCTGCATGGAAGGATTCTGGGGAATGTAATGTAATTGTTGCACCTGAAGATGGGTGGCCACAAACAAAGGGCAAATTGCTTGACGTGCTCCTGCTCCTGAAAAAAAGAAACATATTTTCAGGTCCCATTCAGGTTGTGTGCTGGGGAAATTCCACTATGGCATTACCTTTTCAAAACCATTGTAGCACAGATTTATAACCAGGCAGCTGCCACATTCCAGAGGGCATTATCACACTGCACACTGGGTCACCCTGCATGCTAGCAGTGAACCGATTTCCTGCAGTAGGTCAAACTCAGAGTTAACAATGACCAGTACACTTCTTCACTGAGGTCTGTCAAGGTCATGCATTTTCCTTGCTGTGTTCACTTCCTCCACCATGTGGGCACTCATCTGTCTCCCATTAGAAGCATCTACGTGCCATTAGGTGTGTCACAGGAAATCTGTTCTTGTTTCATTTTCACATATATGTGCCAGAAAAGTGCTGAGCAGATTTCAGGTTACCCTAGTGTCAACCCGATGACATTTCACTCTACAAATACATTATTGGCTATGAGGCCAGACAAATGTGAGGAATCACTATAGTAACATTTACATATACGTGCTGGAAGATTCATATCTCACACCAAACCGAGTGACAGCTGCTGATTGCAGTCTATTCTCTGCTACAGCCATTGGAGGAGGCCACACTGCTTGTTTGCGTGGCAGTTCATTGATCAGTGAGGTCCTGCAGAGTTTGTATTTAAATTGAACATGCCCAACACAGTGCTAGAACATAACTTGGTGGGGAGGATGCAATGCACCCACATGTATGCAAATCAGGCATTGTTGGAATATAGGGAAGGAGGGGAGTATGGAATACCTGTTGGCATCAATTCTTTACCATTCTTAAAGAACAAGTTGGCAATTTTCAGCATCATACGGGCAGAGATGGGGATTCACACTCATAGGAAAACTTTGCTTTTATGGAATACTGACACTATTCACATTGAACAAGAGGAAAGAAAGAGTCCACAGTCTGTGGAACACTCGCGTCCCCTGCACAGTCGGGAGATTGTAAATGACAAACAATAGGTAAATAACATTCATACATGCATATTTTCAACTAACAAATTAACTAGCTGTTAGTAACTAAATAGTTCTAAGACAATTCTATACATAAACAGAAATAGTAGTTATGAGTAAATTGAGTAAATTATGGGGTGGCTTTTATGCTAAATAATCTATTAGAGATTAATTAAATCGGAACATAAGTTAGCAATTAGAACATCCTTTTTAATCTAAATCACCAAGGTAGAGAAAGATTTATTCCAACTGATGCTACAACGTTACAATATGAATATCATATTGATAACATGTATTCAGGGGTAGGTATTATTAAAAACTCAACACGTTTCGGAAAATAGAATTTCCTTCATCAGGAGTAGTAAATTGAAGATCTATTCATAACCATCTTTGATCCAAAGTTCTGATATCTGCAGATTCTAAAACAAATAATAATATCTTAGATTACATGCCTAAAACTGGTACATTTACAGATTTGTCAATAAGATAAATTAGGCTGGAGCTAACCATAGCTGGCATGTGTGCCCGACTAAGGTTCTTTCTGGGGATCCCGATCTTATATCCGAGGGTAGAGGACAACCTGTGAATGTCCCAAAACTGTATAAGTGTCTAGACTCCAGATTTAACAATAGTAAAAGTTACCAGAGAATCAAAATAAATAAATAAATAAATAAATAAATATAAAAAAACGTACCTCTCTGTGTGGAGTAGGTTCCTTTGTGTATCGTGTTGGGTCACTTAATGGTTGCTTCTTCTATTAGAGACCAATAATATCGGTATCCTAAGTCAGGAATCTCAGTGCACTGACATTTAACTGAAAAAACAAGAATACAAGTGTAACTAACGGGGATTGATTGCATTAATATCAAGTTGGTGTATATTAACCATGCATCTCTGCTTACCTCCTGGCGGGGAGCATATATCCTATGTATTGATGGTCCCAGGATGTCCTATGCGTTATAATTGATATGTTGTTAGGGATCTTCTCCAGTGCGAGATTACATCACCATGGGGGTTTCTATAGCAAAAGTTGCTAGATGTCTATATGGAAAAAGACTAAATTCATTATCATTGGAAGTTAAGTACCAAAACAGTCATGTTCACCGTTTTGTGTGTGCATAGATAGTAACAGAAAGGTAAAAAGTGTATAACCAACTGGGAAAGTGACACGATGCCTATATTGTGATATTAGGAAGCCAACACCATGTGCCCTCAGGTTAAAAATTGGATAAAAATAAGTGAAGGAAATAATGTGAAGGTTACGCTTATCGGTAGAATGAGCCAATTAAAAGGATAAATCAAGTGACATCTGTATGTAAACAACGCTCGCCTGGTGCCAAACATCCGTTTAGAATTGGCTAAAAAGCCCATGCTTATATATGCTACATACTGTTCAAGATCTCTGAAAATACCTTGCACAGGTGTGCAGAGCAGAGTATGTAAGCGTGCCCAGAACGTACGTTGTGGGTGAGCCCGGGGTGTATCATCTCCACGTAATAAGTGGGAGAATAGCAGTACCTAAGGTTCCATCATCTTACCGTCATTCACTGGATTGTCACGTCCGTTAGGGTGCATACATCACACTTTTTTTTAAACAAAAAAAGACGTCTGTGGTAATGCGAGCGGGATGACGTCAGTTGTAAACATCTGACGTCATCACACTTCATGTTACAAAGCTCCTACCATTTTGTGCAAAAGCAAACGTAAGTATTAAATTGTTCTACGGGATTAGTCTCCCGCTGGCCAAGTTGAAAAAAAAGGGGAGTGAAGAAAAGAGGAAACTGTGGAAATGAAGGGTAAAACGAGCGGCTAGGATTACCTGCGTTATGGGTAAATGTTGTCATAAATTATGGGGTATATCCATGGTGCTGGTGTAAGGATAATAAATTGCTTGAGGGATAAACTCAATTCCGTAGCCTGTGGGGCACACATGCTCACAATCTTATAGTGAAGTGTCAATAATTAACAACAGATTATAATGCATATTGCCGATGTGCACAAGAAAACAGGATTACAGATCACATCTGGAACTACATACTTAGGTAATGAATCCCAATGAACGATACTGTCAACATAAAAGGACACATGCGGTACTCATATTAGGCACATATGGCTGCATCAATACTTATCGTGATGTGAGTCGTACATAAACTATTCACGGAAGATCTAAAAGTCCATGCAATGTATTGTTCAGTGTATGTCAACACTAACTGCAATGGATGTTTGTCATCACACAATGTGTCGTGATGTGTGTCAAAGACCACTCCTGTGGTAGTGCCAATTATTTCGTTAAGTGGGATATTATAAATTGAGTTGTTACCATGGTACCAAGGTATATGGTCTAGACACTTATACAGTTTTGGGACATTCACAGGTTGTCCTCTACCCTCGGATATAAGACCGGGATCCCCAGTAAGAACCTTAGTGGGGCGCACATGCCAGGTATGGTTAGCTCCAGCCTAATTTAACTTATTGACAAATCTGTAAATGTACCAGTTTTAGGCATGTAATCTAAGAGATTAGTATTTGTTTTAGAATCTGCAGATATCAGAACTTTGGATCAAAGATGGTTATGAATAGGACTTCAATTTACTACTCCTGATGAAGGAAATTCTATTTTCCGAAACGCGTTGAGTTTTTAATAATACCTGCCCCTGTATACATGTTATCAATATGATATTAATATTGTCACGTTGTAGCTTCAGTTGGAATACATCTTTTTTGCTCTACCTTGGTGAATTACATTAAAAATAATGTTCTAATTGCTAATTTATGTCCGATTGAATTAATCTCTAATAGGTTCTTTGGCATAAAAGCCACCCCATAATTTACTCAATTTACTAATAACTACTATTTCTGTTTATGTATAGAATTGTCTTAGAACTATTTAGTTACTAACAGCTAGTTAATTTGTTAGTTGAAAATATGCATGTATGAATGTTATTTACCTATTGGTTGTCATTGAAAATCTCCCGAGTGTGCAGGGGACGCGAGTGTTCCACAGACCGTGGACAATTCTTTCCTCTTGTACATTGTTCACCACAACACAGTGCCAGTGTTGTGTTACTCTCCTCTGCACCTCACTAATCTAGTTACTCACTACTGATCTCTGACATACTCAGGTGTGCACCTGTTACCCCTCGTTTTTGTACTATTCACATTGAAGACAGGCTGTTGAGACTCTGGGATGAAGTTCTTCTACATGCATCTGGGCCCAACACAAAAAGAACAAAAACAATGGCTCTAAGGCAGTGCAGATACTGGATGGATACCTTCTTAATAGAAGCCAGATGGGAATGTATGATGGTCCATTGGTATGTGACTGCCTGGCTATCAGTACCTGTTAGATAGTCACCCTCTCAAAAGAGTGTTTAATGATGACTGTGCCATTGTATCTGGCTACAGGATATGCCTATCTATGTCTCATGTTAAAGCATTGACATTTATAGAAAAAGAAACCAGCCCCACAGCCAATTTGATTTTGGCACGGTGGTTATGTACTAGTTACAACAGTGGCCAGGAAGAAGTGAATGTCATGTTTCTCACTGTAAAATATTCATAAAAGAGAGGGTGAACACCTACTCTGTCAGGGACTGGGGTAAATAATAGTAAAGGCAAAAACAGTGGGAGTATCCCGACAGGAAATACCTTATGGTTTAACAGTGGTTATGAGTCACTGTGAGTGTCTCAAGGAAGCTGTGAATATTGGGTTTGTTATTTACACACCATTTACTGTCCTGACGTAAATTCTCTATTTTGTGAAAGCTCAAGCACGCCGCACAGAGTCCTAGCAATTGTGTAAGTTTCACATTTATTTATTTGTAATATAAAATTCATACAGGTGTAATTACCAAGAAAACAATTTAAACATATATTGTAAAAGAACATATGTCTCATTGTAAAGATGTGAAACATGATGATGGGGCATGGTAGTGAATCCGACATTGAAAGCATGGGTGGTGCTGTGAAAAATGACCAAACATATAACTTATGGCATTGACTACTGGCAGAGCTAGCAACTTGTTTTATACTTGTGTAGGCTCCCAAGCATGGAAAGAACAAATGACCCATTTCTTGAATTGATACTTCATACACAGAGCAGAGATATCATGCCAGAAATGTTCAGGCTCACCCACAGAGTATGGACATCCTTCAACTGCCAGGGTCTCCTAGAGAGCACAGCCACTTCCGCATTTTATTAGTCTCTCCCACAGATTGGCGCTACTACACTACTCCATCAAAGAGGAACCACACCATCAGTTTATCAGGATCTCCAAGGGAGCAGAGAAACTTTACAAATTGGGTATGGCTCTCCTACAGAGCAAATATAGGACAGTTATAACAGCCTGCCTGTCTTGTTATTTCCCCCTTTGCTTCCCATGTTATCAGCCACCTTCAAGAGAGAAGGAAGGGGTTGGAGCATTTTTCACTCTATGACTTCCTAATTATCATATGGTCCAGATATACCTAACTAACCCCCTCAAGGCAACACAAGCAGTGTGTTCCTAAATACTACATCAGATGGTCCTGCCAGAATTCCCTACACGTTCATGTGAAAGATTGAATCCGGTCAGGGTGCAGACATCCTAGCTTTTTTATTGTTATTATATTATAACATGATGTGGGTAACCCATCACAGAAAGGGTACTCTGCTAATCAGGTCGTCCTTTCATACATCTCTGTGCCAAAAGCATAGTACAAGCATGTGCCCTGCCACATCAGTTGCATGATTGGCAACACTTGCAAAGAGCAAATTCAAGGTTGTATGCACCCTATTTGACAACTGCTGTGACACATGATTGAGAACCATAATAATTGTGGCCCTATCCATCTGGCGGATAAGAATAAGCATACCTGGTTTTGGTATGGTGATTAATAGTGGACACAATTTTTAAAGAAACATCAAATTGCTATTGTACTCATGTCAATCCTTTGTACTCAGGACAGCTATGAAAAGGCTATCTGGGTAAATGACCAGACCGCCTGCCTTGGCTTCAGCAAGCAAGACAAAGGCAGGAAGGCTGTCTGTTCTGAATCCTCTGGAAGGTTGGATAACACCTATAGTCCAAGCAAGGAAACTCTTAGAAGGAGAGCCCCTGGGAAGCATACGCCAAAGAGGCAGGCCCATAATAAAGGCCAGCCTCACACCAAGAAGTTTCATATGAGAAGGCCTTTCTGGCTGCAGGGGTGGCAAGGGGCTCGATTTGAGAAGTCAGAAAGAGCAGAAGGGAACCTAGGGAATATTTGACCTTCTTGCTTTTTTGTGTGGATCACCTCTTCTTCATGACTCTTCTATTTCTGGCAGGAAAAAGCCGTTTGGGTTTGATGCAAGAAGGCAAGGGCAACATGTTACAATGAAGGAGATTGGACCCCACGGAGCAGGCTTACTTTTGTCCAATGACCGGTGGCCTTTTATGTTTATAAAGAAGGGGTCTCCCACTCCTTCCTTGATTCATTCTGATTTACATCAAGACAAGAATAATTCTTTGGAACACTTGTTGGAGTGCAGTTCATTAAAAAAGTCCTCCAGTTGTGAGGTGAACATGGAATGATTCCAAGGGAAAATTGAACCGTGTCCCCTAACCAACCCCAATAAACATTGGGGGTGATTGCTGTTGCACTCTGCCTGCTGTACCAGGTCCCTGGTACCAGGGATCTTCATTGGAGGTGAAGGACTTCAGCAGGTGTCAGCTAAGCTCCCTGGACAGAGAGTGAAATAGAAACAGAATCACATTGTCCCAGTGCCCCTGGATTGGGACTCACACCACCATAGTAGCCAAAGCATACTGGCAATCTCTTCAAACCTTTGACCTGCTGTTTGCTTCATTGAAACAGTTCACCGCTGCATTGCACCAGCAGAGTCCATAACTGTGCCTGCTGGAACAAGAAACTCACCACCGCAGGAGTCTTCAAACCAAAGTGTATTCAAATAGCACCAGGAGCAAAGAAGCTCTTCTCACCAAACAAACCTTGACCTTGATTTGAACGACTGGAAGCATCACTTTGCCGGTCGACTCAAGCCAGTGGTATCCAACATCTCGAATAAACTTGATCATTATTCCTAAATTAGTGCACTTCTCAAACCACACCATTCAGATGAAGAATCAAACCACAAGGAACTTCACTTTGAACCCGACTCAATGCCAACTCTTCACCTTGATCACTGAGACTTGCCACATTCAAACCAGCTTGACCTGCAAGAGCAGCACTGAGAAACCAGTGCAATGCTGTACAGCCACCAAGCAGAGATTAAGGTACTTTTGAGAGGCACAGATCCCCCAGTACACCGTTGTGATCATAGCCACTGATAAGCCACCCTTTGGGCACCTTTTTCTCAAATACATATCCATTACAAGTAACACAGTTGACCTATTTTGATCGTCCCCCTGCTACGGTAACCAGAGTGCCGTAATATCCATGTTCTGCATTTTCTGTGTTCCTTCCACTGGGTTGTCATTTTTCTAGTATCTTTATAGTCAGTTATTTGCCTTCTGGTGTGTTTCATCAAAGAAGATATTTTTTACAAGAACCTTGATTAGACATGCCTATATTTTGGAATCTTGTATTAATGATGTTTAGATTGCTACTGTTAACACATTCACACACCTCTACCTGCCCTCGGCTCATGTTACCACTATATGCAAAGGCAGTATTTTTCTTGACTGCCTTTTTTACCTTTATGTTTGGGATCACTGTTGGTTTGTAATAGTGTGAGGGATGAGTAGGGGGTTTAGCCTCGAGTCTCCCTTTTACTCCTGCATAGCAGTAATCATTTTGCCACAGTATTCACAGCCTCCATCTCCACAGGGTACTTGCCAGGCACCACATCAGACTTGCTGCCATCACTGTCACTGTGAGAGAAGGTCCCATGTGAATCATTTAGCTGTCACTCGGCCAACACTGAAAAGTGCTGCGAACGGATGTCATGTCTAGTGAATTACCCCTGGACCTATGACACTCACAGACCTCCTTATGCAGATAGTGCTGTCATATGTGGGAAAACGCACAGAAACAATGTTTCTGCATGCTTTCCCATGTCTGCCGCAGCGTGGGAAATCAAAGAGGAAACTTTGTCCTCCGACCTTGATTGACTGTGGCATGCAGGAATTCCTCAATCATCTCCACTGGTATCTTTAGTCTGATGTCTCTATTCTAGGTGAATAAACCTTTTTAAAAAGACTGAATTGAAAAAATAAATTAGAAAGACTTCCGTGTGACCGCACAGAGCGGTCTTTCTAAAACGAACTGTCAACCGCTGAGATGCACACAAGTGCGTGCAGGGGCTGACAGGCACACTAAGACCTGGAAGTGGGCGCGACTTAGAACGGGTAAGTGGGTGTTTTGCGCGCGTGTGGGTGGTGGGGTGCGAGGCAATTTGTGTTTTTGCTTTTTGTAGGCTGCCCATAATCAGCCTGAAAAAATCAGTCTTTTTGTTGGGGGCAAAAAGCGAAATGATCCCATAGAACCGATGTCTCAGAAAGGAAGGGATTCCAGGTCATTCCTGCTTAGTTAGCTTGTGCTAAAAGCCGGCAGTGTCTATTTGGATTCTTTATAATGGCGGCTGTCATGTTTATCCTAGTACCCACCATTAAAGATATCTGCCACTTGCAATGTGCCAACTGCTGAGATCAAAGATGGATTCATCCCAAGGCGATGGAACCTGTGGTAGTACCAAGGTTGAAGAACATCCATGTATAAAGTGGTCGCAATCAGGTTTTGCCGGTTGGATTCTGTGCCCCAAAGCAAATGGTGCAAACATATAAACCACGTTAACAAACAAAATGGGCAGACGGAGGGCTCAAAATGAAAGAAAACTGATATTATTAAAGTGGGAAGAGAACAGAAGAGAGGGTAACCTTTGTTCACTTTTATTTTTTTCTAGCAGGAAACAGAAACAGCAATTCTTTGTTGAACATGATTTGAGGTGAAGGGGGAGCAGGAGGGGCAAACAGGTCTGGTATTTTTTCGTTTCTTGAGACAAAATAAGTGACAGACAACCCTCCTCCGACCACCTTCTAACAAAACTCTCCAAAAACTGCAAAAACTCGAAAGAACTCCTTCAAATCACTTTTAAATTACTTGAACATACCCTCAAAAGTATGAACATTCTATGTTCAAACAGTTTGCAAAAGTCCAGCAAATCCCTCAAAATAACAGAAGAACATGACATGCCATTTTGGAAAATGGGCCAGAATTTGAGATCCAAACATGCATAAAAATAAGGTAACATACTGTGAGAACATTAACCTTCCATGACGTTTTTACAAATGCTATGGCCTTTAGTGCTAGAAAAGTATAAGCTATGGTTAGTTTCCCAATTTAAATTGGAAAAATAAAACGTTCATTTAAAGTGTGTTGCATGAATTCTAGGTTGCCAAGCAGCAGTACGAATGCCACCGCTTTTTTTATCAGATGTACTTATACTGAGAACTCCAGAAAGAAGAACATTGTATATGTAATTACTTGTCCGTGGGGTATGTCAATCTCACTATATAATACATCATTGTCAGTGAGCTATCTCTCTTTCTGGACTTGTTTTTATATGAAACGTAAAATATGATGCGCTCTCATAAGGTTTTGCCGAAAACGAAATTAGCTCAAGATGTTTTCCTAATCTTACAGAAACAGATGCAAACCATACTTTTTTGCATTTTATCTGCCTGTCTTATTCTTCGTTGACTCTTTATTTTCACACGCAACAAGTGTCACAGGCAATATGCATATCGCAATTTTTTTCTTTATTGTCATCAAGACAATACGTTTTAACAGTATGTTAGAATAGCTACCCTTTTCAAGTTGAAACATAGAAAATTATTTATTTTTCCGTTTTGTATATATTCTGTTCTTGCACATTGATGTATACTTTAAATATGCAAAACCAGAAGCTGTTTTCATGACAAAGTGATTTTATTGTTCTTCATGTACTGCTCCACAGTAACCCGGGGCAACCTGAGCTGCAAAGTTCATTATGCAGAAATGAAATAGATGCACTTATGCTGTTGTGATGTAGAGTTTCACCAATGCACCCTGGAGCCATTAAAGTTGATGCATAAAGTACACTTGGGAATTGGAAAGAAAACATACAGAATTGTTTGTACTCATAAAGGGTGGCCTTTTAAAATGTGCCAGGTCACTAGGTCACTTCAAAGAAGAGTAATATTAGTAAACAGGAGATAACAGAATTCACGTGTTTAAGAATCACATTAACAATGCTAATGATATTGTCTTCGCATATATACAGGGCCTGTTGTAGCGGCCTTGAGCAGCCCTGCAGTTGTGGTTAAGTTGCTTAACTCATAGAAAGAGCACTTTTTGGGCGGCTTATAACTTTGCACCCCCGGACACATCCTCACCAAACTTTACCTAAAGTATATGGCCCCCTTCAAATGATTCTGCGAAGTTTGGTGAGGTTTCGTCAAGAGGGGGCAAAGTTATAGGGGTGGTCCCAAAATGTGTGGAAATCCTCATTGATGCAACAGAAACAAATGTTGCTCATGCCTCCAGCCCAAAGCGCTGGATGGATTTTCCCAAAATGTGCACGGGAGTAGCGGCTTGGTCCCAAATGCAGTCTTTGGTGTAAATCCGTCCGGTATTTATTTTGTAAATGGCCAAAAAGTAGGTAATAAAAAAAATGTGATATCTGGGTCCAGTCCGTGGACTCATTTCCCTATACGATCCACGGATACCCCCGCCTGGACGAATCAGGGTGTGGCGTGATGTCTGCGGACATTTGACGGCCTGCTGTTTGGATGGTGAACAGCGTGAGATGCATCATATTTCTTTAAACAGTCACCATGTTGGATCCGTGCTAATATGGATGAATGATATAATGAAAGCATATACAGTATTTATGATTGTACTACAATTGAGGGTAGTGCTCATTGATGTCTTGTCCACCTTTCATACGGTGAACCATTGTATCCTTATTAAACAGTTACATCACAACTTTAGCATCATGGACCGGGCACTGGACTGACTGATCAATTTCCTGACTAACCGCCCTTTCCAGCTTCAATTGAGCTGTTTGTACTACATCACCTCACTGTGTACGTGTGCAGTACCCCAGGGTTTTATCCTATCATTGTGGAAATTACATATATATTTACCTTTGGCACTCCTGATGTGCTTCTTCTTTACTCATTTTCAGTGTTATATTAATGACACACAGTTTTCCTTAAACTTCCCTGAATTGATTTGTTCTCTTCATTTTTTATCCCTGATTGTCTGACCGCCATTGAGGCATTGTGTGAGGCTAACAATGTCTGTCTCAATAGTTTACATGGTATTTATGATTGTAGTACAATTGAGGATAGTGGTCCTTGATGTCTTGTCCACCTTAGAATCGAAGATCCACCTGTGACCCACAACACAATGAACTATTGTTATATTGCAGTACATATAGATTTACATCATTAATAGAGGTAAGGTTTGACACTACATAAAGTACTGTCCTATGAGATATTTTCAGTTACATGTATCTATACAACCTATGATTTTTTGTTTCAGAAGATTGAAGATTTATATGATGAAATTGTGTTGTTTGTAATTTGTTGCACTTACCTTGTAGAACAGAAATATTGAAATGTACTCAAATTGTTAAATAATTTTGCTCCTGATGAAAGGGGAATCCCTAAATGTGTAGAGCTGTGTTCTATATATTGTTTCATGGTTTGATTAAAAATATTGTCATATAAATTCTTTTGGAAAATAACAAATGTTTTCCTTGGATTTTGTCGTAATCAGATCAGTCAATGATTCCATTGAATTTTGGCTGCATTGTAGTATAGTGGTGTGCAGGGGACGCAAAGGTCCTTTTTAATTTGGGACTCTTACTTTATTTCCCCGAAGGAGTACTGCCCAGGTTGTTCACAACTGGGTACAACTCTCAGTGTATTTTACCTTGGTAGCTTTAACCTTTGGTACACCCCCAACGGTGGTAAAGAACTGCCACACCCATGATTCTCTCTGGGTGCTAGAGGTATGCATTTCCTCTACCTCATCTTCATGGTCCTCTAGATTATTTTCTGAATTATTGCGATTTTTCCGTTGTCTATGCCCTCGAGCTGGTGGTAGCGGTGGTGGCTCCTCGGGCAGAGGGATAGCAATAGCTGATGCAATTTTCGAAGAGAAATAGCAGTTCTGCTAATACTCTTCCAAGCATGTGCTGTGTGCTAGATTGCAAATGGATAATCTGTAAAAATAGGTGTAGGAGCTGTGCAAGGGTACATTTTCAGTTTAAAACTTCCTATACCAGATGGAAATGCAGTTTCAAACTGTTCGCTAAGCACAAGCACATTCATGAAGTGGGATACCATTCGCAAGAACGTCATCATGTCGTACATACGTGAGGACAAGTGAAACTGTACGTAAAGTCTGCAGTGACGTCAGACATTCACGAATATTGGCAAACACAAAAACAGTGGGAAAAGTTGTAAAAACTGTATAGAAGTGTTAAATATGTTGCTAGGAGGTGGGGAATGCCACCTTTTTAAGTAAACACTGTGTCCATTGGTCGAAAAAATGTGGTTATCTTGTGGGTAAGTATTATTTGCAAAGATGTGCACTGGTAAAAACCCATGAAATTCAGTGATAAAACTTGTTGAAGGGACGTCATGGTTCAGTTGCACTAATACACACCTGTGAAATGTAGGGGAAACAACGTTGCTAAAGGGACATTATGGTTAAGTTGCACTAATAAAAAGCTATGAAATTCAGTGAAAAAACGTTGTTAATGGGACGTTATGGTTACTAATAATAATAATCTTTATTTGTTTTTAGTTCATAAATAAACTTTTACAAATAGTTATGCATATACAGTATCATATTTACAAAGATTCTTTGAAAAGTAAGTCAATTTATCTATGTACAGGATTGGTAAAATATTTAACAATTTAAGATTTAAAATAGTCAGCAAACAAAGAATACATTGCGATAACATGATCATATGGTAAAAAATAAAAAGATAAAATAATTAATTGTAGTCAGAAAATGTTGGGTTCGCAAAATGCATCAATGGGCTACCATGGGTCTTATCTCTTATCTCGCAGGTCGTATCTCATTAGCCAATGGCACTAAGCACCATGAGGAAGTAAATTGGTTAGTTGGTTTCACCAGAATATACAGAGATCAATATAGTTCCTATATGGTTTTGACAGTAGAGAGACAAAATAAGGCATTCAGAAATGATTGGGTTAGTTAATTACTTGAAATTGTCCCATAGTTATTTGTATGTGAGTAAAGGAGTTATCTGTGTCCTGAGATTGTCTATGTGTCCAGAGATTGAACAAAGCAATATGGACGGCATCCACGTCTGTATTTAGACAATAATGCTGATGGTGTAATATTCACCAACAAACGTACTCAATGTAGACATGTATATCGGACCCACTTTCTCACTTTGAGTTAGGACATGCCGGGAGCTTTCCAGCTTGTCTGGTCTTTTACAAATACAACAGGTTCGGGATTCTCTGGGCATTTTTATGTAGGCGCCTCATGTCACAAACAGTGTGAGTTGGTTTGTTCACATGGAGATGATTATATTGAGGTACTATAAGTCTACAATTATTTAATTAATCTAAATCCCGTTATGGTCGAGTAGTGCACTCTAGGAAATCTTCATATGATGCAAACATTCAGAAAATGAAAACAGAAATCAGAAGCAAAATTAGGAAGCTCTCTAAAATGAAAATCCTCGAATTCCATAAACAGGTTAAGGCTAACCGCAATAAATATAAAATCAGGATAAAGCAATATAAACTGCTCAAAATCCAAAATAGATGCAGAACAAATGCTAAACGGAATACTAGGAAAAACACTGCTCAAATTTGGAACCTCCAAAAGAGTGCCTATAATGATAGAGGAGGAACCAGTCTGATAAATGTTATTAGCAAAGCTGTATGGTGTGAGCATTTTATGTCCTTGCATGCCGTAGATGAAAATGCGCTTCCTGTAGCTAATTGTAAGATCCATCAATTGCAGTATTAAAATTTGACCATCTAGACATACATTACTAATTGCCAAACTCAGTTTGTCCCGAGCCCCAGGTCCGGATGGCTTAGGTAACATCTGATTGAAGGCCAACCCATAGGCCTGGGTGACTATCTTATCAATCTTTCAAAATGTAATTAAGATGAATCAAATCCTGACCACATGGAGAAACTCAGTAGTTATACCAATATTTAAAAAAGGCAACTGGATGATCTGGAAAACTATAGACCAATATCTTTACTGGATGCTTTCGGCAAGCTATTTGCCCACCTCTTTCTCCGGGATCTCCACTGTTGGTTAAAAACAGCATCACAAACAACTCCATACAAATGTAACGCTCACCTGATTCCCGCAGAGGCGCCGGTCTTGACTGGGTGAATGCCGTATCTTCAAAGGTGATGTGTAACACACGGTGGGCTCTTTGGGCTGGACCTCTGTGCACTGTATGTCTGACTCGAAGAGTAAGATGTCTGCAGATAGAAAATATGGGATTAATGAACTGGGGTTATTGGGTGCCTCTCTCCTCTTCCCTTTCTCTTCTCCTGTAGAACCCCAAAGGTTAACACCCTCACCTTAGGTAGGTGAACGCCGAGCTCTCCATCTGCCTCGGGGCAGGGTGCCGTAACCAGTTTCTTCACTGGATAAGGGTGCAGGCCTCTTGACCTCAGAGGACTGCTGTCCGTCGTTAACTGCATGAACGGTAAGTTCTGGGCACTTCAAATGTCTTAAAAGTCTTTTGTAATGATATCTCTTGTTTTGCAGGGTTCCGGCGATGGCGGATGGCGGGCTGATGAGAGTTGAGGATCGAACCCGCGTGAGGAATAGAAGCGCCTGGAAGCACGTAAGTAAGTGCTTGTAGCCTGCTTCACGATACGCACTAACTGTCCCTTTTATCTTGCAGGTACAAGTTCGGAGCTTTAAAGAAGCTGAAGGGTGCTGGAATACCCACTGGATTCGGCGTGGGAAGGAGTAATGGCACGTGAGTAATAAAGTTGCCCAATGTCTTTAAACGCACCTTCTTTTGTCTTTCAGATGCGGGATGCAGCGCTGAAGGCCTCCGGAGCGTGCGAAGAGCTGGTAAGCTTTTGTCTTTCAGATGCCGGAATGCAGTGCGAAGACCTCCGGAGCATGCGAAGAGTAGGTAAGCCTTTGTCTTTCAGATGCCGGAATGCAGCGCGAGGCGTTGGTGACAGCCGATGGACCAGGTAAGAGATGAGCTGCCACTGAAGACCGTAGTGCTAACCTGTTGTTTCTTTGTCTTTACAGGTGCTGCTGAAGACTGGATTCCAGGATGGTAAGCCTTTGTTCCCTTAGGCCCAGGATCAGAAGCAGAAGACACGATGAGCGTTCTGCTGCAGAGAATGCAGAATAACGCAAAGCAAGATTCATCCATCGGGTGTGGTTTAAATAGCCTCCTGTAGTGCTTAGGTGTCTCCTTCCACAGCCACGCCTAGGTAAGAAAAGAGTTCCTGCTTTCCAGAAGAGTTCCAGTGTTCTGAACCTAGGGAGTGGCTCCTGCCCCACCCAACAGGAAAAGTAGTCCCAAACAGAAGAGGATCAGGGGTTCAACTGGCAGGTAAGTAAGCAGCATGGTCTGCTGCAGGTAAGTCCACCCAAGCATTATGAGCCCGGCGCTTCCAGCGCTGGGACTGGGCATCTTTATGAGCCTGGTGCCACTGGCGCCAGGACAGGGTCCAAAAGGTCCCAATTGGGAATGGCAGGCACTCGGAACCGGGGTTATGGGTCTGCTTCCAAGGGAGTCGGGCAAGTCCTGATCTTTTGGAAGCAGAGATCATGACAGCACCCTCCCTCAAGGCCCCTCCCAAACCGGGCTTCTCCGGGGGTTTGGGCTTGTTAGGAAATGTTCGATGAAATCTTTTGATTAGACGAGGCGCGTGGACATATTCTGCAGGTTCCCAGGATCTTTCTTGGGGACCGTAGCCTTTCCAGTCAATCAGGTAAAATAGTTTAGATTTGGAGATCTTGGAATTCAGGATGCTTTTGACTTCAAACTCGAGTTCTCCATCAACTAGAATAGGTTTTGGAGATGTAGTTAGTCGGGTTTGAGGTTGCACGGGTTTTAATAGAGAGACGTGGAAGACCGGATGTATCTTCATGTGAGGGGGCAAGTCCAACTTGACCGCTACTGGATTTACTATGGTAGTGATGGAATAGGGACCAAGGTATCTTGGGTTGAATGTGCATGGTCCTTTTAGAGGTAGATATTTGGTGGATAACCAGACTTGATCTCCTACTTGATATTGGGGGGCTTCCTTCCGATGTTGGTCTGCTCCTTTCTTGTATTGTTCTTTAGCCCTTTGAAGGTGAGAAACGGCTTCCTTAAAGGCTTGGGTGATTGTAGAATGCAGGTGGTCTACTGCTGGTGTTCCAAGATCTTGGAGTGGATCCAACTCCGAGGTTCGAGGGTGACTACCGTATAAAAGAAAAAACGGGGTCTTCCCAGTTCCCGAGTGGACAGAGTTATTGTAGGCATATTCGGCTATCCAAAGGATATCTTTCCAAGTTTTTTCAGTTTGTTGTAGCATGCAGCGCAAATACTGTTCCAGAGTTTGATTGGTCCTCTCGGTTTGTCCGTCAGTTTGAGGGTGGTGGCTGGTCGAAAGTCTCACATCAATTTGAGCCGACCGACAGCAACTTCGCCAAAAATGAGAAATAAATTGACTACCTCGATCCGAAATTAGAACTGAAGGAAAACCGTGCAGTCGGACGATGTTTTCGAGAAATTCTCGGGCCAGAGTTGCTGCTGTTGGTCAGCCTTTGAGTGGAATGAAATGCGCCATCTTGGAGAATAGGTCCACGATTACTAGGATCGTATTGTATCCGGAGCATGGAGATAGATCGGTGATGAAGTCCATAGAAAGCGTATGCCAAGGGCGAGGCGGGATGTCAATAGGGCGTAAGAGGCCGGCTGGTTTTTCCTTTTGACTCTTGTTTTGGGCGCATACTCCACAGGACATTATAAAGTCTCTGATATCTTTTTTCCAAGACAGCCACCAGAAGTAGCGCTTGATCTTTTCCGAGGTCTTGGTCATACCGGGATGTCCTTCCATTAAAGAATCGTGATAACAAGAGATTACCTTTTTCTGTAAATCTGTGCTGGGCAGGTATAACCGTTCTTGGAAATATAATAGGTTGTCCTTCACCGTAAAGTCCTTTCCCTGCAGATGCCAATTCTGTATGTCTGCTGGAGTTACCAGTAGCTTGGCTTTATCCTTAACTTCCTCTATGGATTGTGTGGCGATTACACATAGAATTCTTTGTTCGGGAATGATAGGTACAGGTTTAGGATTGATCAAATGTTCTTCCACTCCCATCCGAGAAAGGGCATCAGCTTTACCGTTTTTTGTACCAGGTCGATAGGTAATTATGAAGTCAAACTCGGCAAAGAATAGTGCCCAACGGAGTTGCCTAGAGGATTGAGCTTTTGCGGTTTTCAGATATTGCAGGTTTCGGTGATCTGTAATCACAGTAACGGTGTGTTGGGCCCCCAGAAGATAATGCCGCCAAGCCTTAAAGGCGGACTTGATAGCTAGAAGTTCCTTATCAGTAATAGTGTAATTGATTTCAGGAGGCGAGAATTTGCAGGACCAAAATGCCACGGGATGCAACTGATTGGTTACTGGGTCCTTTTGTGATAGAACTGCCCCCATGGCAAGGCTCGAAGCATCAGTTTCAACGATGTAGGGGAGTTCTGGGCGAGGATGTTTTAAGATCGGTGCATAGATAATTCTAGTCTTCATATTCTGGAAAGCTTGTTCCGCCTCGGTAGACCATTCAAAACGTTTGTTTTTCTTTAACAAGGCGGTGATGGGCTGGACTATTCGAGAGAATTCGGGGATAAACCTGCGGTAAAAGTTAGCGAAGCCTAACATGCTTTGAACACCTTTTACGGAGGATGGCGATGGCCATTTGAGAATTGCATCGACCTTCTTTGAATCCATACGCACTCCGCTAGGTGATAATATGAATCCCAAGAATTCAACTTCAGTCACGTTGAAAACACATTTTTCCAACTTAGCGAAAAGTTTGTGTTGACGCAATCTCTCGAGGACCATTTTCACGTGTTTCCGATGTTCAGTTTCCGATGAAGAATAAACGAGGATGTCGTCAATGTAAACAACAACACACACATCTATGAGTTCTCTGAGGACATCGTTCATAAAATATTGAAAGGCGGCCGGGGCATTGCAAAGTCCGAAGGGCATGACCTGATATTCAAATAGCCCATACTTGGTGCGGAAGGCCGTCTTCCATTCATCGCCCTCTTTTACTCGTACCAAGTGGTAGGCTCCTCTAAGATCCAGCTTTGTATATATGCATGCTTTTCTGACTTGGTCCAGGAGTTCAGGGATCAAAGGTAACGGATATCTATTCTTAACGGTGATCTGGTTCAGGGCGCGATAATCTATACAAGTTCTAAGGTCCCCTTCTTTTTTGGAACGAAGAACAAAGCTGAGGAAGCAGGGGACTTGGAAGGACGAATAAACCCATTCGCTAGGTATTGATCCAGGTATTGTCGGAGGTGAAGATTCTCAGGCTCGGTGAGGGCATAAATTCTACTAGAAGGAGGAGTAGATCCAGGTATCAGGTCTATCTGGCAGTCATAAGACCTATGAGGAGGTAGAGAGTTAGCCTGATCCTTCCGGAAAACATCTTGGAATTCTAGGTATTCAGGAGGTAACTGAGGAGCCTCCGAGGAAATTGCTGCCAGTGCAACACCAGGTCGAGGGTGACAAGTAGAGACACATTCTGGAAACTGAACCGTTCTTGCTCGCCAATCGATCTGAGGATTGTGCTTATCTAACCAAGGAATTCCTAGAATAATCTGGAACTGAGGGGCCTTGATCACATCGAACACGATCTTCTCATGGTGTCCATCTTGACTTACTAGCGTCACTTCTTGGGTGGTATGCGTTACTGGTCCGGAGGCTATCTCTGTACCATCCACCATAGTAATGACGTCCTTTACAGCCTTTGGACAAAGAGTCAGATTCATCCTCAAAACCATTTCATGATCCACATAATTGCCGATGGCACCACTGTCGACGTAAGCTTCAATCGCATGTAATCGATCCGGATGTTCAGGGCTAATGAGGACCATAGGTATCACGAAATGCGAGGTCACGGAACTGGTTTTAACGCTCGGCAAGAGGACCTCTATTCTTGTCGGGCGAGGTCGTTTCCCTGCTCAGAGTTTGTGACCCTGGTAACTGCAGCTCCTACTGCCTTCTTGGCTGGTTTCACCGGACAGTCTCGAAGAAAGTGCCCCGAGTTTCCGCAATAGAGGCATAATTGCAGCTGTTTTCTCCTTTCCCGCTCCTTTTGTGTTAGTGGTCCTTTCAGGCCCCCTATTTGCATGGGTTCCCCGGAGTATACTCCTTTGGTAGGAGTTGGTGGTTTGGAAAATACTCGAGCGTCAAACTTGGAACGATCGGCCTTCCTGTTCTGCAGTCTGTGGTCAATTTGAACGACTAAGTCAATATAGTCCGAACAATCTTGCGGGGGATTCACTACTTGGGCTAACACATCTTTGAGCTCTCCTCATAGACCTCTATAAAACAGCGTAATCCTTTTGTCCTCAGGCCATCGAATTTCCACTATCAGTCTGTTGAAAGACGCAATATAAGCCAAAAGGTCATTGTCCAAGGCCTGCCCCTGTGAATGTCTTGCAAACAGTTTTTCCATACTGAGCTGAAAAGCTTGAAAATCATGGAGAACCGGATCATCTTGATTAACTAGAGGGATCGACCAGTCTGCCGCATTGCCACTAAGGTACGAAAGCACGAAAGCTACCTTAGCTTGATCAGTTGATCAGTTGGATCAGTTGGAAAGGCTGCTGGCCGGCATAAGAAGTGCAACCGGCACTGATTAATAAATACTGCAAACCTCTTTGGGTCACCAGAAAATCGTTCGGGCAGAGCCAGAGGTACATTCCCAGGTAGGTTGATCTGCACTGGGTTCGTAGAGGATGTTGAAGGAAGATTTGCCCCTGATGCGGGTAACAGAGTTTGTCCGGCTTGTGACTGTAGCAATTGTCTAGCGAGATCGTCTGTTCGCTCCTTGGAAATAATCAGTTCCCTTCTTAGAGCATTCGTTTCCTGACGGGCTGCATGCACTTCTGCTCTTAGTGCCCCAAGTAACTGGGCTAGCTGGTCGATATCCGAGGTTTCCATAGCGCCTGGGTGGGAGTTTTGCGATCGGATTTGCGTTCTGTAACGCTCACCTGATTCCCGCAGAGGCACCGGTCTTGACTGGGTGAATGCCGTATCTTCAAAGGTGATGTGTAACACACGGTGGGCTCTTTGGGCTCGACCTCTGTGCACTGTATGTCTGACTCGAAGAGTAAGATGTCTGCAGATAGAAAATATGGGATTAATAAACTGGGGTTATTGGGTGCCTCTCTCCTCTTCCCTTTCTCTTCTCCTGTAGAACCCCAAAGGTTAACACCCTCACCTTAGGTAAGTGAACGCCGAGCTCTCCATCTGCCTCGGGGCAGGGTGCCGTAACCAGTTTCTTCACTGGATAAGGGTGCAGGCCTCTTGACCTCAGAGGACTGCTGTCCGTCGTTAACTGCACGAACGGTAAGTTCTGGGCACTTCAAATGTCTTAAAAGTCTTTTGTAATGATATCTCTTGTTTTGCAGGGTTCCGGCGATGGCGGATGGCGGGCTGATGAGAGTTGAGGATCGAACCCGCGTGAGGAATAGAAGCGCCTGGAAGCACGTAAGTAAGCGCTTGTAGCCTGCTTCACGATACGCACTAACTGTCCCTTTTATCTTGCAGGTACAATTTCGGAGCTTTGAAGAAGTTGAAGGGTGCTGGAATACCCACTGGATTCGGCGTGGGAAAGAGTAATGGCACGTGAGTAATAAAGTTGCCCAATGTCTTTAAACGCACCTTCTTTTGTCTTTCAGATGCGGGATGCAGCGCTGAAGGCCTCCGGAGCGTGCGAAGAGCTGGTAAGCTTTTGTCTTTCAGATGCCGGAATGCAGTGCGAAGACCTCCGGAGCATGCGAAGAGTAGGTAAGCCTTTGTCTTTCAGATGCCGGAATGCAGCGCGAGGCGTTGGTGACAGCCGATGGACCAGGTAAGAGATGAGCTGCCACTGAAGACCGTAGTGCTAACCTGTTGTTTCTTTGTCTTTAAAGGTGCTGCTGAAGACTGGATTCCAGGATGGTAAGCCTTTGTTCCCTTAGGCCCAGGATCAGAAGCAGAAGACACGATGAGCGCTCTGCTGCAGAGAATGCAGAATAACGCAAAGCAAGATTCATCCATCGGGTGTGGTTTAAATAGCCTCCTGTAGTGCTTAGGTGTCTCCTTCCACAGCCACGCCTAGGTAAGAAAAGAGTTCCTGCTTTCCAGAAGAGTTCCAGTGTTCTGAACCTAGGGAGTGGCTCCTGCCCCACCCAACAGGAAAAGTAGTCCCAAACAGAAGAGGATCAGGGGTTCAACTGGCAGGTAAGTAAGCAGCATGGTCTGCTGCAGGTAAGTCCACCCAAGCATTATGAGCCCGGCGCTTCCAGCGCTGGGACTGGGCATCTTTATGAGCCTGGTGCCACTGGCGCCAGGACAGGGTCCAAAAGGTCCCAATTGGGACTGGCTGGCACTCGGAACCGGGGTTATGGGTCTGCTTCCAAGGGAGTCGGGCAAGTCCTGATCTTTTGGAAGCAGAGATCATGACAACAAATCAAATTAAATAAAGCAGGTCTATTAACCAAAAATCCTTGCTCCTACTCTTTTTAATTTTTACATACAAGATATTAATACAGCTTTTGATCTCATCAGGTCATTCCCTCCAAAAATTGGTGGTAGCCCAATTTCTTGGCTTCTATAAACCGATGATGTGGTGCTGGTTGATTTAACCCCCATTGGACTACAAGGTAAATTAGCTGCTCTTCAGAATTATGCGGATCAAATCATTTGAAAATGAATGTACACCAATCTAATACATTAATCATTGCTAAAAAGGGAAAAAGTAGCAAGCTCCATTACAAATGGTTTCTAGGAGGAAGGTTCCTAGTGAAAATAAATGAATACAAATACTTGGGACAAAATATAAATAACTTAAGAGACAAGCCATACAAGAACAAGATTAGATATAAGACGCAAACCTTAACGTAGTTAGCTAAACTAATCCAGAAAAAATACGGCAAGTTCTCATGTAAACCTATAATTATCTTCTATAGGCAAAAAGTTGTTCCCATCGTCACCCATGGTGCCCAAGTAAAATTAGTAGCTAATCAGCCCAACTGGAACATGCTAGAGGGCATATATTGGAAATCGCTGCTTTCCTTACATAAAGAATTCCCTATCCAGATTATGAGATTCAAACTATGTCTTCTACCCTTGCATTTGATGGTGCAATGGCAATAATTATTGCTATATAGAAAAAGGCTACTAACCCAAATGTCTACTAACCCATGCCGATGAACGCTCTCTACTTCCGATCCTCGCCAAAACTTTAAAGATCCTCCCTTATTCAAATGGAGAGAATATTGTGAGACCATAATGCAGAAAGATAATATTGACCTAACTCTGCCAATTGAAAGACTAGAATTAGCCAAGAAAAAATGTAAAGAATCTGAATGGATCGGTGTGTGGGAATCATGTCTACTTTATAAAGCATTCAAGTCTGGAGCTTTTACCATGAAATCCCAGGATCAAGTGCCTGCTTACTTATCAAAATTCCCAGATCTCAACTATAAAGCCCACTTGATGAGGCTTCACTTCAATCTCTGGCCAACTAGAGAAGTCCTAGCCTCCCGTAAAAAATTAATCGAGCCGGAAGTAAAATGCAGATATTGCATGAATGAGTTTAAGAAAGAAACATTATATCACCTATTAGCTAATTGCCAATCCCTTGGTAAGAAAATAAAAGAGACCTTCTTTAAACACATGGGTCAGTTTAAAACACTACCATTTAAAGAAATGTGGAAAATGATCTTCAAATCAAAATCTGTATCTCTGAACTTAGCAACAATCAACTTCTTATTAGCTTTGAAGCTCGATTGTGACCAGTAGAAATAGATCCTACTAAGTAGTGACACACAGTTCCGCAGTAAGTTGGGGAATGCCTAGCCCGACTGGAATGTCTCTCGAGAACAAGTAGGCTTTTTGATCTTTGAAGTTGATAACTCGACATGTCAGAGAAAAAGTTGCTTTAAGTATATGGAGCTCAATCATGAGATTTATATTTGGAATGCAATGTTTATTTTGTTTTAATTTGTTGTAAAACGAAATTGTGAATTTTTAGAATGACCTGAAAAAAACTTGTTTAAGGATGCATGACAACCAAATACGCAAGTATAAAAACACATTTAAGAAAAAAGTTGATTTGTTCCAATGTGAAGAATAAAACTGCATACACTTGGGTTATGGCACTTAATCAGATATTGTGTTTGTAAGTATTTATGAGCGAGTCCTGTCACAAATATGTAGTTATGTAGCATTTCCAAATGTAAGTAGTTATTTAACCAGTCATGTTGTTCTATCTTCATGAATATGGATTTTAGCATTGGAAAACCGTTACCGCGTTCAAAATCAGGTACCGAGCCAATTTTGTGAAAACATTCTTCGTTAAGAAACTGGTAGTCTGGAGTTCATCTTTTAGCTCTATGTTTGATAGAGAGGCAGATCCAAGTATACTCAGCAGGGGACATTTAGGTTTAGTCCATGATTGTATATATAGCAATCCACGACGAATCATGGCCTGCGCTCTCAGGAAAGTCAAACCGAGTTCGAGTCTCACATAAGCTATCGATGTGGACTGAGGAAGTGGCAATATTTCTCTCCAGAAATTCCCCTCGAGGACATCAAGCCACACTAGGTTTCTGATGGCCAGAGCCTAAAGGCCATATAATATAGCAGGGACCAAACATCAATTGTATAGTTTGATAATTCCTTCGAGGGAAAATCCTGCAATGGATTTTCAAAAAGTATTAATGGCATATGTCAACTGGTGGGCCTTTCCCTTTTTTAGTTCGATAACATTATAGTAGTAGCCCCCAGCAGACAGCTCCACTCCTAGGTAAATGTAACTGTCCACATATTCGATGGGTCCTGAGCCCGTTTCCAATTGTACCCTGTGTACCTTACCCCTGAGATTACGATTATTTTGGTCTTATTCATATTGATAGCCAGCTTGTTTTATATAACGTAATCTGTCAGGGCTTCACATTTAGGTTTGACACCTGCTATGGTGCAATCAATCAAACCAAAATCATCAGCGTATTAAATGCTAGGGATGGCAGAGCCTCCTATTTTGGCAGAACAGCCCTCGTCACAGACCAATATGGGGGGAAGATTGGTCAAATACAGGTTGAAATATAAGGGGGCCAAGGGATAACCTTGCTTGACCCCCATGTTTATTGCAACCCTCTGGGAGAGTGTTCCTGCATCATCCAGCCTCACTTGGACAGTGACAGTACTCCAACACAGTGCTAGAACATGACTTGATGGGGAGGATGCAATGCACCTGTGAGAGTACGGCTCTCAAGTATGTATGCAAATCAGGCATTGTTGGAATAAAGGGGGGTATGGAATACCTGTTGGCATCAATTCTTTACCATTCCTAAAGAACAAGTTGCCAATTTTCAGCATCATACGGGCAAAGATGGGGATTCACACTCACAGGAAGACTTTGCTTTTAGGGAATACTGACACTCTTCACATTGAAGACAGGCTGATGAGACTCTGGGATGAAGTCCTTCTCCACGCATCTGGGCCCAACACAACAAAAAACAGTGGGTCTAAGGCAATGCAGATACTGGATGGATACCTTCTTAATAGAAGCCAATTGGGAATGTATGATGGTCCATTGGTAAGTGATTGCCTGGCTATCAGTGCATGTTAGATAATCACCAGCTCAAACAAGTGTTTAATGATGGCTGTGCCATTGTATTTGGCTAAAGGATATGCCTATCTCTATGTCTCAGGATAAACCATTGACATTTATAGAAAATGAAACCAGCCCCACCGCCCATCTGATTTTGGTAAGGAAGTTCTGTACTAGTTACAACAGTGGCCAGGCAGAGGTCAATGTCATTTTTCCCTTTGTAAATCATGCATGAAGATGTGAAAGATGATGATTGGGCATGGTAGTGAGTCTGACATTGAAAGCATGGGTGGTGCTGGTGAAAAATAAGTGAACATATAACTCATGACATTGACTATTGGCAGAGCTAGCTACTTGTTTTATTCTTGAGTAAACTCCCAAGCATGGAAAGAACATATGATGCATTTATTGAATTCATGTCTTGTTACACAGAGCAGAAACATCATGCCAGAAATGTTCAGGCTCAACCACAGAGTTTGGAAATCCTTCAACTGTCAGGGTCTCCTAAAGAGCACAGCCACTTCCACACTTTATCAGTCTCTCCCACTGATTGGATTTACTACACTACTCTTTCAAAGTGGAACCACACCATCCGTTTGTTAGGCTCTCCCATGGAGCAGAGAAACTTTAACAATTGGGTATGGCTCTCCTACAGAGCAAATATCGGACAGTCATAATAACCTGCCTGTCTTGTTGTTTCCCCCTTTGCTTCCCCTTTTATCAGCCACCTTCAAGAGGGAAGGAAAGGGTTGGATCTTTTTTCACTCTACGACTTCCTAACTATCATATGGTCCAGATCTCCCTAACCAACCCTCTCAAGGCAACACAAGCATTGTATTCCTAAATGCTACATCATATTGTCCTGCTAGAATTCCCTAAATGTTCATTTCAGGGATTGCGATCTGGTCAGGGTGCAGAAGTGCTAGCTGTTTTGATTGTTATTATATAATAAAAAGATGAGGATAATCCATTTCAGAAAGGGTGTTCTGCTAATCAGGTCGCCCTTTCATAAAGATCTGTGCCAAAAGAATAGTACATGCCTGTGCCTTGCTGTACCAGTTGCATGATCGGCAAATGGGGCAGAACATATAAACCACTTTAACAAACGAAATGGGCAGATAGAGGGCTCAAAAAGAAAGAAAAACTGATATTATAAAAGTGGAAAGAGGACAGAAGAGAGGGTAATCTTTGTTCACTTTTTATTTTTTTCTAGCAGGAAACAGAAACAGCAATTCTTTGCTGAACATGTTTAGAGGTGAAGGGGGAGCAGGAGTGGCACAGTTCTTATATCTTTTCGTTTCTTGATATAACATAAGTGAAAGACAGCCCTCCTCTGACCACCTTCAAACAAATCTCTCCAAAAACTGAAGATACCCCCAACATGCCTCAATTATGAACCTTCTATGTTCACACACTTTGCAAAAGCCCAGCAAATCCCTCAAAAGAACAGAAGAACAGGAAACGCCATTTTGGAAAATTGGCCAGAATGTGAGATCCAAACATGCATAAAAATAAGTTAACATAGTGTGAGAACATTAACCTTCCATAACGTTTTTACAAATGCTAAGGCCTTTAGTGCTAGAAAAGTATAAGCTATGGTTAGTTTCCCAATTTGAATTGGAAAAATAAAACGTTCATTTAAAGCGTATTGCATGAAATCTAGATTGGCAAGCAGCAGTACGAATGCCACCGCTTTTTGTTTATCAGATGAACATATAGTGAGAACTCCGGAAAGAAGAGTATTGTATATGTAATTACTTGTCCACAGGGTATGTCAGTCTCACTATATAACACTTCATTGTCAGTGAGCTACCTCTCTTTCTGGACCTAGACTTGTTTTTATATGAAACGTAAAATATGATGCGCTCTCATAAGGTTTTGCCGAAAACGAAATTAGCTCAAGATGTATTCCTAATCTTACAGAAACAGATGCAAACCATATTTTTTTGCATTTTATCTGCCCGTCATACTCTTCGTTGACTCTCATTATTTTCGCATGCAACAACTGTCACAGGCAATATGCATATCGCAATTATTTTCTTTATTGTCATCAAGACAATACGTTTTAACAGTAGGTTAGAATAGTTACCCTTTTCAAGTTGAAACATAGAAAATGATTTATTTTTCCGTTTTGTATATATTTTGTTGTTGCCCATTGATGTATACTTTAAATATGCAAAACCAGAAGCTGTTTTCATTACAAAGTGATTTTATTGATCTTCATGTGCTGCTCCACAGTAACCCAGTGCAACATTAGCTGAAAAGTTTATTATGCTGAAATTAAATAGATGCACTTCTGTTGTTGTGATGTAGAGTTTCACCAATGCACCCTGGAGCCATTAAAGCTGATGCGTAAAATACACTTGGGAATTGCAGAGAAAACATTCAGAATTGTTTGTACTCATAAAGGGTGACATTTTCAAATGTACCAGGTCACTTAAAAGGAGCGTAATATTAGTAAACAGGAGATTACAGAATGCAGGTATGTAAGAATGATATTAACAATGGTAATGATATTGGCCCTCATTACAAGTCAGGCATTAAGGGTTTAACGGCGCCGTCAGCGCCGTTAACCCTTAACGCCTGATTCACACTTTAACACCTGCTTTTTGCAGGCGTTAAAGTCCAAGGCGCTAAGCGACCTTGGTGATAATTACGGCACCGTAATTTACGGTGCCGTAATTAGCGCCTTCCCCATCCCCATTATGCCCTATGGGGCAAAAACGGGAATTAGGAAGGGCAAATGGTGAATGGGGAATTACCGCCCCACTCACCTTGGAATGGGGCGGTAATTCCGCCATCCACCATGGCGGAATCCGGCATGGACCATGGTGCTAAGAGCACCATGGTCCACCGCCTGACTTGTAATGAGGGCCATTGTCTTCTCATATATTACAGGGCCTGTGGTAGCGGTCCTGAGCAGTCCTGCAGTTATGGTTAAATTGCTTAATTCATAGAAAGAGCACTTTTTGGGCAGTTTATGACTTCGCACCCCCAGACGGATCCTCACCAAAATTTACCTAAAGTATATGGCCCCCTTCAAATGATTCTGAGAAGCTTGGTGCGGTTTCGTCAAGAGGGGGAAAAGTTATAGGAGGGGTCCCACAATTTGTGGAAATCCTAATAGACGGAATGGAAACAAATGTTGCTCGCGCCTACAGACAAAACCGCTGCATGGATTTTCACCAAATTTGCACAGGGAGTGAGGGATTGGTCCCAAATGCAGGCTTTTGTAAATTTGGTTTAAATCTGTCCAGTATATATTTTTCAAACGGCCAAGAAGTAGGTAAAAAAATAAAATGTGATATCTGGATCCGGTCCGTGGACTCACTTCCCTATTCGATCCACGGATACCCCCCCTGGAACAATCAGGGGCTGGCGAGATGTCTGCAGACATTTGACGGGCCTGCTGTTTGGATGGAAAATCATGAGATGTGTCATATTTCTTTAAACAGTCATCATGTTGGATCTGCGTTAACATGGTGGAATGATATAATGAAAGAGTATATAGTATTTATAATTGTACTACAATTGAGGATAGTGCTCATTGATGTCTCCTCCACCTTTCATAAAGTGAACCATTATAACCTTTAGCATCATGGACCGGGCACTGGCTGATCTGTTTTCCTCACTAACTGCCCTTCCCAGCTGCAACTGGGCAGTTTGTACTACACCAACTCACTGTGTATGTGCACAGTACCCGAGGGTTTTATCCTATCATTGTGTCAATTACATATATATTTCCTCCCTCTGGCTCACCTGATCTGCTTCTTCTTTTCTCATTTCCAGTGTTATATTAATGACACACAGTTTTCCTGAAACTTCCCTGAACTGATTTTATCTCTTCGTTTTTATCCCTGATTGTCTGACCGCCATTGAGGCATTGTGTGTGGCAAACATGTCTGTCTTAATAGTGAATATGGTATTTATGATTGTAGTACAAATGAGGATAGTGGTCCTTGATGTCTCGTCCACCTTAGAATTGAAGATCCAGCTGTGACCCACAAAACAATGAACTCTTGTTATAGTGCAGCACATATAGACTTACATCATTAATAGAGGTAAGGTTTGACAATACATAACATCCTATCCTATGGGATATTATCAGTTAAATGTATCTATACAGCCTATGATTTTTTGTTTCAGAAGATTGAAGAATGATATGATGAAATTGTGTTGTTTGTAATTTGTTGCACTTGCCTTGTAGAACAGGAACATTGAAAGGTACTGGAATGATTACATCAGTTTGCTCCTGATGAAGGGGGAATCCCAAAACGCATAGAGATGTGTTCTATACATTGTTTTATGGTTTGATAAACTAAGTGCATTTTACCTTGGTAGCTTTAGCCTTTAGTACACCCCCAATGGTGGTAAAGAACTGCCACACCCATGATACTCTCTGATTGCTAGAGGTAGGAATTTCCTCTACCTCATCTTTCTGCTCCTCTAGATTTTTTTCTGAATGAATGCGCTTCTTCCCTTGTCTATGCCCTCCAGCTGATGGTAGTGGTTGTGGTGGTGGCTCCTGGGGCATAGGGATAGCAATAGCTGATGCAATTTTCGAAGAGAAATAGCAGTTCTGCTAATATTCTTCCAAGCATGTGCTGCGCTCTAGATTGCAAATGGATAATCAGTAAAAATAGGTGTAAGAGCTGTGCAAGGGTCCATTTTCAGTTGAAAACGTCCTATATCAGATAGAAATACATTTTCAAACTGTTCGCAAAGCACAAGCACGTTCGCGAAGGGGGGAACCATTCGCAAGCACGTCAGCATGACTTGCATGGCGTGTGGTTACGTGACACTGTCCGGAAAGTCTGCAGTGACATCAGACATTCACGAACATCGGCGAACACAAAACGGTGGATAATTGTAAAAAGTGTATAGAAGTGTTAAATGTGTTGCTAGGAGGTGGGGAATGCCACATGTACATCGGTCAAAAATATGCTATATTGGGGGAAAGTGTTATTTGGGAAGATGTGCACTGGTAAAAACCCATGAACAGTGCACAGAATTTGTTGAAGGGACGTTATGGTTCAGTTGCACTAATACACAGCTATGAATTGTGGGGGAAAAACGTTGTTAAAGGGACGTTATGGTTACTAATAATAATAATAATTTTTATTTGTTTTAGCTCATAAATGAACTTTTACAAATAGATTTATAAAAAAAGTGTCATATTTACAAAGCATTTTTGAAAAGTAAGTCAATTTATCTATGTACAGGATTGGTAAAATATTGAACAAGTTTAGATTTGAAATAGTCAACAAACAAAGAATAAATTGCTATAATATGATCATATGGTAAAATAACATTTAAATAAATTAAAAGATACAATAATCAATAGTGGTCAGAAAATGTTGAGTTCCTAAAATGCGTCAATGGTCTCCCATGGGTCTTATCTCTTATCTTGAAGGTCATATCTCATTAGCCAATGGCACTACGTACCATGAGGAAGTAAATTGCTTAGTTGGTTTCACCACAATATAACCAGAATAGACTCAAAATAGTTCCTATATGGTTTTGACAGTAGAGAGACAAAATAAGGCATTCAGAAATGATTGGGTTAGTTAATTACCTGACGTTGGCCCATAGTTATTTGTATGTGAGTAAAGGATGTATCTGTGTCCAGAGATTGTCTCTGTGTCCAGAGATTGATAAAAGCAATATGGCCGGCATCCAAGTCTGTATTTAGGCAATTTTGCTGATGGTGTCATATTCACCAACAAACATACCCAATGTAGACACTGACCCAGTTTCTCACATTGAGTTAGGACATGCCAGGAGCTTTACAGCTTGTCTGTTTTTTTACAAATACAACAGGTTTGGGATTCTCTGGGCATTTTTATGTAGGCGCCTCATGTCACAAGCAGTGTGAGTTGGTTTGTTCACATGGGGATGATTATATTGAGGTACTAGAATTCTACAATTATTTAATTAATCTAATTCCTGTTATGGTCGAGTAGTGCACTCTAGGAAAGCTTCATATGATGCTAACATTCAGAAAATGAAAACAGAAATGAGAAGCGAAATTAGGAAGCTCTCTAAGATGAATCCCATAAACAGGTTAAGGCTATCCACAATACAAATAAAAACAAGATAAAGCAATATAACCTGCACAAAATCCAATTAGATGCGGAACAAATTCTAAACGCAAAACTAGGGAAAAACCTAGGGAAAAACCTCCTAAAGAGTGGCTATAATAATAGACGAGGAACCAGTCTGATAAATGTTATTAGCAAAGCTGTATGGTGTGAGCATTTTACGTCCTTGTATGCCGTAGATGAAAATGTACTTCCTGTAGCTAATTGTAAGATGCATCAATCGCAGAATTAAAATGTGACCCTCTAGACATACATAACTAATTGCCAAACTCAGTTTGTCCCGAGCCCAAGGTCCGGATGGCTTAACTAACATCTGCTTGAAAGCCAACCCATAGGCCTGGGCAACTATCTTATCAATCTTTCAAAATGTAATTAAGAAGAATCAAATCTCGACCACATGGAGAAACTCAGTAATTATACCGATATTTTAAAAAGTCAACCGGGATGACCCAGAAAACCATAGACCAATAGCTTTACTGGATGCTCCTGGCAAACAATCTGCCCACCTCTTTCACCAGGATCTCCACTGTTGGTTACAAACAGCGTTACAAATGGATACATTCTAATCAGGTTTCGTTACAGGACTCGGCACATTGGTTAATTCAAGCATGATAGCAGCTATGACAGCCCAGATCATCAGAAAAGAGCAGTCTGCTTATTTTGCCTTCATACATTTTAGGCAGGCTTTTGATTCAATCTCTCACAACCAATTATAGATTAAGCTCACAGAGGAGGGATGCCCTAGTTATTTGCTTGATTAAATCAGCAATTCTATACAAACACCTCCATACAAATCAAATGAAATAAAGCAGGCCTATTAACCAAAAGATTTCCAACATTTTGAGTCCTTAAACAGGGATGAATCCTTGCTGCTAATCTTTTTAATTATTACATAAAAGATATTAATACAGCTTTTGATCTCATCAGGTCATTCCCTCCAGAAATTGGTGGTAGCCCGATTTCTTGGCTTCTCTAAGCCAATGATGTGGTGCTGCTTGATTTGACCCCTATTGGACTACAATGTAAATTAGCTGCTCTTCAGAATTATGCAGATCAAAATCATTTGACATTTAATGTAAGCCAGTCTAATACATTAACCATCGCTAAAAAGGGAAAAAGTAGCAAGCTCCATTACAAATGGTCTCTAGGAGGAAGGTTCCTAGTGAACATACATGAATAGAAACACTTGGGACAAAATGTAAATAACAATTTAAGAGACATGCCATACAAGAACAAGATTAGCTATAAGAAGCAAACCTTAATGTCGTTAGCTAAACTAATCCAGAATAAATACGGCAAGTTCTCATGTAAACCTATAATTATTTTCTATAGGCAAAACATTGTTCCCATCGTCACCTATGGTACTCAAGTAAAATTAGTAGCTAATCAGCCCAACAGGAACATGCTAGAGGGCATATATTGGAAATCGCTGCTTTCCTTACCTAAAGAATTCCCTATCCAGATTGTGAGATTCGAACTAGGTCTTCTAGCTTTGTATTCGATGGTGGAATTGCAATTATTAATGATGTATAGAAAATGTCTACTAGCCCATGCTGATGAACGCTCGCTACTTCCGATCCTCGCCAAAGCTTTTACATCTAGACAAGATCCTGCCTTATTCAAATGGAGAGAACATTGTGAGACCGAAATGCAGAAAGCTAATATTGACCTAACTGCCAATTGATTGAAAGACCAGAGTAAACCAAGAAAAAATGCAAAGAATCTGAATGGATCTGTGTGTGGGAATCATGTCTAGCTTATAAAGCTGTCCACATGTTGGACCTTGAGGGTTGTCTTTACAGAGAGAATTATATCTTTCGGCACTTCCGTTTCTGATCTTTCCTGTAATGTTTAATTGTGGAGTCATGCATTGATCGTTGTCTCAGGCTCTGCTGTAGAAACATGCTGGTGTGGATATTAGCCGACTAACCTTTAAACAGGACTACATTACCCAGCCCTACTTGGGAATACATGTATACCCCCTCGTTGGAGCTCTCATGTGACTCAGCAGTCACGCAGCATTACGCAGCTATTATGTGACGAGTTCACCAGGCAATCTTTATGAACACCAGCCGGGACACCGCAATCCGATGCAAGCACCGTTACGAACAGAATGTACGGCAAGGTTAGAATCCTTCCTTTATTACTCATAGTTAATTCTACTTGTAGACATGCTTTGCGCTTTGCATGGTACCTAACAGGGTGCAGGAGGTTTGTCGTAGTATTCTGTGGTAGTGTTTGGGATACTCACCCACGTAGAGGAGTAGCAGATTTGGCACCCTCTTGTTTGACTTGACACACAAACTGTAAACGTAGCTGAAGAATACATCAGCACGAAGGAGTATGAATTTCTAAACCCTCAAATTCCCAGAAGACCAGCGTTCTACGCATTGCCTAAAGTGCATTAAGAAAAAACACATGTGCATGGCAAGCCTATCATGTCCGGTATTGGATCTATCTTGAGCCACTCTCTGAGTTTGTGGATTTTTCCTAAGACCACTGGTATGCAAGCTGAGATCACACTTGAAAGACATTAGCACAATATTGAACCTCCTGAAAGAATGCCTTTTCAACCCAGAAAACAATATATAAGGGACTATGGATATCGAAGCACTATATACTTAAATTCCCCAAATGGCAACACTGCAGATTGTTGAACAAGTACTACGAACCACCCAACCTCCTCTGAGAACTCCTGTCAACTTCATAATGCAACTGGCAGAGATCGCTGTAACAAAGAACATTTGCACAGAGCCTGGTGAATTTATATGTAGCAGAATTTGAAGAACAGTTCAATCTACCACAACACAAACCTGTGGCTGGGCCATATTGATCTCTGGACTAGATATATCAACGATATTCTGATGATTTTTAAGGGCACAGAACAAGACCTAACAGCATTTCTTACTTGGCTGAACCAACAGAATCCATACCTAACATTTACAGAAACACACAGTTGGACCTCTCTACACTTCTTAGATCTGAGACTAGAAATAAGGAATGATACCATTGCAACCCTTGTGTTTAACAAACCTACGGACAGGAAATCTTTACTTACGTTCTTGAGTTTCCAACCAGCAAGTTTGAAACAAAACCTGCCCTTTGGACAATTTCTCAGATACCGCAGGAACTGCACCAATACTGCGGACTATGACAAACAAGCAGACCAACTGAACAGAAAAATACAGAATGGAGGTTATCCGAAACTAATCATAAAACGGGCCAATAAAAGAGCAATAAATATTCTGAGGGAATCTACTCTAGAACAACATGAGAAACAAATCAGCTCAGATGACAAAATTACAGCTGTATATACGTATTCCCCTAGGATTAACAAAATGAAAAAAGAAGTACTGAAATTATGGCCTATATTGAACGTAGGTGATACCAACCTAATGACACTGAGGTTTGCAATCAAGAGAGGGAGGAACCTCAGAGATGCCTTGATTCACACCTAGAGAGAATCATCCAGCCAGTTGCCAGAGACCCTCTGGAACCAAACAAAACCATCAGGACATGGCCCATGTGGATCCTGTAGTGCCAGAGGCAGCACGACGAGGACAAAATCCATCGATATAGGTTGGAAATGTCACTGGGTTCAGAGAGGTTTGACAAACTGCAACACAAAAAATGTTATCTATCTCATTACCTGCCCCTGCAGTCTACGCTACATAGGGATGACCAAACATCCAATTCGAACTAGACTGGCAGAACATCGTTCCTGTATCCAGACAAAGAAAATCTCTGCCCCAATGGTCGAACATTTTGTAGAGAAAAAACATAGCCTGAATGATTTCAAGTAATCCATCATTGAGAAAGTGAACATCCCGACAAGAGGCGGTAATCTACACAACCTCCTGTATAGACAAGAACAACAATGGATATTTTGCTTACAAACTGATACCAACGGCCTAAATTAACCTATGCCAGACTCTGGCAACATTGTAGAGATTTCTCACACAGACCCACTTATGTAACCTTGTCATACTTTCGAAACTGCACAGATGTGTCTACTGTTACATGTTTTGTTGTGTTGGGTCTCTACACCTATGTCATAACAGGTAGTTGTAGGATTTGTCTCAAGAATATGTACATCCAATTCCACACTTGAATTTTACATATACCACGGAACAATAGCCTTACTGTAACTTGTTGTATTGACTATGCCTAACATCTATAGTAATGTGCCCCTTACCTCCATATCATGGTAGAATGTAGGTTGGTCTCCAACTACTACATGAGGGAGTTGTCATGAACTCACCTTGGTCACCTCTGCCCGCAGACGCCCTGCCCCGCTTCCCCATAGGGTCACGCTTGAGTTTGGGGCACTTTGGGAGGGGTCTTCTTCAGAGACGCTGGCCACCCCGATCCTGGCGGACCCCGTGGCAGCTTGCCGAACATCGAGGGGGATGGTCGTGCGTTGGGGGGCAGGGCCACCCCTAACCCAAACGCTAACGCGGATTACATCCGCATCACGTGATTCCCCAGCCTCCAGCCAACACCGTAGGTTACGGTCACATGCCCCATCATGCGCCCTGTCCACGCGCTCACGTGACCGTAACCAGGAAGTATAAAGGAACACACGACATGCCGCAATTCGCTTCTCAGCTGTTTTTCTTGCAAAGTTTGGCTTTTGTTCCTGTTTCTTGTGCTTTCCGGATTTTTGACCTTGGCTTTTGTTTCTTTCTGGACTTCTACTGGATTCTGCTCATTGGATTTTGTGCCTGTCTTCATCTTGGATACCTTGAACTGCTCTGACCTTGGATTTTGAACTTGGACTGCCTTTGGATCATCCTTTTTGATTCTCGGAATTGTTGGCCTTTGGACTTTGGATTTGCCTCCATGTCAGGAACCTCTCTTGCTCCTACCCCCCTTCACGCTGCACCTTCCAACCCCTTCTCCTGATACTCGTGGTGGCTCCCCATGGTTGCCTAGTGTGAGTACCCCCTTGGGCACTTCACATTAGCCTGTTTTCGACCCCTGAAGGGAACAGCTATCATATACGGGTAGGACACTTTCTATTTTCTTCGTTATTCAGAATTGTGGTGTAGAGTTGGTATTCTGGTGTGCATTCTTACCTGCCTTCTTTCCTTACAGTCATCCGGGTTCCAGCAATTCCTGTTCCTACCAGCACCTGTGGCCTAAACGATCGGTCAGCAAGTATATCTATTATCTCTCGGACTGGTAGTTGGGGCAAAGGTATTCTAGTCTACGTGGACCTCAGTTCCTGACAGGATTACGCACACCTCCTGTGGTTCATATCCCACAGACCACTTGTAAAGAAAGGCTGAACTATTACATTAAAATCAACAATCTTTTAGCGAGTATGAGGTACATGGCATTATTTCTAACGCGTTGAGCCAACTACAACCGTGGTACACTATGTTACATCCTGAACTTTGCTGTATCCCTATAACAGAGAAAATTATATCTTTCGGCCCTTCCGTTTCTGATCTTTCTTTAATGTTTAGTTGTGGACTCACGTATCGATCATTGTCTCAGGCTCAGCTGTAGAAACATGCTGGTGTGGATCTTTGCCACATTAACCTGTAAACAGGACTACATTACACAGCCCTACTCGGGAATACACGTATACCTGCTCGTTGGGGCTCTCACATGACTCAGCAGTCACGCAGCGTTATGCAACTATTATGTGATGAGCGCCCCAGGTAATGTTTACGAACACCAGCTGGGATGCTGCACGCTGATGCAAGCACCGTTACGAACAGAACTAACAGCAAGGTTAGAATCCTTCCTTTTTTACTCATAGTTAATTCTACTTGGACTTGCTCTAACGCAGGGAACATGCTTTCTGCTTTGCATGGTACCTAAGAGGATGCAGGAAGTTCGTCATAGTATTCTGTTGTTGCATTTGGGATGCTCACCCACATAGAGGAGTAGTGGATTTGGCACCCTCTTGTTTGAATACTTGACACACAAACTGTAAACTAAATGCAGTCCCCGCCAAATATTTGTTAATGATATCTATATACAGGGTCTGTCACTCTGGGGGCTTTTTCTGTATGTGTAAGAGGACAGACTCATCCAGTAGCCGCTCCTGTGTACTAACTATTGCAGCTAGTACATGTTCTCTTGGTGAACATGGTTTTAAAGTTTCACTGAATTCATGAAACAAATGTTGCCATACAGCCATTATTCTAGATTAAAGGACCCTCCGGGGCTTTTTTCTTTCTGAAGGTTGTACAACAATTGGCTTATCTAAGAACAGCCTTTCCAAGAAGATTGAAGTCATGCTTCTTGATTTAAGGACCACCAGATAAGGGGGAAGACTGATTATGAGATATGATATTGTCCCATGTGGTATTATACATATGATACACTGCTCCGTGTAGGACTAGTCTAATTGGAGCTTGTTTTTTGTCTCCACCCTCCCGCTTTATTTTATTTTATCATTAGGCGGGTCCTCCTGGAAACAGCCACATTATAATGTACCACAAGTTATGAAGACAGCAGATGATTAAATGCTGGCCATACCAGCCCTTATGAAAGTGGTGCATTTGCCCAATACCACTGAAACTAGTCGGCTTCTTTTTGGGCTGCAACTTGGCAAAAGAGGGACTGGGAGAATTTACAAAACTCCTGGCCAGAACACAGCTCTATCCTCTTACGAACCAAACAAGAGAGGATTATGATATTCGGCGATCGTATATTTGGAGCTCAAAATGGTGCAAACCACTCCACGTACTAGTACTTAGGATAATTGATCAAATTACCCTGGTCCATTCATCTCTTTGATACTTTTGACCTCACCCACCTACATATGCCATTGGTCTATGTCATAAATATAATGACAATTGCCAAAAACCTGTGGGTTTTTATAAATTTCTGCTCTCCAGAGAAACTGAATAAAGAATAAAGGAATGCTTAATTTGGAAGGCAGTCTTCATATGGTATAAAGGCAACAGAAATGAAAATCAAATATAGCTTGTAAAGCTTTCAAGTCTGTGGCTTTCTCCATGAATCCCTGGATCAAGTGCCTACCTACTTATCGAAATTCCCAGATCTCTACCATGGAACACACTTGATGAGGCTTTGCTTCAATTTCTGGCCAACTAGAGAAGTCCTAACCTCCCGTAAAAAAAACTAATTGAGGAGGAAGTACATTGCAGATGTATGAATGAGATAAGAAATACACATTATCACACCTATAAACTAGTTGCCAAGCCCTTGGTAAGCAAAGAAAATAGACCTTCTTCAAACACTTGGGGTCAATTTAAAACACTATCATCTAAAGATATGTGGAAAATGATCTTTAACTCAAAATATGTATCTTTGACTTAACAACAATCAAGTTCTTATTAGCTTTGAAGCTCAATTGTGACCAGTAGGAATAGATCCTACTGAGTAGTGACCCCCAGTTCCGCAGTAAATTGGTGAATGCCTAGCCCGACTGGAATGTCTCTTGAGAACAAGTATGCTTTTGATCCTTGAAGTTAATAACTCGACATGCCAGAGAAACAGTTGCTTTAAATATATGGAGCTCAATAATGAGATTTATGTTTGGAATGTAATGTTTATTTTGTTTTAATTTGCTGTAAGAAGAAATTGTGAATTTTTAGGAGGACCTGAGAAAAACTTGTTTAAGGATGAATGACAACCAAATTTGCAAGTATAAAAATACATTTAAAAAAAAAGTTGATTTGTTCTAAGGTGAAGAATGAAACTGCGTACACTTGTGTTATGGCACTTAATCAGATATTGTGTTTGTAAGTATTTATGAGCGAGCCCTGTCACAAATATGTAGTTATGTAGCATTTCCAAATGTAAGTAGTGGTTTAACCAGTCATGTTGTTCTATCTTCTTCTTCTATGGATTTTAGCATTGGAAAACCATAAAGAGTTCAAAATCAGGTACCCAGCCAATTCTGCGAAAACATTCTTTGTTAATACACTGGTAGTCTGGGGTTCATGTTTTAGCCCTATGTTTTGATAGAAAGGCAGATCCAAGTATACTCAGCAGGGGACATTTGGGTTTAGTCCTTGATTGTGTATATAGCAGTACACAACGAATCATGGCCTGCGCTCTCAGGAAAGTCAACCCGAGTTCGAGTCTCACATAAGCCATCGGTGTGGACTGAGGATGTGTTAATATTTTTCTATAGAAATTTCCCTCGAGGACATCAAGCCTCTGATGGCCAGAGCCTAGAGCCCATGTAATATCGCAGGGACCAAACACTGATTCTACAGTTTGATAATTCCTTTGAGGGAATATCCTACAGTGGATTTCCAAAAAGTGTTAATAGTATATGTCAGCTGGCAGGCCTTTTGCTTTTTTAGTTCCATAACATTATAGTAGTTGCTCCCAGCAGACAGCTCCACTCCCAGGTAGACAAATCTGTCCACATATTTGATAGGTCCGAGTCCATTTCAAATTGTACCCTGTGTACCTTACCCCGTGAGATTACAATCATTTGGGTCTTATTCATATTGATAGCCAGCTCGTTTCTTATAGCGTAATCTGTCAGGGCTTTACATTTAGGCTTCACACCGGCTATGGTGCGATCAATCAAAACAAGATCATCAGCGTATAAAACGCTCGGGATAGCAGAGTCTCCTATTGTGGCAGTACAGCAATCATCACAGACCAATAAGTGGGGCGGGGGGGGAATGCCCAAATACAGGTTAAACAATAGAAGGGCAAAGGGATAACCTTGCTTGACCCCCATGTTTATTGCAACCCTCGGGGAAAGGGTTGCTGCATCATACAGTCTCACTTAGATAGTGATAGTACTCCAACACAGTGCTAGAGCATGACTTGGTAGAGAGGATGCAATGCACCTGTGAGAGTACAGCTCTCACATATGTATGCAAATCAGGCATTGTTGGAATAAAGGGGAGTATGGAATTCCTGTTGGCATCAATTCTTTACCATTCTTAAAAAACAAGTTGGCAATTTTCAGCATCATTCGGGCAAAGATGGGGATTCACACTCATAGGAAGACTTTACTTTCAGGGAATACTGACACTATTCACATTGAAGACAGGCTGATGAGAATCCCGGATTAAGTCCTTCTCCATGCATCTGGGCCCAACAGAACAAAAAACAGTTGGTCTAAGGCAATGCAGATACTGGATGGATACGTTCTTAATAGAAGCCATTTGGGAATGTATGATGGTCCATTGGTAAGTGACTGCCTGGTTATCAGTACCTGTCGGATATTAACCAGCTCAAAAGAGTGTTTACTGATGGCTTTGCCATTGTTTTGGCTACAGGATATGCCTATCTATGTCTCATGTTAAAGCATTGACATTTATAGAAAAAGAAACCAGCCCCACAGCCCATCTGATTTTGTCAAGCGGTTCTGTACCAGTTACAACAGTAGCCAGGCAGAGGTCAATGTCATGTTTCCCATTGTAAATCATACATGAAGATGTGAAACGGGATGATGGGGCATGGCAGTGAGTCCGACATTGAAAGCATGGGTGGTGCCGGTGAAAAATAAGTGAACATATAACTTATGCCATGGACTATTGGCAGAGCTAGCCACTTGTTTTATACTTGAGTAAATTCCCAAGCATGGAAAGAAGATATGACAGATTTCTTGAATTGATAACTTCTTACACAAAGCAGAGACATCATGCCAGAAATGTTCAGGCTCATCCACAGAGTTTGGACATCCTTCAACTGTCAGTGTCTCCTAGAGAGCACTGACACTTCCACATTGTATCAGTCTCTCCCAAAGATTGGCGCTACTACACTACTCCATCAGAGAGGAACCACAATCATCAGTTTATCAGGCTCTCCCATTGAGCAGAGCAACTTTAACAATTGGATATGGATCTCCTACAGAGCAGACATAGGGCAGTCATAACAACCTGCCTGTCTTGTTATTTCCCCCTTTGCTTCCCCTTTTATCAGCCACCTTCAAGTGGGAAGGGAGGGGTTGGAACATGTTTCACTCTACGACTTCCCAACTATAATATGGTCCAGATCTCCCTAACTAACCCTCTCAAGGTAACACAAGCAGTGTTTCCCTAAATGCTACATCACATGGTCCTGCCAGAATTCCCTAAACGTTCATGTGAAGGATTGCCATCTGGTCAGGGTGCAGAAGTCCTATCTGTTTTGATTGTTACTATATAATAAAATGATGTGGGTAATGATGTGGGTAATCCATCTCAGAAAGGGTGTTCTGCTAATCAGGTCGCCCTTTCATGAAGTCATGTGCCAAAAGCATAGTACAAGCATGTGCCCTGCCATATCAGTTGCATGATCGGCAGAATTTACAAAGGGCAAGTTCAATGCCCTGTTTGACAGCTGCTGTGACACATCATCACATGATCGAAAACCATCATAAATGTGGCCCGATCCATCTGGTGGATAAGAATAAGCATACTTTTGATATGGTGATTAATAGTGGACAAAAATATTAAATAAACATCAAATTGGTATCGTACTATTGTCCATCCTGTTAGCTCAGGCCAGCTATGAAAAGGCTATCTGGGTAAATGTCCAGACTGCCTGTGTTGGCTTCATCAATCAAGACAAAAGTTGAGAAGACTCTCTGTTCTGATACTCTGGTAGGTTGGATAAAACCTATCGTCCAGCCGAGGAAACTCTTAGAAGGAGAGCCCCTGGGAAAAATACTTCAAAGGGATATTCGTGATTTATCCATCGTGGAAAAGTCAGCGACGGAAAAGTTTGCATGAGCACTGTATGCACCACAAAAGGTTTGTACATTTCCCATACGAACATATATTTAAAAACCCTACAAACCCACACCCCCACCCACACTCACAACACACCCCCAACATACCCCCACGCACACCCTACTTACCTTTGAAGACACGCTGTGTCTCTGCAGCGCCAGTTACCTTTCATTTCCATGATCGGGAACCGGCGCCGCAGAGTCCTTTTTTTTTTTTTCAGGCAGCTGCAGGGATTTCCCCCTAAACCCCCATTCACTATACTGTGTAGTATAATGATTGGGGTGTTGAGGGAGTCACTCCCGCAGTTCCCATTTCTTTTTCTTTTTTCTCTGGTCTGCTGAGGGGGTGTCCCCTGCAACCCCCACTCACTTTTTGGTGTTCGGACCTTTGGTGGCATGCATTTACAACCTTTTTGTATAGGTCGGACCTTTGGGTTCGGTAATTTCGGACAATTCCACTGCAAAGAGACAGGCCCATAACAAAGGCCAGCCTCCCAACAGGAAGTTTAATGTGAGAGGGTCTTTCAGGCTGCAGGGGAGGCAAGGGGCTTGATTTGAGAAGTCAGAAAGAGCAAACGGAACCTAGGGAAGATTTGACCTTCTTTCTTTTTTGTGTGGATCACCTCTTCTTCGTGTCTCTTCATGCCAGTCCGATAGCATAGCGAGTAGAGCTCTCGCTTTGACATCTGTGCAGAGCCTGCTGACACAGGTTTGAATCCTGGTAGAGCCAAACTCAGCCTTTCATCCTTCCGAGGGCAATAGTTGAGCACCACACACAGTGGGTAATAATAAGCAGCGCTCCGATACCTCAGGGTTCGTAGCGCTGTATAAATGTTAATTAATATTATTATTATTATTATTATTATTATTATTTCCGGAAGGAAAAAAGCACTTTGGGTTTGATGCAAGAAGGCAAGGGAAACATATTACAATGAAAGAGATTGGACTCGTTACAGCAGGCTTGCTTTTGTTCTAAGGAAGGGGTCTGCAACTGCTTCCTTGATTCATTGTGGACTTACATCAAGACAAGAAGAATTCTTTGGAACTCTTGTGGGAGTGCAGTTCATTACAAAGTCCTCCAGTTGTGAGGTGAACATAGAATGATTCCAAGGCAAGTTTGACCTGAGTCCCCTAACTGTCCCCAATGAACATTTGGGGTGATTGCTGTTGCACTCTGCCACCTTCACTAGTACTGATGATCCTCAATGGAGGTGAAGGACTCCAGTAGGTGTCAGCTAAGCTCTATGGACAGGGAGTGAAATAGAAACAGAATCACCTTGTCCCAGTGCCCCTGGATTAGGACTGACAGCAATATAGTAGCCAGAGCATATGGATTCAATTCTGCAACCACTTCAAAACATCATTGAGCCTGTGTGGATCACATTTGATCAAAACATTCAGGACCCAAGGTGCTGCCTTTGGCACTCTCTTTTGACCTTTGACCTGCTGTTTGCTTCTTTGAAACAGTTCACTGCTGCATTGCACAAGCAGAGTCCAAAACTCTGCCTACTGGAATTAGAATCTCACCACCACAGGAGTCTTCAAACCACATTGTCTTCACATAGTACCACGAGCAACCAAGCTTTTCTCACCAAACTATCCTTGACCTTGATTTGAACCGCTGGAATAATAGCTTTGACTGTCGACTGAAGTCAGCGGAATCCATCATCTCGAATAGACTTCACCATTATTCCTAACCTAGTGCACTTCTCAAACCACACCATTCTGATGCAGAATCAAACCACAAGGAACTTCACTTTAAACCCGACTCAATGCCACCTTTTCAGCTTGATCACTGAGACTCGCCACATTCAAACCAGTTCGACCTTCAAGAATAGCACTGAGAAACCCAGTGCAATGTTGTCCAGCCAACAAGCAGAGATTACAGTACTTTTGAGAGGCCCAGACCCCCTAGTACACCTTTGTGATCATAGCGAGTGATAAGCCACCCTTTGGACACCTTTTTCTCAAAGACATATCCATTACAAATTACATTGTTGACCTTTGTTGATCTTCCCCCTGCTACGGTAACCAGAGTGTCTTCATATCCATGTTCAGAATTTTCTGTGTTCCTTCCAATGGGTTGTGATTTTTCTAGTATCTTTATAGTCAGTTAATTGCCTTCTGGTGTCTTTCATCAAAGTATGTATTTTTTTAGAAAACTTGATTAGACATTCCTATATTTTGGAGCCTTCTATTATTGCTGTTTAGATTGCTACTGTTAACACATTCACACACCTCTACCTGCCTTCGGCCCATGTTACCTCAATATGTGAAGGCAGTATTTTTTCTGACTTCCGTTTTTACCTTTGTGTTTGGGATCACTGTTGGTTTGTAGTAGTATGAGGGCTCCGTAGGGGATTTAGCCTCTGCTCACCATTTTACTCTTGCACAGCACTAATCATTTTGTCACAGTACTCACAGCCTCCTTCTCCACAGGGTACTTGCCAGGCACCACACCATACTTGCTGCCATCAGTGTCATGGTGAGGGGAGGTCCCATGCAGAGGCGTTGCTGGGGGCGGGTAAGGGGCTTATAGCCCCTGACCTTTTGGTTGTAGCCCTGGATAGAATCTCAGGAGCTACAGCCAAAAGGCTAGCTAGCCCCCAGTCCCAACAGTTCCGACATCAGCATAGCCCGGGTCTTTTCCAGACCTAGCAACTCCCCTGGTCCGATGTGAACAATTTAGCTGTCACTCTACCAACACTGAAAGGAGCAGTGAATTGATGTAATTTCTAGTAAATTTCCCTTGGACATATGACACTCACAGACCTCCCCATGCAGATAGTGCTCTCGGATGTGGGAAAACACACAGAAACAATGTTTCTGCATGCTTTCCCATGTCTGCCGAAGAGTGGGAAATCAAAGAGGAAACTTTGTCCTCCGTCTTTGATTTACTGTTGCATGCAGGCATTACTCAATCATCTCCACTGGTATCTTTAGCCTGATGTCTCCATTGTAGGTGAATAAACATTTTTAAAAAGTCTGAATTGAAGAAAAAAACATTTAGAAAGACTGCTCTGTGACCGCACTGAGCAGTCTTTGTAAATTGAACTGTCTGCCCCTGCAATGCACATGGGTGCACGCAGGGGCTGACATGCACTCTAGGACCTGGAAGTGGCTGTGAAGTAGAACGGGTAAGTGTGTGTGTTTCTGTGTGTGTTTCTGTGTGTTTGTTTATTGTGGTAGGTGGGGGGGCAATGGGGAGGGGTATTAGGGGGAACCACCCTCTATTGAACAAATCCCATCAAGGGAGGGCGCGGGAGGGTGTGGGTGGCGGTTGGGTGGTGGGGTGAGAGGCAATTTGGGATTTTGCTTTTTGTAGACTGCCCATAATGGGGCACATACAAACAGCGAAATGATCACATAGAACCGACGTCTCCGAGAGGAAGGGATTCTAGGACATTCCTGCTTATTTAGCTTGTGCTAAAAGCAGGCAGAGTCTATTTGGATTCTTTATAATGTCATCTGTCATGTTTATCCTAGTACCCACCATTACAGATATCTGCCACTTGCAATGTGCCAACTGCTGAGATCAAAGATGGATTCATCCCATGCTTGAGTTCTAGGCGATCAAAACTGTGGTAGGCCCAAAGGTGAAGATCTGGCATGTACGAAGTGGTCACAGTCACGCTCTGCCGGATGGATTCTGTGCCCCCAAGCAAATGGGGCTGAACATATAAACCATATTAACAAACGAAATGGGCAGACAGAGGGCTCAAAAATAAAGAAAAACTGATATCATAAAAGTGGGTAGAGAACAGAAGAAAGGGTAAACTTTGTTCACTTTTTATTTTTTTTCTAGCAGGAAACAGATGCTGCAATTCTTTGTTGAACATATTTTGAGGTGAAGGAGGGATCAGGAGGGGCAAACAGTTCTTGTATTTTTTTGTTTCTTGAGGTAAAATAAGTGAAAGACAACCCTCCTCCGACCACCTTCTAACAAAACTCTCCAAAAACTGCAACTTCTTCAAATCACTTGAACATACCCCCAAAATGCTTCAAGTATGAACCTTCTATGGTTGAACACTTCGCAAAAGCCAAGCAAATCCCTCAAAAGAACAGAAGAACAGGAATTGACATTTTGGAAAATGGGCAGGAATTTGAGATCCAAACATGCATAAAGATAAGGTAGCATAGTGTGAGAAGATTAACCTTCCATAACGTCTTTACAAATGATAAGGCCTTTAGTGCTAGAAAAGTATAAGCTATGTTTAGTTTCCCAATTTAAATAGGGAAAATAAAACGTTCATTTAAAGCGTGTTGCATGAATTCTACGTTGCCAAGCAGCAGTACGAATGGCAGCACTTTTTTTTAAATCAGATAAACATATAGTGAGAATTCCAGAAAGAAGAGTATTTATTGTATATGTAATTACTTGTTCACAGGGTATGTCATTCTCACTATATAATACATCTTTGTCAGTGAGCTATCTCTCTTTCTGGACCCAGACTTGTTTTTATATGAAACGTAAAATATGATGCGCTCTCATAAGTGTTTGCCGAAAACGAAATTAGCTCAAGATGTATTCCTAATCTTACAGAAACAGATGCAAACCATACTTTTTTGCATTTTATGTGCATCTTTTATTCTTGTTGACTCTCCTTATTTTGGCAAAAAGTGTCAAAGGCAATATGCATATCGCAATTATTGTCTTTATTGTCATAAAGACAACACATTCTAACAATAGGTTAGTATAGTTAACCTTTTCAAGTTCAAACATAGAAAATAGTTTTCCGTTTTGAATATATTCTGTTCTTGCCCATTGATGTATACTTTAAATATGCAAAACCAGAAGCTGTTTTCATTACAAAGTGATTTTATTGTTCGTCATGTACTGCTCCACTGTCACCCGGGGCAACCTGAGCTGCAAGTTCATTATGCAGACATTAAATAGATGCACTTCTGCTGTTGTGATGTAGAGTTTCACCAATGCACCCTGGAGCCATTAAAGCAGATGCATAAAATACACTTGCGAATTGCAGAGAAAGCATTCAGAATTGTTTGTACTCGTAAAGGGTGACCTTTTAAAATGTGCCAGGTCACTAGGTCACTTCAAAGAAGCGTAATATTAGTAAACAGGAGATAACAGAATGCACATGTTTAAGAATGACATTAACAATGCTAATGATATTGCCTTCTCATATATTACAGAGCCTGTAGTAGCGGCCCTGAGCAGCCCTGCAGTTATGGTTACGTTTCTTAACTAATAGAAAGAGCACTTTTTGGGTGGCTTATAACTTCATATCCCCGGACGAATCCTAACCAAACTTTACGTTAAGTATATTGCCCCCTTGGAATGAGTCTGCGAAGCTTGGTGCGGTTTCGTCAAGAGGGGGCAAAGTTATTAAACGGCCAAGAAGTAGGTAAAAAATAAACTTGTGATATTTGGGTCAGTTCCGCGGAATCACTTCCCTATTCGATACATGGATATTTTTCCACCCACAAATCAGGGTCTGGCGTGATGTCTGCGGACATTGGACAAACCAGCTATTTGGATGGTGAAAAGCACGAGAGGCAGCATTTTTTTAAATGGTCACCATGTTGGGTCCGCAGTAATATGGTGGAATGATATAATGAAATCGTATAACGTATTTATGATTGTACTACAATAGAGGATAGTGCTCCTTGATGTCTCATCCACCTTTCATACGGTGAACCAGTGTATCCATATTAAACAGTTACATGATACCTTTAGCATCATGTACTGCACACTGGACTGGCTGATCTGTTTTCCTCACTAACCGCCTTTCCCAGCTGTAAGTGGGTTATTTGTACTACTCCACCTCACTGTGTACGTGCACAGTACCCCTGGGATTTATCCTATCATTGTGGCAATTACATACATATTCCCTACCTCTTGCTCACCTGATGTGCTTCTTCTTTTCTCATTTCCAGTGTTATATTAATGGCATTCACAAAAGATTAAAGGGCACTGGGTTGTAAGTTAACAGGGAAATGCCCTAACTTAACAGTAGTTTAAAACAACCAAAAGGGCAAAACACATCTGTGTATAAATTGACTACAGCACAGAGATGTAGTTCAGTCTCAAAAATAGTCGAGGAGGGCAAGGCTGTGAAGAAAGACAGAAGGATAGACCGATTTTCTTTCTATCCCTTCCTATACCATTTCTACAACTAGGTAGCGCTGATGTACCGCTTATCTAAAAGGGACAGTATAAGGAAAGTAAAGGATTACTGTCAATTATTTAATTAGCAAAAATTAGCAAAATATTCGGCCTTGTCGTTCCTCGACCATCCTCTTCCATATAGATCAGTATATGGAATGACAAAAAGTGTTAAAAAAGAACACTTGAGGCAAATTTTCTGAAATTTAATGGGGGTATATAGTAGTTTAATAACCCATAGAATATCTGATTAACCATAGGGGTTCTTGGGTTAAAAAACAAGTAAACAAAAAAGGAGACAAAGAAGACAGACTTCCTCACTCTCTGTTTTATAATGAATTAGCTTTCCAGTGTGCGGGAAAGAGTAAAAGATTGCTCAAAAATAAGGATAGGCCAATTTGCGCCTCCTCTATCTAGCAACCACCGTCTACCGGTTTCAGTGGGACAAATGTAGATTAAGCCACTTTCATCAGGACAGTCTTCAGTAAAATGCTGGTGCATTCATCTGTGTAATGACCAGAAACATCTAGAGTGGGATGTACATTACCACTCTTCAAATGCCATGGACTGGAAAAGCTTGTGATGGAACCTGGAATGTAAAGAATAAACCAGGGTCACCTCCCTGCTGTAGCTCCAAGTTGATTGGCTAAGAATATACAACTTATTACATGCTATTCTTATGACTACTATATTATTAGTTAGCAGAACATATCATACTGAAATCTATTCAATTGGCTGGAGAGTATTGGAATCATCGGCCTCATTCTGAGCTTGGAGGTAAGGGAAAAATGATGCCGGTAAAGGATTACCGGCATCGCTTTCCGCTACGGGCTATTCTGACCTGCCAGACCGCTATTTACGGCACCGTAAACTATGATGCCGTAATTATCGGTCTCGGGTTGCGCGCGCGCCCCACCATGCCGAAATTCGCGGCATGGTGTAAACCAGAGCTGATCAAAAGTAAGGAGCACACGTAAAAAACGGCCTCCTTAAGGCCGTAAAGTACCTTACCGGCATGGAGTACATACAGGCATCTCAGAGAAGGAGTAAAGAACCCTGAGCAGTGGTACCCAGAGCCACAGGTGCACACAATCAGCACAGGTGGAGGCAATGGAGTCTGCCACAGCAGAAAAGGATCACACCCACACACTACACCCCCTCCCACACCAAGATGAGACCAATAGTGGTAGCAGTACATGAAGCAGGAGGCCCTGCCAGCAAGGGCCCAACCACAAGAACTACACCAACAACACCAGGCCCCTCCCACTGAAGAGATACATGGGGAGAAGGAGAGGGAGACAGGCCCAGCATGCAACACCAGTGCAGCCTCCGCCACCAGCCCTGCAGCCCCCATTCCCACGCAGCAGGTCCGGACCCTCAAGGAAACCCCTGAGCAGATACACACCCCCTACCAGCTTGACTGTGACACCATCACCACCATATTTGGCCCGCGAAATTATGAAATAAGCGAGCAGCATACAAATACACACTGCTATCCCGGCACAACTGAAGGTGTTGCCTGTGCCCCTCACCCATGCACCTACCAGCACACAGTGGGGCCCATGCATGGCATGTCACAACCGTCAATTACACGGACGCAGAAACAAGTGCTGGATCACCTCCCCAAGCACACAAGGGACTACAAATCCCTAACATGGACTACCCAGGAGATATACAACACAAAAGTTGGCCCCCATGCATTGGCAGGCATGCCAAATTACATGGGTGCCCCTGACAGAACCCACGTGGATTAGGTGGACCAGCATGGCATGCAGGTGGCGGATCGCAACTGCAAGCAATACCTCTCCCCCAAAGTGCAGACGGAATGCAATGCAAGCAAGAACATCACACCTGTGTGGGCCCGACATTAAGGAACAACTCATGATTCATTGGGCCAGCTGAACTCCACGCTACCGTGCCGCATGGGCCGACATGCAGGATGACGTGCCTGGCTGCTTGGTGAGTCGTCTGACTGTGTCATGCCAGTGCATTGGTGCCATGAGGTGGGTGCCTGCATGAACAAACTGGCTCAAAATGATGAAGCCAGTGCACGATGTTCACCCCACCAAACACCGTGCCACAGAACCAGTGTAACGGCACATGAGTACAGATTCCCACATCGATGGAATAAGGCACACACCAAAGACAACATTACCAACATCTGACAAGGCCAAATCCCACAACACGTGCACCACTCATTGGCAGCCCCCACAACCGTAAGAGCATATAGGAAGACACACTGCATATACATCATGTGGCTGCCTCCAGCATGTCACCACACCGGAGAGTCATCCCTGGGAGTGGATTGAACTGAGGGCAGCAGGGATACCACACCACATCACCGGTTCGGCACACCCATAGGAGTGGTGGAATTCACCATAGTATGGATCAGAGCAGTATGATGAATATGAGCCACTGACTACAGCCAACACACCCAACTACGGATTCACACAGTACACAGAACTTCATGGATATAACATCAAGACTGCTGCATGCATCAACGAAGCACGTACCACGAGATGTGCGTGCCATTGTTCATGGACCATCTCGTAGACACGCCCCCCTACAGCATTCCATTGCACTGGACACATATTGTGGCCATGAATGGGCTGAATGCATCCATGGACATGTACGTATGGGGATCAATGGACTGCTGCCATGTCAGACAAGTTCAGTTCTCCACCATGACAGACCAAACACTTACCTTAATTGGCTAGACATGCAGGTGTTGGTGGCTGTCCCTTGACACCATGGTATGGGACCCCTGTCAGAAACCCACAGAACAGGCCAAGGGAGCCCTAAAATACTGGCCATACCCGTGCATGCGTGCAGATGAAGCAGTCACCTGGCTTGCATAAGGCACATATGAGTTGCCGAAGCTGGACTGGTGGGGGACCCATCCACTGCAATGTGGTGTCCAAGACCCCCATGTCATGTGTAAAGGGGGACCAAATGTGCATCCCTTGGAATGTGGTTCTGTTCCCTGATATGGGACTGCTAGCACCAGATGAAGATGGAGTGAAGGAGGAGGAGGTAAGACAGCATCATGGAGGCGGTGCACGGGAGGGACATGTCGTGTGGCAAACATTGGTTGGACATAATAACCACAACACAAGTCAGCAGAGGGCGGCATCACATGGGCACACAGGGCACTGGGTGTGTGTATACTTGTAGACCATGCACTGTCAGACGTCATTATACACATGCTCAATGACGAATATCCACACAGGTTAAACTTTGCAACTCCAATGGTGTATTGAAAATATAAACGGATGAGTGTGAACATTCCCTCCAAAACCCCCACACACCTCCCCCCCAAATTCACAACAAACCCCCACCCCCCACCCACCTCTCCCCCAACTCCACAACAAACCCTCAGCCCCCACCCACCTCCCCCCAACTCCACAACAGTAGTCCTGTGCTCTCCATTAAGGGTACATGTGCCAGCAATGCCGATTAATCCATGCTCCCGGGGCCCGGGGGAGGCACGTCCCGGCGCCGCATGGAACGCAGAGTGCGTCGCGGCCGGTTTGCCGGGGTGGATCGGCTGGATGAGGGCGTGTCCTCCTGCTGAGGCTGCTGATTGGTATTCGCAGCCTCAAGGGCATCTGCGATGCGTCCTAGGACGGCACATAATCTGTTGCGGCTCTCTGTGACCGCCTAACGCATTTCCCTGAGCTCATCTAGCCACTCCACCTTGGCCTGGCGGTTGTCCTCCATGAACCCATTGATGAGGGCAGTCAGCTGACTTGCACGTAGTGCATCCATTGATGCTTGTTCATCCCTGCAGGGTATTGGGCCTAAATGCCCTGGCATGTCCTCGACTGGGGAACTGGGGCCAGGATCAGCGTCTCCCTGTGTATCGGCACGTGCACTACAGCCAGGTATTTCAGGCTCCCCAGAGTCACTGCAATATGCCTGGGGGACGTTGCTGGGCTCCGGGGTGTGGACTGTGGGGTAGAACTCCTCCTTGGATGCCCCACAAATGGACAAGGGGCTGTGCACATTCTCCTGGGTTGCCGTAGCTGCCACCTCCCCAGCAATGCTAGACTCCTCTGACCCTGGGGTGGGCATTGTGGCAGGCGCCGATGCAGGGAGGATTTGGGGTGGTGCATCCTCCACTGACCTTTGGGGAGCCGGGGTGGCTGTTTTTGTCCAGGCTGGTATGCGTCGGACCCTGCCTCTGGCCGTGGAGGTGGTTGGACGGCTTGTCTTGGGCTCCCCGCTCTGTGCCTGTGGGGGTAGAAGAGAGGGACGACATGAGTAATTGTTTGAGACGCTAATTACATTGATGGCTGCATTCACATTTCAGTCATTTGGGGTTTGTGGCCTTTTGGGCGTTGCAACAGCACTAGTACATATGCATATGTATGACATGGACGCAGGTGTCGGAGTGACTCATCCTGCCCTGGTAATGTGTAGACTGGCTCGCACACTGCCGAACTGCACAGTGTGCATAATGGGATGTGGAAGTTAGTGCCCTATGGTTGATGTGCGTTATGTACTTGCATTTGACCATTGAGTTGGCTATGCATTATTTGAATGGGGGGGGGGCATCATGACAAGGTGCCTTTGACGGCCCTTGGGGGAGTATACATCATGTACATGCCATTGCCAGTGTTGTCTTTGGACACCCACCTCCATCGGCAGACAATGTTGCCCTGGACTCCATATCGCCAACGCTCTCTATCGATTCAGGCCCGATCAATGAGGCGCATGTCTCCTCCCATGGCTCCAGTCTCATTGGGGAACTTGGGCCCCCTACGGTCTGCAGTGCCAGACTCTGGTTGGTGGAGAGGAGGCTCCGCACCCACACCCACAAGTCATCCCACCGCTTGCGGCAGTCCTTGGGGTGCGGGGGGTGGTGTCTACTGCACTCACCCTTTGGGCCGTTTGTGCCCAGATGTTTTTCTTCCAGATTATTGCCTCTCGATGCATGTTGGTGCTGAACACGACGTCAGCGTGCTCCGCCAGGTTGTCCACCATTTCCTGAAGCTCTTCAGGGCTGAATCTCTTCTTGCGGAGCCGGTCCTCAGACTTCTTTGGGGCTTTAGGCATTGTTCCTGGGTGTGTGGTCCTTTCCCAGACTTCGGATTGCTCCCAAGGGTGCTGCCTGATGAGGATGGCAATGGATTGTGTTTTTAAAGATGGACGCCACGCTCCTTCCTGTTCCTGTGCGATGATGTTATTTCCGCTTCCGTTGTTTTACGGTGACCGTAATTTACGGGATCCGTTAATTACGGTCACCGTTATTTACAAATGCTGCTGCTTCGGTGGCGGTGTTGGTAAGTACGTCTCGCAGCATGCCAGTAGGGGGTTTTAGGGTTCATTTAGCGGCATGCCGCTAGGTAATTTTCCGGCATGGCGAAAAGCGCGTGCCCGCAACATCGTAATGCGCCGCAATTAGCAGTCTGTCACCAGGCCGGACTCATAGTTTCCGCCATGCTGGAAAGTACCTGTACTTACCTCCAAGCTCGGAATGAGGGCCATCATCTCTTGTAGTAAATATTGAGTTTTTGTTATTAATCAAATGCACTCAAATGGGAAAAGTAAACTGACCTTACGTTAGTTTCAGCAAAGTCAGTGTTCTCTTTAACAAATTCTTTACATTTACATTTGAATCTCCCAGAGAAAACGTAGCCACCCACTGGTGGCAATCTATATGTGGGGGCAAGGAGAGGGATGTATTTGTGCCTGGCATCTTTTCTGTTTTTTTGGTTCTTAGTTTTAGTTGTGGATCCGGCCTTAAGGTCATATGCATATGTTGATATTTTGGAGAACAAGCAGAATTTGCTATTGCACCGTACAAATCAAAATGGCCTTTCGAATCTCGCATGAGAAATTGCATACTTGTCCCGACCCTCATAAATAAAGGGTGCCGTAGTATATTAATGGCACACAGTTTCCTTAAACTTCCCTGAACTGATTTGTTCCCTTGTTTTTTTTTTTAGCCCTGATTGTCTGACCGCCATTGATGCATTGTGTGAGGCTAACAATGTCTGTCTCAATAGTTTACATGGTATTTATGATTGTAGTACAATTGAGGATAGTGGTCCTTGATATCTCGTTCACCTTAGAACTGAAGATCCATCTGTGACCCACAACACAATGAACTCTTGTTATATTGCAGCACATATAGACTTACATCATTAAAGAGGTAAGGTTTGACACTACATAATGTATTATCCTATGGGATATTATCAGTTAAATGTATCTATACAGCCTATGATTTTTTGGTAAATAAGATTGTAGATTGATATGATGAAATTGTGTTGTTTGTAATTGGTTGCACTTATCTTGTAGAACCGGAAGATTGAAATGTACTGGAATTATTACATGATTTTGCTCCTGATAAAGGAGGAATCCCAAAACGCGCAGAGCTCTTTAATATACATTGTTTTTTTTTTTTTTGTTTTTTTTTGATGTTTATAGTTTGGTGTCAAACTTTTCCATCATTTTAATTCGTAAAAGAATGAGAGAAAGCATATATGGCCATGGAGCTGGAGATATAGACATCAGTGGCAAGGGGCAAAGGAACTGCGGAAGGTCGTTGCTTTTTAAGATTTCTTTTTCGTGAGGGCAAGGATATTTTGTAGGTAGAGAGATACTGTATATATATGTGTGTTGTTCTTTCCGCTAAGAATTGCCGCCCATCTTTTATCTGTAGTCATTTGTTGGGATCCAATGTCAAAATGTCCCCCAAATTGTTTTCGTTGGATGGCAAGAGAGGGGCATTCCATCACGAGGTGAAATATGGTTTCTGGTACCGTCTTAAGTTTACAGAACAGACAGCGATTTTGGTCTTTTGGGATTTGTCTTGTTTCAGCTAAATAATCATTCGTTGGTAAGATATTTAGCCGAAGTCGTAAAAAAGTTGCTCTGATCTTTGGGTCAGGAAACTTCAACAGGTATTGCTGTGGTTCATGAAGTTTTCTGTTGTCTACGTTACAGTGCAGCGTCCGTTTGTAGTTGTTTTTCTGATCTATGGTTTGAATCCAATCATTCTGGAGAAGTTTGATTTTGGCATATTGCGGCCGGTTGAGTAAAAGTTCTTCGGAGATCTCTTCTTTCTCCATTTCTTTGTTGATTAATCTTTTCCAGTTTTCTAAGATTGTGTTGTTTAGAGCGTTGCGATTGGTTTTCAAAATTTGAATTGCAGGAGTGATATCGTCCGCTATTATTTTCCGATAGATGTCCATTCTTTTCCATCGTACCATGGATCCGATAGATTGAGTTGCTATCTCATAGCGGATTCTGGGCATGGGATATGATTGAGGAAGATTTAAGATCTTGCGCCAAAATATTGCCTCAAGTTTTACCCAGTTTACATGTTCGGTATTCAACATAGTTTCAGATCCATATGTTATTATGGGAACGTATTTTTGCCTGTAGTACATAATGATCGGTTTATATGAGAATTTTCCATATTTTTTGTGCAGGATGCACCCCTGACGCGCCAATGCTTGGGCTTTCTGTTCTATTTTGTCCAGCCAGTCCGCTTCTGTTTTTGATTGATTGAGTGTAATCCCTAGATATCTAAATGTTGTGACATTTTCTATTCTTATTCCATTGATGTTGAAGTTCGGTTGGTGTTTTGATTTTGTTTGTGGTTTCGTCAACAGCATGGTCTTTGTCTTCGTAATATTGATGAGTAAGTCATTTTGTTTCATGTAGTTGCTTAGTGCTGTAAGCGAAAGTTGTAGTCCAGATGGGGTTCTATCGAGCAAAACGATGTCATCTGCATAGGCCATTATCGGGACCGGTATCGAGTTTATTTTAGGGAGATTTGTTTGGGTATTTGCCAGATGTTGGTCAATGTCTGACGTGAACAGGTTGTAAAGCGTCGCTGCCAGAGGGCATCCTTGTTTTAGGCCGTTCCTTGTCACGATGGAAGCAGATGTCTGTCCTTGTTTTGAGAGTCTGACTTTTATTGAAGTGTCAGAATACAGTATAATGATGGGTTCGAGAATGTTCGCTGGGCATTTCCATGCACGCAGTTTTGCCCATAGCTTGTGTCGAGGTATAGCATCAAAAGCCATCTTTAAATCAATGAATGCCGTGTAGATCATGCTCTTGTTATTTACGGCTTCATGTTTGATTAAGTGCAATAGTAGGAGATTTATATTGGTCCCCACGTTGCGCGTGAAACCTGTTTGAGGCGGGGAAAAGCGTCCGTTGAAGGTGGCCCATGCAGTGAGCTGCCTTAAGAGAGCTGTTGTGAAGATTTTTCCCAAGGGGTCCAGTAGAGCAATTGGACGAAAGTTCTCCAGAAGGTCGCGTGGTCCTTGTTTATGTATCGGAACTATTGTTGCTGTTCTCCAAGTGGTTGGGATTCGGTTAGTTTTGTTTATGATGTCCAGGATCTGTATCATGAACTGTGCCCATGCTGTGGGATTTTGTTTAAGGACGGCGTTCGAAAGGCCGTCCAGTCCTGGGGCTCTTGATGAATTGAGACTTTTTATCATATGTAGGAAGTCTTCTTGGGAAGTGTGGATTGTCCATTTTGTACTTCTTTGATTCGGTATTTCTTCTGGATAATTGTGCTGTGGTCCGTACAAGGTCGAGAAATGAGTAATCCATGTCTGTTGTGGTACATTAGCTGTGAGCTTATGTTGTTTCAAATGGTTTTCATTCAGTAGGTTCCATAGTTCCCGTGTATTGTTGGTCTTTAGAGTCTTCATTATTGATTCTGCATCCATCTGGAGTAGTATCGATTGATGTGATTTCCTCCAATTGTTGTAAGCTTGTTTTAATCTTGCAATCTTTATCCGGTTTTCTGTTGTTTTGTTTTTGTTGAGTTGTCTTCTTTGTTTGGCCAATTCTTTTTTTTTTTCTGCTATTTCCCGGTTATAGGTATGTGCGTGTGAAGTTTGAGGGCAGTTTTTTGCTGTTTGTTGAAAGGGAAGAAGAAGCCACCCGTAATTCAGTTTTTCCAATTCTGGTTTTGATGAGTCTTCGAATTTCCTTGGAAGAAGCGATATCGCTGTTTGTGATATGCGTAGTCTTGTTGCTGAACCTGCAAGTTCTAGTATTGTCGCATCCGGTGGTACTGGTTAATTCGTCATTAGCTGTGAGGTGACGGTTAGCATGTTGTGGTCACTATTTTCGGAGGTTATCGTTTTAGCTACCTTGACAGATGCTTGCAGTGTTTGTGAAAGAAATATGTAGTCGATGGTCGCTTCTAATTGTCCTCTGGTCCATGTTGGGACGAAGGAAGTCGAGTTATCTTTTGTATGATTTAGTAGTATCAGATTTCGTGTTGTTATTTCTTTCATCCATGTTGCTGCTTTAGGAGTTAGTTGGTCCAGCGTGCGTGGAATACCATTTGATGTCATTAGATTTATGTTGAGATCACCGCACAGTATTAATTCGATGTATTGATAACTCTGAAGTAGATTGTCTATAGTCATGAATACGCCATCCATGAATGCCTCATTTGTGATGGCCGCAGGATTCCAGTAGAGGTTCAGAATGGCAATTTATGTTTCGTGACTACTTTTTTGTTGTTTATATGATGTAGTTGCTATTATGGTCAATTGAATCCAGGGGTTTATATTTTCATTTCTTAGGACTTTCCATTTCGGAGTTATTTTGATAAGTGTGAGTAGTCCTGATGCGGGTCTGCCTTGTTGTTTTTTTAAGGCAGGATTTAAGAATGCGAGAAAACCGTCGCAAGCTGGCGTATCAATGATCCAGGTCTCTTGTAGACAAATGATTAGATAATTCTCGAGATTAGAACAAGGATGGGTGTATAAGTGCAGGTTTCCTCTTGTGTTCCATGAACAAAGTGACCATGTTATGCTTGTATTGATTGGTTGTTATGAATAGGAGTAGCTTGAACTTCTTGAGTGTATGATTTCTGACCTTGACGTTTCTAGGTCGTAAATTCTTTTGATTGGTTGTTCTTGGCTGGTTGTTCTTGCCGCTATTGACGGAGAAGTCCACTTTGAAATCTTCGTTACTTGATTGTTGCTACAGGTATAGTTCTGTTTTCTCTCAGCATTGTTTCTTGACATTGTAGTCGGCCAACAGTTGAAGCCAAGTTTGAGAAGGTGTTCACGTTTTGATATAATTAAATCCTGGTCTTCTGGATCAGATAATTCTGCGACAATTTTGTCCAAATGTTTATGATCCTTAAAGGTGATTAAATCGAGCTTATTGGTTGTGATATGTTTTAGTTGTGGTATTGCTCCAAAAAGTCGGAGAATATTTGTTCTATTAAGTATTAGAGGTTTTGATCTTTTTATTTGGTTTTCGATATGAATTTGATAGATTTGGTTTTGTTCTAATGGATTTATAAAAGATAGCGAAGTGCATTTGCTTGTAGACATGTTTTGTGAATCAAAGGAGTCGTCTGTGATTTGGTCATAGAGGTCACTCGGTGAAATGGTGCAACCGGGGCTATTGAGGAACGTGTTTGAGACATCTTGTAGTGATTGATTGGCAATGTCTTCATACTGGTGTAAAGATTGCGGTTCACGGTTATTTAGGTACTCGTCAAGTATTATGTAACTTGATGATGTTGTGGGACATGTGGCTGGTGATGTGTCATCTGTTTCCTGATCTTCATGAGTTGAGCAATTTGATAGTTCTTCGTCGTGAGGAGGAGATTGTGACAGAAATTGTGACGTTATGGCGCTTGAAGTAGGTGGAGTATGATGTTGTGGCGTCGTGGATGTTGGAGCTGGAGGTCTTATTTGAATTGCTGATGGTAAGTGAGACTGTCCCGTTGTCTTCTCTTTTACGTCTTGTGCTGGTTGTCCGTTGTTTTTTTATAGTTCTTAGGAAGGCTCTGGATCCTGTTTGTCTTTTCTTGGGAGGTTTTGTCTGTCCAGGTTTTGGAGTGATATTTGGTTTTTCTTTTGAGAAAATCTTGAAGTGTTCTGTTTTAGTTGCCTGCAGTGTGTTATGATCTTGTGTATCCGAGTAAAAGCGGGATGCTGACGTTGATGGTTGTTGTACAGTGTTTTCTGCAGAAGTTTCGGATTGTGTGGTTAGTTGTTGAACATTTGGACATTGTGGTAGAAAGGGTTGAGTGATCTTCAAGGCTGGTTTTTGATTTGATTGGTGTTGTTGCTGTATTTTGAGCAGATTCAATAGTTCTTTGTTTAGGTTTGTTTTTTCTTGTTGGTCACATCTAGCCATTTCTGCTAGACGTTGTTGCCAGCGGTTTGATTGCTCTGCTTCTAAATTGAGACGAGCTTCCGTCGTGTTCAAACATTTTTCAATGTAAATCTGTTTAGAGTGGATCATTGCTAATAAGGTTCCTTGGTCTTTAATATTGTCATTCATTGTTTCATGTAGCTTGATAAACGGTATCATGGTTTGCGCTAGTACTGCAATCATCATGTTTTGCAAATGCAGCATAGTGGTGGGAATTCTTGGGTTAGTGTTTTCATGTTGTTCAAGTTTGAGATCCGTTAAGGCAGGGGAATTCTGTTCTGTGAAGTTTGTTAACTGCGATGGAGGATCGTTTTTGTCGAAGTTATCTGGTGTGTAAAAAGAGTTATCTGTGTCATAGGTAAAGCGGTTTGGGATGGGATGTCCCATTTGGTGTATCATAGCGTGTTCTGTCTTGATGATTCTTTTTCCAGGTTCCTGAGATAAACACGGAGTTGATGTCATCCGAGATGGATGTGATCCTTTATTTGTACTAAAAATGTCCTTTCGTTTGTCGATGCTTGACATAATAGATTCAATTTCAGTTATGTCCATTGATAGTCTTTTTGCTTTTAGTAGGTCTTGATTGTTTGTGGATTCTGTCGTCTGAGGAAGTTTGAGTGAGTTATGGGTTTTCAGCCATGCAATTTTGGCTAGTCTTGCCTTTTCTTTCTTCATTTGGTGTTGTGTGTCGTTTGCTGCATCTTGTGGTATATTTGAGGTTCGTAGCTCATCTACCAGCGGTTTGATAAGATTGTGAATGGTGGATCTTGTTTCTTTTGGGTATAGTTGTTCTTCGTTGTTTGGGTAGGTTCTAGATGGGCTAAGATTGTTTAATTTTCTCTTGATCGTATGCTGTAGTATGTCAGTTGCTGTCTCGCGTTGTGATGTATAGGTACGTGGTTCTTCAATCGGTGGTTTGATAAGATCGTGCGTGATGGATCCTGGATCATTAGGAAGCAGGTGTTCTTCATTAGGGTGGTAGCTACGGGTGGAACTGATGGCAAGATCCGTTATATCGTTGTTTTCGATTATATTTTGTTGGGGTTCACTGGGTTTTTGTCGCTCGGGTTGGTTGTCTATTGTCGGGTGCCCAAGTTTGATGTCTTCTGTTGGGCCTTGTGTAGTTTCTCCTGGTATTTGTGAGCTTTCAATGGTTCGTTGATGCTCATATGGTTGAGGTATTGTCAGATTCGCTTTTTGCCTTTCTTCTATTAAGGATGGATCTGGTTTTCTGGGTGATGTGGGGGAGTCCTGATTTCGGTGGTACTGAATGTTAGATGGGAGTTTTTCCAGGACAATTTGCGGATTTACAGTTGTCTGTTTTTCTTCGATGGTGTTCACGCAAAATTTTCCACTTGTGTGTTCAACTATTTCAGAGTTATTGTTTAGATAGGTTTGGGTATTAGGTGTGCTTTGAGGAACTGGGCAGTCATTTCCTTGATCTTTAATGTCACTTTCAGATGCAGAAGAGTTATCAGAGATATGGTGGTACTCAATATCATTGACCATTTTCTGTATGTGTACATTGTTTTATGGTTCGATTTAAAATATTGTCATATAAATTCTTTTGTAAAATAGCAATTGTTTTCTTTAGATTCATAATCAGATCAGTCACTGATTGCATTGAGTTTTGACTGCATTGCAGTATAGTGGTGTGCAGGGGACTCAAGGGTCCTTATTACTTCGGGACTCTTTCTTTACTTCCTCGTAGGAGTACTGCCCAGGTTGTCCGCGACTGAGTATAACTCCTAGTGCATTTTATGTTGGTAGCTTTAGCCTTTGGTACACCCCCAACGGTGGTAAAGAACTGCCACACCCATGATTCTCTCTGGGTGCTAGAGGTAGGCATTTCCTATACCTTATCTTCCTGGTCTTCTTGATAATTTTTTCATAATGATGGCACTTCTTCCGTTGTCTAGGCCCTCCAGCTGGTGGTAGTTGTGGTGGTGGCTCCTGGAGCAATAGGTGATGCAATTTTCGGAGATAAATAGCAGTTCTGCTAATATTCTTCCAAGAATGTGCTGTGCTCTAGATTGCAAATGGATAATCATTAAAATTATTAAAAATCATTAAAAATAGGAGTAGGAGCTGTGCAAGGGTACATTTTCAGATATATCAGATGAAAATGCAGTTTCAAACGATTGCAAAGCACAAGCCCATTCATGAAGTGGGGAACCATATGTGAGCATGTCATCAAGCTGTGCATGCCTGAGGTCACGTGACACTGTCTGGAAAATCTGCAGTAACGTTAGACATTCACGAACATCAGCAAACACAAAAACAGTGGACAAAGTTTCAAAAAGTGTATAGAAGTGTTAAATATGTTGCTATTAGGTGGGGAATGCCACCTTTTTTAAGTGAAAACTGTGTACATCGGTCGAAAATGTGGTATATTGGGGATAAGTATTATTTTTGAAGATGTACACTGGTAAAAACCCATGAAAATCAGTGAAAAAAAAAATTGTTGAAGGGACGTTATGGTTCAGTTACACTAATGCACACCTATGAAATGTAGGGGAAAAACTTTGTTAAAGGGACATTATGGTTGAGTTGCACTAATAAAAACCTCAGGGACGTTATGGTTATGGTTACTAATAATAATAATAATATAATAGTCCATTTTTTTTGTTTTTAGTTCATAAATGAACTTTTACAAATAGATATACATATACAGTATCATATATACAAAGTTTTTTTTTAAAGTATGTCAATTTATCTATGTACAGGATTGATAAAATATTTAACTATTTAATATTTAAAATAGTCAACAAAGAATATATTGCGATAATATGATCATACGGTAAAATAAGAATTACATAAATTAAAAGATTCAATAATCAATAGGGGTCCGAAAATGTTGAGATCGCAAAATGTGTCAATGGGCTCCCATGGGTTTTATCTCTTATCTCTTATGTCGCAGGTGGTATTAGCCAATGGCACTAAGTACCATAATTTGGTTAGTTGGTTTCACCACAATATACACAGAATAGACTTAAAATAGACTCAATATAGTTCCGATATGGTATTGACAGTAGCAAGACAAAACAAGGCAAAATAAGTCATTCAGAAATGATTGGGTTGGTTAATTACTTGACATTGGCCCATAGTTACTTGTATGTGAGTAAAGGATTTATCTGTGTCAAGAGATTATCTCTCTGTCCAGAGATTGACCAAAGCAATATGGACAGCATCCAAGTCTGTATTTAGGCAATAATGCTGATGGCATCATATTCACCTACAAACGTACCCAGTGTAGACGTATGTCTTGGACAAAGTTTCTCACATTGAGTTAGGACATGCCAGGAAAGATTCATATGATGCTAACATTCAGAAAATGAAAACAGAAATGAAATTCTAAATTAGGAAGCTCTTTAAGATGAAAATCCTTCCATATAACAGATGAAGGTTATACGCAATACATATAAAAACAGGATAAAGCAATATTAACTGCTCAAAAACCAAATAGATGCGGAACAAATGCTAAACCCAATAATAGGGATAAACACTGCTCAAATTTGGAACCTCCTAAAGAGTGCCTATAATAATAGACGAGGAACCAGTATGATAAATGTTATTAGCAAAGCTGTATGGTGTGAGCATTTTACGTCCTTGTATGCCGTAGATGAAAATGAGCTTCCTGTAGCTAATTGTAAGACCAATCAATCGCAGTATTAAAATGTGACCATCTAGACATACATTACTAATTGCTAAACTCAGTTTGTCCCGAGCCCCAGGTCCGGATGGCTTAGCTAAAATGTGCTTGAAAGCCAACCGTAGGCCTGGGCGACTATCTTATTATTAATCTTTCAAAATGTAATTAAGAAGAATCAAATACCGACCACATGGAGAAACTCAGTAATTATACTGATATTTAAAAAAGGCAACCGGGATGATGCGGAAAACTATAGACCAATAGCTTTACTGGATGCTCTCGGCAAACTCTTTGCCCACCTCATTCTACGGGACCTCCACTGTTGGTTAAAAACAGCGTCACAAACTGATAAAGTTTCGTGACAGGACTCGGCACATCAGTTAATTCAAACATGATAGCAGGTATAACAGACCAGATCATCAAAAAAGAGCAGTCTGCCTATTTTGCCTTCATACATTTTGGCCGGCTTTTGATTCAATCTCTCACAGCCAATTATGGATTAAGCTCACAGAGTTGGGATGCCCTAGTTATTTGTTTGATTAAATAATCAATTCTATACAAACAGCTCCATACAAATCAAATTAAATAAAGCAGGCCTATTAACCAAGATTCCAACATTTAGAGGCCTTAAAGAGGGATGTATCCTTGCTGGTACTCTTTGTAATTATTGCATAAAAGATATTAATACAGCTTTTGATCTCATCAGGTCATTCCCTCCAAAAATGTGTGGTAGCCCGATTTCTTGGCTTTTATATGTCGATGATGTGGTGTTGGTTGATTTGACCCCATTAGACTACAGCGTAAATTAGCTGCTCTTCAGAATTATGCAGATCTAAATAATTTGAAAATTAATGTACAAAAATCGAATACATTAATCATTGCTGAAAAGGGAAAAAGTAGCAACCTCCATTACAAATCGTCTCTAGGAGGAAGCTTCCTAGTGAACAAAAATTCATATAAATACTTGGGACAAAATGTATATAACAACTTAAGAGATTTTCCATACAAGAACGAGATTAGCTATAAGAATCAAACCTTAACATTGTTAGCTAAAATAATCCAGAATAAACCTATAATTATTTCTAATATATGCTAGAGGGCATAAATTGGAAATCGCTGCTTTCCTTACCTAAAGGATTACCTACCCAGATTGTGTGATTCAAACGAGGTCTTCTACCTTTGCATTTAATGGTGGAATGGCAATCATCAATGCTGTATGGAAAATGTCTTCTCGCCCATGCTGATGAACGCTCTCTACTACCGATCCTCACCAACGCTTTAAAGATCCTGCCTTATTCAAATGGAGAGAATATTGTGAGACCATAATGCAGAAAGCTAATATTCACCTAACTGTGCCAATTGAAAGACCAGAATCAGCCAAGAAAAAATGTAAAGAATCTGAACGGATCGGTGTGCGGGAATCATGTTAGCTTATAAAGCTTTCAAGTCTGGAGCTTTCACCATGAAATCCCTGGAACAAGTGCCTACTTACTTATCAAAATTCCCAGATCTCAACTATAGAGCCCACTTGATGAGGCTTTGCTTCAATCTCTGGCCAACTAGAGAAGTCCTAGCCTCCCATAAAAAATAAAATCGAGGCAGAAGTAAAATGCAGATATTGTATGAATGAGTTTATTGCACCTATCAACTAGTTGCCAAGCCCTTGGTAAGCAAAGAAAAGAGACCTTCTTCAAACATGTGCGTCAGTTCAAAACACTATCATCTAAAGATATGTGGAAAATTATCTTTAACTGAAAATCTGTATCTCTGAACTTAGTAACAATCAAGGTCTTAATAGTTTTGAAGCTCGATTGTGACCAGTAGGAATAGATCCTAATAAGTAGTGACCCCTCAGTTCCACAGTAATTTGTTGAATGCCTAGCCCGACTTGAATGTTTCTTGAGTACAAGTATGCTTTTTGATCCTTCAAGTTGATAACTTGATATGCCAGAGAAACTGTTGCTTTAAGTCTATGGAGCTCAATAATGAGATTTATGTTTGGATTGTAATGTTTATTTTGTTTTAATTTGTTGTAAAAGGAAATTGTGCATTTTTAGAATGACCTGAGAAAATCTTCTTTAAGGATGCATGACAACCAAATATGCAAGTATAAAAATACATTTAAAAAAAAAGTTAATTTCTTCTAAGGCGAAGAATGAAACTGCATACACTTGGGTTATGGCACTTAATCAGATATTGGGCCTCATTACGATAATGGCGGTAAGGCAACAACGGTGCCGTTAGTGCTACCAGCAACATTGTTACCAGGCCACCACATTACGAGTTCTGCCAACGGGTGATGCATTGCATGCCTGGCCAGACCACGCGTGCAGAGAGGCACACGCGAGCAGAGCAGGATGGTAGCAACTGTACCGATATGGACGGTACCACTGCTACCATCCTCCCGATTCCCATTGAGCCCTCTGGGGGCTCAAATGGGAATGGGGATGTACAGGTTCCTGGTCCCGGCAAGAGGAATTACCGGGCCCACCAAGGTTGGAATAGTCCGGTAATTCCCCTTTCACGGGACCCGGAGCCAGACCTGAGTTTAGGGGTAGCCATGCCCTTATTAAGGGCATGGCTACCTCCAACCTCATAATGAAGTCCATTACGTTTGTAAATATTTATGAGTGAGTCCTGTCACAAATATGTAGTTATCTAGCATTTCCAAATGTAAGTAGTTGTTTAACCAGTCATGCTGTTCTATATTCTTCTCAAATATCAATTTTAGCCATTGAAAACCTTTACAGCATTCAAAATCAGGTAGCCAGACAATTTTGCGCAAACATTCTTTGTTAAGACACTGGTAGTCTGGGGTTCAATGTTTAGCCCTGTGTTTTGATAGAGAGGCAGATCCAAGTACACTCAGCAGGGGACATTAGGGTTTAGTCCTTGATTTTTTATATAGCAATCCATGACGAATCATGGCCTGCACTCTCAGGGAAGTCAAACCGAGTTCGAGTCTCACATAAACCATCGAAATGGACTGAGGAAGTGCCAATATTTTTCTCCAGAAATTTGCCTCGAGGCCATCAACCCACATTAGGTCTCTAATGGCCAGAGCCTACAGGCAATATAATATACTAGGGACCAAACTCTGATTGTATAGCCTGATAATCCTTTGAGGGAAAATACTGCTCTGGATTTCCAAAAATTATTTATGCCATGTGTCAGCTGGCGGGCCTTTTGCTTTTTTAGTTTGATAACATTATAGTAGTTGCCCCCAGCAGACAACTCCACTCCCAGGTAGACATAACTGTCAACATATTCGATAGGTCCTGAGCCCATTTCCAATTTTACCCTGTGTACCTTACCCCCTGAGATTACGATCATTTTGGTCTTATTCATATTGATGGCCAGCTTGTTTATTATAGCGTAATCTGTCAGGGCTTTAAATTTGAGTTCGACACCTGCTATGGTGCGATCAATCAAAACAAGATAATCAGCGTATAAAATGCTAGGGATAGCAGAGTCTCCTACAGCCGTCGTCACAGACCAATATGGGGTGGGGATTAGCCAAATACAGGTTGAACAATAGGGGGGCCAGGGGAAAACCTTGCTTGCTTGAATGTTTATTGCAACCCTCTGGGAAAGTGTTGCTGCATCTTCCAGCCTCACTTGGATAGTGATAGTACTCCAACACAGTGCTTGAACATGAGTTGATGGGGAGGATGCAATGCACCTGTGAGAGTACAGCTCTCACATATGTATGCAAATCAGGCATCGTTGGAATAAAGGGGAGTATGGAATACCTGTTGGCATCAATTCTTTACCATTCTTAAAAAACAAGTTGCCAATTTTCAACATCATACGGGCAAAGATGGGGATTCACACTCACAGGAAGACTTTGCTTTTAGGGAATACTGACACTCTTCACATTGAAGACAGGCTGATGAGACTCTGGGATGAAGTCCTTCTCCACGCATCTGGGCCCAACACAACAAAAAACAGTGGGTCTAAGGCAGTGCAGATACTGGATGGATACCTTCTTAATAGAAGCCAGTTGGGAACGTATGATGGTCCATTGGTAAATGACTGCCTGGCTATCGGTACCTGTCAGATAGTCACCAGCTCAAAAGAGTGTTTACTGATGGCTTTGCCATTGTATTTGGCTACAGGATATGGCTATCTGTGTCTCATATTAAAGCATTGACATTTATAGAAAAAGAAACCAGCCCCACAGCCCATCTGATTTTGGCAAGGCGGTTCTGTACTAGTTACAGCAGTAGCCAGGAAGAGGTCAATGTCATGCTTGTCATTGTAAATCCTACATAAAGATGTGAAACGTGATGATGAGGCATGGTAGTGAGTCCGACATTAAAAGCATGGGTGGTGCCGGTGAATAATAAGTGAAAATGTAACTGATGCCATTGACTATTGGCAGAGATAGCCACTTGTATTATACTTGAGTAGACTCCCAAGCATGGAAAGAACATATGATGCATTTCATGAATTGATATCTTGTTACACAGAGCAGAGACAACATGCCAGAAATGTTCAGGCTCACCCACAGAGTTTGGACATCCTTCAACTGTCAGGGTCTCCTAGAGAGCACAGCCACTGCCACACTTTATCAGTCTCACCCACAGATTGGCACTACTATACTACTCCATCAAAGAGGAACCACACCATCAGTTTATCAGGCTCTCCCATGGAGCAGAGCAACTTTAACAATTGGGTATGGCTCTCCTAAAAGCAAATATAGGACAGTCATAACAACCTGCCTGTCTTGTTATTTCCCCCTTTGTTTCCCATTTTATCAGCCACCTTCAAGAGAGAAGGAAGGGGTTGGAGCATTTTTCACTCTACGACTTCCTAACTATCATATAGTCCAGAACTCCCTAACTAACCCTCGCAAGGCAAGACAAGCAGTTTGTCCCTAAATGCTACATCAGATGGTCCTGCTAGAATTCCCTAAATGTTTATGTGAAGGATTGCCATCTGGTCACGGTGCAGAATTCCTAGCTGTTTTGATTGTTATTATATGATAAAATGATGTGGATAATCCATCTCAGAAAGTGTGTTCTGCTAATCAGGTTGAACTTTCATAAAGCTATGTACCAAAAGGATAGTACAAGCATGTGCCCGGCCACATTAGTTGCATGATCGGCAGGACTTACAAAGGGCAAGTGTAAGGTTGCATGCATCCTGTTTGACAGCTGATGTGACACATGATCTAAAACCATCATAAGTGTGGCCCTATACATCTGGCGGATAATAATAAGCATACCTGATTTTGGTATGGTGATTAATAGTGGACACAATTATTAAAGAAACATCAAATTGGTATCATACTAATGTCAATCCTGTGAGATCAGGCCACCTATGAAAAGGCTATCTGTGTAAATGACCAGACTGCCTGCCTTTGCTTCAGCAAGCAAGACAAAAGGACAGACGGCTGTCTGTTCTGATCCTCTGAAAGGTTGGATAAAACCTATCATCCAGCCGAGAAAACTCTTAGGAGAGCCCCTGGGAAGCATACTTCAAAGAGGTAGACCCATAACAAAGCCCTGCCTCACACCAGGAAGTTTAATGTGAGAAGGCCTCTCAGGCTGCAGGGGAGGCATGGGGCTCGATTTGAGAAGTCAGAAAGAGCAGAAGGGAACCTAGGGAAGATTTACCTTCTTTCCTTTTTGTGTGGATCACCTCTTCTTCATGTCTCTTCTGTTTCCGGCAGGAAAAAAGCAGTTTGGGTTTGATGGAAGAAGGCAAGGGCAACCTGTTACAATGAAAGAAATGTGACCCCTTACAACAGGCTTGCTTTTGTCAATGACCTGTGGCCTTTTACGTTTATAAGGAAGGGGTTTCCCACTCCTTCCTTGGTTCATTGTGGAATTACATCAAGACAAGAAGAATTCTTTGGAACTCTTGTCGGAGTGCAGTTCATTAAAAAGTCCTCCATTTGTGAGGTGAACATAGAATTATTCCAAGGCAAGTTTGACCTGTGTCCCTTAACTGTCCCCAATGAACATTGGAGGTGATTGCTGTTGCACTCTGCCACCTGCACTAGTAGTGAGAATCCTCAATGTAGTTGAAGGACTCCAGCAGATGTCATCTAAGCTCCCTGGACAGGGAGTGAAATAGAACTGTGCCCCTGGATTGGGACTCAGAGCACCATAATAGCCAAAGCATAAGGATTCCTCTCTTCAACCACTTCAAAAGATCCTCGATCGGGTGTGCATCACATTTGCAATCTTTTACCCATTCAGGACCCAAGGTGCTACCTTTGGCACTCTCTTCAAACCTCTGACCTGCTGTTTGCTTCATTGAAACAGTTCACTGCTGCATTGCACCAGTCCAATGTCCATAACTGCCTCTACTGGAATTAGAAACTCACCACCACAGGAGCCTTCAAACCATAGTGTCTTCAAATAGCACAACAAGCAACCAAGCTCTTCTCACCAAAGCAACCTTGATTTGAACCGCTGGAAGCATCGCTTTGCCTGTCGACTCAAGCCAGTGGTATCCATGATCTCGAAACGACTTGACCATTTTTCCTGACCTAGTGCACTTCTCAAAGCACACCATTCTAATGCAGAATCAAACCACAAGGAACTTCTCTTTGAACCCGACTCAATGCCACTTTTTCACCTTGATCCCTGAGACTCGCCACATTCAAACCAGTTCGACCTGCAAGAACAGCACTGGGAAACCCAGTGGAATGCTGTCCAGCCACCAAGCAGAGATTAAGGTACTTTTGAGAGGCCCAGACCCCCTAGTACACCTTTGTGATCATAGTGACTGTTGAGCCACCCTTTGGACACCTTTTTATCAAAGACATATCCATTACAAGTGGCATTGTTGACCTTTCTTGATCTTCCCCTTGCTACGGTAACCAGAGTGCCTTCATATCCATGTTCTGCATTTTCAGTGTTCCTTCCACTGGGTTGTGATTTTTCTAGTATCTTTATATTCAGTTATTTGCCTTCTGGTGTGTTTCATCAAAGTATATATATTTTTGAAGAACCTTGATTAGACATTACTATATTTTGGATTCTTGTATTATTGTTGTTTAGATTGCTACTATGAACACAATCACACACCTCTGCCTGCCCTGAGCCCATGTTACCACAATATGCCAATGCAGTATTTTTCTTGACTGCCTTTTTTACCTTTATGTTTGGGATCACTGTTGGTTTGTAGCAGTGTGAGGGCTGAGTAGGGGGTTTAGCCTCTACTCCCCTTTTACTCCTGCATAGCAGTAATTATTTTGTCACAGTACTCACAGCCTCCATCTCCACAGGGTACTTGCCAGGCACCACTTCAGACTTGCTGCCATCACTGTCACTATGAGAGAAGGTCCCATGTATTTATCTGTCACTCTGCCAAAACTGAAAGGGGCTGTGAATGGATGTCATGTCTAGTGATTTACCCTTGGACATATGACACTCACAGACCTCCCCATGCAGATAGTGCTCTCGGATGTGGGAAAACACACAAAAACAATGTTTCTGCATGCTTTCCCATGTCTGCCACAGAGTGGGAAATCAAAGAGGAAGCTTTGTCCTACGACCTTGATTTACTGTGGCATGCATGAATCCCTCAATCATCTCCACTGGTATCTTGAGTCTGATGTCTCCGTTCTAGGTGAATAAACATTTTAAAAAAAGACTGAATTGAATAAAAAAAAACATTTAGAAAGACTGCTCTGTGACCGGACAAAGTGGTCTTTCTAAATTGAACTTCCAACTTCCAAACGGGTATGTGTGTGTGTTCAATGTGTGTTTTTGTGTGTTTGTTTATTTTGGGAGGTGGCAGGTGCTGGGGAGCGGAGTTCTGGTGTGAAACCCCCCTATTTTGCGTTTTTAATTTTTGTAGGCTGCCCATAATCGGCCAAAAAAATCAGTTATTTTGTTGGGCGACCTACAAAAAGCAAAATGATCACATAAATCCGACGTCTCAGAACGGAAGGGATTCCAGGTCATTCCTGCTTATTTAGCTTGTGCTAAAAGCAGGCAGAGTCTATTTGGATTCTTTATAATGTCGGTTGCCATGTTTTTCTTAGTACCCACCATTACAGATATCTGCCACTTGCAATGTGCCAACTGCTGAGATCAAAGATGGATTCATCCCATGGTTGAGCTCTAGGGGATGGAACCTGTGATAGGCCCAAGGGTGAAGAACATGCATGTACGAAGTGGTCACAGTCAGGCTCTGCCGGAAGGATTCTGCACCCCAAAGCAGATGGGGCAGAACATATAAAACACGTTAACAAACGAAATGGGCAGACGGAGTGCTCAAAAAAGAAAGAAAAACTGATGTTATGAGAAGAAACAGAAGAAAGGGTAAACTTTGTTCACTTTTTATTTTTTTCTAGCAGGAAACAGAAACAGCAATTCTTTGTTGAACATGTCTCGAGGTGAAGGGGGGGAGTCTGAGTGGCAAACAGGTCTGGTATTTTTTCGTTTCTTGAGATAAAATAAGTGAAAGACAACCCTCCTCCGACCACCTTCTAACAAAACTCTCCAAAAACTTAAAAAACTCACTTTCAAATCACTTGAGCATACCCCCAAAATGCTTCAAGTATGAACCTTCTATGTTCAAACACTTCGCAAAAGCCCAGCAAATCCCTCAAAAGAACAGAAGAACAGAAAAAGCCATTTTGGAAAATGGGTCAGAATTTGAGATCCAAACATGCATAAAGATAAGGTAACACAGTGTGAGTTAACCTTCTATGACGCTTTTACGAATGCTAAGGCCTTTAGTGCTCGAAAAGTATAAGCTATGGTTAGTTTCGAAATTTGTATTGGGAAAATAAAACGTTCATTTAAAGCGTGTTGCATGAATTCTAGGTTGGCAAGCAGCAGTACGAATGCCACCGCTTTTTTTTTTATCAGATAAACATATAGTGAGAACTCCAGAAAGAAGAGTATTGTATATGTAATTACTTGTCCGCAGGGTACGTCAATCTCACTATATAATACATCTTTATCAATGAGCTATCTCTGTTTCTGGACACAGACTTGTTTTTATATGAAACGTAAAATATGATGCGCTCTCATAAGTGTTTGCCAAAAACGTAATAAGCCCAAAATGCATTCCTAATCTTCCAGAAACAGATGCAAACCATATTATTTCGAATTTTATCTGCCCCTCTTATTCTTCGTTGTCTCTCTTTATTTTCGGATGCAACAAGTGTCACAGCCAATATGCATATCGCCATTTTTTTCTTTATTGTCATGAAGACAATACTTTCTAACAGTAGGTTAGAAAAGTTACCCTTTTCAAGTTGAAACATAGAAAATGATGTATTTTTCCGTTTTGTATATATTCTGTTCTTGCACATTGATGTATACTTTAAATATGCAAAACCAGAAGCTGTTTTTTTCATTACAAAGTGATTTTATTTTTCTTCATTTACTGCTCCACAGTTACCCGGGGCAACCTGAGCTGCAAAGTTCATTATGCAGAAATTAAATAGCTGCACTTCTGTTGTTGTGATGTAGAGTTTCACAAATGCACCCTGGAGCCATTAAAGCCGATGCAGAAAATACAGTTGGGAAATGCAGAGAAAACATTCAGAATTGTTTGTACTCATAAAGGGTGATATTTTAAAACGTGCCAGGTCACTAGGTCACTTCAAAGGAGCGTAATATTAGTAAACAGGAGATAACAGAATGCAGGTGTTTAAGAATGACATTAACAATGCTAATGATATTGTCTTCTCATATATTACAGGGCCTGTGGTAGCGGGCCTGAGCAGCCCGGTAGTTATGGTTAATTTGCTTAACTCATAGAAAGAGCACTTTTTGGGTGACATATAACTTTTCACGTCCTGGACAAATCCTCACCAAACTTTACCTAAAGTATAGGGCCCCTTGGAATGATTCTGCACATTTTGGTGTGGTTTCGTCAAGAGGGGGCAAAGTTATAGGGGGGGTCCCAAAATGTGTGGAAATCCTCATAGACGCAATGGAAATAAATGTTGCTCACGCCTACCAACCAAATCGCTGGATGGATTTTCACCAAATTTGCACCAGGAGCGACGGCTTGGTCCCGAGGGTGGGCTTTTGTAAATTTGGTGTAAATCTGCCCAGTTTTTTTTTTTAAATGGCCAAGAAGGAGGTAAAAAAGAACTTGTGATACCAGGGTCCAGTCCGTGGACTCAATTCCCTATTCGGTCCATGGATACACCCCCGGACCACTCAGGGTCTGGCATGATGTCTGCGGACATCGGCCATGCCTGCTGTTTGGATGGTGAAAAGCATGCAATGCGTCATGTTTTTTTAAACGGTCACCATGTGGGATCCGCGGTAATATGGTGGAATGAAATAATGAAAGTGTATATAGTATTTATGATTGTACTACAAATGAGGATAGTGCTCCTTGATGTCTCGTCCATCTTTCATACGGTGAAGCATTGCATCCTTATTAAATTGTTACATGATACCTTTAGCATCATGGACCGGGCCTTGGACTGGCTGATCTGTTTTCCTCACTAACCGCCCTTCCCATATGCAACTGGTCTGTTTGTACTACACCACCTCACTGTGTACGTGCACAGTACCCCAGGGCTTTATCCTATCAATGTGGCAATTACATGTATATTTCCTCCCTCTGGCTCACCTGATGTGCTTCTTCTTTTCTCATTTCCAGTGTTAATGACACACAGTTTTTCTTAAACTTCCCTGAACTGTCTCAATAGTGTATATGGTATTTATGATTGTAGTACAATTGAGGATAGTGGAACTTGATGTCTCGTCCACCTTAGAACTGAAGATCCATCTGTGACCCACAACACAATGAACTCTTGTTATATTGCAGCACATATAGACTTACATCATTAATAGAGGTAAGGTTTGACACTGCATAACGTACTATCCTATGGGATATTATAAGTTACATGTATCTATACAGCATATGGTTTTTTGTTTCTGCAGATTGAAGATTGATATGATGAAATTGTGTTGTTTGTAATTTGTTGCACTTACATTGTAGAACAGAAAGATTGAAATGTACTGGAATTATTAAATCGTTTTGCTCCTGACGAAGGGGGAATCTGAAACACATAGAGCTCTGTTCTATACATTGTTTTATGGTTTGATTAAAAATAGTGTCATATAAATTCTTTTGGAAAATAAATGTTTTCTTTGGATTCTGTCGTAATCAGATCATGCACTGATTCCATTGAATTTTGACTGAATTGCAGTATAGTGGTGTGCAGGGAACGCAAGGGTCCTTATTACTTTGGGACCCTTTCTTTATTTCCCCCTAGGAGTACTGCCCATGTTGTCCGTGACTGAGTACAACTCTCAGTGCATTTTATCTTGGTAGCTTTAGCCTTTGGTACACCCCCAACGCTGGTAAAGAACTGCCACACCCATGATTCTCTCTGGGTGCTAGAGGTAGGCATTTCCGCTACCTCTTCTTCCTGGATTTTTTTTTCTGAATGATAGCACTTCTTCCATTGTCTTGGCACCTCCATCTGGTGGTAGTGGTGGTGGTGATGGATCCTTGTGCAAAGGGATAGCAATAGCTGATGCAAATTTCGAAGAAAAATAGCAGTTCTGCTAATATTCTTCCTAGCATGAACTGTGCTCTAGATTGCAAATGGATAATCAGTAAAAATAGGTGTGGGAGCTGTGCAAGGGTACATTTTCAGTTTAAAACTTCCTAGATAAGATGGAAATGCAGCTTCAAACTGTTCACAAAGCACAGGCCGTTCGCGAAGTGGGGAACCATTCACGAGCACGTCATCATGCCACGCATGTGTGAGGTCACGTGACACTGTCCGGAAAGTCTGCGGTGACGTCAGACATTCACGAACATTGGCGAACACAAAAACAGTGGAAAAAGTTGCAAAAAGTGTATAGAAGTGTTAAATATGTTGCTAGGAGTTGGGGAATGCCACCTTTTTAAGTGAAAACTGTGTACATCGGTCAGAAATGTGGCTATATTGGTGGTAAGTATTGTTTACGAAGATGTGCACTGGTAAAAACCCATGAAATTCAGTGAAAAAACTTTTTTGAAGGGACGTTATTGTTCAGTTGCACTAATACACACCTAGGAAATGTAGGGGAAAAATGTGTTAAAGGAGCATTATGATTAAGTTGCACTAATAACAACCTATGAAATTCAGTGAAAAAACTTTGTTAAAGGGATGTTATGGTTACTAATAATAAAAATTATCTTTATTTGTTTTTAGTTCATAAATGAACGTTTTCAAAAAGATATACAAATACAGTATCATAGTTACAAAGAATTTTTGAAAAGTAAGTCAATTTATCTATGTACAGAATTCGTCAAATATTTAACAATTTAAGATTTAAAATAGGCAACAATCAAAGAATACATTGCGATAATATGATAAAATAAGAATCAAAGAAAGTAAAAGATACAATATTCAATAGTGGTCAGAAAATGTCGAGTTCGAAAAATGAGTCAATGGGCTCCCATGGATCTTATCTACTATCTCGTGGGTCGTATCTCATTAGCCAATGTCACTAAGTACCATGAGGAAGTAAATTGGTTAGTTGGTTTCACCACAATATACTAAAAATATACTCAATATAGTTCCTAAAGACAAAATAAGGCATTCAGAAATTATTGGGTTAGTTAATTATTTCACCTTGGCCCATAGTTACTTGTATGGAGTAAAGTATTTTTCTGTGTCCAGAGATTGTCTCTGTGTCCAGAGATTGAACAAAGCAATATGGACGGCATCGAGTCTGCATTTAGGCAATAATGCTGATGGTGTCATATTCACCTACAAACTTACCCAGTATACACATATATCTCATGCCCAGTTTCACTTATTGAGTTAGGACATGCCGTGAGCTTTCCAACTTGTCTGGTCTTTTACAAATATAACAGGTTGGGGATTCTAAGGGCATTTTTATGTAGGCGTCTCGGGTGAGTTGGTTTGTTCACATGTGGATGATTATATTGAGGTACTACAAGTCTACAATTCTTTAATGAATCTAATTCCTGTTATGGTCGAGTAGTGGACTCTAGGTAAGCTTCATATGATGCTAACATTCAGAAAATGAAAACAAAAATTAGAAGTGAAATTAGGACGCTCTCTAAGTTGAAAATCCTCGAATTCCATAAACAGGTTAAGGCTATCAGCAATAAATATAAAAACAGGATAAAGCAATATAAACTGTTCAAAATCCAAATAGATGCACAACAAGTGCTAAACGCAATAATAGGGAAAACAATGCTCAAATTTGGAACCTCCTAAAGAGTGTCTATAATGATAGACTAAGAACCATTATGATAAATGTTATTAGCGAAGCCGAATGGTGTGAGCATTTTACATCCCTGTATGGCGTAGACGAAAATGCGCTTCCTGTATCTAATTGTAAGATCCATCAATCGCAGTATTAAATGTGACCATCTAGACATACATTACTAATTTCCAAACTCAGTTTGTCCCGAGCCCCATGTACGGATGGCTTAAATAACATCTGCTCGAAAGCCAACCCGGAGGCCTTGGCGAATCTCTTATTATCAATTTATCAAAATGTAATTAAGAAGAATCAAATCCTGATCACCTGGAGTAATTATATGGATATTTAAAAAAGGCAAGAGGGACGATTTGGAAAACTATAGGCCAATAGGTTTACTGGATGTTCCGCCTCATTCTCCTGGATCTCCACTGTTGGTTAAAAACAGCGTCACAAACTAATACATTCCATTCAGGGTTCGTGAAAGGGCTCAGCACATTGCTTAATTTAATCATGATAGCAGCTATAACAGACCAGATCATCTAAAAAGAGTGGTCTGCCTATTTTGCCTTCAAACATTTTAGGCAGGCTTTTGATTCAATCTCTATCTATCACCAATTCTATACAAACACCTCAATACAGATCAAATTAAATAAAGCAGACCTAAGATTCCAACATTTAAAGGCCTTAATCATGAATGTATCCTTGCTGCTACTCTTTTTAATTTTTATTACATAAAATATATCAATACAGCTTTTGATCTCATCAGGTCATTCCCTCCAAAAATTGGTGGTAGCCCGAATTCTTGGCTTCTATACTCCGGTGATGTGGTGCTGGTTGATTTGACCCCCATTGGACTACAACGTAAATTAGCTGCTCTTCAGAATTATGCGGATCAAAATCATTTGAAAATGAATGTGCAATGATCTAATACATTAATCATCGCTAAAAAGGGAAAAAGTAGTAAGCTCCATTACAAATGGTCTCTAGGAGGAAGGTTCCTAATGAACATAAATAAATATAAATACTTGGGACAAAATGTAAATAACAGTTTAAGAGACATGCCATACAGGAACAAGATTACATATGAGAAGCAAACCTTAACTTCGTTAGCTAAACTAATCCAGAATAAATATGGCAAGTTCTCATGTAAACCTAAAATTATCTTTTACAGGCAAAAAGTTGTTCCCATCGTCACCTATGGTGGCCAAGTAAAATTAATAGCTAATCAGCCCAACTGGAACATGCCAGAGGGCATATATTGGAAATCGCTGCTTTCCTTACCTAAAGGATTCCCTATACAGATTGTGAGATTTTAACTAGGTCTTCTACCCTTGCATTTGAAGAAGGAATGGCAATCATTAATGCTGTATAGAAAATCTCTACTAGCCCATGCTGATGAACGCTCTCTACTTCCGATCCTCACCAAAGCTTTTACATCTAGACAAGATCCTGCCTTATTCAAATGGAGACAATATGGTGAGACCATAATGCAGAAGGCTAATATTGACCTAACTCTGCCAATTGAAAGACCAGAGTCAGCCAAGAAAAAAATGTGTGTGTGGGAATCAAGTCTAACTTATAAAGCTTTCAAGTCTGGAGTTTTCAACATGAAATCCCTGGATCAAGTGCCTTCTTACTGATCGAAATTCCCAGATTTCACAATAGAGCCCAGTTGTGAGGCTTCGCTTCAATCTCTGGCCAACTAGAGAAGTCCCAGCCTCCCATAAAAAAAAACAAATCGAGGCTGAAATAAATGCAGATATTGCATGAATGAGTTTAAGAAGGAAACATTATAGCACCTATTAACTAGTTGCCAAGCCCTTGGTAAGCAAAGAAAAGAGGCCTTCTTCAAACACATGGGTGAGTTTAAAACAATATCATCTAAAGATATGTGGAAAATGATTTTTAACTCAAAATCTGTATCTCTGAACTTAGCAACAATCAAGTTCTTATTAGCTTTGAAGCTTGATTGTGAGCAATAGGAATAGATCCTACTAAGTAGTGACTCTCACATCCGCAGTAAGTTGGTGAATGCCTAGCCCGACTGTAATGTCTCTTGAGAACAAGCATGCTTTTTGGTCATTGAAGTTGATAACTTGATATGCCAGAGAAACAGTTGCTTTGAGTATATGGAGCTCAATCATGAGATTTATATTTGGAATGTAATATTTATTTTGTTTTAATTTGCTGTAAAAACAAAATATTTAATTTTAAGAATGACCTTTTGAAAAACTTGTTTAAGGATGCATGATAACCAAATGCACAGGTCAAAATAAATTTTAAAAAGGAGATTTGTTCTAAGGCGAAGAATGAAACTGCGTACACTTGGGTTATGGCACTTAATCAGATATTGTCTTTGTAAATATTTATGAGTGAGTCCTGTCAAAAATATGTATCTATATAGCGTTTCCAAATGTAAGTAGTTGTTTAACCAGTCATGTTGTCCTATCTTCCTCTTGAATATGGATTTTAGCATTGGAAAATGGGTACCACATTCAAAAGCAGGAACCCAGCCCATTTTGCGAAAACATTCTTCGTTAAGACACTAGTAGTTTGGGGTTCATGTTTTAGCCCTATGTTTTGATAGAGAGGCAGATCCAAGTATACTCAGCAGGGGACATTTGAGTTTAGTCCTTGATTGTATATGAAGCAATCCACGACAAATCATGGCCTGAGCTCTCAGGCAAGTCAAACCGAGTTTGAATCTCACATAAGCCGTCGGTGTGGACTGAGGAAGTGCCAATATTTTTCTCCAGAAATTTCCCTCAAGGACATCAAGCCACTTTAGGTCTCTGATGGCCAGAGCCTAGAGGCCATATAATATAGCAGGGACCAAACACTGATGCTATAGTTTGATAATTCCTTCGAGGGAAAATCCTGCAGTGGATTAAAAAAAATATTTATGGCATATGTCAGCTGGCGGGCCTTTTGCTTTTTTAGTTCGATAACATTATAGTAGTTGCCCCCAGCAGACAGCTCCAATCCCAGGTAGATGTACCTGTCCACATATTCGATAGGTCCCAAGCCCGTTTTGAATAGTACCCTGTGTACCTTAACCCCTGAGATTACAATCATATGGGTCTGTTAGGCAGAATCATATGCAGTACCCTTTGGAAACACCACACAAAATTAAGACTACAAGTGACAGTACAAATTAACCTTTGGTACCAGCCTGTACTACACAGTAAAGTGGTAGCGATGGCTGAGCAGCCAGAATTATCTCAAGAGCAAGTGAGCAGTACCAATAGTTACACAAAGGACAGCAATTACTATGGTTCAAACAAACACTGACTCAAAGTTAGTTTCTGAGTAAAAGAATATACATTCATTTACACATCAGTTATAAAACAGTTCCCCCAAGTAAAACAGTACAAAAATCACACTCTTAATATACTACACCCTAACCCAATAGATTCTGGACAAGTTAAGCTCAAAATGAAATGTGAGCAAAATGGCACTCCAGCAATTTAAAAGGGTGGGAAAGACAAGGTTAGAGAAAAGTTGAGCAGCACCAACAAGTAAGTAAGCAGGGCAATCTAGAAAAGATAACTACAGTGAGGAAATCAAATCCAGAGGCCTGGGCCAAAGTCAATGGACCAAAGTCTTTGCAGAGGATCACACAGTTCAGGGTAGTTTGTGGTTAAGTCTTTGCCAAGAGTTCAGAACGAAGTTGGTCGGATGAAAAGTTACTTTAAAGAATAGAGAAGGACAAGCCCTCGGATTGGCGAAAGGTTTCACACACTTTCACCGTGGTCGGACGGAACTAACAACTGGGTTTGAACAGTACCTAAAATGAAGAAGAAGGCTGTAGCTGAGGCGGACGTTCCTGGCAGGTCCTGCAGGCTCACGGTTCCTGAGGCGACTGTCGGACTGACACGAAGTAGGAAGAGTGGAGGGTCCTGCACTGCCCAGGGAAAAAACCAGCAGCAGAGCAAAGCAACAAATAAAAGGTGCGCTCCTTAAAACTCAAGCAGGGTCCGGTCCTCCAGGCTATCCGGTTCACTGTAGCTGTGCACAGAAAATTCGACCAGAGGAAGGTGGACTGGCTTGCAGTGTGGCGAACTGGTTGGTCCCACCAGCTCAAGGGGAGAAGATTTGTTGCAGGTCTTCCCTATCATCGAAGTTTGAAGATTCGGACCCGCAGCAAGACTTCACCGGGAGGTTCAGTCGTGGTAGAGGTCCTCTTCTGTCAGCTTCTCTTCAGTTCTCTTGATCCAACAGTGACTCTGCCTTCTCATTCCCAGAGACCTGCTTTTTATGCAGTTTTCCCCCATTCAAACGGCTTGGCTGTCAATCACACAGCAGAGTGGCTGTCCCGGCGGGACAGTCACCACAGCCAAACATACAGAGTGCGACATGGGTCTCCAAGGAGACCCTGTGCAGGGAGTCTCAAACCCCTCCCTCACATCCTGTCCCCCTAAGACATTCAGGCGCTTAAGGAGGGCTTCTGTGCAGAAGCCTGCTAAAGGACGGCGAACAAAGGAACCAAACCTGGTTTGCCGCGCAGAGTAAAACACGAGAAAGAGCTTTACAAAAAGAAATGGTGAATAAACCCAGCCGGAACCAAATAAAAGTAAATGGGGTGCAGCGGATTTTGAGGCTACTAACTTAGTCTAAAACAGTACCAAGGGTATTTAAATAGACCGCAGTAGGAAAAATAGGGTAGATACCACTGCCACCAGCCAAATCTCAAAGAAAGGGGAACGGAATAATGTTCCACGTGAAACAGACAAAAAAGGATAACTATTAACCCTTTCCAGAACTCTATGTAAGATAGTTTGTACTGTGTCTGTGAATTTAAAAATACTAATAAAGTCAATGGAAACTTTACATGTTCTGGGAGACAGTAGTCAGTCCCAGAAAATGGAGTCTGAGTTGGGAAGTCTAAAAAGACAACCCTGTGTCATTGCACTAAAGGAGCTGTGTGACACAGAGTAAAAAGATGATGCCTGTAGAGTAGGTGAGGCTCCACAGTCCCTGAACACATACAAATGTTAAACACACACAGCAAAACACATGTAAGAGTGGGAAAAAAAGGCTCACACTCTTACCAGGTGTGCAAAATAACTCCTAGAAATCCAGCAAACCTGCTTAGGGACTCAGTAGGTAAGGGAAATTAGCCATTCTGGAGTATTCTCCCTAACACTCGCCCCACCCCCTGACTAACGGACAGGAGGATTTAATCCACTCCTGGATGAATCTCTTCACTCTAGTTGGTTATAAACATCCTAGAGAGACCAGAGACACCATCAACATTTTGGTGGTGACATCCTGGCCTATGCTCAATGGTGAAATCAAACCCTTGCAGGCAGATTGAGCATCTTAGAAGTTTTGGGTTCTCCCCTTTCATTTGCATTAACCATCTCAAGGGTTGGTGGTCTGTCTGAATCACAAAAGTAGATCCATACAAGTATAGTCTAAACTTCTTCAGAGACCACACAATGGCAAAACACTCACGCTCTATGGTTGCCCACCTTGTTTCTGGTTCCTTCAGTTTCCTACTGATGAAGCAAATCGGTGCTCCCTACCTTTGTCATCCAGTTGACTAAGGACTGCACCTATATCTGTATTGGATGTCTCTGTCTGCACAATAAAGGGATGGTGGTAATCAGGAGCTCTTAGGACTGGATCTTAACAAAGGGCTTTCTTCAGGTTTTCAAAGGCTTGAGTGCACTCCTCATTCCATCTAACCTTTTTAGGGAATTTTGGAGAGGAGATTACATTCAAGGGAGAAGCTATGGAGCCATAGTTCTCAATGAAATTCCTGTAGTACCCAGTGAGCCCTAGAAAGGCTCTCACAAAGTAGTAAGGATGGCCCAGTTTTGTACAGCTTGTACTTTGCTAGGCAATGGCCTTATTTCACCTCCTCCTACCTCATGCTCAAGGTAGACCACTTTGCTCTGACCAATTTGACATTTGCTTGCCTTTATGGTCAGATGGGCCTGCTCAAGAGCCTGCAAAACATATCCTAAGTGATCAACAGGTTCTTTCAAAGTAGGGATGAACACTGCAATGCCATCCAAGTATGACATGCAGAAGTCCCCCAGCCCATTCAGAACTTAATTGACCATCCTTTGGAATGCAGCAGGTGCATTCTTTAATCCAAAACGCATAACCTTAAAATGGAAGAGGCCTGCTGTGGTTGAAAATGCAGTTTTCTCCTTGGCATGGTCTGTCAGGGCTATTTACCAATAGCCTGACATTAGGTCAAATGTACTGAGTTACTTGGCTGCACCAAGTTCATCCACCAGTTCATCTGTCCTTGGTAAGGGATGGGCATTAGTCTTAGTGACTGCATTTAGAGCTCTATAGTCCACACAGAATCTCCACTCCTTGGATCCTGCCTTTGGTACTAGAACAACTGCACTAGACCATGGACTTTTAGAGGGCTCTATAACTCTGAGATCAAGTATCTTGTTAACCTCTTCCTTTATGTGGGATCTCACATGTTCTGTAACCTCTGCTTTTCACAGGTAAACAGTCACCAGTGAGAATATCATGCTGGCCCCAAGGGGCCCAGCCTGGTGAAAGTGAAAACAGGGAGGCAAACTGATTCAACAGAAACTTGCACTCATCCTGCTGTTCAGATGTCAGATTAGAAGAGAGATTAACTCCTTCTACGTTCTCATCTAAAGGTTGGCCTCTGAGAAGTTCAGGTAGAGGTTTACTCTTCTCCTTCTCTTGAGCTTAAGCTAGAAGTAAAGCTCCCACTTCTGGTCTCGAGACATATGCCTTCAAACGGTTAGTGTGAAAGACTCAGGGAGCCTCCTTAGGTCTACCTAAGTCCACCAGATAGTTCACCTCTCCAAGTTGCCCACAATCTTGAAGGGTCCTATCCATTTGTCCTGCAAGCCCCTCTGCCTTAATGGCACCATAACTAGTACAAGCTGGTCTTGAGTAAACTCAACCATGCCGGCCTTCTGATCATGCCAATGTTTGACCAGAGCCTGACCTGCCTTTAAGTTATCACTAGCTTCGGCCATCATGTGTGACATTCTCCTTCGGAGACCTATCACATAGTCAGTCACTCTGACTGGTTTGGGGAAGGAGCTCTCTCAAACCACTCCTTAATCAGGGCCAATGGACCTCTGACTGGATGGCCATAGAGAAGTTCAAAGGGACTGTAACCAGCTTCCTCCTGAGGGACTTCCCCATAAGCAAAGAGAAGGTATGGCAGTAGAAGGTCCCACTTTCTTTAAAGGGGTTCCTCTAAAGCACCTATCATGCTCTTCATAGTATGATTAAACCTCTCTACCAGTCCATTTGTCTGCGGATGGTAGGCTGTCGAGAATTTGTAAGTGACACCACAGTTTTTCCACATGGCTTGCATGTAGTGGGACATAACATTGGATCCCCTGTCGGATATCACTTCCTTAGGAAACCCTACTCTGGTAAAAATACAAAGTAGAGCCTTAGCCACAGCCTGAGCTGTAACAGTCCTCATAGGTATTGCTTCAGGGTACCTAATAGCATGGTCTACTACAACTAGGATAAACCTGTTCCCTGAAGATGTGGGAGGGACAAGGGGACCAACAATGTTGATGCCCACTCTCTCAAAAGGAACTCCCACCACTAGGAGAGGCACCAGTGGTGCCATATTCTTGGCTCCACTCTTGCCAGAGGTTTGGCAAGTGTGACAGCTCCTACAGAATTTGTCAAGTTCTGAACCCATTTTACGCCAGTAGAGGTATAAGGAGAGTCTTTCCTTGGTCTTTTTGAAACTCAAATGACCAGCCAAAGGTATCTCATGGGCAAACTGTAGGAACTGTAGTCTGTTTGCTAGGGGCACTACATGTTTTTCCAGTCCCCAGGGATAGACTCAGTTGGTTCCCTGTAGAAGAGGCCATCTTCCCAGTGTAACCTATGCTTCCCAGGCTCTTACCCATTGAGCTGAGAAGCTGCCTGCAGGTGAAGACCTTCCAGAGTAGGACACTCTCTTTGTCCTCTGCTGAAGTCTGCCCTGTTGGGACCACCTTCTGCCAGTAAAGACTGTAGCTCAGGATGGTCAACAGGGATGGGATCTCCAACTAAAACAATGTCTTCTTCCAGATCTGACTCTTCAGAAACTGGATCCACCACACAGGGTTGTACCTCACACTCTGCCTCGGCAGGTGGAGGAGTCACAGTTGTGACTTTGGACAATCTTGGGGATGTCCTCGTTGGTAGCACAGGGGTGCTTTCTGTCTTTTTCTTGGAGGTCTTCGGTTTCCCCTTTGCCTCTTTCTTTCCCGAAATAGCAATGAGCAACTCATGTGGACTGGTGAGTGATTGTTTCCTCTACCAACTCTGCTGGAGAGCCTCTCAAGGTCCTCTCCCTTGCAGGCCTAGTGAGCTCATGTTTCCTTTTACTGGGAGGCCTGGGGGTACTAGACACAACTCCAAGAGTTTTCAGGTCATTACCCAACAGGACTCTCCCAGGTACTTCGCTCGGCACACTAACAGGTATCTTGCCAGTCATATCATTACACTGGATGAGAGCTGGTAACTGGGAACGCATTTGCACAGAGCCTCCAGCTAACTTGGTTAAGCTTTTGGGTGCCTTAGCAACATCCTCCACCTTGAAAAATTATTCATCAACCACAGTTATGCTGGCTCCAGAGTCTCTGATGGCAGGAGTCTCCTGGCCATTCACAAGAACACTATCTTTAAAATACTCTTTAGTATTATCTGGGATGGAATTACGGACATCTAAATTCTGTTGTTCCCACAAACCCAGGGACACTAAAGAAATACTAGCTGAGACTCTCATGGGTTCATCAGCCAGGAGGTGAAAATGACCACTTGCCATAGGTACTTTTTCCTCTGGGGAGAAGGCTAAGGAGACAGTGTGGACCCCTGAAGGTTTACCCTTACATCTGGGATCCCCTTTCACAAAGTCAGTTGACCCAAAAACATAACATTTCCCAAATGTTTTGATGAATGGGGGCTTGTTCTGACCTCCATCTGGTTTGGGTCCACATGGTACACTAGCCCGATTTGGTTTCCCTGTGTGGTTTACCCTTATTGTTTTGTTTGGGGCCCTCTTTTGGATTGGAGGTATTTGAATTCTCCTTGTTATCTTTCTTTGGCTGCTTTCCCTCATCCTTCTTCTGAGTTGCCCCAGAATCCTTGTGAGTAGCCCTGTTGGCAACCCACAAGTCAGCAGCCTTAGCTAACTTCTTGGGATCTATCTCCTTAGAATCAGCCAAGTGCTGTCTGAGCTCAGGAGAGCGGGCATCATAAATTAACTCCAACATACCTTCATAAGTGTTTACTCTGTAACCCTTAACCCAACTATCTAGGTTTTTCAAACATTCACATACCCAGGTAGCCCAAGGGGTACCATCATGCTTTTTGAGGGTCCTAAACCTCTTAAGGTACTGGGAATGGGTCTTCTGAAATCTAGCAACTAAAGCTAGCTTCACACACTCATAATCCATAATCCATCCTATCCACCTCCCCCAGCTCCGTCACAACATCAGATGCAACAGTGGGTAGCCTAGAGAAGAGTTAAGGAAGCAACTGATTCCCTGCAATGTCTTGAATCCCATGGTTATATTCAAACATTGCCATCCAATCCAAAATATCAAGCTTAGCCTCATACATACCAACAATTTCTTTAGGCATACTGGGTCTCTTAGGACTGGAAGACCTAGAAGACTCTGGGAGAGAAGCATTTTCCAAAGACAACTTTTTTCATTTCTAAGGCATGATTCATCTCCATTTTTTCTGAGCTTAAGTTCTTGATGCTTTTCTTCCGTTTGAGCATTTAAACGTTTAAATTCCAATTCAAGCCTCATCTTTTCTAGAGCAATGAATTCAGGACTGAGTGTAGGACCTGTAGGGGTCCCAGTGGACAAAGGTGGAGGTTGTTGAGCAGGTAAAGGAGCAGTAAGGCCTTAATTGTGGACACATCTGCCTCATCTAACTCATAAATAACAGACACATTATCATTCTCATCATTTTCCACATTTGCTGAGGGATTAGGTATTTCAGACCCACCCTCCAGACTTTGTTTCTCTAACAACCTTTCAATAAACTCTGACGTGTTGCCTTTCACAGAGAGATTCCTATCTATACACAGATTTTTCAGATAATCCACAGTGTAACTAAGGAGGGTCTCCTGACTGCAGCTTTCCATAGCAGACATGATCAATATGGCTTTTTAGCGATGTTTATCCGTGTGGTTAGTTGATCCAAGGTAATAGAAGCACTCTAAGTGTAATTACTACACTTGATCCTCACCACTGTACACCAGTGTTAGGCAGATTCATATGCAGTACCCTTTGGGAACATCACACACAATTAAGACTACAAGTGACGGTACAAATTCACCTTTGGTAGAAGCCTGTACTACACAGTAAAGTGGTAGCGATGGCTGAGCAGACAGACTTATCTCAAGAGTAAAGTGAGCAGTACCAATAGTTACACAAAGGACAGCAATTATTATGGTTCAAATAAACACTGATTCAAGGTTTCTGAGTAAAAGAATATAGATTTATTTACACATCAGTTATAAAACAGTTAACCAAAGTAAAGCAGTACACAAATAACACTCTTAATATACTACACCCTAACCCAATAGATTCTCGACAAGTTGAGCTCAAAATGAAGTGTGAGCAAAATGGCACTCCAGCAATTTGAAAGGGAGGGAAAGACAAGGTTAGACAAAAGTTGAGCAGCACCAACAAGTAAGTAAGCAGGGAAATTTAGAAAAGGTAACAACAGTGAGGAAATCAAATCCAGAGGCCTGGGCCAAAGTCAATGGACCAAAGTCCTTGCAGAGGATCACACAGTTCAGGGTAGTTCGCGGTTAAGTCTTTGCCAAGTGTTCAGAACGATGTTGGTCAGAAGAAAAGTTACTTTAAAGAATAGAAAATGACAAGCCATCGGATTGGTGAAAGGTTTCACATACTTTGACTGAGGTTGAAACGGAACGAACAACCAGGTTTGAACCGTACCTTAAATGAAGAAGAAGGATGTAGCTAAGGTGGACGTTCCTGGCAGGTCCTGCAGGCTCACGGTTCCTGAAGCGACTCTTGGACTGACACGAATTAGGAAGACTGGAGGGTCCTGCACTGCCCAGGGTAGAAACCAGCAGCAGAGCAAAGCAATGAATAAAAGGTGCGCTCCTTGAAATGCAAGCAGTGTCCAGTGCTCCTGGCTATCCAGTTCACTGTAGCTGTGCACAGCAAATTAGACCAGAGGAGGGAGGCCTGGTTTGCAGTTTGGCGACCTGGTTGGACCCACCAGCTCAAGGGAAGAAGATTCCTTGCAGATCTTCCTGTTGTCGAAGTTTTGAGATTCGGACCTGCAGCAGGGCTTCACCGGTCGGTTCATTCATGGTAGAGATCCTCTTCTGTCAGCTTCTCTTCGGTTCTCTCGATCCAGTGGCGACTCTGCCTTCTCAGTCCCAGAGACCTGCTTTTTATGCAGTTTTCCCCCACTCACACAGCCTGGCTGTCAATCACACAGCAGGGTGGCTGTCCTGGCGGGACAGTCACCACAGCCAATCATACAGAGTGCGACATGGGTCTCCAAGGAGACCCTGTGCAGGGAGTCTCAAACCCCTCCCTCACATCCTGTAAGGAGGGCTTCTGAGCAGAAGCCTGACAAAGGACGGCAAACAAAGGAATCAAACCTGGTTTGGCACGCAGAGTAAAACCTTACAGAGAGAAAGGTCGAATTAAACCAGCCAGAACCAAACAAAAGTAAATGGGGTCCAGCAGATTTAAGTTTGAGGCTACTAACATAGCCTAAAACAGTACCAAGGCTATTTAAATAGACTCCGGTAGGAAAAATAGGGTAGATACCACTGCCACCAGCCAAATCTTAAACAAAGGGGAACAAAATAATGTTCCACGAGAAACAGACAAAAAGGGATGACTATTAACCCTTTCCAGAACTCTATGTAAGATAGTTTGTACTGGGACTGTGAATTTAAAAAGACTAATAAACTCAATGGCAACTTTACATGTTCTGGAGACAGTAGTCAGTCCCAGAAAATTGAGCCTGAGTTGGGAAGTCCAATAAGACAACCCTGTGTCACTGCACTAAAGGTGCTGTGTGACACACAGTAAAAAGATTATGCCTGTGGAGTAGGTGAGGCTCCACAGTCCTTGAAAACATAAAAATGTTAAACACACACATCAAAACACATGTAAGAGTGGTAAAAAAGGTTCACACTCTTACCAGGTGTACAAAATAAATCCTAGAAATCCAGCAAAGCTGCTGAGGGACTCCTTTGTTAAGGGAAATTAGCCATTCTGGAGAATTCTCCCAAACAGGGTCTTATTCATATTGATGGGCAGCTAATTTTTTATAGCATAATCTGTCAGGGCTTTACATTTAAGTGTGACACCTGCTATGGTGTGATCAATCAAAAATAGATCATCAGCGTATAAAACGCTAGGGATAGCAGAGTCTCCTATTTTGGCAGAAAAGCTGCCATCACAGACCAATATGTGGGGGGAGACCGGCCAAATACTGGTTGAACAACAGGGGGGGCAAGGGAAAACCTTTCTTGACCCCCATGTCTATTGCAACCCTCAGGGAAACTGTTCCTGCTTCTTCCACCCTCACTTGGATAGTGATAGTACTCCAACACAGTGCTAGAACATGATTTGGTGGGGAGGATGCAATGCACCTGTCAGAGTACAGCTCTCACATATGTATGCAAATCAGGCATTGTTGCAATAAAGGGGAGTATGGAATTCCTGTTGGCATCAATTCTTTACCATTCACAAAGAACATGTTGGCAATTTTCAACATCATACGTGCAAAGATGGGTATTCACGCTCATAGGAAGACGTTGCCTTTAGGGAATACTGACACTATTCACATAGAAGACAGGCTGATGAGACTCTGGGATGAAGTCCTTCTCCATGCATCTGGGCCCAACACAACAAAAAACAGTGGGTCTATGGCAGGCAGAAACTGGATGGATACCTGCTTAATGGAAGCCAGTTGGGAATATATGATCGTCCATTGGTAAATGACTGCCTGGCTATCAGTACCTGTTAGATAGTCACCAGCTCATAAGAGTGTTTAATGATGGTTGTGCCATTGTATCTGGCTACAGGATATGCCGATCTATGTCTCATGATAAAGCATTGACATTTGTTGAAAATGAAACCAGCCCCACAGAACATCTGATTTTGGCAAGGAGGTTCTGTACTGGTTACAACAGTGGCCAGGCAGAAGTCAATGTCATGTTTCTCATTGTAAATCATACATCAAGATGTGAAACGTTATGATGGGGCATGGTAGTCCGACATTGAAAGCATGGGTGGTGCTTTTGAAAAATAAGCCAACATTTAAGTTATGGCATTGACTATTGGCAGAGCTAGCCACTTATTTTATACTTGAGTAGACTCCCAAGCATGGAAAGAACATACTGTGCATTTTGTGAACTGATATCTTGTTAAACAGAGCAGAGGCATCATGCCAGAAATGTTCAGGCTCACCCACAGACTGTGGACATCCTTCAACTGTTAGGGTCTCCTAGAGAGCACAGCCGCTTCTACACTTTATAAGTCTCTCCCACAGATTGGTGTTACTACACTACTCCATCAAAGAGGATCCACACCATCAGTTTATCAGGCTCTCCCATGGAGCAGAGCAACTTTAACAATTGTGTATGGCTCTCCTACAGAGCAAATATAGGACAGTCATAACAACCTCACTGTCTTGTTATTTCCCCCTTTGCTTCCCCTTTCATCAGTCACCTTCAAGAGGGAAGGAAGGTGTTGTAGCATTTTTCACTCTACGTCTTCCTAACTATCATATGGTCCAGATCTTATGGTCCAGATCTCCCTAAATAACCCTCTCAAGGCAACTAAGCTGTGTGTCCCTAAATGCTACATCAGATGGTCCGGCCAGAATTCCCTAAATGCCATCTGGTCAGGGTGCAGAAGTCCTAGCTGTTTTGATTGTTATTATATAATAAAATGATGTGGGTAATCCATCTCAGAAAGGGTGTTCTGCTAATCAGGTCGCCCTTTCATAAAACTCTGTGCCAAAAGTATAGTACAAGCATGTGCCCTGCCACATCAGTTGCATGATTGGCAACACTTGCAAAGAGCAAATTCAAGGTTGTATGCACCCTATTTGACAACTGCTGTGACACATGATTGAGAACCATAATAATTGTGGCCCTATCCATCTGGCGGATAAGAATAAGCATACCTGGTTTGGGTATGGTGATTAATAGTGGACACAATTTTTAAAGAAACATCAAATTGCTATTGTACTCATGTCAATCCCGTGAACTCAGGCCAGCGTTGAAAAGGGCTATCTGGGTAAATGCCCAGACTGTCTGCCTTGGCTTAAGCAAGCAAGTCAAAAGCTCAGAAGGCTGGCTGTTCTGATCCTCTGGAAGGTTGGAAAAAACCTATCATCCAGCCAAGGAAACTCTTAGAAGGAGAGCTCCTGGGAAGCATACTTCAAAGAGGCAGGCCCATAACAAAGGCCAGCCTCACACCAGGAAGTTTAATGTGAGAGGGTCTTTCAGGCTGCAGGGGAGGCAAGGGGCTCGATTTGAGAAGTCAGAAAGAGCAGAAGGGAACCTAGGGAAGATTTTACCTTCTTTCTTTTTTATGTGGATCACCTCTTCTGCATGTCTCTTCTATTTCCGGCAGGAAAAAAGAACTTTGGGTTTGATGCAAGAAGGCAAGGGAAACATGGTCCAATGAAAGAGATTGGACCCATTACAGCAGGCTTGCTTTTGTCCAATGACGTGTGGCCTTTACGGTTATAAGAAAGGGGTCTCCCACTCCTTTCTTGATTCATTGTGGATTTACATCGAGACAAGAAGACTTCTTTGGAACTCTTGTGGGAGTGCAGTTCATTACAAAGTCCTCCAGTTGTGAGGTGAGTGTAGAATGATTCAAGGCAAGTTTGACCTGTGTCCCTTAACCGTCCCCAATGAACATTGGGGGTGATTGCTGTTGCACTCTGCCAGCTGCACTAGTACTGAAGATCCTCAGTGGAGGTCAAGGCCTCGAGCAAGTGTCAGCTAAGCTCCCTGGACAGGAATAGAAACAGAATCACCCTGTCCCAGTGCCCCTGGATTGGGACTCACAGCAATATAGTAGCCAAAGCATATGGATTCCTGTCTTCAACCACTTCAAAACATCATCAAGCCTGTGTAGATCACATTTGAGGTCTTTGAAACATCCAGGGCCCAAGGTACTGCCTTTGACACTCTCTTAAAACTTTTGACCTGCTGTTTGCTTCATTGAAACAGTTCACCGCGGCATCGTACCAGCAGAGTCCATTACTGCACCTACTGGAACAAGAATCTCACCACCGCAGGAGTCTTCAAACCGTAGTGTCTTCAAATAGCACTACGAGCAACCAAACTTTTTTTCACCAAACCAACCTTGACCTTGATTTGAACCACTGGAAGCATCGCTTTGCCTATCGACTCAAGCCAGTGGTATCCATCATCTTGAATCGACTTGACCATTATTCCTAACCTAGTGCACTTCTCAAACCACACCATTTGGATGCAGAATGAAACCACAAGGAACTTCCCTTTGAACCTGATTCAATGCCACCTCTTCACCTTGATCCCTGAGAGACGCCACATTCAAACCAGTTCGACCTGCAAGAACAGCTCTGAGAAACCCAGTGCAATGCTGTCCAGCCACAAAGCAGAGATTAAGGCACTTTTGAGAGGTGCAGACCATCTAGTACACCTTTGTGATCATAGCGACTGATAAGCCACTCTTTGGACACCTTTTTCTCAAAGACATATCGATTGCATGACGTTGACCTTTTTGATCTTCCCCTGCTACGGTAACCAGAGTGCATTCATATCCATGTTCTGCATTTTCTCTGTTCCTTCCAATGGTTGTGATTGTTCTAGTATCTTTATAGTCAGTTATTTGCCTTCTGGTGTGTTTCATCGAAGTATATATATTTTTGAAGAACCTTGATTAGACATTCCTATATTTTGGAGTCTTGTATTATTGCTGTTTAGATTGCTACTGTCAACACATTCACACACCTCTACCTGCCTTCGGCCCATGTTATCACAATATGCAAAGGCAGTGTTTTTCCTGACTGCCTTTTTTACCTTTATGTTTGGGATCACTGTTGGTTTGTAGTGGTGTGAGGGCTGAGTAGGAGGTTTAGCCTCTACTCACCCTTTTACTCCTGCATAACAGTAAATATTTTGTCACAGTACTCACAGCGCCCATCTCCACAGGGTACTTGCCAGGCACCACAGCATACTTGCTGCCATCAGTGTCACTGTGAGTGAAGGTCCCATGCGGAGGCGTTGCTGGGGGCGGGTAACGGGGTTATAGCCCCTGACCTTTTGGTTGTAGCCCTGGATAGAATCTCAGGAGCTACAGCCAAAAGGCTAGCTAGCCCCCAGTCCCAACAGTTCCGACATCAGCATAGCCCGGGTCTTTTTTAGACCCAGCAACTCCCCTGGTCCAATGTGAACAATTTAGCTGTCACTCTACCAACACTGAAAGGAGCAGTGAATGGATGTGATGTCTAGTGAATTTCCCTTGGACATGTGACACTCACAGACCTCCCCATGCAGATAGTGCTCTCGGATGTGGGAAAACACACAAAAACAATGTTTCTGCATGCTTTCCCATGTCTGCCGCAGAGTGGGAAATCAAAGAGGAAACTTTGTCCTCCGTCCTTGATTTACTGTTGCATGCATGCATTACTCAATCATCTCCACTGGTATCTTTAGCCTGATGTCTCCGTTCTAGGTGAATAAACATTTTTAAAAAGACTGAATTGTAGAAAAAATAAACATTTAGGAAGACTGCTATGTGACTGAACAGAGCTGTCTTTCTAAATTGAACTGTCAGCCTCTGCGATGCACACGAGTGCGTGGAGGGGCTGACAGGCACTCTAGGACCGGGAAGAGACCATGACACAGAAGGGTATGTGTGTGTGTTTGTGTGTGTGTTGCGTGTGTTTTTTTGTGTGTTTGTTTATTGTGGGAGGTGGGGGGTGCTGGGGAGGGTTGTTCTGGGGTGAAACCCCCCTATTTTGAACAAATCCCATCGGGGGAAAGTTGGGCAGGGTGTGGGTGCCGGTTGTGTGGTGGGGTGTGAGGCAATTTGGGTTTTTGCTTTTTGTAGGCTGCCCATAATCGGCCAAAATAAATCAGTCTTTTTGTTGGGGGACCTCCAAAAAGCGAAATGATCACATAGAACCGGTGTTTCAGAGCGGAAGGGATTACAGGTCATTCCTGCTTGTTTAGCTTGTGCTAAAAGCATGCAGAGTCTATTTGGATTCTTTATAATGGCGGCTGTCATGTTTTTCCTAGTACCAACCATTTCAGATATCTGCCACTTGCAATGTGCCAACTGCTGAGATCAAAGATGGATTCATCACATGGTTGAGCTCTAGGCGATGGAACATGTGATAGGCCCAAGTGTGAAGAACATGCAGATACGAAGTGGTCACAGTCAGGCTCTGCCGGATGGATTCTGTGCCCCAAAGCGAATGGGACTGAACATATAAACCACGTTAACAAACGAAATGGGCAGACGGAGGGCTCAAAAAGAAAGAAAAACTGAAATTATAAAAGCGGGAAGAGAACAGAAGAAAGGGTGAACTTTGTTCATTTTTTTTTTCTAGCAGGAAACAGAAACAGCAATTCTTTGTTGGAAATGTTTTGGGGTGAAGGGGGAGTGGGGATGGCAAACAGGTCTTCTATGTTTTCGTTTCTTGAGATAAAATAAGGGAAAGACAACCCTCCTCTGACCACCTTCTAACAAAACTCTCCAAAAACTCACTTTCAAATCACTTGAACATACCCCCAAAATGCTTGAAGTATGAACCTTCTATGTTCAAACACTTCGTAAAAGCCGAACAAATCCCTCAAAAGAAAAGAAAAACAGGAAATTCCATTGTGGTAAATGGGCCAGAATTTGAGATCCAAACATGCATAAAGATAAGGTAACACAGTGTGAGTTAACCTTCCATAACGTTTTTACAAATGCTAAGGCCTTTAGTGTTAGTAAAGTATAAGCTATGGTTAGTTTCCCAATTTGAATTGGAAAAATAAAATGTTCATTTAAAGCCACCGCTTTTTTTAATCAGATAAACATATAGTGAGACCTCCAGAAAGAAGAGTATTTATTGGATATGTAATTACTTGTCCGCAGGGTATGTCAATCTCACTATATAATACATCTTTGTCAGTGAGCTATCTCTCTTTCTGGACCCAGACTTGTTTTTATATGAAACGTAAAATAAGATGCGCTCTCATAAGGTTTTGCCGAAAACGAAATTAGCTCAAGATGTATTCCTAATCTTACAGAAACAGATGCAAACCATACTTTTTTGCATTTTATCTGCCCGTCTTATTCTTCGTTGACTCTCTTTTTTTTCGCACGCAACAAGTGTCACAGGCAATATGCATATCGCATTTTTTTCTTTATTGTCATCAAGACAATAAGTTCTATAAGTAGGTTAAAATAGTTACCTTTTCAAGTTGAAACATAGAAAATGATGTATTTTTCCGTTTTGTATATATTCCGTTCTTGCCCATTGATGTATACTTAAAAAATGCAAAACCAGAAGCTGTTTTCATGACAAAGCGATTGTATTGTTCTTCATGTACTGCTCCACAGTAACCCAGGGCACCCTGAGCTGCAACGTTCATTATGCAGAAATTAAATAGATGCACTTCTGTTGTTGTGATGTAGAGTTTCACCAATGCACACAGGAGCCATTAGAGCTGATGCATACAATACACATGGGAATTGCAGAGAAAACATTCAGAATTGTTTGTACTCGTAAAGGGTGACCTTTTCAAATGTGCCAGGTCACTAGGTCACTTCAAAGGAGCGTAAAATTAGCAAACAGGAGATAACAGAATGCAGGTGTTTAAGAATGATATTAAAAATGCTAATGATATTGTCTTCTCATATATTACAGGGCCTGTGGTAGCAGCCCTTTAGTTATGGTTAAGTTGCTTAACTCATAGAAAGAACACTTTTTGGGCACCCCTCGTTCCAATCCTCACCAAACTTTACCTAAAGTACATTGCCCCTTTGGAATGATTCTGCGAAGCTTGTTGCGGTTTCGTCAAGAGGGGGCAAAGTTATAAGGGGGGTCCCAAAATTTGTGGGAATCCGCAGAGACGGAATGGAAACAAATGTTGCTCACATCTACACCCCAACCCGCTGGATGGATTTTCACCAAATTTACACAGTGAGTGACGGATTGGTCCAGAATGCAGGCTTTTGTAAATTTGGTGTAAATCCGACCAGTATCCCCCCTGGACCAATCAGGGTATGGCGTGATGTCTGCGGACATTTGACGTGCCTGCTGTTTGGATGGTGAAAACCATGAGATGCGTCATATTACTTTAAACAATCACCATGTTGGATCTGTGGTAATATGGTGGAATGATATAATGAAAGCGTATATAGGATTTATGATTGTTCTACAATTGAGGATAATGCTCATTGATGTCTCGTCCACCTTTCATACGGTGAACCATTGTATCCTTATTAATATCCATGATACATATACCATCATGGACCGGGCACTGCACTGGCTTATCTGTTCTCCTCACTAACAGCCCTTCCCAGCTGCAACTGGGCTGTTTGTACTACACTAGCTCACTGTGTACGTGCACAGTACCCCAGTGTTATATCCTATCATTGTGGCAATTACATATATATTTCCTCCCTCTGGCTCACCTGATGTGCTTCTTTTCTCATTTCCATTGTTTTATTAATGAGACACAGTTTTCCTGAACTTATTTTTTCTCTTAGTTTTTATCCCTGATTGTCTGACCGGCATTCAGGCATTGAGGCATTGTGTGCGGTGAACAATGACTGTCTCAATGGTGTATATGATTGTAGTACAATTGAGGATAGTGGTCCTTGATGTCTCATCCACCTTAGAATTGAAGATCCATCTGTGACCCACAACACAATGAACTCTTGTTATATTGCAGCACATATAGACTTACATCATTAATAGAGGTAAGGGTTGACACAACATAACGTACTATCCTATGGGATATTATCAGTTACATGTATCTATACAGCCTATGATTGTTTTGTTTCGGAAGATTGAAGATTGATATGTGTTGTTCGTAATTTGTTGCACTTACCTTGCAGAACAGGAAGATTGAAACGTACTGGAATTATTAAATAAGTGTGCTCCTGATGAAGGGGGAATCCTGAAACGCGTAGAGCTGTGTTCTATATATTGTTTTATGATTTGATTAAAAATATTGTCATATAAATTCTTTTGGAAAATAACAAATGTTTTCTTTGGATTTTGTCGTAATCAGATCAGTCACTGATTACATTGAATTTTGACTGCATTGCATTATAGTGGTGTGCAGGGGACGTGAGGGCCCTAATTACATTGGGACTGTTTCTTTATTTCCCCGTAGGAGTACTGGCCAGATTGTTCACGATTGGATAAAACTCTCAGTGCATTTTACCTTGGTAGCTTTAGCCTTTGGTACACCCCCAACGGTGGTAAAGAACTGCCACACCCATGATTCTCTCTGGGTGCTAGAGGTAGGCATTTCCTCTACCTCATCGTCCTGGTCCTCTAGATTTTTTTCTGAATTATTGCGATTTTTCCATTGTCTATGCCCTCCAGCTGGTGGTAGTGGTGGTGGCTCCTCGGGCAGAGGGATAGCAATAGCTGAGCAATTTTCGAAGAGAAATAGCAGTTCTGCTAATATTCTTCCAAATATGTGCTGTGCTCTAGATTGCAAATGGATAATCATTAAAAATAGGTGTAGGAGCTGTGCAAGGGTACACTTTCAGTTTAAAACTTCCTATATCAGATGGAAATGGAGTTTCAAACTGTTCGCTAAGCCCAAGCATGTTCGTGAAGTGGGATACCATTCGCAAGCACGTCATCATGCCGTGCATGCGTGAGGTCACGTGACACTGTACATAAAGTCTGCAGTGACGTTAGACATTCATGAACATTGGCGAACACAAAAACAGTGGGAAAAGTTGTACAAAGTGTATAGAAGTTTTAAATACGTTGCTAGGAGGTGGGGAATGCCACCTTTTTAAGTGAACACTGTGTGCATTTGTCGTGTACATTGGTCGGAAATATGGCTATATTGCGGGTAGGTATTATTTGCAAAGCTGTGCACTGGTAAAAACCCATGAAATTCAGTTAAAAAACAGTTAAAAAACTTTGTTGAAGGGACGTTATGGTTCAGTTGCACTAATACACACCTATAAAATGTAGGGGAAAACACGTTGTTAAAGGGACACTATGGTTAAGTTGCACTAATAAAAAGCTATGAAATTCAGTGAAAAAACATTGTTAAAGGGACGTCATGGTTACTAATAATAATAATAATAATCTTTATTTGTTTTTAGTTCATAAATGAACTTTTACAAGTAGCTATACATATACAGTATCATATTTACAAAGGATTTTTGAAAAATAAGTCTATAATTTATCTATGTACAGGATTGGTAAAATATTTGACAATTTAAGATTTAAAATAGTCAGCAAACAAAGATTACATTGCGATAATATAATCATATGGTAAAATAAGAATTAAATTAAAAGATACAATAATCAATGGTGGTCAGAAAATGTTGAGTTCGCAAAATGCCTCAATGGGCTCCCATGGGTCTTAACTCTTATCTTGCAGGTCGTATCTCATTAGCCACTGGCACTAAGTACCATGAGGAAGTAAATTGGTTAGTTTGTTTCACGACAATATACACAGAATAGAATCAATATAGTTCCTATATGGTTTTGACAGTAGAGAGACAAAATAAGGCATTCAGAAATGATTCGGTTAGTTAATAACTTGACCTTGGCCCACAGTTACTTGTATGTGAGTAAAGGAGTTATCTGTGTCCTGAGATTGTCTCTGTGTCCAGAGATTGAACAAAGCAATATGGACGGTGTCCAAGTCGGTATTTAGGCAATAAGGCTGATGACGTCATATTCACCTACAAACTAACCCAATGTAGACATGTATCTCAGACCCAGTTTCTCACATTGAGTTAGAACATGCCGTGAGCTTTTGAGCTTTTCTGGTCTTTTACAAATACAACAGGTGTGGGATTCTCTGGGCCTTTTTATGTAGGCGCCTCGTGTCACAAGCAGTGTGTCACGGAATTCCCCCTTTCTCACCTGGGAGCGATTCTTGCAGGATTTCTTGGGCAGTGTCTTCTTACGCACGGACCTGGTCTTGTATAAACCCGCACGAGCCTCGCGTGTGTTCAGAGTTCCGAGATTCAGATTCTCCGGGATCAGGAACGAAGAAGGTGCACACACAGCGCACAAGTCCAGGAAACAAGGAAGAAGGAAGAGGGGTATGGGAATGGAATTAGGAGGTCCAGGAAAAAGATGCTACGTCTAACGTAAGACAGAGGAAGGCGTTCCACATTAGACGGCATGTTCGAAGTATCAAGTAGTGCAAGCCCCATTGTGACAAGGACCATGAAGTCCAAAAGGGGCGCATTCTGTGGGTCATGACAGCATGCCTCCTCCGGAGACCCGTTCACCGGGTTTGCCCGGGTGTATGAGATGGTATCTTCTGAGCAATCGAGGGGTGTTCAGATTAGAAGTTGGTTCCCAGGTTCTTTCACTTGGAGGATATCCTTTCCATTCAACCAGGTATTGAAGCTGACCCCGTTTATACCTGGAATTGCATATTCGGGACACTTCATATTACACTTGGTTGTCCACCACCACAGGAGGGGGTCTGCAAGATTTCCAGGAGGATGGGATGTAGGGTTTTAATAAAGAAGTGTGAAAAAGTGGGTGAATTTTCTTCCAGGAATCGGGTAGCTTGAGCCGGTATGAGACTGGATTTATGATTTCCTTGAGGGAAAATGGACCATAGTACCGGGGGGCCAATTTGTTTGGTCGTAAATGTCGGGGTTGTAGTTTCGAGGACAACCAGACTTGGTCACCAACTGCATAAGACGGCCCTGGTCTTCTTTTAGAATCTGCATATCGCTTAGTATGTATTCTGGCCTTCTCTAAATGTTCTTTGGCTTCCTTGTGTACATTGATGAGTGTTTCCATCCAGGAGTAGACGGTAGGAACTGGTGTGGGATGTGGAAGAACAGAGGGTAACAATGATGGATGGAATTCTTGACTGCAATAAAAGGGGCTGGTCTTAATTGCTGAGTGATCGGAAATGTTGTATGCAAACCCAGCCACAGGTATTAGGAGCGAAACAACAAAGGTATTGTTCCAGGGCCTGGTTTACACGTTCCGTAGCTCTGTTGATTTGTGGATGATAACCTGATGAGAGAGCGCGTTGGATTCCTAGAATGTGACAGAGATGTTTCCAGAATTGTGAGATGTATTGAGGTCCTCTGTCTGATATGATCTTAGAAGGGAGTCCATGAAGGAGGAAAATGTGTTCCAGGAAGATTCCAGTGAGTTTCGATGACGATGGTAGTTTATACAGGGGTGTAAAATGACCCATATGAGTGAACAAGTCAATGGTAACCATGATAGTCGTGTATCCCCTGGAAGGTGGCAATTCCACAATTAAGTCTGTAGCGATGAATTCCCATGGTCTTGTTGGTAGTGTAGGTTGCAGTAGGAGACCTGCCGGTCTCTTGTTATCGTGTTTGTTCTGACTACAAATAGAACAGGCTCGGATGTACAGTTGTACGTCAGTCTTCATTCTAGGCCACCAAAATTGTCTTTGTATAAGACGGAGGGTGTTGGTGATACCACGATATCCAGAGTGAAGGGTATCGTGGCAGAGGTTTATTATCCTTTGTTGTAATTTCTCTGTGGGGATGACTAGAGCATTATCCTTGAACAAATATCCATCCCTGGTTCTCAGATTCCATTGATTCTTCCTTGAAATATCCTTCCAGAGCTCAGAGGATTGGATTTGCATCTGAATTTCTTCCAGGAGACTGATTGCTTGAGCTACAAAAATCGTATGGGGAAACATCTTGGGATAGGTCCGATCTTCAATAGTTTCGTAGTCAGGACGTCGAGATAAGGCGTCAGCAATTATGTTTTGTGATCCAGGGACATGAGTGATGTGGAACTGGTACTGGGCAAAGAAGAAGGCCTAACGGGCCTGACGACTGTTCCTACACTCCAAGGATTGTAGAACTTGAAGATTGCGATGGTCCATGTGGACCTGGACAGGATGTCTCGCTCCCAGGAGTAGGTGTCGCCAAGGCTTGGCGGATGGCTAACAGTTCCTTTTACAGGATGGAATAATGTGTCTCACTGGGAGTCAGGGTTCGTGAAAGGTAAGCAATGGGGTATTCCATCTTGTCCTCGAATTCTTGCTTCAAAACTGCTCCTATGGCGTAGTTAGAGGCATCCGTCTCCACTAGGAATGGCCGATTAATGTCGGGTTGGGCTAGGATGGGGGCTTGAGTAAACTCTGTCTTTAAACGTTGGAATGCCTGTCTTGAGGTGTAGACCAGAGAAAGTGAGTGTCTTTCTTCAAGAGTGCAATGATCGGCTGAACAATCTCAGAGAAGGTGGGTATGAACTTCCGGTAGAAATTGACAAGCCCCAGGAAGGATTGAACTTGTTTCACGGAAGTGGGAACTGGCCAAGATATTATGGCCTTTACCTTCGAATGATCCATACCAATTCCTTCTGGACTAAGGACAAATCCTAGGTAATGAACAGAGGTGACGTGAAACAGGCATTTCTCGGGTTTGGCTAGGAGTCTATGTTCATGTAGTCATTGTAATACTGCTTTTACATGCTCTTCATGCTTTAGAAGGTCTGTGGAGTAGATCAGGATATCGTCCAGATAGACGATGACGAAGAGGAACAGCATATCAGAGAACACCCTATCCATGAAACGTTGAAAGACGGCAGGGGCATTAGCAAGTCCAAAGGGCATGACCAGATATTCGAAGTGTCCAAAGGGTGTTCTAAAAGCTGTTTTCCATTTGTCTCCTTTCCTGATACAAATCAGATGATAGGCACCCCTGAGATCCAGTTTTGTGAAGATTACAGCTCCTCTCACCGCTTCCAGGATATCCGAGATCAAGGGTAAGGGGTAGCGGTCCTTGAGGGTGCATTGATTTAATCCGCGATAATTGAGGCAAGGTCTAAGTTCCTTGGTGTCCTTTTTGGGAAGAAAGAACAACGAGGCTCCAGCTGGGGATTTCGATGGTCTTATGGTGCCATTTTCAAGGTTGGTATCCAAGCATTCTCGTGGGGCTCTTTTTTCAGGTAACGATAGGATGAACATCCTCCCGAAGAGAATCACTGCTGAAGTTTCTGTGTCTATGGTGCAGTCTTCAGGTCTGTGAGGGGGTAGAGCCTGGACTATGGCAGTTGAAAACACATAGGGATAACTCTGATAGACCTTTGGAACCTGTACGATATTGGAAACCATGAATGGTACTTGCTGATCTATTGGTGGTTCTTTGGAAGGTGTCAAGGAGGATTCCAGGAATAGACAGTGAGACATACAAAACTCAGATCCGAGAAATAAGGATCCTGCTGCCCAGTTGATATTAGGATTATGTTTCTGTAACCAGGGCATACCCAGGACCATGGGGTAATGAGCAGACTTAATGATGTCAAATCTGATCAGCTCTTGGTGATGTTTTATTGAAAGCTGGATCTCTTTAGTCTGCAAGTTTATGGGTCCATCGATCGCTTCCACCGGTTGCATGGTACTTCGAGTCCCGTAGGGAATAGTGTTAGGGAAAATTCTCTGTTTAGGCTGAATTTCCTAACCTAGTGAGTCCCCCAGCAGCTTTGCTGGATTTCTGGAGTTTGTTTTTTTCATCCTGCCAAGAGTGAGACTCTTTTTCTCCCACTGTTGGACATGAATGTGGTTGATTCCTTTGAATGTCAATGTGTTCTAAGGGCTATGGGGTCTTTTACTCCATAGGGCCTCATGTGTTTTGCTATGTGTGTTACACAGCACCCTCTGTGCCATAACACTGGGGTGTCCTAGAGGATCCCCACCATAGACTCCATACCCTGGGACTGACTACTGTCTCCCAGGGCATGTAAAGTCACCATTGGCTTTACTAGACCTAAATTTACTAACAGAACTAGTACAAACCATCATATTGTGGACATACTGGTAGGGGTAATTCGATTACCCCTGGGTCTGTTATTCGAGGGGGCACTGTCCCGTCCCCCCTCGTTGAGTTTTGGCTGGTGGCAGTGGAAACTACTTTTTATATTCGAACGCGAATATATTCCTATGGGATTCTTCCCATTGTTGGAGGCTAATATTTTTTCACATTGGTCTCTAACATACCACCGGTTTATTTATCTTAAATAAATCCTCCGGCTGGTATTTTCTGCCAGAACTCGGTTTTTAAAATGGCGTATGTGTTCGTCTCTGTAACTCCGAACCAAAGGTTGAGCCCTTTGTTCCACTTTTGGCGGGCTTCTACACAGAAGCCCTCCAGAGTGGTGGCATTCTGTCTGGGTACCACAGGGGTGTGGGAGGGGGTTTAGGCACCCTGGACTGAGTTGCCTTGCCAACTCAAGTCGCACTCTGGTGTGATTGGCCCAAGTGGTGAGCCGCCCCGCTCACCACTTAGCATGTTTGAGTGACAGCAAGGCTGAATGAATGGGGGTTTTCTGCATAAAAGCAGGGCTCTTGGGACTGGAATTTCAGATGTCGCCACAGGACCTAAGAATCCGACGAGGGTAAAGCTGAGCCGACCTGCAACGACGACACCTCCGGTGGAGCCCTGCTGAACCGACACACCACTTCCCAACAACAGAGGTGATCTCCCTGCTGGAGATTCTTCTTCCCTTGACTGGTGGGAACAACCGGTCCCTTGCTTTTTCTTCGCTTCCAGGACGTAGTGGTCGAATTGCCCGTGCTGAGCACCCCGGCAACCTGATAGCCACTAACCACTGTACCGCGACCAAAAGGTGGTGCCTTGTGACGGAGCACTCCTTTGCTGGTCTCTTCCCTGGTGGTGCAACGATCTTCGCTTTCCTCGACGACGAGAGCATCTCTTCTTCTGGCAAAGTCCTGACTTGCATCCACCACCAGGAACAACTGCCCCCGCCGGAACTGTCTCTTCACTTTCAAGGTACCGTGTCCGCCTGGCTTCCCTTGTGACGGTTAGCGTGAGGTGTCTTAAATCCTTACCTTTCCACTGGGTCGCCTCCAGACCTTCTTACTTTCATTCTAACACTGGTCCAACCTTTCTGTGACAATTTGCAACAAAGACTCAAAGTGCATTTCCACTGTGATACTTTTGGGACATACCGCCTTGCCTCTCACCGAGTGGGCCTGGCCTCTGAACTTTGTAAACTACAGTAATCCCTGCCTTGCTTGTCTTGCATTTGCTTTGTAAAAGTGTTGGTACCGAGTTGGTTTCATACCCTGCCTTTTTCTCTCCCGTTCTAACAAATATTAGAGTGCCATCTAGGTTAAAGCATTCACCTCTGTCTGCAAATAAGTGGTGCCTGTGAACCTAGACTTGTCGAAATATTGTTAGGGGATTGATATACTTATAGTAATTGTGATTGAAGTTGTTTGCCGTATTAGTGCCAGTGTGTTTTTCATAGATGTGTTCTTAAATAAATAATTATATATCTTTACACCCAAGCTCTGATACGTGTCTGCTTGTTCTACTATGTAAATTGCCCTATCTTGTATACTCCACATTTTGCCTAACTCTTCTTGAGGGAAGTCTGACTGCTCAGCCACAGCTACCAAGTGAATCTGTGTGGTACAGACTGCTACAAAGTGGGTTTACTGCCAAACACCTGTAGTCTTAAATCTTTTGCAGTGGTCCCAGACGGAACTGCACAGGTTTCTGCCTAACAAATGTGGTGACTAAAAACCCAATCTTAATCAATGAATACTCCCAATACTCCGCAGTCAACCAAGGCCAAAATGGAGTAGGTCTTATTCTTGGATGGCGATATGAGGGCCTGTAAAATCACTAGGCTGTTTTGTCCAGGAGAGTTCAAGGATGGAATAGACGTGGAGCAAACATCTCTCTCCTGAAGCCTTGCTCCATCTAGGATTGGGAGCTGGCGTTTCCCTAACCCCGAGGAGGGGCTAGAGAACATTCTCTAAGCAGGTGTTTATCCAAGGCACAGTACATGCATAACCCCATATGAATCCTTCTCATCTTCTCTTGCAGGGATATGGGTCCACGGAAGGCTCCTATCTGCATAGTTTCTGGGTCAGTAGCTGACCCTGGATTATTGTCAGTTTTTGAGGTAGTCTCGAAGGATACCTTTGGGGGGTTACTTTGGATTTCTTCTTCTCTGCCTTTCTTTCCTGGATGTGAAAATCTATTTGCATGCTAAGGTCCATAAGAGCCTGGAATGAGCTTGGGCGAGCCACTCTGGCCAACTCATCTTTGATCTCCTCATTCAGTCCCCTTCAGAACAGAGTAAAACTTGCTTCAGGAGACCAGGCAGCTTCCTTGGCCAATTGCTTGAATCGGGTTACATACGTAAGCATATTCTGGGATCCCTGTTGAAAGTCTAGCAGGCGCTCCTGGGCACTATAGACCTGCTCTGGCCGGTCAAACATGGTTTTAAGAGCTTGTATGAAATCTTCATAGTCATCCAGGAGGGCATCACCGGAATTGACTAAGGGCGTAGCCCAGGTTAGAGCATTTCCGGAAAGGTGTGAAATTACAAAGCCCACCTTAGCCCTGGGAGTTGAAAAGTAGTAGGGCTTAAAAGTAAAGTGAACCAAACAAGAATCAACAAATCCACAAAGGGTTTTTGCCGACCCATCGTATTTGTCAACAATAACGCCCAGCAATACACTTTCTTTTGTGGCAGAATCACGCGAAAGAACTAATTGTTTGAGAGCGGCGTTTTCCGCTTTTAAATTTTGTACCTCGGTTGTTAGTTCTTGCATGCCACGCATGAGATCCTGAACAGCCGCTACCATGTCGACTTCGAGTTTGGTCGTTTGGTGTCTCAAACTGTCACGGAATTCCCCCTTTCTCACCTGGGAGCGATCCTTGCAGGATTTCCTGGGCGGTGTCTTCTTACGCACTGACCTGGTCTTGTATAAGTCCGCGCGTGCCTCTTCTGACTCAAGCATGCGTTCAGAGTTCCGAGATTCAGATTCTCCGGGATCAGGAACAAAGAAGGTGCGCACACGGCGCACAAGTCTAGGAAACAAGGAAGAAGGAAGAGGGGTATGGGAATGGAATTAGGAGGTCCAGGAACAAGGATAACAGAGTAGCGAACTATGGAGCACACGTCTAGTCGCTGCTTGCAATAGCATTGAGACGCGTGGGCCCGCAGGGGCGCGGCCGATTTGTAAAAGACGCTACGTCTGACGTAAAACAGAGGAAGACGTTCCATGTTAGACGGCCATGTTGGAAGTATCAAGGAGTGCAAGCCCCGTTGTGACAAGGACCATGAAGTCCAAAAGGGGCGCATTCTGTGGGTCATGACACAGTGTGAGTTGGTTTGTTCACATGGGGATGATTATATTGAGGTACTACAAGTCTACAATTATTTAATTAATCTAAATCTCGTTATTGTCGAGTAGTGCCCTCTAGGAAAGCTTCAGATGATGCAAACATTCAGAAAATGAAAACAGAAATGAGAAGCAAAATTAGGAAGCTCTCTAAAATGAAAATCCTCAAATTCCATAAACAGGTTAAGGCTATCTGCAATAAATATAAAAACAGAATAAAGCAATATAAACTGCTCAAAATCCAAATAGATGCATATAAAATGCTAAACGCAATACTAGGGAAAACACTGCGCAAATGTGGAACCTCCAAAAGAGTGCCTTTAATGATAGAGGAGGAACCAGTCTGATAAATGTTATTAGCAAAGCTGTATGGTGTGAGCATTTTACCTCCTTTCATGCCGTAAATGAAAAATGTGCTTCCTGTAGCTAATTGTAAGATCCATCAATCGTAGTATTAAAATGTGAACATCTAGACATGCATTACTAATTGCCAAGCTCAATTTGTCCCGAGCCCCATGTCCGGATGGCTTAGCTAACATCTGCTTGAAGGCCAACCTGTAGGCCTGGACGACTATCTTATCAATCTTCCAAAATGTAATTAAGATGAATCAAATCGTGACCACATGGAGAAACTCAGTAGTTATACTGATATTTGAAAAAGGCAACCAGATGATCCAGAAAACTATAGACCAATATCTTTACTGGAGGGTATCAGGAAATATTATCACCATATATGTGGTCGCCGTATATAATATCGCCGGGTAAAGGTTGTGGCAATATTATATGGGTGACCATATATATGGGGACAGGGGCAGCAAAAAAAAAAGGAAAAAAAAGGGTTGGGGGTTGCTGGGGTGTCCCCCGTATGTTCCATGCAATAATGTCCCCACAAAAAACAGCCATTTTTCGACGACATTTTTGCATGGCGATATTTTTGAGGGGACATTATTACATGGAACCTACTGGATGCTTCTGGCAAACTTTTTGCCCGCCTCTTTTTCCGGGATATCCACTGTTGGTTGAAAACAGTGTCACAAATGGATAAATTCCAATCGGGTTTCGTGACAGGACTCGGCACATTGGTTAATTCAATCATGATAGCAGCTATGAAAGCCCAGATCATCAAAAAAGAGCAGTCTGCCTATGTTGCCTTCATACATTTTAGGCAGGCTTTTGATTCAATCTCTCACAAGCCAATTATGGATTAAGCTCCCCGAGGTGGGATGCCCGAGTTATTTGCTTGATTAAATCAGCAATTCTATACAAACACCTCCATACAAATCAAATTAAATAAAGCAGGCCTATTAACCAAAAAGTTTCCAACATTTAGCGGCCTTAAACTGGGATGTATCCTTGCTGCTACTCTTTTTAATTATTTACATACAAGATATTAACACAGCTTTTGATCTCATCAGGTCATTCCCTCCAAAAATTGGTGGTAGCCCGATTTCTTGGCTTCTATAAGCCGATGTTGTAGTGCTGGTTGATTTGACCCCCATTGCACGACAATGTGAATTAGGTGCTCTTCAGAATTATGCGGATCAAAATCATTTGAAAATGAATGTGCAATAATCTAATACATTAATCATCACTAAAAGGGAAAAAGTAGCAAGCTCCATTACAAATGGTCTCTAGGAGGCAGGTTCCTAGTAAAAATAAATGAATATAAATACTTGGGACAAAATGTAAACAATAATTTAAGAGACATGCCATACAAGAACAAGATTAGATATAAGAAGCAAACCTTAACGTAGTTAGCTAAACTAATCCAGAAAAAATACGGCAAGTTCTCATCTAAACCTATAATAATCTTTTAAAGGCAAAAAGTTGTTCCCATCGTCACCTATGGTGCCCAAACAAAATTAGTAGCTAATCAGCCCAACTGGAACATGCTAGAGGGCATATATTGGAAATCGCTGCTTTGCTTGCCTAAAGGATTCCCTATCCAGATTGTGAGATTCAAACTACATCTTCTACCCTTGCATTTGATGGTGCAATGGCAATCATTAATGCTATATAGAAAATGTCTACTAACCCAAATGTCTACTAACCCATGCCGATGAACGCTCTCTACTTCTGATCCTCGCCAAAGCTTTAAAGATCCTACCTTCTTCAAATGGAGAGAATATTGTGAGACCATACTGCAGAAAGCTAATATTGACCAAACTCTGCCAATTGAAAAACCAGAATCAGCCAAGACATTTTTTTAAGAATCTGAATGGATCAGTGTCTGGGAAACATGTCTAGCTTATAAAGCATTCAAGTCTGGAGCTTCTACCATGAAAGCCCTGGATTAAGTGCCTACTTACATGTAAAAATTCCCAGATCTCAACTATAGAGCCCACTTGATGAGGCTTTGCTTCAATCTCTGGCCAGCTCGAGATGTCCTAGACTCCCGTAAAAAACTAATTGAGCTGGAAGTAAAATGCAGATATTGTATGAATGAGTTTAAGAGAGAAACATTATAGCACCCATTAACTAATTGCCAAGCCCTTGGTAAGCAAAGAAAAGAGACCTTCTTCAAACACATCGGTCAATTTAAAACACTATCATCTAACGATATGTGGAAAATTATCTTTAACTTAAAATCTGTATCTCTGAACTTAGCAACAATCAAGTTCTTATTAGCTTTGAAGCTCGATTGTGACTAGTAGGAATAGATCCTACTAAGTAGTGACCCCAGTCCCACAGTAAGTTGGTGAATGCCTAGCCTGACTGGAATGTCTCTTGAGAACAAGTATGCTTTTTGATCTTTGAAGTTGATAACTCAACATGCCAGAGAAAAAGTTGCTTTAAGTATATGGAGCTCAATCATGAGATTTATTTGTATTTGTATTTATTTATTTGTATTGCGCACCTTGCCCACGGGCTTATGGGCGCATGTTTAGGAAAGTTACAGGTTACAGCAAAGGTATAAACAATATACCGTTGCAAGTTATAGTTACAGCAAAGTTGAAAGGGTAGAGAGCCTATACTAATTATGCACATATAGATACAGAGATGATTTTGAGTGACCGAGAGTGCGGTAAGCAGCACATCACAGTATTAGCAACCGACAGATGACGGGGTAGTGGCTACGGCATCTTGTTCAAGTAACCATAGTTTGGTTTTAGCTTTAAAAGAATGGCAGTGTGGAATATTCCTCAGGACACTTGGAAGGGAGTTCCAAAGCTTGGTGGCAAGGACAGGGAAGCTCAACCCTCCAGCAGTATGGGGTTTGAAGCTGGAAATAGCCAGCGTGTGTGCCTGGGTGGATCTCAATGGTCTAGCAGCTGTGTGTTGTGTGAAGTGTGATACTAGGTAAGCAGGAGTTGCATTATTCTGGGCATTGTGAGTTAGCACAAGTGATTTGAGAGATATGCGGGGAGAGATAGGTAGCCAATGTAGGTTCCGTCTGGTATTGGAGATGTGAGTGCGCATGGGTATGTTGAGTGCTGCCCTTATGTCGTTGTTTTGTGTGATCTGGAGTTTGTCAAGGTTTCTTTGGCTAGTCCCTAGGTAGAGGGTGTTGCAGTAGTCGATTTTAGACAAGATGAGGGTTCTGGCAAGTATCAGGCAGTTGCCCATAGTCAGGAACGGACGGCAAGCTGTAATCAGTGTGCAGGTGTAAGATGACGCAGAGACAACTGCATTCGTTTGTCGATTGAGGGACAGGGTGGGGTCTAGGTATATTCCAAGAGTTTTTGTGACATTGGCGACTTTAATATCATTCCTGTCAATACTGAAGGAATTACAGTTAAGGTCAAGTTTAGTAAGTTTAGATTGCGAGCCAAGGATGATTAACTCAGTTTTTTCGTCATTAAGGCAGAGCCCATGATTAGCCATCCACGCCTGGATGACGGTGTAAACTGTGTTGAGAGATTTAGCGTCGGTTACATAATCACCAGTGATAGGAATGAGTATCTGGGTGTCATCCGCATAATTAGTGTAGGAGACACCCAGATAGTCAAGAATATCAAAGAGTGGTTTAGTAAACACATTATATAGTGTAGGAGATACACAAGATCCTTGCGGGACTCCGCACGGGACGTGGGCTGGGTCAGCTGCAGCTAGAGGAGAGAAGACCCTCATGGTTCAGTTAGCCAGGAAGGATGTGATCCAGGATGTTTCTGTGTCAGAAAAGTGTGCAGCAATTTTGAGATGGTGACAGAGGATCTGATGGTCGACCAAATCAAAGGCTGCTGAAAGATCAAGGAGGAGCAGGAGCACCTGTTTGCCCTTATCTTTCGGATTCTCGATTTGGGTTTTTTGATCTATTAATGCTGTCTCTGTGCCATGCCTAAGACGGAAACCGGATTGTCTAAGCCCTAATAGATTGTTGATTTTGAGGTACTCCTGGATTTGGAGTCGATGATTTTGAGCAGGTATGGCACCATAGTGATGGGCCTATAATTGAAGGGATTACTAGGTTCAAGATTCGGTGTTTTACTTAAAGGGATGACCCATGCGTCCTTGAGGTTATCCGGCACGGTGCCTGATTCAAAGGATGCATTTATGAGTGAGGTAATAAATGGGGCGAGATCAGGTGCGACCTCCTTTATGATAGGTGTGGGGCAGGCATCACCTTGACAGTTGGAGCGCTTAAGCTTCGTTATGATGTTTTCTACTTCCTTGATGGTAAGGGGTGAGAAACTGAAAGGTTTGATGGGAGTGTTTGGGAGAAAAGATTTGTGGAGCGGGGTGTTGCCGGTTGAGTCAGAGAGGTAGTTTTTTTTGCGTTAATTTTGGCTTGGAGTAGGACATTTTGTCCAGCAAAGCTTTTGGGATATTTGAGCACCATTCAGTGTCCGGGGTGCATGTGTCAAGAGGGGCAACCGGAGACTCAAGTTTCTTGAGTATCTTAAATAGTTCCTTGGTGTTAGATTGGGCTTGGGTAATCCTTTTATTGTACACTTATTTTTTTGCATTTAGGATGGCTTCTTTGAAGGTAAAGGAGGCTGAAGTAAGGTTATTTTTGTTTACTGGGGAAGGCACACTTTTCGAGAGAGCCTCAGCTTTTCTTTTTTCTTTGCGCAAGTCGCGTAACTGCGGGGTGAACCAGGAGTTGAGGTGCGGCCGCGGTTTTTGTTTGTGCAATTTGATTGGGGCGATAGTATTGAGGGCATTTAGCATGACACGGTTATAGGTGTCTACTAAAGCTGTGGGGTCACAGCAAGACTCAGATGCCGAGTTCAGCAAAGGGAGGATGAGAGGGAGAAGTTTCTCAACTGTGATGTCTTTTTTGTTCCGTGTGTGGGTGGGAGGGGCGAGGTTGTGTTTGACTGTGGGTGGGATAGAGTTAATGGAGAAAGATATTATATGGTGACCAGACCATGCGCAAGGAGACACAGAGATAACGTTAAGTGCACCATTCATGTCAGAGACCCAGTCAAGAGTGCGACCCTTAATATGGGTGGGCTCATTGATATGTTATATGAGGCCGAAGTCGTTTGGGCATTTACTAAATCCGTGGCTTGGGCGTCATTCTTGTCCTGGTAGCCTAAATTAAGGTCACCCAAAATAATAATTTGAGAGCTGGGCTTGATGCTGGACACTAGGATAGATGAGATGACTTCTACAAAGGAGGAGGTTGGGCCGGGAGGCTAATGTTGAGCAAGCACTTGAATATGAATGCTAATCCGCCGCCCTTAGTTTGATTGGTATCCCTATCACACTTGATGATGGAGTAGTTGTCGGGGATGGCCAATGTCAGGATAGGACTGGAACCGCATGCAACCAAGTTTCAATGATTGTGAGAAAGTCCAAGGTGTCTGTGACAATGAGATCTTCAATGTCTAGGGCATGTGCAGGGACAGAGCATGCATTGATGAGTGCACCTTTAAGTTTAGAGGCTGTAGTGTCATTGTGAGCCTGGATGGGAGGGTTAGTTTTAGGTGTCAAGTGTGGCTGGGTTTTGTTGATGCTAACGTTGATGGTCTTGTCAGTCACAAGACTGTTAATGTGGTAGGACCAGTGAGGACATCTAGAGGCCAATCTTTGGTTCCTGATCGCTAATGCACATGGTAAGCTGGGTTGAACATTGGCAATTGATATGGTGTGGTGAGACTGTGGATGTGAATCATGTTTACTTTGTTTTATTTGCTGTAAAAGAAATTGTACATTTTTAGAATGACCTGAAAAAAACTTCTTTAAGGATGCATGACAACCAAATACGCAAGTATAAAAATACATTATGGCACTTAAAAGTATTTATGAACGGGTCCTGTCACAAATATGTAGATATGTAGCATTTCCAAATGTAAGTAGTTGTTAAACCAGTCATGTTGTTCTATCTTCTTCTTGAATATGGATTTTAGCATTGGAAAACCGTTACCGCGTGCAAAATCAGGTACCCAGCCATTTTTGCAAAAACATTCTTCGTTAAGAAACTGGTAGTCTGGAGTTCATCTTTTAGCTCTATGTTTTGATAGAGAGGCAGATCCAAGTATACTGAGCAGGGGACATTTAGGTTTAGTTCATGACTGTATATATAGCAATCCACAACGAATCATGGCCTGCGCTCTCAGGTAAGTCAAACAGAGTTTGAGTCTCACATAAGCCATCAATGTGGCCTGAGGAAGTGCCAATATTTCTCTCCAGAAATTTCCCTCGAGGACATCAAGCCACACTAGGTCTCTGATGGCCAGAGCCAAGAAGCCATATAATATAGCAGGGAACAATCACTGATTGTATAGTTTGATAATTCCTTTGAGGGAAAATCCTGCAGTGGATTTCCAAAAATGATTAATGGCATATGTCAGCTGGCGGGTCTTTCGCTTTTTTAGTTCGATAACATTATAGTAGTTGCTCCTAGCAGACAGCTCCACTCCCAGGTAGACGTATCTGTCCACATAGTCGATAGGTCCCGAGCCCATTTCCAATTGTACCCTGTGTACCTTACCGCCTGAGATTACGATCATTTGGGTCTTATTCATATTGATAGCCAGCTCGTTTTCTATGGCGTAATCTGTCAGGGCTTTAAATTTAGGTTTGACACCTGCTATGGTGTGATCAAACAAAACAAGATCATCAGCATATTATACGCTAGGGATAGCAGAGTCTCCAATTTTGGCATAACAGCAATCGTCACAGACCAATTTGGGGGGGGGATTGCCAAAATACAGGTTGAACAATTGACCCCCATGTTTATTGCAATGCCCAGCAAAAGTGTTCCTGCATCATACAGCCTCACTTGTATAGTGATAGCACTCCAACACAGTGCTAGAGCATGACTTGGTGGGGAGGATGCAATGCACCTATGAGAGTAAAGCTCTCACATATGTATGCAAATCAGGCATTGTTGGAATAAAGGGGAGTATGGAATACCTGTTGGCATCAATTCTTTACAATTCTAAAAAAAACAAGTTGTCAATTTTCAGCATCAAACGGGCAAAGATGGGGATTCACACTCATAGGAAGACTTTGATTTTAGGGAATACTGACACTATTCACATTGACATGTAATCAAATAGGTACACAGGATCCTATTTATATGTACCACATCTTACTCCACCAATAGGAACATAGATTATATTATAAAAGAAGGATAAGATGGTAAACTTTCTCTACTTCCACCCCTCCTTCTCCCCCAACGATTAGACACCTCTGACAGATTCTCCGGCACTACAGGTCTTGACAACATAGACTGCGTGCAACATTCCAAATTTCCAAAAACATTTTTGTTTAATACAGAATATTTAAATTAAAACATAAGATGCTACCCACACCTAACACAGTGTACAAAACTACCACTAAAACCTACAAAATCTAAAAAGCTAAATTTCAAATAAACCACTTTACAAATGGACACAGACGAAATCACATATCACAGTACATAGAAAAAACCTAAATGTGTCACTAAAACAATATATAATCCCAACATGTTTCTGTTCTTTAAAGCCCCTTTCGGGCGAACATTCTTCAGGGGAACCTTTAAAACATCCACTATTCTTCTCAACACTGTGTTGAATGGGTAGTTTCAGGGAACCAGCCTGCAAAGAATAAAAGGGCATTTTCCTTGCGGTAAATGTAGTATGTGTGCCCAAACTAAAGAGATTAGATATATACAAATTTGACCTAATCTGAAATGGGTGTGTAATGAAATGACCAACTGTAACAAATCCAATGTTGTGTATTTAATCACATGCCCCTGTGGCCTATATTATGTAGGCAAGACTAACAGACAATGTAAAGTCCGTATGGTGGAACATCGGAGCTGCATCAGAAATCAAGTGATTGCAGCTCCTTTAGTGAAACATTTTCTTGATATGAAACATGGCTGCAATGACTTTACGTGGTTTATTTTGAAAAAGGTGCATGGCCATAGGAAAGCCGAGACAGACCAGAAATTATTGAACCTGGAACAAAAAAATATTTTTAAATTGCAAAGTAATGTTCTGGGGCTCAATGAGAGTATTGATTGGCATCTGGTCAGCCAAACATAAATGTTTTCTGCTATCTGACTATTGTTTGCAATTTTGGCTGTGTTTTGAATTTTTTTGAATTTTCCTTATTTTGTGCCATCTATATTCGCAAAAATTTGACTATGTCTGTTGCTTGATTTTTGCAATGCTGTGTCGATTTCTTTTGAATGGTTTTGTGCCCCCCAGTGCACTTTCTTCTCAACACTGCTTCCCCTTGTTGTTGTGTGGTTTGATGCAAAGATGGCCGCTAGTTTTTTCTTACCGGCTAGTACCTAACTGAAGAGTGTAGTCCTTCCTTAGTGTTCACTAGGAAGATTGCATGTTAAAGATGGCCGCTGTATTTTCTTGCCGGCGTGTATTTAATCGAAAGGCATAGTCCTTTCTTAGTGTTTACTAGGAAGTGGTGAGCGTTTTGCTGCACTTGGTGAAAACACATGCTGGTGCTGCACGGTCTTCTTTCAAACCCTGCAAGTCATTAGCGAGGAGTTTGTTTCTCCTAATCTAGAGGTGAGCATGTTGTTCTTGAACTTTAGTAGCTACATTACTTTTAGTGATGTTGGTGGCTATTATCCCTTTTCCGCAGTTTTTTACTTACTGAACGTTGAGGTGTTGTGTACTATCTCTCACTACTTGGTCACGTTCAGCATGTTTTTACACATTTAATGGCTTTGAAGACTGCTGGTGTATGACACTACTGTTTGGAAGCATGAGCTCTAATGCACGACCTAGGCTGGGCTTGAAATGGTTTCTTTTCTTCCCTTTTTTTACACATTTGGGAGCCGTGGTGTATCGGTGCATTTTAATGCCCTTTGAGATGGTTGGTGACCACCCTTCTTATATTACAGATTGGTTCTGCGTCCTCTTTTGTAATAATCTGCAGACTTGGTTGTCATTACAAGGGATTTCCTCCCCTTGCCCCACCCACGTTGTGGGTGGCTTCACTTGCGTGAAGGTAATTTTTATTTAATATATCCTGAACAATTCATGACTTTTGTCCTGTAGTGATCTGTGGCTCATTGGTAGTGTGATGTGTCCTTCCTAGGTGTGACAATATTTTCGGCGGATTGAGACGCCTTTTGAGGTATCTTTGTTTTTCAATGAAGAAAAATTAGCCTATCTGTCATTTAAAGACGTGCGTTGAAGATTCACCACATTAAGGTAAATCTAATTGGTTTCATTTCTAAACCTTTTTGTGGAATTGTTCTCTTGACTGAGTCAACTCCACTTTTACATTTGGTAATACCCCCTGCCCTGGGGATCTGATTAGTTTCCTCTCTTTCTCTTCTTTGCAGGCTGGTTGCCTGAAACTACCCATTCAACACGGTGTTGAGAAGAATAGTGGATGTTTTAAAGGATCCCCTGAAGAATGTTCACCCGAAAGGGGCTTTAAAGAACAGAAACATGTTGGGATTATATGTTGTTTTAGTGACACATTTAGGTTTTTTCTATGTACTGTGTTATGTGATTTCATCTGTGTCCATTTGTAAAGTGGTTTATTTGAAATTTTGCTTTTTAGATTTTGTAGGTTTTAGTGGTAGTTTTGTACACTGTGTTAGGTGTGGGTAGTATCTTATGTTTTAATTTAAATATTCTGTATTAAACAAAAATGTTTTTTGAAATTTGGAATGTTGCACGCAGTCTATGTTGTCAAGACCTGTAGTGCCGGAGAATCTGTCAGAGGTGTCTAATCGTTGGGGGAGAAGGAGGGGTGGAAGTAGAGAAAGTTTACCATCTTACTATTCACATTGACAACAGGCTAATGAGACTCTGGGATTAAGTCCGTCTGCATGCATCTGGGCCCAACACAACAAAAAACTGTGGTTCTAAGGCAGTGCAGGTACTGGATGGATACCTTCTTAATAGAAGCCAGTTGGGAACGTATGATGGTCCATTGGTAAGTGACTGCCTGGCTATCAGTACCTGTCAGATAGTCACCAGCTCAAAAGAGGGTTTACTGATGGCTGTGCCATTGTATTTGGCTACAGGATATGCCTATCTATGTCTCATGTTAAAGCATTGACATTTACAGAAAAAGAAACCAGCCCCACAGCCCATCTGATTTTGGCAAGGCGGTTCTGTACTAGTTACAACAGTAGCCAGGCAGAGGTCAATGTCATGCTTGTCATTGTAAATCATACATAAAGATGTGAAATGCGATGATGAGGCATGGTAGTGAGTCTGACATTGAAAGCATGGGTGGTGCCAGTGAAAAATAAGTGAACATATAACTTATGGCATTGATTATTGGTAGAGCTAGCCACTTGTTTTATACTTGAGTAAACTCTCAAGCATGGAAAGGAGATATGACACATTTCGTCATCATGCCAGACATGTTCAGGCTCACCCACAGATTTCAGACATCCTCCAACTGTCAGTGTCTCCTAGAGAGCACAGCCACTTCCACACTTTATTAGTCTCTCCCACAGATTGGCGCGACTACACTACTCCATCAAAGAGGATCCACACCATCAGTTTATCAGGCTCTCCCATGGAGCAGAGCAACTTTTACAATTGGGTATGGCTCGCCTACAGAGCAAATATAGGACAGTCATAACGACCTGCCTGTTTTGTTATTTCCTCCTTTGCTTCCCCTTTTATCAGCCACCTTCAAGAGGGAAGGGAGGGGTTGGAGCATTTTTCACTCTACATCTTCCCAACTATCATATGGTCCAGCTCTCCCTAACTAACCCTCTCAAGGCAACACCAGCAATGTGTCCCTAAATGCTACATCACATGGTCCTGCCAGAATTCCCTAAACGTTCTTGTGAAGGATTGCCATCTGGTCAGGGTGCAGAAGTCCTAGCTATTTTTATTGTTATTATATAATAAAATGATGTGGGTAATCCATCTCAGAAAGGGTGTTCTGCTAATCAGGTCGCCCTTTCATAATGCCATGTGCCAAAAGCATAGTACAAGCATGTGCCCTGCCATATCAGTTGCATGATCGGCAGGACTTACAAAGGGCAAGTTCAAGGTTGCATGCGCCTTGTTTGACAGTTGCTGTGACAGATGAGTGAAAACCATCATAAATGTGGCCCTATCCATCTGGCGGATAAGAATAAGCATACCTGATTTTGGTATGGTGATTAATAGTGGACACAATTATTAAAGAAACATCAAATTGGTATTGTACGCATGTCAATCCTGTAAACTCAGGCCAGCTATGAAAAGGCTATCTGGGTAAATGTCCAGACTGCCCGCCTTGGCTTAAGCAAGCAAGACAAAAGTTGAGAAGACTGTCTGTTCTGATGCTTTGGAAGGTTGGATAAAACTTATCGTCCAGCCGAGGAAACTCTTAGAAGAGGAGCCCCTGGGAAGCATACTTCAAAGGGATCTGCGTGATTTATCCGTCGCGGAAAAGTCAGCTACAGAAAAGTTTGAATGAGAACTGCACGCACCAAAAAAGGTTTTTACATTTAACATGTACACATATATTTGAAAACCCCACAAACCCACACCCCCACCCAAAACACACCCCACCCACACCTCCAACATACCCCCACGCACACCCTACGTACCTTTGAAGAGGCGCTGTGTCCCTGCGGCGCCAGTTCCCTTTCACTTCCGTGATCGGGAACCGGCACCGCAGGGTCCTTTTCTGTTTTTATTTTGGGCAGCTGCAGGGGTTACCCCCCACAACCCCCATTTATTTTCCTCAGGTCTGCTGTAGGGCTGTCCCCCACAACCCCCACTCACTTTTTGGTGGCATGCATTTACAACCTTTTTGTATAGGTCGAAACTTTAGGTTCGGTAATTTCAGACAATTCCACTTCAAAGAGGCATGCCCATAACAAAGCCCAGCCTCACAACAGGAAGTTTAATGTAAGAGGGTCTTTCAGGCTGCATGGGGAGGCAACGGGCTCTATTTGAGGAGTCAGAAAGAGCAGATGGGAACCTAGGGAAGATTTGACCTTCTTCCTTTTTCATGTGGATCAACTCTCCTTCATGTCTCTTCATGATGGGCCGATAGCACAGCGAGTAGAGCTCTCGCTTTGACATCTGTGCAGAGACTGCTGACACAGGTTTGAATCCTGGCAGTGCCAAACTCAGCCTTTCATCCTTCCAAAATCAATAGTTGAGCACCACACACCGTGGGTAATAATAAGCAGTGCTCAGATACCTCAGGGTTCGTAGCGCTGTATAAATGCTAAATTATTATTATTATTATTATTATTATTTCTGGAAGGAAAAAAGCACTTTGGGTTTGATGCAAGAAGGCAAGGGAATCATATTACAATGAAAGATGTTTGACCCCTTACCAGCAGGCTTTCTTTTGTTCAAAGGAAGGTGTCTGCCACTCCTTCCTTGATTCATTGTGAATTTACATCAAGAAAAGAAGAATTCTTTGGAACTCTTGTGGGAGTGCAGTTCATTATGAAGTCCTCCAGCTGTGAGGTGAACATAGAATGATTCCAAAGCAAGCTTGACCTGTGTCCCATAACCGTCCCCAATGAACATTTGGAGATATTGCTGTTGCACTCCACCAGCTGCACTAGTACTGACTATCCTCAATGGAGGTGAACTACTGCAGCAGGTGTCAGCTAAGCTCCCTGGAAACGGAGTGAAATAGAAACAGAATCACCTTGTCCCAGTGCCCCTGGTTTGGGCCTCACAGCAATATAGTAGCAAAAGCATATGGATTCCTGTCTTCAACCACTTCAAAACATCATCGAGCCTGTGTGGATCACATTTGAAGTCTTCAAAACATTCAGGACCCAAGGTGCTGCCTTTGGCACTCTCTTAAAACCTTTGACCTACAGTTTGCTTCATTGAAACAGTTCACCACTACATCTCCCCAGCAGAGTCCATAACTGCGCCTACTGGATCAATAATCTCACCACTGCAGAAGTCTTCAAACCATACTGTCTTCAAATATCACCATGAGCAACCAAGCTTTTCTCACCAAACCATCCTTGACCTTGATTTGAACCGCTGGAAGCATTGCTTTGCCTTTCGACTCAAGCCAGTGGTATCCATCATCTTGAATCGACTTGACCATTATTCTTAACCTAGTGCACTTCTCAAACCACACCATTCTGATGCAGAATCAAACCACAAGGAACTTCACTTTGAACCCAACTCAATGCCACCTCTTCAACTTGATCACTGAGACTCTCCACATTCAAACCAGTTTGACCTTCAAGAACAGCACTCAGAAACCCAGTGCAATGTTGTCCAGCCACCAAGCAGAGATTACGGTACTTTTGAGAGGCGCAGGCCACCTAGTACACCTTTGTGATTATAGCGAGTGATAAGCCACCCTTTGGACACCTTTTTCTCAAAGACGTATCCATTACAAGTGACATTGTTGACCTTTGTTGATCTTCCCCCTGCTACGGTAACTAGAGTGCCTCCATATCCATGTTCTGCATTTTCTGTGTTCCTTCAAATGGGTTGTGATTTTTCTAATATCTTTATACCCAGTTATTTGCTTTCTGGTGTGTTTTGTCAAAGTATATATTTTTTTAAGAACCTTGATTAGACATTCCTATATTTTGGAGCCTTCTATTATTGCTGTTTAGATTTCTACTGTTAACACATTCACACACCTCTACCTGTCCTCAGGCCATGTTACCTCAATATGCGAAGGCAGTATTTTTCCTGACTGCCTTTTTTATCTTTATGTTTGGGATCATTGTTGGTTTTCTAGTAGTAAGAGGGCTGCATAGGTTCTTTAGCCTCTGCTCACCCTTTTACTCCTGCATAGCAGAAATCATTTTGTCACAGTACTCGCAGCTTCCATCTCCACAGGGTACTTGCCAGGCACCACACCAGACGTGCTGCCATCACTGTCACTTTGGATAGACCGATTTTCTTTCTATCCCTGCCCATACTGTGGGATGTTTTTATCCATGCATCCAAGCCCTACCTCAAAACTGTGCAGTACTGACATGGAAAACATCATGATGGCCAGAGCTTCCCAGAAAATGCACAGGGAAATGCATGAAGAATAGGCTGCCACTCATTTTGCCGATGTTATGGGCACAGAAGGGCACTGCCTAAAACCACCATTGGACTACCCACACCGTAGTCTGAAACCATTGGGAATGGCAATGCTGATTGCCAAAAGCAACCTAGAATTGTGGGGAATTCATTTCTTAAATCCCAAAAATGGGTGCAGTATCAGTACTCACCACTATCAGAAAGCCGGCGTTTTAAAACCACCAGATTTTTTTGTTTTGTTTAAAACTGAATAAATGAACCCAAACCATGCCAAAGAAAGACTTACTGAGAGGTGGATCCAATGTAAAGTTATATTCTGAAGTGACTTGAATGTTCATAACAAGACTAGCTAGCTCTGCAGGTCTGCAGCAGCCTAAATGAAACTGGATTTAAAACTACCAAAAATCGAAAATGTTTAAAAGAAATGAGTGACCTACTTTTGAGTGTCACATATGTTGCAATTGTTTAAATGTCATAGTTCAAATTTAGAATCAGCATCCTAGCTGCATATGTAAAAAATTGTCTGGACTTAAACTGGGGAACAAAAAGTGACATTTTATCTGAAACCTGGCTTAAGGAACTGAATTCTGCCCACCAGCTACCCCCGACAGGAGTTGAGACTTGCACAACAGCTGTGTTCCCAGGCCGACCTGCATTTTGCTGCTCCCACCAAAAGGGATATGATACTTCCCTGATTGAATTACCTGGGCTCTGCAGGAAATTGAACAAAGCCCTGTCCTGACTCAGGCAAATGTTTTATTATGGGGGCCGTAAAAAGTGGCTTCCTCCTGGAAGTAAAGGGGAGGAGCACTGCCTGTGAGAGCAAGCTGGCTTGGCAGAACTGGAAAAACCAGAAATTCAACCTTGTGCTGGGGGGAAGCCACACCCCTGTAGCCAGAATATGGTTTTAGAAAAAGATGAATAACTCATAGTATGGACTTGTGAAAATTATTTAAATGATACCATAATTCTTGTGCTTTTTCTGCCCACATTTTGAGAGGTTTTTAGAACCGGTGGCATGATCTGGGGGCAAGCTAGCAGTTAAGAGGGTATTACTTAAAATGTATGCATGTTAAAAATCTGACACTTCATCAATTAATGTCCATACTCCTTGCGCACATGTGTGTAAATTTGGGGTAATGTCCGATATTGCGAAACCAGTTAAAAAGTGCATATGTTGCCATTTCTCAATGCAAGCTCCCAGGAAGAGCAGATTTGGACAGGGTATACCTCCTGTAATGCATGATGGGTGCATGTAATTTAAAACAAATGTGTACCTGTGTAAATATGTCTTTTGGGTCAAAATATAGATTGTGTGTAATTTGACAGGGGTGGGTTCTCTGTATCATAAACAGACCTCATCATGATGACACTTCATTTCATTCCCCCAATCAAGGGGAAGAGGATGAAGTGGCCAATGAGAAGTGGAGAGGGGTAGGGCCTAGGAAGCTAGCCTCTCCACCCATTTTCAAAACACATAAAAGCAGACAGACAGGACAGATAGGGACCTTCAAATCCATTTGCTGCGGGACGCTCTGCCGGGAAAATCCATACTTTACCTCCTCAACCTTCAGAGAGCCAACATAGAGACTTCAAATCCATCAATCTCCAGAATCCAGAGAGGCTAGACCAGCAGAGCAGAGCTGACCCAGACCACTGTTAGCAGAACCAGAGAGCTGACCCAGATCACTGTGAAGTGCCGAGACCAGACCAGAGTCCAGTCTAAAATCTGACCAGATCCGTGGCGAGGCCCATTTATTTCTAAATATATTGTGAGTACATAGCAAAACTGTGCAGAACCAATCTCTTAGTTAAAATAATCTAAAGCTATTTTAATCTAAGTAGAACTGCCTCCTAACTGTCACCTGTCATTTTCTAGTTGCTAACTGTCACCTGTCATTTTCTAGTTGCTAGCTGTCACTTGTCTTTCTGAACTTTAAAATTTCAAATCTGAAAAACGACCTTTACCATATCGCTCATATCTCCGTGACCGTTTGTCCTAGAGACTTGCAGTAACTTTCATCTGGAAGCTGAGATCCTAGGCTGTCCTAGGACCCCAAAACGATAGTGCTAGTCCTTGTAGTTCCTCTGTAATCGCGAAAGACGCACGCAACGAATTTTACCGCGATTTGAAAATTCCTCCACGTGTGAAAACAGCAGCTTCTTGCTAGAACTGTTAGAAAGTCGTTTGCAACCTGCCAATCATTCCTAGAATATTGCGAAAGTAAGCCTGAACTAATTTAAACCAACTAATCCTCAACCTGAACCTCTAGGGGGAATTAAAAGCATTTTAGCATATTTTTCACTTCATTGCCAGCACATGTAAAAGCATTTTGGGCCTGTGTTTAAAACTCCGATCTGTAGTCTAAGCTTGCTGGTGTGAACTGAATTACATTTGATTGCATTTCTGAGAACTGTGTGCTTTCCTTCCATTTCCTTGCATTGCATAAAGGGGGGAGGGGATTGCCAGAGAAAAGTGATTACATTGTTTTGTTGAAATCATATTGAGTTTTTTCTGTATTGCATTTTCATTCAATATTACATCCATCTGAACTTACATAAAGCATTCTCTACCACCTTCTTCTTCTGTTCCTATTCACAAGTGTGCTAGTGCCAGATTCTCCGTTGTTAATCTTTATCATATCAGATTAAGTGTGATATCCAATTATTAATTTATTATAAAGTGTGATATATATATCTATTGTTTAAATTATCAAATAAACCTTTTAAACTTGCAAAACAGAACTACTTCTTGGCTCAGTGGGGTCAGGAGGATTCCAAGAGAGGGGTGTTATATAGGGGTAGTCATCCAGAACGCATGAACTGGACATAAAGATATATCAATAAGGGTTTCCATTCAGTATCCCACACTAGGCATTGACTTAGCTGTAGTGTTGAATTGAATCCTCTTACAAATTGGGGGCTCGTGCCAGACGTTTGGATTAGATCTATCACTTGTGCAGATTAATACAGCGTGCCAGCTGACCAGATACACATATCCGGTCGGAGCACACGCTGTGTTACGCTGTAAAGCACTCCTCAAAGGAACGCTCTAAGGAAAAGGTCTGTTTTGCAAAAATAAATACAAACTTCTGTAAGTCAGGAAGGAACTCAAATGCCAGAATGACGACCTTAGTAGACATGAAAATAGCCAGAGAGCACTTCTTACACAAGTTATTTGTGAGAGGTGAGTGGACTCACCAGGACCGCATGGTCTGGTTGCAGGCCATCACGCAACAGGTCACGGAAACAGGGTCAGATATATGGAGAGATCAGGGTCCCTTACATGTGGCCCTGAGTGAACTATACATGGCTCCTAAAGCTAAGGATGAACAAGACAAGATGGTTAGGATAGCGGCGTACCTGTACCTATATATGGGAGACATGCAGGATAAATGTACTGAAAGCCAAGATCTGGCGAATAAGCGACAGATGGCGTTTGAGAAGGTCCAATCTGATCTGGACTCTTCTGAGCAGAGGCTGCAGAGGAGCCAGGAGTCAGAAAATGACAGCAGACAGTATATCATTAAAATAAAAGAGGACATGGATATACTGCAACATGAAAAGACAGACCAGGATGCCAGAATTCTGGCTTTGCAGAAGGAACGCCAAGACAGTTTGGACTCCCTACTGCAGAGCCAGAAAAAGCTGGGGCAACAGATCAATTTCAACAGGGCATGCACGAGCAGGTAGCCACCTTGCAAATCCAACTAGACAGAGAGAAAGAGGAGAGCAATAAACTGATCCTGAAAGACCTGGATACCCAGGCAGAGTTTGATCAGGAGCGCCAGAAAGCTGGTGTCTTCCAAAGGCAAAGGGACGACCTGGCGTCACAAATTCAAGCTCTTGGTCAGGAAAGGGACACCTTAGGCCAGGAAGTCTGCCACTTCAGAAGAAAAATGGAAGAAAATCACCTGGCCCACCAGGGACTAGGTGACCTCCAAAAAGAACACCAGGACTTGCTAGAGCACACCAGGAGGGTGGAGGATGCTCTAGCAAGAAAGGAGCAGGCCAATAGGGAGACAGCTCAGGAGGTAACCCTCCTGCAGCAAAGACTGGCCCAGTGCTCCAGGACCAATCAGGAAACGCAGAGAGAGAATGAGGCCCTCTGCCAGCACAATGATAGGCTCCAGCAACAGGTAGCGATGCAGGAGAGACTGATAGAGTCGAGTAAGGCCTTAACTGAGGAACTGAAAGCGCAGGCTCTTGCATTGCAACAGGGAGCAGGGGCGGATAGAGACCAGGTTCGCTGGGAGAGGGAGACTCATGAGCATAACCTCAGGAGCCCTAGTACCAGAGGCCTTTATCTCTCTCAGTCCCTGGACTCTGCCACCCCCATGTCCCCTGGCGCATATGAACACCGGGCCACAGGGATGGCAGATTACTATCCAGCCAGAAGCATGGGGCTCATAGGCCAGTACCTCCCAGGAATGAATGGGCGGGCATCCGGATATGGGCACCCAAGCACAGTGCAATTTAATGGGGAACCCCAGGAGAGTAGGCCCATTAAGGGCATCCTGAAAACCTCTGCCCAGTTAGGTCCATGGGGGGGTACCCATCAAATCCTGGCAGCAAGGAGGGATCTGAAGACTCCTCTGAGCGGTACAGGACACAGGAGACCAGGTCCCCACATTCTGCCAGCCATTCCCAGGCTCGCAGAATCCGGGAAAACCTGGAAGATCAGACAGGAACCTCTGGGAGCAGTGCCTCTGAGTCAGAGGACGAATGGACAAGGGTTACCCGAACCAAAAAGGCCAATAAGGCAAAAAGGGCCTTGCTTAAGGACCCATTGAAACATATTAAGGCAATCAGGAGTGTCATCACGCCTTATCATAAGAACGCCAAGTACTCTGTTTGGGAACACTTGGAGCTCTATGAGCAAATGATGGAGACTTTTCATTTGAAGGACAGCCAAAGCTGTATCCAATATGTAAAGTGGACATTCTCCCCAGAATACTCCAGTTTCTTTGCGGGGCTGGAGGACCAAAATCATTTAAGATGGTCCACCTATAAGGCGGCCATCTTGAAACATTTTTCTACTCATAGAAATCCTCAAGAGGCTCGCAAGGCAGCCTACAATTTACAATGTGGGGAGGATCAGGCCCCACAAGAATTTGTGCAGGAACTGAAACGTGCCTTTGCGCAGACCACCAGAAGGGTGCGCACAGACAGCAGAGAATTTATTAATACGTTTTTCCATGCCTTGCCCAAATACATAATGACCCAGCTCGTGAGGGATTTTCATGAGAAAAGATCTTTAGACTGGGTCATTGAACAGGCGACCCGGATCTATGAGGTGCAGAAGCCGATAGAAAATAAAAGCAATACCCAGAAAAATCCCAAAACCAACAGCACCCCTGCTGCTGCCAAGGTGGCATAGGTAAAGGTCACCCCCGTTTTGGATTTGGAGATGGGGGGGCCTAAAAACCTACCGGCACCTAATAATGCTAGGCCCAGAAGGTCCTCGGGCCAGTCACAGACAGGGGGCCAGGGAGGCAGCCCCACAAATGGGGTCCCTCGCTCTCCTGATTATGTAAGCCCCCGGTACAAGGGAAACAGACCCATCCTGGGTTATGTGTGGACTCCTCCAGCCCAAGGGGGGGATCCAGCCAAGCACCTAACCCAGAGAACTTCCCACCAAACTTCTCACAGGAGGGCAGAAACTCACCAAACCCTGGGCAGAACTTCTTCCCCAGGTATCCACCCAACTTCCAGCCCCAAAATCATCCATCCTTCTTTCCCCAATTCCCTGAGCCCAGACAACCGAATCCGGGAGAGGGGAGACCAAGGGTGGAGGGGTATCCAAATCTTCCCAACCAGGGGTACTACCAAAGAAGGGATAGCTACCCTTCCCGGGATCAGCCCAGGGGAGAAAACAGGGCCCCGTATCAGCCTGAGCGGGTTTCCCAGTTAGAGCGCCAGGTTCAAAACATGGCGCGGGATCTGGGTCACATACTGAGGGCTCAGCAGAACCCTCAGATCGGCATGCCGGCGCAGAACGCACCCAACTCTCGACCTGGTGCTCCAGAACAATGACGGGGGCAGCACCCCGATAACTCACCGGTTCCCAGGGAGGAGGCACAAGGGGAAGGGGGGTGTAAAGCCTTGGAGGAAGCTTCCTTCCTCACTTGTAAACAGCCCCTGGAAACCCAGGAACCGGAAACAAAATCTCCTGCCCCTCAAAGTCTGCCTCCTAAGGAGCAGAGGGGGGGTAGGAGAAACAAAAGACCCAAACAGACTCAGTTTGAGGAGGAGGTACAGATCTTCCAATTTGAGGGAGAGGGATCCTCAGAGGATCCTGGGAAAAGGATCTTCTCCTTCAGAGAGGGGGGAACTCCTCCCAAATAAAAATGGGTCCCAAGGGATGCAAATCCAGACTGGGGAGATGTGGAGACTGAGCTACCGCCGCCCACCATCTCATCCCAGAACCAACCGCAAGAAAATCCCCTGGTTCAAACCCATCCTGATGACTGCTTCCAAAAAGGGCGGGGCATCCCAGAACCGGAACCAGGGGAACCCACAATGGCTCTGATCTCCAGTTGCCAACTTTTTCTTTCAGCTTCCCAAGGCTCTCCACAGAATTCTGCCCAAATCTCTTCGCTAGCGATGTCCAAAACCAGAAAGTTAGCCCACCAGTTGTCCAAAAATGTGCATTATCTGTGCCCCCTTGAGGAGAAGGAGGGAAGATATTATGCCCCGGTACAAGTACAGGGGCAGGGTACAATTCTGGCACTGGTGGACACTGGATCTGAAGCCACCCTTCTGTCCAGAAGGGCCTTTGACGAGCTGAATGCAGGAAGGCGAGAGAATTACCAAATTCCTCTCACCTCTCTTCCTGGACAACTGCAGAACTTTGACGGGAAGGAAATTCCCGTCGAGGGGACGGCAGATTTGGACATTAAAATTGGGCGACACAAGTTGAAACACCCGGTCATAGTTGTGACTCCAGAGGGCACCCCTTGTTTACTAGGGAATGACCTCCTGAGAAGGTTGTCACCCCTAATAGATTGTGTAAACAAGGTCCTCTGGACCCAGACTAGCCGACCAATAAAATTAAAACAGACTGTCAACCATGTTAGTTTAAACGGCACCTGCCACATGGTTGAACAAAAATCTGACCAAGTAGACTTTCACTTCCAGAACAACCAAATTCCAGACGTGACAGTAATAGCAGTAGGACAACAGACTGGTGATGGAGGGTCCACTCTATTTCTGAAAATCAACCTTCCTTCCAGTCTAAAGTGGTACTCCACGCTGGAAGGAAACACTCTGAGATTCTATACTAATCCACAATCAGAAACTCCCACTCCTATAGTCCAGAAAGATGTGAAATCAGCTCAGAGCCTGGCTGATATTCAGCAAATTGGAGAGCAGTTGTTCATCCCTGTTCAGTTAAATGATGGGAAGGACTCTGTTCTCGCTCGAGTGTGCGTGAACAATGGTAAGAGCTTCATCAGCGAAGCCATGTTTCACCAACTCCCAAAAGATCCAGCCATTCCCACATTCAAACTGATAGACAAATGGGAAATGGACCTGGAAGCACCTAATTCCAAACATCTCCTGCCTAGCAGGTGTATGCTCAAAATCTCCATTGGCAACAAGAGCATAGTCCACAATTGTTGGGTCGTGCGAGACGTCACTGCCGCCTTTTACTTAGGCAGTGACATTCTCAATCGCTTTGCCATTAGTTTGGACCTAATTAACTTCAAAGCTTGGTCCCGATTAGCGGATAATCCCATGGGCTTTGATGATCCAGAAAAAGCATTTCGGTCAGCTCAATTGCTACCTTATGCAGTTGAAATTCAGATTAAAGAGGAAGTCACCATCCCAGAAAGGACCCGACAATTCTCCCTGGAAGTGAAAGTTAAAAGAGGACAATATCTGCAAAACTCTGATGCTTACATACATCTAAATGCTTCTCTCCAACTGCAAGGGTTAGGGGTAAACCCAACTCCATTAGTCAACATAGAACATGACACCATTCCAATAGAGGTGGATAACAGCGACTTAAAGAGTATTACTCTAGCCGCAGGCACCATTATTGGAATGGCGGTTGATGACCGACATTTTTCCATATATTTAGGTAATGAACTGTTAGGGCCAATCCCCAAGGACTGCTTTGACAGTGACAGTGATGACAATACAACACCAGACAGGATTTTTACCCGGCATGGGGGGAACTTCCTGGTGTACACTTCTTGCCCTTATGGTAAGGAAGATGTGACTTGTGACTTCAGGAGGGATGAGGTGATTTTCCAGGTCCATGAGGGCTGCCTTTCCCACCTGAAGCCTCCAGTCCAAATCAGCACTCTGACCAGGGACTTCTCCACCCAGCTGGAGGAGGCCGCTGAGATAGCCAAACCAGAAGTCTTTCCAGGCTTCAGGCAGATGGTGGAAGAGAGAGTCAACCTAGCTGATGCCTGTGTGACTCTGGAACAAAAGCAAAAGTTGAAACAAGTTTTCTTGGATTTCCAAGATCTCTTTGCGGTAGACTCATATGATTGTGGTTGCACTGACATCCACACAACAACAATCCCCACGGACCCTGGCATGACTCCAGTGTTTGTGAAGCAATATCGCTTGCCTCTCGCATCAATGGAGTCCCTTACTGAAATAATTAAGAACCTTGAGTCCCGGGGAATAATCCGTCCAGTCCACAGCACCTTCAATAATCCGGTGCTGGGAATATTGAAACCAAACGGCCAGTGGAGACTCTGCGCTGACCTTAGGGAGCTCAACAAACGGGTCCATACTTCCCGATGGCCTCTGCCCTACATTGACCAAGGGCTGGCCCAGATCCAGGGGTCACAGGTATTCACTGCAAAAGACCTGACCAATGGATACTGGACTGTGCCTGTCAGCAGGGAGGACCAATACAAACTGGCTTTTACCTTTGGGGGCCAGCAGTATACATGGACCCGGACTCCCTTCGGATACCTTAACTCCGGTAATGAGTTCAATATTTTCCTACATAAGGCCATGCCCAACCTGGGTGCGAGGGGTAACCTGGCTTATGTAGATGATGTCCTCATCAAAAGCTCAACTGTTGAGGAACACATAGCGGAGATCCGTTATGTTCTGACACAGTTGAGGGCCGCCGGAGCAAAACTTTCCTTTCAGAAAGCACAGTGGTGTAGAACCCGTGTTAATTTCTTGGGGCATGAGATTACTCCTCAGGGTCTCTGTCCCCAGGAAAAGAAAGTGGAAGCACTTCAAAAACTGAAAGACCCCACAACTCCGCGGGAACTAAGGAGCCTCCTTGGACTGACGAATTACAGCAGAAAGTTCATTGAGGGCTACGCAGAGATCACCAGACCCCTGATTCATCTCCTGAAGGGGGGGTCAAGTGGGAATGGGGTCCAGAACAAGCCGAGGCAGTAAAACAACTCAAGAGAAGCCTCTCACAAGCGCCTTGCTTAGCTTACCCTGTCAGAAACAAGGAGTTCTTCCTGGAGACGGGGTTCTCTAATACGTGCTTGACAGCAGTATTATACCAAAAGCATGACAAGGTCAATAAAGTAATCTCCTATGCGAGCAAAACTTTATCCTCTGTGGAGGAAAAATTCAACGATTGTGAGAAGGCACTCCTGGCAACAGTGTGGGCATTGAAGAATTACCGCCCGTTCATCCAGGGGGAACACATCATAGTGGAGACTCCACACCAGCCTCTGCAATATCTCCAAAGTGATAGAATCCGGGCCGGAAATGTGAGTAATTCCAGAATTACTTCCTGGATTCTGTCAATGCAAGGCTTTCCTGTGGAGGTCAGATATGGCCAAAACAAGAAGAGTCCCCTCGCGCAAGGTCTGGCTGACTTGCATGATTGTGCCAGAGAAAACTGTCTCGAGGACGAAAGTCTAAAAATCAAGGACAACACGGAGGCATACCTTAATTCCCCACACAAAGTCTTGGAAGAAGACAAGTGTGAGGGAATGCCCACTGTCTATGTGGATGGATGCTCTTACCATGTTGACAACAACGGGGAGAAAGAACTGGTGGCTGGCGTAGGGAATGCATGGGTGAAGGAGTTCCCAGAACCCTCCGCTGGATACAAAATTGGTCCCCGAAGTAGTCAGGTGGCAGAATTGATGGCTGTGCATCAGGCCATCCTCACTGCTGTCCAGCATCAACTCCACGAACTGGTCATAATCACAGATTCGGATTATGTACGGAACGGGTTCGTGGAGCACCTGGTTAATTGGAAAACCAGAGGCATGTTATGTGCTAATAACAAACCCTTGAAACATGCGAAGTTGATCCAAAACATTGATGATCTGGTCACCTCAAATGAGATGACCATCTATTGGAAAAAGATCAAGGGTCATTCCAAAGTAGAGGGACCAGACAAAACTGGAAATGACTTGGCTGATCAGCTGGCCAAAACCGGGGCCATCCAAGGGGATCTAATTGAGATTGAGTCCCTGTTGGGGAAAATCCAGGTCACTGCTATCACTAGGTCCCAGACAAATGCTCACAACGACCTTTCAATTGCACAATGGAGTAAGGAGACCCCTGATGCTGATTTGATTACCGCTCAGAAGGGGGATCCAATAATTGGTAAATTTTACCAGCACCTTGAGGACCCTGAGAACTTTCCCCTGACGGATACCGATTACACTGGGAAAGAGGACCTAAGAGTGTTGATGAAATGTCCAAAAATGTTCCGGATCCAAGACGGTTTGCTGGTAAGGAAATCCAAAGCTGGCCACGATCAGGGGGTGGTTCCTACCTCATTCCGAAGCCTGATGTTAAGTCACGCCCATGATGCGGCCACCGCCGGTCATAGGGGGTTTCACACAACATTGGAAATCTTAAGAGAGGTTGCATACTGGCCACACATGGGGCAGGACCTCGACCAATACTTGAAGGGGTGTCTTGTGTGTGCACAATTTCAGCCATCATCCCTCACGCACCGTGCACCCCTCCAAAAGAGGGGGATGACACTGCCATGGTCAGATTTACAAATCGACTCTGTAGGCCCCGTGATTCGCTCTGCTAGGGGGAATAAGTACTGTGACATGCTTGTTTACCAAGTGGATGGAATGTCTCCCAGCCCCAAATTTCAAGGCAGAAACTGCAGCTGCCCTGATGATTAACCACATCTTTTCCCGTTTTGGTCTACCTCAAAGGATTGAGTCAGGCAGGGGTAGCCACTTCACCAGTGAAGTAATGACAAAGATGTGGGAGATACTGGGGGTCAAAAGGAAGTTGCATATTGCTTACAGGCCAGCTTCTTCTGGGGCAGTAGAGAGATATAACCGAACCATTGTGAGCATATTAAAGAAGTTTGTGGCAGATTCTGGGCCAAGTTGGGATATCCGATTACCTCTGGTCCTAATGGCGATCAGATCTACCCCTTCATCTGCAACCAAAATGTCACCATTCGAGTTGATGACTGGGCGCAAGATGGTGCTTCCTCAGCATTTGCTCTACAGGACCCAAGAGCAGACACTGATAAATGCCTCCACAACTCATGAGTATGTGGAGAATTTAAGGAAACACCTTCAACATGCTTTTGCCTATGCTCAGCGGAATCTAGAAAGATCAGCTGAGAGTATGAAGACCCACTATGACCTGAAAACTTCCAGGAAGGAATATCAGGTGGGGGACCGGGTCTATCTATACAATTTCCAAAGGAACCAGGCCAAACAGCGAACATTTTTGCCTGCATGGAAGGGACCCTTTGAGATTATAGACAAAATCTCCCCTGTGGCCTATAAGATCCGCATCCCCAAAGGCGGTTTGGCAGAGGGGGAAGACAAGTGGGTCCACATAAACCAGTTGAAGTGTTGCCATCCCAGGCACACTCTGCAACAACTGGAGGAATCCTCTGGAATCCTAGAGGGTACTGTCTAAGATTAATTCAGTTCTAACTTAAAATATCCTACATATAGCCTATCAAATTCTGTGTTTCTCAAGTTTATGTGTTCCTGTCTCTTAATTTAAAAAAATGTGCATGTTCATATCTGCTGAGTTCTAAAATTGATATGCCACCCCACTATATCAATGGTGGGGGAAAAATGTCTATGAATAGGTATTGCCTCTCTTCCTTTGTCGTCCTAGGAGAAAGAAAACCTGGAGACGGGCCAAGGAGGACCTTCCGGAGACCGGGACCAGAGACGCAAAAGGGGCCCAGTGTACCGCCCAATATTCCCATCAGGACCGGCGAGGAGAACCGATCGATCAGTACCGGATGGAGGAAAAGATGCTGAACTGTGCCATCTATTGGAAGAAGATGAGGAAACATCCCAGGTCTTGCGAGTCCCATCAGTGAAACAGAATGGCCATCGCAAGAGGGGGGCTTGTGGGATGTTTTTATCCATGCATCCAAGCCCTACCTCAAAACTGTGCAGTACTGACATGGAAAACATCATGATGGCCAGAGCTTCCCAGAAAATGCACAGGGAAATGCATGAAGAATAGGCTGCCACTCATTTTGCCGATGTTATGGGCACAGAAGGGCACTGCCTAAAACCACCATTGGACTACCCACAACGTAGTCTGAAACCATTGGGAATGGCAATGCTGATTGCCAAAAGCAACCTAGAATTGTGGGGAATTCATTTCTTAAATCCCAAAAATGGGTGCAGTACCAGTACTCACCACTATCAGAAAGCCGGCGTTTTAAAACCACCAGATTTTTTTGTTTTGTTTAAAACTGAATAAATGAACCCAAACCATGCCAAAGAAAGACTTACTGAGAGGTGGATCCAATGTAAAGTTATATTCTGAAGTGACTTGAATGTTCATAACAAGACTGGCTAGCTCTGCAGGTCTGCAGCAGCCTAACTGAAACTGGATTTAAAACTACCAAAAATCGAAAATGTTTAAAAGAAATGAGTGACCTACTTTTGAGTGTCACATAGGTTGCAATTGTTTAAATGTCATAGTTTAAATTTAGAATCAGCATCCTAGCTGCATATGTAAAAAATTGTCTTGACTTAAACTGGGGAACAAAAAGTGACATTTTATCTGAAACCTGGCTTAAGGAACTGAATTCTGCCCACCAGCTACCCCCGACAGGAGTTGAGACTTGCACAACAGCTGTGTTCCCAGGCCGACCTGCATTTTGCTGCTCCCAGCAAAAGCGATATGACCCTTCCCTGATTGAATTACCTGGGCTCTGCAGGAAATTGAACAAAGCCCTGTCCTGACTCAGGCAAATGTTTTATTATGGGGGCCGTAAAAAGTGGCTTCCTCCTGGAAGTAAAGGGGAGGAGCACTGCCTGTGAGAGCAAGCTGGCTTGGCAGAACTGGAAAAACCAGAAATTCAACCTTGTGCTGAGGGGAAACCACACCCCTGTAGCCAGAATATGGTTTTAGAAAAAGATGAATAACTCATAGTACGGACTTGTGAAAATTATTTAAATGATACCATAATTCTTGTGATTTTTCTGCCCACATTTTGAGAGGTTTTTAGAACCTGTGGCATGATCTGGGGGCAAGCTAGCAGTTGAGAGGGTATTACTTAAAATGTATGCATGTTAAAAATCTGACACTTCATCAATTAATGTCCATACTCCTTACGCACATGTGTGTAAATTTGGGGTAATGTCTGATATTGCGAAACCAGTTAAAAAGTGCATATGTTGCCATTTCTCAATGCAAGCTCCCAGGAAGAGCAGATTTGGACAGGGTATACCTCCTGTAATGCATGATGGGTGCATGTAACTTAAAACAAATGTGTACCTGTGCAAATATGTCTTTTGGGTCAAAATATAGATTGTGTGTAATTTGACAGGGGTGGGTTCTCTGTATCATAAACAGACCTCATCATGATGACACTTCATTTCATTCCCACAATCAAGGGGAAGAGGATGAAGTGGCCAATGAGAAGTGGAGAGGGGTAGGGCCTAGGAAGCTAGCCTCTCCACCCATTTTCAAAACACATAAAAGCAGACAGACAGGACAGATGGGGACCTCAAATCCATTTGCTGCGGGACGCTCTGCCGGGAAAATCCATACTTTACCTCCTCAACCTTCAGAGAGCCAACATAGAGACTTCAAATCCATCAATCTCCAGAATCCAGAGAGGCTAGACCAGCAGAGCAGAGCTGACCCAGACCACTGTTAGCAGAACCAGAGAGCTGACCCAGATCACTGTGAAGTGCTGAGACCAGACCAGAGTCCAGTCTAAAATCTGACCAGATCCGTGGCGAGGCCCATTTATTTCTAAATATATTGTGAGTACATAGCAAAACTGTGCAGAACCAATCTCTTAGTTAAAATAATCTAATCCAAGCTATTTTAATCTAAGTAGAACTGCCTCCTAACTGTCACCTGTCATTTTCTAGTTGCTAACTGTCACCTGTCATTTTCTAGTTGCTAGCTGTCACTTGTCTTTCTGAACTTTAAAATTTCAAATCTGAAAAATGACCTTTACCATATCGCTCATATCTCCGTGACCGTTTGTCCTAGAGACTTGCAGTAACTTTCATCTGGAAGCTGAGATCCTAGGCTGTCCTAGGACCCCAAAACGATAGTGCTAGTCCTTGTAGTTCCTCTGTAATCGTGAAAGACGCACACACGAATTTTACCGCGATTTGAAAATTCCTCCACGTGTGAAAACAGCAGCTTCTTGCTAGAACTGTTAGAAAGTCGTTTGCAACCTGCCAATCATTCCTAGAATATTGCTAAAGTAAGCCTGAACTAATTTAAACCAACTAATCCTCAACCTGAACCTCTAGGGGGAATTAAAAGCATTTTAGCATATTTTTCACTTCATTGCCAGCACATGTAAAAGCATTTTGGGGCTGTGTTTAAAACTCTGATCTGTAGTCTAAGCTTGCTGGGGTGAACTGAATTACATTTGATTGCATTTCTGAGAACTGTGTGCTTTCCTTCCATTTCCTTGCATTGCATAAAGGGGGAGGGGATTGCCAGAGAAAAGTGATTACATTGTTTTGTTGAAATCATATTGAGTTTTTTCTGTATTGCATTTTCATTCAACATTACATCCATCTGAACTTATATAAAGCATTCTCTACCACCTTCTTCTTCTGTTCCTATTCACAAGTGTGCTAGTGCCAGATTCTCCGTTGTTAATCTTTATCATATCAGATTAAGTGTGATATCCAATTATTAATTTATTATAAAGTGTGATATATATATCTATTGTTTAAATTATCAAATAAACCTTTTAAACTTGCAAAACAGAACTACTTCTTGGCTCAGTGGGGTCAGGAGGATTCCAAGAGAGGGGTGTTATATAGGGGTAGTCATCCAGAACGCATGAACTGGACATAAAGATATATCAATAAGGGTTTCCATTCAGTATCCCAGACTAGGCATTGACTTAGCTGTAGTGTTGAATTGAATCCTCTTACAATGCCATGCCTACAACTAGGTAGCACTGATGTACCGCTTATCTAAAAGGGACAGTATAAGGAAATTAAAGGCTTACTGTCAATTATTCAATTAGCAAAACATTCACCTTGTCCTTCCTCAACCATACTCTTCCATATAGATCAGTATATGGAATGACAAAAAGTGTTAAAAAAGAACACCTGAGGCAAATATTCCGAAGTCTAATGGGGGTATATAGTAGTTTAATAGCCCATAGAATATCTGATTAACCATATGGGACCTTGGCTTAAAAAACAAGGAAACAAAAAAGGAGACAAAGAAGACAGACTTCCTCACTCTCTGTTTTATATTGAATTAGCTTAGCAGTGAGTGGGGAAGAGTAAAAGATTGCTCAAAAATAAGGATAGGCCAATTTGTGCTTCCTCTATGTAGCGACCACTGTCTACCGGTTTCAGTGGGACAAATGTAGATAAAGCCACTTTCATCAGGACAGTCTTCGGTAAAATGCTGGTGCATTCATCTGTGTAATGACCAGAAACAACTAGAGTGGGATGTACATCACCACTCTTCAAATGCCATGGACTGGAAAAGCTTGTGAGGGAACCTGGAATGTAAAGAATAAACCAAGGTCACCTCCCTGCTGTAGCTCCAAGTTGATTTGCTAAGAATATACAACTTATTACATGCTATTCTTATGAGTACTATATTATTAGTTAGCAGAACACATCATACTGAAAAAACGAAACAGCGTTTTCAATCTATTGAATTGGTTGGAGAGTATTGGAATCATCATCTCTTTTAGAAAATATTGAGTTTTTGTTATTAATCAAAGGCACTCCAATGGGAAAAGTAAATTGACCTTATGTTAGTTTCAGCAAGGTCAGTGTTCTCGTTAACAAATTCTTTACATTTACATGTTCATCTCCCAGAGAAAACGTAGCCATCCACTGGTGGCAATCTACATGTGTGTGCAAGGAGATTTGTGCCTGGCATATTTTCTGTTTTTTTGGTTCTTAGTTTTAGTTGTGGATCCGCCTTTAAGGTCATATGCATATGTTGATTTTTTAGACAACAAGCAGAATTTGGTATTGCATCATACAAATCAAAATGCCCTTTCGAATCTCGCATGAGATTCGAAAGGCCATTTTGATTACAAATGCATACTTGTCCCGACCCTCATACATAAAGGGTGCTATAGTATATGAATGGCACACAGTTTTCCTTAAACTTCCCTGAACTGATTTGTTCTCTTGATTTTTTTACCCCTGATTGTCTGACCGCCATTGAGGCATTGTGTGCAGCTAACAATGTCAGTCTCAATAGAGCATATGGTATTGATGATTGTAGTACAATTGAGGATAGTGGTCCTTGATGTCTCGTCCACCTTAGAATTGAAGATCCATCTGTGACCCGCAACATAATGAACTCTTGTTATATTGCAGCACATATAGACTTACATCATTAATAGAGGTAACGCTTGACACTACATAACCTACTATCTTATGGGATATTATCAGTTAAATGTATCTATACAGCCTATGATTTTTTGTTTCAGAAGATTGAAGATTGATATGATGAAATTGTGTTGTTTGTAATTGCTTGCACTTACCTTATAGAAAAGGAAGATTGAAATGTACTTGAATTATTATATCATTTTGCTCCTGATGAAGGAGGAATCCCAAAACGCGTAGAGCTCTGTCCTATACGTTGTTTCATGGTTTGATTCAAAATATTGTCATATAAATTATTTTGGAAAATAACAAATGTTTTCTTTGGATTTTGTCGTAATCAGATCAGTCACTGATTCCATTGAGTTTTGACTGCATTGCAGTATAGTGGTGTGCAGGGGACTCAAAGGTCCTTATTACTTTCCTTACTTCCCCATTCCAGTACTGCCCAAGTTGTCCGCAACTGAGTACAACTCTCAGTGCATTTTATCTCAGTAGCCTTAGCCTTTGGTACACCCCCAACGGTGGTAAAGAACTGCCACACCTATGATTCTCTATGGGTGCTAGAGGTAGACATTTCCTATACCTCATCTTCCTGGTCTTCTTGATATTTTTTTTCAGGAAGGTAATGCCCTCCAGCTGGTGGTAGTGGTGGTGGTGGTGGCTCCTGGGACAGAGGGATAGCAATAGCTGATGCAATTTTCGAAGATAAATAGCAATTCTGCTAATATTCTTCTAAGCATGTGCTGTGCTCTAGATTGAAAATAGATAATCAGTAAAAATAGGTGTAGAAGCTGTGCAGGGTACATTTTCAGCTTAAAACGTCCTATATCAGATGAAAATGCAGTTTCAAACTGTTTGCAAAGCACAAGCACAAGCCCGTGAAGTGGGGAACCATTTGCGAGCACGTCATCATGCGTGTATGCGTGAGGTCACGTAATACTGTCTGGAAAGTCTGCAGTGACGTCAGACATTCACAAACATCGGTGAACACAAAAACAGTGGAAAAAGTTGCAAAAAGTGTATAGAAGTGTTAAATATGTTGCTACGAGGTGGGAAATGCCACCCTTTTAAGTGAAAACAGTGTACATTGGTCGAAAATGTGGCTATATTGGGGATAAGTATTATTTGTGAAGATGTACACTGGTAAAAACCCATGAAATTCAGCGAAAACATTTATTGAAGGGATGTTATGGTTCAGTTGCACTTATACACACCTATGAAATGTAGGAGAAAAAACTTTGTTAAAGGGACATTATGGTTAAGTTGCACTAATAAAAATCTATGAAATTCAGTGAAAAAAACGTTGTTAAAGGGACGTTATGGTTACTAATAATAATAACATAATAATACATTTTATTTGTTTTTAGTTCATAAATGAACTTTTACAAATAGATATAAATATACAGGGGGTAATTCATACAATTCAGCGCAGAAGCAGCGTACGCGGGCATCGCAGAGAGGGAGCGTGCACCAGCATGCGCCAGCCGTATGCACTAAATAGCATTCTGGCACACAGCGTATTCATGGATTTCCCAAGCCATTTGGGGCCATGGCGCAGCGAACATCCCGCAGCGCCAGTTACGCCCCGAAGAACGCCCCTTGTGCAAGGAAAAGCCATTGAAATCCCCCATATGGCGCAAAGGGCCGCGCTAACCCTGAACCAGCTCTCAGGGTTGCTACACTGTAATCGCGAGAAAAACTACACATACCCACAAGCGGCAGACAAAACGCATGAAAATGTACTTGTGCACCCCTTGAATACGTGTACCCCTCTCACAGCAGCCAAAACGTGTCAAAATGTACTCGCTCACCCCCTTGCTTATGCGTACCCAGCTCGTGGCAGCCAAAACGTGTGGAAATCAACTTGCGCACCTCCTTCAATACACATACTCCGCCTACGCCAGGCAAATTGCATGGAAAATGTCCCCACTCTGGTGTGGGCTGCCTGTGGGTCATGGTCAGGGGTGATGGGCTGGTAGTGGGTCATGGGCTGGCAGTGGGTCATGGTCCGGAGTGATGGGCTGCCTGCAGAGCATCAGGGGTGATGGGCAGCCTGCAGGTCATGGTCAGGGGTCATCACCCCAGACCATGCCCCACAGGCAGCCCATCCACCCTCACCATGCCCCGCAGGCAGGCCACATGGCACCATGCATTTGGGAGCCTCAACACATGTACCCCCCACCTCACCCCCAGTGAGGGCAACCTGCCAGCAGGCCCCGACTCATGTCCCCCCACCCCGCTCCCAGTGAGGGCAACCTGCCAGCAGGCCCCAACACATGTCCCACCCACCCCAATTAACAGGCACCTGCCAGCAAGCCCCGACTCATGTGCCACCCACCCCAACCCCAGTGAGGGCAACCTGCCAGCAGGCCCCGACTCATGTCCCCCCTACCCCACCCCACAGTGAGGGCAACCTGCCAGCAGGCCCCAACTCATGTCCCCCCACCCCACCCTAATTAACATGCACCTGCCAGCAGGCCCCGAATCATGCCCCCCCCACCCCACCCCCAGTGAGAGCAACCTGCCAGCAGGCCCTGACACATGTTCCCCCACCCCCCCCCCCAATTAACAGGCACCTGCCAGCAGGCCCCGACTCATGCCCCCCCACCTCCAGTGAGGGCAACATGCCCTGACTCATGTCACCCCCACCCCTCCGCCAGTGAGGGCAACCTGCCAGCAGTCCCCAACACATGTCCCCCCGCCCCAATTAACAGGCACCTGCCAGCAGGCCGCAACTCATGTCCACCCCACCCCCAGTGAGGGCAACCTGCCAGCAGCCCCCGACTCATGTCCCCCCCACCCCCAGTGAGGGCAACCTGCCAGCAGGCCCCGACTCATGTCCCCCCACCCCAGTGAGGGCAACCAGTCAGCGGGCCCCGGCACATGTCCCCTCCACCCCACCCCAATTAACAGGCACCTGCCAGCAGGCCCCGACTCATATCCCCCCACCCCACCTTCAGTGAGGGCAACCTGCCAGCAGGCCCCGACTCATGTCCCCCCACCCCAGTGAGGGAAACCTGCCAGCAGGCCCCGACACATGTTCCCCCCACCCCACCCCAATTAACAGGCACCTGCCAGCAGGCCCTGACTTGTGTCCCCCCACCACACCCCCAGTAAGGGCAACCTGCCAGCAGGCCCTAACACAGGTCCCCGCACCCCACCCCAATCAACAGGCACCTTCCAGCAGGCCCCGACTCGAGTCCCCCCACCCCAACCCCAATGAGGACAACCTGCCAGCAGGCCCCGACACATGTCCTCCCCACCCCACCCCAATTAATAGGCTCCTGCCAGCAGGCCCAGACTCATGTCCCCCCAAACACCACATCATAACTATACAGACCCATAGCCCTAATGCCAACCCAAATCCCACCCCCAGTGCAAACTCCCAGTGATCCACTGCACCCACTACCTAGTAAATTACCCATTCCATGATAGTCTGAAAAGAACCAGCATGCCCATCAACAAATGCCCTACAGAGCCACACAGTGCCAACACTTGACTGAGCCAAAGCTCATGGAGACATGCACACAATAAATCATAGTACACCACACCAATATTGTAGCACAATGAAATGTATTAAACATAAAACAAAATGACAAAATGAAAACCACACATGCAAATGAAGAAATAATGATTGCAATCTGAAAAAGAAAGTAAAATCCAAGGAAAAATTCAAATCCAAGACATGAAAAATGAAAAGTGGTCCAATGCCAAAGTCCATAGAAATAAATCCAAAAATGAAAAGCATAAAAAACCATTACTCCATGGGATGAAAAAAAAGAAAGTATTTACATGTTCGGAACTGTTTACAATGAAAGTCTGAAGGGTCATTATCCCAAAACAAAAGGAAACCTACCTAAAACCCTATCTAAAATACAACTATATACAAAAAGTGGAGAAAAGTCAGTGGAGTCCAAATCATAATAAAAAACAAATGAAACCTAAACCTAAATAACTATATACAAAGGCGGCGGACAAGTCTGACGGCTCACTCATTGATGTCCCGGGCCAGGGCATCATCAAACTCCACTTCAATGTCCCAGAGGAGGGCCTCTTCCCTGGCATCGAGGTTTCACAGGGATGCAGCCATGGCCTCCTCCAACTCCCTGTGAGTTGCCTTGAGGCACTCAGCCCGCCTCAACGCCCGGTGCATGGAGTTCTGCGCCCTGACCATTGTGAGCCGTGCCCTCTCCGCCAGCCGCCGCTCTGCATCTCTTCGCTGGCCCAACCGCTGCCACATGGAAGACATACCCAATCCTGGGTCCAGCTGCCCGCCGGCCGATGCCTGCCCCTGGGATGTTGATGGCCCTGAGTCATGATCGCTCCCACCCTGAGCCTGCTGCTGCCGTGCACGTGCACTGCCTGTTGATGCCTGCACATTCTCCTTTTGCTGGAGTCCAGTTTGTGTGGTGGTGTGGTACCCCTGCTGGACTTCTGACTCCCGACGGTGGCAGGGATATGTCCTCTACTAGCCTGGCCGCTGGCTCAGTGGCAGCTCCACAGGGGGCCCAGTTGATACTTGGGTGGGAAGATGGCACAGAGGATGACTGGCGCATAGGTGGTTCAGTTGAGGACGGGGTTGCAAGAAGGTCTAGCACACGGATGAACCCATTGCCGACGACCGGTCCTAGTAGGTCGACGCAGCCAAAGAGGTATTCAAAATGATGTGCATTGTCCAGAGGAGAACCCTGCACGTCATCCCTTATACCACGTTGGCGCAACGCCACCCCAGCTAGGACAGGCTCAATCCGGTCACGGATTGCAACGTCCGCAGGGAGAGGAAGACCAGTTGTTGTTTGCGCATCCCCTCCCTGAAAACGGGTCTGGACGGAGGCATCCCTGATGGTGGTGGATGATGCAGTCACAGGATCGGGGACAGGATTACACACAGGCACCTCTGCGGCAGACTGTGCTGCCTTCTGTCCCTGCCCCTGGACTGCACCACTAACACCAGTGGAATTCCCCCTTCCAGGCCCCATGCGTGGGGCTTCACAGCCTCCTCCTCAACCAAACCCCCCACCAACCTGGATGACTCTGTCCCATCTTCCTCCGTAGGCCCCTGTGGGGGCTCAGCTGCCCCTCTACTGCTGCCGAGGAGTCCACGTCCAAACTCTGCCTCTTGGACCTTCCCTCGGCAGCTGTGGCCATGGACGCGGCACCAGACTCCTCACTCCCGGAAGAGATCACTACCCGGGAGGGGAGCTGGGCCTTGCATCTCCGGCTGGCGGTGGGATCCCTGCCGCTGTGCTCCACAGCATCATCTCCGCCCTCTTCATCAGTTGACGCTGCAGACAGGGAGAGACAGAACAAAGGCATCAGGGCACTGTACAATGGTCTGATACACACATGACAGTTGCACATGAGTGGCAGTGTCAAACTTCACAGATGGCATCACACGCCCCAACACTCATATCATTTGAACCCACACACATGCACACATTATCTGGAATAATGCAGCAGGCAGCAGCATGCATACACACACAACAACCTGAACATCTGAAGGTTGGCATGACTTCACAATCAACATGGGAAGTGCCGCACACATGCACACACGCCACCAGACAGACATGCATCTGTACATCTCCACCACCTGTCACAGTGCAATCATCAGCAACTATGTCACATCTGCCAAACCGGTTCCTACATGTCTGTGTCACATGCATCCATGACGTATCACAGTCACACACATGTCAAACACACACAAGCACATGTATGCCGTGCACGTACATGAAGGTGGAACTAGCATCCATGTGTCATACCCCAACCATGGCATAGTACATATACAGAAATGCTAACATGTGTGCGTCTCCACTTGCAGTTGTGCATCATGCTTTGGAACACATACACCATTGATGTGCATCACACATGACTGGACTCACATGCAGCACGGTCATGTCCCTGCACATACACATCCATACGTGGGCCTTTCCAGACATATGTCCAAACTGCACACTCCTGGAACACCTCAACATGCACTGCATCCAATGAGTACACATGGGCACTTACTGCTCGACTTCGGATGGGTCTGCCTCTCAACAACGAATGCATTCCAGGACCATCATCTGGTCGGTGGTAAGGTGGACCCAGCGCCTCATGGACACAGCTGTTCAGTGGGGTGCCGGGTCCGCCTTCCTGACGGTCCTGGACCTGCAGTCCTCCCAGTCCTTATGAACGTGTGGTAGGTCGCGGGTTGCCACCCCCTCCGCGTTGATGGCAACCACAATGTCAATCCAGATACTCTTCCGGACATCCTTGTCGGGGCGTGTTCATCCGAAGAGGGCATCATATTGCACCAGGACTTGCTCCACCAGGATGCCAACTTCTCCTGCAGTGAAGCTGGCAGCCCTCTGCCTCTCTGCCGGGGGGTCGCCACTGGTCCCAGATGGATTTTGGCCCGACATGGCAACCCCCGAGGCATGTGTGAGTGGGCAACTGGGTCCTGGTGCTGAGCTGTGGAGCAATGGAACTGCAGTCAGGAGTCTTCTGTTCCAGCAGGGGTGGTCGCAGCAACTGGACCCCTGCAGATGGCTGACATGCAGGCACCAAATAGCAGGGCATGTGGCCAGCAGGCAGGCAGGCAGCAGCAGATGGCTCGTGGGAGGCAGCTTGGGCTCTGCGGGGCAGGAAAATGGCCTGTGGGCAAGAACGCAGTCTTCTGTGTGTTGTCACGTGGCCGTGCATAGTGATTCTGCATGTGCAAAAACAGCAAATATGCGTGTTAATGCATGTAATTCGAGGAAATGGCCTAAGCGCATAAGTGACATGACGCGTTCGGGCGTTTCCCTCGGCACGGGTTAAAAGTGAGCGGGGCACAGCAGTTCGCTGTATGTGCTTTTCGTGGAGACCGGGAGCGTGTGTTGCTACTTCGTGTTGTTTCACGCACCATCACTTCACAGCGGATCGGGGACGTATCTCTTCTTTTGGCGGGGGTCTTTCCTACGCATGTTTTTCATTACCACATGGGTCATAGTAGCCCATAGTAGCAAACATATGCATTTTTTGTGTCCCTGGGTGCCACCACGTACTGCGGGAGGTTAATCCCACACACGTGGGCTACTTGGGTTGCGTGCACGGTTTTACTGCAGTTTTGGGGTGCCTGAGCATTGCGTGACCCGTCATTTTCTCACCGAGGTCACATACAGCCTTGCAGGCGCATAGGGGTACTGTTTACATCTAGTACCCCACCCCCTTCACCCCAATTGCCCAGGACAATTGTCGTGTACACCTCTCATTGGGAACCGGCGCCGCAGGGTCCTTTTCTGGGTTTTTTTTGGGCAGGTGCAGGGGTTACCCCCCACAACCCCCATTTATTTTCCTCAGGTCTGCTGCAGGGCTGTCCCCCACAACCCCCACTCACTTTTCGGTGTTCGAACCTTTGGTGGCATGCATTTACAACCTTTTTGTATAGGTCGAAACTTTAGGTTCGGTAATTTCAGACAATTCCACTTCAAAGAGGCATGCCCATAACAAAGCCCAGCCTCACAACAGGAAGTTTAATGTAAGAGGGTCTTTCAGGCTGAATGGGGAGGCAACAGGCTCTATTTGAGGAGTCAGAAAGAGCAGATGGGAACCTAGGGAAGATTTGACCTTCTTCCTTTTTCATGTGGATCAACTCTCCTTCGTGTCTCTTCATGATGGTCCGATAGCACAGCGAGTAGAGCTCTCGCTTTGACATCTGTGCAGAGACTGCTGACGCAGGTTTGAATCCTGGCAGTGCCAAACTCAGCCTTTCATCCTTCCAAAGTCAATAGTTGAGCACCACACACCGTGGGTAATAATAAGCAGTGCTCAGATACCTCAGGGTTCGTAGCGCTGTATAAATGCTAAATTATTATTATTATTATTGTATCTGGAAGGAAAAAAGCACTTTGGGTTTGATGCAAGAAGGCAAGGGAATCATATTACAATGAAAGATGTTTGACCCCTTACCAGCAGGCTTTCTTTTGTTCAAAGGAAGGTGTCTTCCACTCCTTCCTTGATTAATTGTGGATTTACATCAAGAAAAGAAGAATTCTTTGGAACTCTTGTGGGAGTGCAGTTCATTATGAAGTCCTCCAGCTGTGAGATAAACATAGAATGATTCAAAAGCAAGCTTGACCTGTGTCCCATAACCGTCCCCAATGAACATTTGGAGATATTGCTGTTGCACTCCACCAGCTGCACTAGTACTGACGATCCTCAATGCAGGTGAACTACTCCAGCAGGTGTCAGCTAACCTCCCTGGAAACGGAGTGAAATAGAAACAGAATCACCTTGTCCCAGTGCCCCTGGTTTGGGCCTCACAGCAATATAGTAGCAAAAGCATATGGATTCCTGTCTTCAACCACTTCAAAATATCATCGAGCCTGTGTGGATCACATTTGAAGTCTTCACAACATTCAGGACCCAAGGTGCTGCCTTTGGCACTCTCTTAAAACCTTTGACCTACAGTTTGCTTCATTGAAACAGTTCACCACTACATCCCCCCAGCAGAGTCCATAACTGCGCCTACTGGATCAATAATCTCACCACTGCAGAAGTCTTCAAACCATACTGTCTTCAAATATCACCATGAGCAACCAAGCTTTTCTCACCAAACCATCCTTGACCTTGATTTGAACCGCTGGAAGCATTGCTTTGCCTTTCGACTCAAGCCAGTGGTATCCATCATCTTGAATCGACTTGACCATTATTCTTAACCTAGTGCACTTCTCAAACCACACCATTCTGATGCAGAATCAAACCACAAGGAACTTCACTTTGAACCCAACTCAATGCCACCTCTTCAACTTGATCACTGAGACTCTCCACATTCAAACCAGTTTGACCTTCAAGAACAGCACTCAGAAACCCAGTGCAATGTTGTCCAGCCACCAAGCAGAGATTACGGTACTTTTGAGAGGCGCAGGCCACCTAGTACACCTTTGTGATCATAACGAGTGATAAGCCACCCTTTGGACACCTTTTTCTCAAAGACGTATCCATTACAAGTGACATTGTTGACCTTTGTTGATCTTCCCCCTGCTACGGTAACTAGAGTGCCTCCATATCCATGTTCTGCATTTTCTGTGTTCCTTCAAATGGGTTGTGATTTTTCTAATATCTTTATACCCAGTTATTTGCTTTCTGGTGTGTTTTGTCAAAGTATATATTTTTTTAAGAACCTTGTTTAGACATTCCTATATTTTGGAGCCTTCTATTATTGCTGTTTAGATTTCTACTGTTAACACATTCACACACCTCTACCTGTCCTCAGGCCATGTTACCTCAATATGCGAAGGCAGTATTTTTCCTGACTGCCTTTTTTATCTTTATGTTTGGGATCATTGTTGGTTTTCTAGTAGTAAGAGGGCTGCATAGGTTCTTTAGCCTCTGCTCACCCTTTTACTCCTGCATAGCAGAAATCATTTTGTCACAGTACTCACAGCTTCCATCTCCACACGGTACTTGCCAGGCACCACACCAGACGTGCTGCCATCACTGTCACTTTGGATAGACCGATTTTCTTTCTATCCCTGCCCATACCATGCCTACAACTAGGTAGCACTGATGTACCGCTTATCTAAAAGGGACAGTATAAGGAAATTAAAGGCTTACTGTCAATTATTCAATTAGCAAAACATTCACCTTGTCCTTCCTCAACCATACTCTTCCATATAGATCAGTATATGGAATGACAAAAAGTGTTAAAAAAGAACACCTGAGGCAAATGTTCCGAAGTCTAATGGGGGTATATAGTAGTTTAATAGCCCATAGAATATCTGATTAACCATATGGGACCTTGGCTTAAAAAACAAGGAAACAAAAAAGGAGACAAAGAAGACAGACTTCCTCACTCTCTGTTTTATATTGAATTAGCTTAGCAGTGAGTGGGGAAGAGTAAAAGATTGCTCAAAAATAAGGATAGGCCAATTTGTGCTTCCTCTATGTAGCGACCACTGTCTACCGGTTTCAGTGGGACAAATGTAGATAAAGCCACTTTCATCAGGACAGTCTTCGGTAAAATGCTGGTGCATTCATCTGTGTAATGACCAGAAACAACTAGAGTGGGATGTACATCACCACTCTTCAAATGCCATGGACTGGAAAAGCTTGTGAGGGAACCTGGAATGTAAAGAATAAACCAAGGTCACCTCCCTGCTGTAGCTCCAAGTTGATTTGCTAAGAATATACAACTTATTACATGCTATTCTTATGAGTACTATATTATTAGTTAGCAGAACACATCATACTGAAAAAACGAAACAGCGTTTTCAATCTATTGAATTGGTTGGAGAGTATTGGAATCATCATCTCTTTTAGAAAATATTGAGTTTTTGTTATTAATCAAAGGCACTCCAATGGGAAAAGTAAATTGACCTTATGTTAGTTTCAGCAAGGTCAGTGTTCTCGTTAACAAATTCTTTACATTTACATGTTCATCTCCCAGAGAAAACGTAGCCATCCACTGGTGGCAATCTACATGTGTGTGCAAGGAGATTTGTGCCTGGCATATTTTCTGTTTTTTTGGTTCTTAGTTTTAGTTGTGGATCCGCCTTTAAGGTCATATGCATATGTTGATTTTTTAGAGAACAAGCAGAATTTGGTATTGCATCATACAAATCAAAATGGCCTTTCGAATCTTGCATGAGATTCGAAAGGCCATTTTGATTACAAATGCATACTTGTCCCGACCCTCATACATAAAGGGTGCTATAGTATATGAATGGCACACAGTTTTCCTTAAACTTCCCTGAACTGATTTGTTCTCTTGATTTTTTTACCCCTGATTGTCTGACCGCCATTGAGGCATTGTGTGCAGCTAACAATGTCAGTCTCAATAGAGCATATGGTATTGATGATTGTAGTACAATTGAGGATAGTGGTCCTTGATGTCTCGTCCACCTTAGAATTGAAGATCCATCTGTGACCCGCAACATAATGAACTCTTGTTATATTGCAGCACATATAGACTTACATCATTAATAGAGGTAACGCTTGACACTACATAACCTACTATCTTATGGGATATTATCAGTTAAATGTATCTATACAGCCTATGATTTTTTGTTTCAGAAGATTGAAGATTGATATGATGAAATTGTATTGTTTGTAATTGCTTGCACTTACCTTATAGAAAAGGAAGATTGAAATGTACTTGAATTATTATATCATTTTGCTCCTGATGAAGGAGGAATCCCAAAACGCGTAGAGCTCTGTCCTATACGTTGTTTCATGGTTTGATTCAAAATATTGTCATATAAATTATTTTGGAAAATAACAAATGTTTTCTTTGGATTTTGTCGTAATCAGATCAGTCACTGATTCCATTGAGTTTTGACTGCATTGCAGTATAGTGGTGTGCAGGGGACTCAAAGGTCCTTATTACTTTCCTTACTTCCCCATTCCAGTACTGCCCAAGTTGTCCGCAACTGAGTACAACTCTCAGTGCATTTTATCTCAGTAGCCTTAGCCTTTAGTACAACCCCAACGGTGGTAAAGAACTGCCACACCTATGATTCTCTATGGGTGCTAGAGGTAGACATTTCCTATACCTCATCTTCCTGGTCTTCTTGATAATTTTTTCAGGAAGGTAATGCCCTCCAGCTGGTGGTAGTGGTGGTGGTGGTGGCTCCTGGGACAGAGGGATAGCAATAGCTGATGCAATTTTCGAAGATAAATAGCAATTCTGCTAATATTCTTCTAAGCATGTGCTGTGCTCTAGATTGAAAATAGATAATCAGTAAAAATAGGTGTAGAATCTGTGCAGGGTACATTTTCAGCTTAAAACGTCCTATATCAGATGAAAATGCAGTTTCAAACTGTTTGCAAAGCACAAGCCCGTTCGTGAAGTGGGGAACCATTTGCGAGCACGTCATCATGCGTGTATGCGTGAGGTCACGTAATACTGTCTGGAAAGTCTGCAGTGACGTCAGACATTCACAAACATCGGTGAACACAAAAACAGTGGAAAAAGTTGCAAAAAGTGTATAGAAGTGTTAAATATGTTGCTACGAGGTGGGAAATGCCACCCTTTTAAGTGAAAACAGTGTACATTGGTCGAAAATGTGGCTATATTGGGGATAAGTATTATTTGTGAAGATGTACACTGGTAAAAACCCATGAAATTCAGCGAAAACATTTATTGAAGGGATGTTATGGTTCAGTTGCACTTATACACACCTATGAAATGTAGGAGAAAAAACTTTGTTAAAGGGACATTATGGTTAAGTTGCACTAATAAAAACCTATGAAATTCAGTGAAAAAAACGTTGTTAAAGGGACGTTATGGTTACTAATAATAATAACATAATAATACATATTATTTGTTTTTAGTTCATAAATGAACTTTTACAAATAGATATAAATATACAGGGGGTAATTCATACAATTCAGCGCAGAAGCAGCGTACGCGGGCATCGCAGAGAGGGAGCGTGCACCAGCATGCGCCAGCCGTATGCACTAAATAGCATTCTGGCACACAGCGCCTCCTTCCCTGCCAGCAGGCCCCGACTCATGTCCCCCCACCCCGCTCCCAGTGAGGGCAACCTGCCAGCAGGCCCCAACACATGTCCCACCCACCCCAATTAACAGGCACCTGCCAGCAAGCCCCGACTCATGTGCCACCCACCCCAACCCCAGTGAGGGCAACCTGCCAGCAGGCCCCGACTCATGTCCCCCCTACCCCACCCCACAGTGAGGGCAACCTGCCAGCAGGCCCCAACTCATGTCCCCCCACCCCACCCCAATTAACATGCACCTGCCAGCAGGCCCCGAATCATGTCCCCCCCACCCCACCCCCAGTGAGAGCAACCTGCCAGCAGGCCCTGACACATGTTCCCCCCCCCAATTAACAGGCACCTGCCAGCAGGCCCCGACTCATGCCCCCCCACCTCCAGTGAGGGCAACATGCCCTGACTCATGTCACCCCCACCCCTCCCCCAGTGAGGGAAACCTGCCAGCAGTCCCCAACACATGTCCCCCCGCCCCAATTAACAGGCACCTGCCAGCAGGCCGCAACTCATGTCCCCTCCACCCCACCCCCAGTGAGGGCAACCTGCCAGCAGCCCCCGACTCATGTCCCCCCCACCCCCAGTGAGGGCAACCTGCCAGCAGGCCCCGACTCATGTCCCCCCACCCCAGTGAGGGCAACCAGTCTGCAGGCCCCGGCACATGTCCCCTCCACCCCACCCCAATTAACAGGCACCTGCCAGCAGGCCCCGACTCATGTCCCCCCACCCCACCTTCAGTGAGGGCAACCTGCCAGCAGGCCCCGACTCATGTCCCCCCACCCCAGTGAGGGAAACCTGCCAGCAGGCCCCGACACATGTCCCCCCCAACCCACCCCAATTAACAGGCACCTGCCAGCAGGCCCTGACTTGTGTCCCCCCACCCCACCCCCAGTAAGGGCAACCTGCCAGCAGGCCCTAACACAGGTCCCCGCACCCCACCCCAATCAACAGGCACCTTCCAGCAGGCCCCGACTCGAGTCCCCCCACCCCAACCCCAATGAGGACAACCTGCCAGCAGGCCCCGACACATGTCCTCCCCACCCCACCCCAATTAATAGGCTCCTGCCAGCAGGCCCAGACTCATGTCCCCCCAAACACCACATCATAACTATACAGACCCATAGCCCTAATGCCAACCCAAATCCCACCCCCAGTGCAAACTCCCAGTGATCCACTGCACCCACTACCTAGTAAATTACCCATTCCATGATAGTCTGAAAAGAACCAGCATGCCCATCAACAAATGCCCTACAGAGCCACACAGTGCCAACACTTGACTGAGCCAAAGCTCATGGAGACATGCACACAATAAATCATAGTACACCACACCAATATTGTAGCACAATGAAATGTATTAAACATAAAACAAAATGACAAAATGAAAACCACACATGCAAATGAAGGAATAATGATTGCAATCTGAAAAAGAAAGTAAAATCCAAGGAAAAATTCAAATCCAAGACATGAAAAATGAAAAGTGGTCCAATGCCAAAGTCCATAGAAATAAATCCAAAAATGAAAAGCATAAAAAACCATTACTCCATGGGATGAAAAAAAAAGAAAGTATTTACATGTCCGGAACTGTTTACAATGAAAGTCTGAAGGGTCATTATCCCAAAACAAAAGGAAACCTACCTAAAACCCTATCTAAAATACAACTATATACAAAAAGTGGAGAAAAGTCAGTGGAGTCCAAATCATAATAAAAAACAAATGAAACCTAAACCTAAATAACTATATACAAAGGCGGCGGGCAAGTCCGACGGCTCACTCATTGATGTCCCGGGCCAGGGCATCATCGAACTCCACTTCAATGTCCCAGAGGAGGGCCTCTTCCCTGGCATCGAGGTTTCACAGGGATGCAGCCATGGCCTCCTCCAACTCCCTGTGAGTTGCCTTGAGGCACTCAGCCCGCCTCAACGCCCGGTGCATGGAGTTCTGTGCCCTGACCATTGTGAGCCGTGCCCTCTCCGCCAGCCGCCGCTCTGCATCTCTTCGCTGGCCCAACCGCTGCCACATGGAAGACATACCCAATCCTGGGTCCAGATGCCCGCTGGCCGATGCCTGCCCCTGGGATGTTGATGGCCCTGAGTCATGATCGCTCCCACCCTGAGCCTGCTGCTGCCGTGCACGTGCACTGCCTGTTGATGCCTGCACATTCTCCTTTTGCTGGAGTCCAGTTTGTGTGGTGGTGTGGTACCCCTGCTGGACTTCCGACTCCCGACGGTGGCAGGGATATGCCCTCTACTAGCCTGGCCGCTGGCTCAGTGGCAGCTCCACAGGGGGCCCAGGTGATACTTGGGTGGGAAGATGGCACAGAGGATGACTGGCGCATAGGTGGTTCAGTTGAGGACGGGGTTGCAAGAAGGTCTAGCACACGGATGAACCCATTGCCGACGACCGGTCCTAGTAGGTCGACGCAGCCAAAGAGGTATTCAAAATGATGTGCATTGTCCAGAGGAGAACCCTGCACGTCATCCCTTATACCACGTTGGCGCAACGCCACCCCAGCTAGGACAGGCTCAATCCGGTCACGGATTGCAACGTCCGCAGGGAGAGGAAGACCAGTTGTTGTTTGCGCATCCCCTCCCTGAAAACGGGTCTGGACGGAGGCATCCCTGATGGTGGTGGATGATGCAGTCACAGGATCGGGGACAGGATTACACACAGGCACCTCTGCGGCGGACTGTGCTGCCTTCTGTCCCTGCCCCTGGACTGCACCACTAACACCAGTGGAATTCCCCCTTCCAGGCCCCATGCGTGGGGCTTCACAGCCTCCTCCTCAACCAAACCCCCCACCAACCTGGATGACTCTGTCCCATCTTCCTCTGTAGGCCCCTGTGGGGGCTCAGCTGCCCCTCTACTGCTGCCGAGGAGTCCAGGTCCAAACTCTGCCTCTTGGACCTTCCCTCGGCAGCTGTGGCCATGGACGCGGCACCAGACTCCTCACTCCCGGAAGAGATCACTACCCGGGAGGGGAGCTGGGCCTTGCGTCTCCGGCTGGCAGTGGGATCCCTGCCGCTGTGCTCCACAGCATCATCTCTGCCCTCTTCATCAGTTGACGCTGCAGACAGGGAGAGACAGAACAAAGGCATCAGGGCACTGTACAATGGTCTGATACACACATGACAGTTGCACATGAGTGGCAGTGTCAAACTTCACAGATGGCATCACACGCCCCAACACTCATGTCATTTGAACCCACACACATGCACACATTATCTGGAATAATGCAGCAGGCAGCAGCATGCATACACACACAACAACCTGAACATCTGAAGGTTGGCATGACTTCACAATCAACATGGGAAGTGCCGCACACATGCACACACGCCACCAGACAGACATGCATCTGTACATCTCCACCACCTGTCACAGTGCAATCATCAGCAAATATGTCACATCTGCCAAACCGGTTCCTACATGTCTGTGTCACATGCATCCATGACGTATCACAGTCACACACATGTCAAACACACACAAGCACATGTATGCCGTGCACGTACATGAAGGTGGAACTAGCATCCATGTGTCATACCCCAACCATGGCATAGTACATACACAGAAATGCTAACATGTGTGCGTCTCCACTTGCAGTTGTGCATCATGCTTTGGAACACATACACCATTGATGTGCATCACACATGACTGGACTCACATGCAGCACGGTCATGTCCCTGCACATACACATCCATACGTGGGCCTTTCCAGACATATGTCCAAACTGCACACTCCTGGAACACCTCAACATGCACTGCATCCAATGAGTACACATGGGCACTTACTGCTCGACTTCGGATGGGTCTGCCTCTCAACAACGAATGCATTCCAGGACCATCATCTGGTCGGTGGTAAGGTGGACCCAGCGCCTCATGGACACAGCTGTTCAGTGGGGTGCCGGGTCCGCCTTCCTGACGGTCCTGGACCTGCAGTCCTCCCAGTGCTTATGAACGTGTGGTAGGTCGCGGGTTGCCACCCCCTCCGCGTTGATGGCAACCACAATGTCAATCCAGATACTCTTCCGGACATCCTTGTCGGGGCGTGTTCATCCGAAGAGGGCATCATATTGCACCAGGACTTGCTCCACCAGGATGCCAACTTCTCCTGCAGTGAAGCTGGCAGCCCTCTGCCTCTCTGCCGGGGGGTCGCCACTGGTCCCAGATGGATTTTGGCCCGACATGGCAACCCCCGAGGCATGTGTGAGTGGGCAACTGGGTCCTGGTGCTGAGCTGTGGAGCAATGGAACTGCAGTCAGGAGTCTTCTGTTCCAGCAGGGGTGGTCGCAGCAACTGGACCCCTGCAGATGGCTGACATGCAGGCACCAAATAGCAGGGCATGTGGCCAGCAGGCAGGCAGGCAGCAGCAGATGGCTCGTGGGAGGAAGCTTGGGCTCTGCGGGGCAGGAAAATGGCCTGTGGGCAGGAACGCAGTCTTCTGTGTGTTGTCACGTGGCCGTGCATAGTGATTCTGCATGTGCAAAAACAGCAAATATGCGTGTTAATGCATGTAATTCGAGGAAATGGCCTAAGCGCATAAGTGACATGACGCGTTCGGGCGTTTCCCTCGGCACGGGTTAAAGGTGAGCGGGGCACAGCAGTTCGCTGTATGTGCTTTTCGTGGAGACCGGGAGCGTGTGTTGCTACTTCGTGTTGTTTCACGCACCATCACTTCACAGCGGATCGGGGACGTATCTCTTCTTTTGGCGGGGGTCTTTCCTACGCATGTTTTTCATTACCACATGGGTCATAGTAGCCCATAGTAGCAAACATATGCATTTTTTGTGTCCCTGGGTGCCACCACGTACTGCGGGAGGTTAATTCCACACACGTGGGCTACTTGGGTTGCGTGCACGGTTTTACTGCAGTTTTGGGGTGCCTGAGCATTGCGTGACCCGTCATTTTCTCACCGAGGTCACATACAGCCTTGCAGGCGCATAGGGGTACTGTTTACATCTAGTACCCCACCCCCTTCACCCCAATTGCCCAGGACAATTGTCGTGTACACCTCTCATTGGGAACCGGCGCCGCAGGGTCCTTTTCTGGTTTTTTTTTGGGCAGCTGCAGGGGTTACCCCCCAAAACCCCCATTTATTTTCCTCAGGTCTGCTGCAGGGCTGTCCCCCACAACCCCCACTCACTTTTTGGTGTTCGAACCTTTGGTGGCATGCATTTACAACCTTTTTGTATAGGTCGAAACTTTAGGTTCGGTAATTTCAGACAATTCCACTTCAAAGAGGCATGGCCATAACAAAGCCCAGCCTCACAACAGGAAGTTTAATGTAAGAGGGTCTTTCAGGCTGCATGGGGAGGCAACGGGCTCTATTTGAGGAGTCAGAAAGAGCAGATGGGAACCTAGGGAAGATTTGACCTTCTTCCTTTTTCATGTGGATCAACTCTCCTTCGTGTCTCTTCATGATGGTCCGATAGCACAGCGAGTAGAGCTCTCGCTTTGACATCTGTGCAGAGACTGCTGACGCAGGTTTGAATCCTGGCAGTGCCAAACTCAGCCTTTCATCCTTCCAAAGTCAATAGTTGAGCACCACACACCGTGGGTAATAATAAGCAGTGCTCAGATACCTCAGGGTTCGTAGCGCTGTATAAATGCTAAATTATTATTATTGTATCTGGAAGGAAAAAAGCACTTTGGGTTTGATGCAAGAAGGCAAGGGAATCATATTACAATGAAAGATGTTTGACCCCTTACCAGCAGGCTTTCTTTTGTTCAAAGGAAGGTGTCTGCCACTCCTTCCTTGATTCATTGTGGATTTACATCAAGAAAAGAAGAATTCTTTGGAACTCTTGTGGGAGTTCAGTTCATTATGAAGTCCTCCAGCTGTGAGATGAACATAGAATGATTCCAAAGCAAGCTTGACCTGTGTCCCATAACCGTCCCCAATGAACATTTGGAGATATTGCTGTTGTACTCCACCAGCTGCACTAGTACTGACGATCCTCAATGGAGGTGAACTACTCCAGCAGGTGTCAGCTAACCTCCCTGGAAACGGAGTGAAATAGAAACAGAATCACCTTGTCCCAGTGCCCCTGGTTTGGGCCTCACAGCAATATAGTAGCAAAAGCATATGGATTCCTGTCTTCAACCACTTCAAAATATCATCGAGCCTGTGTGGATCACATTTGAAGTCTTCAAAACATTCAGGACCCAAGGTGCTGCCTTTGGCACTCTCTTAAAACCTTTGACCTACAGTTTGCTTCATTGAAACAGTTCACCACTACATCCCCCCAGCAGAGTCCATAACTGCGCCTACTGGATCAATAATCTCACCACTGCAGAAGTCTTCAAACCATACTGTCTTCAAATATCACCATGAGCAACCAAGCTTTTCTCACCAAACCATCCTTGACCTTGATTTGAACAGCTGGAAGCATTGCTTTGCCTTTCGACTCAAGCCAGTGGTATCCATCATCTTGAATCGATTTCACCATTATTCTTAACCTAGTGCACTTCTCAAACCACACCATTCTGATGCAGAATCAAACCACAAGGAACTTCACTTTGAACCCAACTCAATGCCACCTCTTCAACTTGATCACTGAGACTCTCCACATTCAAACCAGTTTGACCTTCAAGAACAGCACTCAGAAACCCAGTGCAATGTTGTCCAGTCACCAAGCAGAGATTACGGTACTTTTGAGAGGCGCAGGCCACCTAGTACACCTTTGTGATCATATCGAGTGATAAGCCACCCTTTGGACACCTTTTTCTCAAAGACGTATCCATTACAAGTGACATTGTTGACCTTTGTTGATCTTCCCCCTGCTACGGTAACTAGAGTGCCTCCATATCCATGTTCTGCATTTTCTGTGTTCCTTCAAATGGGTTGTGATTTTTCTAATATCTTTATACCCAGTTATTTGCTTTCTGGTGTGTTTTGTCAAAGTATATATTTTTTTAAGAACCTTGTTTAGACATTCCTATATTTTGGAGCCTTCTATTATTGCTGTTTAGATTTCTACTGTTAACACATTCACACACCTCTACCTGTCCTCAGGCCATGTTACCTCAATATGCGAAGGCAGTATTTTTCCTGACTGCCTTTTTTATCTTTATGTTTGGGATCATTGTTGGTTTTCTAGTAGTAAGAGGGCTGCATAGGTTCTTTAGCCTCTGCTCACCCTTTTACTCCTGCATAGCAGAAATCATTTTGTCACAGTACTCACAGCTTCCATCTCCACACGGTACTTGCCAGGCACCACACCAGACGTGCTGCCATCACTGTCACTTTGGATAGACCGATTTTCTTTCTATCCCTGCCCATACCATGCCTACAACTAGGTAGCACTGATGTACCGCTTATCTAAAAGGGACAGTATAAGGAAATTAAAGGCTTACTGTCAATTATTCAATTAGCAAAACATTCACCTTGTCCTTCCTCAACCATACTCTTCCATATAGATCAGTATATGGAATGACAAAAAGTGTTAAAAAAGAACACCTGAGGCAAATGTTCCGAAGTCTAATGGGGGTATATAGTAGTTTAATAGCCCATATAATATCTGATTAACCATATGGGACCTTGGCTTAAAAAACAAGGAAACAAAAAAGGAGACAAAGAAGACAGACTTCCTCACTCTCTGTTTTATATTGAATTAGCTTAGCAGTGAGTGGGGAAGAGTAAAAGATTGCTCAAAAATAAGGATAGGCCAATTTGTGCTTCCTCTATGTAGCGACCACTGTCTACCGGTTTCAGTGGGACAAATGTAGATAAAGCAACTTTCATCAGGACAGTCTTCGGTAAAATGCTGGTGCATTCATCTGTGTAATGACCAGAAACAACTAGAGTGGGATGTACATCACCACTCTTCAAATGCCATGGACTGGAAAAGCTTGTGAGGGAACCTGGAATGTAAAGAATAAACCAAGGTCACATCCCTGCTGTAGCTCCAAGTTGATTTGCTAAGAATATACAACTTATTACATGCTATTCTTATGAGTACTATATTATTAGTTAGCAGAACACATCATACTGAAAAAACAAAACAGCGTTTTCAATATATTGAATTGGTTGGAGAGTATTGGAATCATCATCTCTTTTAGAAAATATTGAGTTTTTGTTATTAATCAAAGGCACTCCAATGGGAAAAGTAAATTGACCTTATGTTAGTTTCAGCAAGGTCAGTGTTCTCGTTAACAAATTCTTTACATTTACATGTTCATCTCCCAGAGAAAACGTAGCCATCCACTGGTGGCAATCTACATGTGTGTGCAAGGAGATTTGTGCCTGGCATATTTTCTGTTTTTTTGGTTCTTAGTTTTAGTTGTGGATCCGCCCTTAAGGTCATATGCATATGTTGATTTTTTAGAGAACAAGCAGAATTTGGTATTGCATCATACAAATCAAAATGGCCTTTCGAATCTCGCATGAGATTCGAAAAGCCATTTTGATTACAAATTCATACTTGTCCCGACCCTCATACATAAAGGGTGCTGTAGTATATGAATGGCACACAGTTTTCCTTAAACTTCCCTGAACTGATTTGTTCTCTTGATTTTTTTACCCCTGATTGTCTGACCGCCATTGAGGCATTGTGTGCAGCTAACAATGTCAGTCTCAATAGAGCATATGGTATTGATGATTGTAGTACAATTGAGGATAGTGGTCCTTGATGTCTCGTCCACCTTAGAATTGAAGATCCATCTGTGACCCGCAACATAATGAACTCTTGTTATATTGCAGCACATACAGACTTACATCATTAATAGAGGTAACGCTTGACACTACATAACCTACTATCTTATGGGATATTATCAGTTAAATGTATCTATACAGCCTATGATTTTTTGTTTCAGAAGATTGAAGATTGATATGATGAAATTGTGTTGTTTGTAATTGCTTGCACTTACCTTATAGAAAAGGAATATTGAAATGTACTTGAATTATTATATCATTTTGCTCCTGATGAAGGAGGAATCCCAAAACGCGTAGAGCTCTGTCCTATACGTTGTTTCATGGTTTGATTCAAAATATTGTCATATAAATTATTTTGGAAAATAACAAATGTTTTCTTTGGATTTTGTCGTAATCAGATCAGTCACTGATTCCATTGAGTTTTGACTGCATTGCATTATAGTGGTGTGCAGGGGACTCAAGGGTCCTTATTACTTTCCTTACTTCCCCGTTCCAGTACTGCCCAAGTTGTCCGCAACTGAGTACAACTCTCAGTGCGTTTTATCTCAGTTGCCTTAGCCTTTGGTACATCCCCAACGTTGGTAAAGAACTGCCACACCCATGATTCTCTATGGGTGCTAGAGGTAGACATTTCCTATACCTCATCTTCCTGGTCTTCTTGATAATTTTTTTCAGGAAGGTAATGCCCTCCAGCTGGTGGTAGTGGTGGTGGTGGTGGCTCCTGGGACAGAGGGATAGCAATAGCTGATGCAATTTTCGAAGATAAATAGCAATTCTGCTAATATTCTTCTAAGCATGTGCTGTGCTCTAGATTGAAAATAGATAATCAGTAAAAATAGGTGTAGAAGCTGTGCAGGGTACATTTTCAGCTTAAAATGTCCTATATCAGATGAAAATGCAGTTTCAAACTGTTTGCAAAGCACAAGCCCGTTCGTGAAGTGGGGAACCATTTGCGAGCACGTCATCATGCGTGTATGCGTGAGGTCTCGTAATACTGTCTTGAAAGTCTTCAGTGACGTCAGACATTCACAAACATCGGTGAACATAAAAACAGTGGAAAAGTTGCAAAAAGTGTATAGAAGTGTTAAATATGTTGCTATGAGGTGGGAAATGCCACCCTTTTAAGTGAAAACAGTGTACATTGGTCGAAAATGTGGCTATATTGGGGATAAGTATTATTTGTGAAGATGAACACTGGTAAAAACCCATGAAATTCAGCGAAAACATTTGTTGAAGGGATGTTATGGTTCAGTTGCACTTATACACACCTATGAAATGTAGGAGAAAAAACGTTGTTAAAGGGACATTATGGTTAAGTTGCACTAATAAAAACCTATGAAATTCAGTGAAAAAAACGTTGTTAAAGGGACGTTATGGTTACTAATAATAATAACATAATAATACATTTTATTTGTTTTCAGTTCATGAATGAACTTTTACAAATAGATATAAATATACAGGGGGTAATTCATACAATTCAGCGCAGAAGCAGCGTACGCGGGCAGCGCAGAGAGGGAGCGTGCGCCAGCATGCGCCAGCCGTATGCACTAAATAGCATTCTGGCACACAGCGTATTCATGGATTTCCCAAGCCATTTGGAGCCATGGCGCAGCGAACATCCCGCAGCGCCAGTTACGCCCCGAGAACGCCCCTTGTGCAAGGAAAAGCCATTGAAATCCCCCATATGGCGCAAAGGGCCGCGCTAACCCTGAACCAGCTCTCAGGGCTGCTACACTGTAATCGCGAGAAAAACTACACATACCCAGTAGCGGCAGACAGAACGCATGAAAATGTACTTGTGCACCCCTTGAATACGCGTACCCCTCTCGCAGCAGCCAAAATGTGTCAAAATGTACTCGCTCACCCCCTTGCTTATGCGTACCCAGCTCGTGGCAGCCAAAACGTGTGGAAATCAACTTGCGCACCTCCTTCAATACACGTACTCTGCCTACGCCAGGCAAATTGCATGGAAAATGTCCCCACTCTGGTGTGGGCTGCCTGTGGGTCATGGTCAGGGGTGATGGGCTGGTAGTGGGTCATGGGCTGGCAGTGGGTCATGGTCTGGGGTGATGGGCTGCCTGCAGGGCATGCCCAGGGGTGATGGGCAGCCTGCAGGTCATGGTCAGGGGTCATCACCCCAGACCATGCCCCACAGGCAGCCCATCCACCCTCACCATGCCCCGCAGGCAGGCCACATGGCACCATGCATTTGGGAGCCTCAACACATGTACCCCCCACCTCACCCCCAGTGAGGGCAACCTGCCAGCAGGCCCCGACTCATGTCCCACCCACCCCAATTAACAGGCACCTGCCAGCAAGCCCCGACTCATGTGCCACCCACCCCAACCCCAGTGAGGGCAACCTGCCAGCAGGCCCCGACTCATGTCCCCCCTACCCCATCCAACAGTGAGGGCAACCTGCCAGCAGGCCCCGACTCATGTCCCCCCACCCCACCCCACCCCAATTAACATGCACCTGCCAGCAGGCCCCGAATCATGTCCCCCCCACCCCACCCCACCCCCAGTGAGAGCAACCTGCCAGCAGGCCCTGACACATGTCCCCCCACCCCACCCCAATTAACAGGCACCTGCCAGCAGGCCCCGACTCATGCCCCCCCACCTCCAGTGAGGGCAACATGCCCCGACTCATGTCACCCCCACCCCTCCCCCAGTGAGGGCAACCTTCCAGCAGTCCCCAACACATGTCCCCCCCACCCCAATTAACAGGCACCTGCCAGCAGGCCCCAACTCATGTCCCCCCCACCCCACCCCCAGTGAGGGCAACCTGCCAGCAGGCCCCGAATCATGTCCCCCCCACCCCACCCCCAGTGAGAGCAACCTGCCAGCAGGCCCTGACACATGTCCCCCCACCCCACCCCAATTAACAGGCACCTGCCAGCTGGCCCCGACTCATGCCCCCCCACCTCCAGTGAGGGCAACATGCCCCGACTCATGTCACCCCCACCCCTCCCCCAGTGAGGGCAACCTGCCAGCAGTCCCCAACACATGTCCCCCCCACCCCAATTAACAGGCACCTGCCAGCAGGCCCCAACCCATGTCCCCCCCACCCCACCCCCAGTGAGGGCAACCTGCCAGCAGGCCCCGACTCATATCCCGCCCCCCCAGTGAGGGCAACCTGCCAGCAGGCCCCGACTCATGTCCCCCCACCCCAGTGAGGGCAACCAGCCAGCAGGCCCCGACACATGTCCCCTCCACCCAACCCCAATTAACAGGCACCTGCCAGCAGGCCCTGACTCATGTCCCCCCACCCCACCTTCAGTGAGGGCAACCTGCCAGCAGGCCCCGACTCATGTCCCCCCACCCCAGTGAGGGAAACCTGCCAGCAGGCCCCGACTCATTTCCCCCCTACCCCCAGTGAGGGCAATCTGCCAGCAGGCCCCGACTCATGTCTCCCCACCCCAGTGAGGGCAACCTGCCAGCATTCCCCAACACATGTCCCCCCCCACCCCACCCCAATTAACAGGCACCTGACAGCAGGCCCTGACTCGTGTCCCCCCACCCCACCCCCAGTAAGGGTAACCTGCCTGCAGGCCCTAACACAGGTCCCCGCACCCCACCCCAATCAACAGGCACCTTCCAGCAGGCCCCGACTTGTGTCCCCCCACCCCAACCCCAGTGAGGAAAACCTGCCAGCAGGCCCCGACACATGTCCTCCCCACCCCACCCCAATTAATAGGCTCCTGCCAGCAGGCCCAGACTCATGTCCCCCAAACACCACATCATAACTATACAGACCCATAGCCCTAATGCCAACCCAAATCCCACCCCCAGTGCAAATTCCCAATGATCCACTGCACCCACTACCTAGTAAATTACCCATTCCATGATAGTCTGAAAAGAACCAGCATGCCCATCAACAAATGCCCTACAGAGCCACACAGTGCCAACACTTGACTGAGCCAATGCTCATGGAGACATGCACACAATACATCATAGTACACCACACCAATATTGTAGAACAATGAAATGTATTAAACATAAAACAAAATGACAAAATGAAAACCACACATGCAAATGAAGAAATAATGATTGCAATCTGAAAAAGAAAGTAAAATCCAAGGAAAAATTCAAATCCAAGACATGAAAAATGAAAAGTGGTCCAATGCCAAAGTCCATAGAAATAAATCCAAAAACGAAAAGCATAAAAAACCATTACTCCATGGGATGAAAAAAAAAGAAAGTATTTACATGTCCGGAACTGTTTACAATGAAAGTCTGAAGGGTCATTATCCCAAAACAAAAGGAAACCTACCTAAAACCCTATCTAAAATACAACTATATACAAAAAGTGGAGAAAAGTCAGTGGAGTCCAAATCATAATAAAAAACAAATGAAACCTAAACCTAAATAACTATATACAAAGGCGGCGGGCAAGTCCGACGGCTCACTCATTGATGTCCCGGGCCAGGGCATCATCGAACTCCACTTCAATGTCCCAGAGGAGGGCCTCTTCCCTGGCATCGAGGTTTCACAGGGATGCAGCCATGGCCTCCTCCAACTCCCTGTGAGTTGCCTTGAGGCACTCAGCCCGCCTCAACGCCCGGTGCATGGAGTTCTGCGCCCTGACCATTGTGAGCCGTGCCCTCTCCGCCAGCCGCCGCTCTGCATCTCTTCGCTGGCCCAACCGCTGCCACATGGAAGACATACCCAATCCTGGGTCCAGCTGCCCGCCGGCCGATGCCTACCCCGGGGATGCTGATGGCCCTGAGTCATGATCGCTCCCACCCTGAGCCTGCTGCTGCCGTGCACGTACACTGCCTGTTGATGCCTGCACATTCTCCTTTTGCTGGAGTCCAGTTGGTGTGGTGGTGTGGTACCCCTGCTGGACTTCCGACTCCCGACGGTGGCAGGGATATGTCCTCTACTAGCATGGCCGCTGGCTCAGTGGCAGCTCCACAGGGGGCCCAGGTGATACTTGGGTGGGAAGATGGCACGGAGGATGACTGGCGCATAGGTGGTTCAGTTGAGGACGGGGTTGCAAGAAGGTCTAGCACACGGATGAACCCATTGCCGACGACCGGTCCTAGTAGGTCGACGCAGCCAAAGAGGTATTCAAAATGATGTGCATTGTCCAGAGGAGAACCCTGCAAGTCATCCCGAATACCACGTTGGCACAACGCCACCCCAGCTAGGACAGGCTCAATCCGGTCACGGATTGCAACGTCCGCAGGGAGAGGAAGACCAGTTGTTGTTTGCACATCCCCTCCCTGAAAACGGGTCTGGACGGAGGCATCCCTGATGGTGGTGGATGATGCAGTCACAGGATCGGGGACAGGATTACACACAGGCACCTCTGCGGCAGACTGTGCTGCCTTCTGTCCCTGCCCCTGGATTGCACCACTAACACCAGTGGAATGCCCCCTTCCAGGCCCCATGCGTGGGGCTTCACAGCCTCCTTCTCAACCAAACCCCCCACCAACCTGGATGACTCTGTGCCATCTTCCTCCGTAGGCCCCTGTGGGGGCTCAGCTGCCCCTCTACTGCTGCCGAGGAGTCCACCTCCAAACTCTGCCTCTTGGACCTTCCCTCGGCAGCTGTGGCCATGGACGCGGCACCAGACTCCTCACTCCCGGAAGAGATCACTACCCGGGAGAGGAGCTGGGCCTTGCGTCTCCGGCTGGCGGTGGGATCCCTGCCGCTGTGCTCCACAGCATCATCTCCGCCCTCTTCATCAGTTGTCGCTGCAGACAGGGAGAGACAGAACAAAGGCACCAGGGCACTGTACAATGGTCTGATACACACATGACAGTTGCACATGAGTGGCAGTGTCAAACTTCACAGATGGCATCACACGCCCCAACACTCATATCATTTGAACCCACACACATGCACAAATTATCTGGAATCATGCAGCAGGCAGCAGCATGCATACACACACAACAACCTGAACATCTGAAGGTTGGCATGACTTCACAATCAACATGGGAAGTGCCGCACACATGCACACACGCCACCAGACAGACATGCATCTGTACATCTCCACTACCTGTCACAGTGCAATCATCAGCAACTATGTCACATCTGCCAAACTGGTTCCTACATGTCTGTGTCACATGCATCCATGACGTATCACAGTCACACACATGTCAAACACACACAAGCACATGTATGCCGTGCACGTACATGAAGGTGGAACTAGCATCCATGTGTCATACCCCAACCATGGCATAGTACATACACAGAAATGCTAACATGTGTGCGTCTCCACTTGCAGTTGTGCATCATGCTTTGGAACACATACACCATTGATGTGCATCACACATGACTGGACTCACATGCAGCACGGTCATGTCCCTGCACATACACATCCATACGTGGGCCTTTCCAGACATATGTCCAAGCTGCACACTCCTGGAACACCTCAACATGCACTGCATCCAATGAGCACACATGGGCACTTACTGCTCGACTTCGGATGGGTCTGCCTCTCAACAACGAATGCATTCCAGGACCATCATCTGGTCGGTGGTAAGGTGGACCCAGCGCCTCATGGACACAGCTGATGCAGTGGGGTGCTGGGTCCGCCTTCCTGATGGTCCTGGACCTGCAGTCCTCCCAGTGCTTATGAACGTGTGGTAGGTCTCGGGTTGCCACCCCCTCCGCGTTGATGGCAACCACAATGTCAATCCAGATACTCTTCCGGACATCCTTGTCGGGGCGTGTTCATCCGAAGAGGGCATCATATTGCACCAGGACTTGCTCCACCAGGATGCCAACTTCTCCTGCAGTGAAGCTGGCAGCCCTCTGCCTCTCTGCCGGTGGGTCGCCACTGGTCCCAGATGGATTTTGGCCCGACATAGCAACCCCCGAGGCATGTGTGAGTGGGCAAATGGGTCCTGGTGCTGAGCTGTGGAGCAATGGAACTGCAGTCAGGAGTCTTCTGTTCCAGCAGGGGTGGTCGCAGCAACTGGACCCCTGCAGATGGCTGATGTGCAGGCACCAAATAGCAGGGCATGTGGCCAGCAGGCAGGCAGGCAGCAGCAGATGGCTCGTGGGAGGCAGCTTGGGCTCTGCGGGGCAGGAAAATGGCCTGTGGGCAGGAACGCAGTCTTCTGTGTGTTGTCACGTGGCCGTGCATAGTGATTCTGCATGTGCAAAAACAGCAAATATGCGTGTTAATGCATGTAATTAGAGGAAATGGCCTAAGCGCATAAGTGACATGACGCGTTCGGGCGTTTCCCTCGGCACGGGTTAAAGGTGAGCGGGGCACAGCAGTTCGCTGTATGTGCTTTTCGTGGAGACCCGGAGCGTGTGTTGCTACTTCGTGTTGTTTCACGCACCATCACTTCACAGCGGATCGGGGACGTATCTCTTCTTTTGGCGGGGGTCTTGCCTACGCATGTTTTTCATTACCACATGGGTCATAGTAGCCCATAGTAGCACACATATGCATTTTTTGTGTCCCTGGGTGCCACCGCGTACTGCGGGAGGTTAGTTCCACACATGTGGGCTACTTGGGTTGCGTGCACGGTTTTACTGCAGTTTTGGGGTGCCTGAGCATTGCGTGACCCGTCATTTTCTCACCGAGGTCACATACAGCCTTGCAGGCGCATAGGGGTAATGTTTACATCTAGTACCCCACCCCCTTCACCCCAATTGCCCTGGACAATTGTCGTGTACACCTCCCATTGGCACTACTACATCTGTGCCATGGTTGGGAGGCCACGAAAGGTGGGGGTGCCTCAGCTGGGCATCCTCCATGTGGTGTGCGTGGCCAGGGACGTGGCTGGGGTGACCAGGGAGTAGGGGGAGTCCAGGGTGCCGTGGGTGGCTGCAGAGAGGGAAGAGGCAGGGGTGAGCCACTTCGGCAGGATGTTCTGCCACGTGTTGGTACAGTCATGCCACCACCGCCTGCTGCTCCGAAAGATGCAGCTCTTGCATCTGACACTGGCGCCCATGTGATCCGGCAGTCAGTTTCATCCACTGCCACAGGCCCAATGGTAGTGGTAGCTGCAGGTGCAGCAGTGGCGAGCACCACTCAGGCTCAGGGTCAGTCAGCGCATTATGCGTTGGCACCTAGCAATTCCCAGGCAGAATTTCATTTGATCAGGAGGCACAAGGTAATTAAACACAGGCTGCTCTGACCGAGGCACATGTCCCTGGGGCAGTGTTGTCATCTGCTGCCCCGAACAGCCAGATGTTGGCAACTGCATGGGCAGATGCAGCCAACACCACCCCGACTGTGAGTGTGCCAGCCTGGACAGCCTCGGTCAAGTCAGGTCTTCCGTCCTAGTTCCACCTGCCACTTCCTTGGTCCAGTCCACCAGCCCCATTGCCACTGCCCCTACTCATCAGGGCAGCATTTGCCAGTCAGGGTCCGGACCACTGCCCAAGAGTAGGAAGGTTGCTCCTGCACAAGAGGCTGGGACCCCAGACATGGCTCTGGCCTCAGGCACATTGAGGAAGAAGCCTTTCGGCAAGCAGGAACTGGACTTCCTTGTGGGCTACGTGTCGGAACATGACCGTGATATGATAATGGGCCCAAATTGTCACACTACGCCTTCCCAGCGTTGGGACCACTGGAAACATGTTGCGGAGGTTGTTAGTGCATTCGGACATGAGTTGTGCACAGCTCAGGGGTGCAAAACGTATTGGGATGCCCTCCGATGCTATGCTAAGCTAAAGCATGCCTCCAATTATGCCATGACCCGGGTGACTGGCAGTGGGCCACCCCCTGAGGAGTAAGAACTCACTCCGCACAAGGTGATCGCTGCAGAGTTCATCCCGGCAGAATTGGTCGAAGGAGTGGGAGAGATGCTGGATTTTGATGCCCCGTCCAGTGAGTGTTGTTGCCTGTTTGTCCACCCCATGTGTGGTTTGCTTGTGCGATGAGTTGTGCTTGACTGCCACTACATGCTATGTGTACATGGTTCTCATGTGCGAGTCATGCAATGCTTCACTAATGCGTGCCTGCTGTGCAGCATGCTGGACATGTAGAGGCGATGGGGACTGTCCTCATCACCACACTTGCACCCTACTCACATGCTAGTCACCCGGCTGCCCCTCTGGTCCATTTTCCAGCTCACTGGCCCTTCTGCATGTAGCCTGGGGTGTCTTTCCACTCAGCACTCAGACGTTCATGTGTGTTCTGCATGCATGCGGGTACTCCACGTAGGCATGCTCCCTCCCCCCTCCACCCTCTTGCATCCCAATTTTACCATGGCACTGGTGGGTAACATGTTGGACTACTGCAATGGCCTGTTCAACGGTCCTGTGGACATGCACACTTCCCCATGCCGGACACATACTATGTGGTACATCCTTTGTCCTTGATGCAGGGTGTCACACTCGGACTGTGCAGATGGCAGATTCTCCGCAGGGACATGAGTGCCCATTCATGCTCCATGTGCATTCCATCGATGAAGCTATATTGGTGATGATGATTTAGTGATGCATGTGTACATCCATATTATGTGTGTCCATGGTGTGTTTGGATTCACTTGCAGATGTGGCCATTTGGCTGTTCAGACATGCTTATGGTATGTGCCATCTCTATGTTGCCATCTGTCATTTCTGCCTGTGACATGTGCCTGATAGAGGTGGTGTGTGATGGAGGTGATATACTACATTCAGTACATGTGCAGGCTCTGCTATTTACACACATCCATTTTGGCTTTTTGGATGTGTTTGCATATCAATGCCACTGGATGCATTCCGGAATTTCAGTTGTGTGTGACATGTCTACTTCATGTTTTGTCTGTCGACGTGATGCATATGTGTGTGTGGGTTATGTGCTTCAGACATGTGAACTCATGTTTGTTTTTTTCACATTACAGAGGATGACGAAATGGAGCCAGAGGATGGTGAGGTCATTCCAGACACAGGGTTGCTATTACATCAGGAACCCGGCACACGTGGGAGTCGTGGGGTGGTAGATCATGAGAACCAACTTGTGCTCCGAACCATCGTGTCCAGGGCTGGCAATCAGTCTAGCTCTGAGGATGACTCTGAGCACAATGTTGAGTTGGATGCACGTCATGTCCATTCGTCGACGGTGAGTGATCCTGATGTGGATGATCTTCTGTCTTTAACACCTGCACTTATGGGCCAGTCAGTGTTGGAGCCTCCACCTGCGGTGGATCGGAACACACGGTCACACTCCAAACCAGTTGCTGATGTACCTGGGGCATCATGTCAACAGAGGGATGTAATCCTGCAGCCGCGGGCGGTGCCAATCCATCGGGAACCACGGCTCCTTGGGCCCCTCAGGTGTCATGCCCGGCAACGCGGTGGCCCTGCACCACCGGGGTATACTGAGTGCGAGAAATCCATGTATGCCAATTCAGAACAACAGGGGGCAGCTATTGATAAGATCGCTCGAATGGAACGTGTAGCCCAATCCGTGCTCCCCCCTGCTAGGCAGGTGCAGCTCCAGCAGCGGGCAGCACAGTCCACGTGCCGCTCACTTGGCTGGGCATGGTGGCCTCAGACAGGGCACGCCGGGCTGAAATGGTGTCTCTGCATCAAGCACTTGCTCACACAGAGGCACACATGGAGGCCCTGAAGGACGACCATCAATCCATCAGATCTACTCTGGGTGTTCTCAATATGTCCCAGAGGCAGCGGTCAGAGGAGAGGTTGGAGCAGATTGAGAATACCATCTCGGCTCAGCTACGTGCATGCCGGCAGGTACTCCAGATGTCATGCGAGGCCATGCAGGCAGAACTCTGTGTTACACGTGCTACCTTGCAATAGGAAGCACGCGTACCACGTGAGGTGCTGCATGCTGACCTACGTGCCATCGCCACACAGGACCGGGTTTACCAGTCCCGCAGACTTACTGCCGTCAATGGGCAAGCTGCGCATAGGCGTGGTCAGGGTACTGTGCCACCTCCACCTTCTGATTTCCATCCAGAGGGTGAGCAGGATGAAGACTTATCTCCCACACAGGTCGGGCCGTGCAGGCGTTGCGCACATGGAGTTTTTTTTTATCTCAACATCATCGCATGTGGGTGTTGAGGTGTACCCTGTACCTCCCCCCACCTGGGTGCCCCCCGAGCCATATGCGGCCATTTTTTTATTTTATTAGTATAATATTGTTTGTCTATTGTGCATTCATGTGACGGTGTGGTGCTTTGTGGCTTTTGAAAGCATCAACTTTCTGTTCCAGCTGGGCCCATTCAAGCTTTTCTCGTATATGTGTTTGTGGCTTGGGGTCCAGACACATATACCACTCCTGCTTCCCCTTTCCATGGGCTTGCAAGGATGGTTCGGTGTGACAACAATTTACACAAGGGCATTGGACTTTCGTCATATCTGTGGCCTGTCTGCTGATGTACTACTTGTGTTTACACCCTCAGTGGGGTTTATGGATGTTTTCTCCAAAACGTGTCTGCAATCAATTTTGGTGAGTACATTTTTGAACTGTCCATTTATTGAAGTTGATTGTGATGTATTTTAATTTCTTGCCTGTCTACGTGCTTGCTGCACTTCATGCTGTAGACGCTAGCCTGCAACCTTTAGCTGTCAAAGTCACAATGATGGTGGGAGGGGGCCGGGTGGTGTCAATGTCAAGTTGGTATGTTTTGAGTTCAGCCCCAGGGGATTGTGGCAAAGGAGGATGCATTAGGAATGTGACCCTAGAGGCACAACTCACGGTCCAGTCCTCACCTGAGATGTCCACCTATACAAATACTTTGCTCCGTTCCGTTTGGATGGCACGTTGTATCTGTCTTCCCTCTTGGACTTTGCTGCTGCCTGACAGCACAGTTTTCCTACTGGACTACAGTTCTTTTACTTGTTTTCAAAACTCTGGTGCCTTTAGTCCCTGTTTTTCTTCCTGGTACTGTCCTTGTTGCAGATCTGTCTGCATGTCTTTTGGCCAGTAATTTCCATGTACTCTTCACTGCCTCGGTTTGCTTCAGTACACTTCTGTTCCACAGCATCTCTCTGTGACTCCTCCTGTCTTTCATCTATTACATCCATACCTTTAGGTTGACTTTGGCCTTTTACCAATGCTATTGAACTGTTGTGACTTGCTGTCAGCTGTTTCTGGCTATCTCGCATTCACTGTGCCTTTCTAGACTCGTGCTGTCTCTGCCTTTCTTCGTTCACGCTATAAAGGATTGATTGGGTTTCAGCTCAACCATCCAGTTGTGCCAGCCTCCATGGTTATTTTCTACTCAAGTTCCAGCTCAGCCCATCAGTTGTGGCATCCTCATTCAGTATTGTGTACTCAAATTGCTACCCATCCTGTTGAACCATTGTTCAACTGTGCTACCTTGGTATTTATTCTATCATTCAGCTTGGAGATGTGCTTGGTCATATTCTGCGACTTCAAGTAATTTACTGGAGACTCACCTCATTTACTGGAGACTCTTCCATGGTGTTTTGGTGCCTAGAGGCTTTTTCCCTGGTTTGGGGGTTTGGCTCCTTGGAGTTCTCTGAGATTTGGTATTTTTACCAGTCAAGGTGGCCTCTGAGGGGGCTGGACCCTATTTACACAAAAGGAAGAACCAGTCAAGGTGGCCTCTGAGGGGGCTGGACCCTATGTACATGAAAGGAAGAACAAGGAACCCAAGGGGAAGGGGGATCCTGACACCAGGTAGACTAGAATGAAGAAGCTGACGGACCCCAGACACAGTTGTTCTGAAGGTCATGGTGATGAGGAAATGAGGGAGGGGCTTTTATTGTCGGACAGTACGCTTGGGCTACAGTGATTGGGCACTCTCTGACATTGTCATTGTGGGGTACTATGTACATGATGTGTTCTGCTGATCAATGACTGTTCCTGTGTTGGGTTTACTTTTCAGGTGTCAGGGGATTGGTGTGGTTTGACATACTGGGGTGTCCACATGGGCAATGTTCAAATGTGATGTGTACAGGACACTGAGGGTCACTTAATTTCACATGCATGTATTGAGTGCATGTCCCTACTGACACACACACTTACACAATGCACCACCACACATAAACCACCCTTCAATGCCCACACGTGCACACAGATTGCCTTCTCTGGCATGCTGTGTCCCTGCAGCGCATGATCACTTACCATTTGGGGATCATGTACATGGGTCACTGGATTATTTTTGTTGCTTGTCCTTTTTTATTTGATGCTCAAAGTGTATCCCCAGCATAATGGCTGCTCACTATGCTGTGTGCTGAGCATTGTGTTGCAGGAGGCACACACAGCACACAGTTTTGGGATTTGCAGATTTGGATTGGCCAATTTACATGCCAACAGGCATTCTGTCTTTTGTTGATGGTACCGCTGGTGGCATGCATTTTTGTATGACTTTGTATGTGTGGGAGGTTGTTGGTCAGTCACTGTTTCCATGTCAGTTGTGATTGTCTCAGGCCTCTTTCCATTGATCATGTGTCACTTTGTATCTAATTGGTCATGTGTTGTGCATTTGGTTTGCTCTTTTGCTGCTGCATGCCATGTCATGGTGTGGCCGAAGAGGGTGTTGGGGGTTGGGAGGGTTTGGGTGACATACCAGTGATTTTCATGGTTGGTTTTGCAGGCGGTGGTGTGATATGCACCTTGCATGTGTTTCCTTTGGTCACACAGGATTGGTTATGTTTAAGTAGCTAGGGATGCACACAATGTAGCACTTCCGTGGATACATTATCAGGGTGGTAAGGTTGGGACAGTTGACTGTCTCTTTGTCATCATCGATTGTCACCTGGTATGTGCCAGGCCTGTGTGCACTCCGCAGGGGTGGGAGTTTAGGTGAATAATGTGGCCACAAACTGGGTCCGGGCTGCCTCGCCACGTGCCATTTCCCCTTCCATGAGCAGCGCATGCGCCTGTGGTTTGGGGATGTAGGGGCACCACCATGTCCACCGGTACGCCCCGCCGTATTGCAACATTGTGCAGGACACATGCTGCCACAATGATCCTGCACACTACTGGGGGTGCATATAGTAGCTGCCCGCCAGAGCGGTCAAGCGAGCGGAAGCGTGACTTGAGCACTCAAAATGTGCGCGCTACTATGCCCCTGGTTGCAATATGGGATGTTTTGTATCTTACCTGAGGTGGTGTGGTGGGGTTCTGTATTGGCGTCATCATGTGGTTGCTCGGAGGGTAGGCACTGTCCCCTGGGGAGGTGACGATGGTTGTCATTAGTTGGGCCTGCCTTCGTGTGGCGGACGTGTTTACGCCTGTGCGTGTGTGTCTTTTGTCGTGCGCGAGTTACACCTATTCGATTCCATGAATACGTGTTGTTCGCGAGCATGTGGGTGTTCTGTGTATTTCCCAGCAGAACTTCCCCAGTTATGCCCTCATTTTCACGTGTTTTCCCCATTCCGCGTGTGCAGCCCCCTTTTTGGTGTGTGCGCTACACGTTGTGCGCTTTTGCTGTGTGCGTCGTGCAGAGCATTCGGGATGTCGCAGTGACGTGTGCCCCCATGTGCGCCACGTGCGGATAAGGCACAGATCTCTTTGAAAACACGCGCACAGACTTCCAGGAATCATTTCCGTGTGAATCACATGCGTGCGCTGGATTTTTCACGCTTGCGCCACCGAATTCGGCACACAATTGTTCCATGAATCGGTCTCACAGTATCATATATACAAAGATTTTTGGAAAAGTAAGATTTAAAATAGTCAACAAAGAATACATTGCGATAATATGATCACACGGTAAAATAAGAATTACATAAATTAAAAGATAGAATAATCAATAGTGGTCAAAAATGTTGAGTTTGCAAAATGCGTCAATGGGCTCCCATGGGTTTTATCTCTTATCTCGCAGGTGGCATTAGCCAATGGCACTAAGTACCATAATTTGGTTAGTTGGATTCACCACAATATACACAGAATATACTCAAAATAGACTCAATATAGTTCCTATATGGTTTTGACAGTAGCAAGACAAAATAGGCAAAATAAGGCATTCGGAAATGATTGGGTTGGTTAATTACTTGACCTTGGCCCATAGTTACTTGTATGTGAGTAAAGGATTTATCTGTGTCAAGAGATTGTATCTCTGTCCACAGATTGAACAAAGCAATATGGAAGGCATCCACGTCTGTATTTAGGCAATAATGCTTATGGAGTCATATTCACGTACAAACAAACCCACTGTAGACATATGTCTTGGACGCAGTTTCTCACATTGAGTTAGGACATGCCAGGAGCTTTTCAGCTTGTCTGGTCTTTTACAGATATGACAGTTTCAGGACTATCTGGGCATTTTTATGTTGACGACTCATGTCACAAGCAGGGTGAGCTGGTTTGTTCACACGGGGATGATATATATAGCTATTACAAGTCTACAATTATTTAATGAATCTAAATCCCGTTATGGTCGAGTAGTGCACTCTAGGAAAGCTTCATATGATGCTAACATTCAGAAAATGAAAACAGAAATGAGAAGCAAAATTAGGAAGCTCTTTAAAATGAAAATCCTCAAATTCCATAAAAAGGTTAAGGTTATACGCAATAAATATAAAAACAGGATAACACAACATTAACTGTTCAAAATCCAAATAGATGCGGAACAAATGCTAAACGCAATACTAGGGATAAACACCGCTCAAATTTGGAACCTCCTAAAGAGTGCCTATAATGATAGAGGAGGAACCAGTATGATAAATGTTATTAGCAAAGCCGTATGGTGTGAGAAGGTATGTCCTTGTATGCCGTAGATGAAAATGAGCTTCCTGTAGCTAATTGTAAGATCAATCAATTGCAGTATTATAATGTGACCATCTAGACATACATTACTAATTGCAGAACTCAGTTCGTCCCGAGCCCCAGGTCCAGATGGCTTAGCTAACATCCGCTTGAAAGCCAACCCGCAGGACTGAGCGACTATCTTATTATTAATCTTTCAAAATGTAATTAAGAAGAATCAAATCCCGACCACATGGAGAAACACAGTAATTATACCAATATTTAAAAAATGCAACCGGGATGATCCGGAAAACTATAGACCAATAGCTTTACTGGATGCTCCCGGCAAACTATTTGCCCACCTCATTCTCCGGTATCTCCACTGTTGGTTAAAAACAGCATCACAAACTGATACATTCCATTGAGGTTTCGTGACAGGGCTCGGGACATCAGTTAATTCAATCATGATAGCAGCTGTAACAGATCAGATCATCAAAAAAAGAGCAGTATGCCTATTTTCCCTTCATACATTTTAGGCAGACTTTTGATTCAATCTCGCACAGCCAATTATGGATTAAGCTCACAGATCTGGGATGCCCTTGTTATTTGCTTGATTAAATAAGCAATTCTATACAAACACCTCCATACAAATCAAATCAAATAAAGCAGGCCTATTAACCAAAAATATTCCAACATTTAGAGGCCTTAAACAGGAATGTATCCTTCCTGCTACTCTTTTTAATTATTACATAAAAAATGTGAATACAGCTTTTGATCTCATCAGGTCATTCCCTCCAAAACTGTTGATGTGGTGCTCGTTGATTTGACCCCCATTGGACTACAGCGTAAATTAGGTGCTCTTCAGAATTACGCGGATCAAAATCATTTGAAAATGAATGTACACAAATCAAATACATTAATCATTGCTTAAAAGGGAAAAAGTAGCAACCTCCATTACAAATGGTCTCTAGGAGGAAGGTTCCTAGTGAACATAAATGAATATAAATACTTGGGACAAAATGTAAATAACAACTTAAGAGACTTGTCATACAAGAACGAAATTAGCTATAAGAAGCAAACCTTAATGTTGTTAGCTAAACTAATCCAGAATAATTATGGCAAGTTCTCATATAAACCTATAATTATTTCTATTATATGCTAGAGGGCATATATTGCTTTCCTTACCTAAAGGATTATCTTCCCAGATTGTGTGATTCAATGGTGGAATGGCAAACATTAATGCTTTATGGAAAATGTCTTCTCGCCCATGCTGATGAACGCTCTCTACTACCAATCCTCACCAAAGCTTTAAAGATCCTGCCTTATTCAAATGGAGAGAATATTTTGAGACCATAATGCAGAAAGCTAATATTCATCTAACTGTGCCAATTGAAAGACCAGTGTCAGCCAAGAAAAAATGTAAAGAATCTGAATGGATCGGTGTGTGGGAATCATGTCTATCTTATAAAGCTTTCAAGTCTGGAGCTTTCACCATGAAATCCCTGGATCAAGTGCCTACTTACTTATCAAAATTCCCAGATCTCAAATATATAACCCACTTGATGAGGCTTTGCTTCAATCTCTGGCCAATTAGAGAAGTCCTAGCCTCCCGTAAAAAACCAAATCGAGGCAGAAGTAAAATGCAGATATTGTATGAATGAGTTTAAGAAAGAAACATTATCGCACCTATCAACTAGTTGCCAATCCCTTGGTAAGTAAAGAAAAGAGACCTTCTTTAAACATGTGGGTCGGTTCAAAACACTACCATCTAAAGATATGTGGAAAATTATCTTTAACTCAAAATTTGTATCTCTGAACTTAGCAACAATCACGTTTTTATTATCTTTGAAGCTTGATTGTGACTAGTAGGAATAGATCCTACTAAGTAGTGACCCCCAGTTCCACAGTAAATTGGTGAATGCCTAGCCCGACTGGAATGTCTCTTGAGAACAAGTATGCTTTTTGATCCTTCAAGTTGATAACTTGATATGCCAGAGAAACAGTTGCTTTAAGTATATGGGGCTCAATCATGAGATTTATGTTTGGAATGTACTGTTTATTTTGTTTTAATTTGCTGTAAAAAGAAATTGTGCATTTTCAGAATGACCAGAGAGAAACATGTTTAAGGATGCATGACAACCAAATATGCAAGCATAAAAATACATTTAAAAAAAAAGTTGATTTGTTCTAAGGCGAAGAATTAAACTGTGTACACTTGAGTTATGGCCCTTAATCAGAAATTGGGCTTCATTACCATAGTGGCGGTAAGGCAGCAATGGTGCTGGTAGAGCTACCGGCACCATTGTTACCATGCCGCCACATTATGAGTTCTGCCAGTGGGTGCTGCTCTGCACGCCTGGCCAGACCACGTGTGCAGAGCGGCACCCACGAGCAGAGCAGGATGGTAGCAACGGTACAGTTGTCGATGGTACCACTGCTACCATCCTCCCCATGCCCATTGAACCCTATGTGGGCTAAAATGGGAATGGGGATGTGCCGGCTCCAGGTCCCGTGTAAGGGGAATTACCAGGCCAGCCAAGTTTGGAATAGCCCGGTAATTCCCCTTTCGTAGGACCCAGAGCCAGACCCGAGTTTGAGGGTAGCCATGACCCTTATTAAGGGCATGGCTACCTCTAACCTCGTAATGAGGCCCATTGTGTTTGTAAGTATTTATGAGCAAGTCCTATCACAAATATGTAGTTATGTAGCATTTTCAAAAGTAAGTAGTTGTTTAACCAGTCATGTTCTTCTATCTTCTTCTTGAATATGGATTTTGGCATTTGAAAATCGTTACAGCGTTCAAACCCGTTTCAAAATCAGGTACCCAGACAATTTTGCAAAAACGTTCTTTGTTAAGACACTGGTAGTCTGGGGTTCAATGTTTAGCCCTATGTTTTGACAGAGAGGCAGATCCAACTATAATCAGCAGGGGACATTTGGGTTTAGTCCTTGATTTTCTATATAGCAATCCATGACGAATCATGGCCTGCGCTCTCAGGGAAGTCAAACCGAGTTCGAGTCTCACATAAGCCATCATTGTGGACTGAGGAAGTGCCAATATTTTTCTCCAGAAATTTCCCTCGAGGATATCAAGCCACATTAGGTCTCTGATGGCCAGAGCCTAGAGGCCATATAATATAGTAGGGACCAAAATCAGATTGTATAGCTTGATAATCCTTCGAGGGAAAATCCTGCAGTGGATTTCCAACAATTATTAATGGCATATGTCAGCTGGCGGGCCGTTTGCTTTTTTAGTTCGATAACATTATAGTAGTTACCCCCAGTAGACAGCTCCACTCCCAGGTAGACATAATTGTCCACATATTCGAGAGGTCCCAAGCCCATTTCCAATTGTACCCTGTGATCCTTACCCCATGAAATTACAATCATTAAGGTCTTATTCATATTGATGGCCAGCATGTTTATTATAGCGTAATCTGTCAGGGCTTTAAATGTAAGTTTGACACCTGCTATGGTGCGATCAATCAAAACAAGATCATTAGTGTATAAAACACTAGGGATAGCAGAGTCTCCTATTTTGGCAGAACAGCCACTTTCACCGACCAATATGGGGGGGGGGGGAAGATCGGACAAATACAGTTTGAATAACGGGGTGCAAGGGACAACCTAACTTGACCGCCATGTTTATTGCAACCCTCTGGGAGAGTGTTCCTGCATCATCCAGCCTCACTTGGATAGTGATAGTACTCCAACACAGTGCTAGAGCATGACTTGGTGGGGAGGATGCAATGCACCTGTGAGAGTAGAACTCTCACATGTGTATGCAAATCAGGCATTGTTGCAATAAAGGGGAGTATGGAATACCTGTTGGCATCAATTGTTTACCATTCGCAAAGAATAAATTGGCAATTTTCAGCATCACATGGGCAAAGATGGGGATTCACACTCGTAGGAAGAATTTGCTTTTAGGGAATACTGACACTATTCACATTGAAGACAGGCTGATGAGAATCCCGGATCAAGTCCTTCTCCATGCATCTGGGCCCAACACAATCAAAAAACAGTGGGTCCAAGGCAGGCAGAAACTGCATTGATAAATGCTTAATAGAAGCCAGATGGGAATGTATGATGGTCCATTGTTTAGTGACTGCCTGGCTATCAGTACCTGTTAAATTGTCACCAGCTCAAAAGTGTATTTAATGATAAAGCATTGACATTTATAGAAAATGAAACCAGCCCCCCAGCCCATCTGATTTTGGCATGAGGTTCTGTACTAGTTACAACAGTGGCCAGCCAGAAGTCAATGTCATGTTTCCCATTGTAAATCATATATGAAGATGTGAAACATGATGATGGGGCATGGTAGTGAGATCGACATTGAAAGAATGGGTGGTGCTGGTGAAAAATAAGTGAACATATAGCTTATGGCATTGACTATTGGCAGAGCTAGGCACTTGTTTTATACTTGAGTAGAATCCCAAGCATGGAAAGAACATTTGATGCATTTCTTGAATTGATATCTTCTTACTCAGAGCAGAGATATTATGCCAGACATTTTCAGGCTCACCCACAGAGTTTGGACATCCTTCAACTGCCAGGGTCTCCTAGAGAGCACAGCCGCTTCCACACTTTATCAGTCTCTCCCACAGATTGGCGCGACTACACTACTCCATCAAAGAGGAACCACACCATCAGTTTATCAGGCTCTCCCATGAAGCAGAGAAACTTTAACAATTGGGTATGGTTCTCCTACAGAGCAAATATCGGACAGTCATAACAACCTGCCTGTCTTGTTATTTCCCCCTCCGCTTCCCCTTTTATCAGCCACCTTCAATAGGGAAGGAAGGTGTTCGAGCATTTTTCACTCTACGGCTTCCTAAGTATCATATGGTCCAGATCTCCCTAACTAACTCTCTCAAGGCAACACAAGCAGTGTGTACCTAAATGCTACATCAGATGGTTCTGACAGAATTCCCTAAACGTTAATGTGAAGGATTGTCATCTGGTCAGGGTGCAGAATTCCTAGCTGTTTTGATTGTTATTATATGATAAAATGATGTGGGTAATCCATCTCAGAAAGGGTGTTCTGCTAATCAGGTCGCCCTTGCATAAAGCCCTGTGCCAAAAGCATAGTACAAGCATGTACCCTGCCACATCAGTTGCATGATGGGCCAGACTTACAAAGGGCAAGTTCAAGGTTGCATGCGCCCTGTTTGACAGCTGCTGTGACATATGATCGAAAACCATCATAAATGTGGCCCTATCCATCTGGCGCATAAGAATAAACATACTTGGTTTTGGTATGGTGATTAATACTGGACACAATTATTAAAGACGCATCAAATTGGTATCATACTGATGTCAATCCTGTGAGCTCAGGCCAGCTATGAAAAGGCTATCTGGGTAAATGCCCAGACTGCCTGCCTTGGCTTAAGCAAGCAAGGCAAAAGGCCAGAAGACTGTCTGTTCTGATCCTCTGGAAGGTTGGATAAAACCTATCGTCCAGCCGAGGAAACTCTTAGAAGGAGAGCCTCTGGGAAGCATACTACAAAGGGATCTGTGTGATTTATTTGTCACGGAAAAGGCTGCAACGGAAACATTTGCATGAGAAATGTACGCATCACAAAAGGTTTGTACATTTCCCATGCAAACATATATTTAAAACCCCTACAAACCCACACCCACAACACACCCCCACCCACACCCCCACCCACACCCCCAACATACCGCTACGCACACGCTACTTACCTTTCAAGACAAGCTTTGTCCTTGCAGCGCTAGTTCCCTTTCACTTCCGTGATCGGGAGCTGGCGCTGCAGGGTCCTTTTATTTATTGTTTTTTTGGCAGCTGCAGGAGTTTCCCCCGCAACCCTCACTCACTATACTGTGTAGTATAATGATCTGGGTGTTGCGGGGGACACGCCCGCAGCCCCCGTTTGTTTTGTTTTTTCAGGTGTGCTGCGGGGGTGTCCCCTGCAACCCCCACTCACTATACTGTACAGTATGGTGAACGGGGTGTTGAGGGGGGCACCCCCACAGCCCCTGCAGTCTTTTTTTTTACCAACCTAAAACGCATGCCACCAATGGTTCGAACTTTTGGTGTTCGAACCTTTGGTGACATGCATTTACAACCTCTTTGTATAGGTCGGAACTTTAGGTTCGGAAATTTCGTACAATTACAAATCAAAGAGGCAGGCCCATATCAATGGCCAGCCTCACAACAGGAAGTTTAATGTGAGAGGGTCTTTCAGGCTGCAGGGGAGGCAAGGGGTTCGATTTGAGAAGTCAGAAAAAGCAGAAGGGAACCTAGGGAAGATTTGACCTTCTTTCTTTTTTTATGGGTCACCTTTCCTTTGTGTCTCTTCATGCCGGGCCGATAGCACATTGAGTAGAGCACTCTTGTTGATATCTGTGCAGAGCCTGCTGATGCAGGTTCGAATCCTGGCAGGGCCAAACTCAGCCTTTCATCCTCCTGAGGTCAATAAATGAGCACCACACACCATGGGTAATAATAAACAGCGCTCAGATCCTGCAGGGTTCGTAGCGCTATATAAATGCTAAATTATTATTATTACTATTATTATTTCCAGAAGGAAAAAAGCACTTTGGGTTTGATGCAAAAAGGCAAGGGAAACATATTACAATTAATGTGATTTGACTTCTTACATCAAGGTTGCTATTGTTCAATGACCTGTGGCCTTATACGTTTATAAGAAAGGGATCTCCCACCCTTCCTTGATTCATTGTGGATTTACATCAAGACAAGAAGAGTTCTTTGTAACTCTTGTGGGAGTGCAGTTCATTACAAAGTCCTCCAGTTGTGAGGTGAACATGGAATGATTCCAAGGGAAGTTTGACCTGTGTCCCCTAACCGTCCCCAATGAACATTTGGGGTGATTGCTGTTGCACTCTGCCAGCTGGACTAGTACTGAGGATCCTCAATGGAGGTGAAGGACTCCAGCAGGTGTCAGCTAATCTCCCTGGTGAAGGGAGTGAAATAGAAACCAAATCACCTTGTCCCAGTGCCACTGGACTCACAGTAAATATTAGCCAAAGCATATGGATTCCTCTCTTCAACCACTTCAAAATATCATCGAGCATGTGTGGATCACGTGCACAGCCTTTGAAACATTCAGGACCCAAGGTGCTGCCTTTGACACTCTCTTAAAACCTTTGACCTGCTGTTTGTTTCATTGAAACAGTTCACCGCTGCATCGCACCAGCTGAGTCCATAACTGCGCCTACTGGAACAAGATTCTCACCACCGCAGGAGCCTTCAAACCATAGTGTCTTCAAATAGCACGACAAGCAACCAAGCTTTTCTCACCAAACCATTCTTGACCTTGATTTGAACGTCTTTGCCTGTCGACTCAAGCCAGTGGTATCCATCATCTCGAATCGACTTGACCATTATTCCTAACCTTGTGCATTTCTCAAACCACACCATTTTGTTGCAGAATCAAACCACAAAGAACTTCACTTTGAAACCGACTCAATGCCACCTCTTCACGTTGATCACCGAGACTCGCCACATTCAAACCAGTTCAACCTGCAAGAACAGCACTTAGAAACCCAGTGCAATGCTGACCATCCACCAAGCAGAGATGAAGGTACTTTTAAGAGGCCCAGACCCTCTAGTACACCTTTGTAATCATAGCCACTGATAAACCACCCTTAAGACACCTTTTTCTCAAAGACATATCCATTACAAGTGACATTGTTGACCTTTGTTGATCTCCCCCCTGCTACGGTAACCAGAGTGCCTTCATATCCATGTTCTTCATTTTCTGTGTTCCTTCCAATGGGTTGTGATTTCTCTAGTATCTTTATAGTCAGTTATTTTCCTTCTGGTGTGTTTCATCAAAGTGTATAGTTTTTGAAGAACCTTTATTAGCCATTTCTATATTTTGGAGGCTTGTATTATTGCTGTTTAGATTGCTCCTGTGAACACATTCACACACCTCTACCTGTCCTCAGCCCATGTTGCCACAATATGCGAAGGCAGTATTTTTCCTGACTGCCTTTTTTACCTTTATGTTTGGGATCACTGCTGGTTTGTAGTAGTGTGAGGGCAGGGAAGGGGGTTTAGCCTCTACTCACCCTTTTACTCCTGCATAGCAGTAATCATTTTGTCAGAGTACTCACAGCCTCCATCTCCACAGGGTACTTGCCAGGCACCACACCATACTTGCTGCCATCGCTGTCACTGTGAGAGAAGGTCCCATGTGAATAATTTAGCTGTCACTCTGCCAACACTGAAAGGGGCTGCAAATGGATGGCATGTCTAGTCAATTACCCTTGGACCTATGACACTCACAGACTTCCCTACGCAGATATTGCTCTCGAATGTCAGAAAACACACAAAAACAATGTTTCTGAATGCTTTCCTATGTCTGCCGCAGAGTGGGAAATCAAAAATGAAACTTTGTCCTACGATTTTGATTTACTGTGGCATGCAGGAATTCCTCAATCATCTCCACTGGTATCTTTAGTCTGATGTCTCTGTTCTAGGTAAATAAACATTTTTAAAAAGACTGAATTGAAGAAAAAATAAACATTTAGAAAGACTTCTCTGTGACCGCAAAGAGTGGTCTTTTAAATTGAACTGTCATCCCCTGCGATGCACACAAGTGCGTGCAGGGGCTGACAGGCACTCTAGGACCTGGAAGTGTCCACAACATAAAACCGGTATGTGTGTGTGTTTGTGTGTGTGTTGCGTGTGTTTTTTGTGTGTTTGTTTATTGTGGGAGGTGGGGGGTGCTGGGGAGGTGTGTTCTGGGGTGAAACCCCCTATTTTGAACAAATCCCATCAGGGGAGGGTGGGAAGGGTGTGGGAGGCTGTTGGGTGGTAGGTTTGCGAGGCAATTTGGGTTTTTGCTTTTTGTAGGCTACCCATAAACGGCTAAAAAAATCTCTCTTTTTGTTTGGGGGACCTACAAAAAGCAAAATTATCACATAGAAACGACGTCTCCGAGAAAAAGGGATTCTGGTTCAGTCCTGCTTATTTAGCTTGTGCTAAAAGTATGCCAAGTTTATATTTAGTTTTTCTTAGTACCCACCATTACAAATATCTGCCTCTTGCAATGTGCCAACTGCTGAGATCAAAGATGGATTCATCCCATGGTTGAGTTCTAGGCGATGGAACCTGTGGTAGGCCCAAGGGTGAAGAACATGCATGTACGAAGTCGTCACGGTCAGGCTCTGTTGGATGGATTCTGTGCCCCAAAGCAGATGGGGGTCAACATATAAACCACGTTAACAAACGAAATGGGCAGACGCAGGGCTCAAAAAGAAAGAAAAACTGATATTATAAAAGTGGGAAGAGAACAGAAGAGAGGGTAAACTTTGTTCACTTTTTTTGTTTTCTAGCATGAAACAGAAATAGCAATTCTTTGCTGAACATATTTTGAGTTGAAGGGGGAGCAGGAGTGGCAAACAGTTCTTGTAGTTTTTCAATCCTTGAGATAAAATAAGTGATAGACAGCCCTCCTTCGACCACCTTCTAACAAAACTCTCCAAAAACTGCAAAAACTCTAAAGAACTCCTTCAAATCACTTGAACATACCCCCAAAATGCTTCAAGCATGAACTTTCTATGTACAAACACTTCGCAAAAGCCCAGCAAATCCCTCAAAAGAACAGAAGAACAGGAAATGCCATTTTGGAAAATTGGCAGGAATTTGAGATCCAAACATACATAAAGATAAGTTAGCATAGTGTGAGAAGATTAACCTTCAATAACGTCTTTACAAATGATAAGGCCTTTAGTGCTAGAAAAGTATAAGCTATGCTTAGTTTCCCAATTTAAATAGGGAAAATAAAACGTTCATTTAAAGCGTGTTGCATGAATTCTAGGTTGCCAAGCAGCAGTACGAATGCCAGCGCTTTTTTTTATCAGATCAAAATATAGTGAGAACTCCAGAAAGAAGAGTATTTATTGTATATGTAATTACTTGTCCGCAGGGTATGTCAATCTCACTATATAATACATCATTGTCAGTGAGCTATCTCTCTTTCTGGACCCAGACTTTTTTTTATATGAAACGTAAAATAGGATGCGCTCTCATAAGTGTTTGCCAAAAACGTAATTTGCTCAAAATGTATTCCTAATCTTACAGAAACAGATGCAAACCATACTTTTTTGCATTTTTTGTGCCTCTTTTATTCTTCGTTGACTCTCTTTATGTTCGCACGCAACAAGTGTCAAAGGCAATATGCATATCGCAATTATTTTCTTTATTGTCATACAGACAATACGTTCTAAAAGTAGGTTAGAATAGTTACCCTTTTCAAGTTCAAACATAGAAAATGATTTATTTTTCCGTTTTGTATATATTTTGTTCTTGCCCATTGATGTATACTTTAAATATGCAAAACCAGACGCTGTTTTCATTACAAAGTGATTTTATTTTTCTTCATGTACTCCTCCACTGTCACCCGGGCAACCTGAGCTGCAAAGTTCATTATGCAGAAATTGAATAGATGCACTTCTGTTGTTGTGATGTAGAGGTTCAGCAATGTACCCTGGACCCGTTAAAGCTGATACATAAAACACACTTCGGAATTGCAGAGAAAACATTCAGAATTGTTTGTACTCGTAAAGGGTGACCTTTTAAAATGTGCCAGGTCACTAGGTCACTTCAAAGGAGCATAATATTAGTAAACAAGAGATAACAGAATGCAGGTGTTTAAGAATGACATTAACAAAACTAATGATTGTCTTCTCATATATTACATGGACTGTGGTAGCAGCCCTGTAGTTATGGTTAAGTTGCTTGACTAATAGAAAGAGCACTTCTTGGGCAGCTTATAACTTCGCACCCCCTGGACGAATACTCACCAAACTTTACCTAAAGTATATGGCCCCAATGGAATGATTCTGTAAAGTTTGGTGCAGTTTTGTCAAAAGGGAGCTTAGTTATAGGGTGGGTCCCAACATTTGTGAAAAACCTCATGGACGCAATGGAAACAAATGTTGCTCATGCCTACAGTCCAAACCGCTGGATGGATTTTCACCAAAAATGTAAATCCGTCCAGTTGCTTTTTATAAACCGTCTGTGGACAGCGGACACGCCCGCTGAATGCATTGTGAAAAGCGTTAGGTGCGTCATATTTTTTTTAATGTTTGCCATGTTGGATCCGAAGATAGCAGTCTGTGGGCCTCATCACGAATTTGGCGGTAACCCTTAAATCCGGTGGTCGCATTATTACCGCCAGATTTAAGGGTCCGCCAAATCAGGACTTCGGCGGATTTCGCCCCAGCTCTTAGCTGGAAATCCGCTGGCGGTAAGAGCGCAAATTTTCCCCATTGAGCCCAATGGGGAATGGGGCATTCCCGAATGGGCTCAATGGGGAATTACATTACCGCCGAACTCGTGATCCGGCACTATTAGCGCTGGGGAGTTCGGTGGTAGGGCTAATACCGCTGGCGGTATTACCACCGGCGTTACCGCCAAAGTCGTGATCAGGCCCTGTGTCTGTGGACAGCACATGGGGAAAAAGTCTGGAAACACATTTGGGGTTATTTGGTGGTCGAAAGAGGGGCTGGAGATGCTGGTGGGGTGGAATAAAGATGATATGGAGCTGGTTTTCTAGGTGAACAAAGTGGGTTCAGGTGCCTCCCAGTCCGCAGACAACACAGTAGTCTGCGGACAGCGCTGAGAATGAACAATTTGAAAATAACTTTTGGGGTTATTTGATGGCTGAAAGGCGGCATGAAAAGGGTAAGGGATGGGGAATGAAGATAATATGGAGCTGTTTTTCTAGGTAAAAAAGGTGTGTGTAGGTGTCGCCAAGTCTGTGGTCAACTCTTACTGTCCTCGGACATTATATGGATGGCAGGGGGTTCTGGGTGAGTTTTATTATTTGAGCGTGTATTGTAGGTAATTGTTATATGGTTGAAAACTATTGTGGTGGGCCATTCCCCCCAAGAATCTGGCCCCTGGCAGCACATAGTATAGTAACACATGTATAGTAATTATAGGAAATGCAGGGGGAGTATACAGTATTTGAAATATGGTGGAATTATATAATGAAAGTGTAAATAGTATTTATGATTGTACTACAATTGAGAATAGTGCTCCTTGATGTCTCGTCCACCTTTCATACAGTGAACCATTGTATCCTTATTAAATGGTTATATGATACCTTTAGCATCATGGACCGGTAACCAGACTGGCTGATCTGTTTTCCTCACTAACCACAGCTGCAAGTGGGCTGTTTGTACTCCACCACCTCACTGTGTACCTGCAGGGTACCCAAGGTTATTATCCTAAGATTGTGGCAATTACATATCTATTTCCTCCCTCTGGCTCACCTGATGTCTTTCTTCTTTTCTCATTTCGAGTGTTATGTTAATGACACACAGCTTTCCTTAAACTTCCCTGAACTGATTTGTTCTCCTCATTTTCTATCCCAGATTGTTTCACCGCCATTGAGGCAGTGTGTGCAGCTAACAATATCTGTCTCAATTCCAGTAAGACATAGATCTTTCTTATTATGCCACTGGTACCCTATGTTTCTCCTACCCAGTGGCTGCTGTCTTTGGGCTTTTCTCTCTTTTACTCCTTACATTTTGGAGCTTGTAAAGAAAGCCCATGGTGTGAGATTGACCTCCTTACAGGCATTGTACCATTCCTTACCTTCCCCCAGAAGTTCAACGTCTGTACAGCCCTCGTGCTGTGTAGGTTGGACTACTGCAACAGCCTCTTCCTTAACCTCCCCAGTTGTTGTCTATACACCCTTCGGATAATCCTGATTAGGGCTGCAAGACTTGTCCTTGGCCTGAAGCCCAGGGATGGGATCTCTGCTGCCAAAAATGTGTACATTGGGTCCTGCTAATTGCATGGACTATAATATATCCAACTTTGTTTCCCTAAAAACGGCACTGCTACAGTGCTTCGCTGCTGTAAATCCAATACTCTGCTTGTGAAATGCTTTTTGAAACATAGAGCGGGAGGCATGTCTCTGTTTTCAGCCGGTGCCTCTTCTTGGAAAAGCCTCCCTGTTCCTTTTATACTTGAGCTGGACTTCCTTACGTTAAAAAAAACTTGGCAAAACTGTGCTTTTGTATTCCTCTTTTACTTAATCCCTTCCTTGCTAACTCATACCACTGGCACTGGAGGATTGGTCCCTCTTAAACCTCATAGATTCCAGGCCCTATATCTAGTCAGCCATTGCAATGAGGGATAAAAGCCATAAGTAGCCCTGCTTCCGAAAGCGGGTACCCAGGGTGCTAAAAAATAGATTTTTCTTCCTACAGCGGGTCTCCTGTGGCATCCCGCTTTAGGAACACAAATCCATTTCCAAGAAGGACACCATTTAATTAGAAGGCAGGGCTCTGTACAGAGCCCCTCTTCCCTTTCCAAGGCAACCTGCAGATGGCAAAGGCAGGACCATATTACCACAAGCACATTTTATTCCCTTTCAAACCTATCCTACTTTTGAATAACATAACTTTATCACATAGCCTGTCCCAGGTGGACATGGCCCCTTTAACACCATTTTCTGTCCCTCGCGATCATAGCCAGTAGCCAGATGGTCCGGGTCATGACCTTATCCCATGACCCGGACAATCTGGCCACTGCCCACGGCCACAGGCTATACCTCAGCCACCAATTGTATATCACTATTGTTTGTACCTACATTATGATACTTGTCAAAAAATAAAACACGGGCGCATTTGCAAAACCACTCCTTATACGAGTTTGCTTGAAATCCACCCATGTTTTATTTTTTCAAAAAAGTCTACATACAATAGTCATATAACTTAGCCCCCTCTTGACAAAATCCATTCAGTCTTTACACAAACATTGATGGTTGGGTCTATAATCTTTCTGAAAACATGTGTCCACATTTGTCAAACGGCAACAAAGTTATAAGCCATTTAAAAATGTTGAGACCCCTCCTCTAATTTAGCCCCCTCTTGATCCCCCTCTTGACAAAATCCCACCAAACTTTACAAAAACATTTATATCTAGATCTAAAATGTTTTTGAAAACGTTTGTGTAGATTTGTCAAATGGCAATACATTTATAGGCCTTTACAATTTTTGAGACCCCCCGCTTATTTTGCCCCCTCTTGACAGAATCCCACCAAACTTTGCAAAACCATTCAGAATCAGGTCTAGAATAGAACAACATTTGTGATGTCATCTTTGATGTCCTGGGTGTTAGTCTTAGCAGTGCACGGTGGTGGCGCGAGTTATGGTTGCTTAGCTTACCATGAATGGCGAATTTCAGGGGTTTTTCGGTTTTACTTTGAACCATAACGTTCCCTTAGCAAAGTTTATTTTTAGTGATTTTCATAGGTTTTTAGTAGTGCAACTGAACCATAAGTCCCCTTAACAAAGTTGTTTTTTAGTGAATATATATATATATATATATATATATATATATATATATATATATATATATATGTATTACATGGCCACGGTATGGTTAAGTTGCTGTTTCCATAGGAAGAGCTCTTTTTGGGTGGCTTATAACTTTGTTCCCCCTGGACGAATCCTCATCAAACTTTGCAAGAAAAGTATATGGCCCACTCTGAATTTCTTTGCAAAGTTTGGTGAGGTTTGGTCCAGGGAGGGCAAAGTTATAAGGGGGGTCCCAAAACTTATTTTTTTCCCATAGACTGAATGGGGAAAAAACGTTGCTCACGCCTACAGCCCAAACCGCTGCACGGATTTTCACCAAATTTGGACCAGGAGCAGCGGCTTAGTCTTCAAAGCGTGCTTTTGCAAATTTGGTGAACATCCGTCCAGTAGTTTTTTAAAAAATGATCATAAAGTAGGTCACAAAAAATTAGTGATATCTATGTTCGGTCCGCGGACACACTTCCCTGTTCGCTCTGCGGACAGTGTCCTGATTGGCTGACCGACTTGCGTCATGTCTGTGGACATGCAACGTGTTCGCTGATTGGACAGCGAAGAGCATGAAGTGTGTCAGATTTTCGGGAATGCCCGCCATCTTGAGTTCGTGGACGTCCGCGGAGAGCGCGGTGAAACTTGGTGGAGAATTGCTATTTAGTAGAGTGTGTTGGTGTGTAAGACTGTTTGGGGAGGGTGGGTGAGTAAGAGATGGGTTAAATGTTGTATTAATTTAGGTGGTAGATCTCTTTGTTGTTTTCGATTTGTCTGCGGACAACACGGATGTCCTGAAATGTTCTAAATAATTGAAATGGGGGTGTTTTGAGGACACTACGTCCGTACGTATGGTTCGTAGGCAAGTTGAAACTGTTCTAAGAACACATGAAGTGTCCTGCGATGTTCGTTAATAAACAAAATGGGGGTGCCCTGAGGACAGTATGACTGGCCGTACTGTTCGCAAGCAAGTTGAAACTGTTCTAAGAACACATGAAGTGTCCTGCGATGTTCGTTAATAAACAAAATGGGGGTGCCCTGAGGACAGTATGACTGGCCGTATTGTTCGCAAGCAAGCTGAAACTGTTCTAAGAACACTTGCGGTGTCCTGAAATGTTTGTAAATAAACGAAGTGGGAGTGTCCTGAGGACGCGGTCCGTATTGTTCGCTGGCAAGTTGAAATTGTTCTAATAACAGATGATGTGTCCTAGGATGTTTGTAAATAAAGAAAATGGAGGTGTCCTGAGGATGGTATGTCTGTTCGTTTAGTTCGCAGGCAAGTTGAAACTGTTCTAAGAATACATCATGTGTCCTGGGATGTTCTTCAATAAACAAAATGCGTGTGTCCTGAGGACGGTGGATGTTCGTCAATAAACAAAATGGGGGTGTCCTGAGGATGGTATGACTGTTCGTACTGTTTGCAAGCAAGTTGAAACTGTTCTAAGAACACATGAAGTGTCCTGGGATGTTCGCAAGCAAGTTGAAACTGATCTAAGAACACATGAAGTGTCCTGGGATGTTCGTCAATAAACAAAATGGCAGTGTTCTGGGGATGGTACATCTGTCCGTATTGTTCTCAAACAAGCTGAAACTGTCCTAAGAACACTAGCGGTGTCCTCAAATGTTCGTAAATAAACGAAATTGAAGTGTCCTGAGGACGCAGTCCTTATTGATCGCTGGCAAGTTGAATCTGTTCTAAGAACACTCATCATGTCTGCGGACATTAAAAGTGCCCATATGGCGTAGTCAAAATGTTTGACTCTATGGGTGTGATAATCTGCGGTGGTTGTGGCCAGGGCATAGAGTCTTGGGAGCATGGCCATATGGCCATGCACCCAAGAGTCTATGCCCTGGCCACAACCACCACAGCATATTTCACCCATAGTGACTTATAACTTTGGGATCCAAGAAAAAATGTATAAGCAACAAAGTCGTAAGCCACTCTGGGTGTGTTATGCTGTGGTAGTTGTGGGCAGGGCCTATAGTCTTGGGTGCATGGACAAGACCAAATATATAAGCACCGAAGTTATAAGTCACTATGGGTGTGATTTGCTGTGATGGTTGTACTCATTATAATCTACTTACTGTTTGGTTTAGTAACTGGATTACATGTATTTCGTGTTCATTTCTGTGATAAAAGAAAAGATCATGTTAGTATTGGTATTTTGTAATGACTTATAAGATTGAATAATCAACATTTTTTTTACCCTCATACTTAGTAGATTACAAACCTGTGTACTGTGCAATTTGCTCAGTTTCTGCGTTTGTTGCTAAAATCATTGGGTCTGTGGGAAAAGAAAAAATCCATGTTGGATTAAAAAGAAAACCTTTTTTTGTTATGCTACAGTCTATTTGTTTGTTTGTTTTCAGTGTTCACTTGTTATTTCTGACTAATGTTCATGTATTGGCTTGTTGCAGATTTTTGGAGCAATTAGATACCTGTTGACATATTGTAACTGTCTATTTTTTGCTATAATGAAGTGGTATTGATTTATCTGTTTGGATATTGTAAAATTTTGGGGCAGTTAGATACCAGTTGGCGTATTCTAACTGTATATTGTTTTTTATATAATTTAGTGGTATTCATTTATCTGTTTAATTGTTGTGTAATCTTGGGGCAGTTAGATACCTTTTGGCATATTCTAACTGTTTATAGTTTTTTTTTTTTTTTCATGATGAAGTGGTATTGATTTATCTGTTTGGTTATTGTAAAATCTTGGGGCAGTTAGATACCAGTTGGCGTATTCTTTCTATCTATTTTTTGATATAATTTAGTAGTATTCATTTATCTATTTAGTTGTTGTAGAATCTTGGGGCAGTTAGATACCTGTTGGCATATTCTAACAGTTTATAGTTTTTTAATAGAAGTTTAGTTAAGGTTTAAGTATAGTTTAATTAATACATTTTGGTTTTAAGAAGATTAAATAAGTGTTTGTAAGATTTGCTGGTAATCTCCGATTTAGAGTAATGGTACTATCATTACATTTGCACCATCCACAATTCTTTTTTATAAATGCAGTGTAGTGACCTGAATTGGTTGTGGCTCCTGCGTGGTAGATTATACCTATTGTTGTGAAGGTTTTCTTACCAAGTGATACTTGACCATGTGTGAATCCAGTCAGCTTGCAGTTGTTTTTGGTACCATCTGCATTGTAACGTAAAAGCATTAGTGTTACGTATTTACCATGTGTTTGTATTAGTAAGGTGGAGCAATTATCCGAATTGCAGGTAGAACATAATCTACCATGGTTTGCATTTTGTACAAGTTGCTGAAATGGAATGGATTCCCAATTAGGTATTGATATATATATACAAAGCATTCATTGGGGATTTGTTCTTGTGTCACATTGTTGCAGAGAGTGCGTGTATATTTCCACATGTATAAAATCTGGAAGATTTCATTTATAGGTATGTTTTTGTTTTCCAGTACTTGTAGTAAGTACATTAGAAATTCTTGTGGATCTTCCTGTGAATTTATAGTGAATTTTGCCATTCCAGCACAGTAGTCCAATTGTTGTCTTATTCCATAAACACTATCAGGGTAATTCATAGAATTTCGCAGAAAAGTGTCGCAAGCGGCTGGTGCAGAGTGTCTGCGTGCGATTGTCTGCGCCAGGCGCGTGCGCCAAAACCGATTTCCGCGCACAGCGTATTCATGGATTTTAGGCTCCCAAACCAGCCGTGGCGCAGAGTATCGCAGCGACCCTGCAGCAGCGCCAGTAACACCCCCAAGAATGCCCTCGCACAAGGAAAAGCCATCAAAATCGCTAAATCATCGCAAAGGGCTGCGCTAACCCTGGACCAGTTTACAGGGCTTCCAAACAAGGAACGCAAAGCGGGTAACGTTTGTATCAGGGGTACGTGGGAAGTTTTACATGCGATTAGCCAGGGTAAGTGTATTACAGGGGTACGCGGGAAGTTTTACACGCGATTAGCCAGGGTACGTGTATTACAGGGGTACGCGTGAAGTTTTACACGCGATTAGCCAGGGTACGTGTATTACAGGGGTACGTGGGAATTATCACACGCGATTTGGCTGGGTACGTGTATTACAGGGGTATGCGTGGAAGTTTTACACGCGATTAGCCAGGGTACGTGTATTACTGGGGTACGCGGGAATTATCACACGCAATTTGGCTGGGTACGTGTATTACAGGGGTGCGCGGGAATTATCACACGCGATTTGGCTGGGTACGTGTATTACAGGGGTGCGCGGGAATTATCACACGCGATTTGGCTGGGTACGTGTATTAAAGGGGTGCGCGGGAATTATCACACGCGATTTGGCTGGGTACATGTATTACAGGGGTACGCGTGAAGTTTTACACGCGATTAGCCAGGGTACGTGTATTACAGGGGTACGCGTGAAGTTTTACACGTGATTAGCCAGGGTACGTGTATTACAGGGGTACGCGGGAATCATCACACGCGATTTGGCTGGGTACGTGTATTACAGGGGTGCGCGGGAATTATCACACGTGATTTGGCTGGGTACGTGTATTACAGGGGTGCGCGGGAATTATCACACGCGATTTGGCTGGGTACGTGTATTACAGGGGTGCGCGGGAAGTTACACATGCGATTAGGCTGGGTGGGTCCTCACAGGTGTTCCCTGTACACCCTCCACGGCCCCTGCAGGCAGCCCACAAAACAGGGGACTATCCTGCACACCTGCTCATGTCTCCCACCCCCCCCCAGCAGTGTGGGGCACCCTCCACCAGGCCCCCACTCATGTCCCCTATCACCCCCACCCCCAGCAGTGCAGGGGCAGCCTCCACCAGGCCCCCACTCATGTTTCCCACCCACCCCACTCCCCAGCATTGTGGAGCACCCTCCACCAGGCCCCCACTCATGTCTCCCACCACCCCCACCCCCCAGCCACCCTGGGCAGCCCCCACCAGGCTCCCACCCATGTCTACCACCACCACCACCCCCCAGCAGTGCAGGGGCAGCCTCCACCAGGCCCCCACTCATGTCTCCCACCCCCCACCCCCCCCAGCACTGAGGGGCACCCTCCACCAGGCCCCCACTCATGTCCCCTATCACCCCCACCCCCCAGCAGTGCAGAGGCAGCCTCCACCAGGCCCCCACTCATGTCACCCACCCACCCCCACCCCCCAGCAGTGCAGGGGCAGCCTCCACCAGGCCCCCAATCATGTCTCCCACCACCCCCACCTCCCAGCCACCATGGGCAGCCCCCACCAAGCTCCCACCCATGTCTACCACCACCCCCACCCCCCAGCAGTGCAGGGGCAGCCTCCACCAGGCCCCCACTCATGTCTCCCACCCACCCCCACCCCCCAGCAGTGCAGGGGCAGCCTCCACCAGGCCCCCACTCATGTCTCCCACCACCCCCACCCCCAGCCACCATGGGCAGCCCCCACCAGGCTCCCACCCATGTCTACCACCACCCCCACCCCCCAGCAGTGCAGGGGCAGCCTCCACCAGGCCCCCACTCATGTCTCCCACCCCCAACCCCCCCAGCACTGAGGGGCACCCTCCACCAGGCCCCCACCCATGTCTACCACCACCCCCACCCCCCAGCAGTGCAGGGGCAGCCTCCACCAGGCCCCCACTCATGTCTCCCACCCACCTCCACCCCCCAGCAGTGCAGGGGCTGCCTCCACCAGGCTCCCACCCATGTCTACCACCACCCCCACCCCCTAGCAGTGCAGGGGCAGCCTCCACCAGGCCCCCACTCATGTCTCCCACCACCCCCACCCCCAGCCACCAGGGGCAGCCTCCACCAGGCCCCCACTCATGTCTCCCACCACCCCCACCCCCCAGCCACCAGGGGCAGCCTCCACCAGGCCCCCACTCATGTCCCCTATCGCCCCCACTCATGTCCCCTATCACCCCCACCCCACAGCAGTGCAGGGGCAGCCTCCACCAGGCCCCCACTCATGTCTCCCACCACTCCCACCCCCCAGCCACCAGGGGCAGCCTCCACCAGGCCCCCACTCATGTTTCCCACCACCCCCACCCCCCAGCCACCATGGGCAGCCCCCACCAGGCTCCCACCCATGTCTACCACCACCCCCACCCCCCAGCAGGGCAGGGGCAGCCTCCACCAGGCCCCCACTCATGTCTCCCACCCACCCCCACCCCCCAGCAGTGCAGGGGCTGCCTCCACCAGGCTCCCACCCATGTCTGCCACCACCCCCACCCCCTAGCAGTGCAGGGGCAGCCTCCACCAGGCCCCCACTCATGTCTCCCACCACCCCCACCCCCCAACCACCAGGGGCAGCCTCCACCAGGCCCCCACTCATGTCTCCCACCACCCCCACCCCCCAGCCACCATGGGCAGCCTCCACCAGGCTCCCACCCATGTCTACCACCACCCCCACCCCCCGGCAGTGCAGGGGCAGCCTCCACCAGGCCCCCACTCATGTCCCCCTGCCCACAGGCCCTGACAATCCTCAAGCATGGGCCTCATGGCCAGCCACCACAGCCCAAAGACACAACCAAGTATTACATGCGCCCATGATACTTCTCCAATGGAAACAATGTAAATGAACACATGTGTCTCACACACACACAATGGTTGCAAGTGAACCTGAAAACCCATATCATGACATGCATGAAAACAATGAGATGAAACCACACATTGAAGAATGAAAAAATCAAAATAATGTATTAAAAACAACAGTACTGGCAATCAAAATTAAACAAAATACACAAGTAAAAAAATAAGCTGGCTGTCCCTTTTCAAATTAAAATCAATAAATGATAATCCAAAAACATGTCTTCCAAAGTTCAAGTCCATAAAAAGGAAATGAAGGGAAAAAAGAAATAGAAAACCATTGCTCCATGGAAAAAAATATTCATAGTAAAAAAAATATCCAAATGCAAAGTCCAACTATGTACAAAGTATTCAGGGTCCATCATCCCAACAGAAGAAATGAAACCTACAAAAAATCTAAAATGGAACTATATACAAAAGGTGAAGCAGTGTCCGTCGACTCCAAATAAAAATAAACAATAAAGAAAACCTATCACTAAATAACTATATACAATGGAGGCGGGCCAGTCCAGCGGCTCACTCAGTGGTGTTCCGGGCCAGGGCATCATCGAACTCCTCCTCTATGTCCCGAAGGCGGTCCTGTTCCATGGCCCCGAGGGTCCGCAGGGACGCCGACATGTTCACCTCCAACTCCCTGCGGATTGCCTCGAGGCACTCGGCCCTCCTCAGGGCCCTCCGCATGGAGTTCTCCGCCCTGACCATCGTGAGCCGCGCCTCTTCCGCCTGCCGCCGCTCCGCATCTATGGCGTGGCCCAACCGCTGCCACACGGAAGACACTTCCCGTCCAGGGTCCTCCTGCCCTCCGGCCGATGCCTGCCCCTCCGGTGTTGAAGGCCCCGAGCTATCCTCGCTCCCACCTACAGCCTCCTTCTGCTGCAGCTGTTGCTGTCCAGATGCCCTGTTGATGGTGCCTGCACTTCCTCCTCCAGCTGGGGTGCAGTCGTTGATGTGGCCACCCCTGCTGGACGTCCGACTCCCGACTGTGGCAGGGATCTGTTGTCCACCAGCCCGGCCGCATGGTCGGAGGCAGCTCCACAGGGCACCCAGGTGACACATGGGTGGGAAGATGGCATGGAGGACGACTGGGGCATAGGGGGTTCTGTGGAGGAGGGGGTCGGAACAAGGTCCAGGAAATGGAGGAATCCAGCCTTGGTGAGCTGTCCCAGTGGGTCAACGCGGTCAACGAGCCATGCGAGAAGACGTGCAGACTCATCATGAAAAGACTGCAGGTCAGCTCGCATGGCCCGTTGACGCAACGCCACCCCACCCTGGACAGGCTCAACCTGGTGCAGGATAGCCACATCCGCAGGGAGAGAAAGGCCAGGTGTTGTAAGCCAATCCCCTCCCTGAGAACGGGTCTGGAGGTAGGCATCCCCGCTGGTGCAAGATGATGCAGTGACAGGAGCAGGGACAGGATTGCACAAATGCACCTCCGCGGCGGCCTGTGCTGCCTCCTGTCCCTGATCCTGCACTGCACCACTAGCACCAGTTGAAACCCCACCTCCAGACCCCGCCTCTGTCGCTTGCACGGCCTCCTCCTCCTCCAAACCCCCCACCAACCTGGATGACTTCGTGCCATCTTCCTCCGTTGGGCCCTGTGGGGTCCCAGCTGCCCCTTCTGCTGCCGAGGAGTCCAACTCCAACCTCTGCCTCTTGGACCTCCCCTCGGCAGCTGCGGCCTGGGACATGGCACCGGACTCCTCACTTCCCGACGAGATCAGAACCTGGGAGGGGATCCGGGCCTTGCGTCTCCGGCTGGTGGTGCGACCCCTGCCGCTGTGCTCCACAGCACCTTCTCCGCCCTCTTCATCAGTTGACGCTGCAGACAGGGAGAAAGAAAACACAGGCATCAGGGCACTGTACAATGGACTCATACACACATGACAGTTATACATGAGTGGCATTGGTAAACCTCAGACATGGCATCACAATCCCCAACACACATGTCATTTCAACTTGCACACATGAGCCATACCACAGCCATATTGCAACAGCCAGCACCATCCATTCACATACAACAGCATGAGCAGCCAAAGGTCATCCACACATCACATGCAACATAGGGAGTACACTACACATGCACACACACCACCAAACTTGCATGCATGTGTACACCTCCGCTAACTGTCGCAGTGTTCCGATCGACATCCATGTCACACCTGACAATCATTCCTCCACATCCTGTGCCATGCAAGCCCACACACACAAGCACCATCCATGTGTCACACATGAGACCCCTCGCATGTGTCACCCTCACGGCCCTGTACACCCCCCCTACTTGCCCACATAAAAATACATGTTCAACCTGCACACTCCTGGCACACCACCACACGCACAGCTTACAATCAGTATGCATGTACACTTACCGCTCGACTCCAGACGGGTCTGCCTCTCAAGGACCTGGACGTGGAGTGCTGGGGATATGCGTTCCAGGACCCTCATCTGATCTTCCGACAAGTGGCCCTGGCGCCCGTTAGCATCCGCTGCCTTCAGGAGGCGCCGGGCCTTGTTGAGGGTCCTGGACCTGAAGTCCTCCCAGCGCTTCCTGACACGTTCATAGTCGCGGACTGCCACCTCCTCCGCGTTGATGGCAGTCACAATGTCCATCCAGATCCGAGTCCGTCCTTCCTTGTCGGCGCGCAACGTTCCGAAGAGGGCATCATACTGCCCCAGGACATGCTCCACCAGGACACCAACTTCGGTGGCAGTGAAGCTGGTGCCCCTCTGCCTCCTTGGCCGGGGGTTGCCACTGGTGCCAGATGTTGCAGTGCCCGACATGGCAACCCCAGAGGCAGGAGTGGGTGGGCAACTGGGTCCTGGGGCTGGGCTGTGGGGCGATGGAAAAGCAGTCAGGAGTCTTCGGTTCCAGCAGGGGTGGTCACAGCAACAGCACCCCTGGCTGATGTGCAGGCAGCAAATGGCAGGGCACGTGGGCAGCAGGCAGTCAGGCAGCAGCAGATGGCAGGTGGGAGCGTGCTCAGGTCTCTGGGGGGCAGTAATTCGGCCTTCTGGGCAGGAGCGTGGTCTTCCGTGTGTGAACGCATGGCCAGCTTGATACGGAGTGATTTTGCACGTGAAAATCCAGCACGTCTGCGTGTAATTCGAGGAAAGGCCCTTAGCGCGTAAGCGCGTCAGCACACGTCTGTACATTCATTGGCCCAAAGGCCACGAGCGTATGCGCGTCTATAAAGTCACGTGCACGTTGAATATGGCACACGTTTGAAATGTTGCGTGTTAAAAAAATGAAAGACACGTCCGAGTGTCAAAGCGTGTAATTGGTGGAAATGGCCTTAGCGCGTACACGCGGAAGTGACAAAGCGTGTAATTGGTGGAAATGGCCTTAGCGCGTACACGCGGAAGTGACAAAGCGTGTAATTGGTGGAAATGGCCCTAGCGCGTACACGCGGAAGTGACGCTGGACGTGTGGGCCTGCATAAAAGGTACGTGTAGAACACCATTTCCTTGTACGTGCTTTTCGTGGAGAGCGAGTGGGTGAAATCTGTACTTCTTGTCGTTTCACACGCGATTTACTTCACGGCGTTTCAAGTTCGTACTCCCTGTTACCTCTGACAGCTTTTTCTCTTTTTTCTCTTTTTCTTGTTTTCCTGGGCCTGTTCCCTCAAACAGCATTCCCTTCTACTGTTGTCCTGTCTCCTCAGACAGCGTACAATTCTTCTTTTGGCGGGGGTGTTGTCAACGCGCACACGAGCTTCTTTTTCACGCTCTTTTTCCTGGCAGACGGTGAGTCACGCACGTATCTAACATCTGTGCTTGCCCCGTGTGTAGCCTACCCCTTCAGAGGTCATTCTAGGCTGCGTGTGACACGCATACGTTCATTCTTGTGTTACTGGGTGCCACAGCGTAGTGCAGGTTTATTTTTCCGCACACATGGTCTAGGAGGGGTTGCATGCACGTTATCTCCCTTTTTTGGGCTTCCTGTGCGTTGCGTGACCCGTCATCTTTCCCCAGGGGTCACATTCAGCCTTGCTAGAGCACTAGGGTACGATTACCATCTGGTACCCAACCCCTTTGACCCCCAATTGCCCAGGACAATAGTTTACAACCACTCCCATACGCACATTAACATCAGTGCCATGGTTGGGAGGCGAGGAATCCGTAAGGGTGGCAAAGGTGGACGAGCCACAAGTGGTGGCCGTGGTGGATCCGGTAGGGGACGTGGTCGTTACTTGCAGGGTGACCCTGTCCCCCCATGTGTGGAGGACCAGTCAAGGGCACCCATAATCCCCCCCCCGCTCCGCCTGGTTGAGGGTGATGTGGCTGACACCATCCATGCTCAGCCCTTGTTGGACCAGCCCATTGTGGCACCAGACCTGGCTGACTCCATGGCTCACTTCCAGGTCAGCAGGCCTATGACACGTGCGCTGGTGCACGTTGATGTCATCAGGCCACGTGGATCAGGGGCAGCAAGGTCATCTGCTGCCCCAAGTAGGCAGGGTGGAGAGGCTGCAGCGGCAGCTGCGGCTCCATCCACCCCAGCTCTCACACACCCAGCCAGGACAGTGTCGGTCCTAGTCCATCCTGCTGACATTCCCCCTGACACCATTACACTTGAGCCAATGCCTGCACCAACTCCCATGCTGAGTGTGCAATCCCACACTCCTGATACAGAGTCCACCAGGGCTCCTGCCCCTAGTGTCCAGAGCGGCGTAGGACACTCAGGATCCCCACCACCTTCCAGGCGGAAGAGGAAGAGTGCTCGTCCGGCACAGGCTGATGCCCCAGACACGGCTACACAGTCCGGGCCGTCGAGGAAGCCCAGCTTCACGGATGCCGAACTGAATGCACTTGTCGAGTATGTGTCCGCACATGATAACGAAATGGTCATTGTTGCAGGATCCAAGACCACACTTGCACAACACCAGGCACACTGGCAGACCGTTGCGGACATCGTAAGTGCCCTTGGAATCGTGAGGCGCACAGCCAATGATTGCTATAAGCGCTGGAATGACCTAAAGCGCAGGGCAAAGAATAAGCTGGCCTCAAGTCATGCCGCAACTCTAGTGACTGGAGGTGGGTCTCCAGTAGAAGACATGGAACTCACTCCACATGAGTCAGTCGCTGGGACCTACGTCACGGAGGAACAGATCCAAGGCGTGGGAGATCTGCCAGATTATGAGGCATTGTCCGGTGAGTGCACATGCATGTGTGTGTCATCCATGTGCATGGTGTGTGTGTGAGGGCTTCTGTTTGTGTGCCAGGTGAGGGTGTGTGCGCCTGAGTTGTTTGGGTCACCCATGTGCTTCATCCAATACATTCTGCGCAGCAGCATTTGGCCATAGCAGTATCCCTTCTGCCAACAGTAGACATCTAGCCCAACAGCACGCCAGTTGCCCTTGAAGTGTCACCTTGCCACAATATTGTTGCTTATTTTTCTCTGTTAATTCAGGCAGATTGTTTGCATTCCACCACTTTTACTAGGCATTTCTCAGTCCTCTAGTCACATGTCTGACATGGCTATGGTAAAGTGGAGTGACTTTGTTACCTGGATATCATTTGTTTAGACATGTCCCTGTGCAATCGGACCATTTTGGACTGGCAGCTCCAGGTGAAAAATCAGACCTGTTTGAATTAGAAAAGCTATTACATGAGGGAACTGGACTGAATGAATAAGTGCTGCTCTCCTCTCCATCTTCACTCAATAGCAATGGTACATGCCATCTGTGTGATGGCATGTGTATTTCACCTGGCAATCACAGGCCAATGTGTGATGCCACTGCTAGGCAGCATGCAGCAAATGTGTTGATCTTCCATCTTGGTGTCATCAATGTGTGCCATTTGCCTCCCCTTCATACGCAGTGAGGGTGCATGCATGGGAGGGTTTTAGTCATGTGGGACATGTGTCAATCAAGTACTGGTTCTGTTGCTTCTCAGCCCTCATTGTGTGCCATGGTGCTAATGCCTGTTTCCATTTGTTTTCTTTTATGTCTTTGCAGGGGAAGACGCACCTGATACTGCTGGGGTTGTGGAGATGGTGCAGACCCAGGAGGGGTCTGAGGGCCGACCGACCACCAGTGAGGGACGTGGTGTGGTGGTGGGTGAGAACCCACAACTGCTGCAGGTCGTGCTCTCAAGGGGTGTCTCTGGCTGCACCTCCCCCGAGCTGTACTCAGGTGTTGATTCGGATGATGAGACCTACGTGCCGTCGCAGGTGAGTGTTCCTGGGAGGGATTCTGTTCTGTCCGACCCACCTGCACCAGGGTTAGAACCCTCAATGGGGATGTCAGTGTTGGCAGGTACGCCTTTGGTGGTTACGGATGCAGGGTCACACTCCGCGACATCTGATCCTGTTCCTGGGCCAGCAGATCAGAGGGGGAATGCAGACCTGCAGCCTCAGGCAGTGCCGGCACAGCAAGGCACAGTTCGTCTTGCCCCAGACAGGTGTGGTGCCCGCCAACGTGGTGGCCGTACGCCACCTGGCAATACCGCATGGGAGCAATCCATTTACGGTATGGCAACCCAACAGGCAGCATCATCAGAGATGATAGCTCAGGCCATGGATAGAGTGGCCACTTCCATTGTCCCCCCCGAAAGGCTGATGGAGCGACTACAGCAGGCAACCGACTCCATCTGCCAGTCACACAGGGAGGACATGTTGGCGTCCAACAGGGACAGGCGGGCGGCACTGGCGACTCTGCAGGAAGCCATCTCCATAGAGTCCCAGGGCCACAGGGAAGCCCTGAGGCTGGAACTCCTTCACCTCAGTTCGACTCTTGTTGAGCTTGAGGCTTCAACAAACCGAAGGACAGAACAGCAGCTGGAGTGTCTCACCCGTACGCTCTCAGCTGAGATGCAGGCAACTAGGGCGGAGGTCCGGGCATCCCGTGAGTTGTTGCATGGGGACCTCCGCACACTCATCCTCCAGAACGAGACCTACCACACCCGCATGCTTGCAGCCATGGAGGAACAGACTAGGGCCTTGCGTGGGCTGCCTCCCATAGTGCCACCACCTCCGGATGCAGCTGCACAGGGTGAGAATAGCGACAGCAGTGATACTCCCACAATAGGGTAGCCGTGTGGGCCATGAGCCCATGGAGGTGTTTTTTTTTCGCAAGATCCACACAGGTGGGTTTTGGTGTGCACCCTGTCTCGGACCTCCTGGGTGGCCTCCCCAACACCCCCAGGCCCATTAATGGCCATTTTTGTTTTTTTTTTTTTTTTTGGGACAGTGTGTTACCTTGTGTGGCTCCCGTGGGCATACGCTGCATTGTGGCTGGGCACATGCAGGCTTGTCATGTATTTGGTTCAGATGCTTGGGTTTTTGTCACACACACCCCTCCTGCTTCCCATTTCCATGGGCTTGCAAAGGGTGTGCCCAAGTGACATTGACGTACATGGTGACATTGGACTCCCACTACATGTGTGGGTAGTCTAGTCAATACTGTGTATACATTCCTAGTGCATATTGCTGTTGTGTTGTACACTGCATGTTGCATAGATGTGTAACTCATCATCCATGTCTACCTCCTAATTTGCAGGTCCTTTCCTCATGTCTACACAAGGCGCTCTACTTTGGAGATGGAGTCCATGTTGGCAGCAGTGCACCTACAACTCTACATGGCGGCAACACTGTACAGTTGGAAGTGGTGGGAGTGCAGGCATTTCCAGGTGATGAGACTACTAATTTCTTACATTCGTAATGTCATGTTAATGGTAGTTTTGAGGGTCAGTAGCTGATAAGTGTTATTGCTAAATACATGCTCAAGTGTGTTGTTGGTCCTGCATTACTGTGAGCATTTCAGGTGTCGCGAGTTTCAATTATGGACACTGTACTTTGTGACACTTGTGTCATGTTGTGGGGATTACTTTGTTTACCCGGACATAGCATGACATGTCATGGTGTGTCGTGTGGCGGTGCTGGGGATGGGTTGGGTGACATGGCACTGTCCTCATGTTGCCTTTTGCAAGTGGGTATTCATTTTAGCTGCATGAATGTGTTTTTTCACAAAACTGCATTGGTGGTGTCTGTGTAGGTAGGGATGCACACATTGTAACACTTCCAGGTGAACAATCTCAGGCTGATATGGTTTTGACGGTTGATTCTCCAGACATTCAGGATCATTGTCAGGTTGAGTCATCATTGATTGTCAGATGGTATGTGCCAGGGCAGTGTGCACTCCACAGGGGTGTGATTTCTATGTGAAGTAATTAGCCACTAGCTGTGTACGGGCTGCCTCCCCCCATGCCCTTTCCCCTCCCATGCGTAGCGGGCGTCCATGTGGTTGGGGATGTGGGGGCACCACCATGTCCACGGCCAGGCCCCAGCATGTTGCAACGTTGTGCAGGACACATGCTGCCACTATGATCCTGCACACTACTGGGGGAGAGTATAACAGCTGCCCGCCAGAACGTCAAGGGAGCGAAAGCGTGACTTAAGCACTCCGAATGTGCGCTTCACTATGCCCCGGGTTGCAATGTGGGCTGTGTTATATCTTACCTCGGGTGGCGTGGTGGGGTTCCGAATTGGCGTCATCATGTGGGGGCTGAGAGGGTAGGCACTGTCCCCTGTGGAGGTGGTGATGGGTATCATTGGTGGGGTTGTGACCTTGCTCAGTATCTGACATGCATGCATGTGAAGTAGCATTCATACTCACCAAGCAGCCATGTATCGTCATGCCCCCCAGCTTCTAGGTCCCGGCTTAGGGTGGACATTCGGTAAATGAAGCTGTCGTGGGTGGACCCGGGATAGTTGGCATATACTGAGGTGATGATTCCCTTGGCATTACATACTACCTGCACGTTGATGGAATGCCAGTGCTTGCGGTTCCTATAGATGTGCTCAGATGTCCTGGGGGGACGTAGAGCCACATGGATGCAGTCAATGGCACCTAGCACTTTGGTAAGTAAAAATCCAGGGCGGCAGCATGCCTTTCTGCAGGTGTTCTGGGCAGGTATATGTGCCTGCGGACTGATGGGCGTGCAGTGATGATGTTTAAGACCTGGTGTAGGCAGCGTGACTGCGTGGCCTGTGACACCCCACCCACTATGGCACTTGTCCGCTAAAATGATCCAGTGGCTAAGAAGTGCAGTACATTGAGGACCTTCTCCAGGGGGCCGAGTGCTTGGGAGCACAGGGTGGGTGATGTGAGGTCATCCTCCCACTCACTCAGCAGGTCCAGTATTATGTGTGGTGGAAACCTGTACCTCCCATACACCTGGTCATCAGGCATCCCAAAAAGGCTGGTTCTGGGTGTGAAAATTCTGGCCCTGACTATCCTCCTCCTCCTCCTTTGGTAGCCCACGGCCACTGCTGCTAGGAACGGTATATTCATCCTGGCATCTGAGCTTGTTAGTTTTTTGCGCGCAAATTTATGCGTCGCTGGTCGACGTATGCCTGCTTCCTACTGGCGTATGTGTTTCTTTGCGCGTGTTGTAGGCGAGCGTGTGAAACTTACCGCGCACCCCTAAAATCCACGTACCCAGGCCAATAGCGTGTGGAAATTCCCGCGCACCCCGGAATACACGTGCGCTGATGTACTCACGTGTGTAAGTGCCCACGCACCACTGAAATACACGTACATAGGCCAATCGCGTGTATGCGCACTTTTGTCCAATTACACGCGATGACACTCTGACGTGCAGTCTTTCCATCTTTCCATCATCACGTGCTATGAGGGAAACACCCGTGCGGGTCAGATCACAGACGCGCTTACGCGCTGAGGGCCTTTGGTCCAATAGAATCGCGTATGCGTGCTGACGCGCTTACGCGCTAAGGGCCTTTCCTCGAATTTCACGCTGACGTGCAGGATTTTCACGTGCCAAATCACTCCGTATCAAGCTGGCCACGCGAAAACACACGGAAGACCACGCTCCTGTCCAGAAGGCCGAATTACTGTGCCCCAGTGCCCCGAGCAGCCTCCCACGTGCCATCTGCTGCTGCCTGCCTGCCTGCCTGCTGCCACCGTGCCCTGCCATTTGGTGCCTGCACATCAGCCTTCTGCAGGGGTCCAGTTGCTGTGTCCACCCCTGCTGGAACAGAAGACTCCCGACTGGGATAACATCGCTCCACAGCCCAGCCCCAGGACCCAGTTGCCCACCCACTCCTGCCTCTGGGGTTGTCATGTCGGGCACTTCGACATCTGGCACCAGTGGCAACCCCAGGCCAGAGGGGCAGAGGGGCACCAGCTTCACGGCCACCGAAGTTGGTGTCCTGGTGGAGCATGTCCTGGGGCAGTATGATGCCCTCTTTGGATCGTCCCGCGCCAGCAAGGAAGGACGGGAGAGGATCTGGGCCGACTGTGTGGTTGCCATCAACAAGGAGGGGGTGGCAACCCGCAACGTCCAGAAGATCAAGAAGCGCTGGGAGGACTTGAGGCCCAGGACCCTCGTGAAGGCCCGGCGCCTCGTGGAGGGGGGCCGGGGCCGCATGAGTTCCATCCAGATGAGGGTCCTGGAACGCGTACGCCCAGTGCTCCACGCCCAGATCCTTGAGAGGGAGACCCGTCTGGAGTTGAGCGCTAAGTGACCAAGCATTGCTGTGTGAGACAGGGCATGTTGAGGTGTTCTGGTTGTCTGATACTTGCCTGTATGTGTGACATAGGCCATGTACGCATGTATGTGTGCAGGGACATCATGGTAATGCATGTGCGACCCGTGATGTGTGAACCACATGGTCGTTGCATGTGTTTAAATGCGACATGGGGAGCCCTATGCAGATTTTACACATGAGAGCATGCCAGTCTCTGTTCCTGGACATGGGTGGAGGTGAGGGATGGGTGCTGATGCCAGGTACATATATGGTAGTCATGTCTGTGTGCCTGACCTGCGTGTCTGTGACTTGTGAATTCCATGGATGCATGACACATGTCTGTGACAATGCACAGATTCACTGATGCAGCCTAGTTATCCTTGTATCCGCTGTGTTTGGGGTGTATGAGGCCAGATGGATGTGACTGAGGTGAAGTGTGTGCATGTGATAGGCATGACCCATGATGCATGTGAGTTCCATATCATTGTATGTTTCAGGAGTCCATTGGACATGTGTTGAAATGTCCATGGCATGCACCATGCCTGTTACTGTGTGTGTTTTGCCTGGACTGACCCATGTGTTGTGGAGGGACATGATGGAAGTGTACTTTGACAGTGGTACTCATCTGTTATTGCTTCCTGTCTAGGGGACCATTGTACAGTACCCTGATGCTTGTGTTCTATGTCTCCCTCTACGCAGCGGCTAGTGAAGAAGAGGGCGGAGACGGCGCTGTGGAGCAAGGCGGTGGGGATGCCCCCATGGCTGCAGCATAAGGGGTGGGTGAGCCCCCACAGGGGCCTGCTACGGCGGAAGACGGTGAGGAGCCATCCAGGTTGGTGGTTTCCACAGAGGAGGAGGAGGCCGCCACTGAGGCGCACATGGGGCCTGGTGGGGGCATCCCTGCTGGTGCAAGTGGTGCAGTCCAGGAGCAGGGGCAGGAGGCAGCACAGGTCACCGTGGAGGGGCCTGTGCATGTCGCTGTCCCTGACCCTGTGAGTGCACCACCATGCACCAGCAGGGATGCCCCGTCCCAGGTCCGTCCGCAGGTAGAGGGGATGTCCATGTCACCTGACTCCCCTCCACCTGTGGACGAGGGGACCCGTGGCCGTATGGAGAAGGTCCTGATTGGGGTCGCGATGCGCGCGGGTGCAATTCGTGATGACGTGCGTGCTTCCCGGGAGGAGCACGCACGTCATCACGAAGAGCACCGTGCCGACGTGGCCCAATTGGGATCTTCCATGTTCGGGGGTTTCCTGCATGTGTCGGCCAATCTGGCGGCCCTCTCCTCCTCTGTGGAGGCTATACGCCTGTCGTTCTCCTTACCGTCTTCCGGCCCAGATGCCACCAGGGCCCCCTGTGGACCTGCCCTGACCAATGCAGCCAGCTCGGTGGGGATCCCATCCCTGCCACAGTCGGGAGTCGGAGGTCCAGCAGGGGTGGACACCACAGCAACTGTACCCCCAACTGTACCCCAGCAAATGGAGGATGTGCCGGCATCATCAGGCAGGGCACGTGCACGACGGCGTCGGTGGATTCCATCAGCCTGAATGCCGTCGTGCTGGCGAGGCGGTTGCGTCGGAGGCAGCAGCAGAGTCAACGTGGGAGGCATCATGGCTCGGGGCCATCAACATCGGAGGGGCAGGCATCGGCCGGAGGGCAGGACGACCCAGGACGGGAAGTGTCTTCCGTGTGGCTGTGGTTGGGCCAGCAGATAGGTGCGGAGCGGCGGCGGGCGGAAGAGGCGCAGCTCACGATGGTCAGGGCGGAGAACTCCATGCGGAGGGCCCTGAGGCGGGCCGAGTGCCTCGAGGCAATCCGCAGGGGGTTGGAGGAGAAGATGGCGTCGTCCCTGCGGACCCTCGGGCCATGGAACAGGACCGCCTCTGGGACATCGAAGAGGAGTTTGATGATGCCCTGGCCCGGAACACCACGGAGTGAGCCGCTGGACTTGCCCGCCGCCTTTGTATATAGTTCTTTAGTTTTAGGTTTCCTTTGTTTCTTCTTATGATTTGGTGTCGACGGACACTGCTCCACTTTTTGTATATAGTTGCATTTTAGTTAGGGTTTTTTGTAGGTTTCCTTTGTTCAGTTGGGCTCATGGACCCTTGGATGTTTTGTACATAGTTCTTCATTGGATTGTTTTATTTTTTTTGTTTTTATTTATTCACCATGGAGCAATGGTCTTTGCATTTATTTTTCTCTCTTGGATTGATTTTATTTTTAATGTGACTTTGGACAACATTTTTTTGAATTTGGATTTGTAGTTTTAATTTTTTTTGACGGACATGCAGCTTATCTTTTTTTATTGCCATTGTAGTTTGTTTCATTTCATTTGCATTCAATTTTTTTTAATACAATTTTGTTTTCATACTTCATTGTGTGGTATCATCTCATTGGTTTCATGCATGTCATGTTGGGTGTTTTCCCATTCAATTGCAACCATTGTGTGTGACGGACATGGGTTCATTTGCTTTATGAACATTGGGGTGTAACATGTAATTTCCATTTCCATGTGGGTGAATGGGTTACTTGGTAGGGCCTTTTGGCTGTGGAGGCTGACCATAACGCACATGATTGGGGATTGTGAGGACCTGGGCGCAGGGGGACATGAGTGGGGGCCTGGTGGAGGCTTCCCTGCACTGCTGGGGGGTGGGGGTGATAGGGGACATGAGTGGGGGCCTGGTGGAGGGTGCCCCTCAGTGCTGGGGGGTGGGGGTGGGAGACATGAGTGGGGCCTGGTGGAGGCTGCCCCACAGTGCTGGGGGTGGGGTGGGTGGGAGACATGAGTGGGGGCCTGGTGGAGTCTGCCCCTGCACTGCTGGGGTGGGGTGCAGGGAGACATGAGTTGGATATGAGTGGGGGGCCTGGTGGAGGCTGCCCCTGCACTGCTGGGGGGTGGGGTGCAGGGAGACATGAGTGGGGGCCTGGTGGAGGCTGCCCCTGGTGGCTGGGGGGTGGGGGTGGTGGGAGACATGAGTGGGGGCCTGGTGGAGGGTGCCCCACAGTGCTGGGGGGTGGGGTGGTGGTAGACATGGGTGGGAGCCTGGTGGGGGCTGCCCATGGTGGTTGGGGGGTGGGGGTGGTGGGAGACATGAGTGGGGGCCTGGTGGAGGGTGCCCCACAGTGCTGGGGGGTGGGGTGGGTGGGAGACATGAGTGGGGGCCTGGTGGAGGCTGCCCCTGCACTGCTGGGGGTGGGGGTGATAGGGACATGAGTGGGGGCCTGGTGGCGGGTGCCCCTCAGTGCTGGGGGGGTGGGGGACATGAGTGGGGGCCTGGTGGAGGCTGCCCTGGTGCACTGCTGGGGTGGGGGGACATGAGTGGGGGCCTGGTGGAGGGTGCCCCTCAGTGCTGGGGGGGTGGGGGGTGGGATACATGGGTGGGAGCCTGGTGGGGGCTGCCCATGGTGGCTGGGGAGTGGTGGTGGTGGGAGACATGAGTGGGGGCCTGGTGGAGGGTGCCCCACAGTGCTGGGGGGTGGGGTGGGTGGGATACATGAGTGGGGGGCTGGTGGAGGCTGCCCCTGCACTGCTGGGGGTTGGGGGTGATAGGGGACATGAGTGGGGGCCTGGTGGAGGGTGCCCCTGGTGGCTGCGGGGTGGGGGTGGTGGGAGACATGAGTGGGGGCCTGGTGGAGGCTGCCCCTGCACTGCTGGGGGGTGGGGGTGATGGGAGACATGAGTGGGGGCCTGGTGGAGACTGCCCCTGCACTGCTGGGGGCTGGGGGTGATAGGGGACATGAGTGGGGGCCTGGTGGTGCTGCCCCTGCACTGCTAGGGGGTGGGGGTGGTGGGAGACATGAGTGGGGGCTTGATGGGGGCTGCCCCTGCGCTGCTGGGGGTGGGGGTAATAGGGGACATGAGTGGGGGCCTGGTGGAGGATGCCCCTGCACTGCTGTCGGGTGGGGGTGCAGGGAGACATGAGTGGGGGCCTGGTGGAGGGTGCCCCACAGTGCTGGGGGGTGGGGTGGGTGGGATACATGAGTGGGGGCCTGGTGGAGGCTGCCCCTGCACTGCTGGGGGGTGGGGGTGATAGGGGACATGAGTGGGGGCCTGGTGGAGGGTGCCCCTCAGTGCTGGGGGGTTGGGGGGTGGGAGACATGAGTGGGGGCCTGGTGGAGGCTGCCCCTGGTGGCTGTGGGGTGGGGGTGGTGGGAGACATGAGTGGGGGACTGGTGGAGGCTGCCCCTGCACTGCTGGGGGTGGGGTTGATAGGGGACATGAGTGGGGGCCTGGTGGAGGGTGCCCCTCTGTGCTGGGGGGGTGTGGGGTGGGAGACATGGGTGGGAGCCTGGTGGGGACTGCCCATGGTGGCCTGGGGGTGGTGGTGGTGGGAGACATGAGTGGGGGCCTCGTGGAGGCTGCCCCTGCACTGCTGGGGGGTGGGGGTGGTGGTAGACATGGGTGGGAGCCTGGTGGGGGCTGCCCATGGTGGCTGGGGGGTGGGGGACATGAGTGGGGGCCTGGTGGAGGGTGCCCCACAGTGCTGGGGGGTGGGGTGGGTGGGAGACATGAGTGGGGGCCTGGTGGAGGCTGCCCCTGCACTGCTGGGGGTGGGGGTGATAGGGGACATGAGTGGGGGCCTGGTGGAGGGTGCCCCTCACTGCTGGGGGGGGTGGGGGGTAGGAGACATGAGTGGGGGCCTGGTGGAGGCTGCCCCTGCACTGCTGGGGGTGGGGGTGATAGGGGACATGAAAGGGGGCCTGGTGGAGGCTGCCCCTGGTGGCTGGGGGGTGGGGGTGGGGGGAGACATGAGTGGGGGTCTGGTGGAGGGTGCCCCACAGTGCTGGGGGGTGGGGTGGGTGGGAGACATGAGTGGGGGCCTGGTGGAGGCTGCCCCTGCACTGCTGGGGGGTGGGGGTGCAGGGAGACATGATTTGGACATGAGTGGGGGCCTGGTGGAGGCTGCCCCTGGTGGCTGGGGGGTGGGGGTGGTGGGTGAGATGAGTGGGGGTGATTTTGCACGTGAAAATCCAGCACGTCTGCGTGTAATTCGAGGAAAGGCCCTTAGCGCGTAAGCGCGTCAGCACACGTCTGTACATTCATTGGCCCAAAGGCCACGAGCGTATGCGCGTCTATAAAGTCACGTGCACGTTGAATATGGCACACGTTTGAAATGTTGCGTGTTAAAAAAATGAAAGACACGTCCGAGTGTCAAAGCGTGTAATTGGTGGAAATGGCCTTAGCGCGTACACGCGGAAGTGACAAAGCGTGTAATTGGTGGAAATGGCCTTAGCGCGTACACGCGGAAGTGACAAAGCGTGTAATTGGTGGAAATGGCCCTAGCGCGTACACGCGGAAGTGACGCTGGACGTGTGGGCCTGCATAAAAGGTACGTGTAGAACACCATTTCCTTGTACGTGCTTTTCGTGGAGAGCGAGTGGGTGAAATCTGTACTTCTTGTCGTTTCACACGCGATTTACTTCACGGCGTTTCAAGTTCGTACTCCCTGTTACCTCTGACAGCTTTTTCTCTTTTTTCTCTTTTTCTTGTTTTCCTGGGCCTGTTCCCTCAAACAGCATTCCCTTCTACTGTTGTCCTGTCTCCTCAGACAGCGTACAATTCTTCTTTTGGCGGGGGTGTTGTCAACGCGCACACGAGCTTCTTTTTCACGCTCTTTTTCCTGGCAGACGGTGAGTCACGCACGTATCTAACATCTGTGCTTGCCCCGTGTGTAGCCTACCCCTTCAGAGGTCATTCTAGGCTGCGTGTGACACGCATACGTTCATTCTTGTGTTACTGGGTGCCACAGCGTAGTGCAGGTTTATTTTTCCGCACACATGGTCTAGGAGGGGTTGCATGCACGTTATCTCCCTTTTTTGGGCTTCCTGTGCGTTGCGTGACCCGTCATCTTTCCCCAGGGGTCACATTCAGCCTTGCTAGAGCACTAGGGTACGATTACCATCTGGTACCCAACCCCTTTGACCCCCAATTGCCCAGGACAATAGTTTACAACCACTCCCATACGCACATTAACATCAGTGCCATGGTTGGGAGGCGAGGAATCCGTAAGGGTGGCAAAGGTGGACGAGCCACAAGTGGTGGCCGTGGTGGATCCGGTAGGGGACGTGGTCGTTACTTGCAGGGTGACCCTGTCCCCCCATGTGTGGAGGACCAGTCAAGGGCACCCATAATCCCCCCCCCGCTCCGCCTGGTTGAGGGTGATGTGGCTGACACCATCCATGCTCAGCCCTTGTTGGACCAGCCCATTGTGGCACCAGACCTGGCTGACTCCATGGCTCACTTCCAGGTCAGCAGGCCTATGACACGTGCGCTGGTGCACGTTGATGTCATCAGGCCACGTGGATCAGGGGCAGCAAGGTCATCTGCTGCCCCAAGTAGGCAGGGTGGAGAGGCTGCAGCGGCAGCTGCGGCTCCATCCACCCCAGCTCTCACACACCCAGCCAGGACAGTGTCGGTCCTAGTCCATCCTGCTGACATTCCCCCTGACACCATTACACTTGAGCCAATGCCTGCACCAACTCCCATGCTGAGTGTGCAATCCCACACTCCTGATACAGAGTCCACCAGGGCTCCTGCCCCTAGTGTCCAGAGCGGCGTAGGACACTCAGGATCCCCACCACCTTCCAGGCGGAAGAGGAAGAGTGCTCGTCCGGCACAGGCTGATGCCCCAGACACGGCTACACAGTCCGGGCCGTCGAGGAAGCCCAGCTTCACGGATGCCGAACTGAATGCACTTGTCGAGTATGTGTCCGCACATGATAACGAAATGGTCATTGTTGCAGGATCCAAGACCACACTTGCACAACACCAGGCACACTGGCAGACCGTTGCGGACATCGTAAGTGCCCTTGGAATCGTGAGGCGCACAGCCAATGATTGCTATAAGCGCTGGAATGACCTAAAGCGCAGGGCAAAGAATAAGCTGGCCTCAAGTCATGCCGCAACTCTAGTGACTGGAGGTGGGTCTCCAGTAGAAGACATGGAACTCACTCCACATGAGTCAGTCGCTGGGACCTACGTCACGGAGGAACAGATCCAAGGCGTGGGAGATCTGCCAGATTATGAGGCATTGTCCGGTGAGTGCACATGCATGTGTGTGTCATCCATGTGCATGGTGTGTGTGTGAGGGCTTCTGTTTGTGTGCCAGGTGAGGGTGTGTGCGCCTGAGTTGTTTGGGTCACCCATGTGCTTCATCCAATACATTCTGCGCAGCAGCATTTGGCCATAGCAGTATCCCTTCTGCCAACAGTAGACATCTAGCCCAACAGCACGCCAGTTGCCCTTGAAGTGTCACCTTGCCACAATATTGTTGCTTATTTTTCTCTGTTAATTCAGGCAGATTGTTTGCATTCCACCACTTTTACTAGGCATTTCTCAGTCCTCTAGTCACATGTCTGACATGGCTATGGTAAAGTGGAGTGACTTTGTTACCTGGATATCATTTGTTTAGACATGTCCCTGTGCAATCGGACCATTTTGGACTGGCAGCTCCAGGTGAAAAATCAGACCTGTTTGAATTAGAAAAGCTATTACATGAGGGAACTGGACTGAATGAATAAGTGCTGCTCTCCTCTCCATCTTCACTCAATAGCAATGGTACATGCCATCTGTGTGATGGCATGTGTATTTCACCTGGCAATCACAGGCCAATGTGTGATGCCACTGCTAGGCAGCATGCAGCAAATGTGTTGATCTTCCATCTTGGTGTCATCAATGTGTGCCATTTGCCTCCCCTTCATACGCAGTGAGGGTGCATGCATGGGAGGGTTTTAGTCATGTGGGACATGTGTCAATCAAGTACTGGTTCTGTTGCTTCTCAGCCCTCATTGTGTGCCATGGTGCTAATGCCTGTTTCCATTTGTTTTCTTTTATGTCTTTGCAGGGGAAGACGCACCTGATACTGCTGGGGTTGTGGAGATGGTGCAGACCCAGGAGGGGTCTGAGGGCCGACCGACCACCAGTGAGGGACGTGGTGTGGTGGTGGGTGAGAACCCACAACTGCTGCAGGTCGTGCTCTCAAGGGGTGTCTCTGGCTGCACCTCCCCCGAGCTGTACTCAGGTGTTGATTCGGATGATGAGACCTACGTGCCGTCGCAGGTGAGTGTTCCTGGGAGGGATTCTGTTCTGTCCGACCCACCTGCACCAGGGTTAGAACCCTCAATGGGGATGTCAGTGTTGGCAGGTACGCCTTTGGTGGTTACGGATGCAGGGTCACACTCCGCGACATCTGATCCTGTTCCTGGGCCAGCAGATCAGAGGGGGAATGCAGACCTGCAGCCTCAGGCAGTGCCGGCACAGCAAGGCACAGTTCGTCTTGCCCCAGACAGGTGTGGTGCCCGCCAACGTGGTGGCCGTACGCCACCTGGCAATACCGCATGGGAGCAATCCATTTACGGTATGGCAACCCAACAGGCAGCATCATCAGAGATGATAGCTCAGGCCATGGATAGAGTGGCCACTTCCATTGTCCCCCCCGAAAGGCTGATGGAGCGACTACAGCAGGCAACCGACTCCATCTGCCAGTCACACAGGGAGGACATGTTGGCGTCCAACAGGGACAGGCGGGCGGCACTGGCGACTCTGCAGGAAGCCATCTCCATAGAGTCCCAGGGCCACAGGGAAGCCCTGAGCCTGGAACTCCTTCACCTCAGTTCGACTCTTGTTGAGCTTGAGGCTTCAACAAACCGAAGGACAGAACAGCAGCTGGAGTGTCTCACCCGTACGCTCTCAGCTGAGATGCAGGCAACTAGGGCGGAGGTCCGGGCATCCCGTGAGTTGTTGCATGGGGACCTCCGCACACTCATCCTCCAGAACGAGACCTACCACACCCGCATGCTTGCAGCCATGGAGGAACAGACTAGGGCCTTGCGTGGGCTGCCTCCCATAGTGCCACCACCTCCGGATGCAGCTGCACAGGGTGAGAATAGCGACAGCAGTGATACTCCCACAATAGGGTAGCCGTGTGGGCCATGAGCCCATGGAGGTGTTTTTTTTTCGCAAGATCCACACAGGTGGGTTTTGGTGTGCACCCTGTCTCGGACCTCCTGGGTGGCCTCCCCAACACCCCCAGGCCCATTAATGGCCATTTTTGTTTTTTTTTTTTTTTTTGGGACAGTGTGTTACCTTGTGTGGCTCCCGTGGGCATACGCTGCATTGTGGCTGGGCACATGCAGGCTTGTCATGTATTTGGTTCAGATGCTTGGGTTTTTGTCACACACACCCCTCCTGCTTCCCATTTCCATGGGCTTGCAAAGGGTGTGCCCAAGTGACATTGACGTACATGGTGACATTGGACTCCCACTACATGTGTGGGTAGTCTAGTCAATACTGTGTATACATTCCTAGTGCATATTGCTGTTGTGTTGTACACTGCATGTTGCATAGATGTGTAACTCATCATCCATGTCTACCTCCTAATTTGCAGGTCCTTTCCTCATGTCTACACAAGGCGCTCTACTTTGGAGATGGAGTCCATGTTGGCAGCAGTGCACCTACAACTCTACATGGCGGCAACACTGTACAGTTGGAAGTGGTGGGAGTGCAGGCATTTCCAGGTGATGAGACTACTAATTTCTTACATTCGTAATGTCATGTTAATGGTAGTTTTGAGGGTCAGTAGCTGATAAGTGTTATTGCTAAATACATGCTCAAGTGTGTTGTTGGTCCTGCATTACTGTGAGCATTTCAGGTGTCGCGAGTTTCAATTATGGACACTGTACTTTGTGACACTTGTGTCATGTTGTGGGGATTACTTTGTTTACCCGGACATAGCATGACATGTCATGGTGTGTCGTGTGGCGGTGCTGGGGATGGGTTGGGTGACATGGCACTGTCCTCATGTTGCCTTTTGCAAGTGGGTATTCATTTTAGCTGCATGAATGTGTTTTTTCACAAAACTGCATTGGTGGTGTCTGTGTAGGTAGGGATGCACACATTGTAACACTTCCAGGTGAACAATCTCAGGCTGATATGGTTTTGACGGTTGATTCTCCAGACATTCAGGATCATTGTCAGGTTGAGTCATCATTGATTGTCAGATGGTATGTGCCAGGGCAGTGTGCACTCCACAGGGGTGTGATTTCTATGTGAAGTAATTAGCCACTAGCTGTGTACGGGCTGCCTCCCCCCATGCCCTTTCCCCTCCCATGCGTAGCGGGCGTCCATGTGGTTGGGGATGTGGGGGCACCACCATGTCCACGGCCAGGCCCCAGCATGTTGTAACGTTGTGCAGGACACATGCTGCCACTATGATCCTGCACACTACTGGGGGAGAGTATAACAGCTGCCCGCCAGAACGTCAAGGGAGCGAAAGCGTGACTTAAGCACTCCGAATGTGCGCTTCACTATGCCCCGGGTTGCAATGTGGGCTGTGTTATATCTTACCTCGGGTGGCGTGGTGGGGTTCCGAATTGGCATCATCATGTGGGGGCTGAGAGGGTAGGCACTGTCCCCTGTGGAGGTGGTGATGGGTATCATTGGTGGGGTTGTGACCTTGCTCAGTATCTGACATGCATGCATGTGAAGTAGCATTCATACTCACCAAGCAGCCATGTATCGTCATGCCCCCCAGCTTCTAGGTCCCGGCTTAGGGTGGACATTCGGTAAATGAAGCTGTCGTGGGTGGACCCGGGATAGTTGGCATATACTGAGGTGATGATTCCCTTGGCATTACATACTACCTGCACGTTGATGGAATGCCAGTGCTTGCGGTTCCTATAGATGTGCTCAGATGTCCTGGGGGGACGTAGAGCCACATGGATGCAGTCAATGGCACCTAGCACTTTGGTAAGTAAAAATCCAGGGCGGCAGCATGCCTTTCTGCAGGTGTTCTGGGCAGGTATATGTGCCTGCGGACTGATGGGCGTGCAGTGATGATGTTTAAGACCTGGTGTAGGCAGCGTGACTGCGTGGCCTGTGACACCCCACCCACTATGGCACTTGTCCGCTAAAATGATCCAGTGGCTAAGAAGTGCAGTACATTGAGGACCTTCTCCAGGGGGCCGAGTGCTTGGGAGCACAGGGTGGGTGATGTGAGGTCATCCTCCCACTCACTCAGCAGGTCCAGTATTATGTGTGGTGGAAACCTGTACCTCCCATACACCTGGTCATCAGGCATCCCAAAAAGGCTGGTTCTGGGTGTGAAAATTCTGGCCCTGACTATCCTCCTCCTCCTCCTTTGGTAGCCCACGGCCACTGCTGCTAGGAACGGTATATTCATCCTGGCATCTGAGCTTGTTAGTTTTTTGCGCGCAAATTTATGCGTCGCTGGTCGACGTATGCCTGCTTCCTACTGGCGTATGTGTTTCTTTGCGCGTGTTGTAGGCGAGCGTGTGAAACTTACCGCGCACCCCTAAAATCCACGTACCCAGGCCAATAGCGTGTGGAAATTCCCGCGCACCCCGGAATACACGTGCGCTGATGTACTCACGTGTGTAAGTGCCCACGCACCACTGAAATACACGTACATAGGCCAATCGCGTGTATGCGCACTTTTGTCCAATTACACGCGATGACACTCTGACGTGCAGTCTTTCCATCTTTCCATCATCACGTGCTATGAGGGAAACACCCGTGCGGGTCAGATCACAGACGCGCTTACGCGCTGAGGGCCTTTGGTCCAATAGAATCGCGTATGCGTGCTGACGCGCTTACGCGCTAAGGGCCTTTCCTCGAATTTCACGCTGACGTGCAGGATTTTCACGTGCCAAATCACTCCGTATCAAGCTGGCCACGCGAAAACACACGGAAGACCACGCTCCTGTCCAGAAGGCCGAATTACTGTGCCCCAGTGCCCCGAGCAGCCTCCCACGTGCCATCTGCTGCTGCCTGCCTGCCTGCCTGCCTGCTGCCACCGTGCCCTGCCATTTGGTGCCTGCACATCAGCCTTCTGCAGGGGTCCAGTTGCTGTGTCCACCCCTGCTGGAACAGAAGACTCCCGACTGGGATAACATCGCTCCACAGCCCAGCCCCAGGACCCAGTTGCCCACCCACTCCTGCCTCTGGGGTTGTCATGTCGGGCACTTCGACATCTGGCACCAGTGGCAACCCCAGGCCAGAGGGGCAGAGGGGCACCAGCTTCACGGCCACCGAAGTTGGTGTCCTGGTGGAGCATGTCCTGGGGCAGTATGATGCCCTCTTTGGATCGTCCCGCGCCAGCAAGGAAGGACGGGAGAGGATCTGGGCCGACTGTGTGGTTGCCATCAACAAGGAGGGGGTGGCAACCCGCAACGTCCAGAAGATCAAGAAGCGCTGGGAGGACTTGAGGCCCAGGACCCTCGTGAAGGCCCGGCGCCTCGTGGAGGGGGGCCGGGGCCGCATGAGTTCCATCCAGATGAGGGTCCTGGAACGCGTACGCCCAGTGCTCCACGCCCAGATCCTTGAGAGGGAGACCCGTCTGGAGTTGAGCGCTAAGTGACCAAGCATTGCTGTGTGAGACAGGGCATGTTGAGGTGTTCTGGTTGTCTGATACTTGCCTGTATGTGTGACATAGGCCATGTACGCATGTATGTGTGCAGGGACATCATGGTAATGCATGTGCGACCCGTGATGTGTGAACCACATGGTCGTTGCATGTGTTTAAATGCGACATGGGGAGCCCTATGCAGATTTTACACATGAGAGCATGCCAGTCTCTGTTCCTGGACATGGGTGGAGGTGAGGGATGGGTGCTGATGCCAGGTACATATATGGTAGTCATGTCTGTGTGCCTGACCTGCGTGTCTGTGACTTGTGAATTCCATGGATGCATGACACATGTCTGTGACAATGCACAGATTCACTGATGCAGCCTAGTTATCCTTGTATCCGCTGTGTTTGGGGTGTATGAGGCCAGATGGATGTGACTGAGGTGAAGTGTGTGCATGTGATAGGCATGACCCATGATGCATGTGAGTTCCATATCATTGTATGTTTCAGGAGTCCATTGGACATGTGTTGAAATGTCCATGGCATGCACCATGCCTGTTACTGTGTGTGTTTTGCCTGGACTGACCCATGTGTTGTGGAGGGACATGATGGAAGTGTACTTTGACAGTGGTACTCATCTGTTATTGCTTCCTGTCTAGGGGACCATTGTACAGTACCCTGATGCTTGTGTTCTATGTCTCCCTCTACGCAGCGGCTAGTGAAGAAGAGGGCGGAGACGGCGCTGTGGAGCAAGGCGGTGGGGATGCCCCCATGGCTGCAGCATAAGGGGTGGGTGAGCCCCCACAGGGGCCTGCTACGGCGGAAGACGGTGAGGAGCCATCCAGGTTGGTGGTTTCCACAGAGGAGGAGGAGGCCGCCACTGAGGCGCACATGGGGCCTGGTGGGGGCATCCCTGCTGGTGCAAGTGGTGCAGTCCAGGAGCAGGGGCAGGAGGCAGCACAGGTCACCGTGGAGGGGCCTGTGCATGTCGCTGTCCCTGACCCTGTGAGTGCACCACCATGCACCAGCAGGGATGCCCCGTCCCAGGTCCGTCCGCAGGTAGAGGGGATGTCCATGTCACCTGACTCCCCTCCACCTGTGGACGAGGGGACCCGTGGCCGTATGGAGAAGGTCCTGATTGGGGTCGCGATGCGCGCGGGTGCAATTCGTGATGACGTGCGTGCTTCCCGGGAGGAGCACGCACGTCATCACGAAGAGCACCGTGCCGACGTGGCCCAATTGGGATCTTCCATGTTCGGGGGTTTCCTGCATGTGTCGGCCAATCTGGCGGCCCTCTCCTCCTCTGTGGAGGCTATACGCCTGTCGTTCTCCTTACCGTCTTCCGGCCCAGATGCCACCAGGGCCCCCTGTGGACCTGCCCTGACCAATGCAGCCAGCTCGGTGGGGATCCCATCCCTGCCACAGTCGGGAGTCGGAGGTCCAGCAGGGGTGGACACCACAGCAACTGTACCCCAGCAAATGGAGGATGTGCCGGCATCATCAGGCAGGGCACGTACACGACGGCGTCGGTGGATTCCATCAGCCTGAATGCCGTCGTGCTGGCGAGGCGGTTGCGTCGGAGGCAGCAGCAGAGTCAACGTGGGAGGCATCATGGCTCGGGGCCATCAACATCGGAGGGGCAGGCATCGGCCGGAGGGCAGGACGACCCAGGACGGGAAGTGTCTTCCGTGTGGCTGTGGTTGGGCCAGCAGATAGGTGCGGAGCGGCGGCGGGCGGAAGAGGCGCAGCTCACGATGGTCAGGGCGGAGAACTCCATGCGGAGGGCCCTGAGGCGGGCCGAGTGCCTCGAGGCAATCCGCAGGGGGTTGGAGGAGAAGATGGCGTCGTCCATGCGGACCCTCGGGGCCCTGGAACAGGACCGCCTCCGGGACATCGAAGAGGAGTTTGATGATGCCCTGGCCCGGAACACCACGGAGTGAGCCGCTGGACTTGCCCGCCGCCTTTGTATATAGTTCTTTAGTTTTAGGTTTCCTTTGTTTCTTCTTATGATTTGGTGTCGACGGACACTGCTCCACTTTTTGTATATAGTTGCATTTTAGTTAGGGTTTTTTGTAGGTTTCCTTTGTTCAGTTGGGCTCATGGACCCTTGGATGTTTTGTACATAGTTCTTCATTGGATTGTTTTATTTTTTTTGTTTTTATTTATTCACCATGGAGCAATGGTCTTTGCATTTATTTTTCTCTCTTGGATTGATTTTATTTTTAATGTGACTTTGGACAACATTTTTTTGAATTTGGATTTGTAGTTTTAATTTTTTTTGACGGACATGCAGCTTATCTTTTTTTATTGCCATTGTAGTTTGTTTCATTTCATTTGCATTCAATTTTTTTTAATACAATTTTGTTTTCATACTTCATTGTGTGGTATCATCTCATTGGTTTCATGCATGTCATGTTGGGTGTTTTCCCATTCAATTGCAACCATTGTGTGTGACGGACATGGGTTCATTTGCTTTATGAACATTGGGGGTGTAACATGTAATTTCCATTTCCATGTGGGTGAATGGGTTACTTGGTAGGGCCTTTTGGCTGTGGAGGCTGACCATAACGCACATGATTGGGGATTGTGAGGACCTGGGCGCAGGGGGACATGAGTGGGGGCCTGGTGGAGGCTTCCCCTGCACTGCTGGGGGGTGGGGGTGATAGGGGACATGAGTGGGGGCCTGGTGGAGGGTGCCCCTCAGTGCTGGGGGGTGGGGGTGGGAGACATGAGTGGGGGCCTGGTGGAGGCTGCCCCACAGTGCTGGGGGGTGGGGTGGGTGGGAGACATGAGTGGGGGCCTGGTGGAGTCTGCCCCTGCACTGCTGGGGGTGGGGGTGCAGGGAGACATGAGTTGGATATGAGTGGGGGCCTGGTGGAGGCTGCCCCTGCACTGCTGGGGGGTGGGGGTGCAGGGAGACATGAGTGGGGGCCTGGTGGAGGCTGCCCCTGGTGGCTGGGGGGTGGGGGTGGTGGGAGACATGAGTGGGGGCCTGGTGGAGGGTGCCCCACAGTGCTGGGGGGTGGGGGTGGTGGTAGACATGGGTGGGAGCCTGGTGGGGGCTGCCCATGGTGGTTGGGGGGTGGGGGTGGTGGGAGACATGAGTGGGGGCCTGGTGGAGGGTGCCCCACAGTGCTGGGGGGTGGGGTGGGTGGGAGACATGAGTGGGGGCCTGGTGGAGGCTGCCCCTGCACTGCTGGGGGGTGGGGGTGATAGGGGACATGAGTGGGGGCCTGGTGGCGGGTGCCCCTCAGTGCTGGGGGGGTGGGGGACATGAGTGGGGGCCTGGTGGAGGCTGCCCCTGGTGCACTGCTGGGGGTGGGGGGGACATGAGTGGGGGCCTGGTGGAGGGTGCCCCTCAGTGCTGGGGGGGTGGGGGGTGGGATACATGGGTGGGAGCCTGGTGGGGGCTGCCCATGGTGGCTGGGGAGTGGTGGTGGTGGGAGACATGAGTGGGGGCCTGGTGGAGGGTGCCCCACAGTGCTGGGGGGTGGGGTGGGTGGGATACATGAGTGGGGGGCTGGTGGAGGCTGCCCCTGCACTGCTGGGGGTTGGGGGTGATAGGGGACATGAGTGGGGGCCTGGTGGAGGGTGCCCCTGGTGGCTGCGGGGTGGGGGTGGTGGGAGACATGAGTGGGGGCCTGGTGGAGGCTGCCCCTGCACTGCTGGGGGGTGGGGGTGATGGGAGACATGAGTGGGGGCCTGGTGGAGACTGCCCCTGCACTGCTGGGGGCTGGGGGTGATAGGGGACATGAGTGGGGGCCTGGTGGTGCTGCCCCTGCACTGCTAGGGGGTGGGGGTGGTGGGAGACATGAGTGGGGGCTTGATGGAGGCTGCCCCTGCGCTGCTGGGGGGTGGGGGTAATAGGGGACATGAGTGGGGGCCTGGTGGAGGATGCCCCTGCACTGCTGTCGGGTGGGGGTGCAGGGAGACATGAGTGGGGGCCTGGTGGAGGGTGCCCCACAGTGCTGGGGGGTGGGGTGGGTGGGATACATGAGTGGGGGCCTGGTGGAGGCTGCCCCTGCACTGCTGGGGGGTGGGGGTGATAGGGGACATGAGTGGGGGCCTGGTGGAGGGTGCCCCTCAGTGCTGGGGGGTTGGGGGGTGGGAGACATGAGTGGGGGCCTGGTGGAGGCTGCCCCTGGTGGCTGTGGGGTGGGGGTGGTGGGAGACATGAGTGGGGGACTGGTGGAGGCTGCCCCTGCACTGCTGGGGGTGGGGTTGATAGGGGACATGAGTGGGGGCCTGGTGGAGGGTGCCCCTCTGTGCTGGGGGGGTGTGGGGTGGGAGACATGGGTGGGAGCCTGGTGGGGACTGCCCATGGTGGCCTGGGGGTGGTGGTGGTGGGAGACATGAGTGGGGGCCTCGTGGAGGCTGCCCCTGCACTGCTGGGGGGTGGGGGTGGTGGTAGACATGGGTGGGAGCCTGGTGGGGGCTGCCCATGGTGGCTGGGGGGTGGGGGACATGAGTGGGGGCCTGGTGGAGGGTGCCCCACAGTGCTGGGGGGTGGGGTGGGTGGGAGACATGAGTGGGGGCCTGGTGGAGGCTGCCCCTGCACTGCTGGGGGTGGGGGTGATAGGGGACATGAGTGGGGGCCTGGTGGAGGGTGCCCCTCACTGCTGGGGGGGGTGGGGGGTAGGAGACATGAGTGGGGGCCTGGTGGAGGCTGCCCCTGCACTGCTGGGGGTGGGGGTGATAGGGGACATGAAAGGGGGCCTGGTGGAGGCTGCCCCTGGTGGCTGGGGGGTGGGGGTGGGGGGAGACATGAGTGGGGGTCTGGTGGAGGGTGCCCCACAGTGCTGGGGGGTGGGGTGGGTGGGAGACATGAGTGGGGGCCTGGTGGAGGCTGCCCCTGCACTGCTGGGGGGTGGGGGTGCAGGGAGACATGATTTGGACATGAGTGGGGGCCTGGTGGAGGCTGCCCCTGGTGGCTGGGGGGTGGGGGTGGTGGGTGAGATGAGTGGGGGCCTGGTGGAGGGTGCCCCACAGTGCTGGGGGGTGGGGGTGATAGGGGACATGAGTGGGGGCCTGGTGGAGGGTGCCCCTCAGTGCTGGGGGTGGTGGGGGGTGGGAGACATGAGTGGGGGCCTGGTGGAGGCTGCCCACATTGCTGGGGCGTGGGGTGGGTGGGAGACATGAGTGGGGGCCTGGTGGAGGGTGCCCCACAGTGCTGGGGGGTGGGGTGGGTGGGAGACATGAGTGGGGGCCTGGTGGAGGCTGCCCCTGCACTGCTGGGGGGTGGGGGTGATAGGGGACATGATTGGGGGCCTGGTGGAGGGTGCCCCTCAGTGCCGGGGGGGTGGGGGGTGGGAGACATGAGTGGGGGCCTGGTGGATGCTGCCCCTGCACTGCTGGGGGGTGGGGGTGGTGGTAGACATGGGTGGGAGCCTGGTGGGGGCTGCCCATGGTGGCCGGGGGGTGGGGTGGTGGGAGACATGAGTGGGGGCCTGGTGGAGGCTTCCCCTGCACTGCTGGGGGGTGGGTTTGATAGGGGACATGAGTGGGGGCCTGGTGGAGGCTGCCCCTGCACTGCTGGGGGTGGGGGTGGGTGGGAGACATGAGTGGGAGCCTGGTGAAGGGTGCCCCACAGTGCTGGGGGGTGGGGTGGGTGGGAGACATGAGTGGGGGCCTGGTGGAGGCTGCCCCTGCACTGCTGGGGGGTGGGGGTGCAGGGAGACATGAGTTGGACATGAGTGGGGGCCTGGTGGAGGCTGCCCCTGGTGGCTGGGGGGTGGGGGTGGTGGGAGACATGAGTGGGGGCTTGGTGGAGGCTGCCCCTGCACTGTTGGGGGGTGGGGGTGATGGGAGACATGAGAGGGGGCCTGGTGGAGGCTGCCCCTGCACTGCTGGGGGGTGGGGGTGCAGGGAGACATGAGTTGGACATGAGTGGGGGCCTGGTGGAGGCTGCCCCTGGTGGCTGCGGGGTGGGGGTAGTGGGAGACATGAGTGGGGGCCTGGTGGAGGCTGCCCCTGCACTGCTGGGGGGTGGGGGTGATGGGAGACATGAGTGGGGGCCTGGTGGAGGCTGCCCCTGCACTGCTGGGGGCTGGGGGTGATAGGGGACATGAGTGGGGGCCTGGTGGTGTTGCCCCTGCACTGCTAGGGGGTGGGGGTGGTGGGAGACATGAGTGGGGGCTTGGTGGAGGCTGCCCCTGCACTGCTGGGGGGTGGGGGTCATAGGGGACATGAGTGGGGGCCTGGTGGAGGCTGCCCCTGCACTGCTGTCGGGTGGGGGTGCAGGGAGACATGAGTGGGGGCCTGGTGGAGGGTGCACCACAGTGCTGGGGGGTGGGGGTGCTGGGTGACATGAGCAGGTATGCAGGGTAGCCCCCTGTGGTGTCGGCTGCCTGCAGGGGCCGTGGAGGGTGTACAGGGAATACCTGGGAGCACCCAGCCAAATTGCGTGTAGGATTTCCCGCGTACCCCTGAAATACACATACCCAGCCAAATCGTGTGTGGAAATTCCCGCGCACGTACCCGGCCAAATCGCGTGTGGAACTTCCCGCGCACCCCTGAAATCCACGTACCCTGCCAAATCGCATGTGAAACTTCCCGCGCACCCCTGAAATCCACGTACCCAGCCAAATCGCGTGTGGAAATTCCTGTGCACGTACCCGGCCAAATCGCGTGTGGAACTTCCCGTGCACCCCTGAAATCCACGTACCCTGCCAAATCGCGTGTGAAACTTCCCGCACACCCCGGAATACACGCATGCGTTATTTTTCAGTCAGCGGGTGTCCGTGTTTGTGGGTACCCCTTTGCACGTCATTTGTCCTGGAGGGCCACAGTATAGGACATTCATCATAGCTGTATATAGGTGCTATTTGTTGACGCACCTTTTGGCGCACATTTATTACAGGCGCAGAGACGCTACCGCCTGCTTTCTTGTGGCGGTCGTGTTTGTGCCTGTGCGCTGGTTTGACCGTGCGCTGTTTTGCCCTATTCGATTCCATGAATATGTGTTGTAGGCGAGCGTGTGGGCGTTCCGCGCACTTGCACCCTGTACTTCCCCCATGACGCCCACATTTTGACAAGTTGTTCCCCATTCCGAGTGTTACGCCCCGTGTTCCGCCTACTTTTGTTGTGTGCGCCGCGCTATGTGCGATTTTCGCTGTGGCCTGTGCGATTTTCGCTGTGACCTGGTGCACGCCGTTAGATGGCCTGTGCGCCAACGTGCGCCGCGCACATTTTTAGCGCACATCCGATGGTTTTCTCGCGCACGGCCTTCCATGAATGGATGTGCGCTGCTTTTCGTGCGATTTTTGCACTCGCACTGCGATTTTCGCTATTCCACTGCGTTTTTGGCCACTTGCGCCGCGCAAATTATTCCATAAATCGGCCTGTATATCTGTTATTAGAATTGTTTGTTGCATTTCTATCAAGTACTAACATTTGCAAACACAATTGGTCTGTACTGTGTAAGTATATGTTGTCAACAATTGGTGGTAATTGAAATAGAATATTCATTGCTACATTTGCATAGCAACTTACACCAATTATATTTGAGAGTTTAAATGGCCCAGGTAATTCTGTATTTGAGTGATTTTATTTTTTAGTTTATCTTATTCTTTGACGAAGTACCTGGTTTACTTTCCCTAATTGATTCTTTTTTGCTTGTGGTACTTGATGAAGTATTAGTTTCTTTTACTCTCTTTGTAGGATTTGCAGTGATATCCTGTTGTATTTCTGTTTGATTTAGTTTTACTTTTTGTGGAACAGGATATGTTTTTATGTGGGGGTGTATAGTGAACAATGTCTATTGTATTCTAAAATGCAAGGAATATCAGCGTTTACTTTACTTGCATCAAAGTTGATTAGAAATAGACTGTCAAGTGTACGTAAGCGTGATAGTGCTACGTAGCTCATGCCTTCTTTAAAGACTGTGTTACCAATGTCTATTAATGCCTTGTCCAGGGTAAGACCTTGTGATTTATGAATGGTGACTGCGTATGCAAGAGTTAGAGAAAATTGTTCTCTGCGTACATACATGTCTTTGAAGAGAAGGAATCGAGCTGTTGAGCGTCCTATCCTTTTCACTTCTGAAAGTTTGTCAAAGAGAATATTGACACACTGAATGTTGTTGTGATGTGGGTATGTTTGAAAGCCAACAACTGTACCCAGTACTCCATTAACTGGTCCTTGGTCAACCTCAAGATTACGTTTAAGCATTACTCTGCAAATTAAGGATAATTTTAATATTTTTTCCAATCCAGCTGTGTTGGAGATTGTATTTTATAAACTATTTAGTCTTGTTGTGGCTTGTTCACACATGGGTAGTGTCATACCATGTACGTCTAGTTTGTCTGTGGCGCTAATTTCCATTATTGGTTGCATTTCATTTTTTAACATTGTTTCATAGAATTTGAAACAGCATGCAAGAGTTGTCATTAGGCCATACAATTGTCATTGTTGTGGGCTAATTGTTCGATAACATCTGTAGCACATGCATTATCGCCATAAAGTGCATGAATGTGCCGGGTTTTCAATATTGCTTGTGCTTCTTGAGATAGTATACCAACTCTAATACTTTTTAAGATGTTGGCATAAGTGAGATCTGCAAATTGCTGCATGTTTTCTGTTAATTCTCTGTATTGGAAATGTTGCCAAAGGTTGACATTTTCTATGCTGCCAACAGTTTCACGGCAGAGTTTGTGTCCTCAGGTTTTAAAAATAGGCTCACCTTTCACTGGTGTCAATTGAAAAAGATCTCCGAAAACAATAATGTGTTTTCTGCAAAGGGCTCTTTGTAGTTTGTTTTGAGTACTTGTTGTAATCTGAGGGGAATCAAAGCCAACATTAGGTTGGAGACCATGTTCACTTCATCTATTAGTAGCATTTTCATTTGTTTTAATACTCTGTGTAGTTCCATTGCAGCTTCTGTAGAAAGTTTGTAATAGTCTAATTTGTTTCGGTGTTCTACTGGCAGGAGTAGTAATCGGTGTAAAGTGACACCGCCTATGTTGTAGGCAGCTAAACCTGTGGGGGCAGTGACAACAGCTGACAGTTTGTTGTTTGTCACTTGTTGAAGGAATTTACTGATGATTTTGATTAAGAATGTTTAGCCAGAACCGGCTTCACCACTGACGTACAGTAGTATAGGTTTGTAATTTTGACAGGTGCATTCTTTGTTTTCATGTTGTACACCATGTGCAATTTCTTTTGTTACTTCTTGAAAAATGCCACGTTGCTCATTGTTTAGTTTTGATTGTAGTATAGTTGAGTCTTCTTTATCTTCATACTGACACATGGGGCCTCATTACAACCTTGGGGCTAAGTGCACCAGCTTTACCACCATGGTGTAAACTCCGTTTACACCATGGTGGATGGCGGATTTACCGCCCCATTCCAAGGTGAGTGGGGCGGTAAATCTCCATTTCCCATTTTCCCTTCCCCATTCCCATTTTTGCCCCATAGGGCATAATGGGAGTGAGGAAGGCGCTAATTACGCCGCCGTAAATTACGGCGGCGTAATTAGCACCATGGCAGGTTAGCGCCATGGATTTTAACGCCTGCTAAAAGAAGGTTAGCTGTAAGGAGTGTCCTTATCTAGTTGGGCCTGAAGTTCTTCTTTGTGTTGCTGTTCATTGTGCAACATTGTTTTGGAGTGTGTAAAGTTTACATCAGTTATAGTGCTTTCATTTGCTTTGAAAGTGTCTTCATATGAGTCATAGTTATCTAGTATGTCTTCTTCTTTTCTCCATGGTTTAAAGAGTTGTAGCAGGGACATGCAATATAGTTATTTATGTTGAGGAGTCTTTAATGACAATTTGATATGATTAATTAAATTTCGTTTGGTGGGTTTTACTAAGCTGCCTTCACAATTTGTCCCTCTGTATTTACCTTTTTTTTCATTGGGTTTTATATTATCATTGTATGTGAAGTTTTGGGCTATGTCGTATAGACACATGGATTCCAAAGTGTTACTTCTGTTTGGGTATTATGTGTCCAGTAAATTGTTTTTTAAAATGTCTTGGCTGTTGGGATCATGTTTGGCTATTGTTTCTATATCTTCGTATGATTTCAGAACTCTTTTTCTCGATTTAGCAGGACCAAGACTTAGCCATTCTATATTTTCAGATTTTCCATGCAAAGCAGTTCCAGTTAAATGATCTGCTGCTTCATAGGAGCCACATTCTCTATGGGAGAGCATTTTTATGCCCAACCTGTATAATTTCTGAGACAGTGTTTTGTCTGATGACAGGTCATTCCAGAGGTCTTGGAGCTCTGTTTTTTCTGCTTTTGTTAAGTATGTTGTAACATATCATGCAACTGCAGTGGAATTGTCTGCAATGTACTGCACATCTATGTTTGCATTCCATAAGTGGGCAATGATTGCATTGTAATCATTGATATATTTTTCTTCTTCTGGTATTTTTATTTAATATGTGTCTTTAGGTGATTTACCTTTAACACTATGTCTAACTGAAGACATGAAGTTGTTCACTTGACCTGTTTTTGTAACTGGTCTAGGGAAACCAAAGCGGCATTTGGTGTAGTATTTCCCTTTGTTTTTGTATTTGCGATGACAATATTTGCCACATTTGTGTCTTTGAAATTGTAAAATGCGTGCATGAAGATCACTATTTGTTGCTTCTGATGGAATTTCACAAATGACATATTTTTCAATAAACTGTAAAACAGTGGCACCACTGTCTTGACCAAATTTAGGAGCATCTTTAATCCATAAAAGCATGTGGATATGTGGTGCTCCTCTGGCTTGGAATTCTTTTCTCCAAAAGAAGTGTTGCACTTCTCCGTGGGGAGGAGCAGTTTTATTACAAATAAAGTGTAGCATAGCAATGAAGCGATGGTGAAAATATCTTGAAACATTAACAGGATCTAGAGAACAAAGTTCTCCAGATGTTAGTATATCTATGTTTGTTTTCTTTTTGTTTGATATGCGTAGGAAATCATGTAAATGTTCCCATGCATATTCTGCACAACTTAATGCACAACTTAATGTAACAAACCAAGTGGGTGGTCCAAGGTTTCTTATCATACAACGTACATCTCCATGATGTCGAAACCAGTACTCTTTATTACCACGCATATTTGCAAATAAATTTGTAATATTTGATTGTAAAACCTCATCTTTTTGTTGCACTTTTTGTAATAATCTGTAGCTGACATATTTTGAAAGTGGGAGCCTGATTTTAATGTGTGTGCAACTCCGTAACATAAAGTTGCTAGTTCACTTTCAAAGAGTAGGTGGAATATGTATTCCACATTTTGTCTAAATCTGGGATCTTCAGAATACATCCATAATGAGCGGTATTCTGATGCTGTTATTTGAATAGGTCTATCATCGTACCTTCCTCCTTTGCCAGTAGGAAAGAGTAGAGGAAAAGCATGTGCTTCTATACTTTTTTTCCCATATGCTGATTGGTGATCCTTTTGTTTGAAGCATTTTGGTAAGTTTCTAGTGCATCTTCTACGGTGTCATTAGAGTTCAATGGGTGAATTGTATAATGGTCTAAAGTATTGGATATTGTAGTAGGATCTAGGAGCTCAAATTGACCAGCTTCTTGTGTCTCTTGAATTATTTCAGTGGTATCCTTCAAGTTTTCTTCAATTTTAATTTCTTTGTAGTATTCATTATTGTCTTTTAGATATTGCAAGGCTTGTCTAACTTTATGTAAATCTACCAGTTGTTGCCAAATGTTTTTGTCTTTTGTAGGTACCCCATTTACTAAGATAATTAAAGGTTGCTCCATTGGACATTGTACTCCTAGAGTGTGCACATTCTCTTTAAGTTCTAATGGTAAATACACTACTTTTCCCCGAATACCTTACACTAATTCAGAGGGAGGTAATTTTGCTGTTTTTGGTTGAAGGAGTATTATTGCTTGAAATGGGTGCACTGTTTGAATTATGATGCTCTCATATAAATTGAGTTGTTGTAGGGGTTTTTGTAGAGGAAATAATTCCAAATTATTTGTGATAGCATGTGAAGGAGTTTGGTTGTTGTCAAGTTTGTTTTCTGCCATAAGGGAGAGAGCTAATTCAAACCATTTAAAATCTTCATTGTCTTCTATTTTGTATGTTAGGTCTACAGTTTTTGTGTTACTTTTAGAAAAAGTTCTACGGCAACATACACACACATGGTTTGGTACTTCAGCAGATGTACTTTTAAATTTCAGTATTTCTTTTTTGTATGTGTGTAGTAGAAGGTTGACATGCATAGAATTGTTGCTCATTTGCTTTAAGGCTATTTCATTCTGTAAGTGGCTTTCACTTCCAAAATATTTTTTCTGGATATAGTCGATGTCTTCAAGTATGTCTTTTGCTGTACCATGTAGACAAATGTTATTTAAATTGGCTAGTGCTAAAGCAGGACTTTTAGCATAGTACAGTTTATAGACTAGATTTCTTATAGTTGAATGATGTGTTGATATCATTTTGATATAATGGAAGGTGGTTTTGCAAGTAGGTCCTGAAATGCAGGCCAATGAATGTCCTTGTAGTCCTGTGTACTTGCGCACTGGACAGGTATCCATATTTTGCAGCAGTTTAATTTTGAATTTGTCTTTGCCTTTCACATATTGATTGAGGAATTGGCGTAAAGACTTGAAAGATTTTTTGGGAATGTTACACATTGATGTGCATGTCCATTTGTATACTAGACGTTCTGCTTCAGTTGAATGGAGAGGTAATTCTAAGTTTTCTGGGGATATTTTTGTAAGCAGTATTTCTTGTTCCATTATGGTATGATTAACTTTTCCATAACCTCGTCCACTGCTATGTATGGCAATTGTATTTGTTTGCCTTTGTTTGTATGCTTCTTCATTAAAGTATGGTTCTGTGCTCGTAGTGTGACTCCATTCACCTCCACAGATACTTAAGAAGTTATTTCTGTTGACATTTTGTTTATTGAGAAGTCTTTTTAGTAATTTAGTCATTCGTTTTTTAGTGGTTTCATTTTGTTTAACACTAAAATAAATAACTTTCTTTTGAGAAGGATTGCACTGTATATCAATGCTTCTAAAATTAATTTCCTACTATAGGTTTTAAGGGTTGAGCCTGATTTCTCTCCTGTTTTTACAAGATTTTGAAGGACTCTATGACGGAACATTTTTGCTAAAATACTTATTTTGGCATGCTTACTTTGCACTATATCAAGATTTATAGGAGCAGTTTTATCAGTAGTGGTAGCTGATTTTTTGTTAATTGTTTTGTGCTTCGTTTTACATTTTGATAGAGGAGGCAACGTTTCTGTACTTGAAGCTTGTTTTGTTTCACTAAATGACTGTATTAGCTGTTTTGTTTTAACTTTTTTTTTACAAATTCTGCTAGAGATGGATGCTTGTTTTGGACACCTCTATTTTCATTTGCTCTGCTTCTCCGTTGCTTTCTACGGACTTGATTTTTGGTAGGCATTCTTTAGGGTCTGTTGAAAAAAATAAAGAAGGTATGGGTTGGGGTGTTCTTAATATATGTGTGCTGTGTGCATGAGAGTCTGAGTAAGATGATATAGATGTATGTAATGGTGTGTGATTGTGCATTGGGCAACTACAACTAGTTGGGATGGGTATTCTTGAATTTATGTGCTACTAAACTGCGGTTCAGATGACAGTAGAAAGTAAGCTAGTGGTGTGGAGAAGTACAAATAGTAAATCTAATGGTATACAATTAAAACAGTTGTTTGTTCTATAATATCAAAATTCTAGGGGCTGAGTTGGGTCATTTGTGTGTCGAAAATAGGAAATTGTGTGCCATTCTACCTGTAAATGTCTGTTTAAGACATGGGGATTTGTAGAGATAATGGTGTACAATCTCTATTTTTAGGCACAGAAATAGCATGAATTATCCGTACAGTGTGTTTGAATAATAGTACAAATAATATGATGGTATTCAACTTAGTTTTTTTCTGAAATGAGCATGTTTCTTCTTAGTTGTTCTTTGTACTTCAAATTCGGCTGCTTTTTTCAGGAGAATGGTCTTCACTGCAATTGTAAAGGAAACAAATTAGTAATTTTGTTTGTATGTAGCACAGTTTTTAATTTAGACATTGATTTTTTTTAATTGACATTGACCCTCAGCACCTTCCTCAAAATCATGAAAACTATCTTATTCACATAACATTTGTCACACCAGTTGAATACACATCATATGTTCTTAATGCATAAACTGTATTGTAATGACTAACTGTACCAACCAAAATATCATTTCTATGCCTTGTGGAATTCATAATGTACCATTGACTACCACTATTTCGGTAACTAAGCTCTTGTAAGTAACATCGCCTCAATGCCATGGGCTGCTTGGGCACTATATAAATATAAGTAAATACATTTTATGTTTTTGTACAAGTATTGTTGTTTGATATTTAAACATACTGTGTGCATGCAATTTTGTTTGAATATGTTAATTCTTCTTATTGTAATTAATTTAAATATGTTAGTTCAACATGCTTTGAAAATGTTTGTGTAGAAAGAAATTAAATAGCAGATAGGTTTAGAAGTGACAGTTGATTTTAGGAGATGGAAAAATGACAGTAAATTCATTTTATAGATTATACAGGTAAAAGTCAGTTAATCTGTTTATATGAATCTATAAGAATTGTACATGTACTGTACAGAAAATATGCATAACTGTAGTTTGTGTTCATGCATATGGATATGCATGGAGCTGCAAGTAGAAATCTTGGAGACTTCTACAGTATTTCTGGTAGAAGGGGCTTTCAAATGATATGACACTTGTACTCAGAGATTAACAGTACATTTGAAGTGCTGATCTATGATGATCTATGATGATGCAGTTAGATGTAGAGGTCTTGGATGTGATTGGTGGATGGTCATGTGACTTCTTAGCTATATCCAATGAGGGAATGGCACAGAAAGTGAAATGGAAATGGTAGAAGGACTGTACATGTTACGATATGTCTGCGGACATGGCGGTAGTCCGCGGACATCGGATGTTACATCTGGGGATTTTGGGTTGGGGAGCCATGCAAATGAGAATGAGCAGAGAAAGGGATTGGTCAGGAAACTTTAGTGTGTGTGTTGTGCCAGGAGAGAGTTTCTCAGATACTCTTTTTGCTGAGAGAAGAACAGATAACTATGCCTGTGTGTTTCAGAAAACAGATTGTTTGGATTTTGGGAGGCTTGTGGATACATTGGTTGAAGGTGCATGCAGAAAGCTGTGGAGTAGCTGTAGATCTTGGATTCCCACATGTGGAGGTGCACTGGCATGGAGTACGTGGATTGAAGTGGTTGGACTTGCGACCCCTCTGTGCTACTTTGGAGACAGAGCAACATCCAGACATCATTGTAATTCATTGTGGAGGGAACAGTTTAGGACATGTGTCTGGAATTTCTTTGCAATTGGCAATGAAAGAAGGACTTGGGAAGGTCATGGACATGTTTCCAAATTCTCAAGTAATTTTTTCACGGATTGCGCAGAGACAAATGTGGCTGCGTTCTTCTTCATTTGGTCCACAAATGGAGATAGCAAGGCGCAATGTCAATAAGGCTGTTTGTGCCTTTCTAGGAGATTGGAGTCCATCTTACTTATGCTGGCAATCAGATTTTTCTGAGAAATGTACAAAATGCATTGCAACCTTTTTTTGGAATTACAGCATCCATTTTGTAGTAGGTGTTGAGCATTTCAAATTTTTCAAACACAAACAAACACCGCCAAAAGGCTCTTTTCAGAGCCACCACTTCCTCCCAGATAAAACTGCAATGGTTATGATAGGGCAGCACTCCAAAATGTTAGATGTTCGCGGACTGTCCGCGGACTTCTAAAAAATACAGACGGCCCTGCTTCATTTATTTTCACTTCTATTTTTTAACTGTGAAAGGCGGCTCTGAAAAGAGCCTTTTTTTTATTTTGGTTGTTTTATATTTTTTTTGTTTTTTTATACACGACACACTAGGAGAGGAGGGGAAAGGAGGGTAGGGGGGACACCAACCACATGGATAAGAAAGGGTGAGTGGAGAGGAAGATGTAGAGTGGGTTTTACTTGGGTAGTGAGCAGATCTTCTCGTGCTCTGAGACGATAGCCTCAAAAGCACTACAAAGTTCTGTTACGCTCACCTGGACCCCACAGGGGTGTCGATCAGACCCGGACAGCTGCGGTCTCCGTCAACGTGATGCGTAGTACAGAGATGACTGTCTGGACTGGCCCGCCTAGTCTTGTCTGCTGGACCCGAAGAAGTATTTTCCTGCAAGTGGATCCGATATCTCCTTAGTAACCTCACCTTATGTTTGTAAAATATGAGCTCTCCATCCTGTGTGTCCTGCAGGGGCTCGTAGATACCAGTTACTTCACTGGTTTGAAGGCGTTGGGAGAGTTCCGGTAAGCATTGACTCTGAAGTCCCAGGCGGGATTGGTAAGTATCAAGTTCAAAGAGCTCAATGTGCCCGATGTTCACTCTTGTCCCCTTCCTTCCTTAAGTTGCAACTGAGTTCGTGAGAAGAAGGTCTCGTAGCTGCTGCTGGCGTTCAGGTAAGAGTCTGTGTTACCCAACGCTGTCCGGTAACTATTGCATGCGTTAACGTGTTGTTTTTCTCCCTCTTTACAGATGCGGCATATGAAGATATGGAGAATAATACTGCCGGTGGTAAATCAGGTAAGTCTATGGTGGTAAGAGGTATTTGTTGATTCCCTTGGCTCACCTTGTTATTCTTGTGCCCCTAGCTGCCGGAGTACGGTGAAGAAATGATGGAGACAGTGCCGGATCGAAAGATGCTGTGAGAACTGGTGAGTATGGCGCCGTGCTGGAGCTGGCGAAGCGACGCGTGCAGGACTGATGTACTTTCCAGGTCGGGAGATGAAATGGATCCGGAATCAGGTGAGGAATTTGAAATAAGTTTGTTTTCTAACCTTGTCCTTTTCTTCCTCTTTATTCTAGGAGCTCTGGATTCGAGGCGGGCGTGGCAGAAGACTGGATGCTGGCTGCAGGCACGCGGGCGTGGCAGAAGACTGGATGCTGACTGCAGGCACGGTGAGAGTCACGCTGCTGGATGCAGAATAACACGAATCATGTGCTGCTGTTCGGGCGTGGTTTAAATAGCCTCCAAAGTAGTCCCAGGAAAGAAGTTCCCCAGGACCACACCCGAGTAAAAAATAGTCCCTGTAGTAAAATAGTCCCATCCAGGCCTCAAGTTGGCTTGGATTTATTTGCAGAATGGTCTGCATGAGGTAAGTAATGTCTATGAGCCTGGCGCCTATGGCGCCAGGACTGATTTTTATTATGAGCCTGGTGCCTACGGAGCCAGGACTGAACCCAGACAGCCCCTAGCTGGGGCTGCTGGGGTTTTTGTAAATGTCTGGATGCCTGCTCCTGGGGCTGATGGGCTTGATCCAGATGCCCGGGGGTAGGCATCATGACAACTACAAAGTCGTTCCCCCTGCACAGTACTGCGTCGCAATACATACACACAACTGTGACCCTCGAAAGGTAAGGTTCATCAGTATTGCATATGGCCTGTGAGGCAGCTTGAGGAATACGCTGTCCCACAGGAGTGTTCCTTGTGGCGACAGGATCGAAAACGGAGGATGACGTAGAGGAAGTCAACCTGCTATGCTCCTCGCAAGGTACAGCCTTGCGAATGGCCCCAGAGTGGAATGACCTTAGTTGTCGCTTCCTGGTAGTTGTCCCAAAGCTGTATGAACCAGGCCTCCCCCGACTGAGTACCATTTTGCACTCGTTGCAAGTGACTTGGTTCGCACGCGCCTTAGGACCATTACCACGAATGGTAAATAACCGCCACACCCAAGACTCACGACGAGTGCTAGTAGTAGGGACTTCCACTACCTCATTCTCGTCATCCTCTTCATCCTCTTGTGCATCCTTACTCCTGTTCCTCTCTTCAGGCCCTTGGGGAGGTGGTGGTGGTGGAGGGGATGGGGGTGGTGCTGAGGCAGATGAAGCACCAGGTGGCATGAGTGGAGCCATGGAAGCCATCAGATTTGAGATGAAAATCTGCAAAGTTGGCAGCAAAATTCGCTGTGTTCTGCAGGATAGCCAGAAACACAATGAGAATGATCTCTAGGGTGTGGTCTTTAATAGGGGTGCTTGTGCGCGGTTCGCGGACATGTGTGCTGTCCGCGGACAGATCGAACAGGAAAAAAGGGTTCAAAAAGTCACAAAAAGTATGTAGAAACTCAGGATTACTATGTGGGACTTGTGCTATGGTAAGTTTTTATTGAAAAATATTGTAGATTGCTTGAAAATTTAGTTTTAAATTGTTCGAGGACACGAACAGTGTTCGCAATCAGAACGCACGCTCAGCATGGGCGCGGTCACATGATAGGTTTGTGAACATGTTCGCGAAAGGAGCGGGTGTCCGCAGGACACCAAATGCACTGAAACTGTTTTGCGCATGCGCGTTGGTGTTCTACGGACACTGTTCGGGTCCTGAAGTGATTAAAAGTGCATCACAAGTGAAACAAACAGTTACGGACAGGCGTTTGTTCTTAGAACAGTTTCAACTTGCCTGCGAACAATACGGACAGGCATAGCGTCCTCAGGACACCCCCATTTAGTTTATTTACGAACATCCCAGGACACTTGATGTGTTCTTAGAACAGTTTCAACCTGTGTACGAACAGTACGGACAGGTATAGTGTCCTCAGGACACCCCCATTTTGTTTATTTACGAACATTTCAGGACACAGCCTGTGTTCTTAGAACAGTTTCAACTTGCTTGCGAACAATATGGACAGGCATTGCGTCCTCAGGATACCCCCATTTTGTTTTTTTACGAACATTTCAGGACACCGTGTGCGTTCTTAGAACAGTTTCAACTTGCATGTAAACATTATATAGTGTCCTTAGGACACTCCCATTTTTGTTTCTTTACGGACATTCCAGACACCTGCACTGTCTGTGGACACCTGAACTGCTTTTTAAAAAAAGACAAGAAATGAATCAGGACACAATATAATAATTTTACTTTATTTTACATGGATGTTAAATTTATGACAGAGAAGGTGAGGCAGAAACTGAAACAAAAACAGGAGAATTGGGGGTTTCAATAGGATTCATATGAGGTGAAGAAGGGATGGAAGTCTCATCAAAACGTTTTGGTTCATGGAGAGGGTTTGGGGATACTTGAGTGGGATGTGGTGAGGGGGGACAGGTACATGTGGGACAATGGTATGTAGTTTGTTTCAAGTGATCCTCCACAAAGTGTTTTAAATTGTTATAATTGGTTTATATAGTAATGTGTCTACCATTAGGTTCACTATCTTCTGACATTTCCTCACATGGGAAATGCTCCTCTAGCCACTCCAGAGTACTAGACATTTCTGTGAGAAAAAAAAAACATAATATCACTTTTTTTCTATCTAATACAGAAAGTTTACAAATATATGAGTAAAATGTAGTACACTTACTAGCTTCTGATAAGGTGTGTTCTGACTGGTCTGTAGATCTGCTGTTGCTCTTAGTTGTGGAGTTTCTGTGAGGTAATCATGTTCGAAGACTATCTTACTTTTTTTGGTATATTCCATTTTAGAACATATTGTATTTAAATGAATGGTTAGTGTGTTATATATATGGGTTACAATTCTTATTTATTACTACATATAATGTGTATGTGTGCTGATTTGTGAATTTGTAAAATGTTCATATGTTATGATATAACAATTAAACATACCCCCCAGACTTTTTGGGTAGTGGTGTTGTTGTCCGCATATGTCCGCGGACATTAAAAGAGTACGCGGACATCAAATTCAGTAGAGGGTGTTCATTATGTTCTATGTTACTTGTACATAAAGTCAGAGTTATTATTGTTAAGTTGCGCTACTAAACATTCAGTAAAAATTCAGTAAAAAACTTTGTTAAAGGGACGTTATGGTTAAGTTGCGCTACTAAAAACCTATGAAATTCAATGAAAAAACTTTGTTAAAGGGATGTTATGGTTCCAAGTAAAACTGAAAACCCTTGAAATTCGCCAGTTATGGTAAGCTAAGCAATCATAACTCGCGCCACCACCGTGCACTGCTAAGACTAACACCCACGACATCAAAGATGACATCACAAATGTCATTGATTACATCACTGATGACATCACATATGAATTTACTTTTCATGAAATGTCTGTATAAGGCATTCTTATTATAATGTTGAGAAACAAGTGTCAAGGATCATTGGAATAAATATCATGAGCTAATTAGTGCATTAAGCAATATATATAAATAGCATTCTATTATGAAGTTCTATCGAGTATACTAAGCTACTCATGCAGAAACCTCGGCATTGTGTGTAGCATACATGATGAAGGTATACAGGTTAATTAATAGAATTCAGCGCAAAAGTGGCGCACGCGGCTGGCACACAGTGTGCGCCTGTGAATTTCTGCACCAGCCGTGTGCGCTAAAATCCATTTCCGCGCACATCGTATTCATGGATTTTAGCTTCCAAAACCAGCTGTGGAGCAGAGTGGCGCAGCGACCCTGCAGCAGCGCCAGTTACGCCCCCAACCCCTCCCCGTGCGCCATGCACAGCGCACAAATTCCATACATGGCGCACAGGCCCCCAACCACGAAAACGCCTGTAAAACTCCCCATGCACCCCTCCGAATACACGTACCCCGCTGCACGGGGAGTGTCACATGCGATTGGAGCGGGGTACGTGTATAACAGGTATTCACGGGAAGTTTCACACGCGAAATGCCCTGTGCGAGTGAGGTACGTGTATTCCTGGGGTGCGCGGGAAGTTTCACACGCGATAGGCCCTGTGCGAGTGGGGTACGTGTATTCCTGGGGGCGCGGGAAGTTTCACACGTGATTAGAGCGGGGAAAGTGTATTTCAGGGGTGCGCGGGAAGTTTCACACGCGAAATGCCCTGTGCGAGTGAGGTATGTGTATTCCTGGGGTGCGCGGGAAGTTTCACACATGATAGGCCCTGTGCGAGTGGGGTACGTGTATTCCTGGGGTGCACAGGAAGTTTCACACGCGATAGGCCCTGTGCGAGTGGGGTACGTGTATTCCTGGGGTGCGCGGGAAGTTTCACACGCGATTGGCCCTGTGTGAGTGGGGCACGTGTATTCCTGGGGTTTGCGGGAAGTTTCACACGCAATAGGCCCTGTGCGAATGGGGTACGTGGTTTCCAGCAGCACGCGGGAAGTTTCACACGCGATTGGAGCGGGGAACATGTATTTCAGGGGTGCGTGGGAAGTTTCACACGCGAAATGCCCTGTGCGAGTGGGGTACGTGTATTCCTGGGGTGCGCGGGAAGTTTCACACACGATAGGCCCTGTGCGAGTGGGGTATGTGTATTCCTGGGGTGCGCGGGAAGTTTCACACGCGATTGGCCCTGTGCGAGTGGGGCTCATGTATTCCTGGGGTTCACAGGAAGTTTCACACGCGATAGGCCCTGTGCGAGTGGGGTACGTGTATTCCTGGGGTGCGCGGGAAGTTTCACACGCGATTGGAGCGGGGAACGTGTATTTCGGGGTGTGCAGGAAGTTTCACATGCAAAATGCCCTGTGCGAGTGGGGTACGTGTATTCCTTGGGTGCGCAGGAAGTTTCACATGCGATAGGCCCTGTGCGAGTGGGTTACGTGTATTCCTGGGGTGCGCAGGAAGTTTCACACGTGATAGGCCCTGTGCGAGTGGGGTACGTGTATTCCTGGGGTGTGCGGGAAGTTTCACACAGGATAGGCCCTGTGCGAGTGGGGTACGTGAATAACTGGGATTTGCGGGAAGTTTCACATGTGATTTTGCTGTCAGAGCGGGGTACGTGAATTTCGGGGGTGCGCGGGGAGTCCTACATGTGAATTGGCAGTGTGGGTGCTCCCAGGTGTTCCCTCTACACCCTCCACAGCCCCTGAAGGCTGCCGACACCACAGGGGACTAGCCTGCACCCCTGGTCATGTCCCGCAGTCAGCCCATCCACCATGGGCATGCCCCCCAGCCAAGCCACATGTCACCTTGCACTAGTGATCACCAACTCATGTCCCCCAGCACCGTCACACCCCATCAGTCAGGGGCACATGCCAGCAGGCCCTCACTCATGCCCCACGCATGTCCCCCAGCACCCCCACTCCCCAGCAGTCAGGGGCACCTGTCAGCGGGCCCCCACTCATGTCCCCCAACACCCACATCATGACGATCCTCAATCATGGGCCTCATGGCCACCCACATCACACCCACGCCACCCCAGCCCAAAGACCCAACCAAGTATTGCATCCACCCACAGCAAAATGGCCATTACATGATACAACCCAAATGGCAAGTATGTACATGAACACATGTCCGTCACACACACACAATGGGTGCAAGTGAATGTGAAAACCCATATCATGACATGCATGAAACCAATGAGAGAATACCACACATCGAAGTATGAAACAAAAATGTATTGAACACAACATGAATGTAACGAAAAAAAAGAACACTCAATAATGGGAATAAGAAATAAAATGCAGCATGTCCGGAAAAGAATAAAAAATATGAAATCAGAATTCAAAGAAATCCAAATGAAAATGTGTCCAAAATCTCAGTCCAACAAAGCAAATCCAAGGGAAAAAAAATATATGAAATCCATTGCGCCATGGTGAAATTAAAATAAAAACGAGAAACATCCACTGTTCAACTATATACAAATCACCAATCCAGGGTCCATGAGCCCCACAAATGAAACAAAACCTACAAAAAATACTATATACACAAATGTGGTGCAATGTCCAAGCGGCCCAAAATAAACAAAAACAGAAAGGAAACCTAACACTATCTAACTATTTACAATGGCAGCGGGCTAGTCCGACGGCTCACTTTTTGATGTCCCGTGCCAGGGCATCATCGAACTCTCGCTCAATGTCTTGGAGGTGGTCCTCTTCCATGGCCCGAGGGTTCGCAGGGACGACGACATGTTCACCTCCAACTCCCTGCGAATTGCCTCGAGGCACTTGGCCCGCCTCAGGGCCCTCCGCATGGAGTTCTACGCCCTGACCATTGTGAGCCGTGACTATTAAGCCTGCTGCCGCTCCGCATCTATGGCGTGGCCCAAACGCTGCCACGCGGAAGACACTTGAAATCCGGGGTCCTCCTGCCCTATGGCCGATGCCTGCCCCTCGGATGTTGAAGGCCCCGAGCCATCATTGCTCCCACCATGTTGCTGCTGCTGTGCCTGTGCCTGTGCCCTGGCTCTTGCTGCCTGCATGTCCTTCTCCAGCTGGGGTGCAGTTGTCGTAGTGGCCAACCCTGCTGGATGCCCGACTCCCGACTGTGGCAGGGATGTGTCCTCCACTAGCCTGGCCGCTGGGTCAGGGGCAGCTCCACAGGATACCCAAGTGATACATGGGTGGGAAGATGGCATGGAGGACGACTGGCGCATAGGGGGTTCAGGTGAGGAGGGGGTCACAAGAAGGTCCAGCACACGGAGGAATCCAGCACCGGTGACCCATCCCAGTCAGTCAACGTGGTCAAAGAGGCATGCGAGATGACGTGCAGTCTCTCCAGTCACCTCGCATGCCCTGTTGACGCAACGCTATCCCACTCAGGACAGGCTCAACATGGTCCCGGATAGCCACATCCGCAGGGAGAGGAAGGTCAGTTGTTGTGCGCTCATCCCCTCCCTGAAAATGGGTCTGGACGTAGGCATCCCTGCTGGTGCCAGATGATGCAGTGGCAGGATCAGGGACAGGATTACACACAGGCACCTCTGTGGTGGCCTGTGCTGCCTCCTGTCCCTGCCCCTGCACTGCACCACTAGCACCAGTGGAATCCCCACGTACAGACCCCGTGCGTGTCCCTTCCACGGCCTCCTCTTCCACCAAACCCCCCACCAACCTGGATGACTCCGTGCCATCTTCCTCGTTGAACCCTGTGGGGTCTCAGCTGCCCCTTCTGCTGCCGAGGAGTCCACCTCCGACCTCTGCTTCTTGGACCTACCCTCGGCAGCTGCGGTCTGGGACTCAGCACCAGACTTCTCACTCCCCGACGAGATGACAATCTGGGAGGGGAACTGAGCCTTGCGTCTCCGACTGGTGGTGCGATCCCCGCCGCTGTGCTCCACAGCACCCTCTCCGCCCTCTTCATCAGTTAACGCTGCAGACATGGAGAGATAAAACACAGACATCAGGGCACTCTACAATGAACTGATACACACATGACAGTTGCACATGAGTGGCAGTGTCAAACTTCAGACATGGCATCACACTCCATGACACACATGTCATTTCAACTCACACACATGAGCATTTCCAGAGCAATATTGCACCAGGCAGCAACATCAATACACATACAACAGCATGAACAGCCGAAGGTGAGCCTGACATCACATGAAACACAGGGAGTGCACTAGACATCCACACACACCACCACACTTACATGCATGTCGACATCTCCTCCAACTGTCACGGTGATGTGATCGCCATACATGTCACACCTGGCATTCAGCCTTCTACATATCAGTGTCACGTGCATCCATGTTGCATCACAGTTACACACTTGTCAAATACACACACATGCACATGTACACAGTGCAGATACATGCAGCAGGAACCACCATCCATGTGTGACACCACAACCATGCCAACGTACATACACAGAAATTCAAACATGTGCACCTGCATTTGCACAGCATGCTTACCAACACATACACCATCGATGTGTCTCACACCTAAGAGGACTCACATGTGGCAGCCTCACGCCCCTGTTCATACACATCCCTACATGGCCCTATGAAAACACATGTGCAACCTGCACACGACTGGCACACCACCACACGCACAGCGTCCAATCAGTATGCATGTACACTTACCACTCGACTCCAGATGGGTCTGACTCTCAAGGACCTGGACGTGGAGCGCTGGGCGTTCCAGGACCCTCATTTGGTGGTCGGACAGGTGGCCCCGGCGCCCCTTGGCATCCGGTGCCTTCAAGAGGCGCCGGGCCTTGTTGAGGTGCCTGGACCTGAAGTCCTCCCAGCGCTTCTTGACATGTTGTAAGTCGCAGACTGCCACCCCCTCCGCATTGATGGCAGTCACGATGTCCATCCAGATCCTGGTCCATCCTTCATTGTTGGCGCGCGAAATTCCAAAGAGGGCATCATACTGCCCCAGGACTTGCTCCACCAGGACACCAACTTCCCTGGCACTGAAGCTGGTGGCCCTCTGCCTCTCTGGCTGGGGGTTGGCAGTAGTGCCAGATGGTGTTGTGCCCGACATGGCAATCCTAGAGGCAGGAGTGGGTGGGCAACTGGGTCCTGGGGCTGGGCTTTGGAGCGATGGTATCCCAGTAGGGAGTCTTCGGTTCCAGCGGGGGTGGTCACAGCAACTGCACCCTTGGCTGACGTGCAGGCAGCAAATAGCAGGGCACGTGGGCAGCAGGCAGTCAGGCAGCAGCAGATGGCAGTTGGGAGTGTGTTCGGGGCTCTGGGTGGCAGTAATTCAGCCTTCTGGGCAGGAGCGTGGTCTTCCATGTGTTGTTGCATGGCCAGCTTGATACGGAGTGATTTGGCATGTGAAAATCTTGCACGTCAGTGTGTAATTCGAGGAAAGGCACTCCGCGCGTAAGCGCGTCAGCACACGTACGCGGTTTCATTCGACCAAAGGCCCTTAGCGCATAAGCGCTTCTGTGATGTGACTCACGCCGGCGTTTCCCTCGTGACGTGGGCATAGTGGTTCAGCCCATGAAAAAAATGCACGTCCACCCTACCCCTTTCACCCCCAATTGCCCAGGACAATTGTTTACTGCAACTCCCATACGCACAACATCAGTGCCATGGTTGGGAGGCGACCAAGTGGTAAGGGAGGCAAAGGTGGCCGACCTCCAAAAGGTGGGCGTGGTGGGCACGGTAGGGGACGTGGCCATGATTTGCAGGGTGCCCCTAGACCCCCATGTGTGGAGGACCAATCAGGGACACCCATGCCCCCCCCATAGTTGAGGGAAACGTGGCTGACACCATCCCAGCTCAGCCCTTGTTGGACCAGCCCATTGTGGCACCCGACCCGGCACAGGATGACTCCCAGGATGACTTCCAGGTCAGCAAGTCTAAGCCACGTGTGCCGGTGCAAGTTGGTGTCACCAGGCCACATGGATCTGGGGCAGCAATGTCATCTGCTGCCCCAAGTAGACAGGGTGGGGAGGCTGCAGGGGCAGCTGCAGCTCTATCCACCCCAGCTCTGAGTCTACCAGCCGGGACAGTGTCGGTCCTGGTCCATCAAACTGACGTTGCCCCTGCCAACATCACACTTCAGCCAATGCCTGCACCAAGGCCTATGGTCATTGTGCATTCGCACACTCCCAGTACCCAGTCCACCTGCGCCTCTGACCCTACTGACCAGAGCGGCGCAAGCCACTCAGGCTCTGCTCCACCTTTGAAGAAGAGGAAGAAGGGTGCACTGGCACTGCAGGCTGAGACCCCAGACACGGCTACACAGTCCGGCACATCAAGGAAGCCTAGCTTTAATGACCCCGAACTTGATGCACTTGTGACCTATGTGTCGGCACATAGGCGCAAAATGTTGGTGACTGCAGTGTGCAAGACCACACCTGGTCAACGTAGGGCACACTGGCAGACCATCGCGGACCGCATAAGTGCCCTTGGATTTGTGAGGCGCACAGCTGATGATTACTACAAGCGGTGGAATGACCTGAAACGTAGAGCAAAGAACAAGCTGGCCTCAAATCATGCCGCTACTCTGGTGACTGGCGGTGGGTCTCCACAAGAGGACAACAAACTCACTAAAAATGAGTCTGTTGCTGGGACCTTCGTCACAGAGGAACAGATCCAAGGTGTGGGAGATCTACCTGATTATGATGCATTGTCCGGTGAGTGCCCATGCGTGTGTGTGTAATCCATGTGCATGTTGTTTGGGTGACGGGTTCTGATTGAGTGCTAGGTGAGGGTGTGTACTCCTGAGTGTTATGGGTCACCCATTTGCTTCCTCCCATACATTCACGTGCCTTGGATTTGGGAATGACTGTATCCCTTCTGCCCACAGTTGCCAATTAGGCCCACATTAGTGCACTTTACCTTGAACTGTCATCTTACAATTACATTGTTTAGATTTTGTAAGTGTTCATTCAGGCTGATTGTTTCCACTCTCCCATTTTTACTATGCATTTTTCTGCCCTATTGAAACATATGTGATATGGTTCGGTCATTGTTTACAGCCCACACTGGGCCACTATTTTTACCAGGTTATGTTAATGATTACACCATTCAGGCCGATGGAGTATTGGGCTGCAGACATTTTTTATTAGGGCCTGTTTGCATGTGGAACATGACAGATGTTTCCTGTAATGTTAAAGTGACCAACCATTGATCAGCCCACAATGACTGTATTATTGGACACTGGATGTGTTTCAGTGTGTGGCACATGCATGTTCAGCAACACTATTCAGCATTAATCTTCGCATCATGTCGTTGTGACATGGATGTGTGACAGTACTCATTCACTGACATATTGCTGTAGGTTTGTAATTTAACGTGGCTATGCTACATGACATCTCTGTGGTGGCATGTGTCATGTATGTGTATTGGACATGCCACTCACAGCCTGATGTGTGATGCCAGTGCTACCCAACATGCTGCAAATGTGTTGCTTTTCCATCTTACTTTCACCAGTGTCTGCCTTTTTGACTCCACTTCCAACTCTTTGACAGTGTATGCATGGCAGGCCTATAGTCATGTGGGACATGTGTAAATCATGTACTGGATCTCTGGCTTGTCACGGTCTATGTGTGTGCTATGGTGCTCATGCCTGTGTCCATTTGTTGTCTTTCATGTTTTTGCAGGTGATGACGCACTTGATGCTGTTGAGGTTGAGGAGATGGTGCAGACCCAGGAGGAAACTCAGGCACGACCGGGCACCAGTGGGGGACGTGGTGTGGTGGTTGGTGAAAACCCAATGTTACTGCTGACCATACTGTCCAGGGGTGTCTCTGGTTGCACCTCCCCAGACCTCTATTCAGGTGCTGAATCGGATGATGAAACTTATGTGCAGTCGCAGGTAAGTGTTTCTGCCAGGGATTCTGTTCTGTCCAACCCACCTGCACCAGGGCTAGAACCCTCAATGGGGATGTCAGTGTTGGTAGGTCCGCCTTTGGTGGTTATGGATGAAGGGTCACACTCCACAACATCTGATCCTGTTCCTGGGCCAGCAGATCAGAGGGGGAATGCAGTCCTGCAGCCTCAGGCACTGCCAGCATAGCAAGGTGCAGATCGCCTTGCCCCAAACAGGTGTGGTGTCCGTCGACGCAGTGGCTGTGCGCCACCAGGCAATACTGTATGGGAAAACTCCATGTACGGTATGGCAACCCAACAGGCAGCATCAGTAGAAATGATGGCTCAGGCAATGGAGAGGGGGGCCACTTTCATTATCCCCCCTGAAAGGCAGATGGAGCAACAACAGCAGGCAACAGACTCCATTTGCCAATCACAAAGGGAAGACATGTTGGTGTCCAACAGGGACCGACGGGTGGCACTGGAGACTCTGCGCAAATCCATATCAACAGAGTCCCAGGGCCACAGGGAAGCCCTGAGGGTAGAACTACATAACCTCAGGCAGACTCTGGTTTAACTTGAGGCCTCCAGTAATTTAAGGGCAGAACAGCAGCTGGAGCAGCTCACACGTTCGCTCTCAGCTGAGCTGCATGCAACACGTGTGGAGATCCGGGCATCACGCGAGGCCATGCGTGCAGAAATGCAGGCAACCCGTGATGTGCTGCATGGGGATCTCCGCACTTTAATCCTCCAGAATCAGACCTTCCAGACCTGCATGCTTGCTGCCATGGAGGGCCATACCAGAGCTTTGCATGGGCTGCCTCCCATAGTGCCACCACCTCCTGATGCAGCAGCAGAGGATGAGCAGAGCGACAGCAGTTCTCCCACAATGGCATAGCCATGCAGGCCATGAGCCCAAGGACGTATTTTTATTTTTCGCAAAATCCACACAGGTGGGTGTTGGTGTGCACCCTGTCCTCGAACCTCCTGTGTTGCCTTGTGTGGCTCCCGTGGGCATCCACTGTATTCCGGCTGGGCACATGCAGGCTTGTCCTGAGTTTGGGTTAGATGCTTGGGTTCGTGAGACACACACCCCTCCTGCTTCCCGTTTTCCATGGGCTTGCAAAGTGTGTGACCAAGTGACAGTGAATTAAAAAGTGACGTTGGGCTCCCATGAGCTGTGTGGGCAGTCTGTAGTCAATACTTTGTAGACATCCCTAGTGGATATTGTGGTTTTATTAAACACTGCATGGTGAATTGATATGTGCTTGTGCATCCATGTCTTCCTCCTAATTTGCAGGTTCCTTCCTCATGATTTCACAAGTTCGTCTACTTTGCAGATGCAGTTCATGTTGTATGCAGTACACTGAGACATTTGCGTGGCAACAGCACTCTACAGTTGGAAGGGGTCGATGTGCTGGCGTATTCTGGTTGTAAGACTACCACTACTTGAACTTAGTACTGTCATGTTTTTGCATTTTTCCATGGTGTGTTGAAGCATTGTGTTGGTGGTAAGTATTTGGTAATGTGTGCTGTTAGTTATACATTACTGGGAGCATATTGTGTGTGGGCAGTTTCCATTAGGGACAGTGTACTTTGTGACACTTGTGTCAGGCTTGTGCATTGTCTTGTGCATTGCTTTGTTTGCATGACATGCCATGGTGGATTTGGTGGTGGAGCTGGGGAGGGGCTGGGTGACATGGCGCTGTTCTCATGTTGTATTTAGCAAGGGGGTAATGAATTTAGCAGCATAGATGTATGTCTTTTCATGACACAGCATTGGTGGTGTTTGGGTAGGTAGGGATGTACACAATTTAACACTTCCAGGTGACCAATCTCAGGCTTGTATGGTTGTGACAGTTGACTGTCCCTTATGTCATCATCATCGATTGTCAGCTGGTATGTGCCAGGGCTGTGTGCACTTCACAGGGGTGTGATTTTATGTGAAGTAATTAGCCACCAGCTGTGTACGGGCTGCCTTGAATTTCAAGGGGTTTTAGTAGCGCAACTTAACCATAACGTCCCTTTAACAAAGTTTTTTTACTGAATATATATATATATATGCATATTCAGTAAACAAGCTTTGTTAAAGGGACATTATGGTTAAGTTGCACTACTAAAAACCGATGAAATTCAATAAAAAAACTTTGCTTAAGGGACGTTATGGTTCCAAGTAAAACCGAAAACCCCCTGAAATTTGCCAGTTATGGTAAGTTAAACAACCGTAACTCGCGCCACCATTGTGCACTGCTAAGACTAACACCCAGGACATCAAAGATGACATCGCAGATGCATTTACTTTTCATATAAAGTCTGTGCAATGCATTCTTATTTTAATGTTCATAGAAAAGTGGCAAGGATCATTTGAATAAATATCATGAGCTACTTGGTGCATTAATCAATACATTGATAGAAACATATGCATTGTGTGCAGCATACATGATGGAAGTGTAATAAACATAATTTTGTGATATTCAATACTGAAATGATAACTACTTTCTAATTACAGTTTTGCATACTGTTACACATGTAATAAGTAGCTAATAAAACCTACTTACTACAAATAAATAACAACACATACAAATATGAGTATATACATGGAAAGTGAAATAAGCAAAAAAACTATTGCAGTAGCAGAAAGTGTTCATAACCTAACTAATTATCTTTTTGTAGAGAAATGGTTATGCTGTTTCAAAGGTGCAACTTACCCTATTGATTACATGATGTGACTGCACCCTAAAGAAAGTAGTGTGAGTACAATGTATACAAATATGAATAAATACAGGGAAAGTATAGTAATAAAAAAAATGTTCAGAAAGTGTTGATAACCCTACTGATAATCTTTATGCACAGAAACCATTGCTGTCTTTCAAGCCTGTGTCTTCCCTTATGTATATGTTTCATATGATATGACTGGACCCTAAGAGAATTACTGTACGAACATACTTGAGGGATAACTCTACAAATATAGTGCTTTTTCATTTGTTATTTCCTGCCTACTACTGAAGAAAACCATGTGCCCTAGATATGTCAGTAAAGGAATAAAGGGGGAGCCAGACATGTGATGTCATCAGTGATGTCATCAATGACATTTGTGATGTCATCTTTGATGTCTTGGGTGTTAGTCTTAGCAGTGCACAGTGGTGGCGCGAGTTATGATTGTTTAAATTACCATAACTGGCGATTTTCAGGGGGTTTTTGGTTTTACTTGGAACCCTAACATCCCTTTAGCAAAGTTTTTTTATTGAATTTCATAGGTTTTTAGTAGTGCAACCTAACCATAAAGTCCCTTTAACAAAGTTTTTTTACTGAATTTCGTAGGTTTTTAGTAGCACAGCTTAACAATAATATCCCTGACTTTATGTACATGTAACATGGAACATACTGAACCCACTCTACTGAATTTGATGTCTGTGAACTCTTCCTATGTCCACGGACAGGCGCGGACAACAGCAGCACTACCCAAAAAGTCTGGGGGTATCTTTAATTGTTATATCATAACATAAGAACACTGCACAAATTCACAAACCAGCACACATACACATTATATGTAGTAATAAATAAGAAGTGTAACCCATATATATAACACATCAACCATTCATTTAAATACAATATGTTCTAAAATGGAATATACCAAAAGAAGAAAGATAGGCTTCCAACATGATTACCTCACAGAAACTCCACAACTAAGAGCAACAGCAGATCTACAGACCAGTAAGAAGACACCTTACCAGAAGCTAGTAAGATTACTTCATTTTCCTCATATATTTCTAAAATTTCTGTTTTAGATACAAAAAAAGTGATATCATTTTTTTTTTCTCACAGAAATGTCTAGTACTCTGGAGTGGCTAGAGGAGCATTTCCCACGTGAGGAAATGTCTGAAGATAGTGAACCTAATGGTAGACACTTTTCTATATAAACCAATTAACAAATATTATTTTGTATACATTTAACATATACATTTTTTTGTACAGACCATACAAACATTGAAAATAGTAAACGAAAAGAAATATTAGATAAAACTCTACAGCGCATGGAAGAAAAAATGGACATACTCATGGAAAATTTCAACAATTTAAGAAACATTGTGGAGGATCACCTGAAAGAAAAAACTAGATACCCTTGTCCCACATGTACCTGTCCCCCCTCACCATATCCCTGTCAATTAACCCCAAACCCTCTCCATGAACAAAAACGTTTTGATGAGACTTCCATCCCTTCTTCACCTCATATGAATCCTCTTGAAACCCCCATTCTCCTGTGTTTGTCTCAGTTTCTGCTTCACCTTCTCTGTCATAAATTTAACATCCATATATAATAAAGTAAAATTGTGTCCTAATTCATTTCTTGTTTTTTTTTAAAAAGCAGTTGAGGTGTCCGCGGACAGTGCGGGTGTTGGGAATGTCCGTAAAGAAACGAAAATGGGGGCATCCTAAGGACACTATACTTGTCCGTACTGTTCTCATGCAAGTTGAAACTGTTCTAAGAAAACATCTGGTGTTCGGGATGTCCGCCATTAATCAAAATGGAGGTGTTCTAAGGACACTATACTTGTCCGTACTGTTGGCAGGCAAGTTGAAACTGTTCTAAGAACACAAGAGGTGTCTGTGATGTTTGTAATTAATCAAAATGGAGGTGTCCTAAGGACACTATACTTGTCCGTACTGTTCGCTAGCAAGTTGAAACTGTTCTAAGAACACACGAGATGTCCGGGATATCCGCAATTAACCAAAATGGAGATGTTCTAAGAACATTATGTCTGTCCGTAATGTTCGCAAGCAAGTCCAACCTGTTCTAAGAACACATTCGGTGTCCGGGATGCCCGCAATCAAACACATGTGGTGTCCTGAAAAGTTCGTAAATAAACAAAATGGGGGTGTCCTGAGGATGCTAGACCTGTCTGTGCTGTTCGTGGGCAGGCTGAAACTGTTCTAAGAACACATCAAGTGTCCCGGGATGTTTGTGAATAAACAAAATGGGGGTGTCCTCAGGACGCTATGCCTGTCTGTAGTGTTCGCAGGCGAGTTGAAACTGTTCTAAGAACAGAGGCAATATCCTGAAATGTTCATAAATAAACAAAATGGGGGTGTCCTGAGTACACTATACCTGTCCGTACTGTTCGCAGGCAGGTTGAAACTGTTCTAACAACACATCAAGTGTCCTGAGATGTTCGTAAATAAACAAAATGGGGGTGTCTTGAGGACGCTATGCCTGCCCGTATTGTTCTCAAGCGAGTTGAAACTATTCTAAGAACACACGCAGTGTCCTGAAATGTTCGTAAATAAATAAAATGGGGGTGTCCTGAGGACGCTATACCTGTCTGTATTGTTCCCAAGTGGATTGAAACTGTTCTAAGAACAAACACCTGTCCGTAACTGTTCGTTTCGCTTGTGTCGCACTTTTAATTAGTTTCAGGACCCGAACAGTGTCCGTAGAACACCAACGTGCATGCACAAAATAGTTTCAGTGCATTTGGTGTCCTGTGGACACCCGTTCCCTTCGCGGACATGTTCACAAAGCCATCATGTGACCGCGCCCACCACCACCTCCCCAAGGGCCTGAAGAGGGGAACAGGAGGATGCAGAGGAGGATGAAGAGGATGACGAGAATGAGGTAGTGGAAGTCCCTACTACCAGCACTCGCCGTGAGTCTTGGGTGTGGCTGTTATTTAACATTCATGGTAACGTACCTAAGGCACGTGCGAACAAAGTAACCTGCAACCAGTGCAAAATGGTACTGAGTCGCGGGAGGCCTGGTTCGTACAGCTTTGGTACGACTACTAAGAAGCGACACCTAAGGTCATTTTACGGTGGAGCCGTTTGCAAGGTTGTACCTTGCGAGGAGCATAGTAGGTTGACTTCTTCTACTACATCCTCCGTTTCCAATCCTGTCACCACAAGGAACACTCCTGTGGGACAGCATATTCCTCCAGCTGCTTCACAGGCCATTCGCAATGCTGATGACCCTTACCTTTTGAGGGTCACAGTTGTGTGTATGTACTGCGATGCAGTACTCTGCAGGGGGCAGAGACTTTGTAGTGCTTTCAAGACTACGGTCTCAGAGCACGAGAATACCTGCCCACTACCTTAGTAAGGCCCACCCTACATCTTCCTCTCTCCACCCGCCCTTTCTTATCCCTGTGGTTGGTGTCCCCCCTTACCCTCCTTTCCCTCCTCTCCTAGTGTGTTGTGTGTAAAAAAACAAAGAAAAATATAAAACAACAAAAATAAAAAAGGGCTCTTTTCAGAGCCGCCTTTCACAGTTTAAAAATAGAAGTGGAAAATAAATGGAGCAGGGCCTTGTGTATTTTTTAGAAGTCTGCGGACTAAACATTTTGGGGTGCTGCCCTATCATAACCATTGCACTTTTGTCTGGGAGGAAGTGGTGGCTCTGAAAAGGGCCTTTTGGTGGTGTTTGTTTGTGTTTGAAAAACTTGAAATGGTCAACACCTACTACAAAATGGATGGCTGTAATTCCAAAAAGGTCGCAATGCATTTTGTACATTTCTCAGAAATATCTGATTGCCAGCATAAGTAAGATGGACTTCATCTCTGCGAAAAATATATGTGCCACGAAACATAATATTTTCATTGTGAAAAGAGGACATGCCAACATCTCTTAGAAAGGCACAAACAGCCTTATTGACATTGCGCCTCGCTTTCTCCATTAGTGGACCAAATGAAGAAGAACGCAGCCACATTTGTCTCTGCGCAATCCGCGAAAATATTACTTGAGAATTTGGAAACATGTCCATGACCTTCCCAAGTCCTTCTTTCATTGCAAATTGCAAAGAAATTCCACACACATGTCCTAAACTGTTCCCTCCACAATGAATTACAATTATGTCTGGATGTTGCTCTGTCTTCAAAGTAGCACAGAGAGGTAGCACGTCCAACCACTTCATTCCACATACTCCATGCCAGTGCGCTTCCACATGTGGGAATCCAAGATCTACAGCTACTCCACAGCTTTCTGCATGCACCTTCAACCAAAGTATCCATAAGTCTCCCAAAATCCAAACAATCAGTTTTTCTGAAACACACAATTATAGCTATTTGTTCTTCTCTCAGGAAAAAGAGTATCTGACAAACTCTCTCCTGGCACAACACACCCACTAAACCTTACTGACCAATCCCTTGCTCTGCTCATTCTCATTTGCATGCCTCCCCACCCAAAAATCCCTGTATGTAACTCGCGATGTCCACGGACTACCGCCATGTCCGCGGACATATCGTAACATGGACAGCCCTTCTACCATTTCCACTTTACTCTCTGTGCCATTCCCTCATTAGCTATAGCTAAGCAGTCACACGACCATCCACCAATCACATCCAAGACCTCTACATCTAACCCCATCATCATAGATCAGCACTTCAAATGTACTGTTAATCACTCTGAGTACAAGTGTCATATCATTGGAAAGCACCTACTACAAGAAATACTGTACAAGTCTCCAAGATTTCTACTTGCAGCTGCATGCATATACATATGCATGAACACAAACTACAGGTATGCATATTTTCTATATAGTACATGTACAATTCTTATACATTCATATAAACTGATTAACTGACTTTGAACTTGCATAACCTATAAAATGAACTTACTGTCATTTTTCCCATCTGCTATAATCAACTGTCACTTCCAAACCTATCTGCTATTTAATTTCCTTTTACACACACATTTGCAAGGCATGTTGAACTAACATATTTAAAGTAAAATATAAAGACTGCACATAGTCAAACAAAATTGCATGCACACACTATGTTCAAATATCAAACAACAATACTTGTACAAAAACATAAAAATCCATGTCTAAATTAACATCAGTGCTATAAACAAACAAAATTACTAATTTGTTTCTTTTATAATTGCAGTGAAGACCACTCCACTGAAAAGCAGCAGCAGAATTTGAAGTACAAACAACAACTAAGAAGAAACCTGCTCATTCCACAAAGAAAGTAAGTTAAACACCACCATAATATTTTTACTATTACTCAAACACACTGTGGGGTTAATTCATGCTATTTCTGCTCCTAAAAACCGAGATTGTGCACCATTCTGTCCACAAATCCCCATTTGTTAAACAGGGATTTACAGGCAGAATGGTGCACAAATCCCCATTTTTCAGAGCACTAATGACATAACTCAGCCCCTAGAATTTTAATATTATAGTACAAACAACTGTTTTAATTCCATACCATTAGATTTACTATGTGTGCTTCTCCTCACCACTAGCTTACTTTCTACTGTCATCTGAACCCCAGTTTAGTAGCACATAAATTCAAGAATACGCATCCCAACTAGTTGTAGTTGCCCAATGCACAATCACACACCATCACATACATCTTTATCATCCTACTCAGACACTCATGCACACAGCACACATACATTACAGAACACCCCAACCCATACCTTCTTTATTTTTTTCAACAGACCCTAAAGAATGCCTACCAAAAATCAAGTCCATAGAAAGCAACGCAGAAGTAGAGCAAATGAAAATAGAAGTGTCCAAAATAAGCATCCATCTCTAGGAGAATTTGTACAAAAAGTTCAAACAAAACAGTACAGTCATTTAGTGAAACAAAACAAGCTTCAAGTACAGAAACTTTGCCTCCTCTATCAAAATATAAAACAAAACAGATAACGATTAACAAGAATTCAGCTAACACTACTTTTAAAACTGTTCCTATAAATCTTGATACAGTACCAAGTAAGCATACCAAAAAAAAGTATTTTAGCAAAAATGTTCCGCCACAGAGTCCTTCAAAATCTTATAGGAGAGAAATCAAGCACAACCCTTAAAACCTACCGTAGGAAATTAACCTTAGAAGCTTTGATAGACAGTGCAATCCTTCTCAAAAGAAAGTTATTTATTTTAGTGTAAAACCAAATGAAACCACTAACAAAACTAATGACTAAATTACAAAAAAGACTTCTCAATAAACGAAATGTCTACAAAAATAACTTCCTAAATATCTGTGGATGTGAGTGGAGTCACACTACAAGCACAGAACAATATTTTAATGAAGAAGCATACAAACAAAATCAAACAAATACAATTGCCATACATAGCAGTGGACGAGGTTATGAAAAAGTTATTAATACCATAATGGAACAAGAAATACTGCTTACAAAAATATCCCCAGAAAACTTAAAATTACCTCTCAATTCAACTGAACCAGAACATCTAGTATACAAATGGCCATGCACGTCAATGTGTAACATTCCCAAAACATCTTTCAAGTCTTTACCCCAATTCCCCAATCAGTATATGAAAGGCAAAATCGAAATTAAACTACTGCAAAATATGGATACCTGTCCAGTGCGCAAATACACAGGACTACAAGGACATTCACTGGCCTGCGTTTCAGGACCTATTTGCAAAACCTCCTTCCATCATATCAAAATGATATCAACAGATCATTCAACTATAAGAAATCTTGTCTATAAACTGTACTATGCTAAAAGTCCTCCTTTAGCATTGGCAATTTAAATAACATTGTTCTACATGGTACAGCAAAAGACCTACTTGAAGAAATCGACTATATCCAGAAAAAATATTTTGGAAGTGAAAGCCACTTACAGAATGAAATAGCTTTACAACAAATTAGCAACAATTCTATGCATGGCAACCTTCTACTACACACAAAAAGAAAAGAAATACTGAAATTTAAAAGTACATCTGCTGAAGTACCAAACCATGTGTGTGTATGTTGCCTCAGAACATTTTATAAAAGTAACACAAAAACTATAGATAACATACAAAATAAAAGACAATGAAGATTCTAAACGGTTTGAATTAGCTCTCTACCTTATAGCAGAAAACAAATACGAAATAACTGACCCCTAAATACTTTGCAGTTACTGCACTATACAACTTGACCACAACCAAACTCCTTCATGTGCTATCACGAATAATTTGGAATTATTCCCACCACCAAAACCCCTACAACAACTCAATTTATATGAGAGCATCATAATTCAAACAGTGCACCCCTTTCAAGCTATAATACGGCTTTAACCAAAAACAGCAACATTACCTCCCTCTGCATTGGTATAAGGAATTTGTGGCAAAGTAGTGTATTTACCATTAGATCTAAAACCAAATGTGCACACTCTGGGAGTGCAACGTCCAATGGAGCAATCTTTAATTATCTTGTAAATGGTGTACCTACAAAATTCCCAAAAAATTGGCAACAACTGATAGACGTACATAAAGTTAGACAAGCCTTACAATATCTAAAAGACAATAATGAAAACTTGAAGGAAACAACTGAAATAATTCAAGAGTCACCAGAAACTGGTCAATGTGAGCTTCTAGATCCTGATACAGTATCCAATGCTTTAGCACATTATACAATTCATCCATTGCACTCTAATGACACCGTAGAAGATGCACTAGAAATGTACCAAATGCGACAAACAAAAGGATCACCAATCAGCATATGGGAAAAAAGTACAGAAGCACATGCTTTTCCTCTACTCTTTCCTACTGGCAAAGGAGGAAGGTACGATGATAGACCTATTCACATAACAGCATCAGAATACCGCTCGTTACGGATGTATTCTGAAGATCCCAGATTTAGACAAAATGTGGAATAAATATTCCACCTACTCTTTGAAAGCGAACTAGCAACTCTATGTTACGGAGTTGCACACACATTAAAATCAGGAACCCACTTTCAAAATATGTCAGCTACACAATTATTACAAAAAGTGTGAGAAAAAGATGAGGTTTTACAATCAAGTATTACAAATCTATTAGCAAACATGCATGGTACTAAAGAGTACTGGTTCTGACGTCATGGAGATGTATGTTGTATGATAAAAAACATTTGGCCCACCCACTTGGTTTGTTACATTAATTTGTGCAGAATATGCATGGGAAGATTTACTTGATTTGCTATGCATATCAAACAAAAACAAAACAAACATAGATATACTAACACCTGGAGAACTTTGTTCTCTAGATCCAGTTAATGTTTCAAGATATTTTCATCATCGCTTCATTAGTATGCTACACTTTATTTGTAATAAAACTGTTCCCCCCCTCAGAGAAGTACAACACTTCTTTTGGACAAAAGAATACCAAGCCAGAGGAGCACCACATATCCACATGCTTTTATGGAATAAAGATGCTCCTAAATTTGGTCAAGACAATGATGCCACTGTGTTACAGTTTATCGAAAAATATGTCACTTGTGAAATTCCATCGGAAGCAACAAATAGTGATCTTGTTGCACAAATTTTACAATTTCAAAGACACAAATGTGGCAAATATTGTCATTGCAAATACAAAAACAAAGGGAAATACTACACCAAATGCCGCTTTGGTTTCTCTAGACCAGTTACAAAAGGAGGTCAAGTGAACAACTTCATGTCTTCAGTTAGACATACTGTTAAAGGTAAAACACCTAAAAATACATATTACATAAAAAAGAACAGAAGAAGAAAAATATATCAATGATTACCATGCAATCATTGCCCTCTTATGGAATGCAAACATAGATGAGCAGTACATTGCAGACAATTCCACTGCAGTTACACGATATGTTACAGCATACTTAACCAAAGCAGAAAAAAACATAGCTTCAAGGCCTCTGGAATGACCTGTCATGAGACAAAACACTGTCTCAGAAATTATACAGCTTGGGCATAAAAATGCTCTCCCATAGAGAATGTGGCTCCTTTGAAGCAGCAGATCGTTTAACCGGTACTGCTTTGTATGGAAAATCTGAAAATATGCTATGGCTAAGTCTTGGTCCTGCTAAATCTAGAAAAAGAGTTCTGAAATCATATGACGACATAGAAACAATAGCCAAAAATCATCCCAACAGCCAAGACATTTTGAAAAACAATTTGCTGGACACATACTAACCAAACAGAATTACCACTTTGGAAACCATGTGTCTATTTCACATAGCCAAAATCTTCACATACAAAAATATAATAAAACATGATGAATAAAAAGGTAGATACAGAGTGACAAATTGTGAAGGCAGCGTAGTAAAACTCACCAAACCAAATTTAATTAATCATATCAAATTGTCATTAAAGACTCCTCAACATAAAGAACTATATTACATGTCCATGCTACAACTCTTTAAACCATGGAGAAAAGAAGAAGAAATACTAGACAACTATGACTCCTACGAAGATGCTTTCAAAGCAAATGAAAGCACTGTAACTGATGTAAACTTTATACACTACAAAACAATGTTGCACAATGAACAGCAACACGAAGAAGAACTCCAGGCCCAACTAGATAAGGACACTCCTGACAGTAGTCAACCTTCTGTAACAGGAAGCCAAGAACCACTGGGACAGCCACTAATAGCAAATGAGGCAGAATTAGCTATGACAGAAGTAGAAAACACCATGTGAAGACTTAACTATACTACAATCAAAACTAAACAATGAGCAGCATAGGATTTTTCAAGAAGTAACAAAAGAAATTGCACATGGTGTACAACATGACAATAAAGAATGCACCTGCCAAAATTACAAACCTATACTACTGTACGTCAGTGGTGAAGCTGGTTCTGGCAAAACATTCTTAATCAAAATCATCAGCAAATTCCTTCAACAATTGACAAACAACAAACTGTCAGCTGTTGTCACTGCCCCCACAGGTTTAGCTGCCTACAACATAGGTTTACTACTCCTGCCAGTAGAACACCAAAACAAATTAGACTATTACAAACTTTCTACAGAAGCTGCAATGGAACTATGCAGAGTATTAAAACAAATGAAAATGCAACTAATAGATGAAGTGAGCATGGTCTCCAACCTAATTTTGGCTTTGATTCACCTCAGATTACAAGAAGTACTCAAAACAAACTACGAAGAGCTCTTTGGAGGAAAACACATTATTGTTTTCGGAGATCTTCTTTAATTGACACCAGTGAAAGGTGAACCTATTTTTAAAACCTTAGGACACAAACTCTGCCATAAAACTGTTGGCAGCATAGGAAATGTCAACCTTTGGCAACATTTCCAATACAGAGAATTAACAGAAAACATGTGGCAATCTGCAGATCTCACTTATGCCAACATCTTAAAAAGTATTAGAGTTGGTATACTATCTCAAGAAGCACAAGCAATATTGAAAACCCGGCACATTCATGCACTTTATGGCGATAATGCATGTGCTATGAATGTTATGAAACAATTAGCGCACAAAAATGTCAATTGTATGGCTTAAATGCCAACTCTTGCAAGCTGTTTCAAATTCAATGAAACAATGTTAAAAAAAGAAATGCAACCAATAATTGAAATTAGCGCCACAGACAAACTAGACGTATATGATATGACACTACCCATGTGTGAGCAATCCACAACAAGACTAAATAGTTTAGAAAATTAAATCTCCAACAGAGCTGGATTGGAAAAAATATTAAAATTATCCTTAAATTGTAGGGTAATGCTTAAGCGTAACATGGATCAAGGACTAGTTAATGGAGCACTGGGTACAGTTGTTGGCTTTCAAACATACCCACGTGACAACAACATTCAGTTTGTCAATATTCTCTTTGAAAAACTTTCAGAAGTGAAAAGGATAGGACGCTCAACAGCTCGATTCCTTCTCTTCAAATACATGTATCTAAGCAGAGAACAATTTTCTCTAACTCTTGCATACGCAGTCACCATTCATAAATCACAAGGTCTTACCCTAGACAAAGCATCGATAGATATTGGTAACACAGTCTTTAAAGAAGGCATGAGCTATGTTGCACTATCACACTTATGTACACTTGACGGTCTATTTCTAATCAACTTTGATGCAAGTAAAGTAAAATGCTGATATTCCTTGCATTTTAGAATACAATAGACTTCGTTCACTATACAACCCCATCTAAAAACATATCCTTTTCCACAAAAAGGAAAACGTTGGAAAAGAAAACTAAATCAAACAGAAATGCAACAGGATATCATTGCAAATTCTCCGAAGAGAGTAAAAGAAACTAATACTTCACCAAGTACCACAAGCAAAAAAGAACTCATTAGGGAAAGCAAACCAAGTACTTCTTCAAAGAAGGAAGACAAACTCCAAAAAAGCACTCAGATACAGAACTACCTGGTCCATTTAAACTTTCAAATATAACTGGTATAAGTTGCTACGCAAATGTAGCAATGAATATTCTATTTCAATTACCACCAATTGTTGACAACATTTACTTACATAGTACAGACCAATTGTGTTTGCAAATGTTAGTACTTCATAGAAACGCCACAAACAATCCTGACAACACGTATAGTGTTCATGGAATAAGACAACAATTGGACTACTGTGCTGGAATGGTGAAATTCACTATAAACTCACAGGAAGATCCACGAGAATGTCTAATGTACTTACTACAAGTACTGGAAAACAAAAACATACCTATAAATGAAATCTTCCAGATTTCATACATGTGGAAACATACATGCACTCTCTGCAACAATGTGACACAAGAACAAATCCCTAATGAACGTTTCGTGTATGTCTCAATACCTAATTGTGAATCCGTTCCATTTCAGCAACTTGTAGAAAATGCAAACCATGGTAGATTATGGCCGTAGGGCCATGCACCCAAGACTCTATGCCCTGGCCAAAACCACCGCAGCATATCACACCCATAGAGTCAAACATTTTAACTATGCCATGTGGGCACTTTTAATGTCCGTGAACATTATGAGTGTTCTTAGAACATTTTCAACTTGCCTGCAAACAGTACGGACAGGTATAGCGTCCTCATGACACACCCATTTAGTTTATTTACGAACATTTCAGGACATCGCGTGTGTTCTTAGGACAGTCTCAGGTTGCTTGCAAACAATACGGACAGGTCTAGCGTCCTCAGAACACCCCCATTTTGTTTATTTACGAACATCCCAGGACACTTGATGTGTTCTTAGAAGAATTTCAACTTGCCTACGAAAAGTACGGACAGGTATAGCGTCCTCAGGACACCCCCATTTTGTTTATTTACGTACATCCCAGGACACATGTTCTTAGAACAATTTCAACTTCTCTACGAACAATACGGACAGCGTCCTCAGGTCACCCCCATTTTGTTTATTTACGAACATTTCAGGACACCGCCTGCATTCTTAGAACAGTTTCAACTTGCTTGCGAACAATATGGACAATCATATTGTCCTCAGGACACCCCCATTTCATTTATTTACACACATTTCAGGATACCCGTGTTGTCCGCGGTCAGAACGAACACAACAGGGGTGCCTGCCACCTAAATAAATACAACATTTAACCCATCGCTTACTCCCCCACTCTCCCTGAACAGTCTTACACGCCAACACAATTCACTAAATAATATTTTTCCACCAAGTTTCATCGCGCTGTCCGCGGATGTCTGTGAATACAAGATGGTGGGCGTGCCCAGGAAATCTGACGCACCACACACTCTCAACCACACAATCAGCGAACACATCCAATGTCCGCGGACACGACGCGCATCGCCCAGCCAATCAGGACCCTGTCAGCGGAGCGAACAGGGAAGTGTGTCCGCGTTCCAAACATAGATATCATTCATTTTTTGTGACCTACTTTTTGGTCATTTAAAAAAAAAAAATACTGGACGGATTTTCACCACATTTGCAAAAGCACGCTTTCGGGACCAAGCCGCTGCTCCTGGTCCACATTTTATAAAAATCCATCCAGCAGTTTGGGCTGTAGGCGTGAGCAAAGTTTTTTCCCCATTCAGTCTATGGGGAAAAAAGATGCTTTGGGACCCCCCTTAAAACTTTGCCCCCCCCTGGACCAAACCTCTCCAAACTTTCCATAATTTCAGAGACAAATGACATTTGGGTTGTCATCTTTGATGTCCTGGGTGTTAGTCTTAGCAATGCACGGTGGTGGCACGAGTTATGGTTGCTAAGCTTGCCATAACTAGCGAATTTCAGGGGGTTTTCGGTTTTACTTTCAACCATAACGTCCCTTTAACAAAGTTTTTTTACTGAATTTCACAGATTTTTAGTAGCACAACTTAACCATAACGTCCCTTTAACAAAGTTTTTTTTACTGAATTTCATAGGTTTTTATTGCGAAGACACTTGGGAGAACAGGTCATTCTTAATTAAAGTATATTTATTTAGTTAGATGATGAAAAGACCCGCAGCAACAGCAGCCGGCTCCTACTGTAACAGAGATAACTTCAACTGACAATTCCTAGAACACTGGCAGCAAACAAGCAAATACAGGTTCTGTGACCTCACTAGAACTTGAGGTAAGAAACATTCCATAACTTCTGGCTTTTCCATACATAGCATAATCACCATGTAAACAACAGCATCCTAACACATCTCCCTCTTTTTCTCAAATCCCCTTCTCGATAAGCCCTGCTCTTCACACATGACCTCTCTTTACTGTGGCAACTCTATCTTTATTCCAAACCTGACCACCAGCCACACACATTGCACCTTTCAAAACTGCAACCACTCTGACCAGATCTGAATATAGCGAATCTCCCTTCTTCTTTAACACTCCTTTCTTTATCCTAACCCAATCCCCACACTCCATACGCAATTCCTTTCTGCCTCTTCTTTCATTCTCACGCATGACCCATTCACTCTTCTTCCTTTTAAGGACATTCTTCACTTCATCAATAACGACATCCGACTCCCGGCTCCTACCAAGCCATGGAGGACATGCCAATGGAAAAAAGCTTCTGACCCCTCATGGGTTCAAATGGACATAGTCCTGTGGTCGCGTGAGGCGCCATGAGCAAAGCCCACATCCTATTATGAATAGTCGCCAACTTATCAAAACCACACTCTTCCCCCATGCGAATGCTTTCCATCACTAATCTATTCAGTCTTTCAACTACTCCATTTGTCTTGGGATAATAAAGAGCAGCCCTTTTATGACTCACACCACACCTCTTTAAATAATTAGGAAAACATCCACTGGTGAACTCACTAGCGAAGATCTCTTGCAATACCTTAACCATGCTTTCTCCAGAAATTTCTCTCACAATTCTAAAATCTGCCCAGCTGGAGAATAAAACAACAACCAGAACTATGAACCTTCCCCGACCATACCCTAGATCGACGGGTCCCAATATATCCATAGCTATGTCGCTCCAGATTTTAGATGGAACCCCGCCATCAACCAATGGCTGCTTCCTAGCTACAATCCCATTTCCGATCCTGATACGCAAATGGCATTGGGCTAAATGGTTCTCAACCTCGTTATCGAGGCCAGGGCATCAATAGTCTGGTGTCAATACACCTTTGGTCTTGGTAACGCCAATATGGCCACTATGTGCCAAATCAATAATTTTGTTACGAATTCCCACTGGAGCCACCGCTCTCCCATCTGAATAACATGCCATCCACAACAGATAACTCATCTTTGACCTCCCAATAGGGTCTTTCTCCCTCTGCCTATTCTGACTTTTTGGGCCACACTGTAGTCATTACGTACGAGATCACCTTACTCATTATCTCATCTTTTCCCATCTCGTCTAGCCACACTTCCCTGGATACAATTCTGTCTGTATTCACAAACACCATTTCCATATCCTCATCCTCCAAAACATCCTGAGAGGCAACCCTTACCCTCGACAAACTGTCAGCAAGCGTGTTATCTTTACCAGGTATTACCTCCATTCTAAACTTATGAGCTTGCATCCTAGTGGCCCACCCTGCTACTGCGTGAGACCTTATCTAGGCCTTTAGTCTCAAATATGATCTTCAAGGGTCTGTGATCCGTCCGGATCACAAACTCCACACCCCAAACAAAATTCCTAAACCGCTCAACAGCCCAGTAACACGCCAGCGCTTCTTTTTCAAGAAGTAAATATCTCAACTCTGCGCCCTTTAGGCCTCGTGACGCATGTGCTATCACTTCCTCAGATCCATCTCCTTGTTTCTGTGACAGGACGGCACCCAGACCACCCTCACTGGCATCAACAGTAATAATAGATCATTTCTCTGTATCGAAACATCCTAATGGGCGGGCCATATCTATCTCATCCATGATCCTAGCAAACTCTAAATCACATTCATGACTCCAAATGAAGTCTGCGCCTTTCCTCAAAATCTTCCTCATTTCCTGTATCTTGGAGGCATAATTCACAACACATTTTTGATAAAATTCAGTCATACCCAAAAATGAACGTAGTTCACTCTTGGTAGATGGCTTCTCAATTTCCTTTATAGAATTCACAATACTCTCTTTGGGTGTTATGCCCTCACCTGACACCTCGTGACCCAGATAATCCACCTTGGATACTGCAAATTTACACTTTTCTTCCCTTAAGGTAATGCCCCTCTCTTCAAAAATCTTTAACACTCTACACAAGTTTCTGTCATGTTCTTCTAGCGTTTCCCCACATATTAACACATCGTCTTGGAAGCAAAATACCCCCTTCATACCTCTGAGCAAACGGTCCATAATCTTCTGGAACACTGATGAGGCTGACGCCAAACCAAAAGGCATCCTTCTAAATTGAGACACTCCGTTATGAGTGATAAAGGCTGTAACTTTTCTGCATTCTTCCTCCAGTTCAACTTGGTGATATGCAGATGCCATATCGAGTTTTGAAAAAAACTTGCCTCGACCAACCATAGTTAGCATCTCACCATGTTTGGTAGTGGATGCCTATGTCATGATCTCTGCTTCCAAAAGGTCAGGGTTTTTTCCAACTCCCTTGGAAGCAGATCCATAACCTAGGTTCCGAGTGCCAACCAGTCCCAATTGGGACCTTTTGGACCCAGTCCTGGCGCCAGTGGCACCAGGCTCATAAATATGCCCAGTCCCAGCGCTGGAAGCGCCGGGCTCATAATGCTTGGGTGGACTTACCTGCAGCAGACCATGCTGCTTACTTGCCTGCCAGTTGAGCCTCTGATCCTCTTCTGTTTGGAACTACTTTTCCTGTTGGGTGGGGCTGGAGCCACTCCCTAGATTCAGAACACTGGAACTCTTTTGGAAGGCAGGAACTCTTTTCTTACCAGGAACTCTTTTCTTACTTAGGCGTGGCTGTGGAAGGAGACACCTAAGCACTACAGGAGGCTTTTTAAACCACACCCGGTGGATGAATCTTGCTTTGCGTTATTCTGCACCCTCTGCAGCAGAACGCTCATCGTGTCTTCTGCATCCGGTCCTGGGCCTAAGGAAAAAGGCTTACCATCCTGAATCCAGTCTTCAGCAACACCTATAAAGACAAGAAAGAACAGGTTAGCATTCCGGCATCTGAAAGGCAAAGGCTTACCTACTCTTCGTGCGCTCCGGAGGTCTTCACACTGCATTCCGGCATCTGAAAGACAAAAGCTTACCAACTCTTCGCACGCTCCGGAGGCCGTCAGCGCTGCATCCCGCATCTGAAAGACAAAACAAGGTGCGTTTAAAGACATTGGGGAACTTTAATACTCACGTGCCATTACTCCTTTCCACATCTAACCCAGTGGGTATCCCGACACCCTGCAGCCGCTCCGAACTTGTACCTGCAAAATAAAAAGACAGTTAGAGCGCATCGTGAAGCTGGCAACAAGCGCTTACTTACGTGCTTCCAGGCGCTTCTATTCATCACATTGGCTCCATCTTCAACTCACTTCAGCCCGTCATCCGCCATCGCCGGAACCCTGCAAAACAAGAGACATCATTATTAAAGACTTTAAAGACATTTGAGTTACTCGAAACTTACCGTCCGTGCAGTAAACGACGGACAGCAGTCCTCTGGAGTCAGGAGGCCTGCGCTACCTATCCAGTGAAGAAACTGGTTACAGCACCCTGCCCCGAGGCAGATGGAGAGCTCGGCATTCACTTACCTAAGACATCTTACTCTGCACGTCAGGCATACAGGGCACAGAGGTCCAGCCCAAAGAGCCAACCGGGTGCTGCACATCACCTTTGAAGATACGGCAGTCGCCCAGTCAAGACCGGCGCCTCTGCGAGAATCAGGTGAGCGTTACAGCCTATCGACCATCACGCTTTTTTTGAGTTCACGCATGTCTATGCATAGTCTCAGATCACCTGAACTATTTTTGACGACCACAACAGGGGACACCCACTCGACCCCTCCTGCTCTCTCAATAACACCCATCTGCAACAATTTCTCAAGCTCCCCTTTTACACCTTCTCGTAGAGAGAAAGGCACAGGCCTAATTTTCGCCACAACACGCATACTACCCTTTTTCAACATTATTTGGTGTTGAAAACCTTTTACTCCCCCCAATGTCTTATCAAACACTCTGCCATGCTCTGCCAGATACTTGCTATGCACTGGGAATGATGATGATACTTGCAACACTTGTTCTGCTTGATTAGGATCAAGTTGGATGGCTAGATTCTTCTGTTCCCTCCACCCCAGCAAGGATTGACCCTTTTTAGTGACATACACTTTACCGTCACATTTCCGTTCTTTAAACTCAAATTTACACCAAATATAGCCCAATAACTCAATCTTATCCTGATTCTACCCTCTGGGGTTTATGTCGGGTTTCAATAAACAGATACCACACCTTTCATCTCCCTCTCAAACACACTTCTGGATACCAAAGTAATTTTTGAACCCGAATCAGCCATCAAGGACACCTCCTGACCATTTACACTCAGCACTGCATACGGGCGTTCACAGACATCTGAGTCACCCTCTGTAACAACATTAATCGTATTAACAATGACATTCTGCATCGGCAGCGTTATTGATTCCTCTGACGACCTTCATCTTCTTCTTCATTCACATAGAGGACCTTATTTTGACCAGACTGTCCAAATTGATATTTTTTGCAACAGTTCGCAAAGTGTCCTCTCCTTTTGCACATCCCACAAATGGCTCTATGCCCTGGACATACGACGGAGGAGGCAAAATGCCTATTACTTGCGCATCGAAAACACAGTCTCTCATCTCTTTTTTCAGTTCTCTGCGGTGGATCTTGACTTCTTTTCTCTTCCACTGGAACTCAATTCGACTGCTTGCTCTTTCCTCTTCTCTTGCTCTTCGCATCCACCATATTTAGTATTTCAGTTTTGGCCTCTTTCGGTTCTCCCATTTCAGTCGTCGATAATTTGACAACACACGCTAACGAATGTTCCACTCGCTTGGCGATGTCTAATACTTCATCCAAATTGGGTTAATCTCTTAACCATAGTTCCTTGCGAATTGTATTTGATCTGCAGTGTGTCATGAACTGGTCGCGGATGTGTTCGTCAAACGCCTCCAGAAACTGGCACGATAATGCCAGGTGTCGCAAGGCCGTTACATACTCTTCCACAGACTCTCCATGGCATGGTACTGGCATGCGGAAATTATAGCACTGTAGTATAGTGCTGGTTTTAGGATTAAAATGTTTGTCCAGCTTTAACAAAGCTAAATCAAACTCGTTCACAGAATCACTGACGCCATCTCCTGAGGGTTGGGGAAGAGTCTCATATATTCTTTGGCCTTCATACCATAAAAAGTGCAACAGCAATGCCAGCTTCCTTTCGCTAGAATATGATGTCCCGCCAGCTGACTTCATATAATGTAAAAATCCTTTGCGCCATTGGGCCCAGGGAATTTTTGCAGCTCCAGGTATCGGCATAAGAATTGGCAGACCGGCTATCCCCGGGAGACCTGCCATACCCTCCTGGCTGAAACTGCTCCTCTTTTCTTTTCCCGGACACACAGACAGCACCTCTTTATGGTACAAGAGCAATGTGAGAGACACCAAATAAAAATGTGGCTCGCTGTATTCAGTCTCTCATAGCGTCACTCTCTGAAAGTCAGTTTCTTGGCACATTGTCCTTCAGAATGCTGCAGGTTGGAGGACATGCGACCTTGAGCTCTCCCAACGTTTTGTCCTTTCCAAACCTTAGTAGCCTTTATCCTCCGCTTTCCCCCTTTTTGAACTTCCTTTACACGCTCCTTAGTGCACGTTGCGCTGGCTAGTGCCTATCGACACACTTGCTATTCATTTACAACGAAGACTCAAGCAGTAGGCAAAGTCTTGTCGGCGTCTGTGCATGATGCGCCTTAGGAACATAACATATGGTAATCTTCTTCTTCGTTTTCTCCTCCCCTTCTAGGAGTATGGCGTTGTGCTTCACACGACGTTGTGTAAGCGTGAGACAGCGTCGCTCCAGGACCGTACGGGCCGGACTGCAGCCGTTCCACTTTTTTTTAACGCTATGTGTTTTAGGAAAGTGCGGCGGCTGGAACACGTAGGGAGACAAGCGTTGCGAGCGGCAGCAGGGCTTGGATAGTGTGATGGGTGGCAGCACACGCACTTACTTGGTGGGGCTGTGAGGCTCTGTTCGGTGGCTGCTCAATGCAGGGGTTAGCGGAGCAGCCTATGGCACTCAACAGCGCACAATTGAGCTTTCCTCTCAGCAGCCGCTGCTACACTTGGGGAAAGCGGAACAGCCGACTTAGAATTGCTGCTGGGAGTCTTCTTCTGAGTGTTCCACCACATCCCATACTCATCGCCATTGTTGCGAAGACACTTAGGAGAACAGGTAATTCTCAATTAAAGTATATTTATTTAGTTAGCTGATGAAAAGACCCCCAGCAACAGCAGCGGGCCCCTACTGTAACAGAGATAACTTCAACTGATAATTCCTAGAACACTGGCAGCAAACAAGCAAATACAGGTTCTATGCCCTCACTAGAACTTGAGGTAAGAAACATTCCATAACTTCTGGCTTTTCCATACATTGCATAATCACCATGTAAACAACAGCATCCTAACAGTTTTTAATAGCGCAACTTAACCATAACCTCCCTTTATCAAAGTTATTTTTACTGAATATACATAGTGTGAATTTGATAGATGTTTACTAGGATTTCCTTACTTTATAGACATGTAACATAGAATATATCGAACTCCTTGCTAGGGCTTTTTTTTAATGTCCATGGACTGTGCGTATGTCCGCGGACAGGCACGGACAACATCAACGCTGCCCAAAAACTTAGGGGGTATCTTAGATTGTTCTATCATGCCATATAAACACTGAACAAGTTCAAAAAGCAGTACATAAACACATTATATGTAATAATAAATAAGAAGTGCAACCTATGAAACACATCAACCATCCATTTAAATACCATATGTACTAAAATGGAATATACCAAAACAAAAAAGATATGCTTCCAACATAATTACTTCACAGAAACTGCACACCTAGGAGCAACAGCAGACCTACACAACAGTAAGAACACAATTTACCAGAAACTAGTAAGTAAACTTCATTTTTCTTATATATTTCTAAACTTTCTGTATTTTTTACACTAAAAGTAATATTTTTTTTTTTACACAGAAATGTCTAGTATTTTGGAATGGCTTGAGGAAAATTTCCCACGTGAGGAAATGTCTGAAGACATTGATACTAATGCTAGACACTTCTCTATATAAGCAGATTAATAATCATTACTGTATGTGCACTTAAAATATATATTTTTTTTAACGGACCAAACAAACATTGACAATAATACACCAAAGGAGACATTAGAAAATACTATGCAGCACATGGAACACAAAATTGACATTCTTATGCAAAATTTCAATCTTTTGAAACATTTTGTGGAAGACCACATAAAAGAAAAAAATAAATATCATTGTCCAAAATGCACCTGTTCCCCCTCTCCATGTCCCAGTCAACTATCCCCAAACCCTCAACACCAAGAAAAATGTTTTGATGAGACTTCCATCCCTTCATCCCCTCCCATCCATCTTCTCCAAACCCCTAATTCCCCTGTATTTGAGTCAGTTTCTGCTTCCCAGTCTCTGTCATAAATTTGATATCTGTATATAATTAAAAAAATATTATGTATGTTTGAAATCAGTTGTTTGTGTCTTTTTTTTTTTAAAGGCAGTTGGGACATCCGCGGACAGTGCAGGTGTCCGGGATGTCCGCAATTAACCAAAATGAGGGTGTCCTAAGGACACTATCCCTGTCTGTATTGTCTGCAAGCAAGGTGAAGCTGTTCTTAGAACACGTGCGGTGTCCGGGATGTCCACCATTATCCAAAATGGGGATGTCCTAAGGACACTATACCTGTCCGTACTGTCCGCAAGCAAGATGAAATTATTCTTAGAACACCCCTGATGTCTGGGATGTCTGAAATTAACCAAAATGGGGATGTCCTAAGGACACTATACCTGTTTGCACTGTCTGCAAGCAAGATGAAATTGTTCTTAGAACACCCCTGATGTCCGGGATGTCTGTAATTAATAAAAAGGGAGGTGTCCGTACTATACCTGTCCGTACAGTCTGTAGAACATCTACGCACATGCGCACCACACCCATAAATCCTATGAACATCGCGCGTGTCTGTAACTGTCCATCTCACTTATGTCGCACTTTTAATTACTTTCAGGACCCAAACACTGTTCGTAGAACACCCGCACGCATGTGCACAGCCGTTCATGTGTATTTAGTGTCCTGCGGACACCCGTTGCTTTCGCGGATGTGTTCACGACGTCATCATGTGACCGCACCCACGCTGAGCATGTGTCCAGATTTATGGACACTGTCCGGGTCCCCGGACATTTTAAAAGAACTTTTTTAGACAATCCAAAGTATTTTACAGAAAGAAATCACCATTGCACATGTCCAAACAATGACCCTGGCTTTCTAGATACTTTTTAGAACTTTTTGAGCCTTTTTGGGGTGTTCAATCTGTCAGCGGATGGCATGGCTGTCCGCGAAGTGCGCACCAGCACCCCTATAAAAGGCCACACCCCAGAGCTGATCTTCATTGTGCTTCTGGCTATTGCAGATTGACTTTTGCTGTCTTTGCTGCTCTTGCTGAGATTATCTCATCAACCCTGATGGCATCCATGGCTGCTGCTGCTCCAGCTGGTGCTACATCTGCCTCAGCATCACCCCCAACCACTCCACCACCACCACCCAAGGGCCTCGGAGGGGAACAGTCATGAGGATGTAGAGGAGGAGGATGTAGAGGATGAAGAGGATGAGGTAGTGGAAGTCCCTACTACCATCACTCGCCTTGAGTCTTGGCTGTGGTGGTTGTTTACAATTCATGGTGATGTACCAAAAGCATGTGCGAACAAGGTCACCTGCAACCAGTGGAAAATGGTGCTGAGTCGTGGGAGGCCTGGTTCGTACAGCTTTGGAACGACATCTATGAAGCGACACCTAAGGTTGTTCCACGGTGGGGCCATTCGCAAGGTTGTACCTTGTAATCAACGTAGTAGGTTGAGTTCCTCTACCACATCCTCCGTTTCCGCTCCTGTCACCACAAGAGACACTCCTGTGGGACAGCGCATCCCTCCAACTGCATCACATGCCATCCATGATGCTGTTGACCCTTACCTTTCGAGGGTCCCAGTTTTGTGTATATTTTGTGTATTTGTGCGATGCAGTACTCTGCAGGGGGGAGGCTCTTCGAAGTGCTTTCGAGACTGCGGTCACAGATCACCAGAAGACCTGCTACCTACCTAAGTAAGACCCACCCTACATCTTCCCCTCTCCACCTACCCTTTCTTATCCCCGTGGTTGGTGTCCCTTCCTTTCCCCTCCTCTCTTAATGTGACATGTGTAAAAATAAAAAAAACCCAACAAAACCCCCTCCCAAAAAAGGCTCTTTTCAGTTTAAAAATAGAAGTGATAAATTAATGGAGCAGGGCACTGTGCTTTTTTTTAGAAGTCCGCAGACAGTTTGCAGACATCTACAATTTTGGGGTGCTGCCCTAGCAATACCTTTGCACTTTTCTCTGGGAGGAAGTGGTGGCTCTGAAAAGATCCTTTTAGTGGTGTTTTTTGTGTTGGAAAAACTTGAAATGGTCAACACCTACTGCAAAATGGATGACTGTAATTCCAAAAAAGGTTGCAATGCATTTTGTACATTTCTAATTTAAATCTGATTGCCAACATACGTAAGATGGACTCCATCTCTGCGAAAAATATATGTGCTACGAAACATAATATTTTCATTGTGAAAAGAGGACATGACAACATCTCTTAGAAAGGCACAAGCAGCCTTATTTACATTGTGCCTCACTTTCTCCATTTGTGGACCCAATGAAGAAGAACACAGAGAAAAAAATACTTGTTGATATGGAAACATGTCCATGACCTTGCCAAGCCCTTCTTTCATTGCAAATTTCAAAGAAATTCCAGACACATGTCCTAAACTGTTCCCTCCACAATGAATTATATTTATGTCTGGATGATGCTCTGTCTCCAAACTAGCACAGAGAGGTACCAGGTACCAAGTCCAGCCACTTCATTCCACGCACTCCATGCCAGTGCACTTCCACATGAGGGAATCCAAGAAGTGCAGCTACTCCACAGCGTTCTGCATGCACCTCCAACCAATGTATCCATGAGTCTCCCAAAATCCAGATAATTTGTTTTCTGAAACACACAGCCATAGCTATCTAGTCTTCTCTCAGGAAAGAAGACTTTCTGACAAACTTTCTCCTTACACAACACACCCAGTAAACTTTCTCTTGCTCTGCTCATTCTCATTTGCATGCCCCTCCACTCCAAAATCACCGTATGTAATATGCGCTGTCTGCGGACTACCGCCATGTCTGCTGACATATTGAAAATCTGAGCTTGGTGAATGTAAATTTAAATAGTGTTCCCCATTTCCCCTTTGAGGTTGGCTCTGAAAATAGCTGTTTTTTGGTTTTTTTTTTTTACAGATGCTTGACAGACACCTGTTATTTTGTTTTTTTTTGTTTTTTTTTCTTCTTACTTTACACCTAAAATCTTCACATAACCTTCTCCAAAGCAACCCTTACATTCCAAAACAGAATGGCATTTCCCATAAAACATAAGGAAATGCCATCTTCTTTAAAATAAACAGCATTACTGGAATCAATATTCTCATTATTACAGAACAACATACCAGTTCTAAGCATGAAAGCACACATGCCACGGTTGATTACACACCTAGCAATATTTTGCTGAGGACAAAAAACAGAACTATTGTCCCATTTTGCCCTAGGTACTAATCCAGAAAAAATTACTTTGCCATTTGGAAAGATGTTCATTACTGCTTGAACCAAGTGTTCCAAATCTGCCAACAAAGTAGGGGCACTCACATAGCCCAAATGGAAAGCACCATAGTGCAAATCTACCACATGGGTCTGTTCATCCTGCCCATATATTCACAAACTTCTACAATTCCCTGTACATTGCAATCAGGCACAGTGTTCCACACCACCTCCACTACTTTAACATCAAAATTGTTTGCCACATGCCTGCATTGAGCATACTGCTGTAAACCATGCACAAACATATCTCCAAGCACCAACACCCTGCCTTTCTCCACCTCTGCCATCTTCACTACACACAGTCTCTTTCAACACAAATCCACAACCTCAATATCTGATAGGCTGATTCCGACAGTCCCCCTTCCATCTTGGATTTGCTGGAAAACCCCAGGTGTGGCACGCCCTGCCCGCGGACAGCCGCGGTGTCCGCGGAGCACATAACACTTAGACAGCCCTTCTACCCTTTCCACATCACTCTCTGTGCCATTCCCTCATTGGATACAGCTAAGCAGTCACACAACCATCCACCAATCACATCCAAGACCTCTACATCTAACTCCATCATCAGAGTTCCGCACTTCAAATGTACTGTTGATCACTCTGAGTACAAGTCTCATATCATTGGAAAGCACCTACTACAAAAAATACTCTATAAGTCTCCAGATTTCTACTTGCAGCTGCATGCATATCCACATGCATGAATACAAACTACAGGTATGCATATTTTCTGCACAGTACATGTACAACTCTTATGAATGCATATAAACAGAGTAACTGTCACTTAACCTGTATAACCTATAAAACAAATTTACTGTCATTTTTCCCATCTGCTATAACCAACGGTCACTTCCAAACCTATCTGCTATCTTTTTTTTTTTTTTTTACACACACAGCTATCTAAAAAATTATAATATTAAAAGATGGGAGAAATAACAATATAATTTTGGAAAAACACTTAGTAGTGCAAAATAAGTATATCATTATTTCTTCTATCTCCTAACATTCAATAACACAGCCTTTAGAAACCAAGTGACTTTCATACACTTACTATTCTACTCATTTGCAAATCATGTTGAACTGACATATTTAAAGTAAAATATAAAGACTGCACATAGTCAAAGGAAATTCCATGCAAACATTATGGTCAGATGTGAAACACGAATACTACTACAAAAACATACAAATCAACACCTAAATTAACATCAGTGCTATAAACAACAAAATATCTAACTTATTTCTTTTACAATTGCAGTGAAGACCATTCTCAATAAAAGCAGCAGCATCTGATGTACAAACAACAACTCAGTAGAAACCTGCTCATTCCACACAAAAAGAGTAATACAATGCTACCATAATATTGTCACTATTACTCAAACACTCTGTGGGGTTGATTCATGGAATTTGTGCACCGAAAAGCAAAGATTTGTGCCACATTCTGCCCACAAATCCCCATTTGTTAAACAGGGATTAGCAGGCAGAATGGCACACAAATCCCTGTTTTTCGGTGCACAAATGACATAACTAAGCCCCTAGAATGTTAGTATTACAGAACAAAGAACTGTTTTAATTCTATACCATTAGATTTAGTATTAGTGCTTCTCCTCACCACTAGCTCACTTTCTACTGTCATCTGAACCTCAGTATAGTAACACACAAATAGAAGAATTGCCTTCCCAACTAGTTGTAGATGCCCAATGCACAATCACACACCACCACATACATCCTTACCATCATACTCAGACACTCATGCACACAGCACACATACATTGCAGAACAGCCCAACCCATACCTTCTTTTTATTTCAACAGACCCCAAAGAATGCCTACCAAAAAGCAAGTCCGTAGAAAGCAACGCAGAAGTAGAGTAAATGAAAATAAAAGTGTCCAAACTAAGCATCCATATCTAGCAGAATTTGTACAAAAAGTTCAAAAAAGACAGCTAGTACAGTTATTAAGTGAAACAAAACAAGCTTCCAGTACAGACACTTTTCCTCCTCTATCAAAATGTAAAACGAAACAGAAAGTGATTAACAAGAATTCAGTTACCACTAGTGCTAATGCTGCTCCTATAAATCTTGATGTAGTGGCTACTAACCATACCAAAAAAAGTATTTTAGCAAAAATGTTCTGCCACAGAGTCCTTCAGAATATTATAAAAACAGGATACAAATCATGCACAACCCTTAAAATCTACCGTAGAAAATCAATCTTAGAAGCTTTGATAGGCAATCCTTCTCAAAAGGAAGTTATTTATTTTAGTGTTAAACAGAATGAAACCACTAACACAAATAACTACTAAATTACAAAAGAGACTTCTCAATAAACAGAATGTAAACAAAAATAAGTTTTTAAATATCTGTGGAGGTGAATGGAGTCACACCACAAGCACAGAATGATATTTCAATGAAGAATCATACAAACAAAAGCAAACAAACACAATTGCCATACATAGCAGTGGACGAGGGTATGAAAAACTTAACAATACCATAATGCAACAAGAAATACTGCTTACAAAAATATCCCCAGAAAACTCAGTATCACCTCTTCATTCGACTGAACCAGAACGTCCAGTATACAAATGGCCGTGCACGTCAATGTGTAACATTGCCAAAAAATCTTTCAAATCTTTACGCCAGTTCCTCAATCAGTATGTGAAAGGCAAAGACAAAATCAAAATGAAACTGCTACAAAATATGGATACCTGTCCAGTGCGCAAATGCACAGGACTAAAAGGACATTCATTAGCCTGCATTTCAGGACCTATGAAAATGATATCAATACATCATTCAACTATTAGAAATCTGGTCTATAAACTGTACTATGCTAAAAGTCCTGCTTTAGCAATAGCCAATTTAAATAACAATCTTCTACATGGTACAGCCAAAGGCCTACTCGAAGAAATAGAGCATATACAGAGAAAATATTTTGGAACTGAAAGCCACTTACAAAATGCAATAGCTTTATAACAGACTAGCAACAATTGTACAGATGGCAACCTTCTACTACACACATACAAAAAATAAATACTAAAATTTAAAAGTACATCCGCTGAAGTACCAAACCATGTGTGTGTGTGTTGCCGCAGAACTTTTTATAAAAGTAACACAAAAACTATAGACATAACATACAAAATAAAATACACTGAAGATTCCAAATGGTTTGAATACGATCTCTACCTTATAGCAGAAAACAAATGTGAAATAACTGACCCCTTAATACTTTGCAGTTAATGCACTACAAAACTTGACAACAACCAAACTCCTTCACGTGCTATCAAAAATAACTTAGAATTAATCCCACTACCAAAACCCCTGCAACAACTGAATTTATATGAGAGCATCATAATTCAAACAGTGCACCCATTTCAATCAATAATATGCCTTCAACCAAAAACAGCCAAATTATCTCCCTCTGAATTAGTGAAAGGCATTTGTGGCAAAGTAGTTTATTTACCATTAGATGTAAACGAAAATGTGCACACTCTGGGAGTGCATCGTCCAATACAGCAATCTTTAATTGTCTTAGTAAATGGTGTACCTACAAAAGACAAAAAAATCTGGCAACAACTCTTAGGGCCCGATTACACGGACGGCGGTAAGGGTTAACGGTCACCGTTAATGGCAACGGTGACCGTTAACCCTTACCGCCGTACTACGAGGTCCCTTAGCGGGTTGGTGCTTTAACGCCTGCTTTTTGCAGGCGTTAAAAACCAACCCGCTAAGGGACCTCGGAGCTAATTACGGCACCGCAAAATTGCGGTGCCGTAATTAGCGCCTTCCCCATTCCCATAGAGCCCTATGGGGCAGAAATGGGAATGGGGAAGGGCAATGGCGGAAGGGGGATTTACCGCCCCACCGACCTTGGAATGGGGCGGTAAATCCCCTTACCGCCAAGGCGGTGCCGGTAATTTACCGGCACGGTCCAGGGTGCTAGTAGCACCCTGGATCACCGCCTTCCGTGTAATGAGGCCCTTAGACTTACATAAAGTTAGACAAGCCTTGCAATATCTAAAAGACAATAATGAATACTACAAAGAAATGAATATTGAAGAAAACTTAAGGGAAACAACTAAAATAATTCAAGAGTCACCAGAAACTGGTCAATTTGAACTTCTAGATTCTGCTACAGTATCCAATATTTCAGACCATTATAAAATTCATCCATTACACTCTAATGACACCATAGATGATGCACTAGAAACGTACCAAACGCGACAAACCAAATGATCACCAATCAGCATATGGGAAAAATGTATAGAAGCATGTGCTTTTCCTCTACTCTTTCCTACTGGGAAAGAAGGAAAGCACGATGATAGACCCATTCAGATAACAGCATCAGAATACCGCTCGTTACAAATGTATTCTGAAGATCCCAGATTCATAGAAAATGTGGAATACATCTTCCACCTACTTTGAGAAAGTGAACTAGCAACTCTGTGTTACGGAGTTGCACACACATTGAAATCAGGAACCCACTTTCAAAATATGTCAACTATGCAATTACTACAAAAAGTGCAAGAAAAAAATGAGGTTTTACAATCAAGCATTACAAAAGTGTGGTACTAAAGAGTGCTGGTTCCGCCATCACAGAGATGTACGTTGTATGATAAGAAACCAACCTTGGCCCACCCACTTGGTTTGTTACATTAAGTTGTGCAGAATATGCATGGGAAGATTTACATGATTTCCTATGCATATCAAACAAAAACAAAACAAACATAGATATACTAACACCTGGAGAAATGTGTTCTCTAGATCCTGTTAATGTTTCAAGATATTTTCATCATCGCTTCATTTGTATGCTACACTTTATTTGTAATAAAAATGTTCCTCCCCTCAGAGAAGTGCAGCACTTCTTTTGGAGAAAAGAATACCAAGCCAGAGGAGCACCACATATCCACATGCTTTTATGGATTAAAGTTGTCCTAAATTTGGTCAAGACAGTGATGCCACTGATTTACATTTTATCGAAAAATATGTCACTTGTGAAATTCCATCAGAAGCAACAAATAGTGATCTTCATGCACAAAATTGTACAATTTCAAAGACACAAATGTGGGTAATATTGTTGTCGCAAATACAAAATCAAAGGGAAATACTACACCAAATGCCGCTTTGCTTCCCCAGACCAGTTACAGAAACAGGTGAACTGAACAACTTCATGTCTTCAGTTAGACATAGTGTTAAAGGTAAATCACGTAAGAACACATTTTACATAAAAAGAACAGAAGAAGCAAAATATATCAATGATTACAATGCAATCATTGCCCTCTTATGGAATGCAAACATAGATGTGCAGTACATTGCAGACAATTCCACTGCAGTTGCATGATATGTTACAGCCGCTTAACCAAAGCAGAAAAAACAGAGCTTCAAGACCTCTGGAATGACCTATCATCGGACAAAACACTGTCTCAGAAATTGTACAGCTTAGTCATAAAAATGCTCTCTCATAGATGTGGATGCTATGAAGCTGCAGATCATTTAACCAGTACTGCTTTGTATGGAAAATCTGAAAATATAGTATGGCTAAGTCTTGGTCCTGCTAAATCTAGAAAAAGAGTTCTCAAATAATACAATGAAATAGAAACAAAAGCCAAAAATGATCCCAACAGCCAAGAAATGTTGAAAAACGAAGTCTTAACTGTACTACAATCAAAACTGAACAAAGAGCAGCGTACCATTTTTCAAGAAGTAACAAAAGAAATTGTACATGGTGTACACCATGAAAATAAAGAATGTACCTGCCAAAATTACAAACCTATGCTACTATACGTCAGTGGTCAAGCTGGTTCAGGCAAAACATTCTTAATCAAATTCATCAGCAAGTTCCTTCAACAATTGACAAACAACAAACTGTCACTTTTGTAACTGCCCCCACAGGTTTAGCTGACTACAACATAGGCGGTGTCACTTTACACTGATTACAACTCCTTCCAGTAGAACACCAAAACAAATTAGACTATTACAAACTTTCTACAGAAGCTGCAATGGAACTACGCAGAGTGTTAAAACAAATGAAAATGCTATTAATAGATGAAGTGAGCATGGTCTCCAACCTAATTTTGGCTTTGATTCACCTCAGATTACAAGAAGTACTCAAAACAAACTATGAAGAGCTCTTTGAGGAAAACGCATCATTGTTTTTGGAGATCTCCTTCGGCCATGCACCCAAGACTCTAGGCCCTGACCACAACCACCACAGCATATCACACCCATAGATCACACCCATAGAATGAAACATTTTAACTGTCCACAAATAAAGATAGAGTGGAGAAGACCCAGTGTACACACAGATGTTAAGACCTAAAGCTGCCTGTCCATGGTTAGGGAATTGCCCATCAAATATATATTATTGAGATTAATGACCAGGCATATTCCCTTTGCCTTCTAAAATGTACTACTGTGAATAATAGTTTAGTAAAATAGCAAGTAGATGATGACAGATAGAAAGGCATACAAGTACACAAATGGGATTAGAGATAGGCACAGATAAAATCAGATTAATCATCACATCCTCTGCTCTCAAGACATCGCTCAACAAGGACGGAACAGACTTGGATAAATAATATGCGAAATGATATGCGTTTCATGAACACTTGGCCATGATCCAATGAGGTGGAATTGGTTAGGAAGGTTGCTTTATCTTTTGTTAAGTCTGCCCTAAAGAGGGTTAAAGTGAATCAAACATTTTAGCTGGCTATATGGGCTACTGCATTGCATTTTTTACGTCCATGGACAGCCACGATGACCACAGACATGACGAACACACCAGGGATGCCTGGCATCTAAACAAATACAGAATTTGACCCATCTCTTACTTCCCCACCATCCCCAAGCACTCTTACACAACAACACACTTGCCAAAGTTGTATTTCTTCCCCGTTTGAGACCGTGCTGTCGGCGGATATCTGCGGATCCAAGACTGCGGGCACATTGAAACAATATGACACACCTTGCGCTTCATTCCAGCCAATCAGAGGACACGTTGGCCAATCGGTGTCCTGTCCAGGGGAAGAACAGGGAAGTGTGTCTGCGGAGAGGACATAGATATCACTAATTTTTTGTGACCTAGTTTTTGGTCATTTTAAAAAGAACTACTGGACAGATTTTCACCAAATTTATGCTTTCGGGACCAAGCCGCCGCTCCTGCTGCAAGTTTGCTGAAAATCCGTCCAGTGGTTTGGGCTGTAGGTGTGAGCAAAGTGTTTTCCCCATTCAGTCTTTGGGAAAAAAAAATTGGGATCCCCCTATAACTTTTCCCTCCCTGAACCAAACCTCACCAAACTTTGCAAATAAATTTAGAGTGGACCATATACTTCTTTTGCAAAGTTTGGTGTGGTTTTGAACAGGAGTAGAGAAGTTATAAGCTGCCCAAAAAGTGTTCTTCCTATGGGATTAGCAATTTAACCAAAACTACCGTGGCTGTGTAATACCAAACGTACCAACCCTGAGGCACTTGCGCTTATGACATAGTTACAAGTACATACATATAATACAGAAAGCAGTGCTAGCCTACCAGGGGTTACAGGTTTAGTAGGCTAGCATCACAATACGACTAAGTGCCAAGAGTTGTCACCAGCAGTTACAGATATCAAGGGGGGATCCAAGATAAGTCCGGGGCCTGTTAGCAATTGCTATCAAACTTCTTTACCTCTCCTCTTTCCCTCTTTTGGAGCTGCCAGAGCGGCTTCAGCCTACCTCTCTCTTACCTTCCATTGACTGCCTGGACACTGGTCACGGACATACTGCAAAGTAAGCCCCTCATCTATGGGCTGCAACGAGATGCGTGCAATGGTGCTTTTGAAGGAACAGTTTTACTTATAACATTGCCTGCACAGGCATGTTCACCTCATTAAGTTATTTGTATTAGGAGCCTGAAATCGCTCCGTTTCATTGCATTGTTGATGTTGCTGAATCTGTTTTGTTTCGATTCTGCCACTCCAAGATGGCTGGTCTGATTGCCTGCACTGGAGTAATGGGCATGTAGATGCTAGAGGACTGGGATTGGCTGTTGCCTGATACAACTGGGCCAGTGGCAAGGCTGGCTATGAAGGACTACGGATACCTGAAGGTATGTGTAGTTCAGAACCCTCGGTTACAGTTTTGTGGGGGGGAGCACTGGTCATAGCCAGTAACAAAATTGCCATCAAGGTCTCCCATCCATGCAGTAACCAGGACAGAACCTGCTTAGCATCAAAGTGAGGAAGGGGCCAGTCTCCTCAGGCCATGTTGCCTGATAAATGAGCCACACTTACAAGACCACTCAGAGAAACGGGCCAACTTGTTCCTTGCTATGAAGCTAAGCAGGGTCAGTCCAGCTTTGAAGTTAAGCAGGGTTAGTACCAGTTACTGCATGGATGGGTGACTGAATGGGCATCCAAATAATTAAATTTTTTTAAACCGTGAAAGTTTTACACTCAGGGATCATTTTTTGCCTTTTGCTGAATTGCATTCTGGTATTTGTAGTCTCTCAGTCAATAATAATAATACAAATAGATATTTTTACAGCAACAGTGGGTTTCCCATCCCAGCAGTCACTGAAAAAACCCTGCTTAGCTTCAAAGTGAGAAAGGGGCCAGCCCCCTTAGGCCATGAACCCACCTTACAAGACCACATAGAGCAACATGGCCTAAGGGGGCTGCCTCCTCCCTCGCTTTGAAACTAAGAAGGATTGGTCCCGGTTACTGCATGGATGGGAGGCAGTCCACAGTCCTGAATGTTGTGTGCTTTCTTAGTATCAAATATTTCATAACATACGGCACCCGCATATTTTCTTTTTAAAAACCATGCTGCTGTCAATTAAGGTGTGCAATACATTGTAACAAAACCTTTGAAATTCAAGGAAACAACTTTAGTTACAGGAACATTAAGGTGAAAACTTAACGCAACAAACCCACTGGAATTCACCTAGAGTCACCTTATCTTTGCACACCCTGTTGTGCAGCCTATGACCACAATGATGACATCACAGATCACATTACTGATGACATCACTAATTACATGTTGTATGATAAAACTGATGACATAAGAAATCACATCCCTGATGCCATCACTGGAGACAACACTGATTACATTTAATATAACTCATTACATCCATAATTAAATTAGACATAACATCATTTATAAGTTAGCTCATGAAACATTTGATTACCGTAATAACAATTTAGGCAGTGGACTTTGCCATGACAAAGGCTGGGGTCACAGGCCAACACCAAAAGCTATAACTAGTGGTCGTTTACTGTTCAAAAATACCAAAGTGCATTGTTAAAAGCCATGCCTAGTAGCCCATCACTGTTTTAAAATATGCAGTGTGCAACGTTGAAAGCTGTAGTCAGTGGCTGTGGGTAAAGGCCATAGTTAGTGTACATTAATATGTCAGAATATACAGTCGGCACAGCAGAATTCTGTGGCCTCTGTCTAGTATTGTGTTGAAGACAATGGACCTCATTACGAGTCCGGCGTTAACCCGAGGCGGTAAAACCGCCTGGTTAACGCCGGACTCGTATTACCATTCCGCCTCCATGATTCCCGGAATTACCGGGGCATTACAACCCCGGTTTTCCGGGAATCACGGAGGCGGAATGGTGTAAATACCCATTCCCATTGAGTCCTATGGGACTCGATGGAAATGGGGATCATGGAAACACCGGCAGCATCTCGTAATGCTGCCGGTGTTTCCTCGTCCGCCTGCATGCGGGAGGTGTTAAACCCGCCAGGTCAGACCTGGCGGGAACATCACCTCCCGCCTGCAGGTGTTGGACTCAGGCGGTCCGGAAACAACGGTGGCGGCGGGTTTACCGCCACCGTTATTTCCGGACCGTCTGGGTCGTAATGAGGCCCAATGGCTAGTTACTGGTTAGTGTATATAATATATAGTGGGCACGGCCGAAGGCCATATCTAGTGGCTGGTTAGTGTTGTATAATACACAGTGGGCATAGCTGAAGGCCATCAATTATTGCATTTTATTATTTTAAAATATACAGTGGACATGGCCAAAAGATGTACAAACTGCTCAAGGTCATAGGCCATGGCTAGTGGCCCATTTATATCTTAGACTATATAGTGGCACAGCCAAAGATTGTGGCCACTGGGCAGTATTGTGGTAAAGTCCATGGCTATTGCTTGACCAGTGTATATAATGTACAGTGGACATGGTTGAAAGCTGAATCCACTGGTAAAGGCCAAAATCTATGGTTGGTAGCCTGTTAGTGTTTTAAAATATACAGTGCGCGTGGGTGAAGGTTTTGACCACTGTCCATAGCTGAAAGACACAACTAGTACACATTCATGTGTTAAAATATATTTGGCCATGCACACTAAGCATGGCTGAAGGCCATGCTTAATGCCAGTTACTATTGTAATGTAATTAGTGATGTCATCAGTGATGTGATCTGTGATGTCATCATTGTGGTCAAAGCCTGCGTAACAAGGGGGTGTGACGTTGAGGTGGCTTTTAATACAGCAAGAAGTTAATATGTTTCTTTTCTTGTAATGTTCAAATCCTAGCCTGGACAGATTATGATAGCAGACCTATTTCCACCTAAATTATGATGCAAAGAGGACTGTAGTAGCTATTTCCATGTTATGTGTGTTGATCAGTGGACACATAGGGAACCAACTGGGTCTAATATTGAATATTGAACAGTGAAATGAATGCATGTGACTTTTCATGTGCAAGTGTTCATGGCATAAAGTTGCAGTATTTTTTATCTGCATCTTTACACTGCCTCTGCCCTCCATGAGCCAGGATCATTTTCAGTATCATGCAAACTAAAGCATCATCTGCTCCTCCAAAGAAACCCTGAGTTTTGCTTTGAAGTTGAGGATTTACCTTCAGTATCATGCTGGAGCTAAATCCTCCAATGTATTGCTGAAAAGTTGGCAAAATCTGTGGAATGACCACTGGCGGAATTACCGCCAGTGGTAATTCTGCTGAAATACCCATGGAGTCATCTGGACCCCAAAGAATGGGGACTTACACCACCTACCACGACTTGTAATTTCACAATAAATGCGCAGGACAAAGTGGCGGTCAAAGTAATTCTTTTTGGCAGTAGAACAGCAGAATTACTGCCAAACTAGTAATGAGGGCCTATGTTTTCTGCCTATATTACAGTGGCTTCTGCTCAACACTTTTATTGACTATTGATACTGCAGACAAGGCCATTCTAGAGCATTCTAGTTTGAGGCCTGCCTATGCAAACTGAAAATAGAAACTTGTTGTATTTTGGGTGGGATCTCCTGAAAAGAAATAGTAACAATTATTTTTCGGATCTATCGAGGTAATAAGGTCTTGCACTAGAAATACAAGTGTTAGTGATACTGTACCTCAGCGAACTAATGCATCCAGTATAGGGGCCTGTGTTTGACCTCATGGTCACAGGTTCGAATCCTGGCAGGTCCACTCAGACCTTCAGCCTTCCAATGTCGATAAAATGAGTACCATTACGTTGGGTAACAACAAACACCTGTTATTAGCGCCAAGATGCCCCTTTGGTGAATGGGTGCTTTACAAATACACTTGTCATGTTATTTTAGTGTAATGCTTCCTATTCTAGAAATACTTTAATCTAGAAAATATTCCTTTCTCCCCTGCAGGAACATAGGATACGTTTGTTTAAAAAATAAGTCATGTGAAAACTTCAAGGACTTTGCCCTTTTAGTCTGCAACATGAATCCATCCTGGCCCATAGTAGGAGGTCTACAGAGGCAGTCCTGCCCCAAGAGTGGGTAGATGGCGTCAGCAGGTCTGCATTCCATGAAACCCCTATATGTACAGTGTGTCTAGACCTTGGTACCAATTTCAAAGACACAATGCCCCCAGACACATTTTCTGGCCAGAGTTCTTTTTGTACCTTTTTCAGGATCTCAAGAACCAGAATACCAGGCAGCCAACTGAGAACATAGCAGACCAAAGAAAGAATCCAGCATTCCAGATGCAACATTGAAAGGACCTTTACGACTCCCATATCATAAACCAAGCATTACCTACTGTGGCAAAATCAAAACGGAATCAAGAGAATGACGATCAAGAAATATGATAAATCAAATCTTAATGACGTTATGTTGAGTTGCCATTTTACTGTCACACACCTGTGAGCAATTTGGAAATTTGCGTTGGATGTAGGTATATGTATGTTACATGTACTTAATGTACTTACTATTGTCAAAGATTTTGATGAACACATTTTGATATTTTGTTTTTTTAGAAGTATGGATATGTGCAGGCACTTTGTTGTTGCAATGTTTAGCACTTTAGTGATTTGATTAATATTTGGATTAGGGTTGAAAGCCCGAGGTGGAAATGTTCGAGGGAGAAAAACTGAAGATAATTTTTCAAAAATAACCTTTGGTCTGTTCCCCCCTGAACATTTTGGACTTGGCTGACGCCCCCAACCACACCCCCAACCCCTACTTACCGTGTTGCTGACATGCTGTGACCCTGTGACACCTGTTCCCTTTCAATTCTATCATCGGGAACCAGTGCTGCAGGGTCTATTTTTTTCCCACTCACAATATAGTGAGCAAGGGTGTGGGGGACACCCCGCAGCGCCTGCCACCAAATGGAGGACTTGGTCAAACTTTTCGGCCATTCGATATGTTCGAACTGCCGATATTCGGTCATTTCATCTCAGTCATTTTGGATGATTCCGAATATTTAATTAATAAATAATAAATATTATGTTTCAACTAAGAATGCTTTCTCTTCCCTGCACCCAACACAAATGAAAATACTTAAATTGAAAAAAATTGATGTTCATATAATTGTTGAAGTGAACTTTATTCAATTCACTTAGACATTTTTGGTTTGAATTCTAGAATGTGGATTGCTGAGCATGAGGCTATGTTTTTTGTTTTGGATGTGGAGTGTAGGTGTCAATCAGAGGAGTGTGAATGAGGTTCTAAGAGTTGGAAGTGGATGGAAGCAGGTGCACACTGGGTGTTTGCATGTCATGGTGAAGGTGACACCTAGGCCACCACATCACCCCTCGCCCCACCTGACTTGCTAGACGATGCCTGCCCTTCTCCTCCCTACCACCCGGTACAGCTGCACCCCTCGTCTGTGTCCCTCTATATCCCTCCACCCGCTCTATATTGGTCTGTTGTTAACTCTGTAAAGCGCTTTGTTATGCATCAGTATTGCTGTAAACCTACTTGAAGCAAGGTCTGCGCTCAATAAATACGGTAATAATAATAATAAAGGGTAAGGATGAATGCAAGGGGGTGAATGGTGTGAGATAAACATCCTGCTGACTTACCGTGGATGTATGGGGCTGGATTTCAGGTCTTTTGATGAGCATACAGAAATTGCCCTTTTTTTTGTCTGCTCTTCACTACGAGTGCCCAGGTGCAGTGGCGGCTGGTGACTTTGAAAGGTGGTGGGGCGTACATTTTTCTGGGCAAATTTGGGAGCGAGCCCACCCCCCATCAAGGGTGGTGCTGGGGAGTTCTCCTTCTGCAAACATTTTTGAAAAATTGCATCCTAAATATGCAATTTACTGTCCAAACCCACATAAATATAGCATAAAAAGCATTAGGTTTTACATACTTATGGTGGAACATCATTCTTACGTGTGCAAGTGTGATGGTGTATTTTACAGCCGTTTGTATTGAGAATAGCTGGTACTATGGTGTATGCATAAAGAAATTCATTATATAGATAACCAGTAATGATGGAAAAATATCATGTTGTCATGCTGTTACTGGCATTCATATGCGTTCATCCTCTAAGTAGGCTTTGAGTTGGAACTAATAAAACACTACCGACCCATAAGATTTTCAAAACAACTGATGCGTTCACAGCAGTATCGCAAATAAGAGAGATGACATTTGGGGGTCACCAGGGGTTGCTATTGCAACCCCTGAGGTGTCCTTTGCTACCCCTGTGGTCTCCCTTGCTACCCGTAGAAAAAAAGATTTAAAAAAAAACTTTTTTACTTTTTTAATTTTTTTTATGTAAGGTCCTAGGCTGTGACCAGCACCATGTGGCTCTTTATTTTTGAACTGTCTGACTTTCTTGTTCAGGCCTCTCAAAAAAAAAAATGGGGTTCCACAAGTCTATCCCTTTGAGCAATGACGTAAATAAGAAAGAATAGGAATAACACATAATTTGTCTTTCTGGAATTCTATCCAATAATTGCTAGACTCATAAAGATTTATTTCCAGGCACACTTCAGGTGGTGAATCACTGATTTGGCCTGTTCTTAAATACCTCAACTCAGCCTTTCACCCTTCTGAGGTTGATAAATGTGTACCAACACAGGTTGGGTGATATTGTATGTCTATTTAATCTATATAAAGCGCTTAAGCGTAAGTGGTATATAATAGCATATCATTATCATTTGGCCTTGAACGTCTGCTTGCAGTCACAGTCATTTGGTAATGTGGTCCTATACACACTGATATTAACAATACAAATGGTGATCCATTCTTGTAGGAAATGTATATAACATAATAGTGATATTGCAAACATATTTTTCATAGTGTACTTAGGAACAATATGTAATATCCCTTCCTGTTTTGTCAAGGAGAGAAAGGTCGTGGTCCATCACTTCCCGTGATATCACTTCGAGGTGGGGGTCAAATGGCATCACTTCCTGTGATGTCATCATAGGTCAAAGGCCATGTGATGTCACTTCCGCTATGTTAGGTAAGATTTCCACAGAGCTGATAAATATTCCTTTCCTGGTTCAACCCCAGAACATTTTGCTTTTCTAGTGGGATATTTTTCATTAATACCTCAGTGTGGGAACCTTTTTCCAAACTTACCTAATCTTTAACTCTTTTTTATGGGTGTCATTTTTAAGACTCTCCAAAGTGTCTTTTTAAAGTTATCATGTTTAACAACTTATTGGCAATAAGTGCCTGTTGTTGCTGGGTTGCCATAGGGGTTCCTCATGTAACTTTCTTGTGCTAACCTCGAGTGAAATACAGTTCCCAACAGTAGAAAGGATCTTTGGATCCCTTTTTACATTTTATTCTGTGAAACCCGCACACCCCACCTTTTGTGGAGTGCTGGGGAGATACAATGTATCCCCTTTCACACTTAAACTGTAACATTTCTGTTACAGTGACAACCTTACCTTTAATGGGTGGTGGCAGTGAAACCTTTTACTAATTTGGTGCACCTTTACCGCAGGCTGTGATCACAGCTGCAATAAAGGCACCTAAGGGTGCTCATTTTACCAAAATGGCCCCTGTCTTCTTTTTCTGCCATTTTAGTGTTTCTTGTCGTTTCTTGTTCCTTCCCCTGACATCCAGGGCAGGAAATTCCTTTGTGTGAGTTTTGTCTTCGGTGGGAGTCCCCTGGACACCCCGCTCAAGCTCCAGTCAGTCTGTAAGCACAGGAAGTAGGGGAGGAGTCCAAAACTTCCCCATGCTTTGTCTTACGCCTAACTTCAACTGGGACAAATCCCAGTGGGGGGCTGACTGTCCTGATTGGACAACCAGATGCCCCTTTCTTGTAAAATGCGGGGAGAAAATGCAGATGTTGTGCTGTAGTTCCAGATAAATACTGGAAACCTGGAAGCTGAAGTCATGTCGACCGCTGGAACATAAAAGCGAAGAGGATGACGAATAAAAAGAGGCAAAGAGGATTTCCAACGACCGGAGATCCTGCTGTGTATCCCAAGCCTGCTGCAGCCCTTCCTTCCAATTGACCTGGGACTCTGAAAACGATGACCCAAACCCACTAGATTCAAGAAGACCTGCATTTGAGCTATCCCACGGGTTGCTGCAACCTTGTGTTCTTGCAATACCCCAATACCCTGGGACCTCCAGCCACTGTGCGGTGCACAGTCTTCCGAATTCCGAATATCACTGAAACTTCGTGGGCATCTTGGTTTATCTTCAGAGACACTAATTGAGTCTGAAAAAGTCCACTCACAAGAGTGCTGGAGATTTAAAACGATGGGAATTCAACCACAATGTTTTGTCTTCTTCTGTCTTCCTTGAAAAGGCCCTTCTTCATCGATCCCTGCTGCAAAGACCTTTCTGAGGTCTTGTGTTCAGTCTCCAGGACATGGAATCCACTGATGGGCTATTTTGGCTGCAGACCCAGAAGTTCTCCTGCTGCAAACTCTTGTTCATTGCTGAGGTACTCTGTTGGCTTGGGTATATACTTACCTTAAGCCTTTTGGGAGTTCTGTATAGTCCTCGGGTGTTTTCTGTGATTGGGAGGTCCCTCATCCAGTGCATCCAGTCCCACTGCTAGAATCCTGCTGGGGTGTCTTCTGTGAAGCCCTCGGACCCTCTTCTAACTTTAAAAGTAAAGTACTCACCTGTTTGCCTAGTTTTCCTAAGGAGTGACCAGGTTAGTCCTGTTAGGATAACTGTATGAGTGTCCTCCAACTGGGTCTTGCTTCCCCTGAGTTGCTGCTAGCCTGTCCTTAATAAGTCTACATTAGGGTGTTGCCTACCTAGAATAACTATTCTGTAAAGTGTGACATTGGGTTTTACTTTCCCCTTCATTGTGAAGTTAAAGTATGTGGGTTTACTTACCTTGTGTTAGCTGTGTGCCATCCAAAACAAGTTACCAGAGTTATTGCTTACCACAATCTGGGGTTCCCTGATTTCAAAAGCATCTGTGATTGTATATTATATCCTTAGGTTTTACTCACTTGGTATAGCTGTGTGTTATGACAAAAGTAGTTATAGCTTTTTACTGCACCTAGGATAAGTGTCTCACTATTCACCAAAAGTATATTGTACAGTTGACTGTTTATGTGATTCGTTCCAAGAGTCACTGTACAACTGGAAAGGTCTACTGCCCTTGTATTACTGAATGTAATCTAAAAGTAACCATTGGTCTTTTACTCCCAAAGAATAGGCTTGACCTATACTAAATGTGTATAACAAGGTTTTGACTTCCTTAGAACTACTGTTAGGTGTTCCAAATAAGGTTTATACTTGGGTCTGTGTGCTTTCAAGTATAGCGTTGTGTTTTTATACTGTGATTTCTTACAATGTGTTAGTACTTACTTACCCCTAGATTTATCTGGGCCTACCTGTATTCAAATAAATCCTTTATTTTTACAATACATAGGCCCTCATTACGATACTGGCGCTAAACCATGGGGCTATTAGCACCATGGTTGGTGCCGGTATCGTAACGAGTCTGCCAATGTTCAATGGGGAATTACCACCCCATTCCAAGGTTGGCGGGCGGTAATTCCCCATTGAACATTGGCCCTTCCCCATTCCCATTTTTGCCCCATAGGGCTCAATGGGACTGGCGAGGCGGTAAGTACGGTACCGCAAATTGCTGTACCGTATTTACCTCGACAGTCCCTTTGCGGGTCTGTACTTTAACGGCTGGTCTAGACCAGCCGTTCAAGTCGGGTCCTGCAAAGGGACCTCGTAGTAAGGCGCTAAGTGTTTAATGGTGCCGTAGCCTTTTACGGCGACGTTAAACACTTAGCGCCAGGGTCCTAATGAGGGCCATAGTGTTTCAGTCTTTCTTTGGATCATTTGTATTACAATTTCACTTGTACTGCTTCTACGGCCCTCTCTCCCTTCTAAGATAGGCCTGGCTGCTCTGTCTACGCTATCCTATACTCAGGTGGTACAGCCTTTACTAAGAGTGGAGTCTTGTACTGCCTCAGTTGAATAATTTTACTAAGCCCTTGGACTTCAGAAAAATTGTCCTAACACGTTACCCCTGGCATTTTGGTGATATTCGGTCCCTGGTGATGACCAGCATCCTCCCATTCGATTAAGAAAAAACTGGGCCTGAATGCTTATGGAGCTGTACTACAAGTTGAATTAGACCAGTACTATGCAATATAAACATACTATATGAAATATAAAATAGCAATAAGTAGGTGCAGCACCACTAATTTAGCATAACCCATTTTGAAAATGTATGGAAAATAATGGCCTTTGCATGTTTCCCATGAACAGGTTGGTTCAAGTAAGCTATGACACCGGAAAGAGATGCCCATGTGATTCACAAAGCATTGGAATGTTGACACAGGAATGGAATTCAGAACTACCAGTGAAAATCGCAAAGTCATTTGTGTGCATTTCATGTTCTGAAGTATTTTTTGCGCTGAGCCAATATTTGCAAACACGAATCCAGGGTTTCTTGATTCGTTCTGGCCCATGTCAACTTTTTTTCTTATTATCTTCTTAAACTGTATGTGAATCAGCCACAGTAACCAGCACCAACCATTTGCTAGCGGTTTAATATGCTTTTGATAGTTGCCATGCGAGGGGGATGATTTTAATTGTTTTCTTGCAGCCGCTGAGAGTGTGGGGGCAAATCCTTCTGAAAAAATGAATCGCATATCATTGCAGTGAAAACAAGCTATGAAAAGCCATCGGACCAGAATGACTCTCGCTTAATTTGTTTGATTACAATCTGCCACGGCTAATGTAAATAGTGTTTTTCAACTGAGCCCTTTCGTGGACGTGCGCTCTATTGCGATTCAAAAGACAGTCTGAGAGCGGAAGAGAGGAGAGGAGTGAGCTCTTGTTCACGAGACTGGGCGGGTGCACAAAACAGGATGCTTTCTATGAGCACAGACTGACCCTTCATTACACAATTGCAGAACAGCAATGGTATTTGGACCTTTCACTATATCTTTGCTCACCTCGATCTGGACACCGCGATTGCCTCACGCTGCTATTATTTACAATAGTCTTTGGCCCGGAGTATCCGGAGGGGTGAATAGGGTATGTGCTTCAATATTTTGACACGTATTCATGACGGGAAAGTGTGGTAAATATTCTGGGCAGCTCAGCTCGCCCTGCTTCTAGACCAAGAGAAGTGTGAAGGTGATGCTCGTGCACCCTGCGCCATCACCCCACCCCCACCCTCAAATGTCATTGGCTGACATTACTGTATCTATGCAGGCCAGGAGGAGATTATCGATTTTTCAGTGTGCTTTCTGTGCACATATTAATACTGGCGGGGCCAGCTTCCTAATTTAGTTTAAAGGGTTTACAAACTTTGCGTGTAGCTACAAGCTCCACAAACTTTACAATGGGGAAATCACTGTAAAACAGGACGAGCCCCGCTGGGACCATGATAGGACTCCGGTATTCACCACAGTGCCCCCACGCTGCTGGCAAATGCAAACAGATTCAGAACTTCCTCTGAATCTGTTAACTAGAACACTGTCCCACCTGGTGGGGGCCTTGGTGGGGGTGGGGGGGCAGATAGCGGTTGACACTGCTGGGGTGAAAGGCACCCTTTGATCTATGAGTTAAAAAGGGAAAGAAAGGGATGGGGCTAAGCAAAATGAAGCCAGAAGGGAAACCAACAGATTAGCAGTGATGAAGAGGCAGGCGGGGCAGAGATCATGTGTCCTCAACCCAGTTGTATCAGCTGACCAATTGCAAAAGAAAAGCGGCTGAAAGGCATCTTGACAAGGGAAAGGAATGGGTGGGTCTATGGAAAAGAGCACTTAAAGGGGCACCGATTACCAGTGATTAGTGGGTGGGGCAGATGTTACATGACCAAGAGCCACCTGTTCCAGATCACTAACTGCAAAAGAAAAGTGGCTGAAAGGCAGGGAAATAAAGGGGCATGGTCTTGAAAAGGGAGTGCCATAAACGGCACCATAACATTAGCAGTTCTACCTCTACATCATCATCTGCTCTATTTATACAAAGTTTTTGGTGTGTATTTGACCTCCCTCAGCATCTCCTTAGGCACGATGTGCGTATCTTGGTGCAGTATTTGTTCTGCTGTTATCCTATTTGCATCTGCTAATTTTCTCATTGCTTTAATACAGGGCTTTAGCACAAGTGTCTGGTGAGGTACTGTATCCATACCATTATTGTCTAATATTACCTTCTTTATTGTCCTTTCTTCTTCCTTTTTCGCCCTCAAATCTTCTATCTTACCTATTTCTTTTTTTGCTTTCTGCTTCCATTTTCTCCCTCTATTCCTGTCTCTCTCGTACCTGTGTTTTGCTTTGTTTGTAAACATTAATCTTGTTTTACTTGTCAACTCAATTTCCTGCATGGCAGCACCTGGTAGTGACATAGTAAGCATAGTAGTGCATTTCACTGATTGCATTGCTGCCTTGTCTGCCCTATCCCTGAACCATAGATGTTTCCTTGTCGCATGTGCCTTTATCTTAACCACTAATAATACCCTGTCCATCTCTGCTGCAGGGGATTGATGAGCCACCATAAATCTTCACATTTTAATGGCTGAGCCTTTGATGTTTTAAAGTAATTTTTCCACAATACTGCTGGTTGCTCTGAACACATAGTCCGACTCTACAATAACCATTATTGGTTCGCCAGTTGGAATGTGTTGTCATGCATTGTGAAGCGCTGGTAGGCAGCTACTAATTCTGCAGAGTGTGCTGTATTTGAGCCACAGGTACACAGTTCTTTAGGCCATGCTTATGTACTCCGATCACAGTGCATGACCATTTTCACACCACTTGTAAATGTATTGGTGCTGTATGCAGCACTGCTTTCAGTTTGATATGTCGGTACCTTCTCTGGCATTGTTGCCCTGAACACTATGTGAACTCTATTTTTGTGTGTTAGTTTGTGTTTTTCACACATGACAGGGCTACCTGCAAACTGTAGTTCTGGAGGTCAATTGGCAAAGTCTGTGGTAATGCCAGACATTCTTCTACTCTCATGTAGGACACATTTTCCAACATCATTCCCATCATGGACAATACTTTTAATAGGGATGTTTAGTTTTAACAATCACTTTCTGTTTCCCAATTATGTATTGGAGTTTTGCACATTTCCCAATACGGGCCAACAAGGCCTGTTCACATACAGAAAACTTTAACAGGGTAATTCATAGAATTTCGCAGAAAAGTGTCGCAAGCGGCTGGCGCAGAGTGTCCGCGTGCGATTGTCTGCGCCAGGCACGTGCGCTAAAACTGATTTCCGCGCACAGCGTATTCATGGATTTTAGGCTCCCAAACCAGCCGTGGCGCAGAGTATCGCAGCGACCCTGCAGCAGCGCCAGTAACGCCCCCAAGAACGCCCTCGCGCAAGGAAAAGCCATCAAAATCGCTAAATCATCGCAAAGGGCTGCGCTAACCCTGGACCAGTTTACAGGGCTGCCAAACAAGGAACGCAAAGCGGGTAACGTGCATATCAGGGGTACGCGTGAAGTTATACACGCGATTAGCCAGGGTACGTGTATTTCAGGGGTGCCCAGGAAGTTCCACACGTGAATAGCCTGGGCGCGTGTATTTCAGGGGTGCGCGGGAAGTTTTACACGCGATTTCAGCAGGGTACGTGTATTTCAGGGGTGCGCGGGAAGTTCCACACGCGAATAGCCTTGGCGCGTGTATTTCAGGGGTGCGCAGGAAGTTTTACACGCGATTTCAGCAGGGTATGTGTATTTCAGGGGTGCGCGGGAAGTTCCACACGCGAATAGCCTGGGCACGTGTATTTCAGGGGTGCGCGGGAAGTTTTACACGCGATTTCAGCAGGGTACGTGTATTTCAGGGGTGCGCGGGAAGTTCCACACGCGAATAGCCTGGGCGCGTGTATTTCAGGGGTGCGCGGGAAGTTTTACACGCGGTTTCAGCAGGGTACGTGTATTTCAGGGGTGCGCGGGAAGTTCCACACGCGAATAGCCTGGGCGCGTGTATTTCAGGGGTGCGCGGGAAGTTTTACACGCAATTTCAGCAGGGTACGTGTATTTCAGGGGTGCGCGGGAAGTTCCACACGCGATTAGGCTGGGTGGGTCCTCACAGGTGTTCCCTGTACACCCTCGACGGCCCCTGCAGGCAGCCCACAAAACAGGGGACTACCCTGCACACCTGCTCATGTCCCCCTGCACCCCCACCCCCCAGCAGTGCAGGGGCACCCTCCACCAGGCCCCCACCCATGTCTCCCACCACCCCCACCCCCCAGCCACCAGGGGCAGCCTCCACCAGGCCCCCACTCATGTCTCCCACCACCCCCACCCCCCTGCCACCATGGGCAGCCCCCACCAGGCCCCCACTCATGTCTCCCACCACCCCCACCCCCCAGCACTGTGGGGCACCTGCCAGCAGGCCCCCGCCCATGTCCAACTCATGTCCCCCACCACCCCCACCCCCCAGCACTGTGGGGCACCTGCCAGCAGGCCCCACCCATGTCCAACTCATGTCCCCACCACCCCCACCCCCCAGCACTGTGGGGCACCTGCCAGCAGGCCCCCACCCATGTCCAACTCATGTCCCCACCACCCCCACCCCCCAGCACTGTGGGGCACCTGCCAGCAGGCCCCCACCCATGTCCAACTCATGTCCCCCACCACCCCCACCCCCCAGCACTGTGGGGCACCTGCCAGCAGGCCCCCACCTATGTCCAACTCATGTCCCCCACCACCCCCACCCCCCAGCATTGTGGGGCACCTGCCAGCAGGCCCCCACCCATGTCCAACTCATGTCCCCCACCACCCGCACCCCCCAGCACTGTGGGGCACCTGCCAGCAGGCCCCCACCCATGTCCAACTCATGTCCCCCACCACCCCCACCCCCCAGCACTGTGGGGCACCTGCCAGCAGGCCCTCGCCCATGTCCCATCCATGCCCCCCTGCACCTGGGTCCCAACAATCCCCAATCATGTCCGTAATGGCCATCCTCCCCTGCCAAAAGGCCCAACCAACTATCACATCCACCCACATATCAAAGGCAATTACATGTTACGCACCCAATGTAAATAATGCAAATGAACACATGTCTGTCACACACAATGGCTGCAAGTGAATGTTAAAACACCCAACATGACATGCATGAAAGCAATGAGATGATACGACACTATGAAGGATGAAAATAAAAATGTATTGAAAATCAACTTGAATGGAAATGAAATTAGAAAAACCACAAAGCAAAACAACAGAAAGAAGATGAATGTCCATGAAAAAAATCCAAGAAATCAAAAATTCCATAGAATAACTATTTACAAGACAATCCCGGGTCCATGAGCCCAACCAAATGAAACCTAACTATGTCAACTAACTAAAAACTGAACTATATACAAAAAAGTGGCGCATTGTCCAATCGCAACCAAATAATAAAAAAAAAATTTAGAGGAAACCTACCACTAACTATATAACTATATACAATGGCAGCGGGCAAGTCCTGCGGCTCACTCTGTGATGTTGCCGGCCAGGGCATCATCGAACTCCATGTCGATGTCCTGGAGGCGGGACTCTGTCCTGGCCCCGAGGTCTCGCAGGGATAACCCCATGTTGACCTTCCTCGAGGCACTCAGCCCGCCTCAACGCCCGACGCATGGAGAACTCCGCCCTGACCATGGTGAGCCGCTCCTCTTCCGCCCGCTGCCGCTCCGCACCTATCCGCTGGACCAACTGCTCCCACATGGAAGACACTACCATCCCAGGGTTCTCCTGCCCTCCGGCCGATGCCTGCCCCTCTGATCTTGATGGCCCCGAGCCATGATGCCTCCCACGTCGAGCCTGCTGCTGCCTCCGACGCCACTGCCTCTGCAAGCACGACGGCATCCAGGATGATGGAAACCACCGACGCCGTCGTGCACGTGCCCTGCCCGATGATGCCGTCACATCCTCCATCTGCTGGGGTCCAGTTGCTGTGTTGTCCACCCCTGCTGGACCTCTGACTCCCGACTGTGGCAGGGATGGGATCCCCACCGAGCTGGCTGCATTGGTCAGGGCAGGTCCACAGGGGGCCCTGGTGGCATCTGGGCCGGAAGACGGCAAGGAGAACGACTGGCGTATAGTCTCCACAGAGGAGGAGAGGGCCGCCAGATTGGCTGACACATGCAGGAAACCCCCGAACATGGCCGATCCCAATTGGGCCACGTCGGCACGGTGCTCTTCGTGATGACGTGCGTGCTCCTCCTGGGAAGCACGCACGGCATCACGAATCACAGCCGTGCGCATCGCGACCCCAATCAGGACCTTCTCCACACGGCCAGGGGTCCCCTCATCCGCAGGTGGAGGGGAGTCAGATGACATGGACATCCCCTCTACCTGCGGACGGGCCTGGGACGGGGCCTCCCTGCTGGTGCAAGGTGGTGCACCCACAGGTTCAGGGACAGCGACATGCACAGGCCCCTCCACGGTGACCTGTGCTGCCTCCTGCCCCTGCCCCTGGACTGCACCACTTGCACCAGCAGGGATGCCCCCACCAGGCCCCATGTGCGCCTCAGTGGCGGCCTCCTCCTCCTCTGTGGAAACCACCAACCTGGATGGCTCCTCGCCGTCTACTGCCGTAGCAGGCCCCTGTGGGGGCTCACCCACCCCTTCCGCTGCAGCCGTGGGGGCATCCCCGCCGCCTTGCTCCACAGCGCCGTCTCCGCCCTCTCCTTCACTAGCCGCTGCGTAGAGGGAGACATAGAACACAAGCATCAGGGTACTGTACAATGGTCCCCTAGACAGGAAGCAATAGCAGATGAGTGCCACTGTCAAAGTACACTTCCATCATGTCACACCACAATACATGTGTCAGTCCAGGCAAAGCACACACAGTGACAGTCATGGTGCGTGCCATGGACATTTCAATGCATGTCCAATTGACTCTCGAATCATACAATGTAATGGGTCTCACATGCATCATGGGTCATGCCTATCACATGCACACACTTCACCTCAGTCACATCCATCTGGCCCCGTACACCCCAATCACAGTGCATACAAGGATGACTAGGCTGCATCAGTGAATCTGTACATTGTCACAGACATGTGTCATGCATCCATGGCACTCACAAGTCACAGACACGCAGGTCAGGCACACAGACATGGATACCACATATGTATCTGGCATCAGCACCCATCCCTCGCCCTCACCCATGTCCAGGAACAGAGACTGCCATGCTCTCATGTGTGCAATCTGCACAGGGCTCCCCATGTCGCATTCAAACACATGCAACAACCGTGCGGTTCACACATTACAGGTCGCACATGCATTCCCATGATGTCCCTGCACACATACATGCGCACATGGCCTATGTCACACATGCAGGCAAGTATCAGACAACCAGCACACTGCAACATGCCCTGTCTCACACAGCAATGCTTGGCCACTTACCGCTCAACTCCAGACGGGTCTCCCTCTCAAGGACCTGGGCGTGGAGCGCTGGGTGTGCGTGTTCCAGGACCCTCAACTGGATGGAACTCATGCGGCCCCGGCCCCCCTCCACGAGGCGCCGGGCCTTCATGAGGGTCCTGGACCTCAAGTCTTCCCAGCGCTTCTTGACCTTCTGGATGGTGCGGGTTGCCACCCCCTCCGCGTTGATGGCAACCACACAGTCGGCCCAGATCCTGTCCCGTCCTTCCTTGTTGGCGCGGGACGATCCGAAGAGGGCATCATACTGCCCCAGGACTTGCTCCACCAGGACACCAACTTCGGTGGCAGTGAAGCTGGTGCCCCTCTGCCCCTCTGGCTGGGGGTTGCCACTGGTGCCAGATGTTGATGTGCCCGACATGGCAACCCCAGGGGCAGGAGTGGGTGGGCAACTGGGTCCTGGGGCTGGGCTGTGGAGCGATGTTATCCGAGTCGGGAGTCTTCTGTTCCAGCAGGGGTGGACACTGCAACTGGACACCTGCAGATGGCTGATGTGCAGGCACCAAATGGCAGGGCACGGTGGCAGCAGGCAGGCAGGCAGGCAGGCAGCAGCAGATGGCACGTGGGAGGCTGCTCGGGGCACTGGGGGGCAGTAATTCGGCCTTCTGGGCAGGAGCGTGGTCTTCCGTGTGTTTTCGCGTGGCCAGCATGATACGGAGTGATTTGGCACGTGAAAATCCTGCACGTCAGCGTGAAAATCGAGGAAAGGCCCTTAGCGCGTAAGCGCGTCAGCACGCGTACGCGATTTCATTGGACCAAAGGCCCTTACAGCGTAAGCGCGTCTGTGACGTTTTGCGCACGGGCGTTGCCCGTACGCGATTTCATTGGACCAAAGGCCCTTATAGCGTAAGCGCGTCCGTGACGTTTTGCGCACAGGCGTTGCCCTGGCAGGGCTTGGTGATCCCGCGTGCCTTTATGTTCTGTACGTGCTTTTCGTGCGGTGCGTGTGTTTTCCATCCGTTGGGGTTCACACGCTATTACTTCACAGCGGTTGTTGGCTACGCGTTCTTCTACACGCAAGGAGACGGTGAGTGGTACCCCGCTCCCCCAGGCCCGATCGCGTGAATAACTTCATGCGAACCCCTGAAATACACGCGCCCAGGCTATTCGCGTGTGGAACTTCCCGCGCACCCCTGAAATACACGTAGCACGCTGGGAGACATGAGTGGGGGCCTGGTGGAGAGTGCCCCTGGATGGTGGGGGGTGGGGGTGGTGGGAGACATGAGTGGGGGCCTGGTGGAGGGTGCCCCCGGATGGTGGGGGGTGGGGGTGGTGGGAGACATGGGTGGGGGCCTGGTGGAGGCTGCCCCTGCACTGCTGAGGGGTGGGGGTGCAGGGGGACATGAGCAGGTGTGCAGGGTAGTCCCCTGTTTTGTGGGCTGCCTGCAGGGGCCGTCGAGGGTGTACAGGGAACACCTGTGACCCACCCAGCCTAATCGCGTGTGGAACTTCCCGCGCACCCCTGAAATACACGCGCCCAGGCTATTCGCGTGTGGAACTTCCCGCGCACCCCTGAAATACATGCGCCCAGGCTATTCGCATGTGGAACTTCCCGCGCACCCTTGAAATACACGTACCCTGGATAATCGCGTGAATAACTTCACGCGAACCCCTGAAATACACGTAGTCCAGGCTATTCGCGTGTGGAACTTCCCACGCACCCCTGAAATACACGCGCCCAGGCTATTCGCGTGTGGAACTTCCCGCGCACCCCTGAAATACACGTACCCTGGCTAATCACGTGAAAAACTTCACGCGAACCCCTGAAATACACATAGCCCGCTCCCCCAGGCCCGATCGCGTGAAAAACTTCACGCGAACTCCTGAAATACACGTAGCCCGCTCCCCCAGGCCCGATCACGTGAAGAACTTCACGCGAACCCCTGTAATACACGTAGCCCGCTCCCCCAGGCCCGATCGCGTGAGAAACTTCACGCGAACCCCTGTAATACATGTACCCTGCTGAAATCGCGTGTGAGACTTCCCGCGCACCCCGGTATACACGCACACGTATTTTTTGTCAGCGGGTGTCCGTGTTTGTGGGTACCCCTTTGCACGTCATTTGTCCTGGAGGGCCACAGTATAGGACATTCATCATGGCAGTATATAGGTGCTATTTGTTGGCGCACCTTTTGGCGCACATTTCTTACAGCCGCAGAGACGCTACCGCCTGCTTTCTTGTGGCGGTCGTGTTTGTGCCTGTGCGCTGGTTTGAGCGTGCGCTTTTTTGCCCTATTCTATTCCATGAATACGTGTTGTAGGCGAGCGTGTGGGCGTTCCGCGCTCTTGTGCCCTGTACTTCCCCCGTGACGCCCACGTTTTTGCAAGTTGTTCCCCATTCCGAGTGTTACGCCCGTGTTCCGCCTACTTTTGTTGCGTGCGCCGCACTATGTGCGAATTTCGCTGTGGCCTGTGCGATTTTCGCTGTGACCTGGCGCACGCTGTTAGATGGCCTGTGCGCCAACGTGCGCGGCGCACTTTTTTATCGCACATCCGCTGGTTTTCTCGCGCACGGACTTCCATGAATCGACGTGCGCTGCTTTTCGTGCGATTTTCGCACTTGCACTGCGATTTTCGCTATTCCACTGCGATTCGCACGTTTTTGCCCACTTGCGCCGCGCTAATTATTCCATGAATCGGCCTGCAAATCTGTAATTTCCATCATTTGTGATTTATTTGTAAACTTTAGTTTGTATTGAAAAAACAGATATTCACATGTCATAAACAACCATCTCCATATGTCAAGAACATCATACCCCTCCACCATCACCCACCATCTCCAACTCATACTAGCGATTTCAGAAAATCGGTCACAGTGGCTAGGTCAACAGATAGCAGAGATTGATGAAAATAAACTGCAGAAACATCTCAACAGTGAGGCCAAGGCATTGTTCACTTGTTCCCTGAGTCCACCTCTGCCACAACACAGCGATTCCTGGTTATGTATAAACATATCTCCCTTCCCCTCCATCTCTCAGAACCTCACCAATTCTTCCCAATCCTCCCCCTGACCAGCCCACACTCATCCATTAGAGAGAAGGAGAACAACGGGGGCACATGCAGCTTAACACCCCCAACCATCTAGTGAACATCCCAACCCCATTTTCCAATAGCAGGTCCCTTTTTTCCCAGAAGGAACCCATATAGTCATTACCCAGAGCTGTCAACCTTTCCATCACATACATATCTCTCAACTTCCAGAGCCAATCCAACTTAACCGGAAGCCCTGGGCTCTTCAATTTCTGTGCCAATGCAACTCTCCCTGAGCTAAACATGGCTTCCCACATTCTGGGGTATCTGTAAACACCAATATCCTTTGGAGGGAGCCCCATCAGCTTTTGGAGTTGGTCCGATGGAACAACCTTATCTTTTATCTCTGCCATCCATGCCAATAGTTCTCCCAATACCTTTGAACTAGCAGGCAATGCCACCACATATGAGCTCAGAAGCCGACCCAACCACATCCTCTTGGACACAGTGGGGAAGCACCCAGAAACATTCTGGAGATCCTCAACGGGTCCCTCTGCCAACCTTGTAACATTTTAAAATTATGCTCCATACCTACTGTAAATAAGTTTCCATAAAACATGATTTTATATATCTTTCCCGAAGAGTCTTCCATGGTATCCTCTCCCCCAGCTCATTCCATAAGATCTTAAAATTAGGTGTACCCTTAATTTCTGCTACAATCAGAACCCTCTAGATATGGGATAGGATTCCTTTCCTAGTGTCCGAGGCATGAATGACCTTCTCAAACAGTGTGAGAGATTGTTTCAATTTAACACCCCATTTCTGGTCAGAAAGGATTCCCTTAGGGGCAAGTATTAAAGAAAATAGTAATGTTGTCTATACCCAGCACCTCTTTAACCTCCTCTTAACCCAGGAACTCCTCATCCTTAAACAACTGCCCGCCCTCTTTAGTCCCTTATCAGACCATGCCTGCATATTTTGCCCCAGCCCTATCTCGTGGCCCCAAGCCAATGTCATGGGTACTCGCCAAGAAGAGAGGCCGTCCATAAACCTCCCCTTCTTCCACAGGGACACAGCACCCCCAGACAATGGTGGTCTCTCAGTCTGTCTGGTTTATCATGAAACAGTGCCCAAACTAGGCCTTTCACTTTGGCTGGGTGTGTGTCCATATCCTCCAAATACGTTCAATATGTCCCCAAATCATCCCTTATATGTTCCATGATCTCATTTGGGCTGCCTTAAATATAAACCAAAATCAGGAAACCCAAAGCCTTCCTCCTCCCTTGGATGGGTGAGGCTGGTCCTCTTAACTCCTGGCCACTTGTTTTGCCATACAAACATATTAAAAGCTATCTGACTTCTCTGTGGGCAAGGCAGTGAAGAGGTGGAACAGCCTCCCTGCCTCTCTTAAACTTGAGGAGAACCATCTCCGGTTCCAGAAGCACCTCCAAACCTTTCTATTTGCTTCTGCTTTCTCTCCTCCTCCCCTCTGCTGACCTCCTGGCTGTAACTGGAACTGCACTGGCTACCTGGACACCCTCTGATCTTAGGCCCAGGTACCTCCACCGCCAGCGTTACACCTGCACTGCCCACCTGACAACCCTCGTACATGGGGACTGTTTCTGTATCCCTACAGTCCCCCTCCCAGCCCTTGACACCTGATGTCTGCACTTACCTATGCACTTACCCTTGCACTTGCCACTTGCTGGCCGTTACTTACTTATTGTTATTACCTATTCCAATGTACTGCACTGTCCCTTCCCCCTTCCCTCGCACTTGCACAATCTGAAAGACACCTGGCCTAGTAGGATCTTTGTCCGTCCTCCCTTTCTTCCACTCCCTGGCCTCGTCACGCCTTGAAACACTTGTGTATAGGCACGTTATAAATGTCATATATCATATCATATCATATCATATCATATAAAAGATGAAGCAGTGCATTCATCTTAACCATCATCATGCGACCATACCAAGACAGGATGAGTGAGCCCCACCTTCCAAGGACCGAATTAACAGCCTCAACAAAGGGGTCATAGTTGACTGCCAAAATCCCAGATAGGTTTCTTGTAATGTGACTCTGAGGTATTTAAACAAGGTATTTTCCACCTAGACCCATAATACACATCTCCTCTGGTCTACACTGGGGTCTTGTGCATGGATTGACATTATGACAGACTTAGATTTATTGATTTTAAGCCATGAGAAAGCCCCGAAGGTATCAATGTGATAAAATAACACAGGGAGGGAGGTATGGACATCCACCAAATATGCCAGTATATCAGCGGCAAATAGGGATAATTTAAACTCTACTTCCCCCTCTTTTGATACCCCAAATACCCTGGTGTTACCTTACTGCTATCGTCAGGGGTTTCATCGTGAGGGCATACGAAGGCAGAGATAAGGGACACACCTGCCTCATGCCTCTCATCAAAGAAAACAGGTCTGAAAGTCCCCCATTGACCTACACCTGTACAAACAGAGACTTGTATAATGCTCCCACTCATTTCTAGAAGTTTTTCCCCCCACTCCTATTCTTTCCAGAAGAATAGCCATGCATTCCCACTGAACCCTATGAAAGGCCTTCTCAGAGTCAATGGAGAGAAAACATGTGTCAAGGTTGGATTCCTGCGCAACATGCATTATGGAAATTGTCTTCCGTATGTTGTCCGAACCTTGTTGACACCTAATGAAGTCCAACTGGTGTCTGTGTGTCAGCTACAGGAGTATCCCTCCAGGCGAACACCTTGTTGGATCCTTACCTTCATTTGGAATCACCACTATAATGGAACCCATCATTGTCTCTCGGAGAATTCCCCCCTCCAGGACCTGGTTAAAAACCTTAGCCAAATGAGGGGCCTTTGTATATTGGTACATCTTGTAAAATGTAACCGTGACCCATCATCCCCAAGGGTTGTGCACCCCTCACACCCTTAATCGTGTGTTATACTTTCTCATCCGTTAGAGGAACATCCATCCCAGAGACTGTTTCCCCTGATATTCCCAGTACAGGTATCTTATTCAGGAAATCAGTTATGCTGGAGACATCCCCATCATTTTTGGACTTATATAGCAGCTCATATAAGTCTCTGAAGTCTACCCCGATCCTCTCTGCCTCATAATGTGTTGTCCCATTGTCGATTCTAATGGCCCTCAACATCTTGCTTTTCTGGTGCTACCTCAGTTTTCGTGCAGGATCTTATCTGCCTTGTCCCCTTTCTAATAATATGTTTGTATCAGAATCAGCAGCTGTAACAATAAACATGGTGTCCTTTAACTGAGAATTATGTAACCTAAGTTGCCTTGCCTGGTTCTGGGACACACCACTACTAGGAGCTCGCCCTGGTCGACCACTATGATCTTACCCCTGAGGACCTCCTCCTCTCTTTCCCTCTCCCTCTTCCTTTGGGAGCCCATTCTAATTTGCAACCCCCGAATTGTGGCCTTGAAGGCATCTCATAGAACATGCGAGTCCACTTCACCATTGTCGGTTAATTCAAAATACTCTTTGATCTCACCCTACAAGGAAAGGCCAATCTCCCTATCCTTCAAGGGGGAGTCATTGAATTTCCATCTCTCTTTCTGCGGGTGTCCCTGCTCCTCACCCAGAGCAATATGAACTAAATCATGGTCTGACCATGGTACCATGGGTATCAGACAGTCTATCCTTGAGCATGACTCATGAACTCATAAGTAGAACATGAAGGGGGATCCCTCGAAGATGGGGGAGTAAGGTAATCCACTAATCCCAGTTCCTGATTGATCCTCAGAAAATTCTTGGCAGCCCCATGTCAGGCTGAGGAACCCTTTTAGTCCCCATATGGTTCCTATGTCTGGGGGTGGTCAAGGACCATGTCAAAATTGCCCCCACCATCAGGGAGCCCACCACAAATAGTTTAAGTTTCTACTCTACCTTCTCCCAGAAGGGCATCTGACCCTGGTTCATGCAATATACCACTTCTAGTCAAGGGTGATATTCAGGGTATTCCCCTGAATATCACCCTTGACAAACAAATAACATCCTTCCTGGTCCCTCAAGGATGTCTCCACTTCCAGGATGAATCTGTTAGATACTATGATAGACACCCCTCTCTTCTTTGTGATGAATGATGCATGGTAAACCTCCCCAATACTATTAGATTGAAGGCTTGGTTGGTTCCCTCTAACCCAACATGTTTCATGTAGGTGAGGTACATTCAACCTGGCATGTATAAATTCTCAGAGTAAAAGTGATTGTTTATTCAAGGAATTGACTCCCTGGGCATTCAGAGAACAGACAACCAACTCCTTTTCTGAGCTAGCCATTAGAGCCTTAAAACCACAGCTCACTGATCATCCTTGAAATGAACACATCCACTGCCCATGACCTTTCAACTGCCACCCTAAAACCATCGCCTATACCCTGCACAGTGCACAAAATCACCAGAAACCACCCAACACTCTCAACAACCCAAACTTTCCCAACACCCCTCTTCCCTCAATCCCATCCCCTTGCCCTCTCCCCAAGTGTCCAGCCAGGATCTTCTACCAGAGTAGGTTCCCAACTGAACAACCAGTAATAACTGATACACTGGCCGTCTCATCCACAATATTCCACCTCTGAGCCCCCTATTTCAAACCCTCTTCAATACTCACTTTGTCAAGCCCCCCACTACCACCCCAAAGTCACCCCCCTCTCAGTTCAATAAGTCCCCCCTCAAGAACTCCAAAAATGGCCCACCCCAAAAGGTCCTCCCCACAATGCCAGCCTCACACAAAACCAAATGGGCCTAACACAAGTCCAACGCTGACAAAAACTGAAGTCCCCCTTATTGGGATGAGTTCAAGTTCCTCCAGCCAAAGGTGCGTTTAGTCTCTTAAATTTCCTGGACCCTGGCATGCATGTCCGGTCTTTTCATGCTGATCTCTTTGGCTCCTCCTTAGCACTTCCGGGCCCTGGCCATTATTGACAAGCAACTCATCCTTTGCTCTTTGAATGTCCTCCTCGTCACCAGCTTAAAACTCTGTCCTCCATACTCAAAGGCCAGGGAGAGAGGAAAAACCCAAAAGTATCTCACCCCCTTCTCTATAAGCCTACACACCAGGGGAGCGCAAGTTGCTGTCTCACCAGCGTAAGCATAGAGAGATCTTCGTATGTCATGATTGAGGTGCCATTGTAAGAGTTGGAGTCTGCTTTCCTGTCTTTCTCCATAATTCTTGTTTTTTCAGCATAATAGTATAAACAAACCAGAATCCAGCAACGCCCACTTCCACCACCTCTGGCTCTATGGGCTCTATCAATTGTAGGTTCATCAGTGGCATCATCCCTGAACAACAACTTGACCACATAAATCACTGCTTGAACAATATCTCTCTCTGTCTCCCCTTCAGTCTCGGGAAACCCAAAAAACACGCTTTTTTTCCTCCCTCTGTTTTCAATATCATCCAGCTTAAGGGCTGTGTCCTCCTCGCGTCTCTCAACCTCCGACAGCCCCTTGTCAATCTGTGCTTCCAAAATGTCCATGGACGTTTGAGTGGTTTTCAGACCCTCCACACTGTCCACTCTCTGATCCAATTTGTGCAGCCTATGTCTGATGTCCGTTCTAATCCCTCTAATTTCTTTGTGAACATTGTGTTCCACCATTATAGTCGCTACTGCACTGTGCACCCCTGTGAAGGGCCTCTGTATCAAAACTGTTGCAGGGCCTATTTCCAACTCATCAACCAGTAGCACCAGAAGAAGGGAGTAGATGCTCTGGGAAATAAATGCACACTGTGGTTTGCAGGGTCAATATTCAGAGAAAAGAGGTGCCCCAATAGAATCCCAGAACCTTCTTCCCAGTCCGAGAGGGCCACGAGTCAATTGCCACCACAGTTTGTGGATCAAAAGTCCCAACACCTATGAGGTTCTGGGATACTCCGGATGCTTCCACACTCCACGGGGCACCTCACCCACAAGGACAAGGGCCCAAGCTCCTCCTGAGCAATGTTGGGGCCTACATCAGGCCGGATATTGTAGACCCATCCAGTGAGGGGGAGATTGCCAATACCTAGAAGGCCAACTGTCCCATTCACTCATTCTGCTTGGGTCCCTGCCCTCTCCTTACAATGCCGTAGGAGCGAGTCCCTTCTTCCTTCCATAGAATCCAGATGTCCCCCGCTTCACTGCAGCCCTTGATCCAGCAGCCACATCTCCTGGCACCTCCTTTGGGTCCTCCCGCCTTGCGCTGGACCAGGGTCCATAGTCTGTGATCATTGGGGGATCTCCCCACTTTCTCATGGGTCCACCTGACCCAAATTCCCCACCAGCATGGGGGCCTGCCTGCAATTTGTTGTGGTATGGAGCCTTGCCTGGGTACAGCACACCTCGCTGTCACAGCGTACCATTACTCAAACATTACTTCTGATTCCCTTCACCAAATTTCACCAAACCTTGGCCAGGGGTTGCAGAAGGACTACCTTCACCTTCCCATCATGGAACTGTAGAGGAGTAGTTATATACCTCAGCAGGAAATCCTGCCCCCTACCTTCTGTATGTTGGAAGCCTGAGATTGTGCCATGCTTGACACCCTGATGGCCCTGAATCATGCTGTTCCCTTGTTCATCTTGTTTCCTGGCTTGCAATATTATGTGTTACTACTGACTTCTGCAATTGTATTCGCTCCACTCTTGCTTCTCCACTCTTTTTGACCGCTTACTCTCTTTTCTCTCCTCCTTTCCCTTCTCCCTTTTCCTATCTCCTCCCCTTACTTTCTTCTATGCACTTACTCTATCAGAATTGTCCCTGGACCTAATATGATAGCAACCTCGTCTGTTTCCTCCATCCTCCCATTACTTTTATTTTCCTCCCCACCACCCCTTCAGCACAATCTGAAATGTCTTCAGGCCTAGTATGATAGTCGCTTGTTTTGTTCCTCCCCTCCCTTTCTGCACCCCTTTCCCTCACCTTTTGTTTTTCTCTGGCTCTACCAGAAATGTTGTCAGGCCTAGTATGGTAGTCACCTGTCTACTTCCATTTCTTTCCCACTCTCCCCCTCCCTTCCTTATCTATGTCTTAGCTCTTGCACTATCTGAAATGTTGTCAGGCCGAGTACGATAGTTAATTTCACATCCTTACTGTTCATGGCCTGTAAGAATGTGGCTGTATTTTCCCTTGTTCCCTCCCTTGCCTTGAAGCGCTTTGAAACATATTGTGTATAGGCGCTATATAAATAAATGATCATATATCATATATCATATACCAGCAGTTGTGACCATACCACAGCGAATATTTGAAAGAAGGTACACACTGAGAAAGCTCTATTAAATGTATCCCCGAAGAAATGACAATCTGAGGGAGGAACTCCCTGCAGGAATATGAAAAGGAGCACAAAGAGGAGGTAGTGACGTCACACAAAAGACGAGCGTGGCACACTGACAGCACTGGCTGAAGAAAATGCACGGATCCTATAATAATTGATGATGAAGTTAAGAATCGAGTAAGCTTTCATATGCAAAAAGAAGATTGCAAGTGGGAGAAGCACTGCAGAAAATGCAACCCATTCAATAACTGTACAGATGCTGTAACACAAGTAGACTAAGTGGTCATAGAAGCTGGCTATATGTAGTGAATAGACTGAATAGACTGCAGGCGAAGCCACCATTGTATAGAAACTGGACATTGGTGTCATGAATTTAGAAAGCCAGGACCAAAGGAGAGAAAAGGCAAGAACTGTGTTGGCGCAAGAATAAGTTAAGATCGTGGATAAGGTTGCCCGGAGATTAAATTTATTACTCATTTCAGCATAAATGGTATGAGTATTCTTGTGGAAATTATGCAAGATAGGGTGAGTCTTGTACAAAACCCTGTGCATGTAAAGAAACTTATGCAATACTTAGATTGGGCAAAGACCATAGAATTGGTACTAAAGCCAACATTACATTATCATTTGGTGTCTCATTTTAAGAGCTTAGGTAGCCCTGAATCCTATTTAGTATGTTTTTCAAATTCATTGTGGAGGAATGCATATATGAGATTCTGTTTTAATGTCCTATTGACTGGAGAAATAATAGAAACCAGAGCCGGGAGAGAGGCTGGGCCTACCTTGTGTAGCTTCTGTAAAAATGAGACAGTAAAAGAAACTCTTAGACATCTTCTGCTAGACTGCTCATCTATAAGCTTACAGAGAGCAGAAAGCTTCAAAACATTTGTCTCAAATCCGGGAAGAGTCTTTCTGGAAGTTGTCTGGTGGGAAATACTGCATGGATCATCAATGGGTCTAAAAATTGAAATTGTATGATTCCTATCAGAAGCATGTGGGCTTATTCAATTGAAATATATCCAGACCTAGAAAATCTGATTCTCTGAAATAGGTTGACAGTTAACAAAGCTAAGAGTTGATATTTGGTCTTTCAGCTGTATTTTGTGCTCTTTGTTCCTCTCTTTGTTTATCGATTCTTTTTAATGTCATGTAATTCTTTTATGCTGAAGGTAACAAAGTGGTTCTTTTTTTTTCTTTTTCCATTGATGTTCTATTTTTATTTTGGATTACCTGAAAAAAAATGATCTTTATTAATTGTGTATGAATTACATTTGGTATTAATGTTATTGTATATTTTAAACTGTTGTTTTGCCTAGTTCTTTCTTTACAAAAAAGCAAATAATTAAAGAAAAATAAAAATAACATTGTGGATACAAATGGTGAGGCTGTTTGGCCTGGTGTCAAAGCTGAGGCAGCCAAGGCCGGTTATTTATTCTTGAAGGCAGTGAATGTGAGAAGCTGAATCATCCCTTGTTAAGGTGCAAAGAAAGCACACCAAGCGTGTCAGGTTTTATTCATTTAAGACATTTAAATGATGCAAAATAGACCAAATCATGGTCTCCTGTCAAGTGAGCCAAGGATGTAAATAGAGTAGAGCGTGGCGTTCTAGAACAACAATAGTGCGTGCTCGCACCCCATATATTCCCAGAGATAAGAATACTCTGCAAGGCTGGGTTCAAAGACAATATACATGGCAGAAGGCATGGGTGATGAGAGATGATGGTCTCATTGGGTGTGGAGGTAAAGTCATGTCCACTTCCTGGCACCTGGGTCTGAGCTTACATGCTGCTAAGTGAACCGAATGTTCCAAACATGGCACAAGCATGTATATCAATTGTAGAGGGCCATATAACGAAGGGCATTATAATTCGAGAGCCAATGATACAATGCATACTTTATATTGTTGAGGATTACATGTTTTACAGGTAGGCATATGTTGTTCACCTGACGGTAGATATCCAATCATAATCCCAGCCCGTATAAAAAGTATACTTGATATTCCCCTTGAACCTATCACAATCCCTCGTAGGCTTTTCTCATTTGCCACGTCGTATGACATCACCTATGACACATTTTTAGTATATGAATGTGTTTTTAGGAGAAATGCACTGAGATCTCCGTGGATGCCTGTTGTAACTCCCTGTTTTAGATAACTGTTATTAAAACAGCAACCTTTGCCATCTTCCTGAGTTGGTTTGATTATTTGGCGTTGTTCTGCATCCCCATCCATTGCATGCATGATACCCAAATGGCCCTACGCTCAGAACAATAACCACTGGGGGATTAGGAGGGAGTTATAGTGGGGCATCAAGACCCAGAATGACCGGGTGAAGCAGGAGTGACACAGAGGAGCTACTTCATCCCTGCATCCCCTGGTGGCTGAAGTTCTGTGAGAGTTTTCCCATCATATGTCTGTGATAACATGGCAGCTATTCTACATTGAGTTGTTAGAAGCCAGAGATAGAATTCTCTCAAAATCTTAGGCCTTGCCAACCGAGGTGCTGTATTTAGTGCTGCCTTTAGTTAAATCACTGCATTTGTCTCTTCAGCTGTTCATAACCATTTCTTTGCTGTAAGGAGGTCATATAAGTGTGCTGGCAAACAATGGTGTAAAATATCTTGAGAATCATACTTTTTGTTAACAGTGCATGCATTGTTGGCAAATCACGTGGCAGTTTGCCTATTAGCGTTAGCCTGTCCAAGTAAATGGTCTTACCTGTTTAATGTCATCTACATACTGTATGATATTTCCTGACATAGCACTGAATCCAGAATCTCCTTCAACACTATGTGGAATAAAGCCGTTGAATCTCTGAGGCAGGACTGTGAACATGCACACATTATATCCCATTAGGTGGTAATAACTGCCATGCTCTTGTGGGCACGTGGCGTAGAGAAGAGCATGCACCGATGGTGGTATCTTTGTCACAAGTTCTGGGATTCCACTTCAAATTGAGATTCCACTGCCCAAGCTTCGTTCAAATTTCAGTAACACATGGTGGGTCTCTAATTGTGTGATGCTCCCCTCAGTATCTGTTCTTTAGAAAAAAAAAGAATACAGGAAAAGCAGGAGCACAACACTGTACCAACATAAGAGCTGGAAACAATAACTGAGTTAGTCATATGAGCGTTGTGGGCACCATGTCTCTGTTCTTCAGTATGAAAAGACGCTTATGTTTGTCCTAGCACTGGAATACAATGTCCCCCTCATCCTCGCCACTGTTTTCCGCCTCTTGCCTCACTACTGCAATATGACTTTGTCCTGTATTTGTTGGTGGGATGGTTTCAGTGGCTGCATAGCAATCAACTTTTTCAGGTGTTCTCACAACTTCTCTGCCACTTCCTGTGCCCTTCCTACTTTAGCCTGTCGATCCTCCTCTGGTTCTCGCTCATTTCCCTAAGCATCCCTGCCATAGTCTTTCTCTTTCCCCAAAATGTCTCATAATGTCCTGCATCCAGCCCCGATCTGGGTTAGTAGAGTTCCATTTGCCCCTACACTTACATGCTCTGTCTGTCATTCAATACAGGTGGTGCACACTTATATTTCTGCCCACTGGCAGGGAGCCTCTCGCTAACTTCCAAAATGCACCTACTCTCTGCATTGCACTTTGCCACTTATGTTCTTCACTTCCCGCTTCCTTCTTGTGTATATGACTTGTAAGGTGTCTTTATACAGCAGATCAACATCTGTTAACCCATAGCAACCTCCGTGCAGATAGAGGATTAGTCATTTGTGCTGACATTGCCTGTATCCCTCTCTCTATAGATGTTGATATTAATTCTGACTGCACTTGTCTTATTTTTCCTTCAAATTATTTATATTGTAGTCATTTTAAATGCACAATCTACCAGGGCCAACATACCTCAGCTATCCCACCTATACTTTGGCCTTACTCTTATTCTGCTTTCCCTACTAATGTGTTACATCTGTCTGACAAGTATTATAGTGAGCACTTGAAGTTGTGTCTTTCGGTATCGCCTCCTATCATTGTGCATCTTAAATAAGGCATCCCATGTCGCTGTTGCTGACACCGGTATCTGGTGCATCTGTGCTGGAAAGGCAGGTTGCAGTTGTGATAGCAGTAATTGAACAACATAACCATATTGCCCTCCCGCAGGGTGTCAAGTGGTGAGCCAGAGGCACGTCGCACTGTGATGTGACATTGCGTGGAGCATGATATGAAAAACTGCCCCCTAATTACTGGGACAAAATGCATGGCTGTTAAGAGTCTGCCACAAATGCCTCTACTCTACTGCTTTCTTCCATTACACATCGTTGTTCAAAGGCATCTATGCACATTCGGGCTACCTTCATTCTACTCATCTTAATTTTGGCCGTGTCTACGGCTAATTTCTGTTGCCTCCCATTGTCAGTCAGTCATTGTTGCTGTTTCTCCCCCTCTTCATCCCTTTAGCACTGTCTCTCTTACCAATGTCGTGTTTCTTGTATTTGTTCTTCCATGTTTATCGTGCCCCTATTGTAAAGGTCCAGGAACAATGCTGCCAAGGGTTGTGCACATACCAGTTGCACAAGAGACAGGGTGACGTTGAGAGTGATGTGAGGGGTGACATCAGGAGTGGGGACATCATTGAACAGGGCGATGCTTGCATAAGGGGATACAGAAGCAGGCACAGTGCAAAAAGTCCCACAGAGCAAGGCAATAAAGGGTGGGTGATCTGTATGTAGAAAGGGGTAGTTGTATAGCACAGGCACTGAGTGGGGGTTGAAGTGGCTATATGGGGTAAGATGGTAGGGGGGCTTTTGAGCAATATGTAAACTGTGGAGAAGCCATTTTCTTTGTAGGCCCATGTTAGGAAAGCATTTCTCACAGACAGCTGATATTTAAAGAGCTGCATGCCTTTTGTGTGACAACAGTATGTAGTTTTGAACAGTCAGCAGAAACAGTGTGCTGAAATGTTGCACAGCCGTATTTTTCCAGGAGATGGCAGCCCCATCGAACTCACTTTGAGAGATACTTTCAAGGCAAATGCGCTGGGCACCTGGGTGCACGAGGAGAATTGGCAGAGAAATACAAATCAAATACAGTTCATTAAAATCCAGCTATGGCGTGGTATCGTTTTCTCAGACTACACTTGCCAGCAAGGCGTGAGAAGGGAGCTGGTGTGCCATATCATTGGGGTAGTGGTTATGGGGCGTGCAACAGGGAGCCAATCACCGGGTAGAGGTTTCCATGTCTCTAGTGTACAACATTGTTCACGAGGCACATCATTGGTCACTGAGTGTGAATGTCTCTCCCCTTGCCATCTGATGATGTTATGTCCAATCAGTATGGAGCAGTTTATCCATTTGTATGTTGGGCATTGCCAGCCGATGGCAAACATGTGTGTTTGACTGATAACCACAATAACAAAATTGAGGAGCGGTGTGGGAAGATTTGTAATGTCACAGGGGCCCTAAAGTGATTTCTTGTCAAAAAAATTCTACCCAATCCGGGTAATTTAACATATACATGCATATAGGGGACTGACGTAGTTACACCAATCAGCTTCTGTGACCGGCCCTGAAAATGTAACTAAAATTGTGTATAATCATTCTGTAATTTGAGTATAAAATGTTCAGCTGCAGTGGGCAGCATTGACTGCTCATTTCATTCAGTTCAGTTCCACAGGGATGATTGAACTGTGCTCCTAAACTGTGTGGGCCCAATACATTTGTGTGACTTCTTGCTTGGTGTACGCTCCATTTCTTGAATTACTTTTTCCTCCTTGGAATTACTTTTGGTGGAGGTCCCTGGTACACTCCCACCCTTTCCAATCTCTGAATTTGATGCTCTTAGGTCTGCTGTGTACCAATCTATCTCCCACCTTTGCTTAACACTGACAATGCTTCTTGGCAAATACTTTTGCTGATGGTACAAAATAATGGCCTGCTGATCCGGATCCTCCTCTCTGTTTCTATTGAAGAAATTAAGGAGATTATCATTTTTTTAGCTGACTGCTTCCAATTGACTCTGACAGCTCTCTTTGTCATATGTTGTCTGCTTTAATGTGTTCATTAACTGCCTGGCCTTGATCTTTGCAATGCGTTACGCATCCTGCAGACTTGCATTCACCTTCACTACCCCATTACACATTTTAAACATTCTTGCCTGTACTCTCTGGAACAGACACTCCTTTTGTGAGTGCTTCTATCAAGAATCTTCCCTTATACTTCTTTTCAAAGTGTCCTACATCTAGACGTCTGGATTCTCCCAAGCCATGGGCCCCATCATTTATTTGAGGACGATACCCATCATAATTTTTGCAAGCACCAAGTAATCTCCTTTGGGGGTCAATATCTCTATTGTGTCTGACATGACAGTGACAACTCCTTATCCCCATAATGAACTTTTCTCTGTACAAACTAGACACAAGTCACTGTAAAAGTAGTACATACATATTCCTTATTTGTGGGCATCTTCAGAACATTCCATCAGGGCCAGTCAACATATAAGGCCTCATCACGTGTTGGGCAGTATCCCGGAGGTAAATTCACCAGAGTAGCGCCCAAAGCAATTACTGTTACCGCCACCTGGTCTGGCGGCATTGCCATTGGATTACAGGTGGCAGTGGAAGTGTTAGTCCCCATTTGTTTTGAGTCCACAGGACTCAATGGGGCACATCTGGAGCAATTACCATTGCTGTAATTGTGCCGAAAATGGGCGGAAAGTCGGCACATTCACCACAAGCTCAGAGCTCATCACCGCCCAACTCGTGATGAGGTCGATACTTGGATATCTAGGGGCCTGGGAGTCTCTTTTACAATATGGCTTCATGTCACAGTACGTTCTTGGAGCCCTTTCTTGGGGTATTACCCAAATTGACCTTTTACAATTGACCTTTTGCACAATTGACCTAATTATAGTGGTCCTAATTGACCTTCTGCACAATTTACCTTTATATTATTTTAGTTATTTTATATGGTGGTCGGTCAAAAAACCGAAAACAAAATCTCGAATCACCAAAATCTCGAATCCAAAATCTCGAAAAAAAAAAATCTCGAACTATTTATTTATTTATTTATATGTATTTGTGGGTTCAGGTAAGTATAAAAAAAGGGTAAAATAAAAAAAAAAATAAAAAAGGGGGGTTGGGGGGAACCCTCCCATTTCGAAATAAAAACGTATTAAAAAAAAAATTCAAGATTTTTGTTTTCGAGATTTTGGATTCGAGATTTTTGTTTTCGAGATTTTGGAATTCGGTTTTTTCACTATAAACCATTTTATATATGTATTGGGTTGGTTTTGGATTATAAATATTATAAAGAGATTTGGTTGGGGGTTGCGGGGGGTTTTGGATTGGGTAGTGGGTTGTGGGGGTTTTCCCCCGCATATATTTCCTAATTGACCTTCCAAATTAGGTCAATTCTCCCGAGGTCAATTCTCCTGAGGTCAATTGTGAAAAGGCAATTAGTATAAATCTTTCTTGGAGACCAAACATTCTGGGGAAATTATTCTATGAGTAAGTGGCATCTTACTCTCCCTCTCTCTATAACACAATAAGAGGAAGGAGGCAAGAAAAATATAAATGGGCATGCTTACAGAAACACAAGAATATGCAACTTTTCCCAGGAAAGGGTCTGCCCACCCTCCCCTCTTAATGGTTATTTTTTTTTTTTTTTTTTAGGGTCTTCCAGCAGCCTCTTTTATTTTTTTTTTTTTAAACATACTTTATTGACATATCTCGTACAATTGGAATTAAACTCTATTTGGGTTACACGAGAGTTGATAATGCCACTTATTTTTCCATTTCTTAAAACTGCTCAACAGATAAACAAATAACTAAACAAACAGTCAACAAGTACAGTCTTCTGCTTTCTTCGTGGTGACCTCTGAACATTTCGGGCCGGGTTAAGTGTACAACAGGCCAGCATACCACGGACCGCTCTGGATTCATGTTAGTCAGTTGTGGATGTACAGGCGGGCTTCCAACTCCTGGGCCACTTCGGTGGGGGCAATAAAGTCATGGTGGCTTGTTATCAGCAGTAAAGCAAACGCCGCGGAGGAGGGCCTTCCATGATTCAAGTGTATCGTTCGTTTCCTTTACCCCTGTGTTAGCACCGTCTTGCCAGGTCCTGGTTTCAGCTTCTGTCCACCTTGATCCACATTTCATGTCTCGGGCCCCTCAGGGACTTCCATGCCATTGCTATGGATCTCTTTGCCAGTATGCAGGCGATGTCCATTAATTTAAATATGTGTTTGTGTTTGGACACTCTGGGGTGGGTGCCTAATAAGCATTCCTTGGGGGACCATGCGTATGCTTATATAGTCTTTCTCCTACTGCTTTCCGACTGCAGCTGATGTGTTCTCCCTTGGGGTGGTGGCAATTGTTTCCTACTAAATGCACACTTTGGTTGTAAACTAAACGTTTCCTTATCTGGATATTTGCAAAGCAAGATGTTGCCCTTGCTTATCAGCTGAGATGGCTCACCTACACCTCCCAAAAGTTAACAGATGATGCAGCTGGCATCTGCAAGGGCAGCTTGGGTGAGACAGCCTGTGTGCATTGTTTACTAATATTACAGTTTGTGCAGACCATGACTACATGTAGCCTAATGGAGCCTCATGGTAACACACACCCTTTTTGGGCCTGAGAATGTAGCTCTTGAATGTCTAGTGCACAAAATGAGAAGGAAGTGCCCGGAAAGTGCCTTGATTATCTGCAGGAAGGACTGTTTTGTTTTAGTGCAGGGTTTTGCGCATGCAGACGGTGATTATCGTGAACTGCAGAGGCTCTGCCGCCATATATCCAAATTCATGGCTCTCGTGAAGTGCCAGATAGTGCCTTGACTTTCTATAGGAAAGACTGGTTGGACTTAGTGTGGTATTTTGCTCATGGAGTTGGTGTTTGTTGTGAAATGCAGAGGCTCTGCCTCGATCTATTCAAAAATGTGTGTGTCGCGCGAAGTGCATGGAAAGTGCCTTGACAGTCTGCAAGAAGCAGATGCGGATGTGGCTGTGTTTGGCAGAAACATCTTTTAGTGTTTATGAGCAAGTCTTGTGCAGACTTTTGGAGTTACACGTGAGTAGAATACGCTATTATGGCAGCATGTATATGCTAGGGAGCATAATTGACTTTGGCCGTGTTAAATATTTGATTAAACAAAGACAACACATGTTTAACTAGCCACCGCAGGCTCTCTGAGCCTCCATACAGTCACCCCTGCACCCTCCAACCCGTAATGTTGATTAGGATTTCCATGTACCACCTTCCCTTGTCAACTTTACTGTGTAACCACCTTGAGAAAAGGAAGTCATGAAAGTCAATGCGCTATGTAACCACAATGATACTATGCAATGTATCTAATGTTTGCCACGTAACCACGAAAATCTCTTATCCTATGTAACCTGTAAGACTCTATGTAACAGCGCCACAATGCCGAAGGGCTGCTGTGCATTTTAAACATGTGAATACATAAGTACATAAATAAATGTGCAACGCTAATGTTAAAAGGAACTCTTGATGATGTAAGTTGATACTAAGTTGTCAACAAATTTTAAAGAAGTCGGTGCAAGTGTGCCATTACTACGTAGCAAGCATCACTGGCGATTGTTGGCTCGACAAGTGTTTGTGCAATTAGTGTATTTTGCTACATGTTGCTGGCCAGCGACTGTGGGCATCCCTTTAAGCTCGTGGAGCAATAAGTTGAAGTTATCTAGATGGGGTTGCCGGAGGTCCACTAGTAATGATGGGGTAGCGTGTAAGTTAAAGACTATTTAGTTTTTCAAAAGCCATAATTATTGGCGGATGGACTTGTGGCCTGTGGCTTCTTGTAGTGTAAAAGTCGTCCAGTGCAGAAATGCGTGGCAAGAAATGCTACAATCTCAGAATTGCAGAAGTAACGCCATTGGATAACGAAGTGGTCCAAACATCAAGACTGAGAGAATGAATACAAAATAAACAGACCAAGGAAATATATCAGCGTTTTTTCCTCGAGCACAACTAAAACGGTTGTTCAAACAAGACAGTCTATCAGTCTATCATGGACTCGCTGTTGGTGGGCACTGGGCCCGATTTTAGCGATGGTCTGTATATCTCTGGGACAGTCCTGAGGGAAGTGGAAAGACGGGCATGTCCTTAATTGATGTGTGCATCAGTTTAGAGGATGAAATTCATGCCTTAGAAGGTCCCCCCACAAGGTTAGTGTGTCACCCAAATTGATTCCCCAATTGAGCAAGTGAGGGACGAAATGCAATCTATTGCAGACATTACCCTTAAAGCACATATAAATGTTACCTTTTCAGGGCGAGGACACCCTTATCAATGACTTGGGGTCGGGAGGGGTAGTAGCCCACTCATAGCTCTAAATGTAATGCTACAGTCTTTTATCAGACTTTATGATACAGTAGTACTGGAGTTAAGAGCAAATACCAGTATCCTACATGAATGGAAAACACAATTACTAACTGGCAAATTGGTGACAAAGGATGCTAGGAATGAACCAATGAAAGACCCAATGAAAGACCCAAACAATTTGTTGAAAAATCTAAGACTCGGCTCAATAAATATCTATCCTCCTATGACGATTGAGGCTACGGGTTTAGACAAAATAGCTTCAGTACCTGTGATTAAGAAACATAACAATGGTATAGTTGCAAGGAAGACAACACATGCTAAAGGTTGGGCGACACATAGTAAAAGGGGGTCATGAAAGTGTTTAAGGAATATCTTAAATGCATCAAAACCAAGAGAAGATATTACAGAACCTGTAGAAGTTCATATGATGCCTGAAGTGAAGTGTTATTAATGACTAACAAAGTGCAATCAAGTCAAATTCGATGACCAAAGAGAAAGGGGAAAAATCCAGTTATGGGAATGACTTACAACTGATGTGTAGGGGTACTTTAAAGGATAAGAGTACTTAAAAAACACTGGAAGAAAAGCATATGAAAAAGAAAGGACTTAGAAAATGGTTTAGCACACCTGTAATAGCAAATGATAAGGACAAAGGTAAGGTGATCGAAGAGGTGGTAATTAGTACTGATAATAAAAATCAGGAGGATATGTTTCAAGTTGGAAATACAGTAAGCACAAATTGTAATCACTCAACTATGAATAAGGAGTTGGAGGGAAATGGTAATTGTGGTTGTGGGAAGTTGCAAACAGGTGGTGAGAACTGCTAATGCAATTGTGAAGGTAAATGAAAAGGTTATCCTACCTGATAATGTCTCTAAAAGGGGATTGGGAAGTGTTGACTCTTCTGACACTCTTTTGATCCTCTTTGAATCAGCTATTGAAGGTGAGAGGAATGTCCCCCTGAATAGCTGGTTTGTTGGACATTCCGTACAAGGATATATGGTTTGTTCACCTATTTGATAATCAAGTGGTGGGTAAAAGTGAAGTCAATTTTTATTCCAGGTTGATTAAGAATCGAGTCCTTAACAGTCATACTGAAATTATGAAAAAGGTTTTGATAGTTATGTGTCCAGCAAAGTGAATGATGAGCAAGTAGTGGTGAAAGAACCATTCAGTGTCCTGAACGATAAAGCCAATATAACATGTACTATGAGAAACGATGGATGCAGGCACGCTACTTTTTACCAAGAGCCAGCAAGTTGGGTCTAGTTGGCCTCCTCACTTAAAGCCACCATGGCCATTAGGTCAGGGTTTGGTAAAAAGTGATCAGAAGGCACTTATTTCGAATTCATGAGGACATAATAGTTACTTGAATGTAGCCATGAGTGAGGTCTTTGTCTTGTATATTATTGTGTTACTACAAGAATCATGGTTGTGCGTGACACCGTTCTTGGATGGCATTATTATAAATAAGTGTGACACAAAAGGGACCAAGGGAAGGCCATTTGGTGGTATTCTGCAGAAGTTAAGATGGTTAGGGTAGATCTCTTAAGAAGATACCAATGTCATCAGAGACAGTGCCAGCCACTATAATTGAGGATCATCAGGTTGACACTCTCCAATCTCTACTAATTATAAACATATATATGAAGCCATGGTATTTCAACACTGATGAAGTTATTAGTGTAGTAGAGACGCTTTTGGTAGACTGGTTGGTAAAAGGAAAGAAGCAGCCGATAAATATTGTCAGAGACTTCAACTGTGTATGACCAAATGTGGATCATGGATTAGAAAATCTGAATGAGGACATTGGTAAATGGCATGATCAAAATAAAATAGGACAGGAGAAAAAATGAGTGATGGTTTAAGTTGGGGCTGTTTTTTAGCTAGATGGGGTTTCCGTTAATCGAATTACCTCCTAAATCTAAGAACGAAACCTCAACCGACATGGTATGGAGTCTCCTCAAGATCCACTTTGGACTATATTTTTCTGGCCAATATAGATAAGGGAAATATATGTAGCTTCAATGTTATTGAAACTAGTAAAAATGATCATGCAATACTGACATCGTCCTTCATAATAGCTGAAGAGGCTGTGAAAGCACTACACTCTAAATGTGTGGATTTGATCACCAATGTGTCTGGGAACAGGATTTCCCAGTTTAGTCACAATAATGAGAAGGTTCATCATAATTTAGTAAAATGGTGGGACCGAATACCTGACTGTGAGAAAGATTTCCTTTGCTCACCTATTGAATTTTTAAAAACATGTTTAAGGTTAAAAACTCAAAGTAAAATGACACAGTATTGGAAGATGCAGAACTTTGCACATGACAAAAACTGTCTGTATGATATGGCCATTAGTTTGAAGAAACGTGCCTTGAGGGCTAATGTTAAGAACGTGATCAAATCTGCTGGCAGTAACTGTGAGACGAAGAAGATAGAAATATGTACTCTTAAGGCTACTTTTAAACATTGGATAAGAAATCATAAAGTACTGAAATATATCAATGTAAATCAGGAGTTTCTGGGTAATATAATCAAGTGTAGTGTCAGCTCCATTTGGTGGAAATTGAATATGAAGCATGAGAGTCAGGTAAACATGCAGTCTTCTTGTGTAGCAGAGAAGGACTGGGTTGACCATTTTCCCACCATTTTTTTAAATCAAACTGGAGAACACTCTGGTAGTGAGGTGAAAATAGGAGTAAAGGGGTGGAATGGGCATTGGAATTTGATAAAGATGAGATCAATATCATTGTTGGAAAGCTAAGCATTTGAGAGCGTGCGGCCCAGATGGGATGATGAATAGCTTGTTAAAAACCAACCCGGTATTATGGTCTGAGATCTCGTTTTGTTCATTTACTCAAGTTGTTAAAATGGGTCTGTGTCTGCTTTCCTGGCATCAGGTAATAATTGTTCCCATTTTTAAGAACGGTCAAAGGAACAATCCTATGAGTTATATGCCCATTTCATTGATAGATGTTTCATCAAAGCTACTAGCCAATATGGTATTAAAAGACCTCAATAAGTGGGTTGATACTGCAAACATATTTAGCCTGCTGCAGACTGGATACAGAAAAGGTATAGGGATGGAATTAAGTGGATTCACATTATATTCCTGTATGGCACAAGCTTGTAGGGATATAGGAAGAACAGTATACGTTGCAGCACTTAACCTGTCTTTGACAATGTTGATAGAACTTTCCTATGGGGAAAATTGTCTAGATGGCGTATACAACCAGTTCTGTTACGTATTATACAACTATTTTATTCTAATAATACTGTGAGAGTGAGGTTGAATGCTGAGGGCGACTTATCGAGTGCTATTGCTGTACATAAACGGCTACAACAAGGTTGTGTGATTGCCCCACTGTCGGAATAGAAAAGATATCGTGCCTCCTATTGTGGAAAATATATTTCATATTGGCCTACGCCAAGCTGCTCGAAAGTCACTTGCGAGAGAAATCTGTGTTGCAAGGTCCTGACCTTTAATTCGTGTAGGTCACCATTTTAGGTCAAACCGCCATTTTAGGATTTGTGTGGAAAAGTTACCCTGTGAGCTAAAATGGTGGACGATGTCATTGCAAAATACAACATGACCGTCTTGACCTCTGTACATCGCTAATGTGTAATCTGCCTGCAGGCTACTTGTTGAGGTCATGAACTGAGACCTCGTCCTACGTTGACCTATGTGTAAAAGGACTACTCACGTAATCAAACCAATCCACGAGTATATATTATGATAATGTATTTACATATTGAACGAAGAACATCTGTTTTACTACATTGTATTTATGTTTAAGAAGACCTGCAATACGAAACTCTAGAATACACAGTTAATGCATACGTTTATTTTTACATGTAATAAAAACAAAACAGTTAGATGCGGTTATTTGGGATTCGGCAATGAACCCTAGAATTGGCGATGTATAAAGTGGAATATTAACCTGAAGTGGGGCTGGACATAGTGCCCACAAAATGTATAAAAAGCGAATGCATTCTAATGTACAGCGTCTCTCACTGAACACACTGAACCACGCTGGTTTTTGTATTTGAATTCAGTAGAGAATAAAGTACTTTGTATGTTCCTTTGTAACCTGTGTTCGGTGTATTTCCTTTTGGGGTACTCAGCCTCGATATTTTATTTCTGTTTTCACACCACCACTTTTCAATTTGTATATATCAGATCTTGGGTCAATTGTATTGTATGGGGTGGTTATCCCCCGAGTTTGCTCTATTAAGAACTAACTGGATTGCATATCCAGGCTACCCTCAGCCTCCTCTTCTCCTTCCCTCATCTCTGACTGTCTTTCTGCTATCCTGGAATGGTGTGCTGCCAATTACCTCTGCCTTAATGCCAGTAAGACTGAGATTCTACCCATCGGCACACCCATTCCCTCCTTCCCTGCAGCTCAATGGCTGGCCGCTCTTGGCCCTCTTCCTGCTCCTACCTGCAAGGCAAAAAACCTCAGGGTCATCTTTGACTCCACACTCTCCTTCTCTCCTCACATTTCTGACATTTCTAAGAAGTCACACTACCAGCTGCACCTCCTCAGATGTATCCTTCCGTTCCTCTCCTTCCCCCAGAAGCTCACTGTCTCCAGAGCCCTGGTTCTCTCGAAGCTGGACTACTGTAACAGCCTCTATCTAAATCTGCCTGACTCTACTCTCCGCCCTCTGCAACTCATCCAGAACAGGACAGCGAGACTTGTCCTTGGCCTCAAGCCCAGGGATCATATCTCTCCAGGACTGAAATCGCTACACTGGCTCCCAGTGGCTGCGAGGATTAAGTTCAAAACCCTCTGCAATGTCCACAAGGCCTTCTGGGGCCTGGGGCCAAAATACCTTCAACTCTCTCTTCCCAAATATCTTCCTTATCGAACTCTTCGCTCATCCGCCTCCAACTCCCTCAGCGGCTTCTCCAAGAAACGAGTTGGGGAGAGATCTCTGTCCGCAGCAGGGGCCTCCCTCTGGAACAGCCTTCCTGCCTCCCTGAAACTTGAGGAGAACCATCGCCGGTTCCGGAAGCACCTCAAAACCTTCCTCTTTGCTTCTGCTTTCTCTCCCCCTCTCCCCTGCTAAATCACTGAAACTGCACTGAATCTGCAACTGGGCCACTCACCAAACTTGGTCCTTGGCCCAGCCACTCTCCCCTGCACTGCCCCCCTGGCAACTCCTGCACTACGGGACTGTCTCTGTATCCCTACAGCCCCCCCTTCCCAGCACTTGTCTGCACTTACCTTGCACTTGCCACCAGCTGGCCCTTATTATTTATCTTGTATTTACTAACCCTGTACTGCACTTTCCTCTCTCCCTTTTCCCCCTTGCACTTTTCCCTTCCCCTCTACCCATGCACTTGCGCGATCAGAATGACACATGGCCTAGTAGGATCGTTGTCTGTGTCCCGTTGTTCCCCCCTCCCTGCCTCGTCACACCTTGAAACACTTGTGCATAGGCGCGTTACAAATGCCATATCATATCATATCATATCATATAATATCATATGCGGATTATCTAATTCTGTTACATTTTACAACAGCGGGCCTTCAATGTTCTTTAGATAAAGTGGCCACAAATCTTAATCATAAAAAACGTATCATAAATCCGGTGAAATTGCAGATCATGACAACTAATAAACGCAAGAAGAAAATGTATGTCTGGGCAATCAACAACATCAGCTTGGGAGAGGTTGATGTGATCTCTTTTCTTGGTTATTTGTTTACTTCTAAAAAGTACTCAATAGACAGAAAATGAGAATGGATGAGAAATTAAGAACTTGCACCTATATGATGAAATTGTTAAGGAGCAGATTGTTGCACATTCTCTGTTTCCATTAATTGAATTCTACAGTATGAAGGTATCAGCCCTGGTCTTTTGCTGAGTAGAATTAGTTTCCCTCAAAAATGGGACATTTTTTAAATAGACTTGAGGGATGTGTTTTTACAGACGTTTTAAGCCTACCAAAATGGATCCCCATTAATATTATTAGATTGGAGTTGGGCTTGCAAACTTGTTGGGCACAATATATGCATAAAAGTATCTCTTTTTATCTTACAATTGGTAAGGTGGAGGACATGGAGTATGCCTTCACAGTTGGTTATATGATGAGAAAGAACTCAAATGCATTCTTCTGGAATTTAAAAAAAGTATAGTTGGTTTTATGAAGCTAATGGACGTGCACGGTACTGAATCTCACTGAGCTTTGAACAATGTAATAAAAAGATGGGACAAAATCTGGGAGATGGAAGACCTACAAAGGCTGAAATTATATGGAAATTAAGGTCTTTTATATACTCCAACACCGCAATTAAGAATATATTTGAAGTCATTTGCATCACAGCGGGCATGTCAGTGGTACTTAGCATTTAGACTCAATTGTCTTCCCACATTAGCAGTTATTGTACTACTATAAATATCCCAAAAGAACTTAGGTCATGTAGACTTTGCAGCAAGGACTGCACAGCATCACTTTACCATGTGGTTAAGGAATTCACTGTGGCACACTTAATAGCACAACATTTTTGGGACCTTCTGATCATTACACTTCAGGTGTCTCTTTTATTGGCCTTGGTGACATTTTTTATGCACATTTTCAATAAATTGTTGAAAGTTGTTGACCAAGGCGAGGAACTTTTAAGCTCTATTTTATATGTGGTTTTATTGATTATAAGTCATGAATTATTGTATGTGTGGTGTATGGTATGGTAATGTTTATTTGTAAAGCGCCTATACACAAGGCAAGTGTTTCAAGGTGCTCAAAGGGGAGGGAACAGCTGAGAAAAACAACAGTCATTCAGATCCCTTGAGTTTCTGAATGATAACCAGTCTGCCCATGCAGAGTAAGTGTATTAATGCAATTAACAGTGTAGACAACAACAAATAGGTCTGACGACAATTCTGCAGTTTTCCCAAGAGCATAGAGGTTCCACCATGCAGGAGGGGAGACAGGGAGGGAAAGATAGATGATCTTCAAGGTATGGTATGATCAGCTTGTGCAAGTGCACAGACGGTACAGGAGAGGGGCGGGGGAGGAGGACAAGTGCAGAGGGGGGGTTAATTCAGATGTGCCCAAGTGCTGAGAGACGCCATTCTCTCAAACGTAATTGTACTTCATAGTCAAGGTCGCAAAAAGATCCCATTGAAGGAACTGAAACGCATTGAAGAGAATTGTGTGTCCTGCGGCCGTGAATTCTATAAGATTCAAATAACACCACAGCACATGGGGGTATGCTAAGTACAAAGAAGCACAGATATAAAATTGGTGCATACAATATACTAATGCAAATTAACAAGGGGGGTCCTGGGAGTCCCTCTGCCAGACATTAGTCCTGGGATGAGAGACTTACCCAGAGTCTTTAGCTCACTATCTTTCACAGAGAAGAAATATCCCAAGCATATCAGTCTTTGTCCTGCCCTGGGGCAGTCCAGCACCGAAATGCTAGGCAATTCTCCTCTGAACAAGAATACGAACAGCATCCCCAGACACGTGTTTCGGTCTGGTTGGACCTCATCAGTAGGGAGGAGCTGCGCCTCTCTAAGAGTAGTGAGCAAGGGGTCCACGTCTGGATTCCCCTAGTAACTTAGGGTGAGACCCAAAGTTACTTAAAAATGCAAATTAACAAGGGGGGACAAAGGGGATCCTGGGAGTCCCTCTGCCACACATTAGTCCTGGTTACGAGAGACTTACCCAGAGCCTAGCATTTCGGTGCTGGACTGCCCCAGGTCAGGACAAAGACTGATATGTTTGGGATATTTCTTCTCTGTGAAAGATAGTGAGCTAAAGACTCTGGGTAAGGCTCTTGTAACCAGGACTCATGTCTGGCAGAGAGTCTCCCAGGACCCCCTTGTTATCTACAATATACTAATAACACAGCAGTACATTTCCACATTTTTAAAAAAAATCCAAAAAAGAGGAGTGGTTTAAGTTACAACAATGTTGGTTTAATGTTATGGTATACTGCCTCTGACAGTGGCCCTCCGCAGCCCGACATCTTGAGGAGCGGGCCTCAACATTTAGCACCAGTATCCATCAGAAAAGGAGCGGGGCCTCTGGCAGCAACTCTCCCCAGCCTGCCACTGCTGCTCACGGGAGCCTCTTCCCACTGCTCCTGCCCTTTTCAGGTGAGGCGCAGGGCCTCTGACTGCAGAGCTCTCTCCAACCCGACAACACTGATTACAGGGAGAGGGGGCTCTACAAACTACCCCAGTGTCCATCAGACAACGCGCGGGGCCTCTGATAGTGGCCCTCTCAAACCTACCTTCACAGGGAGCAGGGCCTCAGCATTCAGCACCTTTGTCCATCGGATGAGGCGTGAGACCTCTGGCAGCAACTCTCCCCAGCCCGCCATTACTGCTCACGGGGCGAGGAGCCTCTGCCCACTGCTCCTGCATCCTGCAGGTGAGGCATAGGGCCCCTGACTGCAGCTCTCCCCATCCCCCATTGCTTCTCATGGGATGCAGAGCCACTGCCCACTGCTCCTGCATCCTTCAGGAGAGGCGCTGGGCCCCTGACTGCAGCTCAGCCAGCCCACCATTGCTGCTCACGGGGAGCGGGGCCTCTGCAGTCGTCTCTGGCTTCCCTCGTCTGTGTGACACAGTGCCTCTGCTGGTGGCTCTCGGCCTCAGGCTCTGGCATTAAGGACCCTTCAACTGCTAGCGAGTGGGGCCTCTCCCTCCTAGTCTGATCCACTCTCTGGTCTTCCACCTGCTAGCGACTGCAGCACCCAGCTGACCCTGTAAACACAGCCTCTGCCTGCATTTCCCAGACGCCCCTTCCACGTTCACTGTATGTCATCCAACGCTGCCCCTCCTTGACAGCTCTCCGCTGCCTTCCTGGCTGCCCACTCCAGCGGTCCTCTTTGACCACATCATCCTCACCATTCCCTTGTCTCCATCAAGCTCTCCCAACAACATTGAGGACTTCCTCCCGCCTTCTCCTACTCTTGCATGACTCCACCATAGTCGAGTGGCTGCTGCAGCTCTGCGGGTCATTCCTCATCGGATTCTTCTGCTGGCATGGAGGACCTCTCCTCTTGCTTCCTCCTCCACGCCTCTAGAACTTGGCAGTGCCTATGGAACTTGGCAGTGCCTCTGGAATCTCCCAGTGCCCCCGTACATCTAATGCTCTAAGCCACAACCCAAGACTCCAAGCCTCTGGAACTTGCCAGTGCTTCTGGAACTTGCCAGTGCCCCTGCTTACCTAAATCCCTAAACTACAACCCAAGACTACTGCACTTCCCCCTGAATCCTCATTTGCCTAGCCCCCTTACTCCCCCTAAGATCTCTGCTGTGCCTTCCCAAGCTCCTGCTCTCACCCTTCCCCCTTTTTTATTCAATTTTTCCTCAAACCATTCTCCACCCCTCTGTTATGCTTATTACCAAACTCCTCCCTACCCGTACTCATCACTCCCCTCCCCCTTCTACCCCTGTCTCCCCTAACCCCTTCCTCTCCTACTCTCCATCTCCTTCTTCCTCATGTCCATTCCCCTCCTCCATCCCCTTCCCCATTCAATCCCCTTCCCCACTCCTCCCACTCCACACCTACCCCCCTCACCGTCCTAACCTTATCTACCCCCTATTGTCCATCCCTCCAGCCTCATCAATGTTGCTCTCTGGAACGCCAAATCCCTCTGCAACAAGACCGCTGCCGTCCTGGACATGTTCTTTCATCTTAACCTTCATTTCCTATGTCTAACTGAAACCTGGACCCCCCTTCACAACTCTACTGTCCCTGCTTCCCTCACCACTTCCACTTCATCCTTCACTCACATCTCTCGCCCTTCTGGTCGTGGCGGTGGCATTGGCCTTCTCTTCCACCCTAAATATCTTTCCTCTTCCTCCTCACCCCCCCTTCCTTCTTTCCCTTTCTTTGAATATCTTTACAAATCCTGTTCTTCCCCTCACCATATCTCCTTTCTAATCATCTATCGGCCTCCTGGCCCCCTTTCCTCATTCTTCGACGACCTTGACCACCTCCTCTCTCATATTTCCCCCTCTCCTCTAACTATACTAGGTGACTTTAATCTGCACCTCCCTATCCCCCCTTATTTCTCCCCCCTCTTCTCTATCCTTGACTCCTATCTCCTCTCCCCTCTCCCTTCCTCTCCCACCCACTCTTCTGGCTCCACTCTTGACCTTATCTTCAACTCAACCTACCCCTCTTCAACCGTCTCTACACTACCTATCTATCTCTCTGACCATGCTCTACTCTCCTTCTCCCTTACTTCCTGTTCCCTTTCACCTTCTCCTTTAACCTCCCCGACTATCTTTTCTCGACGGGACCTTCATGACTTTAATCCCTCTCTCTTTTTTGACACTTGTTCTTCCTTTCTTCCCTCACTCCCTGACTTCTCTTCCCTTCCGCCCAGTGAAGCACTATCCACTCTCTCCTCCTCTATCTCCTCCACTCTTGACTTACTCTACCAGCTCTCCTCTTTCCGTCCTACCCGTAAACCCTCTCAACCTTGGCTCTCTCCTCAACTTCTCTCCATGCGTCGTCCCCTTCGACGTCTTGAGCGACTGGCTCAAATTTCCCTCACCATCCAACCAAACCTCTTACTTCTCCTACCATTCTCTTTATGACTCATACCTTGCCTCTGCTAAACGTTCATACTACTCTAACACACTCCGCACTCAAGCCCCTCACCCTCGCTGTATTTTCAAAACCCTCTCTCGCCTTCTCTCCCCACCTACTCCTGACCCTTCAGCATCTTCTACCCTTTCTCCTTCTGACTTTGCAAACTACTTCTCCTCCAAGATTATTTCTTTTTGTCAAAAAATTAACTGCTCTTCCTACTCCCCCCTTCTCCACCCCTATTCCTCCTTAACATGAATGTCTGACTTCTCGCCTGTCTCCCATTCTGAAGTCTCCCTCCTCCTGCCCAAAGCCCATCCTACATCTGCCCCTCCTGATCCTCTGCCCACCCTTCTTATCCCCAAGATCTACCCTCTTCTTATTCCTTACTTAACTTCCTTCTTCAACTCCTTCCTTTCCTCAGCCACCTTCCCCTCTGCATTTAAGCATACTACCATCATCCCTCTCCTGAAGAAACCTTCTGCTGATCCCATTCTTGGCTCTAACATCCGTCCAATCTCTCTTCTCCCATTCCTCTCTAAACTACTTGAACGCCTTGCTTACTCCCAGCTCTCAGCCTTTGTTACTAATCTCTCTCTCCTACCCCCCTCTCAATCTGGCTTCAGACCTAAACACTCTCCCGAAACTGCCCTTACTTATATCCTTAACTCCCTTCTTTCTGCTCGATACTCTAAGCAATCCTCTGTCCTTATCCTCCTTGACCTATCTGCTGCCTTTGATACTGTTGACCACCCCCTACTTCCCTACTTCTCAATACTCTTTCTTCCTTTGGTTTCAAAGGCTCTGTTCTTAACTGGCTCTCCTCCTACCTCTCCTCCTGCTCATTCGCTATCTCCTGGGGCGGCCGTTCCTCGTCTACCCTCCCCTTGGAATACGGTGTACCCCAAGGTTCGGTTCTTGGCCCTTTCCTATTCTCTCTCTACACCTCTCTCCTTGCCCCTGTTATCTCTTCATTCGATATCTCTCACCATTTCTATGCTGATGACACCCAACTCTTCCTCTCTTTCTCCTCCTTCTCTTCTGATCTTCACCTTAAACTCTCTTCCTATCTTACTGCCATTAAAAACTGGATGTCATCCTGTTTTCTTTCTCTCAATACTGATAAGACTGAAGTCCTATTCTTTCAATCCAATAATCTTCCCCCTCCTTCTCCTCCAACTTTCATTCACTTTCCCCCCTCCAATCTTCGTGTCTCTGCCCACGCTCGCAATCTAGGCATTCACTTTGACTCTTCCCTCTCCTTTGCCCACCATATTTCTCTTACCTCTCGCGCCTGTCGCTACCACCTCTTAAATATTCGCAAGATCCGCTCCTCTCTCACCTTCCATGCAACAAAACTTCTAATTTCCTCCCTTATCTTCTCTCGCCTCTTCTGCTGCTCCTCCCTACTCTTTGGACTATCAGCTTCTTATCTTGCTCCCCTCAAATCTATATACCACTCAGCTACCCGTACCCTCTGTCTTCTTGCCCCGCATGACTCCATTTCCTCTTCGCTCTCCTCTCTTGGATGGCTTCCCTTTCACTCCCAACTTAAATTTCATTTCCTCTGTCTAGTCTTTAAATCTCTCCATGACCTGGCTCCCCTTATCTCTCCTCTCTCCTATCTTTCTATAATCCCTCCAGCCCCCTCCATTCAGCCGACCACTTCCATCTCACTGTTCCCCCTTCCCAATGTGCCTTCTCCTGTTTCCGCTCCTTTCAGCTCCTAGCCCCCCTCCACTGGAACTCCTTACCTCTCTCGATCTGCTCCACATTTACCTTTTCCTCCTTTCGCACTTCCCTGAAATCTCTTCTTCTCCATTCCCGCCTTGAAACCTTCCCCTCCTCTCATCCTCTCCTCTTCCCTCGAATCCCCCTATGTTCCTCTCCTCCCTCCCCTCTTCCCCCTATCCTCCCTCACTTCACACTAATATCCCTTCCTCCTCCCTCCGCCTTCCCCTCCTCTCCTCTCCCCTCCCCCCTCACTGATGAATTGCTCTGCTTACTGTTTTTATTGGTTTGATTCATTGTAAATTGCTTCTTGGCTATAATGTTCTATGTAGTCTGTTGTTATAATGTAAAGCGCTTTGGATGAAAGCGCTATATAAATAATAAATACAAATACAAATACAAAATACAAATATTGAGCAACTAATAATAGGTTATACCTTAACATTGATATTCTCAAAGCGTATAGACGTAACTTCTTTATGGATGATCACCCACTGATGAAGCATATACATCGTAGACAGTAGTTTGTTTTCTAGGTCCACCAACAAGAAAGGTAACCCTTGGCCAGGTTTCTGCTATTGATCTGACAGAATGCAGTCTGTACACTATATGCATATTGCCCAAGATGGGGTGAGAAAATACAACCCTTCAGCTATGAATCATAATATGGTGAATATTTTCTTTCTTTCTCTCACTTATTGCCTCTCATCCACTTATAATCCCTCCCACATGATATACACAGTCTACTTCAAAGAGGCTGGTTATACCTGGCCCATTTCTGCTATTTCTAATACTGTAGAGCATGACATGATTTTTATTAGGTTTCGTATTAAAACAACTCGAATTAAAATTAAAAGATTGTAATTTAAAGATGATAATTTTGGGAAGAAAGGTTTGTGTGTTTTTTGCAATGTTACAAAAGACGAGTAGGCAAGTTTAAATGGAGGAGACCTGTCAAAATACAAAACTTCAAAATAAATGAGGCATCCAGAATGGAAAGGCTGCCCCCATGACGCGCACAAATTAGAAGGATGCCAGATTGGCACATGGAGCACAAACTGCACCGCAAAATAAAGTGAGTGCTTAATGCAATTCTTAATTGGTACTGACAGTAAACATCTAACATGTATCATAATTAAATTAATAAAGCAAATAAACTTTGCAAGACAATGGCTTCGAATATTGAAATGTCAAATTCAAATGAGCCAGATGAAATAAGTAGACATCTGCTGCCTCACACTGGGATTGCTGAAACACATCATTAGGCAATTCACAAATCAGCGTGCACAGGTGGCAAAAGTGACCTACAAAAGAATAATGCTGGGAAGCCGCAGGAAAGCACTGCTGAGGCCGCCATAAAATCCCACTTACTTTATGATGAGAGCGCTTCACTGTAGAAATGGCAATGGTGGTACCAGAACAGCGTAACTTGACCGACTGCGGGGGTCATATTACAGAATCTTTGCACCGGTACACGTGCAAAGATTGCACGGTATTAGCACTAGGGCAAAGTTTGCCCTATTTTTAAAGCACTTGGAAATATTAGAAAACCATTGTATCATGACAAGCGCATTTTGGCATTTTATAGGCATTAGGGCAAAAATTGCACTAGTGCAAAAAAGATACATTTTCACTGTATTTTTGCACCAGGGCAAAGTGTGCCCTAGTGCTAATATGGAATGGTATTAGCACTAGGGCAGACTTTGCGCTGGTGCAAATATGCATCTAAAATGCATCTTTTCCCGCAAGGGCAATTTTTGCCTTGGTGCTTAAACCATGCCAAACTGCACTTGTCATGGTGCAATGATTTCCTAATATTTCCAAGTGTTTTTAGAAATGGGACAAACTTTGCCCTAGTGCTAATACCGTACAAACTTTGCACTTGCACCAGTGCAATGTTTCTGTAATCTGGCAGTTGGAGATAACGCTGAGAGAGCAAAAAGTAACATGATGAAAGGAAAAGACTTGGGCAAACCATGATCCTGAACTAACTAGACTGGCTCTGAACCATCAATAAAAATGGGGAAACATGGCTGACAGAACGGATCCCTACGGGTTCACTACAACAATGCATAGGCGATATGAAAAAGGCAAACCAGTCATCAGTATAACAAGCAACCCCGAGTGCCAGATGCCACTATGAAATATAGTACATCATGTGTGTTTTCCAGTATCCAACCCTGAATGAACAAGAGAATAAACAATAACGCAGTCACACACGCTGTCAGTTAAGTAAAGTGTACCCCACACATGTTCATAAAGTCTCCCTGCATGGGGGTGCTCCACTTTACAGAAGACTTCACTGGAGTAAGGATACTCTCTGGCATCAATATATTGAAGTACCATTACCAGATTAAAGTTTGAGACCTGCACTTCCCTATTCATAATCCATGCTTAGAGAGCATTCTCACTCCATCAGTGAACATGCAGCATTCCCACCACTCACACACTAAGGGCCTAATTCACAGGGCGTTTCCCAATGGGGTTTTACCATTATAAAACGCTTCTGTGAATTAGGCCCTAATTATCTAAGAACAAAGGAAAGAGCCTTCTAAAATGTGTTTAACTTTTTAAGTTCCATGCCACCTTTGCAGCAGCAGGTGTGTCTGGAGGTTTCGGTTGTATTTTTACTCTCAGCAGGCTTTTGGACCTCACAAATCATGGTGGCCTGCTCAATCACCCAATCCAGTGTCCTATGCTCGTGAAAGTCATGCACCAACTGAGTTATTATGTATTTGGGGAGAGCATGTAAATATGTAGTTATGAACTCCCTAGTATTGGTGTTCACCCACTGGGTAGTCTGAGCACATGTTTGCTTTAACTCCTGCACCAACTCCCTAGGTGCCTGATCTTCTCTACACTTCAAGTTATATGCAGCCTTACAGGCTTCTTGTGGGTTCCAATGGCTGGAATCTCTTTTTCAATATGGCTGCCTTATAGGTGGACCATGTATAATGATCCTGGTCCTCCAGTACTGAAAAGAAACTGGAGTAATCAGGTGAGAAAGTCCATTTTGCAAATACTATACAGTTCACTTCATTCCTGATATGGAATGATGCTGTCATCTGCTCATAAAGTGTCAAGCCTTCCTGTACCGAATACTTGGCATTCTTGTATTATGGGGTCAGGAATCTCTTTATGGCCTTGATTTGTCTGATTGGGTCTTTGACAAAAATCTTTCTTTGTTTCCTGTATTTCTCTTCCTCTGCATCAGAGTCCATTTACCTTCTGACTCAGAACTGCTACCGGTACTCCCTTCCCTGTCTTCTAGGTTCTCCCTATCTCTATGAGACTGGGAATATCTCCCAGAACCATGGGGTCTGGGCTCCTCTCATCTGGACCAAAGTGAACCCTTAGTGTCACTCTCCCTGGATGTCCTTTCCGGCCCAGGATAGAACCCAGTTTCCACATCCCTTCTACCAGGGAGACTGGGGAATTCTCCGCCTTCCCCTGAATACATGGAGGTTTTTAGAATGCCCTTCCTGCGCTGAGGGTCTGGCTTTTCTCCTTCAGTGAAGCGGGCAAGGTGGTCTCTTTGTAATCGCATCTTCAGCCAATCCAACTCTGTGACTTTCTCATCATAAGAGTTTTCATGGTCGGAGGTACTTACAGTATTATTCCTCACTTCCCAGGACACACTGGTCCGGCCACTTTCCCTTCTGTGTGGTAGAGATGAATACTCATCAATACCAGCCAGGGACTGACCTTCAGGATCAGCTGAGCTAGGTTTGGGTAAGTCTAAGTTCCTCAGGTCACACTGTTCTTCACAGGTGGCATGCATGAGGTTGGTTTGCATTTGTGCATGAGAGGTTGTAAATGACTAGCATAAGGCCCCTGGTGGGAAGGGCACCTCCCCTTGATTAGTGGGCTTTGTCCTATATCCTGATTGGTCAGGTTGCCTCAGGTCCTGTTTATAATTTTGATTTCCTTGGTGAGGCTCTCACACCTGTGTGTCTATTTATGTGCTGTTGGTACTCAGAGAGCTGGATTTTTAATGCAGACACTAAGGCCTGATTAGTGTCAAGCACCCAGCTCTGAGCTACCAACCAATCTTTTGTTTGCTGCACCTCATGCTGAAGAGATTAATTCTCCCTTTGTGAGCCTTGTATGCTGTGTGCATATTCAATGGGGTTTTCCTTTCATGAGACTAATCACTTTCTCCTGCTCCTCCCTACCATTCTCTGCCTCTGATAGTTCAGCTTCTATTTGCCTCACTCGCTCTACTAGCTTATTCCTTTCTTCTCTAATTCTGGTAAGTTCCTTAGAACCTGACTGTCCCTTTTCCACCCCCATTTCCAACTGATGGATCCTCTGTAATAAGATGCTGCTATCCTTATTCAAGAGGTCTTTTTCCTGAAACAGCTGTGTCTTGTGTTGTTTCAGAGTACTTACCACTGATGTATCTGATCAAAGTCATTTTTGGGAATCAATCCCTTTCATAATTAATTGACTATTTTCAGTTTTCAATTGTTTTATTTCTGATTGTAATGTGATAATGTCCTACAAAAAGACTCTATTATGAGTAGCATGGTCATTTAGCTTGTGTTGCAGTGTGCTCAGATTTTCCACACACTCATATGTGCATTTTCCAGTGCAAAAAACTGTGTTTCAAGCTCTGCACTCTCTTGCTGCAGTGTTTTTAACTCAGGTTTGAGTTTGTATAAAAGATCCTCAGCCTTTGACAGGTCTCCAGCCTGATTCATCCTACTAGCCTCACTATTGTGATAACATTCTTCTACTAACAGCAAAGGAAAATATAACTGAGCATTTAGCTGAGGCATTTGTATCTGTTAATCACAAGCAGTTTTGGTCATATAAAATGCCTCAACTGCTTTGTGCAATATTCCACCTCCAAACCAAATATCATATCATGTCCCTTGGATCCCTCCACCTGAGCTAACAAGGATTCAAGAGCCAGGCATGTATTGGTATTTATTTAAATTAAAAGTAATAGAAATTAGCACGAAAATGTCAAACACCACTTTATCCGTGGCTCACCATTAACTTCTTGTTAATCAAATCAATTACACAAATTAGTTACAAAACAACCACAAATCACAATTCTTTCTACCAATTTCACTTCAAGAATTAATTAAACTGATCACTCTTAAAACAATTCTAAGTGTGTGGTGCCAGTTTGATTTTCCTGCAGGCTTAAACGGCGAGCAGTAGGATTTCAAGATTGGTACAAATACATATGGCAATTTTGACTTTTCCCACACGTTTGGTTTAAAATAAACACAGGGTGATTTGCAATTTGTTTTTCAGACCCCTCCTTGCTTTGGTCTATGTTGGGAAGTCAGAAAGAAACATTGGAATGATTTGGGGAATTTTGGATTTCAGATCCCCTTCCACTGCAAGGCCTGTGTTGGGGAAGCTAGATAAAAAGGTTCGACTGATTTATGAACAAAGACACCCCTCTTCTTTAAAGAAGTCGGGGTCAGCAGGACAAAAAAGATTACCCAATTAAATTATAGGCTATAATTTTCAGCACACACTGGGAAATGAACTGTGTTAATATAGAATTCTAATCAAATTCACCCCATAGTGTTGTGCCAAATGGGGAATTAATTACATTAATATTTTTAGTTAAATAGGCTAAGGATCTACACAGATCACACCCCCCACCCCAGCCCACCACACCAGCCCACTATAAAGGGAAAGGATTTAAGGCAAGCAGACTCCCCCACCTTTTTGTTTCCCAGAGCTCAGTTCAATTTATATAGAAAGCCTTTGTTTAAAGTTCAGGAAAGCCAGCTGCATCTCAAGACACTCTGGAAGGATAGGGCAGGGGTCTGGCCAATCCTCTCTCAAGGATGGTCTCCCACTCTCCACCATAGGACCCAGTCAGCTTTGAGGCCTTCCTAGAAATACACAACTTTACCCAGATGCACTCTCAGCAATCTCCTCGGGTGTTTCCTTACAGCTGTCGGATGTAAGTTTCAGCAGTCCTCGCTGTCTCTCTGTCTTTCTGTGTCTGTGTGGCTCTTCCTCCTAGTGCAGTCCCCCTTATATAGCAGCAATGACACCACCAATTTTACAATCTTGGGGAAGTGTCCTGCAATAATTCCCTCAACTAGTATTGGACAGTTACCCTTCTCTCTCCTTCCATACCCATCCACCAAATCAGGATTGGTTTAGTGGTCTGGAGCAATGGTTGTATACTAATTGACATTTTCACAATTGACCTTGGGAGAATTGACCTAATTTAAAAGGTCAATTAGGACATATATGCGGGGGAAACCCCCCACAACCTCTTCACACAATCCAAAACCCACCCCCAATTCCCTTATATTATTTATAATCCAAAACCAACCCAATACATATATAAAATAACTAAAATAATATAAAGGTCAATTGTGCAGAAGGTCAATTAGGACCACTATAATTAGGTCAATTGTGCAAAAGGTCAATGTAAAAGGTCAATTTGGGTAATCCCAGAGCAACATATGGCAATTCCCATATGTAATCACCATTTGTTTGCCTTAATAAATGTTTTGGCAAAAACTAGTTATGTATCACAACTTCATAATTTTACTATCAACTGCCATAATAAACAAATTTTCTGATTCAGCTAATTATGGGAAATAGGGCGGTACCATGTGGCACGGCCATGTGGCAACAGTTATGAAAATGTAAGATATTACCCATATCTCTAATTTGAGTCTCCTCCCGCTCACCACCTCTCACATTTGGACAGATCAGCCAGAAACCTAGATTAACTGGACATTACAGTTACCTGAGTCGCAGGTGGGTGAATTCTATCTCCAAAATCACCTGGAAATTACATAACAAATGGTACATGAATGTGCTCGCTTCGGCAGCACATATACTAAAATTGGAACGATACAGAGAAGATTAGCATGGCCCCGGCGCAAGGATGACACGCAAATTCGTGAAGCGTTCCATATTAAAAAAAAGAAAAAAAAAAAAAAAAAAAAAAAAAACAAATGGTACATGAATAAAATCAGCACGGCTTAAGGTTGCTGAGAAAAATGCCTATACGATAATAGCCATTTTAAATTAACTGTGAATCTTCATGTGGGACAAATGGCCATTTTCTTGCCTTCCAGCCATTTCTTTTCTCTGGGTCAGCCTGTACCTAGATTTTTTTTTATCACTTTCCTTTGTGTTGGATGCTTGCTCTTTGAAGTTGCTGCCCCCATTTTCACACATATTTTTCATGCTCCAACCAAGGGGAACTTCTCCTGCAGTCAATGGGCCTCATTACAACCCTGGCGTTGAGGGGTTAACGGCGCCGTAAAAGGCTGCGGCGCCGTTAAACCCTTAACGCCAGATTCCCACTTTAACGCCTGCTTTTTTCTGGCGTTAAAGTCCAAGGTGCTAAGCGACCTTGGTACTAATTACGGCACCGTAATTTACGGTGCCGTAATTAGCGCCTTCCCCATCCCCATTGAGCCCTATGGGGCAAAAATGGGAATGGGGAAGGGGCAATGGTGAATGGGGATTTACCGCCCCGCCAATCTTGGAATGGGGCAGTAAATCCGCCATCCACCATGGCGGAATCCGGCATGGACCATGGTGCTAATAGCACCATGGTCCTACGCCAGGGTTGTAATGAGGGCCAATGCCTTCAGAGCCAGCAGGTCTGGAGAACACTGATTTTCAACACCTTTAGCAGGGCACTTTATTGCAGTTGGTAATTAGCTTGGGAATGCAAAATCCAAACTGGCAGAGGGGTATGCCTTTGTGAAGAGTCCTGCAGCCAGCAAAAGGGGTTTGTCTTGGTCTGATATTTTCCCACGAAAACAGAATGGGGCTGATTCATGGAAGTGTTTTACAATGGTGCAATCCCATAGGACAACATTCCATGAATCAGGCCCAGTGGGTTTTCAAATGTCACTGCTGTTTTGTATGTGAAACATAATATACATAGCTTTTTGTCAACCCACACATACTGGTTTTTTCCTGACATTTTTCTGTTAGCAGTGATACATTTTCACATTTAAACTGTTTTTATTTGCACACACCTGTGCAAGCCATTTTTGTGTCACTGTTTAAAAACCCTGTTTTCCATGTGACAGAGAACTTTGATTCCTCCTTCTTTTGTAAATTCTAATGCTGCTTTCCCTTTGGTAATGACAGGTAGGCCCCTTTTCAACATGGCTCTTCAATTTTACATGAGAAAAAAAACAAAGGCCACGCCATTTTTGTTTCAGTGTTTAAAATCCTGCTGCTCATGTGAAGGGGTCTTCTGATTGGGGCCTTTGTATGCACCTGACAATAAGGTTAATTGACTAAAGTAGATGTTCCCTTTTTTCTTTAATCATAGTAACCCAAATGACAATGTAACAAAATAATTTGGTGGATTGAAGGTTTTGAATTACTTTGAGCCACTGTCATTGCTCTGAGCATCCTTCCACCAACCCCAATGATATTGAACATCTCTTCCTGGTGAAAGATGCTGTCCTCTCTAAGTTGATGCTCTATATTCTCACAACTCCAGTCCACTTTGCCCTTGACAGTTGTACTATTCAGTTGGATCTCCATAAGTGTCACTCTTACACATCTGCATAACAATATGGGATACACCAGATTGAATTGCTTACAGTAAAATAGCATGTTATGTCTAAATATTAGAGTAAATAAAATAGAGGATCCATTTGCATATGCTGTTCACTTCAAGGTGGCAGTGTGGCCAACTTCTCATTATGGCTAGATAATGTAAATTAAGCTTTGATTTGTAGAAAGTGTGGAGGGGCAGTAGAAGCCCTCTAATGCACAGCCTGTTTTTCTGGAAGGAAAGGCAACACAAGGCATAACACATCTCTTTCAGATTACTCCTGAATGCATGTGCTTGTATCTCACCCCGCAATTATGAAAAGTGGTAGTCTGCAGGCATAGCACCTCCACTCTCCTCCCATATGTAAATGAACCCCCCCTCATGCATGCCATAGTTAACCTTAAACAAACAGCATTCAGCAATGACTGAATGGGGAACATGTGATAATGACATTCTGAAGCACTACATCTCTGTTGGTCAGTACACACTGTGGTTTGTAACCTGCTTTTGGAGTCACAAAGTGAGTCCGGATTTTTCATACCAGCAACCATTGCTCTAAATGAGACACACGTGCAATGAATACACAGTGATGGTGTGTACAGTATGATGTAAAGTGCCAGCTCAGCCAAAAAGAACAGCATGTTACTCAGATACATGTCCTCTACAATGTCGAAATCAGTACTGTTCACGAGTCAACATCCAGAGACACGAAGTAGAAACCGTTTACATTCCTGCCATTTGTTTGAACATGGGTGTTAGACTATAGCTAGAGCAATAGTACTACTATCTAGACTAGACTAAGGAAATGTATTGTTCTTGGGAGCAACAAATAAAGACATTGACCCTCATTACGACCCTTGCGGAAAGGGGTTTACGCCGGCGTAATGCATGGCGTACCTTTCCGCCTGACTACGAGTTCCCGTAGCGCCATGGTGATTTTTACGCCTGTTTTTGCAGGCGGAAAAATCCATGGCGCTACGGGACTTGTTGTTAATTACGCCACCGTAATTTATGGTGGCGTAATTAACGCCTTCCCCACTCCCATTATACCCTATGGGGCAAAAATGGGAATGGGGAAGGGTAAATGGGGATTGGGGACTTACCGCCCCGCCAAGGTCGGAATGGGGCGGTAAGTCCACCAACCACCATGGCGGAGTTGGCAGCTTAGCGCCATGGACCATGGTGCAAATTGCACCATGGTTCTCCGCCAGGGTCGTAATGAGGGCCATTGCCAGATGTCAAGTCATGGAAAATGACGCTGTTCGTCTAGTGAGGAAACTAAAAACTAGGGAACACACAACAGAGGCAAGGAAATCATTGCATTGGCTAAGAGTTGAAGATAGAGTGAACTTAAAGTCAATGGCAATCATTCACAGGTGTATCTTTGGAGAGGCCCTGCTATACTTCAAGAAACAATTTACAAGATATAGCCCCTCGAGACAACTACGCTCAGTGAATAAAGGACTGCTAAACATACCAAGATACAATCTCAAAACAGGCATGAGCAGATCCTTCACTGTTTGCACGGCGCAACAGTGGAACAAACTATCTCCTAAATTACGGTTAGAAAAGAACTATTAAAAGTTAAGGAAGAGCTTGAAGACGTGCCTCTTCAAGTATACTTTAATGCTTAGCAAAATAAGAACCCAGTGAGACAGACGTTAATTCCAAATGTGACCATTACATGTTGTTTGTTATCAGAGCCCTGATGCCTGCGGGGCTGCCGGTGCTTTATAAGCACCCATAACATAACATAACAGACAACCTTTCTTCGAGTAGCTTTTCTATTCATCATTCCAAGGTTAACAGGAAAGCAACTCATTTTGAGAGCATCAGCATTTGTAAAAACAGCTTGTATTTTGAATACTATTTTCAACGACTGCCTTCTTTATGGTTCGTGGCTCTTTGAAAATACTGCCAGTAGTAAATAATGCAGTCATAAGGGTTTTAATAAATACTACCAGAAAAGTAGAGGTATTTCCCCATACCTTTACTTCCTCTCAAAAGCTGAAGTTAAAATTCACGTTCACTTCACTTTAAAAGCCTTCTAGTCCTACAAGCACATTCACTAGCGCAATGAAAAGTCCCAGGGCCTGATTTTCCCATTGAAAAAAAGCATTTTTACATCAGACTTGAGGTGTTTTTCTCAAGGAAGAGGGTGGAGAATGTATTCAACCGCCCATATCTCTATGGAGAAACACTAAAGGGTTCGAACCAACCCTTCTTTGCATTGTTTTGTACCATGGAACAACAGTTATGTGCGCCACTGTCACAGCGATGGAAATGTTTTTTTAATCAATTTGCCATGTCGTAAAATGAAATAGTGAATGTACTATTATTTGTATTGCATGCAGAATTTTGAGCATGCCGAATGCACCGGTCTTTCTGCCGACCTGTTGGTACTAAACTCACCAAGGGTATGAGTAGTAGTAAGGGCAGCAGCAGTATCCTTGGGAGAATACCAGCAAAACCCCATAACACGCCTGCAATGTCAAAATGATACCTGAACACATGTGTGCTATTTAAATTCCACAACAAAAGATGCGCATTAACAATGAACTATAGGAACAGCACACAAAGGCCTGAATGCTTCTGCACAGTGCTGCTCAAAACGTGTTGTTTCTACCAAATGATGTACAATTATCCATAAGGGCCACTACATTAGGCTTTAATGTACTACAACGGCTCCATTGAACAAAATGGTCCATAATAGATTATCAACGTGTGCCAAAATACTGCAGGGTATGAGTACATTGTACAATCTGTGAAGCCTCTTGAGAAGGAAGAGGCATGTTAACTGCATTATATAACACTGCCATCTTCATAACCTAACACCATAAAATAAGAATAGTGTGCTTCCCGGCGTGCAGTTTCTATGAAAGGCAGCCTGAGGTGAATGAATTCCAATCTTAACATGTTTTGCTCCTGTCCTAGCAAAAGTCAATACAGTATCATTTGCACGCAGAAACGACACTGAAACACATCACGCATACATTGGTTCTCTTTCCATGAAGAGTAATTAGAATGCTGGCCTGGGATATGCATGACACAACACGAATCATAGTGATGACTCACTAGAGAAAATAGCAAAGTGACAATGAATAAATAAGGCACTTAGAGCCTCTATTCCTTGTAATGTTTAGCCAGCCCATGACGCTTGAATGTACATGTTGGTAACGCTCCATTGCACTTATAACTGCTGAGGTTAGCATTGTAACGCACAGTGGTTATATGCAGATATGATTGATTTTGCACCTGGTAGATTCCTTTTACCAGCGTTTATAGAACTTGGAAGATGTGCAGTAAGACTATTAAGATAACCTATCGATTGTGCTCAGAGATTCCCATTATCGTTCTATGGCAGCCGTTCTCAAAAAGCTCTTGGACATCCACTCCATTGCACTTGGCAAACCTAAGGGTAGCCGGTCTATAGTACATAGAAAAACATCTATGAAGGGAGCTGGATTTTTTCTTCCCCACAGAATATCGGATCAGCAACATCAAAGATAAGCTCCATCTGAGCCTAAAGTATGTATAAACACACCATCTGTGTGTAGGCACGGCTATCCATCCACGCACATTCGGATGTAGCTACGGTTATAAAAAATTCGGTCTAACCGGTCACATAACCACGTCGCACTGAAACACCAGACTTACCAGACTTACCTAAACACCTCTGCCATTAGAATACAGGGATAACCAATGACAAATGTCAGTCTAGCAGGCCACATATGAAGTTTCCTGCACTAGTGCCCTGTTGTGACTGACCTCCATCAGTGCCCCTCCACATGCCTAGCCTCTTGGTTTGCATATTGGAGGCTAGACAGCCTCCTAAATCCCCATCTTGGCCAAATTCACAAATGCATCATAGGCCTCCTCTTAGAACTTTCCCATACTTGGAGTTTGGGCCCCAAGGGCGCACCTACCACAAAGCACATTTAGACCATACAAATTGAAAAAAGCGCTATATAAATGACTACTACAATACACCACAATAGCATAAGGGATGCTGGTGAAAAATCTGCCAGAACATTTTCTAAAGTATCCAGATTATTATATTTGCATTTTACTATACCTGGCGAATTAAAAGGCCCCTGAAAATCTAAGTTAAAGGTCTATGTGTATCAGTGCAAAAGAGGACTCCACATATTTTTTGATGGAATTTAGTATTTTAGAATTTTTAGGAACGCTTTATTTGAGTCCAAAATCATGGGTAGGAGTCGAACCACTATCGTACAGATGCACCATTATATAATCGAGAAATTCAAGTGGGAGAGCATGTTCCTAAAGTCAAAACTACACACCTAATGAAAACAAATACAAAATCCATATAGGTTATCGAAGAAATGTATCTTGAGGCCTGTAGCTCTGTTACATGATTGGGTCACTTGTAGGGACATTCCCACATCTAGCAGTGGTGCTTGCAAGATGGTTGACATTCTGCCAAAACCAGAAAATGTATGCAGTGGCATTTGCGTACATGTAAGAGCAGCTTTACGTCCAGGTGCAGGGGTGGGGTGGCGGATGAGGGTACCTCTAGGTTGGAAGGCCCATATTATACATGTCTTTAATGTGGAGAATGCTAAATCAAGATGGAGCGGGGGGAAAGGGTTGCATTTGGCATGTCTCCTGCTGAAAGCATTGGTAAAATAATAAACAATTATAAACAAGCGGTATTGCTATGTAATACCCCTTTCCTTTTCAGTACCAAGTATTTCATAGTAACGTTCCACTCTATTGATAGAAGTACTAATTTCAAAGAACAGACACTCCCTCTGAATTCTTTAAGTGGATCAATGTTATTACAAGAATATGCTTAATGCAGAGTTAGCAGTACGCTTTTGTGGGAGAAGCTGTTTTTCCGACGACAGATTGCAGTGTGACACGAGCACAAGGGAAAAGCTGTGTTACAGCGCAGATCACACTGCAGAGTGCATGCTGAGCGTGCAGTTGTGCGGCAGTTGGACGGAAGCGGAAGAGGCTGACCACAGGTAAGCCTGACGAGGGTCCACCTGCTATCATAACAATAAATGTACAATTTGCAGGGCAGCAATAATCCATCATGCGGCATTAGTGCTACCGTACCCTGTTTTATGGTTACTGGTAGGTCTCCGGATTGTGTGAACTTGGCTATGGCAACCCCTCTCCCACTGTCCCCCTTTCTGCCCCTCCTGTGGCCATGATAAAAACAGATGTCCAATATAAAGGCAATACATCCAAGATCAAGGGTCACATTTGTCCAATACCTAAGCAGTCCACATTCGATTGTAATGAACGTGGGAAACCCTGTCATCATGATTTCTATTCAAATGGAATGCACCAAGCCGGTGCAATTGGGTGTGGACCATTCCCATACTACTAGCAAAACTATGCTGCCTTCGACAACAGATCAAAAATCTAGGTCATTACATGATAATATCTTAATGGAACCATTTGACTCATCTTTATTAAAAACCACCCACCCTCCAATCTTCATTGATTTTGAATCCCCTTTTCCTAATTCTTCTTCCATGGATGCATCTATAAATGATTGGAAGAATGATGGATCTTCTCAGACACCCTAAAAATTGAGGACTCGGGCCCTTCATCCCTGATGGCACTGCACTTGGTCTTGTCATTGTTGGTCAAATTGTACGATATTATTAGAGCAGAAATGAAGTCCCAAACACCTCTGCTAAATTTGATCAAGATTGGATAAGTGGGTGGAGGCCAAAGTTGGTAGCCTTCGCCCTCTCCATTCAATGTTGATTACCGCTGCAAACAACAACAAGAGGCAGAGCCACCCAGTGGCAAGGGCAAATAGGCTTACTTGAGTGTCAACATCTTTGTGTGAGGCCAATTCATCATATGCCGCATGAGAGGATGCAATTCAAGAGGGGCCCAAAAAAGCTGATCATATATCATATACTATCAGCTTATCTGTTGCCTCAAACCCAGCTCTGGATCGCGTGGCTTGGAGTGGTGTCTCCCCTCGTGACATTTTCCCCATATGTTCCTCGAAGCAGACATCATGGATTTTAGCACCTGCTAATTCGATCAATGTCTTTTTACAAATTCATCTTAAAAGTGGAGCCAAACCCTTGTCTGATCGTATATTTGGGGGGTGACCTAACAATTATGCTAAATCTGTTTCACGCCCACTGAGACTTTTACTAGAGTACCTCTTTACCCATGACAAATCTATACTTTTGAATATAACTAATGTACTGGCATTAGTTTATGAAATCCATTTCTAAGGTACATTTCTTTGATAGACGGAGCTTGTCAAATGTTTGGTTCCTATTAGAGACAATCGTGTTACATTGGACCTACCATCTAACATTGTATTTGATGCTTAAATTAACAAGGCTATTACTTTGAGACAACTCAGAAATGACCCTGTGCCCTTTGAGTCCTGCATGGTCAATAGTGTTGGGGGCTGTTAGGGTAGGGACACACACAATATACAGGACAGGGAGGATTGGGCAGACCTAACTATAATGGCCAGGGATTGTCCTGGAGGACCCAGAGTAGTGAGTTGTCAAAACCATAGCATGATAATATACTCACTGAGTCGGACTGGACATGGCTTGCCTCGGCCCTTAACAATCTAAACTGACTGGCTTAAAACCTTATCTTTAGTAGAAGTGAGCAAATTAAGTTTATTTCTCGGAATGCATGTGGATTTAGGCAGTTACTGAATAACATGGAGCACTTTTTTGAGAACCCACACGCTTATATTACTACAAGAAATCTGGCTCACTTCTTGCCTAAGTTTAGATGGTTTTATGTCGCTTTCCAACTGGCAATAAAAGAGCTTTGTTGTCGACCATCCGGCAGTCTCATCACTGCCATTAGAAATAATACTTGATTTAGAGTGATTAAGCAATGTGAAATTGGCAGGGCAGCCATGGCCATCTTATTTTCTCAAATAATCAATAACGCTACCATAGATTATCTGGTTTTGAACATTTACTGGCAACTGAGTCAAATGCAACCCAATTTACTCTTGCATAACTTATTTGCTATTTGAAGAACGGTAAACCAATGGTAAAAATTGACATATAATTGTAGCTGGTGATTTGAACTCAACCTGTATCCATGATACAAGTAACTATTGTTATCCTGATTTAGTTAATTAACCTTTAGTTCAAACCATGAAAGACCAGAATGGTAGGCTGTAGAGTAAGACTTTAGAATCTTGGTGTTTAAACATGCTTAATGGGAAATTATTAGATGATATTCAGATGAAACATACCTGACAAAGGGGTGTTTCGTCCTCTGTATCAGACTATATGCTTGTGTCTATATATCTATCATATATTGCTGGATTTTAATACCATTACACAGATTACATTTAAGAATTTTGTTCAAAGACTGTCATTTGTGGAGTCAGAACCTTAATGGCATCAAATCTTGGAGGATGAAAGAGTATCAATGCCTTTTGCAGGTCTTTGATTTTTACAAAAGCTTGACTCATTTAAAATTTGAATTCTTGGGATAACTCACACTTCATTTTGAGACTCTGCAAAACCTTGGCAACGACATAGGAGAATGAATGTGTGATTAGAGGTGTGGTTGTCTTTTGGGTTCCTGGGAAAATTGGATCTGTAATAAGTCGAAAATATTTCTCATCAAGAGCATCTAGGCACTAAGCACTTTAAAACCTTAATCAAGAATTAATAAGTGGGTTCAGTTTACTTTAGTTCTATTTTATCTCAGACCATAATGGATTGTAAGAAGTGAATATTAATTTAAAAAAATTATTGTTTAGTTAATATTGTATCAAATGTTACTTAATGTGCAATGAAATGTATGTGGCTACAAAGAGATATGATTTGTCACTCATTCATATATAAGATAATTGAAAAAACTTTATTAAAGGGTTATTAAAGGGACGTTATGGTTAAGTTGCACTAATAAAAACCTATGAAATTCAATGAAAAAACTTTGTTAAAGGGACGTTCTGGTTACAAGTAAAACTGAAAAACCTCAGAAATTCGCCAGTTGTGGTAAGATAAGCAACCATAACTCGCGACACCAGCATGCTCTGCTAAGAACACCCAGGACATCAAAGATGACATCACAAATGTCTTCCTATGGCCATTTAATCTCCAAAAAACAAAGTGACTCCACTTTGCTAGGAAAGGCGCTTCACAGTTAGTCCCAATTAGGTTGCTCATGTATAGTCTACTGTAAAAAGTATCCAAATGTTATTCCAAAGAAGTTCTGAAAATCATGAGTTTTCATAACAGAAAATGTTTAATGCACATTTCTGAAATGTTTTCTGGTAAAGTTCCTCTGTGTGAATTACACATTGAGTATTCATCTAAAATTGCCCATAATACTCTGGTGCCAATGCATTTCGGATAAAACCTTCATCAGGGCGGTATTATTGCAATAAATGATATCTCATAACTGTTGTTCTAACAATGTTCACAAGATGCAAAACATGCATAGCAAATATTATCAAAAATGTTTATAAAAGCACATACCCATTTGTGAACCACATTCGTTTTGGGAGAAAATAAAAAGGAAACAAGAAACAAAAAGCATTCCAATTAGTTTGCTGCAATGGTTATGCATCTTCTATCAGTGTGTCTGCCATAAAGGCAAGTCATACCTTAATCAAGTCAAAGAGCGCATGGATCATATCGTTGTGCATGAGCACAACTGGAGGATCTCCAAAAAATAGAAGTTAAGTATCACTGTGAGTAATCCTCGCAAAATATGCAGAGGGTAGAGCTTCAGTATAGCTCTTAGATTAGTTAAATCTAAGAGTGAAGACATTGCAACAAAGTATTTGTAAATACACTCAAGTCTTATAGTAGGGAGCCATAGAGACAAGGAGCAGAGGGTCCACATTTACATGTAAAAAATCATAATCTGGTAACATCTGTTGGTTCAGTTGCTCCGATTTGTACTACAAAAAGCAAATGTAGTTTATTTCTTCATTCAGCCCCTTTGGAGTAACGGAGCTAAGACGGTCAATCCAAAAGGTTTCTCTTTGGTCTGCACAGACCACGACGCCTCGCCCTGTATCCATGGTTACATTTAAAACAAAGTAATTTCCACCGCGAGTGCATTGGAAGCTGCACACACGGCTGACACGTCTGACAAGCTGCCGGGTAAGCACGGTGACATCCAGCTATACTGAAGCTCTACCCTCTGCATATTTTGCGAGGATTACTCACAGTGATACTTAACTTTTATTTTTTGTAGATCCTCCAGTTGTGCTCACGCACAAAGATATGATCCATGCGCTCTTTGACTTGATTAAGGTATGACTTGCCTTTATGGCGGACACACTGATAGAAGATGCATAACCATTGCAGCAAACTAATTGAAATGCTTTTTGTTTCTTGTTTCCTTTTTATTTTCTCCCAAAACGAATGTGGTTCACAAATGGGTATGTGCTTTTATAAACATTTTTGATAATATTTGCTATGCATGTTTTGCATCTTGTGAACATTGTTAGAACAACAGTTATGAGATATCATTAATTGCAATAATACCGCCCTGATGAAGGTTTTATCCGAAATGCATTGGCACCAGAGTATTATGGGCAATTTCAGATGAATACTCAATGTGTAATTCACACAGATGAACTTTACCAGAAAACATTTCAGAAATGTGCATTAAACATTTTCTGTTATGAAAACTCATGATTTTCAGAACTTCTTTGGAATAACATTTGGATACTTTTTACAGTAAACTACCTATGAGCAACCTAATTGGGGCTAACTGTGAAGCGCCTTTCCTAGCAAAGTGGAGTCACTTTGTTTTTTGGAGATTATATGTTTGAATAGGTCCTAGTGCTACAGGACCATTTATGGACTGGCAGCCCCAGGCGAAAATATTTTGAAACACACCTTTAGATCTCAAGGATATTTGATGCAATAATCCTAAATTTTAATTTTCAAGTGGTGCCCTCCTCTCTCTTTTCATTCCTATGGCCATTTCCCATCCTCATCACCCCTCACCTCCCCAGAGATTGTTTGATAAGTTTAACAAGTGCAATGTTGTGTTTTTTTTATATGTTTGTACCGCGATGTCCCTAAATCTGCAAATCCGTAAATCCAACATGGCGGGCGTTTCCAAAAATCAGACGCACTTCATGCTTTTTACCATCCAATCAGTGGGCGTGTCTGACCGAACAGGGAAATCGGTCCGCGGACCGAACCCTGATATCACACATTTTTTTAGACCTACTTTTTTGTCGTTTTAAACAAAACTACTGGATGTATTTCCACAAAATTTACAAAAGCATGATTTTGGGACTAAACCGTCACTCCTGCCACAAATTTGCTGAACATCCATCCAGTAGAGTATCTGAGATGCCTTTGTGGACAGTACTGTTTTACTTTCCAACAGAGAGCTCTATGCATGATGTATAGTGTCTTGAACTCAATATCAGCTGATACCAGAAGCCAGTGCCATAGAATCAGCACAGGGGGGATGTGGTTACTAGGTTTTAGAGCAAGGACCAGCCTAGATGCCTTATTTGGAATCGTTTGGGGTTGATGTGTTATGCATTTTGCAAGACCCGCAGAGAGGCTATTCCTATGATCTATTTATTTCCTTCTCAATTCCACCATTAATCATTGCACCACATTTAGAAGAGGCAGGTAAACTGAACAGCAGAGGTAGTTCCCAAGTAGACTTATGAAAAGTAGCAGTCCTGGAATATGCCTGTAATATCTGGACAAGGCATTCCACAGGGCATGGCTGGGAAAGCATCTGCACAGTTCATAACGCAAAAAACTCCAGATAATAAGAAACATGTTTACAAATAAGATATACAGCCACCTTTTAAATGAGGCACAATGTTAAATAGAGGTGTAAAATCGAGGCATAATGCTTTCATGCCACCTTTTAACATGCCATCTTATTTAACATCACTGATATGATGAAGGAGGGCCAGTCGAGTTAATGTCTTCACTGTGTAGTCCTCATCTCCTGAGTGTACCTCATTGTAATTTTCATGCAGGAATACAACAAATGGATTCCTATGGAATCCTCCTCGGTTTTGCACTTGGTCAAATCTATGTGGATTCCCTAGTGAAGTTTTAGGCAGTTTACATTTCCACACGACAAAGGGCCTCATTAGGACCCTGGTGGAATGGGTTTAACGGCGCCAGTAAAGGTGCCGGCGCCGTTAAACCCATTCCGCCATATTACGAGGTCACCTAGCGGGACCCGCTCTGAACGTCTGGATTCGCCAGACGTCCTTAGTGGGTCCCGCGAGGGAACCATGGAGCTAATAACGGGCCCGTTGTTAGCTCCCTCCCCATTCCCATTGAGCCCTATGGGGGCTCTAAAGGGAATGGGGATGGTCTGGGTCCGGGTTCCCTGAATGGGGAAATACCGGGCCCTCCAAAGTCAAAGTCGGAATGGCCCAGTATTTCCCCATTCAGGGACCACGGACCCGGACCAGAGTTTGGAGGCAGCCTCCAAACTCATAATGAGGCCCAAAGTCTGAAATGAAAGGAGTGAAAACAAGTTTGTCTCACTTTTACTCTTTCCTTGTGCGTTTGGCCTCTGCAATTTTTTAATTGAATGCAGCAGGTTTTGCAGTACGGAAGTGCTAAAATGGGGGTCGCCTGAATGAAATGTATGATTTATTTAAAATGACCTTAACAAAGTCTTACATTGAATCTGCTTGACCTTCGGGAGCCAATGGAGAGATCTAACTGAGAGGACATGTGATCTGTACGTTTAATACTACTTAAGAGTCAGGCAGTAGAATTCTGAATCCATTGTAGTCACAAAATGGAAGAATTAGGGCTTCCCAAAACACATATCAACAATAGAGGTGAACCAAATTGAGGCTATTTAGCACAATAGCATTTGCTGGGAATGTAACATTGAAGAATTAGGACATCCCAAAACAATATCAACAATAGAGGTGAACTGAATTGAGGCTATTTAGCAAAATAACATTTGCTGGGAATGTAAAATGGAAGAATTAGGACATCCCAAAACACATAACAACCATCGAGGTGAACCGAATCGAGGCTATTTAGCACATTAATGTTTGCTGGGAATGTGAAACCATGAAAGAGGTTATGTACGGTTTAAAGATGAAAGAACAGACTTGAGATATTGACACCAAGTGAGGAGTTAGACAGAGACTAGATTCAATCGTAGCTTCCAGGTGTTTAACATCTGGGACAGCCTCAAGATATAGTCCAAGACAGAAAGACCACAGGGAGCACACCGGAGCTTAGACTGGGCTGATGGAGCTGAATTTTACCCATTTCGTTTCAGTCAATAATGAAGCATCAAAGAGTCAAATGCTGTCAGACAAGCTTTAAAATGATCAGCAATAATACAGGAATTGCTGTCAAGTCACACAAGGATGTTGTGTCATCTGCAACATAAATAATTTGACACTGAAAGGTTTTAAAGGATGAGCCAATGGCAAAACCTATATTTCAAAAAAAGGGGTGTCAATACGGAACCGAGGCACACTCCACAACGAAGACTGTCACTCCTGGGAAAAGACTTAAAAGAAAAGCCTGAATCCAGATGCTGGCTAAGCACGTAAAATAAGCCAGTGTGCAAAGTAGGACAACAACAGCTGATGGGCCACGCAGTGAAATGCCGCAAGATTTCAAGGCAGTGATGGTACCATCATCAGCTGTCATACTTAGGGCCTCATCATGAGTGGGTGGTATCCCGGAGGTAGATCCTCCGGTATACCGCACAATGCAATTAGCATTACTGCAACTTGGTCTGGTGCTGTTAGAGACGGATGACAAGTTGCCGTGGTGGGGTAAGTCCCCATTTTTATTGAGTCACGGGACTCAATGGGACATTTTTGGTGCAATTACTGCAGCAGTTATTGTGCTGCGGTAATTGTGCGGAAAATGGGTCTAAACTCTGCGCATTCACCTCGAGCTGACAGCTGGAGGTGAATACTCTGAGTTTACCCCCAACTCGGGATTGGGCGGAGCGGTAATGTGGTGGAAATAGCATTACCACCATATTTTTACCGCTACGCCGAACTCCGTGAGGCCCTTAATTTCTCTAGCTGCTTCACCAGGATAGAATGCATGCCAACCTCTGGGCACAATATAACCTGATTAGTGTGCAGAAGTCCCACTTCTTTGGCAAAGACTTGTTAATTGATTCGCTTCAGCACATTCTAATATTGTAGCAGGGTAAGGGAGGAGTGATAAACAGAAACAGTTTGCAAATTCTGAAGTGTCAAGTTTTGATTCTTTGTTGAAAAAGCAGAACAATGTTGTTTTCAAAGCACACAGCAAAATGCCAGAATGAAATAAATAATTATTTAAATTGTAATCACGAATAGTTAACAAAATTAAGTAGTGTATGGAATAAGAGGTGACCCAGTGTGATTCACTTGCTCAATAGCTTCCAGCATGAGAAACAGCAAAGCAAGCCAAAATATATGGACTGGGAGTAATAGAACAAGTTTGCACAACTTCAGGCGACACAAGGCTTCATATAACATCATACCTTGACAGGAGAGACTGATTGTATTACTGAAAACGTGCATTAAAGGAATTGCACAATTCAAGTGAATGAGTGACTTAGAAATGGATTTGGGAGCAGAAAGTGCATGAACAATGTTATATAGTTATTTAGTTGAATTTGCTGCTTTGTCAATTTTGGTAAATAAATAACGCTGTTTGCCATTGTATAGGACAGCAACCATTTCTTGTTTTTACTGGGCTTCAGTGAGGAAGCAATCAATTTTGCTATCCCAATACTTTCAATTATAGAAATAATTGTATCCTTAATTGAATCGAAAGCCCAGTTCGGTTCAGAAAACCTAATAATGGGTGATTATTATCTTGGTGTGTAGACAACGCCTGTGGACTAGCAAGTTTCTAGTAATTAGCCCATTCTATACCTTTGCTCAAAGAGCTGGTAATTATTAGGCACTTGGTTTAGACGTAGAGAGAAGTCACTAATGAACCTCCTGTTAGACAAATGTGCTTCAGTTTCCATCAAATCGTTGCTTCTTTTAAATGACAAGGTCAGAGTATAGATGGATTTAGCAATTAGCGTAGAGAATCGAAGTCATCTGTTTAAAGAGTGCTGGTGGAGAGATGCTTTAGTTGGAAGCTTAAAACACAAACGGAAATAGGCTAATACTAAAAGTTTTGGAACTTCAGCAGAATGCCCATGCCAAGGTCTGGCAGTTCATCTAAATATCAGGAGAGCTTTTCGCAGGTCAGTAAAAAATGAAAATGCTATGGTTCCTGGAATTTCTGACATTGCAGGAGACCCTTGTTGTATCAAAAGATTATGAAGTTGGTAGTTCCAGCCATCAGCATGGGATGATGTTTTAAATAATACCAGACATGACCTCGCCATGCAATGGTTTCTTTATTGCTACAATTCTTTAGTAAGGAGGCCTCAAGTCCATGACAATGAATGAAAGAGTTGTCAAACCGGGTGCCACTTAAATACATACTTTCTCAAGATACATCATTAATGAGATTTTAAATATTATGCACATTTTTCACTGTAATAATTGAATATGTAATGGCGGACAAAGCATGGTGTAATACAGCTCACTACTAATTTGAGGGAGTGCCGTAGAGTGATAGAGTAGTGAAACAGAGGCATGGGCTCCAGATAGTAGTGGTCGAGAAGAGCTGAAACAAATCTGCTGAGGTGACATACAATTATTATTGGGCATGCTGACAGGCAAAAAATTGTTTCCACAGATGCACAGTTCCGGGGCCTAGGCATTGTACAGTGGCAGACGGGCACAGTCAGACTCTGGCATGACTCCGAAGAACACACACTGAAGCCACTGTACTTGCTCACTGCACGGTCTTGGAGTTCCTACGTATATGTCAAAGAGAGGATCAAACCGCCATGTCACAGAAGTGGGGGGTCAATGAAACCCTCCCGCTTCGCTCTAAGACAGAGGCAGCCATTACAGCATGATGCTGCTAGTAGCAGATATAAATAAAAATAATGTAAAAAATAAGGCAGGAGGGGACAGAAAAAGGATCCCTCAAGGAAAGAAAGAGTTACACAGGGCCAGGCAACCCAAGCTCCCTAAAGATGTGTAATAAGGAACAGAATAACGAATTAAAGACAAGTTAAAATAAGAGCACACAAGGAACATAAATAAATTAAAGGATACAAATTAAATCCTACACATATAATTGCGGCGACAAAGAATGCTTTCCTTACAAGATATATCACACTGAGTGTAAGGAAGCATGTCACTCTTTTGCACTTTAATTTAGCCTGTTAGAGCATTTCCTGTTGCAATAGACTAGGCATGGGACCACCATCACTGAAATGAATGACACTCCCAGAGGCATTTTCAACAGAGTGAGAATGTACTTAAGACAACCTGTTAGAAATTAGATTTCTTAGTAATCTTGTCAATCGACTGAGAGTAGATGAGGATCTCACTAAAACCTTGGTATAAAGAATGCCCCATTAAGCATTAATCAGTGATGAGATTGCATTGCTCATGTTGTTTGCCTAAAATACGCAATGTTAAATTCCACTGGGTGGTAAATGCAGGAGTTAAGTTGTGTTTCGTGAGCTTCTGGTACACTTGCAAGTGGTGTATCTTATCTTCTGGGTCGCGGCAATCATATGGCTCACAGGCTAGCAATTGGGGCTTAAACATGTTGCCACAAGTGGAGGCACAGGTGCAAAGCATGCTTGGATTACTAATTTATGGGACAACAAGAATATATGACCCACAGACTGCAATAAGAATGTCCAACTATAGGAGTTGTGGGCTTCGCCTCTGTACCACCACTTTTCTCAGATGTTAATGTACCTGTGGGCTCCGCCTTCAAATCCTTGCATACACAAACTATCCCCATGCTGTACTATGTGCCCTTGCTGCCTTCTAGGATTACTTTGGGATTGTGAACCCTTACAGCTGTCATTGGAAAGGATGGTTATACATGTGTGTAGCCATGTAGACAATGCTCTGCCCAGGATATTCCAGTCCAGTGTATAGTGTTGCATCATATGAGACCGCAAACACGCAGTGCCTAAGTTTGTAACAGTTTTTCACCAGTGCACAGCTTCCTTGCACAGAGTGCAGGTGTCAATATCGTGTTGTTCATTGTCCAGAATGAAATAATTCTCCATGTTGGATTGTCATGGCAGGCTAAGATGAGGCCTACTATTCTCATTTAGCCAGAAATGTGGTAGTGGCATTGATGTCTCGCCTCTCTAGAATACAACGGTTGCCAGGAGCCATAACTCTGCCACAATCACTTGTTTGGTATCTGAAGTCATTTTTCAAGACAATAGCTAGAATGCTTAACTACCCACTGATGTCCCTCAAGCCTACCACTGGTTCACAGCAACAGGTTGAAAGTTGTCAGCGCGCTTCTGTTGAGAAAGCCTTTTACGGAAAAAAAATGAAAGGGCATCGCTTACTTCAGCTGTGTTCCATAGGCTCATCATAAGAGGCAGAGGAGCTCATTGTTATGGGGAATGGGGAAACGTGTAATGACACGAGTGAATGTGTCTGTGTGCTGCCTCATGTGCATATCTATTGTTATGACGGATCCAGTTTCACAGTGAAGTCAGCTATGATATAAATGATATATGATATAAATGAATGAACAACTTCCCTTATCCACAGTGTATAGGGTCTTAGATGATGCGTGAGTGCTCTGTTTTGTCTATGCCTTGGGTAATTATAGGGACATGGGATGACAGTTGGTTGTTTTCCCCATGTTTTGATGAATTGCAAGCTTGCCGGTGCATTTGCTATTGATGTTTTTCTTACTAGGTGTCATTAAGCATTATGTACAAGACATGCATTTTGTACTATTTATTTATTTTGTTTTTGCTTCCGGTCATTATGTAATCCCAAAAGGTGTTCAAGACACATTTTTGAGAGTGTGTAATGCCCCGGAACCACCATGTAAACCTCTGATGTGAGGAAAGGAATCCGGCTAGGCAGGGAAACCTTGTCAAAAGTAGCATCAAGCACAACATTAAGATTCAATTAACTGTTTTGTTTTCTCACTGTGCTAGACACACTTGATTGCCTAAGCAGACCTCTGTCTGCCAGCAATTAATGAACACATGCTCAGCTGTACTCCACGCTCTTGCTATGTTTTTGTTTGTTTCACGTTTAATCTCAGCAACATAATTGCCCATTATGTTTGCTGATGAAAACACATACACCTTAGAATATTAGGAGTTTTAAAGCCCGCCTTTATTTTCTTCACCATTCTTCAACAATAGCACTAATTGCCAAATTACTGATATGACGTGTTTATGTGCAAAATCACGTATCTATTGGAAACATTAACTTGATTCTGGATGCAAAATAATGAAAACCCTGCGGGAGTGTTGGGAATTTTCATGGCAACCGTTTTCATCCACCCAGTATTTTGAATGGATTCTGCTGGAAAATATTATACACAGAACTGTACCAAATGCAAGCGCATGCTGCTGCTACTGTAAAAGTAAAATATAATTCACAGGAATTATAGCAAAGTAGCAAGTTAGGAGTGTGTTTGCATTTATTTACTGAAAATAAAAGTTATTCACAAAAAGACCGGTACACATGGCTTACTGATGGCTGAAGTCCTACTGCTGGGCACATCGGATAATACTGTCATACTGAGCTGAATACCATTCACACCTCTTATGTACATAACACTCACGACACCTCCTGTCTCTGACGGTTTGTGCTAACTAAAAATCCCAAACAATATCACCTCAAAAGTCCTATAAATCTTATGCACTACAACTCCCATGAAACCTTTAGTACCAGGAGGTGCAAATGAAGAAAGGAGTTCATGTGGATCACAAGAAACACTCAATTCAATACGCAGGCTAGATGTTATGAGGAGGCCCAACTATGTGGGACATTTAAATATGGTGTCTGCTTTTATCGAAGGGAGAGAAGCCGAATGGAGGCAGAAGGAAGCAGAGCCATGGGAGACAGTAGAGGCACAAGACTGGATTATGCTGGTGGGAACAGGTGTTCCACCTTAAGCTAAGAAAGTAAATACAGTGAAGGAATACAACTGTGGTGTACTGAAAGACAGTGGAAACATTAAAGAGAAGCCCAGGTGAAAGAAGTACATCAGGCAGTGAGCATTTGGTGAGAAGATACTTGGCAGGAGAGTATGCCAGGAGATCCACAGACCCTACAAAGGGATTTCTTGCAGGGGAGTATACCAGGAGTTTCTCCATAAGAAATTATTGGTTTGAAAGAGAAATGTTTTGTTATCCTTGACAGAGACACTTTTGTGATCCTTGAGAAGTGGTTGTAATTGTAATTGTAAATTGTTTATTTGTAAAGTGCTTATACACAGGTGAAGTGCTTCAAATAATTTCAAGGCGGGAAGGGAACAAGGGAATATAGTCATCATTCTTAGACCTTGAAGATTCCGAATGATCTAACAACAATAACTAGCATACTAGACAGGGTGTAATATCTACTAGTGTTAGTGCGTGACAAGGAGTGGGGGGAGGGAAAAGGACATACAGAACAATAAACTACCATGCTAGGCCTGGCGATAATTCATATTGATTGGTGGTTAGTCATCTAATGCACCTATGTATGAGTATTCAGGCACAACCCACCTAGGGAGGAGAGGCAGAGGGAGGACAGGACAGACACACTTGCTAGGCCTAGTGCAGTCAGGTCGTGCAAGTGCGCAGAACAGGAAGTGCGAGGGAGGGGGACAAGTGCACCCAGTCCATCAGGGACCTGGGTTAAGTGCATAGTGGTTGCCCCTCTAATGGAGCATATTCCAATTGCAGCAGTGCCAAGCAGAGTGCAGAGACCCGGAGGCAAGTGCACCAGGTGACCATTCAGCAAACTGAGCAGGTTGAGGAGGAGAAGGGAGGATGGAAGCTGGAGCGAAGAGAAAGGAGGTTAGCAGGGAAGAGGGAGATAGAAAGAGAAAGAGAATAGGAAGGTTTTGAGGAGTTTCCATAACTTAAGGAACAAGATGAAGAAAGGCAGGGAGGTTATTCCAGAGGGAGGCTCCTGCAGAAGATAAGGATCTACCCCAAAATCTCTGTTTGGAAGAACAGCTCACCCACAGAGGCTGGAGGAGGAGGAGGAAGCCGAAAGGAGGGCTCTAGAAGGAGGGTATTTAGGAAGCAAGAGTTGTAGATAGTAAGGGCCCCGGCCCAGAAAGCCTTGTGGACTGTGCAGAGGCACTTGAACATGATCCTTGCAGCCACGGGGAGCCAGTGGAGTGATTTCAGCACCAGAGAGATGCGGTCCCTGGGCTTGAGGCCGTAAATAAGTCTTGCATTTCTGTTCTGGATAAGTTTAAGAGGTCAGAGAGTAGAGGTAGGAAGATTGAGAAAGAGGCTGTTGCAGTAATATACTATGGAAAGAACTAGGGCTCTGGAGATGGTGAGCCTCTGGGGGAAGGTGAGAAAAGGTAGAATATTTCTGAGGAGGTGCAGCTGATAGACTTATTGGACCTGTCCAAGAGAAAGAGAGAGTAGAGTCAAAGATGACCCCCATATGTTTTGCCTCACTGGTGGGTGAGGGTTCAGGACCAAGGGAGGCTGGCCAGAGTGTGAGTAGGAAAGCGGGAGCAGGGATCCCAGTGAGTGAGGACGATCTCTGTCTTACTGGCATTAAGGAAGAGATCATTATTAGCACACCAGGACTGAATTGCGGACAGACAGTGAGGAATGAGCAAGGAGGAGGAACAGGCCGAGGGTAGCCTGAAAGAGAGATGTGTGTCATCCACATAACACTGAAAGTTGGAGGTGAAGGCAGAGATCATGTGGGCCAAAGGGGCCATGTAGACATTGAAAAACTAGGGGGATAGATTAGATCCCTGGGGGACACCACAATTAGAGAGAGTGATAGCGGAGAGAAAGGACCCCAGTTCCACCTGGGAAGGACGGTCAGAGAGAAAGGATGCTAGTCATGCCAGGGCCTGATCTGTGAGACCCAGGGTATCACTCCAGCTCAAGACAGAGAGAGGCAGGTTGTTTGAAAGAGACACTTTGCTTTCTGTTGTTTGACAGACTTGAAAATAATTCCTAATGAAGGGAAAAGATTTCCCAAAACTCATTGAGAATTCTGATGTTTGGAAATAAACTGTAAACGTTATTATGAAGTTGTACATATATTGAAATAATATTATTTATCCTGAAAAAGTTGAAGTATTATGAAATTACCTTAATGAATTATCTTTACTGTCATTGGCCCGCATAGAGATGTGCACGGGACAGGGGAATCCTGAGTTCTATGTACCATTTTTTTCTCTAACAAAACACACCCTGTCAATATTCCCTTAAACAACAAATACATCCTCACAGTGTCTATCACACAATCATTGGCTGTTAGTATTATGCTCCAACACTCACTTTCACAGTTCCAGTGCCTTTCATAAACATCATGTCATTAATGAATAAAAATACAAAATTTTAGTGACTTGTATACATTGTCAATACTGTGCGCTAACACACAAATGAACAATCTCAGAGCCTTCTATACAAACATTGGCTATTATTCCCACACCTGTACCTGCGCACATATTTCCATTGTGTCACAATTAAATATGACCACTAAGAACTATACAACTGAAAACATGCATACACACACATATTTCAATAGTCTGCCAGAAATAACAATAGTTGTCAGTTCTGAATGGAGTAGAAAAGGAAGTGGTTATATCTATCCTCCAGATACATATATGTTAACCGACATTAATTAGCAGATTGAAACGTCCAAATTCGATCTAAGCTTGTTGCCTTTGTATTCTAAAATTAAATTACACTTTCTTTCAAAAAGATAATTTCTCAATAATTTATTTTTCCTAAAAATTTAAACTTATCCAATATAAACATATCGAACAAAAGAAGAAAATATAGTAGGTGGCACATGTTTCATGGTAAGCTCAATAACTTTTTTATCTTAAGAATATAACATGATCATTGTTTTTGGAACACATGTCTAACTTTAACTGGTTATGAAAGTCAAGGCTGATCAGTTACCATCAAACACATCTAAGAATCAGTCTAATGGCCTGTTAAGCATGTGCATTTCTTTTTATTAAGGATATTTACAACAATTCTCTTTCAGGTGGAGTAGTTAATGTAGAATTAGCTGCTGACTCACTTTTTTGTCTATCTCTGTATGTGTGGCAGCATATTATGACAAAGCAATACCATTTTTGAGAACGTGTTTTCTCAGGTGTGTCTTTTCACTCATTCTTTTCACCTTTGGTGTGTTAAGTGGTGACACACATTTCTTCCATTGTCAAGATTTCCACAATTAATTGAACATACACATTGATATTCAGCATGGATTCAATAATCGGGTTGAAATCATTAATGTACTTTGAAGCTTTGTCTCTTTTGATATTTTGACTTTTTGGAAGACGCGCCAGTATCGCAGACATACATCTATTCAACTGACTGTGGGAATGTTCAGGTCTGGGAAAACAGAAATGACGTTGAGTTTAATATTTGCCATTAGCACCCTGGTGGCTCGGAACGCGGGCCGACACTACAAGTGAGAGCCTGAGTTCTATGCCACCTTGTGGCCATCTCCCCTGCCTGCCATTTTCTCTCACCTGATCTCGCTTTTTTTAAAAAAAAAAACTCCCCGTAATTTCATTTACCTGTTGCTGCGGCATTGGGACCAGCCGCTGAAGCTGCTGCTGCTCCCATACCCACTCTGACTGCCATGGAAAATTCCTTTTCAATGGCAGCCATGTTAGTACAATATTTTCTCTCCGTGAACAGGACGCTGCGAGGCGTCCCATGCACAGAAGAAAATAGTTACCATTTCTTTTTTATTTTTGAAACATTAGCACCCACCTAGCATGCTACACGGGTGCTAATGGATATATGCCCCTCAGTGGCTGGGCCAACCCTGTGGGTAAAGGCCCACCACCCTTGTCAAGGGACCCTCTCTTTGCTTGGGCCCTTAACTTGGGTGGCAGGCTATTCCCCACAGGATTGCCCCACCATCTCAGGACATATCGCCTCATTAGTAGTATAAAGGCATTACAAGTGTTTGCCTAGGGATAGGCAAGCCTTACAATGCTCTCCTCTAAAGCTGGCTCGAGCAATGTAAAACTTATTTGACTCTTCTTGAAGAATTTGAACCTCCATAGCAATGGCTCATGAGTGCAATTGAGCCTAGTTGGCCAATAGACGATGCATCCACTTCAGTCCAATAGGTCTCTGTTTCTTCAAACAAGAGACATATATTGATTTGAATCAGCTTCATCTTTTTTTGAGACATATTTAATTATTTAACTACAAAAATGAAGTCAACTTTTTTCAAATAGGTGGGGATTTTGAGAAAAGACGGCTTTGGAATGAAGTACTCAAAGCATAGAGGTCTAGAGGTCTGTCTGCTTTCCATGAAAGATAATGACTCCATGCAGTGAATGATGGTTCTATTGCATCATTTGCTAAACTATCAATGTCCCAGAATACGGCATTATCATTGAGTATTTTTTCAATATGAGACCAGCCATTAAATACAGTGACAAGGTTGATGGCTTGTAGTTGTCTGTCAAAGATCAGAGAGTTCTTGTTCACTGGCCGTATCATATGATAAACGGAGCAGGCCATCTGGGAGTGCCAATATGCATGTGTGCAGGCATCGAGGTCGAATATAATGCCAGGAAGCAGAACCTAATGTCCCCTTCTTTGTGTTGGACGCTGGCCCCAGAGATCGAGGCTCTGTGCCAAGGGCTTTCTGGTGGGCTGGACGAACTGCCATCACAACAACAGACACACCACGAAGCAGGAGCACAGTGATCCTGAGTGTAATGAGAGATACGGGGGATGCCAGATGGGGGAGGAGGAGACACAAACTCTGGCGGTACTGGACAGAGAGACACCTGCACCCTTGCAGGTAGGGCTACAGAAGGAAGATGTGCTGATAGCTAATCAGAAAAGGGGGCAGGGGGTAGCCCTTCTTATCGCTTATTACACACATACAAACACACACACACACACACACACACACACGGCAAAAGGCAAACGAAAACTGTACCAGAAAGGGGTAGGGGACAACAAAACACAGGAAGAAAGGCTTGTGGATTGAATGGGTGAGGTCAATTTGGGAGGTGGAGTAGGAACAAGACATCAGCAGGAGAACAGGAGAGACACATTTTGGAGAAGCACTGTGGCTGCAGTCACTAGGTGATTTTGGAGTGAACAAGGTTCTGTTCTATGAATTTGCACATATGTGATACAAATTCGTAGGAAGGAGAAGTGTTATTGAATGTGAGAAGATTGGAACAGAGTGAGAGGTGTGGTAGTAGTGGCAGGAGAAGTAGTAATGGGAGAAGTGATACTAGTGAGAAGAGTGGAAGTAGTGAGAAAAATGGTAGTAGTAGAGATAGAGCAGGGAAGAAAGAGCAGTAAAACCAGAAGGCACCAAAAGATTAGCAGTGATTGACAGATGGGTGGGGTTTCGGTAATGTGAACGTGATCCACTTGCACCAGCTCACCAACAGCAAAAGAAAAAAGTATATGGCTGCTACAGTAGTGAAATAAAGAGCAGCATACCAAGACAGCACCAAAAGATTAGCAGTGATTGATAAGTGGATGTTTTCAGGTTATCTGACCTATATTCACTTGCACCAGCTCACCTACTCAGGGTTGAAGACTTTCCCAACTATGAATGTGGTGTAAGCGGATGCAACTATGAGTCTGGTCCTGTCAAATCCACTGACACAACCACAAAGCATATGTAGTGTGAATTAAGGTTGAATTTGTAGTGTGATGGAGTTCCTTTAGACATATTGTGTGCGCTACTCCTGTTACTAGCTAACCCTCATTGAGAACAAAAAAGTCCTTCAAAACAAGCACTTCAGAACTACAGTCCAGGGCCTGGTAATCTCCTGCATCGATGTGGGAAATGCCCTCCTCCCAGGCATACCAGTGACACACCTCAACTGACATATGGAATCCCAACACTCATGACTCATCATGGAAAATAAGAAATGTGGTGGAACGATGTAAAATCTAAAACTCAAGAGAGTGATGGAGGGGACTAAAAGTAGTGAGGGAGGCAATGGCTCTCACTCACAGTCATTGTAAACAGCATGGTGAGTCAGAAAACAAGATTAAATATTAGGGCATCTGGCAAAACCCTGAGAAACCCAGTTAGGTATATTCGAGTAAACAAAAACAAATTTTCAGGGTGAGAGGTCACACCACTCCAGCATTCTGAACATATATCACAGTCACTGGAAATACATTTTTTTCACATCAATGTGTTTTAATAACATCTGGATAAAAACTGATAGGGATAGAGCACCCAGGGGTGTTTGAGAACACAATACAAATAAGTATGATCCAGTAGTCAGAACTGGATCTCAATGCAATAAACAACAACAGCAAAATGTTACTCTTGTTCGATTATAACACTTGTGCGGTCACAGGAATGAACATAAACTCAATTTCATAAACATATATACAGTAAATCATAAAGAAAAACAACAATGCTAGGATTGTGCACTGTTCAGGTGGTGTTTACCGTCGACACAACAGTGTTTCGGCCTAAAGGAGCTGTGAAGTGCAGTTTGGTGGACAGGCCTTCATCAGGACGTGTGATGGACCAATGGTAGTCCTGGGATCTGTATCAAAGACTTATCCAGTGCAAGGGTAAGCGAGAAAATCCATCATAAGTATAGATGTCTAGACGGCATTGAATGCGTCGTAAGGGAAACATGTGTGTACCTCAAACGGTAAGGAATGTTTTCAAAGTTAATAATGGTGAAGACACTTCCTGCAGATGGTATGTGCTAAGCCATATTGCCCAACAGTGACAACGCTTCTGTGAATCGAAGTGTTTGTCTCTGCTGAGAGGCGTGGCGTCCGCTCTGAACGCGGAAAAGGCCGTGTAATGTGATTTACACGGCAATCTGGTTTAGTTCACGTCAACCGAACTGCACTATACAGTCACAGAGAAGGAGCTTTTAGCCATCAAAGATGCTTTACAGATCTGGAGGCACGACCTTCTGGGCGCGAAACATCAAACTGTGGTGTTCTCGGATCACAAAAACCTACAAGATCTTGCCTCCCTCAAATGCACGAACAGTCGACAAGTGCGTTGGCATCTTTTCTTTGCTGCATTTGATTTCGTGATTAAGCATAGACCTGGAGTGGTTCACGGGAAGGCAGATGCCTTGTCTCGCTCCGCTGGGGCGGAGGCCCTCCCATCTTTTCCTGATACCCTACTAGGTAAGGGGCATGTTGTTTGCGCCTGTAGACCATCGCGTTCCATGTTGTCCACCATACGTCAATGGGCCTCTCAATATCCGCACTCGGTAACAGAGTGGGATCCGGTTATGCAAGACGGGCTACCTTTCGTACAAGGGAAGCTCTACTTACCCACGACTGAGACACAAAATCAGGCACTAGACTGGTCCCATGATGCTGCCATTAACGGTCATCCTGGACAACAACGTACCCTAGAACTCCTCAAACGTTGGTGCTGGTGGCCAACCATGAAACGTGATGTTGAGAACTATGTCAACACCTGTTCTGTTTGTGCCCAGGGTAAATCACGTAGGGGTCACCCTCTTGTTCTTCTTCAACCTCTTCCCATTCCCCCAAGACCCTGGCATACTGTTTCAATGGATCTGATCACCGATCTACCCCGTACTCAGGGTTATGTTAATGTTAATGTTAAAGGACATTTGTAAAGTGCACTATCACCACCGAAGTGGTCCCCTGGCGCTCTGGCGGGTCTGAAAAAGGGGAGGAGAGGGGGTAGGTTAGTGGGAATAAGCTGGAAAAGTGCAAGAGAGCAGTGATGTGCTGTTGGCAGCCTCAGCCCGGTGGGTCCGTTGGCTGGGCTTAGGGTGTTTTACGGTTGATAGTCGTTGTGTGCTGTTGTGCAAGTCTATGTGTGGTTTGTTTTGTTGCATTGTTGTGAAGTTTGTGCGGATTGCTGCGTTTAAGGCTTGTGGTTGTGTTTGGTTAGAGTTTGAGAGGTGTATGCAGAGGGATGATATTGTTAGTTGGTTGGTTAGTTGGCACTGCTGTCCTTGCAATTATGGGATTCCATCTAGGTGCGGTACATGCTGACATTCACATTTCTATCTAGATGCGACGCAAGCTAGGGTTCAGAATTCCATACAAGTGTGGCACATGCTAACAGTAGCATTTCTATCTAGATGCGGCGCGAGCTAGGGTTCAGAATTCTAAGTGTGGTGCATGTTAAGAATAGAATTTCTATCTAGATGCGGAGCGAGCTAAAGTCAAGAATCCTGAGTATGGCACACGCTAATAATCACATTTCTATCTAGATGCGACGCAAGGTAGGGTTTAGAATTCTAAGTGTGGTGCATGTTAAGAATAGAATTTCTATCTAGATGCGAGTGAGCTAAAGTTAAGAATCCTGAGTGTGGCACATGCTAACAATCACATTTCTATCTAGATGCGACGCAAGCTAGGGTTCAGAATTCTAAGTTTGGTGCATGTTAAGAATACCATTTTTTATCTAGATGCGACACAAGCTAGGGTTCAGAATTCCATACGAGTGTGGCACATGCTAACAGTCACATTTCTATCTAGATGCGGCGTGAGCTAGGGTTCAGAATTCTAAGTGTGGTGCATGTTAAGAATAGAATTTCTATCTAGATGCGGAGCGAGCTAAAGTTAAGAATCCTGAGTGTGGCACATGCTAACAATCACATTTCTATCTAGATGTGACGCAAGCTAGGGTTCAGAATTCTAAGTGTGGTGCATGTTAAGAATAACATTTTTTTTATCTAGATGCGACGCAAGCTAGGGTTCAGAATTCCATACGAGTGTGGCACATGCTAACAGTCACATTTCTATCTAGATGCGGCGCAAGCTAAAGTTAAGAATCCTGAGTGTGGCACATGCTAATAATCACATTTCTATGTAGATGCGACGCGAGCTAAAGTTAAGAATCCTGAGTATGGCACATGCTAACAATCACATTTCTATCTAGATGCGACGCGAGCTAGGGTTCAGAATTCTAAGTGTGGTGCATGTTAAGAATAAGATTTCTATCTAGATGCGACGCGAGCTAGGGTTCAGAATTCTAAGTGTGGTGCATGTTAAGAATAAGATTTCTATCTAGATGTGGCGCAAGCTAAAGTTAAGAATCCTGAGTGTGGCACATGCTAACAATCACATTTCTATCTAGATGCGGCGCAGGCTAAAGTTCAGTTCCCTACATGTGTGGCATTAGCTAAAATTGGCAAGTAAGTTCATGTGCATGACAAGTCGACATTTACAATCCATTTTCAGTGGTCACAGGTCTTCCGACGTATGTCTTGTTTTAAGTCTATGGCAGTCTATGCTATGGAAGGTAAGGTAGAGTGACAGGGGCTTTCTGGAGTAGAGTGATTGCTCTACATCCCACCCATGCCACACTCACAGTTTTGTTGGTGTCTGGCTTCCTTTGCTTCCCCTGCGGACACCTGAAGACACGTCCTGGTGCCGCCAATGTAGGAGTCGCCCTTTGCCCCGGGCCCTTAGCTGCAAGGGCTGCCGGGCAGGGGGCTGCCCTGGAAGGGTCAGTCAAAAGGGGCCAGCTAGCCAATCAGACCATAGGGGACAGCTGGGAGGCGGGAGGAGTGAGGAGAGGGGAAGCAGGGACATGGGTCGGACAACGCTGCGGGCAGGGCCCGGGGGGCTCAAACAACAAAACAAAGCCCAGATAATAAGGCCCAGGAGGGTCGGGCTCTCACCCACGCTCACCTGAACACGCCGGGATGGAAAGGCGTTCGGGAGCTGGGACGGCGACTAGGTTCGCTGGCTGCATTAGAGCAGTCAATCAGAACATGGGGGACGGCTGGGAGGCGGGAGGAGAGGGGAAGCAGGGACACGGGCGGACAACGCTGCGGGCAGGGCCCGGGGGGCTCAAACAACAAAACAAAGCCCAGATAACAAGGCCCAGGAGGGTCGGGCCCTCACCCACGCTCACCTGAACACGCCGGGATGGAAAGGCGTTCGGGAGCTGGGACGGCGACTAGGTTCGCCGGCTGCATTAGAGCAGCCAATCAGAACACGGGGGACGGCTGGGAGGCGGGAGGAGGGAGGAGAGGGGAAGCAGGGACACGGGGCAGACAACGCTGTGGGCAGGGCCCGGGGGGCTCAAACAACAAAACAAAGCCCAGATAACAAGGCCCAGGAGGCTCGGGCTCTCACCCACGCTCACCTGAACACGCCGGGATGGAAAGGCGTTCGGGAGCTGGGACGAAGACTAGGTTCGCCGGCTGCATTAGAGCAGCCAATCAGACCATGGGGAACGGCTGGGAGGCGGGAGGAGGGAGGAGAGGGGAAGCAGGGACACGGGGTGGACAATGCTACGGGCAGGGTCTGGGGGGCTCAAACAACAAAACAAGCCCAGATAACAAGGCCCAGTAGGGTCGGGCTCTCACTCACGCTCACATGAACACGCCGGGATGGAAAGGCGTTCGGGAGCTGGGACATCGACTAGGTTCGCCGGCTGCATTAGAGCAGCCAATCAGACCACAGGGGATGGCTGGGAGGCGGGAGGAGGGAGGTGAGGGGAAGCTGGGACACGGGGCGGACAACGCTGCGGGCAGGGCCCGGTGGGCTCAAACATCAAAACAAAGCCCAGATAACAAGGCCCAGGAGGGTCGGGCTCTCACCCACGCTCACATGAACATTCCGACGCCGTGTAGATTCCGCGACAGCAGGAGTCAGGGTCAAGGGTGCCCCAAATGCAGCAAACTCGCACAGGTTTATTACCACAGCAGGGCAACTCGGCAACCGCAGGTATTCCGGTCCCAAAGCACACATCTCACTTCAGACCTGAGAATGCCAAGTGTACAAATCGTGTGAGAGTGCCGAGGACACGGGATTAGCAGTAAGCCAGACGGCCGTGACAGAGCAAGGTTCCTGTATAGGCTGGTCAGTCCACTGGATGGCCCAGGTACGCTTCCGAAGGCTTACGTACAGGATTTGGTGAAGATGCCGAGAATAGTTGTTCCCACTATTCTAAAGGGTCGAAGCGCCAGTACAGGCCTTCTCGTTCTATCAGAGGCATAGGGGTCTCACAGGACGACAGCAGTGCAGGGTGCCAAACCTTCAGCGGGTCACCAGCGAGTCCTCGACTCAGCTTCTTAGTTGCAGGATACTTGGCTCCTTATCCTTCGTTTGTGAGAACTCACGAACGAAGATGACACCATCTTGTTGATGGTTGACTCCTATATGAAGGTGGCACGATTTATACCATGTAAAGGGATGCCCTCAGCTCCAATGTTGGCCAAGCTATTCTTCAAGTCCGTGTTTTGCCTTTTTGGGTTACCCCATGTCTTAGTATCCGATCGTGGTATGCAATTCACGTGCCGAGTCTGGCGGGCCCTCACCAGACTACTTGGCATCAATGCTCGATTTTCCTCTGCCTACCACCCAGAGAGCGATGGACAGACAGAAAGGGTTAACCAGGCATTAGAACAGTATCTACACTGTCTGTCCCTCCAATTCCAAGGCACCTGGTTCAATCTGTTGCATCTTGCTGAATTCGCATACAATAACACACTACACTCCTCCACTGGTTTTTCTACCTTCTTCGCCCTCTATGGTCAACATCCCCTTACCCTTCCTTTCCAGATTTTTCTTCCTCCGACACCCTTGCGGCCACGGCTTGTGCCCGTGATCTGGTTTCAGTCCATGCCCAGACGCTAGTCCATCTGCGCAAGGCACAGGCGTCTATGAAAACAGCGGCCGACAGAAAAAGGGTGGATGCCCCTAGCTATCGGGTGGGAGATCGGGTTTGGCTTTCCTCTCGCCACTTGCATATCCCTGGTTGTCGCAAGTTGCTCCCTCGTTTTGTGGGTCCTTTTCGGGTTTCCAAGATCCTGAATCCGGCGGCCCTATGCCTGGCGGTTCCCTCCTCCTGGCCATCCACCCTGTCTTCCATACTTCATTGGTCAAGCCTTGTTTGGGTCCCACCCAACTGGTTGCTCCTCCCGCTCCTGTATCTGTCTCTTCTCCTGATGTGTTTTAAGTGTGCACCATACTGGGTTCCCGTGTTTTCACGGGTGGCCTGCAATACCTGGTGGACTGGGTGGGCTACGGTCCTGAGGACCGCTCATGGGTTCCCTCCCGGGATGTCCACACCCCTCGATTGCTGGCCCACTTTCACCGTGACCATCCTTCCTGCCCACGGGGGCGTGGGCCTTTGGGGAGGGGCTGTGTCATGTCCTCTGTCATGTCCAATCGCTCACCTGCTACTGTTCCCAGTTCCCACATGCACTCCCAACGGCAGCGACAGCAGCAGCGGCACAGCCACAGAGGTTTCCCGGCTGTTGGACCAGTGTCTTTACGCCCCTTTCCATGCTGGCGGTTGCCATGGCGACTCCTTCATGCTCCGCGGCGAAACAAGGCAGTAGGGAAACCCACGCGTCACATGCCCGGAAGACGCCCGCAACACCAATCCCTGTCTGCGTTGCGTTCCACGTGACACGCAGCTGCGGTCATGTGACTTTGTCACATGACCATGCTTGTATTGAAAAAAGGCGAGCAAACGCGGAAACATTGCTTCACAGCTTCTTCACGGAGAACTGCTTGGCGTTTGGATTACTCTTGTTATTCACGTACTACCTTGATCACGGAACGTTTGTTTGGACTGTCTTTTGGATTTTCCCCACCTGGATTTTGGCGTGCTCTCTGATCACCTGGACTTTTGACCACTGGCTTGGTTACTGGACTTGGTACTTGGATTTCCCTGTCTCCAGTTCTGTCTTTTGGCTCCTGACCTCGGATTGTGTTTTGGATTGATCACGGATTACGTTCTTGTTCCATACCTAACTCAGGTGTCTCCCAGAGTGCCATCAGAACACCTCAGCCTGCCGCTGCTGTCAGTATACTACCTGCCTACGCCTACAACCTCCCACCTGTCCACTATAGGTAAGCTGCTGTTACATTGTCACTACTGTCCTTACCATTGTTGTCAATTATGACTGGTTAACATAACCCTCCATTGCCTTACAGTGGTCAGTGGGTTCTTCCGGCGTTCCCGGTTCCAGGCACTCTACACCTGTGGCCTCAAAGATTGCTCAAGTAGTGTTTTTGCTCTTACTTGTGTGGTACTTGGGGACGGAGGTATTATTTATCTACACGACCATCAAGTCAGAACAGGTTGGAGTACGCCATGCAGTATTACCTGTTGATTTGGGCCTACTGCTAATTGGTCAAGAATGGAGATGTTGATCCACCTGAATCTGGTGCTCGATAATACATTCTAGGGGGGTCACTAGCATACTCATTTTGCTTCCTGGGGATCTTGGATCTAAAACAATCTCTAAGGAAGTGCTACCTACTTCCTCTTCTTCATCGGAATCCGTAGGGAGTCTCGAAGAGAACACAGTAGGTTCTAACTCCTCTATGCTCGTGAATTTGTGTTTAAATCTTATTGATGGTTTTATGCCCCAATGACCTGGGGATGGGAGTGTATGAATGGGTCTGGCCGTACAAACAACACATGTGTCTGACTCTCTGTCGGGTCATCAAGCATCACACCCATGACACCTTATACGGCAGACCACATCAAGGACTCAGACACACATTAGACATTCTAATGCTATTTTATTTTAAGTAATACAAAATAACTGCTTAATTGATCCTATTGCTATGGAAATGTTCCCTACATAACAAAATTAAATAAAGATGTGTGTCTACTTTAAGAAGTCCAAAAGAAAAGTACACGGCCATTACATCTATTCCTATCTGGCCTAGGGAGGGTCTTGCTGAGCGGGCTCACCTCCCTACCCTCACAGGGGGTGGCTTCCACCTGAGTAGAAGGGGCGAATACTCTTTATTTGTCACACTACACACATATGAAGGGGCAATGCTATGCTAGTTTACAGTTAACTAAATGTATTGAGCTAATGTGCATTGCTATTTCAAAGCACATTGATTTGTTATATTTAGTAAGCGGAGGTCTGATGCCCTTAAGTAACTAGTGGTAGGAGTTTTCTATCCCCTGTATGTTGGGGACAGGGCATATTATGTGGCAGCCTGGAATTGGGAATGGTCAGAAGTATAGTGTCAGGCTTTGTGAAAAATATTACTCTGGGTCTCCCCAGGGGCTATTGTCATATTGATGATTTACACTGACCGTGCAGGGCTAATCGTGGTCCATTAGTGGGCATCGGTGAGTGTGGTAGAGGGGCATTTGTGCCATCACCCGTCGACACACCAATACAAAGAATCAGTGTGTAAACCTGGCCCAAAGGACAGCCAGCAAAAGAGGTGTTGAGAGACAGGAAGCAATCCTTCAAAAGCAGGCCCCCAATGAACATATCCAGCTCACTGCTGCATTACTCCAGCTGACTAGATAGAGAGTGCAGAACTGGAAGCAGAGTTTATGTACAAAGCCAATCATGCACATTATTGTCCCTTTACATATACAGCTTTTGGTGGCCCATTTCATTGACAGCCATCCCGTGCCTTCCCAAGTTTGTCACACATAGGATTAGTATGGTGTTGAATGTTGTTCAGGGAAGCAATCCACTTTACATGAGCTTTATCATTATTGTTAGCCAGCTTTAGTTGCCTGTCTCCAGATCACAATGGCACTGTAATTTGGCCTAGCTGCTGCATTTGTAACCAGGCTTCCTCCCTTTTATTTTCTCTTTTCCCCTTTCCTCCCAAGCATAGGTTTTGGCAGCTAAGTGCCCACTGGGTGCCTGCCTCATTGCCTAACTGTGCTGGAAGGGGTGCAATTGGCACCCTCATCAGGGACATATGCTGATTACTCTCAATGCCACTGCACAATGTTTCAATGTTTGCTATTCAATGCTAGCACATTGCTCGGTTATGATGGTTTGACTTAGGAAGTCTTCTTGAAAAATGTTAAGATTGCTCTGCTCATGGCATTGCATTATCTACTTTGTGCTTAGCTTAATAAAGAGTGCTAGGGAATATGACTTGTCCATTGTTTAGATTTTAAGACATGTGTTTCTTTTATCCCTGTTGATTCCATAGCTGTACTTTAAAGCAATTAACCTACCTTGCATGTTTCAGTGTGCTTATTAAGGTTTCCTTTTACGTTTCCTTCCATCCTATTCTAAGAAGCTCTTTGTCTTTGTCTGGAGCTTCCAGGGACTACTAGAGGCCCATGATGGTAGTTAAGGTACTGTTTTGTTATCACTGTACAATGATATTGCTGTATGTACATTATTATCGTGTAATGTTAAATGGCTGAAATGCTCAGTCAAAAGAAACAAGGTTCTGCACTACTTACAGTGAGACATCATAGCACTTCTCCAGGAAATTCACCTATGAGTTAAGTACATATGATCAATGAGACTCATAACATGCATTTGTTAAGCTGTTACACGCTGAGTGAATGGGGGCAGCTTTCCTCTTCTATTAGAAGCCCAGTCTACAGATTAACACAGCCCTTTATGATCCAGGGGGCATGTTTTTGTAAACAGCTATACATGGGATACTGCCATTACGATTATTAGTGAGGTGACTCGCTGGATGGGCTGCAGTTGTATTGTCCTGAAAGGTGACCTTATTTATGTGCAGGACAACAAACTGGGCAGATGTACTGCAGGTGTCCTGATGGATAAATTGGTGAGCATGGAAGTAGATTACCTGAAACAGACTCTAAACATAGGCAACCAATGGACCCGTATGCAGCCAGATGAAAATTGTAACACTTCTCTACCTCTCAAAAGTCCAATTGTTACATCCATTTCTGTTTTTAGATCAAAGCAGAAGAATGATGTAACCTCAACCAATCCAGGAAACTTAATATCTGACCATGTGGCTGTAACGCTCTATGTTGTACTACTGAGGAAAGGTCTGGAGGCAAGGCATTGGCATCTATGCCCCTATGTTTTGAAAGGCAACAGTTTAATTGTTCATAATATGGAGACAATTATCTTGTATAGTGGACAGTCAGAAATGTATTGCTGGATTTCATTACCTACTTAGATGTTTTTAAGGCCACATTGAGTAGAGTTATTATTTTCTATAGCTCATGAGTTAACAAGAAAAAGATAGAAGAGCTGCATTTTTGTAGACTGACTAGGGAGTAATGTATGGCACAAGACTCCCCTGAGAGATTACAAGGTTACCAGTCATTTGGTCGACAACCAAATGGTCGAATGACCATTTGGTCGACACCAAATGGCCGAAATATAAATGGTCGAATTTTTTGTTTTTCTTTTTTTACATTTTTTTTTTTTAGGGGGGGTTCCCCCCAAATCCCCCTTTTTATATATATTTTTTTAACCAAACAGAACGAAAACAAATATATAAATGAATAAAAAAAAAATGTCGACCATTTTTTTTCCTCACCATTTGGTTTCGACCAAATGGTCATTCGATCTTTTTTTTTCAACCAAATGAGCGGACACCACATTACAAGCTATGCTCAGTGCAAGGCACGCATTCCATTTTAAGATAGCCATGCAAGGTAGGCAAGATATTTCCTACACTTGACAGTAGGTTTGGTAGCATGGGGAGAAAGCAATGAAATGACTTTGAGATATGCATAACGGAGCTGAAGATAGCAGAGAGATCTTGCCAATTGTCACAGCAGCAGGATTAGTGCTAAATCAAAATAATGTGATTCTGGATAGTTTCAGGCCCTTCTATGAGAACCTTTACAGCTCATCCTCTCCACTAGAGAAAAATAACTTGGACATCCGTTTCCTTAGGCTGAGAATGCCTAGACTCAAGGCCAATAATGCAGATACCTTACAGAATTAGGCAGCCCAGTGAGAAACAGGATTAAGTATTACACAGTTGGAAAAGGGTAACACACCCTGACACATTGGGCAATTGCTGGTGCCGCCTGATGTTTTCGCTGACATTTGTGGTGCTTTTTTTAAATTAAAATAATTAGTATAGTTGTTATTCCATTTCATGCTCTGAGACCTGAAACATTTTTGGATCTTATGCTGTAGGCATACAATATGCAATTAGAAAATGACCACTGCTCATTTCTCTGTATTCTACATATGGTGTCAAAAGTTGTTGTGTGACAATATGAATATGTTTATTATAATTATAGTCATTTTACTCTTACTTATTATGCAGTCCCAACAAACTTCAATGTTACAGTCTTTGGTTAAATCCTACATAAATACAATATTTATTTCCATAGAGCAAATCTGCTCAAGACAATGTTGGGTACAGTAATTAATCACGTGAATTGGTATTTAAGTGAATTAATTGATGACCTTATTCAATTGAATTATTTTAAGATGAATAACATCCATTAGTACCCGGCACGCGCGGCTGAACAGGAATACTGTGTGGTGATTGGCTCATTTGCGAGCCATACCACACGGTATTCCCATCCACGCCGTGCGTACAGGCTACTCTTTTCCCGGCGAGGGGCATGGCAGCCTCTCAGCCAATGAGGAGACTCGAAACGTACCCAGCCGGGGACTCAGGTAAGATTTTTTTCCCCATGCCTTTCCTCCCTCCTCCCTCCTCCCTCCCCACCCCACTTACCTTCTATCCCGCGGTCTCCGGCGGGGGACGATGGAAACCTCCAACCGTGTGGAGACTCGGAGCGGGGCCATCCCCGATCCAAACTTCCACATGGCTGGAGGCTTACATCGTCCCCTGCCGGAGACCGCAGTGCGTATTTTTTCATTTTTTTTTCTTCCTCCCCATCCCCTCCCTTCCGCCCTCCCGACCCCACTTACGTTCATTTTTCTTCTGGTCTTGGAAGCGAACACGCTGGGAACATTTCTGTTCCCAGCGCGTCCGCTCCCGATGGCCACCATGAAAAGGGAAAATGGACTACATTTTCCCTTTCCATGGCAGCGGTCATTTTATTTTCCGTTTTTTTCTTTTTGTTTTTTCTGTTCCGAAACGTGTTTCCGAACAGAAAAAAATGCCTTAGTACCCGGCACGCGCGGCTGAACAGGAATACTGTGTGGTGATTGGCTCATTTGCGAGGCATACCACTGGGTATTCCCGTCCACGCCGTGTGTGCTGGCTGCTCTGTTCCCGGCGAGGGGCGTGGCAGCCCCTCAGCCAATGAGGAGGCTCGAAACAGGGCAATCCCCGCTCTGAGCCTCCCCATGGCTGGAGGCTTACTTCGTCCCCCGCCGGGGACTCAGGTAAGATTTTTTTTTTTCCCCAAGCCTTTCCTCTCTCCTCCTTCCTCCCTCCCCACCCCACGTACCTTCTATCCCGCTTTCTCTGGCGGGGGACGATGAAAACCTCCAGCCTTGTGGAGACTCGGGCTTCCATCGTCCCCTGCCGGAGACCGCGGCAGGTTTTTTTTTCTCCCCATCCCCTCCCTTCCACCCTCCCGACCCCACTTACCTTCTTTTTTCTTCTGGTCTTGGAAGCGAACGTGCTGGGAACAATTCTATTCCCAGCGCGTCCGCTCCCGATGGCCACCATGGAAAGGGAAAACGGACTACGTTTTCCCTATCCATGGCGGCGGCCATTTTTTTGTGTTTTTTTGTTTGTTTTTTTTTTGTTTTTTTTCGAAACGTGTTTCGGAACAGAAAAAAATGCCATTAGCACCCCGATCCAACAGGCCGGGGTACTAGTGGCAATAAGACCCTCGGCGGCGGGCCAATACCGCCACAGGTAATGCCCGGGGGCTTCGTTAACTACAGCCCCGGGCATTATGTCATGATCTCTGCTTCCAAAAGATCAGGACTTGCCCGACTCCCTTGGAAGCAGACCCATAACCCCGGTTCCGAGTGCCAGCCAGTCCCAATTGGGACCTTTTGGACCCTGTCCTGGCGCCAGTGGCACCAGGCTCATAAAGATGCCCAGTCCCAGCGCTGGAAGCGCCGGGCTCATAATGCTTGGGTGGACTTACCTGCAGCATACCATGCTGCTTACTTACCTGCCAGTTGAACCCCTGATCCTCTTCTGTTTGGGACTACTTTTCCTGTTGGGTGGGGCAGGAGCCACTCCCTAGGTTCAGAACACTGGAACTCTTCTGGAAAGCAGGAACTCTTTTCTTACCTAGGCGTGGCTGTGGAAGGAGACACCTAAGCACTACAGGAGGCTATTTAAACCACACCCGATGGATGAATCTTGCTTTGTGTTATTCTGCATTCTCTGCAGCAGAACGCTCATCGTGTCTTCTGCTTCTGATCCTGGGCCTAAGGGAACAAAGGCTTACCATCCTGGAATCCAGTCTTCAGCAGCACCTGTAAAGACAAAGAAAGAACAGGTTAGCACTACGGTCTTCAGTGGCAGCGCATCTCTTAGCTGGTCCATCGGCTGTCACCAACGCCTCGCGCTGCATTCCGGCATCTGAAAGACAAAGGCTTACCTACTCTTTGCATGCTCCGGAGGTCTTCGCACTGCATTCCGGCATCTGAAAGACAAAAGCTTACCAGCTCTTCGCACGCTCCGGAGGCCTTCGGCGCTGCATCCCGCATCTGAAAGACAAAAGAAGGTGCGTTTAAAGACATTGGGCAACTTTATTACTCACGTGCCATTACTCCTTCCCACGCCAAATCCAGTGGGTATTCCAGCACCCTTCAGCTTCTCTAAAGCTCCGAACTTGTACCTGCAAGATAAAAGGGACAGTTAGTGCGCATCTTGAAGCAGGCTACAAGCGCTTACTTACGTGCTTCCAGGCGCTTCTATTCCTCACGCGGGTTCAATCCTCAACTCTCATTAGCCCGCCATCCGCCATCGCCAGAACCCTGCAAAACAAGAGATATCATTACAAAAGACTTTTAAGACATTTGAAGTTCCCAGAACTTATTGTTCGTGCAGTTAACGACGGACAGCAGTCCTCTGAGGTCAAGAGGCCTGCACCCTTATCCAGTGAAGAAACTGGTTACGGCACCCTGCCCCGAGGCAGATGGAGAGCTCGGCGTTCACTTACCTAAGGTGAGGGCGTTAACCTTTGGGGTTCTACAGGAGAAGAGAAAGGGAAGAGGAGAGAGGCACCCAATAACCCCAGTTCATTAATCCCATATTTTCTATCTGCAGACATCTTACTCTTTGAGTCTGACATACAGTGCACAGAGGTCCAGCCCAAAGAGCCAACCGGGTGTTACACATCACCTTTGAAGATACGGCATTCACCCAGTCAAGACCGGCGCCTCTGCGGGAATCAGGTGAGCGTTACAGAACACAAAGCCTACCGCAAAACTCCCACCCAGGCGCTATGGAAACCTCGGATACCGACCAGCTAGCCCAGTTACTTGGGGAACTAAGAGCAGAAGTGCATGCAGCCCGTCAGGAAACGAATGCTCTAAGAAGGGAACTGATTATTTCCAAGGAGCGAACAGACGATCTCGCTAGACAATTGCTACAGTCACAAGCCGGACAAACTCCGTTACCCGCATCAGGGGCAAATCTTCCTTCAACATCCTCTACGAACCCAGTGCAGATCAACCTACCTGGGAATGTACCTCTGGCTCCGCCCGAACGATTTTCTGGTGACCCAAAGAGGTTTGCAGTATTTATTAATCAGTGCCGGTTGCACTTCTTATGCCGGCCAGCAGCCTTTCCAACTGATCAAGCTAAGGTAGCTTTCGCGCTTTCGTACCTTAGTGGCAATGCGGCAGACTGGTCGATCCCTCTAGTTAATCAAGATGATCCGGTTCTCCATGATTTTCAAGCTTTTCAGCTCAGTATGGAAAAACTGTTTGCAAGACATTCACAGGGGCAGGCCTTGGACAATGAGCTCCTTTCATTGCGACAGGGTAATCAAGACCTTTTGGCTTATATTGCGTCTTTCAACAGACTGATAGTGGAAACTCGATGGCCTGAGGACAAAAGGATTACGCTGTTTTATAGGGGTCTACGTGGAGAGCTCAAAGATGTGTTAGCCCAAGTAGTGAATCCCCCGCAAGACTGTTCGGACTATATTGACTTAGTCGTTCAAATTGACCACAGACTGCAGAACAGGAAGGCCGATCGTTCCAAGTTTGATGCTCGAGTATTTTCCAAACCACCAACTCCTACCAAAGGAGTAGACTCCGGGGAACCCATGCAAATAGGGGGCCTGAAAGGACCACTAACACAAAAGGAGCGGGAAAGGAGAAAACAGCTGCAATTATGCCTCTATTGCGGAAACTCGGGGCACTTTCTTCGAGACTGTCCGGTGAAACCAGCCAAGAAGGCAGTAGGAGCTGCAGTTACCAGGGTCACAAACTCTGAGCAGGGAAACGACCTCGCCCGACAAGAATAGAGGTCCTCTTGCCGAGCGTTAAAACCAGTTCAGTGACCTCGCATTTCGTGATACCTATGGTCCTCATTAGCCCTGAACATCCGGATTGATTACATGCGATTGAAGCTTACGTCGACAGCGGTGCCATCGGCAATTATGTGGATCATGAAATGGTTTTGAGGATGAATCTGACTCTTTGTCCAAAGGCTGTAAAGGACGTCATTACTACGGTGGATGGTACGGAGATAGCCTCCGGACCAGTAACGCATACCACCCAAGAAGTGACGCTAGTAAGTCAAGATGGACACCATGAGAAGATCGTGTTCGATGTGATCAAGGCCCCTCAGTTCCAGATTATTCTAGGAATTCCTTGGTTAGAGAAGCACAATCCTCAGATCGATTGGCGAGCAAGAACGGTTCAGTTTCCAGAATGTGTCTCTACTTGTCACCCTCGACCTGGTGTTGCACTGGCAGCAATTTCCTCGGAGGCTCCCCAGTTACCTCCTGAATACCTAGAATTCCAAGATGTTTTCCGGAAGGATCAGGCTAACTCTCTACCTCCTCATAGGTCTTATGACTGCCAGATAGACCTGATACCTGGATCTACTCCTCCTTGTAGTAGAATTTATGCCCTCACCGAGCCTGAGAATCTTCACCTCCGACAATACCTGGATCAATACCTAGCGAATGGGTTTATTCGTCGTTCCAAGTCCCCTGCTTCCTCAGCTTTGTTCTTCGTTCCAAAAAAAGAAGGGGACCTTAGAACTTGTATAGATTATCGCGCCCTGAACCAGATCACCGTTAAGAATAGATATCCGTTACCTTTGATCCCTGAACTCCTGGACCAAGTCAGAAAAGCATGCATATATACAAAGCTGGATCTTAGAGGAGCCTACCACTTGGTACGAGTAAAAGAGGGCGATGAATGGAAGACGGCCTTCCGCACCAAGTATGGGCTATTTGAATATCAGGTCATGCCCTTCGGACTTTGCAATGCCCCGGCCGCCTTTCAATATTTTATGAACGATGTCCTTAGAGAGCTCATAGATGTGTGTGTTGTTGTTTACATTGACGACATCCTCGTTTATTCTTCATCGGAAACTGAACATCGGAAACACGTGAAAATGGTCCTCGAGAGATTGCGTCAACACAAACTTTTCGCTAAGTTGGAAAAATGTGTTTTCAACGTGACTGAAGTTGAATTCTTGGGATTCATATTATCACCTAGCGGAGTGCGTATGGATTCAAAGAAGGTCGATGCAATTCTCAAATGGCCATCGCCATCCTCCGTAAAAGGTGTTCAAAGCATGTTAGGCTTCGCTAACTTTTACCGCAGGTTTATCCCCGAATTCTCTCGAATAGTCCAGCCCATCACCGCCTTGTTAAAGAAAAACAAACGTTTTGAATGGTCTACCGAGGCGGAACAAGCTTTCCAGAATTTGAAGACTAGATTTATCTCTGCACCGATCTTAAAACATCCTCGCCCAGAACTCCCCTACATCGTTGAAACTGATGCTTCGAGCCTTGCCATGGGGGCAGTTCTATCACAAAAGGACCCAGTAACCAATCAGTTGCATCCCGTGGAATTTTGGTCCCGCAAACTCTCGCCTCCTGAAATCAATTACACTATTACTGATAAGGAACTTCTAGCTATCACGTCCGCCTTTAAGGCTTGGCGGCATTATCTTCTGTGGGCCCGACACACCGTTACTGTGATTACAGATCACCGAAATCTGCAATATTTGAAAACCGCAAAAGCTCAATCCTCTAGGCAACTCCGTTGGGCACTATTCTTTGCCGAGTTTGACTTCATAATTACCTATCGACCTGGTACAAAAAACGGTAAAGCTGATGCCCTTTCTCGGATGGGAGTGGAAGAACATTTGATCAATCCTAAACCTGTACCTATCATTCCCGAACAAAGAATTCTAGGTATAATCGCCACACAATCCATAGAGGAAGTTAAGGATAAAGCCAGGCTACTGGTAACTCCAGCAGACATACAGAATTGGCATCTGCAGGGAAAGGACTTTACGGTGAAGGACAACCTATTATATTTCCAAGAACGGTTATACCTGCCCAGCACAGATTTACAGAAAAAGGTAATCTCTTGTTATCACGATTCTTTAATGGAAGGACATCCCGGTATGACCAAGACCTCGGAAAAGATCAAGCGCTACTTCTGGTGGCCGTCTTGGAAAAAAGATATCAGAGACTTTATAATGTCCTGTGGGGTATGCGCCCAAAACAAGAGTCAAAAGGAAAAACCAGCCGGCCTCTTACGCCCTATTGACATCCCGCCTCGCCCTTGGCATACGCTTTCTATGGACTTTATCACCGATCTACCTCCATGCTCCGGATACAATACGATTCTAGTAATCGTGGACCTATTCTCCAAGATGGCGCATTTCATTCCACTCAAAGCTTACCAACAGCAACAACTCTGGCCCGAGAATTTCTCGAAAACATCGTCCGACTGCACGGTTTGCCTTCAGTTCTAATTTCGGATCGAGGTAGTCAATTTATTTCTCATTTTTGGCGAAGTTGCTGTCGGTCGGCTCAAATTGATGTGAGACTTTCGACCAGCCACCACCCTCAAACCGACGGACAAACCGAGAGGGCCAATCAAACTCTGGAACAGTATTTGCGCTGCATGCTACAACAAACTGAAAAAACTTGGAAAGATATCCTTTGGATAGCCGAATATGCCTACAATAACTCTGTCCACTCGGGAACTGGGAAGACCCCGTTTTTTCTTTTATACGGTAGTCACCCTCGAACCTCGGAGTTGGATCCACTCCAAGATCTTGGAACACCAGCAGTAGACCACCTGCATTCTACAATCACCCAAGCCTTTAAGGAAGCCGTTCCTCACCTCCAAAGGGCTAAAGAACAATACAAGAAAGGAGCAGACCAACATCTGAAGGAAGCCCCCCAATATCAAGTAGGAGATCAAGTCTGGTTATCCACCAAATATCTACCTCTAAAAGGACCATGCACATTCAACCCAAGATACCTTGGTCCCTATTCCATCACTACCATAGTAAATCCAGAAGCGGTCAAGTTGGACTTGCCCCCTCACATGAAGATACATCCGGTCTTCCACGTCTCTCTATTAAAACCCGTGCAACCTCAAACCTGACTAACTACATCTCCAAAACCTATTCTAGTTGATGGAGAACTCGAGTTTGAAGTCAAAAGCATCCTGGATTCCAAGATCTCCAAATCTAAACTATTTTACCTGATTGACTGGAAAGGCTACGGTCCCCAAGAAAGATCCTGGGAACCTGCAGAATATGTCCACGCGCCTCATCTAATCAAAAGATTTCATCGAACATTTCCTTACAAGCCCAAACCCCCGGAGAAGCCCGGTTTGGGAGGGGCCTTGAGGGGGGGTGCTGTCATGATCTCTGCTTCCAAAAGATCAGGACTTGCCCGACTCCCTTGGAAGCAGACCCATAACCCCGGTTCCGAGTGCCAGCCAGTCCCAATTGGGACCTTTTGGACCCTGTCCTGGCGCCAGTGGCACCAGGCTCATAAAGATGCCCAGTCCCAGCGCTGGAAGCGCCGGGCTCATAATGCTTGGGTGGACTTACCTGCAGCAGACCATGCTGCTTACTTACCTGCCAGTTGAACCCCTGATCCTCTTCTGTTTGGGACTACTTTTCCTGTTGGGTGGGGCAGGAGCCACTCCCTAGGTTCAGAACACTGGAACTCTTCTGGAAAGCAGGAACTCTTTTCTTACCTAGGCGTGGCTGTGGAAGGAGACACCTAAGCACTACAGGAGGCTATTTAAACCACACCCGATGGATGAATCTTGCTTTGTGTTATTCTGCATTCTCTGCAGCAGAACGCTCATCGTGTCTTCTGCTTCTGATCCTGGGCCTAAGGGAACAAAGGCTTACCATCCTGGAATCCAGTCTTCAGCAGCACCTGTAAAGACAAAGAAAGAACAGGTTAGCACTACGGTATTCAGTGGCAGCGCATCTCTTACCTGGTCCATCGGCTGTCACCAACGCCTCGCGCTGCATTCCGGCATCTGAAAGACAAAGGCTTACCTACTCTTCGCATGCTCCGGAGGTCTTCGCACTGCATTCCGGCATCTGAAAGACAAAAGCTTACCAGCTCTTCGCACGCTGCGGAGGCCTTTGGCGCTGAATCCCTCATGTGAAAGACAAAAGAAGGTGCGTTTAAAGACATTGAGCAACTTTATTACTCACGTGCCATTACTCCTTCCCACGCCGAATCCAGTGGATATTCCAGCACCCTTCAGCTTCTCTAAAGCTCCGAACTTGTACCTGCAAGATAAAAGGGACAGTTAGTGCGCATCGTGAAGCAGGCTACAAGCGCTTACTTACGTGCTTCCAGGCGCTTCTATTCCTCACGCGGGTTCGATCCTCAACTCTCATCAGCCCGCCATCCGCCATCGCCAGAACCCTGCAAAACAAGAGATATCATTACAAAAGACTTTTAAGACATTTGAAGTTCCCAGAACTTATTGTTCGTGCAGTTAACGACGGACAGCAGTCCTCTGAGGTCAAGAGGCCTGCACCCTTATCCAGTGAAGAAACTGGTTACGGCACCCTGCCCCGAGGCAGATGGAGAGCTCAGCGTTCACTTACCTAAGGTGAGGGCGTTAACCTTTGGGGTTCTACAGGAGAAGAGAAAGGGAAGAGGAGAGAGGCACCCAATAACCCCAGTTCATTAATCCCATATTTTCTATCTGCAGACATCTTACTCTTCGAGTCAGACATACAGTGCACAGAGGTCCAGCCCAAAGAGCCAACCGTGTGTTACACATCACCTTTGAAGATACGGCATTCACCCAGTCAAGACCGGCGCCTCTGCGGGAAACAGGTGAGCGTTACACATTACCTGGGGCGGTATTGGCCTGCCGCCGAGGGTCTTATTGCCACAATATACCCTTTAAAGTAGAGAATGTATGTTTTGATTACGATATCTTGACATTTGTATATGAACTCTGAGGTCTCAGGTGGTAAAGACAGACTTTCAAAGAAGCGATACGATGTAGATGTTCAATGCACAGAATATGACAGTTCACGGTCATATTTGCCCTAAAAATAAAGTGAATTGCTTCATCCTAACATGTCATAGGACATAAATGATCGTGAAAAATGCATTTCAAAATCAGTATGTTTTATATCAAGGAAATGCATATTTCAACATCTAAAAAACAGTTATCACTAAATCTGGTTCTCTGTGGCTCACAGCAACTACCACTATGCATTATAACCAGCATAGGTTCATAAATTAAATGATGTTGTTCTGAAGGCCATTATATATATATATATAAATGCTATGGAGGAAAATAGATATGTAAGCACAAACCAAACAGAAGTTCAAGATGTAATTTAGGGGATCTTCACAAAATGACGTCAAATGGGGCGGAGAATTGTCACTGCATGTCACTCCAATCACATAAACCAATAAGGGATGTGGATATGCAATTTGCCGTTGTATATTAGAGACATCAGACCAATCACAGAGCTTGTTCAATGGGGCTATACTTGATCAGACTTCCTCTGAAGGGAGAGGGTTGATCTGAAAACAAAAAAAGTAAAACCCTACATTTTATTCTTGCAAGCAGACAACCCAGACCATTTAGCACAAATAAATTCATAACAACTTGCTAAGGGAGTCGAGACTCATCTAAGGGAGTGGAGCATCGTCCCTGAAAGCCAGAAGGGGACAGAACATAGGAAACCCTGTTACCCGGATACAGTGCCTGAGAAGGGGATTGGATTGTCAGTTCCACAAGTACAGGGGTTTGACATGCTCCATCCATGAAAGAAGGGGATGCAGTAGCCAGAGGTTCCCAAAATTATCAGCCTTTGCTGACTTCTGCCCATATCTAACCAGCAATTCGAGATTAAGTAAACTAAAGTCCCTTTCATTTATTTACATTTTATATCCATTAGAAATTGAATATAAGGAGGGCTAGTTCCTTCTGTGACAAAAATGTAAAAACGACTTTCCCTGTTTTCTCAGATGTAAGGATCTACCTGTGTAAAATACAGACCTTGTGCTCTTTGACAAACTTAGTTCAATTAATATCCGAAATTAGAATGTATTTGCAAAGCGTTAAGAAATTTGGGGAGGTCCTTCTTTGTTAAGGAATATGGTCTGAGGGATAATTAGTTCAAATAAAGTTCTTGCTTAGAAACAAATATCAGTTTGAATCCAACCATTCACTTGCTTTCACTCAGAAACAAACATCATTCTGAATGCAAACTTGTGTTTGCTTAGCTTAGAAAAATGTAATTTTAAAAGCAAATTCTCAATTATTCCTGTTGAACTAAATGTAATTTTAAAGTCCAATTGTACAAAGCATCAAAGAAACTATTATAAAGTTCAGTGTAAAGTATTTCTTAACCCAGGCATTATTGATGTGCATATGTCTGAGCTTTTCCAAATGAATGACTATGATCATTTTCCTACATTGAGTTGATGTTGTGTTCAAGATTTTGAAGTGCTATATTTAATTTGATTTATTGAATTTGTGTTCCTTATACTTTATTTATGGTGACTTCCAAGACAAAGTAGGGAGGCTGCATATAATGTATGTGGTTCAAGAAAAGCATGATTCATAGGTAATGTTTTGTGCAACTTTTCCTGAATCGTTGTGAGCTAGGGTCTCCTGCATTTAAATTATTTTTTTCAATACAAAGAAATTCCAAGAAAAGCGGTTTATTAATTTCCCCCTTTTTTATTTTATTTTTCATTTAGTGCATATAGTTAGTACAAACCTTTTGCACATTTAATTGGTTACAAAGTAAAATTCAAACATCATTCAATTATAAAAAAAAAAACTGTTTAAGAATACTCATGTAAATAGGGCTTTTCAAATGTCTTCACTAAATAAAATGGACAATTATGATTTAAGTATTTAAGAAATAAGAGTAAGAGAGGAGATGGCAAGTACAGCTTCTGTCCACACATAGCATGCCGCTGCAGAAGTAACAATAGTTTCAGCAGTTCGCATTCAATGGATCTGATATCAGAGATAAGCCCACTGTAGCCTCTAATAAAACAGTTTATAAGAAAGGGGCACGAGGTAAATAGACGTCAGGCAGCCTCAATCTCCATTTTGCAAACACAGCAGATCCTATCGTTATGTGCCAATTTGGTCCATCCCCCAGAATGTTCCCTAAACAAAGAATATTACAATGCAAGTATGTGATGAATCTATGAATATTATACAAGCATAGTACAGTCTGATAATTAGGCAGATGATTGTGTCCCAAGCTCTGAGTATTGTAAGTTTCATAGATTAGCTTATTACTTAAATAGTCGATATTAGATATAAAATCAATAATTTTCTTCTTTAAAATATTACATAGGTTAGGCATTAAAATCAATTCATCTAGCTCTACATCAATCTTGTTGAAAAGATGAATAGTGGTTGCTCTTAATTGAGTAAAAAATTGATTAGTGCCAGTCTGTCAATACAATTTTGCAAGGTAACTAAAAGTATTATTCACACTAGGGGGGACATGTAGATATCTCAAAACGGTTTTAAGCATTGGAGAAGACACAGGGAGCGACTAGAGGGGAGACCGAGCTCACAACGTACTGCCTTCACAGGGACAGAAGAGGGCACTCAGAGAATAGAGCGCACAATTTTACCATCAAATTTTTCTATCCACCTTAGTATAGGCTCATGGAGGACTGCCAAGCCAAAAATTGTCCCTGGTACAATATACTGAATCGATAAATAGAGACTAGTCCCTCAATATTACACCCCCCCCTATTGTTCATAAAACATCTTAATACCAGCTATTTTTTCCAAATGTTTGCCGTCACTATGCCTACATAATATTTCTGTGTTGGTCTATTAGTAATAGGGGCACCCAGGTAGATATAACTATCAACAATTTCATGGCGAGAGTCATTCAGAGTCCAAACACATTTCTTCTTCTTTTTTTGTAGAATTCTTTCCAAATACCATAATTTGGGTTTTTGAACTATTGATTTTAAGAGAGTTAGCCTCAGCATATATAGCTAATGAATTCAATGACCGTTGTAATCCAATTGGGGTTCTGTCAAGGAGAATGTATTGTCGGCATATCCTAGCAAAGAAACCGGGACTCAATTAATGTGGGGAGGTACATTTTGGGAGGATTCGATGATGAAGCCCATACCACAGACATATAGATTATAGAGCAATGGAGCGAGTGCGCATCCTTGTTTGAGATCGATATCGGTGATTACAGTATCCGTGAGTTCACCTGACTGGTTTGCTTGTACCATTACTGATGTTTTGGAGTAAAGACAGATCAAAAGGTACAGCAGTGTGGGATTGATACTCCAGCTGCCCAATTTAGACTAAAGTCTGGAGCATTACACAGTTTCAAAAGCTTTGGTGAAATCCGCAAAGCAAATATATATGTTGCCTTTAGTGTCATTAAGATAAAATGATATAATAGCATGTAGTGCATTTATGTTGTGGAGTGTACTATCGCCTTTCTGAAATCCAGTCTGGAATGGGGAAAGGTTAACTTAAAGGGCCCACTTAGAGAGTTTCTTGGAGAGGATAGTAGAAAAACCTTTTGAGCTAATATCTTGCATAGCTAGTAATCTGTAATTGTTGGGATTAGTCTGACCTCCCTTCTTAAAGATGGGTATAAGTATTGATTTGCTCCAACTTTCAGGGCTCAACCCTGATTTCAATATCCTAGAATACAATTTCTCCAGTACAAAGGACCAGAGGGGAGTATTATCCTTGAATATAATATTCAACAGCATATCCGGGCCAGGTGCCCGGGAACCGTTCAATGCCTTTATTATTATTTCAATATCCTCTGCCTCAAAACCAGTCATGAAGTAAGGGGTAGGCGTATAAGAATTAAATTTCTCGGTAAACATGGGACTATTGAAAGTTTGGAAGTAGCTTCACACCATGTGCTCATACTGATGGGATTAAGTTCCATTTCACGGTGACCATCTAAGAATATTCTAACCATATTCTAAAATGTTCTATTATGATTGCTTTGAAGGAGTCTAAATACAAGCTTCCAGTTACCACATTTGATAGAGGATTTGTAGTTATGCAACCCATTTTTTACTTCACTGAGAGATGAGTTAATCTTTTTCTCTTGTTTGGAATAAGAATATGCTCTCTTGATTTTAGTGCATTACTGACGATTAGCTTTTTTTTGCATGGTGAATAGCTGCATCAAAGTTGATAGTATGGTTGGACCTTGAAAAGGAACTATGATGGTTCAAATTCAGTCTGCTAATCAGCATAGGGATAACTTTAGAAACATCCCAACTCTGGCCTTCAAGCCATTCAGCGAGGGAAGATTCATTGTGATGCACAAAGTTACCTACTCTAGTCCGGTTAATTTCACTCCAATAATAATACAATTTCCCTGAATATTAGCAGTAGCACATGCATTGATGTAACGCATGATTCTGTGGTTGGTAGACCTAGTAGTCTAGCTAAGGTTGGCATGGTCGCTTAGGGAAATTAATGTTGCATTTCAATGAATGCAGTTATCCCAAGTGGTTTGATCAACCAGGATATAATCAATACATGAGGAGCTAGCCCCATTAGTCCAGGTCGGTTTGTGAGCACCATTATTATTATTTTTGATATTAAAGCAGAATAAGTCATACATTTCAAATATTTGATTCCAATTAGATCCCACAGTATGTGTAGTCAGCGTTCCCTTGCCACAATAAGTAACAGTATCCTCTGATATGGTAGATAGGGAGTTTATCAGTTTAGGAGCATTAAAATCTCCACAAAACACAATTTTGACATTAGGGCATCATTCATTCAATTTTCAAGAATGTACTCAATTTTATTAAAAATGTAATTGGTGAGAATTCCGCCTGGTGTGTTGTAAATGTTGACAATCACGGTCTTTGCAGTACCGTCCAATAGTGAAACAGCCATGATAAAAGGAGAGGTGGTTTTTGCATTAAATGGTGCTAGTGAGTGTTATACCTGGGCTCCAATAGCCAACCCCTCACGAGGTTGACCTTTATCGCCTTTAATTGCATGGGATTATAGTCATAGCCATCAATTTTAAATGCCTCAGTAGACCAAGTTTCCTGTAACAGAAATGTCACTCTGATCGATGTATTGGATCCCCAAAGGATGTAAAATGAATGATCTCAAACTACGAGTATTCCAGCACATCCAAAGGGCAGACCCAGCATTGGGCAGATGTCAGTTTCCCTTAAAAAGTGATTGACCAATCCCACATCCACATTTATTGACAACAGTCACATGATCATTATTCGTAACAAAGTTCCCCCCTCAAAGTCCATTTTCATTTATTATTGGTGGTCCCTGTTCCTTGTGTTCACTTCTATTCTTTGTTGTAGAGAGGCGGAAGCCCAGAGACTTTAGGCTATCCATACATGTACATATTGGCTCTGCCACGGCTGTGGAGGTGCATTCAGTGAATGCCCAGTTTTCTGCAGAGCCCTATTTAGGTAGTTCAATTCTACGCAGATCGGTGCTGCAAATAGTTGACAGACGTGGCAGTGATTTCCAAATACATAGAAGAATGGAACGTTTAAGAAAAGGGCTATTATTTGTCAGGGAGATTTCCTCCAGCTTTAACAGTCTGTCTGCCCATATTGGAATATTGTTGTATTTCTGTCCATTTTCAGCTCCCAGGTCTTTATGAGGGTTCTTCAGGAAAGATGGGCGACACATAGGAGTATTGTACAATAAGTTGTTATGGGTCCCAGATGTAGTTGATAAAGGCACCTGATGGTTAGTATGTGCGATGGTCCTTGACTTGGAGCAGGTACATCTCAATACAGGTTGGATACTGGTCTACATATGCAGAGATCGTGAATTTGTCAATCAGACCTTTCAGTGAAACTTTCGTTGTAGTGCCACCCGCTGCTTTTTTTGCACTACAGTGTAGTTGCTGGAGGTTGAGGACACTTTTCGCACAGAATGACTTAGAGCAAGTTCAGTGGTTGAATTATTCAGAAAGGCTACTCATTTATGCCTTGAGCCCTCTCTGAGGGTGATAATATTCTTGTACTTGTTCTCAGTATGTTCATTCTGGGGGATTTCAATCATTGATATTTCATTGCAAAGGGCCTCGATGGCATCCTCCTCGGTAGCCACAGCTACGTTTAAGGGGTCTTCTATGGCATTCTAGGCTTTCACGGCTTCCTCCTCAGAGACATAAAGAGAGTCAGCACTACCAGATGGACTATTTCATTAATTTGAGAGGGTATTACATCCCCTTTCGTAATTTGCTGATTGATTATGGGCATGCTGGGGTGTTGAATGTTATTGACATTGGTGGTTAGTGTTTGTTTTTGCACACGTTGTTCCTCAGCAATACTTGAGCATAAGCTCAGCAGTGCCTCTAATCTTGCAAGAATATGGTGAGCTATTAATGAGGTAGGAGGTGGATCACTCTGAGTAATATGATATGATGATATGATATTGCATTTATAACGCGCCTATACACAAGTGTTTCAAGGCGCAACGAGGCAAGGGAGGGAAACAGAGGGAAGACAGAGACAACGATCTTTCTAGGCCAGGTGACATTGACATCACGCAAGTGCATGGGAGGTGAGAAGGGGAAAAGTGTGAGGGGAAAGGGAAGTGCAGTACATCAGATAAACAGTAAATAAATAGAAACAATACATAGGAATAATAAATAAGAAGTGCGGCCAGCTGGTGGCAGGTGCAGGGATAAGTGCAGGCAGCAGGTTCAAGTGCTGTTAGGGAGCTCTAGGGATACAGAACAAGCCCCAGAGTGCAAAGGTTGCCAGGGGGGCAGTGCAGTTTCAGTTTCAGCCAATAGTTCAGCAGGGCGGAGGAGGAGAGAAAGCAGAGGCAAAGAGGAAGGTCTTGAGGTGCTGCCGGAACCGGAGATGGTTCTCCTCAATTTTCAGAGAGGCAGGGAGGCTGTTCCAGAGGGAGGCCCCAGCCGAAGAAAGAGATTTACCACCAACTTGTTGCTTGGAGAAGTGACTGACACTGAGGGAGTTGGGGGCGGATGAGCGAAGAGCTCGAGAAGGAAGATATTTAGGAAGAGAGAGTTGAAGGTATTGAGGCCCAGGCCCCAGAAGGCCTTATGGATGATGCAGAGGGCTTTGAACTTAATCCTCACAGCCACTGGGAGCCAGAGCAGTGATTTCAGTCCTGGAGAGATACGATCCCTGGGCTGGAGGCCAAGGACAAGTCTCACAGTCCTGTTCAGGATGAGTTGCAGACGGCGGAGAGTAGAGGCACCAGATTTTGAAAGAGGCTGTTGCAGGAGTCTAGAGAGAACCAGAGCTCTGGAGACAGTGAGCTTCTAGGGGAACGAGAAGAAAGGAAGAATACCTCTGAGGAGGTGCAGCTGGTAGTGAGACTACTCAGAGACGTCAGAGATGTGAGGAGAGAAGGAGAGTGTAGAGCCGAAGATGACCCCAAGGTTTTTAGCCTCACAGGTGGGAGCAGGAAGAGGGCCAAGAGAGGCTGGCCAGAGAGTGACAGGAAAGGAGGAAGCGGGGTGCTGATGAGGAGAATCTCAGTCTTACTGGCATTAAGGCAGAGATCACCTGCGGCACACCACTCCTGGATAGCAGACAGACAGTCAAGTTGGACCTGGGAGGGTCGATCAGAGAGGAAAGAAGTCAGCCAAGCCAGGGCCTGATTGGTGATACCCAGGTTATCACACAGACGGTTGAGCAGGATGGCATGGTTGACCGTGTCAAAGGCAGAAGAGTGATCAAGTAAGATGAGGACACAGGAGGTGTTTGAATCAAGGTTGGAGAGCAGGTCTTCATGGATGTTCAGGAAAGCAGTTTCCATGCGTCTGGCAGCTCTGAAGCCGGAATGATGGTCATGGAGAAAACCAACAGATTCTGTGTGAAGATTAAGCTGGGAGATGGGCAGCTTTTCCAGGATTTTGCCCAGGAAAGGAGTAATGAAGTTTGGGTGATAGTTAGCCGGGCAGGATGGGTCAGCAAAAGGTTTCTTAAGAAGAGGGTGCACAAGGGAGTGCCTCAGGGGGGAAGGGAACACTCCAATGGTGAAAGATGGTTGCAGAAGTCAGTCACAGCAAGAGCCAGCGTGTCACTGTGGTCCTTGATGGTTTTGGAGGAACAGGGGTGAACCTGTTTTGACAAGACTTTCACAGATTGGACTTGTCTAGAAACCACATCTGGGGAGAACAGGGGAGAGGCAGAGAAGGAGGGAGGAGAACTGTCAAAAGAAAGGCCAGAGGAAGAGCAGGGAGTAGAGGGAGGCGGGGGAGAAGTAGGGAATGAGGACAGGATGTCCTGAGTTTTAGAGATGAAATGAGAAGCCAGAGTTGTTCAGAGGACCTGGGAATGGACAGGGGAGGTAGAGACTGCAGCAGGATTGGACAGTTCCTTGCAGATTTTAATGAGTTTGCTCGAGTTGTTAGATGCCACAGCAGGCTTGGATGTGAGCTCTCTTCTTGGTGCAGACAGAGAGCCGTTATTGCCTTTGGAGCAGGTGGCAGGCCAGTTTGTCAGAGGATGTACCGGAAGCACGCCATTTCCTCTCAGCCACCCTGCACTTGCATTTGAGTGTGACGAGGTCTAAGTCTTTGTAGGTTCAAGTGAGGCAAAAGCAGCCTCTTTGCTGCTATCCTCAAATGAATTCACAGGGGGTGAGACCAATGCATCCAGTTTTGGAGTTGCTCACAGGTTCACAGCAAGTGTTTGGCTACTAGTGTTACAGGCTATGCCCATTCCCAGGGAATCTCTTTTTAGGTTTGTACAAAGGTTGAGTAATGAGCCATTGTTGTCCATAGAGGTAAAACTATCCAAAAAACTGTTATTGGGTTTGCTAACTAATCGAATTGTAGCTACTTGTGCAGTATCAATCACTGATGAGTGTTAACCTTATTTGTATTTGAAGGCAGATCCCTAAATCCAGTAATTTGTTTCTGCAAAGAGATGTTGGTAATGCTTTCCAATTTGCCTTGCTTTGCATGAGGCATCCGATTGGCCATGTCAGATGGTTTAGTAGGGCTCTTTGTGCGTTTACCACTGGCCTCTTTGGGCTGCAAAGGTTTTATTTATTCCACAGAGTCATGGTTAGCACAAGCACACAGCAGGAAAAGAGTAGGAGTCAAGGACCGAGCTAGAGTGTCTGGGGCAAGGGAGTGAGGGGGAATAAGCACTACGGAATCACAGGTCCCAAAAGGCTGACTCTGTAGTACGTAGTGCAACCCCCCTCCCGAGAACTACCAGGCACCAGTATTGTGAAGTAGAAGGTTATGGCAAGAATTGCAGTATGGGAAAAGGGAAAACCTAGAGCAGACACCGCAGAGTAGCAATGTACAGGCAGAGTGGCCCTGAAAGATGGCTTATATGTTGGTCAGCAAATATCCCTCAGCTCCCTTGCTGATTTTGAAGGAATCAGCTGCAGTGTTGCCTTTCAGATAAAGTACTAGGGCTGTAAGAGTTAGATTATATTAAGTTGCTGAAATGTCAGCAGTGGTGCTCCCATAGTAATGCTGCAGCCAATAGACCTGACACACCAAGTTCCTGCTAGGGGAGTAATATCCGCTCGGCACCCCCACCAGCTGAAGAGCAGCTGCTGCAGTGGCGGGCTCACCCCCCTCGGCAACTGTATCATGCACCTAACTCACTGCAAACTGATTTGTTCATTGACATTGCGGTAATTTGATGGGGCAAGGATGAGGTTTAGGGAGATCGTCCCTCACAGTCTCCGTGCTGTTACAGTGTTCAAGTTCGCCTAATTCACCTTGTTCTCCACTCAGAACCTACAAAGAGTCCTTGCATCCTCGCGAGTATGTGCTGGCAAGTTTAGAGAAGGGCACATAGAGGCGTCTCAGTTTCACAGTGTCAAGCCGCACAGTACGGAATTGAATTGCAAGACAGCAATCCAACAGAATAGGGTCCGCTACTGACACTGGTACAATTGTGGGTTAGATTGCTACAGAAGAATTATTAAACCAGTGTTAATCTTGTCCATCAATGGACCCAAATCAAATAATTGTGTGAGCCTGGTTTTGGGGAAAGTTGTTAATTTTGACATATTTTATTCACAGTTGTGGATAAATATTTGACTCCAATATTGCTAGTTTGCAAGCTTCCGTCAATCAAAACAGCCCTCATTACACTTTCTCCCAAATGCTGGTAATGATATGAGGTGAAGAGAAATCTATTACCAGAGTCCTCTGCTCAATGCATATGCGAATATGTTGGCAAGAGGTTTTGTTGCTGGTCTTGAAAATGCCATGCCTTGCTTAATAAATCCGTACCCAAGTTGGAACTGTGAGGATTCTTTATCCAGTAGATAATATGTGTCTACTAATCAGCATCATTCATTTGAAATTAAATTCCACTCAACCCTAGGAGGCAGCATGTCAGAGTCATGCAACAGGGGTGGGTGGGAGTACTTACCATACATACTGAAACAATTTGGCTTTGATCCACATTTCATATGCTCTATGAGGGTGCTACTGTGAAGGTGTTGATGGAAGGACTAACACCAAACCCCTGTAGTCTCCATAGGGAGACCAGACAAGGCTGTCCACCGATGCCCCTACAATTTAATCTAGTCATGGATCCTCTAGCGTCAGCTATAATGGACTATGGGGGTATCCCAGGTATAAGCTTGGGGCATGGTCCTATATGCGCCTATATAAAGAAAATGTTCTAGTGCATATCCCCGTTCAGGTGCCTCGGTGCCATGTGTATTGTTTCTAGATTTTTAGAGGTTGACCTTGAAATATGATAGTGCAGCAAGGTCTGGCAATAATATGTTCTCCGTCTTCCTCCATAGCTTGCCAGAGAGCTATATACTTGATGGGTTTGCATGAAGAGGAAAAGAAATGTGTGGACCTAAATAGGAATTGATGTCATCATATCTTTGTCTACTCTATTACAAAAGAACTGTCTAGCATGTCTCAAAACATTGCATGCTGGAAAAAGTTGAACCATATGCTATAGGGCAAGAAAGTATGGTTTTATCGCCAAATAAATTGCATGTGTTCAGCTTGCTGCCTTTTCCATTAAAATGTAGTGATGTCATGTATATAGATAAGCAATTTACTTCCTTTCTGTGGGATAGGATTAAAACAAGGCAAATCCCAAATACGATTCTGAAGTTGCAAAATTGCAAAGAGGGCTTTGGCTTGCCAGATATGAGGCAATATAGTCAGACTTTCACTTTAAGGTGTTTTATTTCCTTCCTGACCTACCCCCCAATTGACTTAATAGTGCACAGCATAGAGTGTCCCCAGACAGTTTCAAATATATTCTCTCCTTATATCCCCTCCATATTGCAGGCTGCAAAGGTACCTGCGACAGTAATGAATGTTACTTGCATGTGGCATGCAAATGACACGTTGATGAAACAGAACTATATCCTACAGAAGGGAGACTTGCTTTTGAAAAAATGCAGGGCTGCAAGTACACAAGATTCTCTCACTGCAGTGTTGGGGGAGTAAAGGGATATTGTACCTGCAGGGTGTGTGAAAGAGTGACTCCATTGTCCCATTTGAATGTCCCCCAGAATTTAAGTATAAACTCAAATGAGAGAGCATTCTAAGATTATTCATTGTGGTAGGCCTATTTAAATATGGGGTGAACATTCATAAATTCAGCTCATATGAACCTCCAACATTAGCAATACAGTACAGGAATTTGGAAAGTAATAGCGAGTTTATTCATCGCACACACTGAAGTTTAGTAGGCAGATCATTGTGCATTAAGACCATGCGTTTCTTTCTCTTGCTCGCTGGGGTGAAATGTATTGATTTATGAAAAACAAAAGTTTAACACACTTTTAAAAACTTAGTTTCCCGAGAAAGGGCGCTTAGCTGATTCACAAGTGACTCATGGATTCGCTGCCTGCATGTATTTTATTTTGGAGTGTTGTATAGCACCCTAGTGGGGCATTTGAAGCTGCTCATGGCATACGATGACAGCGACTGCACTCCTAGTCATCACGATAATCCTCAGATTAGGGTGACAATGCCAGGCATTTTTATTTTTTCATTTTTTTATTATGTTGACACTTAATAAAGCGCACAAAAACCCAGAGGTATCTAGGCACTTTTAGGCTAAGAATACGGTTACAGTAAGTGCTTCATGTTGCAGAAAATGAAGTGCAAGAGGTGAATTACATCGTGGAATGTACAAAAGGTAATACATCATACGCCAAGTGCAAAAGAGAAGTACACGGTGATCACATCCATTTGGCCTTAACCCAAGTTGCCCTGTGGCAGCAGCACACAGATTCAAAGTCTAATCAGGGGGCAAATGCATGGTGCCTACCCCATGTTGCAGGGCGGCAGCAGCACACAGATGCGAGAGACTAGCAGTGGGCAAATACATGGTGCCTACCCCATTTTGCAGGGCACATAATGCCATTAGCCTGCACTTGACATACAACAGACACAACTATTGGCTTTTCCAATGCTTGCTCTTTGTTTTGTTTTCAAAACGGCATGCAGCATTTGGACAGGTCAATAGAACAAGGTTGTCAAAACAAGCAGTTCTGAGAAAAGTATTGATGGTCACAAGATGCGTTGAATCCATTGTATGATATGTGTCACTGTTTACAAAATGTCTCCTAGTGCTGCTGCACTCATCTGTAAACCGTGAACTGCAACAAATCCAAGGTGACAGCTGTGGTCTCAAAGGACGTGCTTCCCACTGAACGAATACTGCAAAGCTTGTAAAGCAATGAGACTGGCCATACTTTTTCGAACACCGAATTTCATTAGATCCTCTAAGCCGCAACGTAATGATGCACTGTGGAACTTTTCTGAGTGAGGTGTGCCTGTTTCCTATTTCCTCTTTATTGCTAAGGGAGAAAAGTTGCAGAACACGAGCAGTGCCGTGGTATGACTCATGTGTTCTGTCGAGAAGTGGCAAAATGATCACAACATCTGATTTGATAACCTTTAGGTGAGCTGAGCGGCATCTCACCCCAAAGCTGCAAAAATAGCATTTGTTGGAATGTTCCCGGTGCACCTTTTATGCGATACAGGGCCTCTTCCCTTAAATTAAATCACCTCCGAAGAGTGTATGTTTTCACACTAGCTCCTGGGGGTTAGTATATCATATTCTCTCTGTACATTCTGACTGTTGGAAGCTCTTATGACTTTGCTAAAGTCCATTTTATGTGATGTATATGCGGGGCAAAATTTAACAAGAAGCGAAGACAGAACTCCTTCAACCACTGATGCACCTGTTCTTGCCAGCCTATTAGTTTGCTGCCAGGAAGCACCAAGGCACATCTTCTGCTTTTAGAACATGTGTCCTAATAGAACTGCCCTGATATGGTGAAACTGTTTAAACACATGTGCTAGTGTACCAACTGTGAACCAGCTTCTTGCTGGGTCCAGTGGTAAACCCTGTCTCAACTCCTGTGGGAGAAGAGCCAGAAGACTCTCCTGTGGGAGAGGTTCTTAACCCGGAGGATCATCCCGATCTTCAATGCTTGTTAGCTGAAGGGGGACCCTCCCGGGCAGACTTCTGTAAAGGACAGAGAGAGTGTCACTCTCTTGAGGGTCTGAGGAAACAGGCCCTGTCCCAGGCACAAGGAGAAATGCCTAGGACTTTCTGGATTTATTGGGAGGGTGAGCTCCTTGTTAGTGAGCCCACTAAGCCTGAACCTGGTGCCCTCAAGAGGTTGGTGGTACCCCAGGTTTACAGGCCCTTCCTACTGCAGTTGGCGCATGAGGTGCCCTTGGCTGGTAATCTTGGTACCAAGAAGACTAAGCAGAGGCTCTCTGCCCATTTCTACTGGCCTCGGATGAGAGTAGAAGTGGAGTCCCACTGCAGGACCTGCCCAACTTGTCAGTTGTCTGGCAAGACTGGATGCAGTGTCATTGCTCCACCGCAGCCATTGCCAGTGGTTGGCACACTGTTTGAGAGGGTGGGCATCGACATCGTCGGGCCCCTTGACCCTCCCACGTCAGGTGGACATCGGTTCATCCTGGTTTTGGTAGATCATGCCACCAGGTACCCTGAGGCTGTACCCCTTCAGACTGTTACGGCCAAGGTGGTTGCCCGGGCTCTCCTGTGTTGGATTCCCCAAGGAGGTTGTCTCTGACCGAGGATCCAACTTCATGTCTAGTTACATGAAAACCATGTGGAAAGAGTGTGGGGTAACCTGCAAGTTCTCCACTTCTTACCACCCCCAGACCAGTGGTCTGGTTGAGAGATTTAATAAAACTCTCAAGGGCATGCTAGGTGCTTTGGAAGAGCCCCTAAGGAGGAAATGGGATCTCCTCCTGCCATGCCTGCTGTTTGCTTACAGAGAGGTACCTCAAGAAGGCGTTGGTTTCAGCCCCTTTGAGTTACTCTTTGGACATCCCGTGAGGGGGGCCCTCACCTTGATCAGAGAAGGTTTGGAAGCCACCTCTCCCGGTCCCGCCAAGCAAGTGGGGGACTATGTGTTAGGCCTCAGACGGTGGATGACACAGATGATGGGTCAAGCAACGGCGAATCTCAAGGCCAGCCAGTAATTGAACAAATACTGGCATGACCTTAAAGCATCGCAAGTGGATTGGACTCCTGGACAGGAGGTCCTTGTGATGTAGCCTACCAAGCCTCGGGCATTGGCAGATAAATGGACTGGACCCTTCCAGATAATCTCCAAGATGGGCGAGGTCAACTATCTGGTTGACATGGGAGTCCCAGGGGTAGCCCCTCAGGTATTCCATGTCAATAGGCACAAGCCTTTCCATAGGCGAGCAGAAGTCTCATGTCTGTTGCTAGCTTCAGAGCAAGAAGAGGATGAGAGTGAGCCCCTTCCTGATTTGCTGCATAGCAACCCTCAGGATGGCTCAGTGAAGGGAGTACAGCTCTCTCCAGATTTGACAACCGAGCAGCAGACGGCCTGCAGGACTTTGCTCCAGCAGTATGCCTCTCTGTTTTCGCTGATGCCAGGCCTTACACAGTGGTGTAAGCATGAGATTGACACTGGTGACAGCGTGCCTGTCAAAAGCAGGAGCTACCAAATGTCAGATACGGTTAAGAACCACATCCAGGCTGAGGTCTCCAAGATGTTGGATCTGGGTGTTATTGAACCCTCAACCAGTCCCTGGTCCAGTCCCGTGGTTGTTGTCCCCAAGGCAAGTTCCCAGGCAGGTACCAAGGATTGGAGGTTCTGTGTGGACTACCGAGGAGTCAATGCCGTCACCAAAACTGACGCGCACCCATTGCCCAGGGCTGATGAGCTCGTGGACACCATAGGTGCTGCCAAATTTGTGAGCACCTTGATCTCACCTCAGGCTATTGGCAAATAGCTCGGACGGACCATGCCAAGGAAAAGACGGCGTTCTCAACACCAGAGGGGGTCTACCAGTTTAGGGTCATGCCTTTTGGTTTGAAGAATGCCCCTGCCACCTTCCAGAGATTGGTCAATCATGCTCTCAGTGGGCTGGAAGCCTTTTGTGTGGCTTATTTAGACGACATTGCCGTCTACAGTTCCACTTGGGAAGAGCACTTGACACATCTGGGTAGAGTGTTGCAGGCCTTATAAAGGGCTGACCTCACTATCAAGGCCACCAAGTGGCAGATAGCTCAGGGGAAAGTCACGTATCTTGGTCATGAGGTAGGAGGGGGTCAAATCCAACCTCTCCCCAGTAAGGTACAAGATGTACAGGACTGGGAGACTCCCACTACTCAAACCCAGGTGAGAGCTTTTTTGGGCCGCACTGGGTATTATCGCAATTTCATGGCGGACTATGGAACCATAGCTGCACCACTTGCAGCTCTGACTTCACCCAAACAGCCTAGGAAGGTTAATTGGACTGAAGACTGTCAGAGGGCCTTTGATGGCTTGAAAGAAAGTCTGTGTCGGGTGCCCGTGTTGTGTGCGCCTGACTACAGCCGACGCTTTATCGTCCAGAAGGATGTCTGCGACACCGGAATTGGAGCGGTCTTGTCCCAGTTAGATGACAAAGGGAGAGAACATGCCATCATATTCATCATTAGACAACTAAAGCGTAGAGAACTTAGGTGGGCTACTGTTGAAAAGGAATGTTTAGTATAGTTTGGAGCCTTAGGCGTTTTAGGCCCTACCTTACGGGGTCTACCTTCAAGGTCCAAACAGATCATAAGCCCCTGAACTGGCTTATGCAGATGAAGGGTGAGAACCCGAAACTGCTCAGGTGGTCCATTAGCCTGCAAGGGCTAGACTTCACCATAGAGTACAGACCAGGGAAGGGTCACGATAATGCAGATGGCCTTTCCAGAAGGTATGTTGACTGTCTGGATGAGGGTGTCTATCCCGTGGGAGATTAGGCACCCTCCACCTCAGTCTGGGGGGGGCGAATGTGATGCTGGAAATGCATCGGAGGGACAGGGCCTCCGTATCCTTGTCCTTTACTGCTTTTTATCGTGTGTTCTGTCGTGTTTTCCGCGCAGGAGTTCAGGTGGGACTCCTGGCGGTGCAGCTCTCTTTCTTTTGGTTTGGTGAACGGACCCGTGGGATACCCTTATGGTGTTGGAATCAGAATAATATTATACCTCCTATTGCATTGTTTGAATGTGTGTTGGCCTACGCCAAGTTGTCTAAAACATGTGTAAATAGATTCCGCGACAAAGTCTTCACCTTAATATACTGTGTAAATCGCCATTTTGGATTTAGCCGCCATTTTAGGTTCTCTTGTAATGTGGAAGTCACCCTGAACACCAAAATGGAGGCCGAATGACATTTCGAGTGGGATTCTGGCCGTTGTGACCTCCGCACACATGAATAAATAATATGCCTGCAGGCCACTTGTTGGGGTCACGAACTGAGACCTTGTCCTATCCCTGACCTATGTGTAAATGAACAACTATATCAGCGAAACTGATCAAAATGCATACATTATGGGATTGACCTGGCAAGGAACCCTAGACTTGGTCCTAAGAATGGTTAACCCGCGAGGGGGTTGGCCAGAGCAGGATAAAGAGTATAAAAACACTAGTATCCCAATGTACGGTCTCTCACACTAACGTAGTGAACTCTCGTTGAAGTTCATTCTGTTACTCTGAGAGCTGAATAGCTATCCGTTTGTCAATTGACTTTTTGGTAACTGTTGTAGCTTTTAAATAAAGCACTTTGTATGTTCTTTGTAACCTGTGTTGGTGTGTTTCCTTTGGGCTTACCGGCCTCATATCAATTTCTCTGTTTTCACAGTTGGCGCCCGAATAGGGAGCCTCAAGATTGATGCCGGATCATTGAAGGTTGACGCAGACTATCGAACCGGGATCGGGCGGTGTGATTCTGCGGGCCCGACCGATCGAGACGCGATACCTCGGCAGCGCTGCACGATCCGATTCTTGGACGATAGTCGTGTGGTCTGACACGGCATCTTGACGAGGGTCCAATTTTTGAGGAGGCAGATTTGCCGAAACGACCAAACACAAGGTAAAATTCGTTAGGTAAGTTCTTTGATAAACCGTACGGTCCTCCTTAGGTTTGGTCAGGTGTAGTCGTGACCCGGCTCTTAATTTAACCCTGACAATTTGAATTTGGCGTATTGTATCTGCAGACACAATTATTGACCAGGTAACACCAATTTTTTGTGAAATGCCTGGGAAATTGTCTAGCTGCTTTAGGGCTCTGCTCTGCAGCGATCGACAACCCTTGGAATTTAGCCGCCCGGCACCACAGGAGGGGTCGCCGGCATGTACTATGTACTGTAAGTATGGCATTGGAAGTATAGTATTTAATGATATTTGGCACAGACAGACCAGACATGCCTCCGAATTTCAGTGGCCAATCAACGGTAGTTTTGAGATCCCCCGTATTGAATACTTAGAATAGATCTTGTTAAAGAAGAAGGCTAGACCAGCAGCCTTTGATGTTTTACAGAATTGGAAAAAAGAAGCATTACAGCAGCTTAAAAGTAGGGATAAACATGCACGTCGTCATAAAACAAACGCCGAAAAAGCATTATTATATGATAAAGAAAAGCGTTCAGAATCAGTTAAAAATATGGATAGAGCTTTTTCACTCGGGATCCAGAAAATTTACCCCTCTAAAGATTTCCATGTTTCTGAGGAATTTATCGAGAAGTTATTAAACGAACGCAGGCCTGATGCCTCAGCGCCACCTCCGTATGCTCCTTTTTTGGGCGCTCTGCCCATTCCTGCTGTTGCTCCTGTTGTTATTCCTGTCCCCCCTGTGCAACCTATTGTTCTTAGTCCTCTGGTTGTTGTTCCTCCACCTATCGCACCACCCCTTCCTTCTACAACGATAGTTGCACCTTTATTAAATTTACCTACACCCCCGCTCCCGAGTGGCCCCTTATTGACTGAAGTCGATCCAGGTGCAGGATCAAAGATTGTCACTCGTAGTACTGTTTCTGCAGATAAGAAACAGGAATTGTTTGCATGGACTAAGCATTGCATAGAGAAAGGTGATCAAGTTAATGTTTTTTCCACATTATCTAATTTGAATAGTTTTCCCGAGAAAAATGTTTTTATCGAAGGTTTGGGGACTCATTTGTGTGTGATGTGGGGTAGATTACAAAAATCAGATCTTCCACAAGGAGTGAGAGATCTGAATGCTTTGGCACTTTCGAGGGACACAGAGAAGAAAGTATATGGGCATGTTGAAAAATTGTTTTGAGTTTAGGAAAGACTTCGAAAAGTCACGAGATGAGGACGACGAAGACGATAGAATATATGTACTGAAACGGTTCCTTCCGTGCCGTAGATCGGCACCTGAGGAAGTACGAATTTGTACTAAAGATGCAGTTTGATGGATCTCGGATTCATCGATTCCGCCAGATGAAGTATATGACACGTATAGTCAGTGTACAGTAGAAATGCAAAGAAAGGTAATTCAGGTGATGGTACAGCACCTGCAAGAAGAATGTGTAAGAAAGAGGGTTAGTTGCCCCATAGAATTATTGGGGATTTGTAAAAGGGCTTTTTCGCCCGATACTTCTACAGCTGCCTTAGCGCTCGACCTGGCCCTGTTGCTTAGTAAGCGGCCGGAGGTACCTATATCTCAGTTGCCTATGAGAGAGGTTCCTCCGACCTTTGTCCCAAAAGTTGAGATCCCTGCCAACGCTGGGACTGGTGCCCCCGCTGTGGATATCCCTGCACATTATGTATCGCAATTTGTTCACGTCCGTTTTCACGACAGGAAGTGAACACAATTAGACAATCAGTTCCCGATATCAGGAAAAACCCGACGGGGTTTTACAAAGAAATAGAGTCCGTCCTGCAGTCCTCTGTGTTCACCTTGAGTGATATTGACTTGTTATTCCCTGTACTCCTACCCGTAGATGTATGGAAACAGGTTCAGACAATAGACGATGTGCCGGGGTTGGGAGATACGTGGGCTAATATGATTAGAATTGATGGGGAAAGACCAGCTGGTGAGAAACCACCACAGGTAATACTTACTTTGCCTGATAGAATTGTCGCAAAACTGAAAACTATAATTCCAGAGAAAAGAATTATTTGGGACAAGCTTACGGCCTGTGTCCAAGGAAAAACTGAAGGCGCCACCGAATTTTTTAATAGATTCAAGCAGGTATTTTCTGACTTCAGTGGACAGGATTTAGGTACAGAGTCGGGGAAAAGGTTGTTCGTGGACAAATTTGTACTCATAGTACTGGATTGTTACCTGACATCCAGTCACAGATTATGTCCTCTGAGAGCGCTTGGCAGGCAAAATCTCAATCTGAGGTTTTGTACATGGCTCAGTATTATGAGAACCGTGTTAATAATGAGAAGGAAAAAATTGAAAAGAGGAAAGGAGATTTGAAAACCAAAGTATTATTACAGCAAATTGTTAGAAACCCCAGAGGAGGCACGACACAGACTAGAGGTCAGTATGTCCCAAAAGGAAATGCTCCTTTGGGTCCTCTGAATATTAATCAATGTGCTTATTGCCGCCAGGAAGGTCATTGGCGAGCACAGTGCCCTGTCCTTCACCAGAGGTCAAACAGTGCGTTTGGGGGTATGGGTAGACGACCTAGGGGCCGCCCTGGAGCAGGGGGCCCTGATAGAGGTCAGCTTTTACAAGATCCTCAGCAACCTTTTTCACGGGAAAATCAGACCTCGAGTGTGGACTCGAGGAACATATGTGATCACCCTTCTGCTGCCTACCTTTCTGAAGAGCTTCCTTTTGACAATACTCTATTTCATTAGAATTGCCCGAAGCAGGGATTGGAATCTTCACCTATTCCCGTTAATCAGAAAGGCCCCTACGTTGAACTATTAGTAGGGAATAGGAAACACCAGTTTTTGATTGACACTGGAGCGCAGAAGTGCTCCATTGATCATTCTCGGGTTCCAAACATCCCACTGTCAGGGCAAACAAATGTTTTCGTAGGGTTTTCTGGTATACCAACTGCCTGTTCGGTTTCTGCACCGGTATCTGTTTCTTTGGGTCCCTTTACGGACCATTGCCCTTTTCTTCTCACTTCAAACTGTGGAGAGAATTTGCTGGGGTTGAATTTGTTAAAGAAATTGAACGCAGTAATTCATTGTTCTTCTGATGGAGTACGGCTGACGGTTTCACCACAGCAACTTCCTAATTCTCAGTTTTTGATTCAACCTTTACCTCCTGAGTTTAGCATTGTCCCGGAATGTTTGTGGGCGGTGGACGACAATGATGTCGGGGTGTTACAGATTGAGCCCGTTAAAATAGTCCTGAAACATGGAGTGAAACTGCCACGCATTCCGCAGTATAAAATATCAGCTGAGGGCGAACGTGCTTTGAAATGCATTGTCTCCGATTTTGTGCATCGTGGGGTGATCGAGGAGATTACAGGTAGTTTGTGTAACAGTCCGATCTTGCCTGTATATAAGAAAGGTGACAATGCAATTCCATACCGGTTCATAATTGATCTTCGGCCTATTAACAGAGTGGTCGCCCCACAATTTCCAATTGTGCCCGATGTGACGACGATATTAACAATGATCCCTGCTACGGCTACGCACTTTAGCGTTGTGGATTTAAAAAACGCTTTCTTTAGCATTCCTATACATAAAGAAAGTAGATATTTGTTTGCGTTCACCTTGGGGGGACGTTCATTTACATTTACAAGGGCACCTCAAGGGTATACTGAAAGTCCCAGCATTTATAGTAGAGCTTTGAAAGAGCTGCTCAACACCCTTGAATTGCCACCTACTTGTACGCTGCTCCAATATGTTGATGATTTGCTTTTGGCTGCATACTCTGAGAGTGCTTGTAAAGAAGGCACTGTACTGTTGCTTATTCATTTAGCTAAAAATGGTCACAAAGCTTCGCTTAAAAAATTTCAATATTGTTGTCAGGAGGTTGCCTATTTGGGCTACCTCCTGTCATTGGAGGGGAGAAGATTGACACCTGAAAGAATAAAACACATTTCTGGCATGTTTGTTCCAAATACACAGAAGGAAGTCAGAGCCCTAATAGATATGGCTTCTTACTGTAGGTTGTGGATCCCGAACTTCTCTCTAGTGATAAAACCGATGTTGGCTCTGACGAAGAAGGGCATTTCTCTGCCACTGCCATGGGAATCGGAACATCAACGATCATTTGAGCTTCTGAAAACCGCGCTATGTTCTGCACCGGTTCTGGGTACTCCAAATTATGACAAGGCCTTTGTGTTGTTTGTGCATGAATGTGATGGATGTGCTTTGGCTGTGTTAACACAGGAACACGGAGGGAAGAATAGGCTGTGCGGCTACTACTCCTCCGCCCTTGATCCTGTCGCATGCGCTTTGCCAAGATGTTTGCGCGCTGTCGCTGCTGCTGCCGCATCTGTAAAACAGAGTGAGGGGATGGTCCTAGGCCATGACTTGATTTTGATGGTACCTCACTCTGTTGATATTCTATTGAACAAAACCCAAACGCAACACCTCACCTCTGCGCGGTTAACAAGGTATGAACTAATTCTGTTTGCCCCTTACATCCAAATTAAGAGGTGTTGTGTTCTTAATCCGGCTGAACTCTTACCTTTCCCGCAAAACACTGTTTGCGTTGACAAAGAATTACATGACTGCTTGCATACCACTGAACAAGAATCGAAGGGCAGGATAGATCTCATAGATACTTCTTTGGAGAATGCAGAAGGGGAGCTGTTTTGCGATGGCTCCTGCTTCAAACTTTCGGATGGTAAATCTACAGCTGCTTATGCAGTTACTACATTGAGCAAAGTTGTCGAAACTAAGAGAATTTCGCATAACTCCGCGCAGGCCGCAGAGATTATAGCGTTGACCCGAGCTTGTGAACTTTCCCAAGGGCGTAGAGTAAATATATATACTGATAGTCAGTACGCATTTGGGGTGGCTCACAACTTTGGAAGGCTCTGATCGGAAAGAGGGTTCCTGACCTCACATGGGACCAAGATCCAGCATGGCCCCTTGATAGTGCAATTACTCTCGGCACTCTCACTCCCTAAACAATTAGCGATCATGAAATGTGCAGCACATCGCAAGGTCATAGGTGATGTGGGCAAAGGGAACGCTTTTGCGGACTTGATAGCCAGACAAACGGCCACAGTCCTAAGCACGGACATGTATGCCTCGAGGGAAATGAGAGCTGCTTACATAATGGATGAAGGTATTGGGTCTGTGCGAGATATTCAAACTGATGCCACAATTGAAGAATCTAAAAGGTGGGCTGAAGGAATGGGGAAACTCGATGATGAAGGGTGTTGGGTGGATACATCCGAAGGGAAATGGTTGCTCCCTGATTCATATGTATTGGCAATGGTTACGATAGCACACGGTCCTATGCATGTGTGTGCCCAGCAGATCACGAAAATGCTAGAACAGGTTTGGGTAAATGACAAAATTCTGGACACTGCGAAGAGGCACGTCCAGAACTGTATGATCTGCTTACAGCACAATGTGGCTAAGGGGACAGTGACTCCAAGGGGAAGCTTTGGGCCCCCTTCTGTTCCCTTCGAGGTCATTCACTTTGATTTTATTGAGATGGAACGATGTAATAATCTAAAGTATGTTCTTGTAATTATTTGTGCCTTCAGTAAATGGGTCGAGGCTTTCCCCGTTAAAGATGCTACCGCCATGACGACTGCAAAGATTATGGTAAAAGAATTCTTTCCTCGATTTGGGCTCCCGAGGATAATTTGGTCGGACAATGGTCCCCACTTTATTGCAGCAGTAATTTTGCAGATATGCACAGCCCTATGTATTGAGAAACGATTTCACTCAGCTAGACATCCTCAAAGCGCTGGGTTGGTGGAAAGACACAACGGTATTTTAAAGAATAAGCTTGCAAAAACATGTGCTGATACCAAACTAAAATGGCCAGATGCCTTACCTATCGTGTTAATAGCTATGCGTACCACACCTCAGACTAAGAATGGGCTTTCTCCATTTGAGGTAGTGATGGGGAGACCTGCTAACATTTGGGGTCTCCCAAAACCTAAAGCCCTGAGAGAGGTGGAAAATGTATTGTTTGTAGACTACTGTAACCAGTTAACTAAAAACCTGTATTTCATTTATCACCAGGTACACTCGGCTTTACCTGTACAGTGCACGTGCCCAGGACACGATATACACCCTGGAAGTTGGGTCCTAGTGAAGGCCTACGAGAGGTCTTCCTGTCTCACGCCTCGCTGGCAGGGACCCCACCAGGTGTTATTGGTCACCAGGACAGCAGTGCGACGCACGTCAAGAAACTTCCTCCCCCGACGCCACACGTTACAGAAGAAGCAGAACCCCTCGCTGATGCTACAGTCTCTGATCTTGGAGTAGCAAACAGCGCTGTGAGTGCATCGGAAAATTTCTCTGAGCCCGAGGAGCTTGGGGAACAGTCCATTTCGTCTCCGCACTCTCTTGAAAAATCACTTCCGGAAAACACTGTTTCAAGCTCTGCGACTTCCGTCGCCTCCGACACGACGCTTCCCTCAGGAAGTGACGACACTTTACTTCCGGACCAGACAATTTTGGGTAACACCAGGTACAACCTTCGACGAAGGAAATAGAACTACGGCACGAGTTTTTCGTGCATCTGGAAAAAGGAAGTGATTGGAAATTCTCTTTTTATGAGAAAGTTCTGTTGAACAAAAGGGATTCTGCTGGCTAGGGTTGGGAAGGACTAAGAAATCGCGCGACCGTAGCGTCGCCAGCAATGAACATTGGGGTCGTCTATTGAGGAACTACGATTCCTGCCACCTCCGCTGCTGCCCCCCGCATTGGACTTGTGAATAAGGGGGTGACCAAATTGGACAATGAACAATGTGCCTGGGCCCCGAAAACGTACTGCTGTGTGTTGAAAATGATAATTGTTATTTTTGCAACTGCTGCTGTAGGACTTTGGTATTTTGAAGAAATCTATCCTCTGAAACCTTTACTACCGACCGAGATTATACCAACTGTTTTGGCTCCCTCTGTACACCTTCACACTCTGTCCCCTAGAGACTCCCAACATAGACAAAAGTATCATAATAACAATCTGATGATAGTAATGAATGCTACTCATGCCATTTTTAATAAGAGTAATTGTTGGATTTGTACTCATTTACCGCAACATGGGAACAAGGGACTGGGATGGTATATACATCCTCTAACTTTAACGACTGCTTGCTATGCCTCTCTAAGAGCACTATTCTTTGGCCGATGGAATGATAGCATCTCAGGGAACTTTGATGGAACTAATCTGAATGATTTCGAGAAACGTGAATTGACTCCCCTGGGATGCTCGCTTTTCGCAAATAGAAGTAAACCTAACGTCGCTTCTATTAGGCCGTCTGATAAACTATCTCTTCCTTTTCAAACTCTGATTTCCTTTAAAATGGCTCCGATAGGCAATAAGGACGCTGTACCTCCTTCTTATTCTATAAATCATAGTCCTGACTCGTTTCCCTTCTGTGTATAGTGAAATGGCACTAGGCCAATGGGAGATTTTGAAGGTTGTAAAAACATTGTAAATTTTACTGGGGAAAACAGGCCTCTGTATGTAGGGGGGCCTGTTTATTTTGTTTGTGGTAGTTTACAATTTCCCTGGTTACCCAAGGATTGGCAGGGAACCTGTTATTTAGGAATATTGTTACCCGGGGTATTTGTAGCTAGTACATTGGAGGTTTCTAAGGCTCGCCCACGGCGAGACAAGAACGGAGATACCCCTGGACAAGTATTGGGAGACATAGCGAAATCAGTTGTGCCCTTTTGGGGACAAATAACAAACTCAGAGAACATTAGGGGATTAGCAAGGGTACTGGAGAGAACGATCAACCGGACCATGGACATACTCTACAATATGACCTTAGAGCAAAAAGCAATAAGATTGGTAGCACTCCAAAATCGGATGGCATTAGATGTCATTTTGGCAGAACGAGGTGGAGTATGCAAATTAGTGGGGCCCGCTTGCTGTGTTTTCGTACCAGACTCCTCGCCAACAATTTTTAAAGCAATACAGAACTTGCATACTCTCAGTTCTGAAGTACATATCCCTGTAGGAGATTGGAATCTTAGCACTTGGTTCTGGGATTCTTTACGATTTTAGGGTTGGAAGGTGCTTTCCGTTATTCTGGTTATTTTAGGGATCCTGCTATTCCTTTGTTGCTGTTTTCAATGCCTCCCGAGTATATGTGGAATGCTAGGGGGAGGTTGTGCCCAAACAGTGAGCACAATAGGGCATAGAATATATGCCCCGGATACAGCATCTAAAGAATTCATGTTACAAGAGGCTTTGATGACGACCTAATGGCTATAGACATTACAGACAACGATTCGGAATCTATGGTTGATAACGCATGGAGTTATTTTCAAAATTATTAGGAATGATGTTAGCACTTGGGATAGGCCAAAAGGATGGTCTGTTGGAATCGGAATAATATTATACCTCCTATTGCATTGTTTGAATGTGTGTTGGCCTACGCCAAGTTGTCTAAAACATTGTGTAAATAGATTCTGCAACAAAGTCTTGACCTTAATATACTGTGTAAATCGCCATCCTGGATTTAGCCGCCATTTTAGATTCTCTTGTAATGTGGAAGTCACCCTGAACACCAAAATGGAGGCCGAATGACATTTCGAGTGGGATTCTGGCCGTTGTGTCCTCCGCACACATGAATAAATAATATGCCTGCAGGCCACTTGTTGGGGTCACGAACTGAGACCTTGTCCTATCCCTGACATATGTGTAAATGAACAACTGTATCAGCGAAACTGATCAAAATGCATACATTATGGGATTGACCTGGCAAGGAACCCTAGACTTGGTCCTAAGAATGGTTAACCAGCGAGGGGGTTGGCCAGAGCAGGATAAAGAACACAAGTATTCCAATGTACGGTCTCTCACACTAACGCAGTGAACTCTCGTTGAAGTTCGTTCTGTTACTCTGAGAGCCGAATAGCTATCCGTTTGTCAATTGACTTTTTGGTAACTGTTGTAGCTTTTAAATAAAGCACTTTGTATGTTCTTTGTAACCTGTGTTGGTGTGTTTCCTTTGAGCTTCCCGGGCTCATATCAATTTCTCTGTTTTCACAATGGCACCCATGGGTGGGGGTACAACCCTGTGCCCCTAGTGTATGTTTTTGGGCACCTGTGGTGGCCCGCAGACCAGGGTATGGGCTATGTGGCAGCTCCATGCTGAAGTTGACAGGTGCGCGGAGTATCCTCCATTTTGGGATACCCCGGCCCTGCCATTGGGATCAGTTGATTCCTGATGAAAATCAAGATGGCCCCTGTGGCCTCTTGCTTTCTATTACCCATTACCTTGTTTTCCCAAAGTCCTGGGAAGCCCTGACTCTGTCCCTTCCCCCTGACTGACTGTTGGGTGGAAATGCCATATATGGTGTTGTTGTGAAGGCCCGGCCAGACTAGCTGGAGCCTTCACGGTGATGTATGTTGTGGGTACCTCCGGTGGGTGGGACCTGGGTGAATAGAGTGTGTGACGAATATGCATTCTGTGTTGTGGGTGTCTAGTATCTGGTGGTTGACACAATGACTGAGACAACCCTGCCCGAAACCGGTATGAATGCAGCTTGGAGTGTTGAATCGCTCAGTACTTGTCCCAATACACATAACTTGTTGTGAGTGTCTGGAGAGAAGTGAATGGCCCGAATACCTCATGTGCCTGATTGGCTGCTTGCCTGCATGAATGCCAGTAGTCATGATTGGATGCTTGAGTGTGACCCAGCGGAATGAATGGGAGATCAACAGTAAATGTGGGGACCTCTCACTGCTAGGAATCATGTTCAGAAGCTGAAGTCCATTACGACGAGTAACTGGAGTAACTGACGCTTGACCTTGAAGCCCTGCTGGACGAGAAGTATTGCTGTTGCTCTCCTTTGCAATCTGAAAGCTGTTGTGTTTCCAAGAACTGACCCAGAGATGACCTGGTAAGGCACCCTCTTCCCGAGCTACGAGGGACCATCGTGCACAGCTGATCTTTGCCAACACTCCCTGGTAGACAGACCTTCGACAGGCTGCCGACCCGAGACGGGGACTGCTGCGGAACTCCAAGGAGAAGCACTCGGACTGTTGTCTGCCACTGTCGACTACCGCCGTCGCCGACCGTAGCCGCCGTGCTCCTGTTTGCCTAAGAACTTCCATTGATCATCGGACGCTCTCGTCTGCATCGTAACCCGCTTGTCTCCCGCTGGAGAAGGCCTGACCGTCGACGCGCCTAGGAGAATCCAACAGTGGGTTTCCCACCACCTAAGGACCACAGAGACGCCGATGACTCAACGCCCTTGCTCGCACACAGTTCTTCATCATCTCTTTGCGGTCCAGAACTATCGTCACCGAGGTGCCCCGCACACCTCTTCCTTGCAGGACGCCAACGCTCTGTCGTCAACGAGCACCGCTAGGAACAAAGCTGCCACTTCACCGCCGTAGTTCAACCTGTTCTCTGTCGGACGTTCGACGACCCGTGACTCCTGCCTTAAAGGGAGGGCACTCAAGAAGGGCCGTCGATTCCCCGACACCGAACGCCAAGTTCCCCGACACCTCTAGACGATCCGTGGCTCCCGCCTGAAAGGGAGTCGCTCAAGAAGGATCGGTCGATGCATCGTCGGAGAACTCTACTCCACCAGGTACATTGGGGGGGTAAAACCTTAATAGGAAGAAGTGAGACTATGAGACTATTGAACATATGGACTGGGCTTGTGCTATATATCTTTATTTACAGGTTGCCCAGGTGGGGGGATCTCCACACAGAACTGTGCCTCGTGGTAGGTGTCAGCATTCTGCCTATTGTTTCAACCATCTTGCGTTCCCTCCTATCTCTGGTGCTGGTTTCCTTGTTATTAATCTGTGTGACATTTTAACCATACAGTTGATGCACTTTAATGAGATTGGATAACATTAGTGGTATCACTTTAGAATTGTATATATTTATCATTATTGACTTCCGAATACAAAGTGCGTTATTGTGATCGTGTACATACCCTTGAATATTAATTATATAAAGACTGTGTTTTCAGTAATACAGTGTGTGGACATTCCTTTGTGGGAGTTCGGGGACTACACTGTACTTAAGAACCAGCCTGCATCACCTCCTGAGAAGCTAGGCCTTGATTGCTCGACCACGTACCAATAATAGAGAATCTTTGCTGGGGTCCTCTGTGCCTCTCCTCTACCATATAGAGAGCGAAAGTACAGACACCCCCTACCAGTCTCTAAAGGAACAACTTAAAAAAAATCCCCCCAGGGACAGAACCAGTCAAGAAAGAGAGAATGAGAGTTGGAGATCAATAAGATCCCATGCTTGCGAGCTGGTCAGTCTTTATTCCACAGAGAAATAAAGGATTCCAAAAAGTTATCTATGATCTGCAAGCATCCCGAGCTATGGCAGTCTATTTGAACAGATCAAACATTTTAACATTCTTTGCTGAAAATCCCTACATTACAATCAATCTCCTCTTTTGATATTGAAATAATTCACTTTCCCAACCGTTAGCAAGCTAACAAGTTTGTAATTCAATTTGCATTACGACTGGTGACGGGTGATGGGCCTAGTCCTTGCCGAAAGGCCACATTTGAAAATCTAGGCTTTAATATAGAAAGATACAATGAGTCAAATCTGCCTCACAATGAAATCGTCCATACCATGTTGTATCCAAATTCAGGCTATTCACAAGGGCTGGCCAAGGACGGCAACTCAAGGGGCAAAGAGGCCACTGCCGCACTAACCTATGTCAAATATGACTTGCCTGTAGACCGGTGGGACAGAAATTATAGTTGATGCAATTCCCGAAGAAAAGAAAGTTGCCAGCCTCTCCCTTCAACCTGTCAGCTGGAAAACCCATGGATTTGTACATCTAGAAGACAACGCCGAGGCTTGATCCCAACTGAAGGCCAATACATATTGTTTTTTCAGGAAACACAGTTAACCAAATGTCCCTGCCTGGATGGCTATGATCTTTGTTTATCAATCAGCAATCTCTAGGGAAACAGGATGTCCTTCTGGTGGGCTAATCATTGCAATTCAAATAGGGCACGCCTTGACAGCCACGACGATTTTAAAAAATCAGTTTGGTATTCTGGCTGTTGTGATGCACTCTGACAAACTGCATGCCCCTCTTCTTCTCGGAAATATATACTGACACAAAGGGGTGGCTGACTTGGAAGACTTTTTAAAGATGCTACACACCTACATCACATGTTGGAGAACGTCAAACAGGGGGGTTCCATCTTGGTGGTGGGGGATATGAATGCCGACTGCCCAATGATGAACTGAATACAGTGTCTGCCAGTCGTCGTCCTAAAGGTTCAAAGGCTGTGGCGCGCCTGGATTTACCATGCCCAGTTTAGATTTGTTTATGGTCAATGGAGTCGATCGAAAGACCAGCCTAAGAGCACCCACATGGTGTAGAGGGACTCGTTATTCGACCCTCGACTAAATATTTGTAGACAGTTTTCTATGGAAGGTATGTTCTGACTTTAGTGTCTCTGAAAATTTTTGGAGTGACCCCAATATGATAACAAATTAGGAGTGATGTGATTTACGCTATAGTTGCCACACATTGTCCTACTAATCCTAATGTCAATAATAGAGGCAATAGATTGAGCTGGTCTCATAATACCTCAAATAAATTAAATAAAGACCTTAATGTCTGCTGCAACAAACCACATACAAAGCGAAACTTATTTGCTTCAATGTCGATAACTATGCAAAGACCATACTATGATCTTTATCTAAATGCTTATCAGACTGGCCCAGAAACAAAACAGAATCCAGAGCAGCGATTAGGTCAGTCAACATGTCTCAGAGCAAACAGGACATCAAGACCTGCAAGATAAAATCTATAAAGCAGAATTATAGGAACTTCTTCAAGCAAATTAAAGACAAGTTCCTACAGAAAAAGGTGTCTATCTTAAAGGGGAAAGACTCTCATCTCATTTGGGAAACTGTGAACACAGCAACACAGCAACGAACCCCTAGTCCCATTACCAGGCCAATGCTATCTCTGAATCCGCCTGGATTTCCAACTTCAAGTCTCTGTTCGGAAGTAATAATCTAACAATGAAAGACACTTATGAGACAGTGTGCACCCTTGTATTTGCTCTGATGATCCCAAAACCTGACCCTGCAGAGATCTTGACATTAATAAAGAAAGCAAATCCTCAGGGGCGCCTGGACCAAATGGCCATTCCATAAACACATTAAAAAAGAACATTTATCTGGTCCATTATCCTAACCATTCTTTTTGCGAGTATCATTGACTCTGCAGTGATTCCTGTGTCTTGGGGCCTATTGCATATTGTTCCCATTTACAAGAGAGACTATGGGGGTAATTCATGGATTATTTGCACTGAACAAAACGGGATTTTGCGCCATTCTGCCCGCAAATCCCTATTTAACAAATGGGGATTTGCGGGCAGAATGGAAAAGAGGTTTAATCCCTTGAATTTCAGACCTATTGCTTTACTGGATATTGAAAGCAAAATCTTTGCAGGAGTTCTGTTAGGTAACTTGGAAAAATGGGCAAAGAAGACGTGCAGATTGGATTGCTTCCAGACTGGCTTTAGATGCTGCCACTCCACCAACATAAGTGGAGCTGTGCTGTGAGAATTACAAGAATCAACCTTGGAGATTCAAAATAAAAATATTTTTGTCACATCGATAGACCTGTCCGCGGCATTCGACAAAGTGGATCGCAAACGGTTGTTGTTTAAATTAGCCAAATGTGGGAGGGGTCCAGAAGGCCTTCTGCGTTTAATCAGCTGTCTATACTCTAATAGAGCCATCTGCATTAGATTAAACCAAGGCAGACATCTCTCACGCAGTATTCAGACCAATCAATGCCGTAGACAAGGATGCGTATTAGCTGTTTATCTTTTCAATCTTTATGCTTCCGATGTCAGCGATTTTCTGAAGCCTGTCACACTATTTCCCCCCAAGTTTGGCACCTAAAAACATTGTGGATTGCCAATGCCGATGATTTTTTACTCTTCGACCAGGCCAAGATTGGATGCTTAGACTACTCTTAGCATTTACCAACTATTTAAAGGAGAATGCCTTAGTGATGAATCCACAAAATACAAAAATTATGGTGCTGTCCAGGGCTAGAAAACACAACCATGTTAAATGGTTGCTCCAGTCGACAGAACTGGAAGTGGTTGCGAGCCTGACATACCTAGGTTTTAATTTCTCTGCAAGTCCCTGTTTTGCTGTAAGGCCAAACATATACCTAATCAGCTGTCTTTCATTGACAGAAAATATGGAACCTACTCTATCAAGTCAACCATAGAATTCCATACAGAGAAGGCAATTCCGATGCTGACCTATGGGATGGAATTATGGCCAAACAAACCGCTACGCTGGTTAGACACCGTAGAAGGAAGATTGTGGAGACCGATTTTAGGAGTTCCTAATGCGGTACCAGCAGCGGCCATATGATTTGAACTAGGCCTTGTGTCGGTAAAAGCCCCTGTTCAGTGGCAGATTCTACTCCTATATCATAACATTCTTACATCTGCCCCAGCTTCCTTATATCCAGAAGCTCATGACGTTTGTCACTGCCTCATAATACCATGTTCCCCTGGTTTTCTCCTGAAATTGAAATCTCATTGTGACATGATATTTTCCGTCTTATGTCTAGAATCAGCATTGTTGAAATTCACTCTGGTGAAGGTTAATACTGCATTATATGACCAAGATTGGTGTGAAACAATCAACGCATTTTATGGCATTGCCTCTTTGCAACACCTGTCACACAAATATAAGTGCAGAGGGCCGGTTGCCCCCTTCCTTGGGATGTTTCGAAACAGATACTATCGCTCTGCGATATATTTCATCTATGGTGGAACGTCCGCCACACCAAGGAGATCATGATCAGGAGGGGGGCCATCGACCCTTCAGCCTTTGCCTGTAGATACTGTAATGACACTGACATTATAAAAAACATCAAACACTTGTTTTTGGACTGTCCAGGTTGGCATTTCGAAAGAATCTCCTACTTAGGTAAAACTGTGGGTGCCAACAAATATTTTGACCGGACCGATCTATGGAAAAGATTCTTGAATCCGATATCACAAGCTTATGTGGTCGGTGGTTGCCGTTGCCGCATTTGTAAAATCATGGCACATTTCAATTTTTAAAGAGCATATTGTCCAATGTAATTTGCATAATATTTTTAGGATGCCGTATTAAGATGCTTTGTCATGAAGTGTAGCTTTTATATTTCTATCTTTTTAATGTAATATGTAATTGTTGTTTGTATTATTGCACTCTTTTACTTATTTTTTCCTTTTTGTACATTTTTTTTTATAGACCATTCTCACAAAAACAACATATGGTTATGTGTGTTGTGTTTCATGCTAAATGTATTTTATCAGTCACACATCTTTAAGTAGCAATAACTTTCACAATTGGGGTTATGCATATTTTCATTCTCAGAGCAACTGTCTTTTTGTGAACTTGACGCACCTACGTGTGTGCAAAGGTTTCAAGCCACAATGACAAATGGTGGGAATATTTCATCCACTGAATCAGGGGTCTTCAGTGGTGTTCACTTTCATAGGGCGGGGGGGTGCCGCCGCCCCAGCCAGTGCCTCAAGGGAGTATGCAACATGTTACACGACTGCAGAACAGATTCTGAAGTTTTGAATCTGTTCTGTATATAGGAATGCGGCATTGTGGCAATACCACTATGAATAAAAAATATTCTGCCATTTGACGCTGTGTTGCTTCTTTATGGCTGGCTGGGACCGGGGCCGGCTGCCACAGAGGGGCGCGTCCCATTTTACGGAGCTTTTGTTCTACTGTAGAGTGCATGGAGGACATAGCTCCACGCACTCTACTTAACCCATCACAATCTGGACTGCTGATGGGGCGCTAGAGGGCCACCAGTATAAAATCTGTGTGCAAACAGCACACCAGAGATCTGATCATATCTACTACAGTTAGGCCCATAGCAACAACATCATATTCTGAATGTCATTGGCTGTTTACCAGCCAATGACATTGAGTGTGGGTGGGGTGATGGGCATTTAGCACACGCGTGGTGACAGTCCGTGCGTGCCACTCACTTCTTGCATGGTACTGCTGAGTTTGTTTGTGTAGAGCTTTCTAGAGAAACAACCCCACCACATGGACGGCCTGTTGCCAGATCAGCAACTTGGTAAGTAAAGTTTGTTTAGTTAAGTTATTCTTTATGCCTGCCTGCCTGGCCCTTCCTTCCCCAATACAGTGCTCCTGTCCAGACAGGACTGTCCTCCTGGAGCCCTACTTTGGGGAATACAGGGCCTAGTTGTTGATGCCATCTAGACTGTGTCGGGTAATGGTTGGGTAGTTAGCCCTGCATCGACACTCGGGCGGCTCTCACGAGCCTCACCCAAGTCAAGTGCTAGCCTCCTACATTTGTTTGGAATCGGACCCACTTAATCGATCATTCTTTTCAGATGAAGGGGAGGCCAACAAGTTGAGTGGATGGATCAGTGCCACCCCCAACTATAGTATTGGGCTTTACCTTGATCTGAACATAAATCGAGTTAGTCTAAGGGTGGACCAGCTCTTTCTCTCTCCAACCTTCGAGTCGACTGCCTCTTGTCTTCTTTGATGTATGGGGGGACATGCGGCTTGCCATACTTCAAAGTCTTATTGGTATTACCACTTCTGGGCGCCAAAGCTTGCATACAAATGCTTCCCAGTCCCATCAAACATGGCTACCTTTCAAATTTCTTATTACCCTCCAGTTCATGATTCCCTATCAAATATGCCTTCAAGTATGGTGATTCATTATGGCAGTTCATATATGAATGTCTTCCTTTTCCACAAAGACTTGAAGCAAACATGCATGAAAGAACAGTTATGCCAGCATTGTTCACACCTTAGGATATCATGTAATCTCTCCTATGTCATGTGATCAATGGTATTGGTGATGTAGGCAAGAGAGAAGCACGTGGTCTCATAGTAAGCAGAGGGGTACAGGCGAAGAGACTGAACATTGTTTTTTCTACTGATGCATCGGCAGGAGACTCACTGTTTTGTAATTATACGAAATGCTTTCTGTGTTAGCCTGGGGGGAACCTGAAAGGGCTCTGTTTTAATAACTAGATGTTAATGCTTTCTGAAAGGCATTCTCTGTTGGATTTTTTTTTTTTTGCACTGCAAAATTAATTGACTCTGTAGCAATTTGAAATCGCAGTCTGGATTTTGTTTGCTTCTACAATTGGGTGCCGTGACTCAGGTCGCAATGCCTAGTGAGACCGAGACAGTATTGCAAGTATCTTCTGTTGAAGGCCTTTGAGCCTCACCAGATGTAAGAGACCTTTTAAAATCTCTACTGGGGCTTTTGGAGAGGGGTCACCTGTAAAGTTGATGTCTCTTTCAGCTTATGCTAAACCGATATTTTAATGTGGCAACAAGAGTCGGACAGGGGGAGATTACTGTCTTTTGTATAAACATACAAAAACAGAAAAACCACAGGGCAGGTCTGAAAAGAAACACAGATGCACATTGTCAGCAATACAGTCTGTCGGGATGCAGTATGGGTACTGAAAATGATGATCAATTAGTTATAGTGAAATAAGACAGTGGGGGTGAACCGAACAAAAGAACAAATGACAATGAATGAGTGTATACGTCACTGACCTGGTCTCTACAGTCTCTAGCCACACCAAAGCCCTCTCAGGTGTGTGGGTTCTGAAAGCAAGGGGGAGGGGGCTAAGTTCAACCTTTAAACCCAGTCATTTGCTCAATAGGAACCTTTCCGACCTGGGCTGCAATTGACAGAGTTACCCTTCTGAATGAGTGAAACTCTATTTTTTTCCGGGGCCTTGTAAATAGGCAGCATCTTCCTTTTTTGTATGAGTCAAAATGGGGTCACAACAGTTCAAAAGTGTCCCAATGATGATACACCAGTATCCATATGGTATGAAAGCAAAACATTTCATATAGGTAAAATTGTGTAATTAAAAAGAGCACCCAGAACTAAGAAAGGAAGATCAATGGGGTGCATATACTGACTAGTGTGAGGAGGCTTCCGAGAGACGTACTGCATCTGAGGAGATGTTTAAACATTTCCAACAGTAAATTAAAAAGTCACACCCAACAGACAGCATCAAAACACAGAGAACAATTGGCCTCCCATGCTCCATGACCTTCTTTGCTTAATCCCCAACGTCACAGATGCCCTTAATAATTTGTGGACGCTGGGATACAGTTCAAAGATTCTATGTTCTTCTTAAAGTAGTTGAGGGTATATGGATTGTTCAGACTGAATATGAGTAGATGTGTCTAATGATTGTTAAATTTTGCACCATGGTGGAATATATTAATGGGCGTCGCTCTCTGGACTAGGTGTGGCCAGTTAGGACCCCACTCCAACCCTCCCTCAACCCCAGATTGGTCTCTAGAGATTAGTAACCCCCACTATCTTAGATTCTGTCTTACCTTGATAATGGCCTAAATGCAAACACCTTATCTATCTAAATCCCCACCTGGAAAAAGTGTAGGTTATCTCTGCTCTCAATTCCCCAAGGTGATGTATAATAAGGATTTGTGCCTTACAGGCCCCACTTTTGTCCTTCTGCACTCTGATGTTCCCCATGTCTCTCTGTCGTGATCCCTTATCTCCTCCTACTCGCCTCCCTCCTGCTCCAGCTACCATCTCTCCTCACTCTCCAGAACACTCCCTTCTCTATCCCTTGGATGTTCATCTCTCTACTATCCACCTCCACCCTCCAGTCTTACTGTGTGGTACTCTTTCTTTCCCTTCCCTCCCTGCACTACAACTGTTCTCCCCTCTCCATTCTACTAATACTTTCCCCTCTCCACACTCCCATTACTCTATCCTCTCCACATCACTACTCTTCTTTCTCCACACAACAGCTACTCTCCCGTCTCTACAATGCTACTATCACCTCTCAACAATACTACTGTCCCCTCTCTGCACTTGTCACTACACTTCTCCTCACCTCTCACTCCATTCTACTTTCCTATCTTTTACCACTACCTGCATTACATATTGCCTCACTCCACTCCCATCTGTACACCCATTCCCTCCACCCCATCCCACCATAGACACTCATCTCAACTTCACTCTCTCTCTAAATCCTTCCTAAACTGCTCTCTCTCTCTCTCTCTCTCTCTCTCTCTCTCTCTCTCTCTCTCTCTCTCTCTCTCTCTCTCTCTCTCTCTATTTCTCTCTCTCTCTATATATATACATGTATATTATGTATATATATATATATTTTCACTGAAAAAACTTTGTGAATGCAACATTATGGTTATGTTGGACTAATAAAAACATATGAAATTCAAAGAAAAACTCTGTTAAAAGGACGTTATGGTTTCAAGTAAAATCAAAAAACCCCAGAAATTCGCCAGTTATGGTAAGCTAAACAACCATAACTCGCGCCACCACCGTGCACTGCTAAGACTAACACCCAGGACATCAAAGATGACATCACAAATGTCATTGACTTATGACATCTGACTTAATAGCAGACCTTCCGGACAGTGCCACATGACCATACGCTGGCGCGCGGCATTATGATGTGTCCGAGAACCCATCCACACTTCACAATAAGATCTCTGCTTCGGAGAGAGTTCAGAACTGCATTTTCTACTGATCTGGGAACTTTCAACTTCAAAATTTCCCTTGCACAGCTCCAACACCTATTCCTACTCAATATCTATTAACAATCTAGTACACAGTACATACTTTTAGCAAAACTGCTATTTATCTTAAAATGGCATCAGCTAATGCCAACCCTCCTCCCCAAGAGCCACCACCACTGATGTAATCGAGGAGCATGAGAAACACTTCCCCGTACCTTATAAATAACACACGCGCAACCTTTTCCCTTGTCCGCCTACCCCTCCATATTAGTGTTTGGTTCCTCTTCCCTCATTTCCCTCCCCACCTTTCGTTCTCAGCTCTCCTGCCAAAAAAAATACATCCAAAAACAACAAAAGACATATTCCTTTAGGAACCACCTTTCACAGTTAAAAAATAGAACTAAAAAACATGTAGAGACTACATCTACTTTATATTTCTCAGTAAAGTACATAGACTCAATAAGATTTTCTAACATTTCCATTTGTATTTTGTGTTATGCTAATGGTAATATTCAGGCATTCATCCTCTGTTCCAGAGACTGGATTGGTGGATACTGGCCAGCAGCCCAAGTTATCAGCCCAAGCGAAGTGAGGGTGGATAACGAGGTCTCTGGAACCATTATCCCCCCCATTCCAGCCCCTGAAATGGGGAATCAAGGCCATTAGCACCCTAGGTTCCCAAAGCAGGAACCCGGGGTGCTAAAAAAGAGGATTTTGTCTTCCTACCCCAGCACAACTACGGCAATCCCCGTGTAGGAAGGAAAATCATTTTCCAAGATGGCCACCATGGAAAGGGAAGGAGAGGGTTCCTTACAGGGCCCCTCTTCGCTTTCCATGGCAGCCTGCAGAAAGAAAAAAGAGAATCCTATGACCAGATTACCACAAGCATATTTTTCTTCCCTTTCAGATCTATCCTAATATCGAATAACTTTACCACAAAGCCAGTTCCAAGTGGACATGGCCACTTTAATCCTATGTTTTGTCACTTGTGGTCATGGCCAGTAGCCAGATTGTCCGGATCATGACCTTATTCCGGACAATCTGGCCACTGCCAATGGCCACAGGCTACCCCTCAGTCACTAAAGGTATACCGCTATTTTTTGTAGCTACATTATGACAGTTGTCAAATAATAAAACTGGCACATTTGCAAAACCATGCTTGTAGGTCCTTGCCAATGCTCCTTACGCAAGTTTGCTGGAAATCCACCCATGTTTTATTTTTTCAGAAGTGTCAAATGTATGCACATACAATCGTCATATAACCGAGCCCCCACTTGACAAAACCCATTCAGACTTTACGAAAACATCTATATCTAGGTCTATAATCTTTTTGCAAAACTTTGTCTAGATTTGTCAAATGGCACCACATTTATAAGCCTTTACAATATTTTGGGATCCTCCTCTAATTTTGCCCCCTTTCACAAAATTCCATCAAACTTTAGAAAATCATTCATATCTAAATGTATTATCAGTTTCCCAAATTAAGTGTACATTCGACAAATGGCACCTCATTTATAAGCCTTTACATTATTTTAGGACCCCCCTCTAATTTTGCCCCCTCATGACAGAATTCCACCAAACTTTGAATACTCACTCAGAATCAGCTCAGGAAAATTCATGCAGTTCCATTCAGTGGCGCCAAAGTTATAAGCCATCCAAGAACTGCATTTTACCAATCCTGTAATGCTAAGATGTTTGCAAACTTTTCAGGACTGTTCGTGAACATCCAAACTGTTCGCAGACTTTCACGGCAAGCAAAAAAAAACACTCATTTTTTTGCTTCTTGCAGTCATATCCCATCCCATCCTCATCACCCCTCACCTCCCCAGAGATTATTTGATAAATTTGACAAGTGCAATGTTGTGTTTTTTAATATGTTTTTACTGCAATGTCCGCGGACAGCGGCGAAGTCCGCAAATCCAAGATGGCGAGCGTTTCCAAAAATCTGACGCACTTCAGTCACGCTCTTCACCATCCAATCAGCGAACACGTTGTATGTCCGCGGACATAACGCAAGCCGATTAACCAATCGGTGTCCTGTCTGCGGAGCGAACAGGGAAGTGTGTCCGCGGAGCGGACATAAATATCACTAATTTTTTGTGACCTACTTTTTGGTCATTTTAAAAAAACTACTGGACAGATTTTCACCAAATTTACAAAAGCATGCTTTCAGGACCAATCTGCTGCTCCTGCCACAAATTTGGTGAAAATCCGTCCAGCGTTTTGGGCGGTAGGTGTGAGCAAAGTTTTTTCCCCATTCAGTGTATGGAGAAAAAAAATTGGGACCCCCCCATAACTTTGCCCCCCCTGGACCAAACCTCACCAACCTGTGCAAAAAAATCAGAGTGGGCCATATACTGTTTTTGCAAAGTTTGGTGTGGATTCGTCCAGGAGGAGCAAAGTTATGTGCCGCCCAACAAGTGCTCTTCCTATGGGATTATGGGATTAGCAACTTAAACATAACTACTGTGGCCGCGTAAAATATATATATATATATATATATATATATATATATATATATATATATATATATATATATATATATATATATATATATATGTATATATATATATATGTATATATATATACATATATATATATATATATATATATATATATATATATATATATATATATATATATATATATATATATTACATGGTAGCGGTAGCGTCCATGTAGTTATGGTTAAGTTGGTGTTTCCATAGGAAGAGCATTTTTTGGGTGGCTTATAACTTCGCTCCCTCTGGACGAATCCTTATCAAACACTGCAAAAAAAGTATATGGCCCACTCTGAATTATTATGCAAAGTTTGGAGAGGTTTGGTCCAGGGGGGGCAAAGTTATAGGGGGGGGTCCCAAAACTTTTGTTTTTTCCCATAGACATAATGGGAAAAAACTTTGCACACGCCTACATCCCAAACCGCTGGACGGATTTACACCAGATTTGTGGCAGGAGCGGGTGCTTGGTCCCGAAAGCGTGCTTTTGCAAATTTGGTGTAAATCTGTCCAGTAGTTTCTTTTAAAATGACCAAAATGTAAGGCAAAAAAATAAGTGATATCTCCGTTCGCTCCGCGGACGGACTTCCCTGTTCGCTCCACGGACAGCGACCCGAATGGCCAAGCGGCTTGCGTGATGTCCGCAGACATGCGACGTGTTCACTGTTTGGATGGCGTGGTGCGTGGAGCGCGTCAGATTTTTTGTGACGCCGCCATCTTGCATTCGCCGACGACCGCGGACAGCGCGGTGGTACTTGGATTCAAAATTGTATTTAGTGGAGTGTGTTGGTGTGTAAGAGTATTTGGGGAGGGTGGGGGAGTATGAGATAGGTTCAATGTTCTGTTTTTTTTATGTGCTAGACGCTTTTGTTGTGTTCGATTTTTCTGCGGGCAACACGGCTGTTCTGAAATTTTCTATATAAACTAAATGGTGGGGTGTTCCGAGGACGGAGTATGTGTCTGTTTTGTTCGTAAGCAAGCTAAAATTGAGCGAAGAACACTCGTGGTGTCCTTAAATATTGGTACATAAACAAAATGGGGGTGTCCTGAGGACGCTGTCCGTATTTTACTCTGGCAAGTTGAATGTGTTCTAAGAACACTCGCGGTGCTGAAATGTTTGCAATTAAACAAAATGGGGGTGTTCTGAGAACGCTGTTCGTATTGTTCATTGTCAGGTTGAAAGTGTTCTAAGAACCCTCCTTATGTCCGCTGACATTACAATTTCCTATGGGCCTGATCCCGACTTATTGTCCACTAAACAAACGATAAATCAGGCTGCTGTGCGCCGACATTATGTGATAATCCTATCACTTGCCCCATCGACCTGGCTGACCTGTTTTTGCGACACTAAATCATATCTCCCGCCCCTAAGCCTTACATTATCAAAGCATTCATATTCCCCGTCTCTCTCCGTGACGTTACAGGGTGCGCAGCCAAATGCGCCCAGTCGTCTCCAGACCTACGCGACTTTACACAGAAACCAGAAAACAACACACATCATCTCACAACACAGCGCGCCACAATTCGGAATATGAAACTGTGATTTAAAAGCAAACAGCAAGATTGTACATTTCGTAAAGTACATTTATTTGACATCAAATGTTTAGAGAATATTCAGCGATTTGCATTTGTCTTTGCTGTCAATCCGCAAAAGTTCATCTTGACTCACGCGCTGTTCCTTTGCGCTACACAGGGTGTTGGTTTATGATAAAAGAAGCCCTATGGTCGCACTGATAATTGGAAGGCTGTTCCAACAATGAGGCATTATGGGTTATAAAATACTAGCATATTAAAAATGGCAGTACATATTTAAGAAGCGACAACAGAACAACCTAATCATTGTGGGGTTTATTTAAATACTAGTGCATTTGCATGTGAATGTATGCATATGGATGTAATGAGTTTGCATCTGTGCATTCGCGACTTTCATTACAAAAAAGGGGTGAGCTCAAAGAGAGGCTATAAGAACCATGCCCTCGGCAATCACCCATCATGCACCTGGTGAATTGTGCAAATTAGGTTATGACATCATTTAGCTACTTCTAGCTACTTTTGTGACGGCCAATAGCTACTTTTCTTACTAAGGAGTTGCCAACACTGCTCCTACGCGACTTCATACAGAATCCGGAAAGCAACACAGATCATCTCACAACACAGCGTGCCACAATTCGGAATATGAAACTGTGATTTAAAAGCAAACAGCAAGATTGTACATTTCGTAAAGTACATTTATTTGACATCCAATGTTTAGAGAATATTCCGCGATTTGCATTTGTCTTTGCTGTCGATCTGCAAAAATTCATCTTGAGTCACGCGCTGTTCCTTTGCGTTACACAGGGTGTTGGTTTATGACAAAAGAAGGACTGTGGTCGCACTGATAATCGGAAGGCTGTTCCAACAACGAGGCATTAGACCACCATAACGGTTGGTATGTTGCTTCTAGCCGCTAGTACCGCGTAAGGGCATATTGGTCCTTGGCGATTGTCCCATAAAATGGTGAGGGTCATGAAGTTGTTTACTAGGAGCTGCAACTGCCAGTTAAAAAATGCATCGGCCGGGGTCTGAAAATCGTGGCATTGACAGTAGGGAAGGATGTACCTGTTTTAAAAACATAAATTAGTCTCACGAGCCGATCTTCATTAAAAATATTCATTTTATTTATTAGGGCGTGAATCTATTTGCTAGCGAGGATAGTGCAACGGAGTATGTTAACTTATTCCCACTAACCCACCCTCTCTCCTCTGCCTTTTTCAGAGCCGTCTGAGCACCAGCAGACCACTTCGGCAGTGATAGTGCGCGGTACAAAACAATATGCCACATTGAACGAACAAGTACAACTTAACCGGGCTTTAACGCCACTCTATTGTTATTATATTCCGGTTATTATATTCGGGTATAAAATAATTTAAAGGGTTACTTACATTATATTGGCATTTTCCATTGTTTTCCATTGTCTGGTAAGATAAGCAACCATAACTCACGCCACCGTGCACTGCTAACACTAACACCCAGGACATCAAAGATGACATCACAAATGTCATTGATGACATCACTGATGACATCACATGGCTGGCTCTCCCTTTTTTTCCTTTACTGACATATCTAAGCCACATAGTTTTCTTCAGTAACAGTCAGGAAGTAAAAATTGAAAAGGTACTATATTTGTAGACCTAGGGTCAAGTCATAGCATATGAAACACATATATAGCGGAAGACACAGGCTTAAAAGAGAGCAATCCTTTCTGTGCATGAAGATAATCATTAGAGTTATCAGCACTTTCTCATAGTTTTATTTTTATTACTCTACCTTCCCTGTATATGCTCATATATGTATACATTGTACTCACAGTCCTTTCCTTAGGGTTCACTGACATCATTTGATACACATACATACAGTAAGTAGCAGCTTTGAAACAGAGCAATCATTTCTCTGCATAAAGATAATCAGTTAGGTTATGAACTCTTTCTGCTACTACTTCTGCTTTTTTGCTTACTTCTCTGTCCCTGTAGATACTCATATTTGTATGTGTTGTTGCCCCTTTGTGTTTTGTCTGTAATAATGTAATTATGTATTAAGTGGGTTTTATTAGCTAGTAATTACATGTTTCACAGTACGCAAAATTCTAATAAGAAAGCAGTTATCATTTCATTATTCTACATGGCAAGATTATGGATATTGCACCTTCATCATGTATACTGCACACACTGCCTAAGTTTCTGCATGAGTTGCTTAGTATACTGGATAGAACTTCATAATAGAATGCTATTTATATCAATGCATTGCTTAAGACACTAATTAGCTCATGATATTTATTCAAATGATCCTTGACACTTTTTGGTCAACATTATAAGAATCCCTCCTACAGAGTTTTCATGAAAAGTAAATGCACATGTGATGTCATCAGTGATGTCATCAATGACATTTGTGATGCCATCTTTGATGTCCTAGGTGTTAGTGTTAGCAGTGCACGGTGGCGTGAGTTATGGTTGCTTATCTTAACATAACTGCCGAATTTCAGGGGTTTTTCGGTTTTACTTTGAACCATAACGTTCCTTTAACAAAGTTTTTTTACTGAATTTGATAGGTTTTTAGTAGCGCAACTTAACCATAACGTCCCTTTTAACAACGTTTTTTCATTGAATTTCATAGGTTTTTATTAGCGCAACTTAACCATAACATCCCTTTAACAAAGTTTTTCTACTGAATATATATATATATATATATATATATATATGGCCTGCGGTAGCAGCCATGTAGTTATGGTTAAGTTGCTAAACCCATAGGAAGAGCTCTTCCTTTGCTCCCCCTTGACACGAATCCTCACCAAACTTTGCACAAAAAAAATATATGGCCCACTCTGAATTTTTTTGCAAAGTTTGGTGAGGTTTGGTCAAGGGGGGGCAAAGTTATAGGGTGGGTCCCACATTTTGTTTTTCCCATAGACATAATGGGAAAAAATGTCAGTCGTGCCTACAGCCCAAACCGCTGGACGGATTTTCACCAAATTTGCGGCAGGAGCGGCAGCTTGGTCCCGAAAGCGTGCTTTTGTTAATTTGGTGTAAATCCGTCCAGTAGTTTAAAGGACCAAAACATAAGGCAAAAAATGTAGTGATATCTATGTCCGCTCCGCGGACTCACTTCCCTGTTCGGTCCATGAACTGGCCTCTGATTGGCTGTTCTGTCCATGGACTGGCCTCTGATTGCCCAGAAAATTCGCTGACTTTTGCGTGGTCCGCAGACATCAGGATGCAGCCGCTGATTTGGTGGTGAGAAAATGTGAAATGTGTTGGTTTTCTTGAAACGCCTCCCATCTTGGATTTGCTGACATTTGGGGGTCCATGGACAGCGCAGTGAAAACATTTTTTTAAAAAGCAGCTTTGTACTTGTCAAACTCAACAAACAATCTCTGGGGATGTGGTGGGGGGATACGGATTGGATTGGATATGGCCATAAGAAACCATAAGAAGCCAGTTTCACCCCTCCCTGAAAGTCTGCGAACACTCCAGATGTCCTGGGGCAGTCCTGTGCTGTCCGCGGACCCTTGAGATGTCCTAGGACATCTGTACCTATTTCTGCATTACAGGGTTGGGGAAAACAGTTTTCAGATTACTTATAACTTTTGCCCAATCAATGAAACTGCATGTACTTTTGCAATTTTATTCTAGAACTAATCCTGAATGGTTTTGCAAATTTGGATTCTGGATTCGTGGGATTCTGTTAAGAGGGGGCAAAATTAGAGGGGGGGTTCCCAAAATATTGTAAAGGCATATAAATGTGTTGTCATTTGACGAATCTGCACAACATTTGGCAAAACGAATTTGGATCTACATATAAATGGTTTTCTAAAGTTTGTTGGGATTTTCTCAAGAGGAGTGAAATTAGAGTGGGGGTCTCAACATTTTTTGATGGCTTACAACTTTGATGCTGTTTGACGAATGTGAACAAATGTTTTGAGAAAGATTATAGACCCAACCTTCAATGTTTGTGTAAAGACTGAATGGATTTTGTCAAGTGGGGGCTAAGTTATATGACTATTGTATGTACATACATTTTGACACCTTTAAAAAAATAAAACATGGATGGATTTTGAGCAAACTCGTGAGGAGCATTGGCAAGGGCATTAAAGCATGGTTTTGCAAATGTGCCTGTGTTTTATTTTTTTACAAGTGTAATAATGTAAGTACAAAAAATAGTCATATACCTTTGGTGACTGAGGTATAGCATGTGGCCGTGGGCAGTAGCCAGATTATCTGGATCAGGGCGTAAGGTCATGACGCAGACAATCTGGCTACTGGCCATGACCGCTAGGGACAAAAAATTGAGTTAAAGTGGCTATGTCTACCTGGGACCGGCTATGCGGTAAAGTTATTCGAAGGTAGGATAGGTTTAAAAGGGAAAAAAAGTGCTTGTGGTAATATGTTAATAAGGTTTTGCAGGCTGCCATGGCAAGGGAAGAAGGGCTGTGTACAGAGCCCTGCCTTCTCTTTCCATGTTGGCTGTCGCATCCTGCTGTAGGAAGAATAATCCTTCCTTCTTACAGCGGGACACCGCAGGCGTCCCGACATAGGAGGAACGATCTATGTTTTAGCACCCTGGGTTCCCGCTTTGAGAACAAGGGGTGCTAGTGGCCTTTATCCCCCATTTCAGGGGCTGAAATGGACGATAATGGACCATAGCCCTCCTTATTTATTTATTTATTTGTAACTCACCAATGCCCGCAGACATCAGGCTATGTGGTTACAGTATTTATTGAGGAAGATGAGGTGGAGGAAGCAGTTTACTACTTGCTGAGAAAGGAACAACCTTTCTGAGAGCATTGCGGTCATTGGATTTGGTGTGGGGGTGCATGGATGTGGTCCCGTAAGAGTACTGTCAAGGTAGTCTGCGACTGAGTACAAAATTGCACTCATTGCATTTCACTTTGGTAGCTTTAACCTTTGGTACACTCCCAACAGTGGCAAAGAACTGGCACACCCATGAGTCGATCTTGGTGCTAGAAGTAGGCACTTCCTCTACCTCATCTTTTTGGTCCTCTTCATTGTCTATCAAAGTACTGCACTTTTTTTGTTGTGAAGTTACTCCAGCTGGTGGTGGTGGTGGCTCTTGGGGAGGAGGGATGGCGATAACTGATGTCATTTTTAAGATAAATAGCAGTTTTGATAACATTTTTCCAAGTATGTACTGTGTATTAGATTGGCAAGATATTGAGTACGAAAAGTTGTAGGATGTGTGCAAGGGAAATTTTGAAGTTGAAAGTTCCTAGATCAGTAGAAAATGCAGTTCCTAACTGAACTGAACAGATACGATCACGAAGTGCAGGCGCCTTTGCAAACACGTCACCATGCCGAAAGCATGCGTATGGTCATGTGGCACTGTCCAGAAGGTCTGCGATGAAGTCAGACGTTCCCGGACGTCTATGGATGCAAAATCATTTCAAAAAGTTGCAAAAAGTGTATAGGCATGTTAAAAATGATGCTACAAGGTGGTAAATGGCAGAGTTTTAACGTGAAACTTTGTAAATTGGACAGAAATATTGCTTGTTGGCTAAGTATGATATTAGTAAGTTGTAGTAAAATAGCATGCACTGGTAAACACCCATGAAATTCACTGAAAAACTTTGTTAAAGGGACTTTATGGTTAAATTGCACTACTAAAAACCTATGAAATTCAATGAATAAACTTTGTTAAGGGGACATTATGGTTAAGTTGCACCAATAAAAACCTATGAAATTCAATGGAAAAACATTGTTACGGGGACATTATGGTTACAGGTAAAACTGAAAAACCCCAGAAATTCGCTAGTTATGGTAAAGTGAGCAGCCATAACCCGCGCCACCACCGTGCACTGCTAAGACTAACACCCAGGACATCAACATAATTGATTCCGTACAATAAAAATTGTTTGTGTGTATATAGTTCATATCAACTTTTAGACATATCAATAAGAATTAAAAAACGATTTGTCATCAATAGAATAGGCTTATACCGTATAATACATAGATACATTACCTCAATAAAATAATACAATTCACTACAAAATGACCTTACAGCAAAAGACAATTCAATACACTTTTATAAATTCATTACCCTAAAATCATCATACAAAAGCAACTCAAATCCATGAATTGCGCTTAGGACACAGGTCGATTTGTTCATAAGGTCAAAATGTACGTATGTTTATTTTAAATTTTTAATATTTAGGGTTCAAAATGCATTGATTTCTATTTATTTCCACTAATCTTTTCTGTATATACAGATTACATTATTGTGAACATGTCTTATATTTTTCACAAAACCAAAAGGAGGTAGAACTGCTACGTTACAGGCTCATACCCAATTTTTGTCAATAAATGAAACAAATATATATTGGGAATTGGGGAACCTGGTATATTGGTACTAATGGATTAAATCTCTAAATTTGTAACCCATGAAATTGTCCAAAAAGAAAAAAGGTTGAAAAAGGAGACTCACACATGTCAAAGGTTGTGAACATACGTAGTTTGTATTAAAACAAAGAACATCAAAAAAACATTTGTAAACAACATACATATGACAAATTGCAATAATCTAGACATCAATAGTGAAATCAGAAATTAAAGTCCTCTTCAGTACATAGGTGAATTGGAAGTACAGAACATAACCCATCCGGGCTCTTTAGTGCTTGTTAAATGGAAAATATAAAACGTAACCCGTGAGGGGAAGGTACACAAATGATTTTAAGTGTAAAGCATGCCCCATGTGTAACACATGTGGAAGTTATGGGCGTCAAAAGAAATTGGCGCTCTTGTGGACCTGTAACCATTTAGGTCCTAGAGTAGCTTATATTCAGGAAAGTTATTTTTCACAAACAGGAATATTCTAAGCTTTATACTATTTATAAATCAGATATCATCTTTTACCAACGTACAACAAAGGAAAGCTTCACAAGTAGTGATATGATGCATGTGTAGCTGTTAACTGTTTTAAACAATGTACCTATTGTATGAACTATTCTAAAATGCTAATATCACATTTGAAGAAATGTAAGGGTGGTGTAAATATGGGCTAATACATAGAGTTATGTCTGATGCCATTAGTTAAATAATCATTGATGTCATTTATTATGCTATTAGCAATGTCACCAGTGATGTCATCAGTGATGCAATAGATGATGTTGTTAGTGATATCACCAGTGATGTGATCTGTGATGTCATCATTGTGGTCATAGACTGTGCAACAGAAGGTGGCTTTAGCTGAATTTCAGGGGTATTGTTGCATTAAGTTCTCACCTTAACATCCTTGTAACTAAATTGTTTTCCTTGAATATATAAATATATACATATATATATATATATATATATATATATATATATATATATATATATATATATATATATATATATATATATACACATGTGTTTGTGACTTCATAAAATTGTATTTACTACTATTGTGTACATGCTGTGAGGGTTATGTGTGAGCTTCCATAGGAATCACTGACACCTAATCGATTCTACATCATGTGTAATAGTGCTTTGCATGACTTCTTTCTTAGCAATTGTGGGCAATGTTGCACCTTGATCATTCTATCTTGACGAGAACACTCTTCACTGCTCATCATTCAGTTCCTGCCAACTTGTGGCCTTCATCATGATACGTTTGGATGTACTGCCTAGGAACATAAATTGTTATTTCTCTTTTGAACACAGTCTTGGGAACTCAGCTAAGCTGATGTGCTTTGACCAATTGGTGTGCAGTGTTTTGTCCTATAGCTCCGGGGTCTGATGTTTTTCTTTGTTGATCTTTCCTGACCTCACGACTACAACTCAAGCTTGGGAAGATGCTCGCCCCCCCCTTGCCTTAATCAATCACTGCGTGGCATTCAGCCTTTTGCTCTGAGAAGTTGCAACTTGGGATGTGTGCGTCTCTCTGTAAGGGTCTGGCTGATGTTTTCTGCTGAGGGGTGGGAGTTTTCATGCTTCCGGTATAGCTAACTAGATCTCGAGTCCTACATGTACTGTGTATTCAATTAATTTAAAAGGGAACGGTCATTCATTATCATTATGAATACTTATGCTATGTTTCCCTAACTAATGTTGAATGATGATGTATCTATTTAAGGACACATGGCTATGTTCAGCCTATGAGGTGACACCAGAGGTGTGACATAGGGGAAATTATAACATAAAACAATCCACGGCATGATTGGTGATAAATAGAGCAGGGTCATGAAAAACCCGGAGTAGATGAAAGATACCGAATAATTATAAGAAACACAATACTAACATTCGTTATTCACCTAGCGACAATAGGCGCATCTTTAGGTACATAATACTCCCAAAACGTCTTCTAAAGTTTCTGCAAAGTAACTTTACGTCCAAAAAAACAGATCCATAGCTAGATTGCTGATGGTAATGTATCATGAGCACTGGAAAAGTTTCAAAAGCCTTTTTGAATCCGGGAAGACAATGCGTCATTAAAGTTGACAGCGATTTCATGATCAACTGATAGTAATTACAACTAGGCACAGGCGACCAGAGGTGCACTTATTAGAGCTTGACACATAAGTACAAAAGGAGTTGACAGAAAAGCAAAATAAATGAGCATTTATAAAAACAGTATTTTCAACTGCATTCACTAGAACATATTTCGGATTCAAATCAGATCTTATTAGTGATTACTTTGAAATGTCCTACCAAAGTAAGATTGTTATCCTTCATGTATTCACCAGGATTTGATTTAAAGCTAAGGATATAAAATGTTATGCAATACAGCTTTATTATTTTTGCATAATACGATGTCCACTATGACACACCTGCATAATCAGGCCAGGTGATGAATTCAGTGATGAGAGAGGATGTCATCTCATCTCCATACTGCCTACTTCCCAGCAGCATCCATTTCCTTCAGTCACAAGTGGATGAAACAAGGTGAGATGTAAAGGCTCTGTACATGGCCTGCAGTAACCACACAGAAGGACTACTGCCACAGCAATCCACATACAAAGAACTCGAAATGACAGAGAGCACAAGCAAAGGGTTTCCAGAGAAAGGAAGAAGGTGGGAAATGTCATCTTCCCCATCTCTCAGAACATATGAGATGCGGCAGGATACTGGATGTGTTGGCAAATTTGATACAGGGTTTGGCACCAATTTGACACCCATCCAGCACTACAAACTCGTCATGGATATCTCACTCCTTGAATTAGACTTTCTCTGCTCGCTTGAGAAAGCTGAACGTTCCAAGAACGCGTGTTTAATAGCACGCACATCTCTGTTGACCTGACAAATAAGCAGGTCGGTGAATGCGTTAGTCATATTTTTTTAAATAGGTGTTCTTAAAATATCTTTGGAAAATGCCAGTAGCAATTTGATGAAAATAAAATGGATCAATTCCCATACACGCAACGTATGTCCCAAACCCACGGAATTCAATTTAAGGCTTGCATTTCAAGAGAACTATACATTACAGTATGGCCGATGCACGCACATATTCTCGCGTGAAGTCAGTGATTTAAGCAATAATTACACTTTCCAGTGTCTCTTCCTAGCAGTAATGGCCTGGAGAACAAGTTAATAACGAGGCTACCCTGGGTCATTACCACCCGCTAAAGTCTCGGGAATGGGCGGTCATTGTTATTTGCACCGCAGGTTTGCTCATAGCATTATGGATAGCAATTATTATAATTCAAATAAAAGGCTTTATTGTTTGAGGGAAAGGATCACAAAGGAAATTGAAGAGTGGGCTCTGTGAGGAGCAACCTTTCCCTGAGTGTGCAGGCAGGTGAACTGGATTCTTGGTGGGGGTCGAGGGCTAGAAGGGGGGGTTCCGCCGGAGAGCACAGGGCAGGTGGTTGGCATGATTAGGCAGGAGAGCAGCTGCAAGCGGCGTGCAGTTTGCTCAGAATCAGGGGTTGGATCATTTTTATATTCAATTTTTATATTCAGCCCGTGTGTTGTGCAACTTGACCGACTGCCTCCCTCATAATCGGCAATATATGTGCACGGCCAATATTTGAATATTTTGTGTGATATAAACTAAAGCCAAAATTCAATTTAATACATCCAAAAATGTGGATTCACTTACAGACCATTGAGAATTTTTTGGGAATATTGTGAATACCTTACATTACAGTCTGAAATCGGATCACCCTATTGCAAATGTTTTGCTGTCTTTGAATAAGCTTTCCCTTCCTATAAAGAGAAGCACCGAGATGTTGGATGGATTGCAGTACGCGCCTTGTTTTTGGTAGAATTGCCAGTAAACCTTTTCTGCTGTTTGCAAATTTCTGCCTCCATCTGTTTTCGCCATTGCATGTATGTCCTTGAGGGCAAACAGCTGTCATTGCCGATTAACATTTGAGATTCATCTTCTTATGGTTACCATTTCCCTCAGGAATATCCTAAATCATGTTGATTTTCTGTTGCTGTATATGTATATGCTTCACGAGGTCCTTGTCCTTGGTAGTGCATTCTACCATTTCACATTTGCTTTATCCATCCCAAATCTATCAGTGCACTCTGCCACAGAGTGGGTGCGTGCCAGCAATTTCACATGAGAACAGTTTATAAAAAGAACATGAATGTTCACAGTGTGTTGTCCTTCATCGAAGAGGAATGAACATGTTCCGCTAAATTCTCAGAGGAATAATTAACATCATGGACAAAAACATGTGCATTTATAACAATTGGTGTAAGAGATATATGTATTTGTATATGCAGAGAAAGACAGAGAGAGCATTCACTGTGCTTGTATCGTGTTAGCCAAGGTTAATATAAAAAGTGTTAATCGAAAAAAAGTCAACAGGACGGTATCTTAGTTGGTCAGGCAAAGTCATTTATTTTCAAGCTTTTGTAATCTTCAGATTACCTCATGGGGCTAAGAAGAATGGAGCTCTTGGAATAGAAGGCAGGCTTATGAATTCACCTCTGGAATGCCCCTTCTATTTGTGTCTGACTTTCTGATTTGCAGTTCCATCCCAAAGTACATACATTTCAGAGGTTAGTCCCACGCATTCCAGTCTGAAAGACTTAAATTGAGCACTGCAAACTATGTGCAAGCAGGCTAGAGAAAGAAAGACTACTGGGCTGCTCTCAGGAGGCATGAAAGAATGGTGTAGTGTCAGTCATGGCATGGCAATCCTACCAAGGCCAGTTCGTTTCTGGCACACCATCTCGACTGTGCCTGATGCCCACCAGGTCCATCTACGTTCAAGATGGAATAGGAAACACAGTCAGTCGTATGTTGGCCACATGTATTTAAAAAATGAATCAGGCTGCTTGTCACATTTCCAGTAATGCCAGCAGACTGAAATATGGCATGCTATTTATATGTATGATCCCTTAATGAGATTGGTAGTGGGCCATGCATGCACGCGTGGAGCTTGTGCCTCTGCAAGTTCAAGTGGGAGAGTAATGGCAATCATGTTTTGTTCCTTTGATTTGTGAAGGCTGCTGTGAAAAGGATAATGCTATACTGATGAAGTGGGAGAATGGAACAAAAGGCTCCCACCAATCCCCTCACACCCCTGGCCTAGAGGATCACGGCCAAGGCACCCGCCACGAGAGGAGTTTGCCCATCTACCAGACGACCAAATACCCTGGTACAGGAACATACGGATGTGCCCACCCGCGTGCCCACCAGCCTGCCCTGCCCATGCCGACACCTGCGGCATGGATGGACTCGACTGAACCATCCAACACTAAATCAACACATCGTTAGAGATGCCATGACGACCTAGCCAACGGTTAGCACACCCGTGCAAACATGCACACTGGACACTCCCACACCAATCCACACAAAGAACATACTCAGTGCTATGACGTAGGTGACGGACACACCCACTGACACGCATCTTTATTATTTTTCACATAGGCTTTTCAAAATGCAGAAACGCAAGACGCACAATGAACTCATCTAAAAAGGCTTGCTTACGCTTCTCCTAAACCCATGCATCATAATGAGAAATATAACGAAGACACGATACTGGGGATAAAGCAATGTGATACCATAACCTAAAGCGCTGTGTATCAAACGGTTCCACCTATGCACCAGGCCCAAGTAGGCCGCAAGCAAGAGCTTCCATGAACATTGAATGAGCAAGAGTACAGTTGCTGACCCTGCAGAATGAGCCCGGCGAGAGCAGACAGTCAAGGGCACAATGTTGCAAACTCGCATGCCGCAAGCCGACGCCAAGGTCACACCTGCAAATTAAGCCAGGCACACAGTGGAAAATGCAATATTAATTGCGCAGAATTCTGCCTCAACCACGGTCTCACCTCACGTGACCAAACCGAACCTGACAGGGTGCCAGGCCCAGGAGGAGGGAGGCGCCTGGATCCCTCGTTTCAAGACACAGGCAGATACAATTAAGCGACTCAATGGACACCTGCGGCAGTGGGAGTAGTCTGCCTTCCAGCATATGAATAAATCCTCACATTGTCTGCACATACTCATAGTGATACATTGTTGCAAATGACAGGTGCACCGCGAGCTGGGAATAACGATGGTCCCAGACTGGGGGGCTCACGAGTGGACCAATCAGAACATGGGGCTCTTATCACTGACGCCATTAACATTGACCAATCCTCAGGGGTCTTCATGTAACAATTTTCATGTATCAAATTGAAGGGACAACCCAAGTATACCACCTGACTAACCCTCGACCACTAATAACACTCTCTATACGTATGCTATACTAACCCTACCACTCGAGGAGCCAATCCAGAGTGGCGATAGGTTTTTTGCTAACTTTCCCAGGTGACGCAAGTAGCGCGTCATACTAAGGTAAAAAGGGCCTGCGAGCCCCATGATTGGGAGAGAGTGTCAGGACGGACGCGTACAATCCTTGACCCATCCCTGCCGTTTTGTTTAATAAACAGCAGAATCACCTTGCTTCTTGCGTGTGTCTCATACTCAATTTTTTGGGATATACGGGAGGAGTTGGGGCCTCCCTGCCCGGAGGTCCGCGGACGGGCCAGCCGACACCGGGATAATTTCCCCCCGACAAGTTGGAGGCACTGCTGAGATCTGTTTGAGGTCTGCTTTTATTTTATTTTTCCGAGTACTCCCGTTGCGAGGAGGCCCGGCGGCGCGGCCCCCTCTGCCGCTGCCCCCTTTTGAGGACTACAGGACCATCGCGGAACTGCGAGAAGACCGGACAGCGCAATCCGGATATTGGCCTTCGGGAGCCGGTTGAGAAGTATCCCGCCCGCGGTTGGCGAGTGTCCAGACTTGGTCCAGACGAGGGGAGGTGGCGAGCCGCTTGGAGGGGTGCACGCAGTCGAGCGGCCCCGCATCAAGAGAACTTGGTGAGTATGCCACGCACAACAAGCAATGTGAAATTGTGAGGGGGGGGGAATTGAATACGGGAGGCGGGAGGTGTTGCACAGGTGTGCGGCAAAGGTTTTATAAATCAGTGTTGGCGATGAAATGAATGGTAGCCGGACAAGTGCGAGAGCAGTCCGTTACGTTATGGGAGAGAAGGGGGCGGAGCACGAAAACATCACGTGCGGCCGCTCGTAGACACTGATTGGCCTAGGTCGCGACCACGTGTAAGGGTGTGTGTGTGTGCGGTTTCCTACGATTTGGTAATTACTGATCAATGAGTAGATGAGGATCCCTATTGATCGGGCAAGAAACTCGATAGATAGATGACGTTTCCCTGTAGGCGGTAGCTAGCTGGTAGCCCAATACGGAAGATAATTGGCTGGTTAAGCCCTCCTGTCGAGGGGCGTATCACATGCGAGGCGACGCAGCGTGCGCAGTCCGATTATATCGTTGATTACCTTGTTCCAGGCGTGACAGGAAGACAGCTGTGGGGTTAAAGGGGGTAGATTGCAAGTGTATTTTGAACTTTTAAAAAACATATGAAGAACTTATCAGTAGTTTGAAGGGATCGGTGACGTCACCAGTAGGGCTTTCATAGGATATCTCGAGCACAAGGCATCTTTATTTTTGAGAGTGGTGGGGAAGAGAGTTGTGGTAAGGGAGTGGCAACGGAGGTAAACGGTAATGAGTTGATCGGGGGAAGGTGAAAAGGGGGACGTGGCTGCGCACGGAGAACGCCGGCCACGGCAAGTGTAGAAAAAGGAGGAGGAGCAAGCGAAAGTGGGACGGCTGTATAAGAACGTCACAAGGGGCACGCAGCCGTAGGGGGCTACGTGCGCCTTGGCCGCAGGGGGCCGTAAAGGTGTTCGATAAAGGAAGAAAAGAAAGAAAAGAATATACAAATGTAAATGCTATATTTTACTAATTTCCCTTAGCGGACTATCGCAAGTCCCCAAACTTACGGGGCCAGGTAAAGATATAAGGCTGTATAGTGTAAACTGTTAGTAAGATAACCACTACCAAATAGGGGAAGGATAACAAGTGAAGCGCTACTATGTCATACGGGGCAGGATCGGGAGGGTGGGAGAACACCCTCACTACCCCGCTACAGCACATATGTAAAACACTGTCACCCCATAGGGAGAAACTGATCAAGTATAGCATAGAATGTACACAGGGGATGGACAACAAAATGACGACACCATGGCCGCCTAATGGTAGTTTCGATCCATATACCCAACATTCACTATTAAACCATCTGCATAACACATACAAGGGGAAGAAGTTGAAGCACCACGTGGAGGTGTTTAACTTATGGAAGATGTTCCAAGGGTCCCGACCAGGACCAAACGGAATGTTTATTATGGGGGGAACAATGGAGGAAGAGAAGATTAAGGAGGAAGGAGAGAATGGGGAGAAAGAGAGTGAAGGCACACAAAACACGGGGAACGGAGAAGAGGGAGGAGAGAAGAGTAACAACATAAGCAAAAAGGAAATAAAAAAGGAACAGAACAGCGATATACCCCTGGCGAAGGTAGTGAAAAAGGAGGAAGGGGGGTTATATCCTTTAACAGAACTACGAGACATGGTTCAATTAAGGGCGGCTGAGGGGTACTCGAACCCGGCATACAGCCCGCCACCATATACAGCCACAGGTAGCCACACAGGAAGGGAGCAGAGTAGCACGACAGGATCAGCTCGCACGAAAATGCCCGCAGGGGAAGGGGGATTGGCGAGGAACAGATCGCAGGAATAGGACAGGATGAGTGAGTAGCTGCGCAGGTATTATTAAAATTACGAGGCTCATTAACAGAAGAAGAGGAGGAGGTAGTAAGGAAAATGGACAAGGACAACACCAGGAAGAGTGAAAGGAAAGGGGAAGAGGGGAAAAGAAAGGGGGAAGAGCTGTTACGACAGAAGGAAGAGATTTTGGAAGAACGATTAGCAGAATTAAGGGATGAGCAGAATACACTGATCAAGCAACTCGAGAGAGAGGAAAGAGAGAGAGCACGGAAAAGGAAAGAAAGCAAGGATGAGTTGGACAAAATGAGGGAACGAACTGAGGAGAAAAAGAGAGAAGCCAAAAGGGTGAAGGCAGTAGCAGAGAGGGTATCCAGAGCCGCACTGCGTGACAAGAAAAGGGAAGAAGAAGAGAAAGAAAAGGAAATGGAACTATGGAGAAGGAGATTACTATCAGAAACGACAAGGAAATACGAAGAAGGAAGGATGATAGAGGGTATATTAGAGCGGGAAAGAGCCAAGTGGGAAAGGAAGAAAGAAGAAGAAAGGATAATGGAAAAGATGAGTATTGAAGTAATGGAGGAATTGAAAAAGAAAAGAGAGGAAATTGGTAGAGAAATAGCGCAGAAAAATGAAGGGGAAAGAGAAGAAAGGAGAGGGGGGAGTGAAGTAAGGAGGTATTTATACAGAGACACAGAAGTAGCAACAACATCAGCACAAAGGGGAGCAATTGGCAAAGAAGACAATGGAGGAACGGATCTAATAGACTTAAAAACAGTAACGATTAGGGGGAAAAAGACAGATTGGGGGTTGCAATTAATGGAGGACTTTTGCAGTGAGGAAGGAGAAGGGATAGAGAAGGAAGGGAGAGACAGTGAAAGGGAAAGCTTAGATAAATTATACATCACCCGGACAAATGGAGAATCACCATGGATCTGCAGGAGAAAGGAAGAACTGGAGGGAAGTGAGGAGGAAGGGCAAGGAATAGCGGAAAGGCAGACACGTGAAGCCACACCGTCACCATCCCGTCCTACATGCTCCACTACCTCACGCTCATTACGTGCAACATGCCCATCTAAACTCGCGCCCTTCCCACGCGAACTGACACCCTATGCAGGTAGGCTTAGAGACCTCCCTGGATGCAGGCAGGGAGAACGAATACACACGCCCACATTAAATAAAGGAAATGATAAAAGAGGGGGAAGAGATGGAGGAGAAAAAGTTACGAGCAATGTGGACCATATTTACAACGTAGAAGACAGGGAAGAAGAGGAGGGGTGTATGGATTCGATTGTATGGGACCCAAAGGGCCAACCAGGACACAACCTAATGCCACCTCTGGAGAGGGGAGGGGTTAGACCACAATACGTCCCCTGGAAACATGCAGACAAGGAAAATATAAAGTGCAGGCTCCCATCATTAAGTGGAGGTGCGGGTAAATGGATATATGAAATGTAAAAACACACCGCAGGACAGAAATTGGCAGTGGGGGATGTAAAGGGCCTTCTAATATCAATATTAGGGGATGCAGCTGATGACATCTGGAAGAGAGCGGGCTTCCCCGGGGTCACAATAACAAACACATCATACAATGGGGCACCATTCGCAAACTGCAGACATGCATTATGGCAGGCACTGAGGGTACAGTATCCAGACACATCAGACATAGGAGCAATTACCTCACGCAAGATGCGTGAGAACGAAGATCCTGTCGATTATATCCAGGAAATTCAAGAGTAGTGGCGCATGGAAACTAGAGAACAATGGGACAAGACACCAGCAATATTCTACCATATACTAGTACAAGGACTCCCAGAAGCAGTTCAGAAACAACTGAAGAAAGTAGTGGGGATGGAAGCAAAAGCATGGCCAGAAATACAACTGACAATAGTGCATCATTGTAGGACATGGCAAGAAAAAATGAAACAAAAAGAAGAGGATAGAAAAACGGAAGAGGGTAAATTAGTACAGAAAAAACTTACTAAATACACGATGGAAGGCGCACTAATAACTACACCTGCAACAATGACTCAAAGCCCCACACAAGTAGTGGCTGCACAAGATCCCTCCCAAATACAATCATCACAGACTATAACACAACAGCTGCCACCACTCCAACCATACACGACTAACCTGGGAGGAGGATACTCAACGCAAGGAGCTGGGTATTATAATTACAACAGGGGAAGGGGAGGAACAATGAGGGGGAGAGGATACGGATATAACACACAACAGCAGGTGGGAGGACTTAGAAATTTCTACCCCACCGGGCAACCAGTATACCAGGACAACACAGGAAGCTTTCCATGGCAGAACAGGGAACCACCGGTGTGTTGGATTTGTGGATTAGTAGGGCACATGTCACGCACGTGTAGAGTGAGACCAGGCACACCATCATGGAGTGAACAGGGACAACAAGGGCCCACACAGGAACAGCAGGGCATCCAGCAACAGCAGACATTGCAACAGGGAAATGGACAGCAACAACTAGTAACACAACAACAGCCACAGACATATTCACTGCCACAACAACAGGTAGCAATAGCACAACAACCCCAAGTACAGCAAGTACAGCTACCTGCCCAAATCCAAGACCATAACATAACCTCTACCAATACACAACTACAGCAAACACAACTGGGAAGGGTGACGGTCCTAGGACACAACCCTTACACAGGAAGTGGTCAATCATTATACCCTCAATAGGACAGCCCACAGACGGCCTTGGTGTGTCCCATCCTGTTGGTAACACCCAATAGTGCGGAGGAACCACGCATAGAGGTAACGATAGGTGACAAAAAATTATCATTCCTTGTTGACACCGGGGCGACCCGGTCTTGCATAAGGGAAGGTAAATTTAAGATGTCAGGTGAAGCCATGAACACCCAAGGATTCTCTGGGGCTAGGGGGTTGGTTCCCTTTACTGATAACATTCCCTTATCAATAGGGGATTATGACATGTCAGTCCCACTTTTATATTCTAGGGCATCACCAGTAAATATACTGGGGAGAGACATAATGAGCAGGTTGAATATGACGATCTCCTTTACGGAGGACGGCATAATTTGCTCCACTCCAGGAATTAACATGCTCACTGCACGACAAATTATGCAAGCATACTGTGGACAGACAGTGATTAGGGCTGAGCCAGTAGATGGTGAAGTGTTCCAGTACGGGACAGACATGGCATTTGCATGGATGCCAGGGATAGAAGGAAAGACCTGGAGGAGGCCAGCAGCCTATTTATTTAGACCAGAAACACCAGCCAATGAACCAGAAGGAAAGGTGATTTCAGTGAACATAGAGAGCATTATAGCAACCGCTGATTACATTGCAGTACATGCCCAAGACAGAGAAGGAAGAGCATGGAGGGCAGTGATAGCACTAGCAGAGGGGTGTAGACTAACCCAAGTGTCAGATGAGGAGCTCTTTTCAGAAGAAAAGGAAGAAGGTGAAATGGTGTTTATGATGAGTGTAGAAATATGGCTAAGAGTGACATACAAACAAGTGGCACAGAAAATTGCAATGGCACCCACATCCACCCCAGTTCCCTTCTTTGAGGGGGATATGGCAAAGGTACCCACATCATTATGGACTACTAGTCCCTATGACGTGGGGTGCATAAAAAGCATAGGGGGAGTAAGAATAAAATTGAAAAAGGGTGCAATACTCCCCAGAGTGAAACAGTACCCACTATCAAAAGAGGCAGATGAGGGCATATATGAAACAATAACGGCCCTTATAAATAATGGCATATTGGTACCATCAGAATCACCATGCAACACAGCTGTATACCCAGTGCGCAAAGCTAAAGGGGGGTCTTGGCGCTTCATACAGGACCTCAGGCCTTTGAACAACATAGTGGAAGCAGAATACCCCATAGCAGCAAACCCGGCCACAATATTGTGCGGCATTCCAGCAGAGGCATCACGATTTACAGTGATAGACCTCAAAAATGCCTTTTTCTCAATACCCCTGCACCCAGACTCACAAGATCTGACAAGCTTCACTTACAGAAACACAAAGTGGAAACACACCAGATTGCCACAAGGGTACTGCGAGTCACCCTCAATCTTCAACACAGTAATACAGATGGACTTGGGTAACATTGAAGTGGAAAGCACAGTGTTGCAGTACGTTGATGACATAATAATTTGCAGCACAAACGAAAGAAGATGCAGAGAGGACTCATTGAAGATGCTGACAATATTGGCTGAAAAGGGTTACAAGGTAGACAAAGAAAAGTTACAGTACTGTCAGGAACAGGTACTTTACATTGGTCAGCTCATATCCCAATACGGAAGAAAGATTGCACCACAAAGAGCACAGGCCATTTCAAAAACGCTGCTGCCCCAAACAGTGAGGGAACTGCAGCAGTTCCTGGGACTGTGCAACTACTGTAGAGCCTGGGTATTTGATTACAGCTCATACATAGGACCCCTACTTGAGGCCTTAAAAGAAGCTAACAAAGGGGAGAAAAAGTTGGGGTGGACAATGGAAATGAAAGAGGCTTTTGATGAACTGAAAGATGCAATATCAACTGCTCCGGTACTGGCCACCCCAGATTATGAACGACAATTCTTTATATTTTCACATTGCGACTCAGCAGTAATGAAAGCTGTGTTAGCTCAAAAAACAAGCATGGCTACAAACCAGTAGCGTTTTACAGTGGTCCCTTGGATCCTGTGATGTTGGGACATTTCCCTTGCAAACAAGGTCTCGCCGCAGCTGCCTTTGCGGTAGAGAAAGCATCAGCAATAACCATGGGGTGCCCAACCACACTATTTGTGGAACATGCACTATTTGCAATATTGAACAAGCCTAAGTCCACACTAACCACGCAGAGGGCGTCAGGTTATGAGATCATCTTATCTAGACCAGAACTATCAATTGTTAGATGCAGCACGGTTAACCCTGCAAGGTTTATAGCAGAAGTAATTGAGGAAGGAGACTATGCACACGATTGTACGCAGACTACCGAAATGTACTCATGTACTAGAAAGGTTGAAGAGAACGCACTAGATGGAGGTGAGCTCTTGTTCATTGATGGATCATCAACAATAGACCAAAGTGATGGGATAAGGAGAACTGGGGCAGCAGTGGTAAAAATGACAGAGGTACCGGTGTGTGTGGCGATGAAATGCGTACAATTACCACAGCATTACTCTGCTCAAGCAGCTGAATTAGTTGCACTGATCTTAGCGTTGAAGGAAAGCTTTGACAAACGAGTGACTATATATTCTGATAGCGCATATGTCACGTCTACTGTCCACTCAGGGTTGTCAAAATGGAGGAGAAGAGGGTTTAGGAGAGCTGACGGCACCCCAGTGCAACATGCTCTCTTGTTGGCTGAACTAATTGAAGCAATAAATGACCCCCAAGAAATAGCTTTGGTCAAATGTACAGCACACACTAATGGAGAAGATCATATCTCAAAGGGGAATGCAGCAGCAGACGCACATGCAAAGTATGCTGCATATTTTGGTGAGATATGGAACCCCCCAGAGTCAGAGAGAGGGAGAGGGAGGGGAATAGCTAAGGAGATGTTGATAAGGGAAGGGTACACCCATCTCCCAGCCACACAGATAATGGAGCTACAAGCGGCTGCACCAATGGCAGAAAAAGAAATTTGGGTAAAAAGAGGATGTACAATGTCACCAACTCACTCACTATGGCGCCAGGGTAACACTGGAAAGATGGTAATGCCATTGGCACTATTGAACACCGCCCTGAGCCAGCTACACCACCCAGCCCACACAGGCAAGGAAGTTATTGCAGCACGAATTAGGGAAGATTGGTTCTGCCCCGAGTTAAATCCCCATGTGACAAATTTTATCAGCAATTGTCTCACATGTCAACAGTTCACGGCCGGTCACACGCTGAAGGTGATAAAAGGTACTATACCCCGGCCAGAGGGACCCTTCCTACACATCCATACTGACTATGTTGATATGATCAACGTATGTCAAGGAAATAGGTATATGATTGTAGTAATATGCCCATTCTCCAGGTGGATTGAGGCAGGACCCTGCTCACACCCAGATGCATTCAGAGCAGCTAAATTTCTAGTGAGGGAGGTCTTCCCCAGGTGGGGAGTGTGCGAGGTACTGCGATCGGATAATGGCCCGCATTTCGCCAATGAAATGTTCCAGCACATCACATCCTTACTGAACATCAAGCATAAATTTGCATGTTCATATCACCCGCAGGCCAACGGTGTATGCGAACGCCGGAATGGCCTACTGAAGGAGGCAATTGCAAAAATACAGCAAACAACAAAGAAGAGTTGGTTGTATTGCCTTCCGCTAGCCCTATTTGAGCTAAGGAATAGACCAGGCTCCGATCACCACCTCACCCCTCACGAGGTGGTGACCGGACGTCAAATGCGCCTTCCTCTAACGCCAACATCAAGAGCATTCACTGATTATGAAAACACTGCAACCGTTCTTGGTGATGAAATGTACCAATATGTGTCTTCTTTGATTACTAGTGTGGTGTTTGTATCTCAACAGCTCGAGCGCACGCGGGGCGGGTCTAAGAGTGATCAACAAGAAGACGCGGATAAAAAATTGGAAAAAGAAAAACTGTGCAAAATTGCTAAAGGTGACCACGTACTACTCCGCAATTTCAACAGAAAGTGGAACAGCCCACGCTTCACTGGCCCCCACCTGGTAGAGGAAGTATCAACGAGAGCAGTAAAGATACAGGACAAACGTGCCTGGAATCACCTACACGACGTAAAGATCTGCAAACTCCAGACCCGCCCTAGCGTCACCGACAGGGCCATTGGAAGAACAACAACAGCGTCACCCACGGAGGAAGAGACTTCTACCACAGCCAACGGCCTATGTGTCTCCCCACCCTACCACCCCCCAGATTCCCCAGAGACAACTACTAAAATAGAGAAGGGTAATTCCCATACCGCCCACCCCATGGTCACACGATCAAAGAGTAAAGAGACTTCCGCCAGTTGAGCTTCAAACCCTCTGCCTATCGACGCCCCACCCACTGCAGTAATAACCCAACTGAAGGACATTATCTTGCACATATACACATGTAAACACTTGAATGTTCTCTTTTTTCTCTCGCACATGCAGGTACCGTGTATTATTGTACTGCTAAGAAAACAGATAACTAACAAAGTTCATTGCCCAGGAGTAGATGCTACCCTCAGACGATAACTACCCTGAAGAGCTATCACACCAATTTGTCTATCACATAAAAAGGCCAAAGTACCTGAAAAGAAGGAGGGTACGTGTCTACTACACAGCATTCCTCTTGGCCATAGAACAATCAATGCCCCACCTTCACCCATACTTGCCTGTCCTAAGAGATAGATCGCTTAGATTGGCGTGGGAACAGCTCTTCGCCTGGGCACTGAACGACTACTTGATAGGGAGAGCTTGAAAAACAACAACTAACACTAATAACAAGCATATTGAGAATTTTCAGGCGGGCAACTTTAACGCCGCAAGAATTCGCTGCTGGACTGCAGCAAGGTAAGAGCAAAATGCCGGTGAGACTAGCCTCTGTAATAAAGATGATAGGGATTTTGATGATCACCGGGTTCTTGGCTGCCTCTGTATGGCAGAACAGTTACGCTATCAACATTTTGGCTGTACCCAAACCTAATATACCCCCACCCACGGCTGCAACAGGTGTTACGTCAGGTGGTACTAGCAAAATTCCACACAAGGGAAATAGAGTTAAACGCAGCACATACTCAGATAATAAAGGTATTGACAGCTACATACAAGATTCAGCACACATCTCGAACAACATATGGTACCAACACATGACCCAAATAGGCAAGCAGACAACAGAAGACAGCTGCTACGTCTGCTCATTGATCCCATACGCCATGAGCGCTTCCCGAACTTTCGTTGCCACGGAAATAGATGAAAAGACAGCACGATGTATAATATACCTGGCACTGTTCCAAACGAAAGGGAGATTTCAAGGGAACACGGTGCACCTGGTATGGAAAACACGAGACACATACCCCTACGAAAACAACTTCCTCAAGGTTTATTTGAGTTACCACAAGACCAGTTTGCATGCTGAAGCATTCAGATACATAACAAGTGGCCCTGAAAAAGGAGAAACAAAGAAAGTAACACTACAATACCTACCATGTGATTGGTACGCCACTGAAGTTCCTGGTAAACAAGGATGTTGGGAAAGACCACTGATAATAATAACAGGGAAGGTGTACCTGGACAACAAATGGGACATAGGGGTGGTTGGCAGCAACATGGTAACGAGAGAGGATACTACAACTATTGCTGAACACAACAACAGATGTTGGACGACTTGGGTCAAGTACGTACCCATGCTAATGTGGATAGAGAAGGATGAAGACCCAATAACAATACTGCCCCTGTCTGCACCTAAGGTATGCTACCAACATAGAGGAGAAGTGGACGTGGGATACAACACCAACTGTGCAAGCGTGACGGAGTTACCTGAGGGGGGAGCAGGAACAGCAGTATTAATGGACCATTACTGGGCCTGCGGAGACAAGGCATACCACACACTGCCCCCTCTGTGGAATGGTATATGCACAATGGTACACGTTAATGTACCACCACTAGTGGTGCCCCTGAAACATGTGAATGTGGCGAACTTCCCTAAAATGGATGAAGGAAACAAGAGGAAGAAGAGATCTGTACAACCTCAGAAGGGGCCAGAGAACCAAAACAACGGCAACAACACTGTCCTGAATAGAAAGAAAAGACAAGGAGAACCTCTGACAGGAAATTACCTATGGGGAAGGTCAGAAACAGCACTCACTTCAATCCCACCAGAACACAGACTATTCAGCAGAGCAGCAATGTTCTTCTCCTCAATAATACATCCGGGACTACAGGCTTACGCAAACGCAAAATGGCTCCAGATAACTAGATGGGAACTAATTATGACAATTAATTCTACAGTAAATGGATTCAACACAATAAAAGAGGAACTGCGAGCAGTGAGGATGGTAGCACTACAGAACAGATATGTACTGGACCTCCTCACAGCAATGGAAGGAGGAGTTAGCGCAAAGATAGGACAATCATGCTGTACATTCATTCCTGCTAATGATGCTGACAATGGTACACTGACAGAAGCAGTATCACAATTGGCCCAGATGCACTCCAAAATGATGGATGAAAGTAAAGGTGTGAAAAAGGATGACAGCTGGTTTTCGCTATTATGGTCATGGATGCCATCTTGGCTGTCGGACGGACTGAAGATTATAGTTGGATGCATTATTTTGGCTGGAGCTGCACTGATCATAATAAGATTTTGGAAGGCCCGGAAGGCACGCACCACAGACGAAATGATCGAAATGGTTGGTATGCACCCCTTGATGCCAGCAGATGATGGCCAACACACAGGCACAATAATAAAAGAGAGGGAGAAATTGCGCAACCAGATCATCACCAACCACCTGGACCCACCATCTGTGAAGCTCGAAAACCCAAGAAACCCAAGGAGCTACATACGGAAATGGGTATACTGCACACCTGGAGGAACCTGTGTATATATGTATTGGTCATTTGAAGACCATGTTAACCACTATGGACATTTGGGAGGAGTAACTAAAATATGGACAGTGAGAGGAGATAAGGAAAAGGATATGTTTGTGGTCGACAAGTCGACCAGAGGGGGGGCTGAAGTGGGAGAATGGAACAAAAGGCTCCCACCAATCCCCTCACACCACTGGCCTAGAGGATCACAGCCCAGGCACCCGCCACGAGAGGAGTTTGCCCATCTACCAGACGACCAAATACCCTGGTACAGGAACATACGGATGTGCCCACCCGCGTGCCAACCAGCCTGCCCTGCCCATGCCGACACCTGCGGCATGGATGGACTCGACTGAACCATCCAACACTAAATCAACACATCATTAGAGATGCCATGACGACCTAGCCAACGGTCAGCACACCCGTGCAAACATGCACACTGGACACTCCCACACCAATTCACATGAAGAACATACTCAGTGCTATGACGTAGGTGATGAACACACCCACTGACACGCATCTTTATTATTTTTCACATAGGCTTTTCAAAATGCAGAAACGCAAGACGCACAATGAACTCATCTAAAAAGGCTTGCTTACGCTTCTCCTGAACCCATGCATCATAATGAGAAATATAACGAAGACACGATACTGGGGATAAAGCAATGTGATACCATAACCTAAAGCGCTGTGTATCAAACAGTTCCACCTATGCACCAGGCCCAAGTAGGCCGCAAGCAAGAGCTTCCGTGAACATTGAATGAGCAAGAGTACAGTTGCTGACCCTGCAGAATGAGCCCGGCGAGAGCAGACAGTCAAGGGCACAATGTTGCAAACTCGCATGCCGCAAGCCGACGCCAAGGTCACACCTGCAAATTAAGCCAGGCACACAGTGGAAAATGCAATATTAATTGTGCAGAATTCTGCCTCAACCACGGTTTCACCTCACGTGACCAAACCGAACCTGACAGGGTGCCAGGCCCAGGAAGAGGGAGGCGCCTGGATCCCTTGTTTCAAGACACAGGCAGATACAATTAAGCGACTCAATGGACATCTGCGGCGGTGGGAGTAGTCTGCCTTCCAGCATATGAATAAATCCTCACATTGTCTGCACATACCCATAGTGATACATTGTTGCAAATGACAGGTGCACCGCGAGCTGGGAACAACGATGGTCCCAGACTGGGGGGCTCGCGAGTGGACCAATCAGAACATGGGGCTTTTATCACTGACGCCATTAACATTGACAAATCCTCAGGGGTCTTCATGTAACAATTTTCATGTATCAAATTGAAAGGACAACCCAAGTATACCACCTGACTAACCCTCGACCACTAATAACGCTCTCTCTACGTATGCTATACTAACCCTACCACTCGAGGAGCCAATCCAGAGTGACGATAGGTTTTTTGCTAACTTTCCCAGGTGACGCAAGTAGCGTGTCATACTAAGGTAAAAAGGGCCTGCGAGCCCCACGATTGGGAGAGAGTGTCAGGACGGACGCGTACGATCCTTGACCCATCCCTGCCGTTTTGTTTAATAAACAGCAGAATCACCTTGCTTCTTGCGTGTGTCTCATACTCGATTTTTTGGGATATACGGGAGGAGTTGGGGCCAACCTGTCCGGAGGTCCGCGGACGGCCCAGCCGACACCGGGATAATTTCCCCCCGACACTGAGAGTGTGTTTCTCTCCATCTGACTGTAAGAAATAGAAGACAATCTAACATGAAACAGGATAACTCAGTGGCCTGGCAACTTGTGGGGCAGAGCTGTGAAAGCACTTGGAGGGCTTGGATTGGAGTGAGCCCAGCAACACATGCGGTGTGGCCAGGGTTTGTCCGTCAGGTATCAGTGAAGAAACATAGCAATTATAATAAACAATAGCAGGCCTATCTGCTGTGACCTCTGGTTCTCTGTGGGTGCAAATAGTGGGACTTTGTCAACTGGGATAAGGACTCTTGAAGCCACAATGTCTGTATAAACCATTTTCCAGTGTGTTGAAATTGAATGTGTGTGTATCCATATGTTTTTCATGGATTTTTTGTTTTAAAGTTACCTTTCAAACCTGTGATTTTGAATTCATCTGGTATATGATTTGTGATTTTTGGAAGTTCAGGGCCGGGTGCCCAAGTTCAAGTGAGTGCAGCAACTATGCTACACCAATGTAAGGCAAAACATTATCTCCATGAAAAGTCTTCCAAGGTAGCCAAGATTGCTAAGTCTCCAAGCTTGTATATTGCAGTTTTATACAACAGAACTGATCATATATACATTATGTCATATTGTGTGCTGTTAAATACGGTTCCACTGTAGTGGTATCAAATAATGTTGAACAGGTTGATTGTGTTTCCTTTTTCGCCCAACCTGCCTCCAATACATTATTTTCTCCCAAATGTCAGTATTCTAGTATTTGTCTCTGTGAATACATGTGATGTAATTTATAGTATTGATTTAGTAAAATTAGCTTACACTGCATCATGACCATAAATTCCTTGATGACTTTAGTGGTCAGAATACAATAAAGAATACACAGACTTGTTGGGGAAGAGGGAGCATCTAAAATGCAGCAGACAGGGTGGTAGATCATGTAACAATATACCAAACAATATACCAAACAAAAACAACACTAGCACACGTCAATGTTTGCAACCTTTCAAAGTGTTCAGTTTCCTGGTGTACTGAAAGGATGATTTATGGCCCAGCACAAAGCAAGGACACGTAAGGATTACCCTGGGTGTGAAACGGCATCCATTTTAAGTTAGCATAAGCCATCCATTTTGTCCACAGACAGACTCCATTTTGGGTCTCCTATTTCCTCAGCTTACAAATAATATGTTTACGGCATAAGAATGCTGAAAACCATGTTTTGGCATGTAAATGCATGGCTCAGTGTTTGTTCAGCCTTGGACCTTGAACAGCCAGGTCCAAGTGAGATAGGAGATAATATATATCTTCCCCGTCTCTCGATGCTAATTGCGTGGGTCTCAAGATGTATATGCCAATGATTAACAATGCAGATGTTCTGTGCATGCCAGGAAAGGGCTATCCTAAATAAACTGCAGATGCACAGTGACCTTTTATCGGACAAACATAGATTAGATGAGTGGGATTGTCTCCTGCTGCTGGGAATAGCCTGAACTCTGACAAGGTTAAAGTATGAAAATATGATACTGATGAGAAATGTATGTTTATGTATTTTTCGCAGAAAATGCTATGCGTTGCAGAAAACCATAAACTGTCTGGGAAATGACAACCTCAGCAAATAAATATGTATAAAAGGCAAAGAGATCTTGCTCACTTCACTACGACTGTACTTTGTTGTAGATTAACCTGGGTCCTCTTGAAGCAAATACACTGTTGTTTATATTGTACCCATGACTGCTAGTCTTGTCTTATCTTATTTGCATTTACCATATTTTATTTTTACAATTGGCACCCAGGACGTGGGGCCCTTTCGAGGATGATCCATTGCTTTTCAAGGACTGAGTGAACGGACATTGGGACCATTGAGTACCGGGGATCCCTGCTAAATCTGAGACAGAGTTTCTCACAGCTGCTACTCGTGATCTGCATCCATATCTTTGTCCAGTGACCATGCCGTTGAGGGTCCCGAACTGTAGTTGCAACTCTGTTTTAGCTCTTTTGAAGTTTGTCTAAAACTGGTTGGACGCAAAAATATTTTGCTAAATATTTGCAAGATGAGAAACCGTTTTTGAGTTAATAAATGCCTGGTTTTAGTAAGATGAACACCTGTTGGGTAGCACTTTGCTGCAATAGAAAACAATTCACTGAGTTAGAATATGGTCAGCCTGCCCCACCTGAGGGTTCCCCAGCCTATGAAATGTATATTAAATAAGGGTTAGGAGCAATAGTTTCTAACAGTGTTTGGCACGGCCAAACCAGACATGTACCAGATTGCAGTGACCTCAAAATGGTTAGTTTGAATTAACAAGATTACAGTATTTGGAGTCAGTATTATTAAATAAAAAAGCTAGGTCTGCCAGTTTTGATGTGGTTCAGGAAAGGTGCAAAGAAGCCATCCAACGCCTCAAAAGTAGAGAAAAATATGCTCAAAGACATATTAACCAAGCAGAAAAGGCTTTAGCACATGACCAGAAGAACCAGGAAGAGGGTATTAGGGCCATAGACAGGAACTTCCAGTTAGATGTACATAAAATATACCCATCAATGGACTTGCGCATGTCTGATGAGTTGATGGGCAAACTGATAAGTGAGAATCAAGCACCTCTTAAGCACCACCACCTCCCTATGTTCCGCCACTGCTTTCCGCCAGCCCAACCACAGCCACTAGCTCTCGACACAAGCCCTGACTCTTGGCCGGCACTCCTCCCACACTAGAATGACGTAAAATCTCACCACCAACATCCCCTGACATTTCCAACACTCCTCTACTGGAATACCACTGTTCCCTCAGTAACCAGAGAGCTGTGACTCGTAGTGCAGTACCCACTGAGTGAAGAATAGCATTGAAACAATGTGTGGATATATAGGATATATATATCCTGTATATATATATCCTATATATATATATATACAGGAGGGCAATGAAGCAGCCGCTTTCAGCTCTCTGAGTGATCATGAAAGCATCCCTGAAAAGAAAGTGCTGCTAGAATAGATGGGACAATACCTGCTCCAGATTTGGGGCAATCTTACCGACACCTCTGCCCCATAGAATGTGCAGGATTCGAATTATCTGGCCTGTACCAGTGATACACCATTAAAAATACACAAACACACTTTGAAATTATTTTCCTTTAAATGTGAACTGGACCAGCTACACCAATCCAAGCTAGATAGAGATATTGGACCCACACTAACTGGATGTCTAAAAAAGCACTTTACCCATACACATTAGAAATACCAAAGAAACTAGGGATTCTCTCTGTGGATATCTGATGTCCCTTTCTGCCCTATAGAGATCCATGACACTTTTGTCCAATATTCCCCAACAATTCAGAAAAAAGTGTTACAGATAATGGCGGAATACTTACAGGATGAATGTCTTAAAAGGAAATTATGTTGCTCAGGATATATTGTGAATATATATAAACACTCCTTTGCAGACAACAATTCACCCACGTCACTATCTCTTGATTTGGCTGTACTTTTAAATAACAGACTGGATAACCCTGCCCTAGAGTTACCAATGAGGAAGTAGCCCGTAATTACAGACCACTTAAAGAGGTACCAGGAGCGAATGCGGGCGATCCTGCAGTTATTACTGAGGAGTGTTATCTCAAGCAATTTGCATACATCCCTTTCTCCAGACCATAAATAAATTCCCTTAAACAATCCATCCCTGATATTAGGACAAATCCTACAGGCTTCTATAACGAAGTGCAATCAGCTTTGCTTTCTTCAATATTTACCTTAAAAGACATAGGGCCTCATTACACGGAAGGCGTTAGGGGATTACCGGCACCGGTAAGGGCACCGGTGGCGGTAATCCCCACTGCACTACTACGAGGTCCCTCAGCGGGTCCCGTCCTTAACGTGTGGTCAGACCACACGTTAAGGACGGGACCCGCTGAGGGATTTCTGTGCAAATAACGGTACCGCAAATTGCGGTACCGTTCTTTGCTCCTTCTCCATTCCCATGGCTCCTTCTCCATTCCCATTGAGCCCTCTGGGGGCTCAAATGGGAATGGGAAATGGTTCCCGGAATGGGTATTTACCGGTCCTGCAAAGGTCAGAGGAGGCCGGTAAGTCCCTATCCGGGAACCCGGCCTCCGACGGCGGTAAGGGGGTAGCCATGGCGCTAATAGAGCCATGGCTACTGCCTTCCGTGTAATGAGGCCCATAGAATTATTATTTTCTGTTGTTTTAACTCCCGATTTATGGAAACAGATCAGAAACATAAATGATAGTGAACGGATGGGTGGTACATGGGCCGATCTCATGAACATGGACTAGGAAAGGAAGGTGGCAGAGAGACGATTGTGGACAATACTTGCACTACCTAACTGCATTCTTACCAAACTTAAAATATTGGTACCCGCGAAAAAGATTAACTGGGATAAATTAGCTGCCTGCATGCAAGGGAAAACTGAGGAAGCAACTGAATTCTTTAATAGATTTGAACAGACATTTTCTGATTACAGTGGACAGGATTTGCGCACTGAACCAGGGAATAGATTATTTGCTGATTCATTTATACGCATGCCTTTGCCTGAAATTCAGTGTTAGATCACAGTGTCAGAAAGTGCTTAGCAAACCAAAACCCTGTCTGAAATGTTACATATTGCTCTGTATTATGAGAACAGGGTGAATAATGAGAAGGAGAGGTAGAAAAGAGAAAAGTGGACCTAAAGACTAGAGTGCTCTTGCAACAAGTAGCTAGAGGACCGAGAGGAGGGTATGCCCAACCCAGAGGACAGTTTACCCAGCACACGGGAATCATGAATGTACACCAGTGTGCCTATTGTAAACAAGAAGGCCCTTGGAGGGCACAGTGTCCGATCCTCCAGCAGATGGTGAATGGAATCTCAGGTAGAAGACCGAGAGCATGTAGCAATGGCATGCAGGGGCCAAATAGAAGCAGTTCTCCCAGAATCAGCAGTACAACAATAATACAAGAACTCAAGATGGCGAACAGAATACTAGGGGTGTGAACATTTTTGACACTTCCCAAACTTATTTTTCAGAGGATTACACATCGAACAATATATTATTTCACTAGGACAGCCCGAAGCAAGATGTGGGTCCTATTCCTGTCCCCGTAGAACAGAACAGAGCCTAAATAAAAATGAAAGTTGGGGATAGGGCGCACACATTTCTAGTAGACAGAGGAGCTAAACAAATGCTCCATTGATCATTTAATGGTTCCATATATCCCTCTGTCAGGGCAACAAAATGTATCAGTAGGGTTTTCTGGTACTTCAGTGGTAAATCCGGTCTCTCAACCAGTGCCCATTTCTCTAGGACCTTTTTTATTGACCCGTGCCCCTTTCTGTTAACCACCAACTGCAGTGAAAATCTGCTGGGACTGAATCTATTGAAGAAGCTACACTCAGTAATTTAATGCTCTCCTGATGGAGTTTACTTAACAATTTCCCCCAAGCGGAATTCCACCTCCCAATTTATGGCTTTTCCTTTGCCCATTGAGCTGCACCAAGTACCCACACATCTGTGGGCAATCAGTGACAATGATGTTAGAATTTTAGATGTTGAACCGGTGCGCATAGTTTTATAGACCAGTGCCACATTGCCTTGTATTCCCCATTATAATGTTTCGTTTGAAGGAGAGCAAGCACTTAAAACTATTGTCTATGACCTCTTACATCAAGATGTCATAAAGGAAATTTCTGGTAGCCCATGTAATAGCCCCATTTTAAGCGTTTACAAGAAGAGTGACAATGCATTACCCTACCAGTTCATAGTGGACTTGAGAGCTATTAATAATGCGGTTTTGTCCCAGTTTCCTAATGTTCCTGACATCACTAACATTTGAGCTCAGGGCCCTTTAAGAATGTGCATGTAATGGATGGACTCACACAGAATAACTCAGAGTCCAAATAACCAAAACAACTCATGAAGATGGCAAAGTACTGTTTTATTAACAATTATCTAAAACAGGGAGTTTACAATGAACATCAACGGACGTATGTTCAGGTTATCACAGCAATCCTTTCAGAAAATAGAGGTTATATATTTCAAAAATACGTCAGAGGTGACGTCATACTACGTGCCAAATAATAAAAAACCTTCTTAAGGTCCGGATAGGCTTAAGGGGAACATCTAAGTATATCTTCTAAAGGAAATAGAATTGGGATTGGCTGCCCACTGTCAGGTGGACAATATATGCCTACCTCTAAAATATGTCATCTTCAGAAACATTAGATACAAGGTTTCTCATTGGTTTTCAAACTATAAGGTCCTTCATTATATGGACCACTACAATTGGTTGGCATGTTTCAAACATTCGGTTCACTTAGAAGCACGTAAACCCAGACCCAGGTACAGGGAGATGGGGCAATTCTCTACCTCCCGACCAATTGGCCCAACATCTCTCATTGCCCATTCCTTCTGCCATTAAGATTGTCTTTGAACTTGGCCTTGCAACAGTATCCTTGTCTTCAGAATACATGAGAGTGCGGGCACTCACTATCATGTTCTGGTACTCCAAGTTCGAACTCTAAATTCATCTTTGGCTCACATGACAGGAGACCACAATTTGCTCCATTTTGTAGGTTGTAAAAGCCTTAAATGAATTAAATGTGTCACTCTTGGTGTTCTTTCTTTGCACCTTAACACACGATGATTCATCCTTTGCATGTTCGCTCCTTTCCAGAATAGAATAGCTGACCTTGGCTGCTTCAGGCTCAACTCCAGGCCAGACAACCTCGTCATGCAGCTCCATGATTCAGCAAATTCTTGCTTCAACGCATTTTTCCCTTCCCTCTTCATACGTCTTGGCTTGCTAAATTCATGATACCGATGTCCAGCTTTGATATAGTAGCGGCTTCGCCTGAATTCTATTCACTACGTATAGCCAGCTTCTATGATGACTTAGTCTACTTGCGTTTCAGCATCTGTACAATTGTTGAACAGGTGATTCTCTGCAGCACTTGTAATCTTCTTTTTCATATTTAAAAGTTCACTTGATTCTTTACTTCATCATTCATTTCTGTAGGATCCATACATTCTCTTCAGCCAGTATCAGGGGACGTCGTATATGTCTCTTGTGATGTCACTAGCTACTTCCTTTGCTCTTTTTCATATTCCTTCTGGGAGTTCCTCCCTTAGGTTGTCATCGCTTCGGGATACATTTGGTACGGTTGTCTCAATGGGTATCTTCATTCGAACACACGGTGCGGTATTGGCACAACTGCTGGTGTCAAACACGGTACAATCTCAGGTCTCAAAGATATGGGAGGTAGCGGGACAGGGTTTCCTGCAGAGGCATGCAGATGCTTCTCTACATTCCCCCCTCTGTTCGAGTACTCAACCACCTCCTCAATCATTTCCATATCCTGGTGTCCATATCTTCATCACCCCCCTCTGGGTGCCTGCTGATTTGACATGTTCATCTACACTCCAAGTCATGTAGTTACATTGTCCTTTCGGGGTACAATAGACCCATCATCCCACATACATCTTATGATTCTTTGGATACAGGAACTTGGTTCCCTCAGGTGCTACAATGCTGGCCTGTATGTATTTCCTGGTGGCAACATCAGTCAGCTCCTTGGCGTTTGGTTCAGGTTTGACATCGATCATGATCTTCATCCCTACCACCTTCTTTGGCATTTTCTTGCATTGGGCAATCACCATCGTGACTGCACAGAATCCAAACATTACTAACACCACTATCACTCCAAGAACCTTAAACATATCTGCTAACCATTGTGGAATCCATGAAAACAAAGAGGCAAACCAGATGTCATCCTCAATGTCATCTGTCTCGTCTTCCATCTTGGCATGCAAGTCTGCCAACAACATTATGGCCTCTGTCAAGGTTCTGTCTGGTAATCGTGAGAAGGTATGAATGTGCAAAATGATGGCCCGATTTTGGTGCAAACTCCTCCTTCCATTGCTGTGATCATATCAAGGACATATTGAATCAGGAAGGTCATCAGTCATATGGCCCTCAGCTCTTCTTTAATGGTGTTGAATCCCTTTATGGTAGCATTGAATATCTGCAAAACCTCCCAAGTGGTAATTTGTAACCATTTGGCATTCACTATTGTCTGTATTCCAGGCATGAATATAGTTGTCATTATCTCAGCAGTCTTGCTGAACAATTTGTGCTCCTCAAGAATGGTATCATACTCTGCTATCGATTTGGCTGAGAAATAATTGTCTATTTTTGTCCGACGGAGAAGCTCAAGCACTCTTCTTTTTCTCAAATGGGCATCCACCTTTGGAAATTCACCAATGTTCAGCAACTTCATATAGGCTCTAGATCCACAAGTTCAATATCGATCCATACAAACTGCTGTTCCTTCTTCCATCCTGTGGACGTCAGTTGTAGTTTTGCATTCTTCGTTATATCCTACATGGTTCTTTCCATGTCTTCAGAAGCAAAGTCTTCAGCCGCGGACCCTTCCCCGATTCACTGTGGCGTTCCTCAGGGATCTTGTGTGTCACCTACACTCTATAACATTTTCACAAAACCACTCTTTGATGTGCTTGACTATCTGGGTGTCTCCTATACTAACTATGCGGACGACACCCAGATACTCATCCCCATCACTGGTGATTATCTAGGTGACACCAAGGCCCTTAACGACGTCTACTTGGTCATCCAAGCCTGGATGGCCCAACATCAGTTGTGCTTGAATGATGACAAGACGGAGCTCCTGATCTTGGGCACCACACAACGCCTGAGCAGACTAGAGCCGTCCTATCAATCATTCAACATAGATGGTAATATCATTTGTGTCTCAAAAGATACCAAAACGTTAGGTTTCTACCTTGATGCCACACTCTCATTAACCCGACAAACTAATGCTGTCAGATCTGCGTCTGCATACACATGCAAACTTATCGCAGCTTGCAGACCATTCCTCACTACGTCTAACAGCGTTACGCTAGCGAGAACCCTTATTATGGCTAAAATTGATTACTGTAGTGCTCTTTATCTTGGCACCAGCCAAGAGAACCTGAACAGACTTCAAACGACACAAAACAACGCCATTCGTGCCGCTTTAAACATTCCCCGACACCACCACATCACAGAAACCAGAAGTAAGTTAAATTGGCTACCTGTCAAACAGAGAATTTCACTCAAAACACTCGCCCTTACGCACAAATGCCTAGCCAACAAAGCCCCGATCTACCTTGGTAGTCGACTGTCGCGCCATTCTACCTCCCGACCTCTAAGAACAGCCCAATCCCACTGTCTAGCGATCCCCAGATTTAAATTGCAAAAAGCAGGGGGCTCAAGTTTCCCCGTCTTAGCTTCCAAGGTATGGAACTCCCTCCCTGTTACAATTAGAGCGGAAGACTCTTTCAATACCTTCAAAGCCAATACTAGATCTTGGCTTTTCAACCAGCTTTAAGGCCAGCTTCACGCTTCTTCCTGACCTACCCTGACTTGCCGACTGCTACTATCACCTATCGGCACTGACACTACTGTACATATGTATATAAGATCCTCTTGTAAATGTATATAATGTTTCTTGGTTATACCTGCATATCTGATCCCATGTGTAAATGTTTAATGATTCTCTATTATACCTGCATATCTGTAACCTTGTACAAATTGCACCCTGATGCCTCCGGGCCTGTTGGTTTGCGCGTTATAAATAAAATACAAATACAAATACAAATACAAATACAAATACAAAGTGTAGCATTAACCAATGGGATTACTACTACTGTGGCAGATCCGTTTTCTACCCATGTCAATAGTTTGGAGTGCTTGGCCCATGACTTTAAGTATCCATCATTCACTTTCTGAACTTCTTGCATGTAGTCCGTCTTCAGCAGGTGAGCTACACAGGTCACCATTCCTTCTTCCCATCCTTTCTTGGTATGCCCTCATCCACAGATCAACATTTGAGTTTGCTCCCAACATCCAGGTGATCCTGCTATTTTTATCATATCAGGAAAATTCGCTTCATTTCTTCAATGATCACCTCATCCTGTCCTGCAACAGGATATACAAGCATATTGCTCTTCCATCCAGGTTCCTTCTCCATTTGTGTGGTCTGGATATAGGCATCCTGGTATGGAAACGACCATTTTGATCTCCATCGCAAGGTCGCCCAACTTGCTTGAAACTGTCCTCGAGTAGTACATGCAGCAAGATGGCTGAGGCACTTTGCATTGTGTTCTGAAACCTCCTTCAAAATGTAAGTCCTTACTGTATTCATGGAATATGGTATGAGAGAGCACACATAGCAACTCTCATCAGATGCTCTTTCCCCCACCTTTTCATGTGTTGATACCACATGTTATTCCGCAGGTTAGCTGTATTATCTAGTATGTATTTATCCCTTCATTATCTTCCTCTGCATCTCTTTTATGTCTCCCAATATAATTATAGAGTTCAAGGAATGTATCATTATTCGTTTTCATAGTGGGGAGAACCATAAGAGCGATTTTTTTGGTAGAAAAATTAAGATGAGAGAGACTGTGAAAAATAAAGAACAGAAAAACGAGACCAATCATGCAAATATATATCATGCATACAAATCTGGGCAACCATTTCTCGTGCCATCCTACTACTTGCTGAACTTGTTCATTCTTTATGAACATGCCGTCTTCTTCATTAAACAATTTTAATACAATCATTGTTATGCAGAATCCTGTGCAGTGCCCTTAGGGACCACTACACACAATTAAGACTACAGGTGGCAATACAATTGTACCTTTGGTACCTCATGTACTACTATGTCAGAGTGATAGCAGTGGCGGAGCAGCCAGGCTTATCTCAAGAGTATATGAACAGTAGCAGAGATTACACAAAGAGACCACATTTACTGTGACTCAAGCAAACACTGACTCAAGGTTTCAGGTAGAAAAATATAAGTACATTTATTTTTAAACCATTTGTTGTAAACACGACACTTCTATTAGATTAAAACCACACGAAAAATATACAACTAACCAATTCACTTTGTACAGTAAGTCTCAAGGTAAGTACCCTGTGTTTGAATGGACCGGTGTTACGAACAAAACATGTTACCGTGAATATGATTGCGATCACTTTTTGACAGTTCGGTCTAATAACTAAACGTGTATCCGTGACATGAAATGCTACCGGGGCAAAAACACACTTAGCACCTGAGATACCCAGAGGGAGTTGGAGGCAAAAATCACAGGCAATACTTTGGTTAGGCAGACAGAATCGAGAAACACTCAGAGACAGGAGTTCAAGAGTCAAAGGGCCAGAACCAGATTTAAGTGACACCGGGGACCTGTTGCCGAAGATCACACAGTCAGACAGTTCACGATTCAATGTAGCCAAGAGTACTTCGATATTGTCAATGTTTGGAAGCAAAAGTTAAAAGGAGGGAAGACAATGGCAATCCTTGAAGATGAAGAAAAGGGGTTCACCCTGTTTCCTCAAGCAGAACAAACTACCTTATTCCAATGGTGCAGCTGGTGCCCTGGCAGTTGTTCCTGTTAGTGTTCCGCAGACACACGGTTCCTGAAGCTTCGAGGTGAAGGAGGACGTCTGAAGGGGGTCTGCACCACACAGGGATGAAGCCAGCAGCAGCGACACTGAATAAAAGGTGTGCTCCTTAAAAACAGGAGGGGTTCTTCAGGTGGCTATCCGGACCACTACAGCAGTGTGCAGCGATTGTGACCACGAAGGTGACCTCTGGCTGAGAAGATGAGCTGGTTATCCCCACGAGGCTCAAGGGAAGAAGACTCCGGACTGGATCTTCTCTAGTCGTCGAAGGGTGGATAGCTCAGGACTGCAGCAGGGCTTCACTGGGACGGGGTAGTTGCAGCAGTCGTCGTTCTCTCCGCTTCTCTTCGGTTCCTTGTAGTTCGAGTGGCGACTCTGACTTCTAGTCCAAGAGACCTGCCTTTTATGCGCAAAACCCCCGTTCACACAGCCTGGTTGTCAATCACCCAGCAGGGGGGTTGTCCAGCCAGGACAACCACCTCAGCCAATCATGGCAAAGTGCGACTTGGGTTTTCTAGGATACCCTGTGCAGGGGGTGACTACACCCCTCCCTCACATTCAGCCCACCTAGACACCCAGGCGCCTGGTGGAGGGCTTCTGGGCAGGAGCCCGCCAAAAGACGGTGAACAAAGAAGGCGAACCTAGTTTGCCGCGCAAAGTAAAACACAAATAGGACTTTAACAAAAAGGAATGGCGAATAAACCAAATCGGAGCTAAAATAAAGACAATTTGGTAAAGCGGGTTTATGTTCGAGGCTAATATAATAGCCTAAAACAATACCACGTTTATCTAATATAATCGCGGTAGAAAAGTTAGGGTAGATACAACTGCCACCAGCCAAGTCTAAATGTTAAAATAGTGAAACAATGCTCTAGGAGGTACAGCTAAAATAGGATACGAAGTAACCCTTTCCAGTACTCCATGGAAGATGGGGTGTACTGGATCTGTGGAAGATTGACTAGGTAAAGTTAATGGTAACTTTACCCTTTTCTGAGAGACTGTAGTCAGCCTCAGAAATGGAGTCGGGGGGAAGTCTCAAAGACAACCCTGTGCCACGGCACTGAAGGTGCTGTGTGACACACAAAAGAATGGCGCTACTGAAGTGGTGTACTTCCGAGTCCACAATCACAAAAACAGAGAAATATACCTGGCAAAACACAGTTAAGAGTGAGGGAAAAGCTCACACTCTTACCAACTGGAAAAAAAATAAACTCCAGAAGTCCAGCAAAGCTGCTGGGGTACTCACTAGGTGAGGGAAATTAGCCATCAATGAGAATTCTGCCTAACAATAATCACAATTCTTTTATGTCTGCAACTGTATAATTTGGTTGATTATTGCAATAATGAGTCTTCTTATCACTGGGCCACGTAAGAAAGTATGAATATTAACGCCTCTTCTGACAAGATCAGGGTAAGATTGAAGTATGAACACAAAGACAGCAACCACAAGCCGATGGATGTCACTGTCGGCAGGTACAATGTGTTTTTACCACTTAAAACAAATATTCTCCCCAAAATGAATCTGAATACTGATCTTGTTTCCAATTTCTGATCAATAACTGACATTTAGGCATAACTGATGCATTATTGCATGCTTCAATATATTTCTAAAAGTTCATTTCCAAATTCATTGAATTCTCCGCAAGTCCTCGCACTCTCTGATAAAATATATATATAACGAGTGTCTATTGAATTCCAGTTCACATAAAAGTATGTGTTAATCACTCGTTGCCTTAGTGTCCTTCTTCTTAGTCATCGATTGAGTCTGCACACGCAGAAATTCTTCTTCTTGTCTTGTTTCTAGGTCACCAACGAAGGGATAATACTCTCAGTATCAAAACTCGAAAATTCCTGGAGAATATGCAACCCTGATGGCTTCTACATCTGCAGCTTCATTCCTGCAAGATATAAAATCTGTTCGCTTGGTATGCAATGTGCATTTAACAACTGCTATGGCTACTGGGAGTGTAGTGCCTTGATGAGTATCTCGAATGAGGATGCATGCTGCACTGCAGAGCCATCTGCGCATATGTAGCCCCTCCTCTTCCAACATGCCAACCCTGCGTGTACGGTTGATGGCACATAGGAGGAGTCAGAGTACACCATCACTTCCTGTCCTTCATGTTCCTCAAGTGCAACAATAACCGCTACTAATTCTGCTGCTTGCGCTGAAAAAATGAGATGGTAGCCTTGCACTTGCTACCACCTCCAATTCTCCATTTAATCTGTGTCTTACTACTGCAGTGCCTGAATGCCTTTCCACACTAGACTGATCAATTTCTGAATAACCATCAATAAAAAGAATATCCACTCCCGCTAAAACATTCTCACTCGCATGGGGTATATCATAATATTCAATATAATTGGCACAGTCATGCACATGATCACCTTCTTCTATGGGTTCAGCTATAAATGTGGCCGGGTTCACTATTTTACACCTTACAATTTCAATCGGTGGGTTAGAAATTATTACCACATAAGCTGAAGCTCTTTAGGATGTCAATGTGCCCTTAGGGTTCTCTGGAATGGCGAATAGAGCATGCTCCATGAAAAGAATCATAGAACAGTCCATGACAATACTTGTGGACTTCTCAATTGCAAAAACAGTGGCTGCCAAAGATTGTTCACAATGGATGTGTCCTCTCATAACTGGGTCTGAAATCCCACTATAATATGCCAAAGGTTTGTACCCCAATGTGGTTCTTTATGTAAGCACTGCTGTCATTAAGGACCCATCAGTGTGTGAAAACAAATAAAATTCTTCGGCATAATTGGCAATTCCTAAATCTGGGGCTGTACGACTTGCTTTTTTCAATTCTTCAAATCCTTCTTCCATTTCTTCGGTCCTTTCTAGTTTTGTTTTAACAACTTGGGCTTTCTTTAATGATTGCAGAATAGTCTTGTGTACATACTATAATCAAACACCCAGGCTCTAACGTAATTGCACAAACCCTAAAACTGTTGCATATGTCTCACTGTGTTCGATTTTGATGTTTTCATGATTGCCTCAGCTCTCTCAGGTGACACTTCCTTTCCTTCATGCAAAATCAACTAACCTATGTATCTCACCTCTTCTTGGCAGTTCTGTAACTTCTCTTTGTCCACCTTATATTCTTTTATCCCTTGTCGATCAGAATAGTCATTAATCGGATATAGTCATGTCTGCACTCATCCTCTGTTTTACTGCAAATCAATAGGTCATCTACATATTGTATCACTGCACTTTTGAGGCCGATATTGCCTCGATCCATCTCTAGGATTCTTTTAAAGATGGGGACACACAGTACCCTTGAGGCAGCCTAGTATGTTTTCAGTCTTTTTTGGCAAAACGTAATGAAGTCAAGTCTTGGGATTCTTTATGCAACAGGATTGAGATAAATGGATTTTTCAAATCGATCACATCACTGTGAAGTATCGAGCTTCTACTGGATATAAATAATACTGGACACTACATAATATTGTCACCTGATTAGGAACTAAAGCAGAAGTATTCAGTCTGTGGGGCATGCTCCTCTAGGAGGCCACAGCCTCATGCCCAGGGGTAGCGCATCCACAGCCTGAAAAAAAACAGAAAACAGGATACAAAAGGATCATGCTGTTGCTTCATTACCAAGCAGCAGCCCAATCTACAGCCCCTCCCACACATGCTTAGTGCTGGATGGGCCAGGCCGTTGTGGGGCCTCAGACTCCATTAACAGTCTATTTATGAAGACAAAAGAAAAAATCACACACCTTCTTTTGCCATGATGATTGGTCATCATGGCAAAAGAAGGAGTGTGATTTTTCTTTCTAATGCGATAAAATACCCCAAAAACCTTTTGCCAACTTTCTAAACTTCTTACCGCAAAAGAGACAGTTAAGTCAACATCATGTATAAAATCAGAAAATAATACACCAAAGACTGTATTATTGTGACAAAGTCTCCTACTTAATCTTACTGGAGAAAGGTGCAGTCGCCAAAGGGGCCGGAAGCTACCTAATGCCAGGTAATGTCTGTGACACAAATGGTGATTTGTTGGATGGGAGGCTTGGAAAAGAAGGCAGGCTGCAGTCCCACCTCACCCTGGAGCATATCCAAAGCCCCAGAACAGGTGGGCCTGAGTTGCAGTGACCTGCACTAACAAGAATGCATCCCATGAACAGGGGAGGAGAAGGAAAGCCTGCAGATATACACAGGGCTACTGAGGGCCAAAGTGCTGTAAAAGAAGTCTAAAGAGATGAAGGAGAAAGGCTGCTGATCTGGAGAGAAAGAAAAGCCCAAAGCACCTTTAAGAAGGAGCTGAAGCGAGATAGCAACCTTTTGGTCAGGTAACTCTATGTTGAGAATCTGCTGCCTACTGAAACATTGAGTCCAAGTTTTCAAAGTGAATTGAAGAAGCTGCAAGCTGAAACCCTGCGCTTACTAGAGCGCTAAGTCCAAGTTGCCAGAGCAAAGTGATGAACTACAAGCAAAGAATCTGCTGCATGCAAGGACACCGAGCCCGAATTCCTACAGCAAAATGAAGAAACTACATGGTGATAATACGCTGCCTTGAGGGATTTGAAGCAGAAGTTCCCAGATCGAAAATATAGAAACAACACTTTGACAACCTTCTGCATACTGGGGCACTGAATACAAGTTCTCAGAGTGAACTGCATAAACCTCTCACTGAGAACCTGCTACAGCCACACCCGGGTGGATAGCTCAGGATAGCTCAAGGGCAACACGTTTGTCTTGGAAGAAAGACAATGTGTGTTATAAAAGAACAATTGAAAATAAAACATGAGGCACTGAACCCTAGTTGCCACATTGATACCGATCTAAAGAAACAAAAACACCTGATCTGATATATACTGGTACACTCTCCCCAGAGGAGTCAGAGGTCCCACAGGGAACTGAAAAAAAACGCATGTAGATGATCAACTGCTGAGTCCCAGCTCAGGAACATTGGTTAGGCCACTGGTGTACGTGGCAACACTGAATTCAGTTACCCAGCATGAAATAGAACAGCAGTGGCCAGGGAAGGCACCAGGTCATTTCAACCATTTTAAATTAGAGGAGCCAGGGCATTAGACACTTTTCACATGAGAGGGGCCTCCACAGAATCTTGGGCAGAATTGTTGGCCAGGGAAAGTGCCAGGGCATTTCAACCATTTTAAATTAGAGGAGCCAGGGCATTAGAAACATTTCACATGAGAGGGGTCTCCACAGAATCTTGGGCGTGGGGGAGCAACTGCCCCGATGTTGCTAGTCAGAATTCATTTACATTAGCAATGTATTCAGTTCTCTGTTTTTTGTCGTGGTGCTTAAAATGTGCACTTTGAAATTATAAGCTGTGTGCCGCAGATTGTTTCCACTCTAAGAGGGGGGGTGAAATGAGGACTGTGGAGACTCTGTACAATTGAATGGAACAGAAACCCCATGGTCCTCATTTCTCTTGCTGCAGCAGTGGCCAGGGAAGGTGCCAGGGCATTTCATCCTTTTCAAATTAAAGGCTGTAGGGCATTTCAACCTTTTCATATAAGAGGCCTTCACTGAGAGTAGCGATCTCAAAAATAAAGCCACACATTGACTCACTTTCTGCAGAGAGACAGGCCCACCCTTCCCATTAGTACTTGCTCTGTAAAATCAAATTGCCTTCTGGTGAATATACTACTAGGAATGTATTTTGATAAAATAAAATCCCTACCACAGAATTTTATGTTTACTTGCACAGTTTCTATGTTTGGATTGGAAGTTATTGTCCTACTGTCTTGGAATGTCTCCCCAACAACATATCCCTTCACAATTATGGAACCACGCATTCTGCAGCCATCTCTATAAAAAGAAATACCAACACAGAGGGGTGGGGCAGGGGAGCCCAAACAATTTATTTTTTGCTCAGGGGGGCCTTGGCATAAAACATTTGAAGACCACTGAATTAAAGGAAACTCCCATCTACAATCTGGTTAAGAGGTCTCAAATCCTGGATAAATCTCCATGACCCTCTTTTCGATACACTGATGTATTACACAATGACTGTGATGGCACCAGAATCCCCTGATTCATCAGTGCTGAAATAGTCTGAAATATACCTTCATCAGCTTCTCGAGACATGGGGCACTGTGTTGCTCGGGGTAAATTGATCCTGGCTTAAGCTTTATTTTAACCTCTCCTATCCCCTTGAATTAACCTATGTCATAAGGGCCTGTGGTCCATAGGGCACTCAGAACTTTTTCAAGATCCTCCTGAAAAAATGCTGGTCACTGCAACATTATCACCATTCTTTGTGGAACTTCCCTTTTCTCTATCATTATGCAGTATGTAATTCACATGAAGGTATCCTCAAAATTCTTCCTACCACGCCAGGTAGCCATGTCAGTAAAATGCTTACTCCAGATACCTTAGGGTTAGGTGCGCTGTATAAATAACAAAAAATAAAATGTTTACAAAAATAATAATATAAAAAAATCTCTGTATCTCCTGAAACATCTTGCAGAGCCACTTGCCCTGTGAACGCCAGTATGAACTCTCCCATGTTTAAATAGTGTATGCCTGTAGTGGAGCACACTATTCCTTAGTCCGTAAATGAAATCGTCATTTTAAATTTCATCATTAAATCTGTTCCTAAAATCTTAACCTGTGTCTGTCGTGAATATAACAGAGGAACAGACATGTCACATTCCCCTATGGAGAGTGGTAATTTGTCAATAAAAGGAACTCGACTCGTAGCTCCAGAGAACCCTTGAACATTCATGGCAATACCCAACATTGGATATTTTCCCTTTCGTATACACAAACTAGTTGCTCCAATGTCTACAAGAAAAGAAAAGGATTTGCCTCCTATCATCACATTGACCCTTGGTTCCTCTTGGGGGGTCTTGTTGCACAGATAGTACTGAACACATCAAGTCATCGTTTGAGCAATCATATTATCCCTGTCCCTGTGAAAGTATTTCCTCCTTCCACAGTCACACCTCCTATTCTAGGTGTCAATAGTTGTCCTGTATTTGCATACTGCTGTGTCTGCATAGGGGCTTGTTGTGACTGCCCTTGTAGTGGAGTCATATATACTTGTCCCTGCTGTTGCACCTGCTGCACTTGCGTTGCTTGTGCCTGATAAGATGTATGGTCTTGGGCAATAATGGTCTGTGTGATGTATGGTGGCAGATAAGCTATCCCCCCTCTGGAAAATTGGCCATTTTGTACATTCCTTTGCCGCCCATATATGCATGCAATATGTCCTGTCATTCCACAATTCCAACATACTGGGGGAACTCTCCTGTTAATCTCTCCTTGGTTATATCCTCCCTGAGCACTCTGATTTTCATTCTGTGTATTTTAAAACACACCTTGATTATTTTGAAATCCACCTCCTCTTGCTCTGTAACCCATCCTTCTGCCTCGTGGCATAAACCCATATCTACCTTGGTCCATCGGGCACAAATTATTCACGTGCGATGGACCTATTGCTTCCTGCATTCCCAATCCTTATCCGATTGTCAGTACCACCCCTTCGATGGCATATTTTGACAACTTTTTCCGAAATGGCGTGGCTTCCTCGACCTTCCTATTCTCATCTTTTCTCTTATTTTTCTCTTGTAATAACCCACAATGGTGCACTATCATCAACTGTATCTCAGCCCATTGTTTTGCTTCCATCCCTACTAGTTTTTTCTTCTGCCTCTTTACCGGTTCAGCCAACCCCTGACATAAAATGTGGTAAAATAATGCCACTATCTTTTCCCATGGCTCGCAAGTTTAAAGCTGACATTACTCCTGAATATCCTGAATGTAAGCAATAGGGTCTTCATCGTCTTTCATTTTGTGTGTCATAATTGTACCCATATCCGATGTGTCAGGATATTGTACCTTGAGAGCCCTCCAAACATCAGCTCTACAATTATTAAATGGCGCTCCATCATGTGCTGTGTTTTGTGCAGTCACACTTGAATATTCTGCTCTCCTCCATATGTCATTGGCCCTCTCTCCAGGAATGGCCGCCAGGAGATATATGATGTCCCCTATGGCCAGCGTATTTCCTCCTGTCATTTTCTCTAATTCGTATATCCATTTTCCAGCCCCCGAAGTCAAAATAGGGAGCTTGCATTTTAAGTTATCCTTGTCCATCTGTGGCCATGGAATGTATTATAGTCTTGCTCCCCACTTCTCTACCATGTGGAACTGTGTGAACCCCATCCCATAATCGGATCCCACTATTAGTCTATCCATGGCAGGGATAATTGCCTTGTCGGTAATGCAGAAAATTGTAAAGTGGCTAAGCACACCCAGTTTCGATGAAACAAGTTAGTAATAAGAAGCATTTAGGATATGAAGGGTGCACAGGAGAAATCTGTGGCTCTGGCATCAGAAGTCACTACATAAACTGCAAACAAAGAAGGTGTCCATACCTTATGGACCCTCCCGTACCGTGAACACCTCTATGTATGAAAACTAATTTTCAGTCAACATATTTTGGTCTGTCGTTTGTATATTCCCAAAAATATTAAAAGAAAATATTTCAATGATATACTTCACACAAAAGTAATGTCCAAAGTCTCACATTGTGTATTTTATAAGTAATTTACTTAATGTATATGATACTAGCTTACTACCTCAGCCAGTGTCATTTGAAGTATCATGCATTTAGTAAAGTAACAATAAGGTAACACAATGATTTTGAACATCCAATTTTCCAAATACAATGTTTCAAAAATAATTCCATAGCAAATAAAAAGCTTGACGTGTTTCAAGAATAAATGCTCTTCCTTAAGAGCAAAAAAACTGTTGTCTTAAATGTTCACTTTGTAACCACATTTCTATAAAATAAATACAAAATTCAGGTGTCAGTATGACCCTCCTATATCTAATTATTTAGACCCATTCTCCATGTCAAAGAAATGTGATTGTGTAACTAATATTTCACCTATGGTTGCTTGGCACAGAGGGTGATAATGATGCTCTGTGGCAATTCCTAAAAGCAAGAAAGTTTCTGGGGAACTGTTAGGTTCAGCTCACCTGTGAATAGTATATTAATCGCATATTAAGAACACTAACTCCTGTTACTGATACGAACAAATGGAAAATCACTATGTTCCATGTCTCTAGATGGGGTTATTACCCTATAGACTTTAACGGGGTAATTCATAGAATTTCGCACACACGTGGCGCATGCGGCTGGCGCACAGTGTGCGCGTGCGAATGTTTGCGCCAGCTGCGTGCGCTAAAATCGATTTCCACGCACAGCGTATTCATGGATTTTAGCCTCCAAAACCAGCTGTGGCGCACAGTGACCCTGCAGCAGCGCCAGTTACGCCCCAAAGAACGCCCCTCGCGCAGGGAAAAGCCATAAAAATCCCCAATCCAGCGCAAAGGGCTGCGCTAACCCTGTACCAGCACGGCAAGAGGGGAACGTGTATTACTGGGGTTCGCAGGAAGTTTCACATGCGATTGGCCTTGTGCGAGTGGGGTACGCGTATTACTGGGGTTCGCGGGAAGTTTCACACGCAATTGGCCCTGTGCAAGTGGGGTACGTGTATTACTGGGGTTCGCGGGAAGTTTTACACGCGATTGGAGCAGGGTACCTGTATTTCAAGGGTGCGCGGGAAGTTTCACACGTGATTGGCCCTGTGCGAGTGGGGTACGTGTATTACTGGGGTTTGCAGGAAGTTTCGAACGCGATTGGCCCTGTGCGGGTGGGGTACGTGTATTACTGGGGTTCGCGGGAAGTTTCACATGCGATTGGCCCTGTGCGAGTGGGGTACGTGTATTACTGGGGTTCGCGGGAAGTTTCACACGCGATTGGCCCTGTGCGAGTGGGGTATGTGTATTACTGGGGTTCGCGGGAAGTTTCACACGCGATTGGAGCAGGGTACGTGTATTTCGGGGGTGCGCGGGTAGTTTCACACGTGATTGGCCCTGTGCGAGTGGGGTACGTGTATTACTGGGGTTCGCAGGAAGTTTCACACGCGATTGGAGCCGGGTACGTGTATTCCTGGGTTGCGTGGGAAGTTTCACACGCGATTTTGCTGTCAGAGCAGGGTACGTGAATTTCAGGGGTACGTGGGGAGTCATACATGTGAATTGACAGTGTGGGTCCTCCCAGGTGTTCCCTCTACTCCCTCCACGGCCCCTGCTGGCAGCCCACACCACAGGGGACTAACCTGCACCCCTGGTCATGTCCCGCAGGCAGCCCATCCACCATGGGCATGCCCCCCAGCCAAGCCACATGTCACCTTGCACTACTGATCACCAACTCATGTCCCCTTGCACCCCCACCCCCCAGCACTGAGGGGCACCTGCCAGCAGGCCCCCACTCATGTCCCCTTGCACCCCACCCCCCAGCACTAAGGGGCACCAGCCAGCCGGCCCCCACTCATGTCCCGTTGCACCCCCACCCCCCAGCACTGAGGGGCACCTGCCAGCAGGCCCCACTCATGTCCCCTTGCACCCCCACCCCCCAGCACTGAGGGGCACCTGCCAGCAGGCTCCCACTCATGTCCCCCTGCACCCCCACCCCCCAGCACTGTGGTGCACCTGCCAGCAGGCCCCCACCCATGTCCCACTCATGTCCCCTTGCACTCCCACCCCCCAGCACTGAGGGGCACCTGCCAACAGGCCCCCACTCATGTCCCCTTGCACCCCCACCCCCCAGCACTGAGGGGCACCTGCCAGCAGGCCCCCTCTCATGTCCCACTCATGTCTCCCTGCACCCCCACCCCCCAGCACTGAGGGGCACCTGCCAGCAGGCCTCCACTCATGTCCCACTCATGTCCCTCTGCACTCCCACCCCCCAGCAGTGAGGGGCACCTGCCAGCAGGCCCCCACTCATGTCCCACTCATGTCCCCCTGCACCCCCACCCCCCAGCACTGAGGGGCACCTGCCAGCAGGCCCCCACTCATGTCCCCCTGCACCCCCACCCCCCAGCACTGGGGGGCACCTGCCAGCAGGCCCCCACTCATGTCCCTCTGCACTCCCACCCCCCATCAGTGAAATGCTGATCTCATGACACAAACCAAAAGTCAACTATGTACATCAACACTTGTCCGTCACACACATACACTGGTTGGCATTGCTTGTGTAAACCCACATTTTCACATGCATCAACCCAATGAGCGAATCCCACACAGGGAACTAAAAAATGAAAATGTATTATGTACATGAAATTAAAAACGAAATGAAAGCATACCAAAATATGAAACATGAAATGAAAAGCATGTGAAAAAGATGATTGAATGAAAATGATAACCAATCCAAAAAAATCAGAAAGAAAAACAGTCCAAAGTCACCCTCCAACAACGCAAATCCAAAGGAAATGTAAAAGAAAATCTCCATTGCTTCATGTTCATAATAAAAAAAAAAGACAAATCAATCCATAGTCCAACTATTTACAATCCATTGTCTGGAAAAAATAAATCCATTGCTCCATGTCCACAATGCAAAAAAAAAAAAAAAATGAATACATGATGAAGCTATATACAATGCATTGTCCAAGGATGTAAAGGGTCCATGATCCCAACCAAACAAATGAAACCTACCTAACAAACTATCTAAACATATAACTATATACAAATTTGGGTGGCATTGTCCATTGACCACAAATAAAAGGAAAACGAAAAGGAAACCTAACTCTAAAAACTATTTACAAGGGCAGCGGGCTAGTCCGACGGCTCACTTTTGGATGTCCCATGCCAGGGCATCATCAAACTCCTGCTCAATGTCCTGGAGGCTGTCCTCTTCCATGGCCCCGAGGGTTCGCAGGGACGACGACATGTTCTCCTCCAACCCCCTGCAAATTGCCTCCAGGCACTTGGCCCGCCTCACGGTCCTCCGCATGGAGTTCTCCGCCCTGACCATCATGAGTCGTGACTCTTCTGCCTGCTGCCGCTCCGCATCTATAGCATGGCCTAACTGCTGCCACACGGAAGACACTTCCAGTCCTGGGTCCTCCTGCCCTCTGGTCGATGCCTGCCCCTCTGATGTTGAAGGCCCCGAGCCATGATGGCTCCCACCTTGTTGCTGCTGCTGCTGTGCCTCTGCCTGTGCCCTGGCTCTTGCTGCCTGCACATCCTCCTCCGGCTGGGGTGCAGTTGTTGAGGTGGCCACCCCTGCTGAACGTCCGACTCCCGACTGTGGCAGGGATGTGTCCTCCACCAGCCTGGCCGCAGGGTTAGAGGCAGTTCCACAGGGTACCCAGGTGATACATGGGTGGGACGATGGCATGGAGGGCGACTGGCGCGTAGGGGGTTCAGGTGAGGAGGGGGTCGCAAGGAGGTCCAGTACACGGAGGAATCCAGCACTGGTGACCCATCCCAGCAGGTCAACGCGGTCAAAGAGGTACCCGAGATGACGTGCTGTCTCTTCACGAAAAAACTGCACGTCACCTCGCATGCCCCGTTGACGCAACGCTATCCCAGCCAGGACAGGCTCAGCACGGTCCCGGATAGCCACGTCTGCAGGGAGAGGAAGGCCAGTTGTTGTGCGCTCATCCCCTCCCTGAAAACGGATCTGGACGTAGGCATCCCTGCTGGTGCCAGATGATGCAGTGACAGGATCAGGGACAGGATTGCACACAGGCACCTCCGCGGCAGCCTGTGCTGCCTCCTGTCCCTGGTCCTGCACTGCACCACTAGCACCAGTGGAATCCCCACCTCCAGACCCCGTGTGTGTCCCTTCCACGGCCTCCTCCTCCACCAAACCCCCCACCAACCTGGATGGCTCCATGTCATCTTCCTTTGTCGGACCCTGTGGGGTCTCAGCTGCCCTTTCTGCTGCCGAGGAGTCCACCTCCAACCTCTGCCTCTTGGACCTACCCTCGGCAGCTGCAGCCTGGGACGTGGCACCAGACTCCTCACTCCTCGACGAGATGACAATCTGGGAGGTGAGCCGGGCCTTGCGTCTCCGGCTGGCGGGACGATCCCTGCCGCTGTGCTCCACAGCACCCTCTCCGCCCTCTTCTTCAGTTGACGCTGCAGACAGGGAGAGATACAACACAGGCATCAGGGCACTGTACAATGGACTGATACACACATGACAGTTCCACATGAGTGGCAATGTGTAACTTTAGACACAGCATCACACTCCATGAGACACATGTCATTTTAACTCACACACATGAACATTTCAACAGCAATATTGCACCAGGCAGCACCATCCATACACATACAACAGCATGAACAGCCAAACGTGAGCCTGACATCACATGAAACACAAGGAGTGCACTAGACATGCACACACGCCACCACACTTACATGCATGTCTACATCTCCTCCAACTGTTGCAGAGATGAGATCGCCATACATGTCACATCTGCCATTCATCCTTCTACATATCAGTGTCACGTGCATCCATGTTGCATCACAGTTGCACACTTGTCAGATACACATACATGCACATGTACACAGTGCAGATACATGCATTATGAACCACCATCCATGCCACAACCATGCCAATGTACATACACAGAAATTCAAACATGTGTGCTCCCACACCTGCATTTGCCCAGCATGCTGACCAACACATACACCATCAATGTGTCTCACAACTGTGAGAACTCACATGTGGCAGCTTCACGCCCATGTTCATACACATCCCTACATGGCCCTACATAAACACATGTGCAACCTGCACACTACTGGCACACCACGACACACACAGCGTACTATCAACATGCATGTACACTTACCGCTCGACTCCAGACGGGTCTGCCTTTCAAGGATCTGGACGTAGAGCGCTGGGCATATGCGTTCCAGGACCCTCATTTGATGTTTCGACAGCTGGCCCCAGCACCCCTTGGCATCCGCTGCCTTAGCGAGGTGCCAGGCCTTGTTGAGGGTCCTGGACCTGAAGTCCTCCCAGCGCTTCTTGACATGATGTAAGTCGCAGACTGCCACCCCCTCTGCGTTGATGGCAGTCACAATGTCCATCCAGATCCTGGTCCGTCTTTCTTTGTCAGCGCGCAAACTTCCAAAGAGGGCATCATACTGCCCCAGGACTTGCTCCACCAGGACACCAACTTCGGTGGCAGTGAAGAATGTGGCCCTCTGCCTCTCTGGCTGGGGGTTTCCAGTGCTGCCAGATGGTGTTGTGGCAGACATGGCAACCCCAGAGGCAGGAGTGGGTGGGCAAGTGGTTCGTGGGGCTGGGCTGTGGAGCGATGGAATCCCAGTCGGGAGTCTTCGGTTCCAGCAGGGGTGGTCACAGCAACTACACCCCTGGCTGACGTGCAGGCAGCAAATGGCAGGGCACGTGGGCAGCAGGCAGTCAGGCAGCAGCAGATGGCAGGTGGGGAGCGTGCTCGGGGCTCTGGGGGGCAGTAATTCAGCCTTCTGGGCAGGAGCGTAGTCTTCCGTGTGTTTTCGCGTGACCAGCTTGATACAGAGTGATTTGGCACGTGAAAAAATTGCACGTCAGTGTGTAATTCGAGGAAAGGGCCTTAGCGCGTAAGCGCGTCAGCACACGCACGCAATTTCATTGGACCAAAGGCCCTTAGCACGTAAGCGCGTAAGTTAAATTACGCACGCGGGCGTTTCCCTCATAGCACATGATGACAGAGCACACATGGAAAAACTGCACGTCCGAGTGTCATCGCGTGTAATTGGAGGAAAGCGCCCGTGTACACACGTATCTGACGTGTACATGTGGGCCGGTTTAAAAGCTACGTGTAGGACGCCATTTCCTTGTACGTGCTTTTCGTGGAGAGCAAGTGGGTGAAATCTGTACTTCTTGTCGGTTCACACGCGATTACTTCACAGCGTTTCTAGTTCGTACTCCCTGTTACCTCTGACAGCTCTTTTCTGAATTTTTGTTGGGCCTGTTTCCTCAAACAGAGTTCACTTCTCCTTTTGTCCTGTGTCCTCAGACAGCGTACAATTCTTCTTTTGGCAGGGGGTGTGGCCAACGCGCACACGCGCATATTTTTCACGTTCTTTTTCCAGGCAGACGGTGAGTTCCGCACGTAGTTAGCAACTGTGCTTGCCCCCTGTGTTGTGTTCCCCTTCAGAGGTCATTGTAGGCTGCGTGCATTACGCGGACGCTTAGTTTTGTGTTTCTGGGTGCCACAGCGTAGTGCGGGTTTATTTTTTCACGCACGTGGTCTACGAGGGGTTGCGTGCACGTTCATTTTTGATTTTGGGCTGCCTGTGCATTGCTTGTCCCGTCATCTTCCCCCAGGGGTCACAGACAGCCTTGTTAGAGCACTAGGGTACGAATTCCATCTAGTATCCTACCCCTTTCACCCCCAATTGCCCAGGACAATAGTTTACTGCAACTCCCATACGCACAACAACATCAGTGCCATGGTTGGGAGGCGACCAAGCGGTAAGGGAGGCAAAGGTGGCCGACCTTCAAAAGGTGGGTGTGGTGGACGTGGTAGGGGATGTGGCCAGGATTTGCAGGGTGCCCCTATACCCCCATGTGTGGAGGATCAATCAGGGACACCCATGCCCCCCCATGGTTTAGGGAAACTTGGCTGACACCATCCCAGCTCAGCCCCTGTTGGACCAGCCCATTGTGGCACCTGACCTGGCACAGGATGACTCCCTGGCTGACTTCCAGGTCAGCAAGTCTAGGCCACGTGTGGTGGTGCAAGTTGTTGTCACCAAGCCATGTGGATCTGGAGCAGCAATGTCATCTGCTGCCCCAAGGATGCAGGGTGGGGAGGCTGCAGGGGCAGCTGCAGCTTCATCCGCTCCAGCTCTGACTCTCCCAGCCAGGACAGTGGCAGTCCAGGTCCATCAAACTGACGTTCACCCTGCCAACATTACCCTGCAACCAATGCCTGCATCAAGACCTATGGTCATTGTGCATTCCCACACTCCTACTACCCAGTCCACCGGTGATTCTGCCCCTACTGACCAGAGCGGCGTAAGCCACTCTGGCTCTGCTCCACCTTTAAAGAAGAGGAAGAAGGGTGCTCTGGCACGACATGCTGAGACCCCAGACATGGCTACACACTCCGGTAACTCAAGGAAGCCTTGCTTTAATGATCCGGAACTTGATGCACTTGTGGCCTATGTGTCAGCACATAGCCGCAAAATGATGGTGACTGCAGGGTGCAAGACCACACCTGGTCAACGTAGGGCACACTGGCAGACCATCGCGGACCGCATAAGTGCCCTTGGATTTGTGAGGCACACAGCTGATGATTGCTACAAGCGGTGGAATGACCTGAAACGCAGAGCAAAGAACAAGCTGGCCTCAAATCATGCCGCTACTCTGGTGACTGGCGGTGGGTCTCCACAAGAGGACAACAAACTCACTGAACATGAGTCTGTTGCTGGGGCCTTCGTCACAGAGGAACAGATCCAAGGTGTGGGAGAACTACCTGATTATGATACATTGTCCAGTGAGTGCCCATGCATGTGTGTTTAATGCATGTGTATGTTGTTTGGGTGACGGGTTCTGATTGAGTGCCAGGTGAGGGTGTGTGTGCCTGAGTGGTATGGGTCACCCATGTGCTTCATCCAAAACATTCAGCGGCCTTGGATTTGGGTGTGACAGTATCCCTTCTGCCCACAGTACTAATTTAGCACAACATTACGGCAGTTGCCCTTGAAGTGGCATCTTGCAACAACATTGTTTGTATTTTTCAGTATTCGTTCAAGCTGATTGTTTCAATCCTCCCACTTTTGCTACGCATTCCTCAGCCCTATTGTCACCTTTGTGACATGCTTCTGTCATTGATGAAACCCACATTGGCCCACATGTGTTACCTTGTTAGGTGACCATTCAGGCTGATTGAGTATTGGCCTGATCACATACATTTTTGGGGCCTGTTTGAATGTGGAACATGATAGTTGTTTCCTGTCATGTTGACGTGCACATCCATTGATGTGTACATCGGCCTGCAATCACTGTATTTTTGTACACTGGATGTGTTGCAGTGTGTGGCACATGCCTATTTTGTCACACTATGTAGCATTTTTCATCTCATCATGTCCATCTCACATGGATGGCTGACAGTATTCATTCACTGACATATGGATGTACTTGTGGAATGTACCATGGCTATGGTACATGCCATCTGTGTGATGGAATGTGTCATTTATGTGTATTGGACATGCCACTCACAGGCCAATGTGTGATGGCAGTGCTACTCAGCATGCAGCTAATGTGTTGCTCTTCCATCTTGGTGTGATCAGTGTCTGCCTTTTGCCTCCCCTTCCAACTCAGTGACAGTGCATGCATGAGAGGGTTATAGTCATGTGAGACATGTGTAAAACATGTACTGGTTCTGTAGCTTGTCAGGCCTATTAGTGTGCTATGGTGCTAATGCCTGTTTCCATTTTTTGTCTTTCATGTTTTAGCAGGGGATGATGCACTTGATGCTGTTGAGGTTGAGGAGATGGTGCAGACCCAGGAGGGATCTCGGGCACGACCGGGCACCAGTGGGGGACGTAGTGTGGTTGTGGGTGAGAACCCAATCTTGCTGCAGACCATTCTGTCCAGGGGTGTCTCTGGGTGCACCTCCCCAGACCTCTATTCAGGTGCTGATTCGGATGATGAGACCTATGTGCCGTTGCAGGCAACCCAACAGGCAGCATCAGTTGAGATGATGGCTCAAGCAATGGAGAGGGTGGCCACTTCCATTGTCCCCCCTGAAAGGCAGATGGAGCAACTTCAGCAGGCAACAGACTCCATTTGCCAATCACACAGGGAGGACATGTTTTTACACTCCCCGGCAGTTACGTTGTTGTAATCTTTTCAGTGTCAATCAACTGAATGAACTTGAACGTCGCAGTCTGCAAAGAGTTAGTCACGGCTCCCCCGTGTTGTACACCATTGCTAAGCAACTGCTTTGCTTTATACTAGACGTAAAAACGTCCTAAGCTCGCAAGTGTGTGTGTGGCTTAGAATGCTGGGATATGGAGTTTCAATGTACCAATACTGATTATCTTAAGATTTAAGACTGTTTTAGCATAACAAATATAGTCTCTGTAATGAAGATTGTTGGCTGTATCACCGCCACTCTGCTCAACTTTCTACAATCCATGAATTTTTACAGTTTGACATCAAAGCCAAATTGAGTACAGTGTTCAATAACTTATACATCTGTTTTATTTCATCATTCGACAATCCACATAACATTGATCATTTCCATTAGACAAGCTTAACAGAAAAATACTTAGAGCCCTAAATACGAGAAACCATTTCTTTCTTACACGTTAAGATGCTAAACATCTGCTCCTCAGCCCGCGGTGGTTTACATAAGTCAACCTAAAAAAAACATTAAAAAAATATAACAAAAGCATCATTCTACCCAAGCAATATCATCCATTGACACAATTGACAGGTAATTCTCCTGACAAAGTCATTAGCATGTTAGAGCACCATTCATCATCAATTAGAGCTTCAAATCCTTTTACTTGGTTAATAATTGGGTAAAGCTTAAGGTTCTCCTCTAGAAACATCATGAGTCAAGTAATGCATATGGAGGCACTGCCCACTAAGAATTTTCATTGACTAGGATTCCTTCAATTACAGTTTACCAACTCCCATTGTTGCTATTTTTCTTCAGCATTATCTTTAAATTACTTATAAAATAAGACTTTGGACATTACATTTGTGTGAAATATATCATTGAACTGTTTTCTCTGAATGCTTTTTGGAATATACAAACTACAGACCAAAACATTTTGACTGAAAATGGGTTTCACTACATAGACGTGGAAACCTTCTTTGTTTGCAGTCCTTGTTGGTAATGACCTTAACCTGCTTACCTATGGTGGAGACTCTCCCTTCTCACTCTGTAATCATCCTCAGGGACGCTCAGTATATGATATAGGACCTGCTGTTCTATCTTTAGGTTGTTCCAGATCCGACCATCTTACTACCTTATCCATTTGCAGGCGTCCTTCAAGGGAGCACATGTTCCATCCTTCTGCCACAAGACAAGATTCTCTTTCCTTGTCTGACATATCTAGGCCCCAACTAGTTTGATTATCATCCCCCTGACCCTTGTCTAAGTTCACTCTGCTTAAAGACAATGCTCTACATTCATCACTAAACAGGGTTTCTTCCTCACTTCGTGGTTGAGGTACTGGAGATCGATCACCATTCCATCGAGTTTCATACTAGCTACCTCGTCTTAACTCTAGATAGATCTTATTGATTGTTTCTCCAATGCTTTCCGCATCAAAGCTTTCTTCTTCTAACGCTACTCTCTAAACTGCTGGCATTACATCCTTTATTGGAAGAATCTCTTCCACTCTTTCCCAGCGTATTTCTGGGCTCGGCCTCATTTGTTCTTTATAAATGAGACTGGCATCAAAAGCTTGCTGTCTCCTTTTTTGTTCTATTTCTTCATCTACTTCCCTTTGCTTTCTTGCATCCTTTCTAATTCTTTCTTCCTCTCTTCATCTCTGTAATGTTTTGTCCCTTAGTCTTTGTGCTTCTTCCTCTTCTCTCTTTCTTCCCTTTCTATGCATTTCTTCTAATGCTCTTTGTCTATTGTTCTACTTTCCTTGTTCTTTTGCCTGTTCTTCAATTTTTTCTTGCTCCTCCTGATATATCTGCTGTCGTCACTCCCTGCATTTACTTTTCTGCTCATCCTATTTCAATCTTTCTTTTCTTTCAGTCATTATCCTTCCTTTCTTGTTCCTCCTTATCTTCTCTTTGCCTAACTTCCTTGACACTTTTACCATCTATCTTAAGTAATATCTGTCCTCCCATCCATTCGTTTTTTTACAAGCGCTAACTCATCGGCCTTATCTTTTTCTCCTTTCCATCTCTTAATCTCCCTGTCTATTTCTCTCAACAAATTTTACCTATCACCTTTTTCTTCTTTATCTTGTACAAATGTATAAATCCCTTTCTTTTATTCTCTTCCAGACTATTGTCGCTACTGTAAGCGGGTGGTTCATATTTCGGATTCCTGTACCCTGTAGCTGCTCTTAATTCCTTCAAAGGATAAACTCCTATCTCTTCTGTAGCAACACTCTTTGTCTTCGGCAAGGTAAGGGGAGCTAAGGGCATAAAGCATTCCCCCTTATGCTGATTAAGCATCCACTCCTCAGGTGGCAGGTCTTCTCTTATTCCCCTTGATACATCTTCCAGAGCTCTAAAATCGCTAATCTTTTCTCTAATTTCTTCCCTACATACGCAGCGTGCAAGCATGTAGTCATGTGTTGCAATATCGCTCTTGACAATGATCCCCCTTGGGGCCACGTCATGAACAGTTTTATCTTCTGTGCCTTTTACCCATTCTGCTCTATACTATTTGAGCTTAGGCATATGTTTCGGCAGTGTCTTACATAGGTTCATGAGAATAGTATCCTCCATGATGAGAAGTCTCAATTGACTGACAATACTTAACAGACCGTTAAATAAACCTTTTCCCCTTGCTTAAATCACCACTTCTCAACATTTTTAAAACAACAAATATGAGCAAGCACCATCAATCGCTGCTCAAACCTCTTGTTTAAATTGCCTATCTATTCTTTTGATTGGTGCCAATTGTTTTACTACACTTTATCTTTACTCACTGTTACTTTTTCAGTTCTTCACAATCTCTATCTCTCTTTGATATTTTACTCAACAGACAACATTTAAACTAATCAGACTTTTACACTTTATAAAAGTCCGTAATTACTTCTTTGCTCGCCTTTACATTTTTACCCTGTACAGTGTTTAAGGTATCAGCTAACGCAGTTCTGACTGCACGTTTTATATTTCATCCTACTCCCACTGGAGTTTGAAATGTCATCTTCTAATTCCCTTGAATTAGGACTCTTAGGCAGCCTCTCTTATATTTATAATTATTTCCTGCTATTCACAATTCTCACAATCTTGTCCCTTTATTTGCCACCCCCGTTAGTCTACTCACCATTCGTTAATCAACTCAAGGGCTTCGGTATCGACTCCTCCTCCGATCCGAACACTTCGACTTCCTTCTGCAGAGCACCTGGGGAAACCAGGCAGGGATTTCTTCAAAGGGGGACCTGCCCACCATCTCGGTTCTTCTTGCAAGTTTATTTCTTTTGGGCCACTCTCCACATAAATCTCTGTGAGCTTCCAGCTAATGGCGGAGGATGCCCGATCGTCCGAAAATCTGGAGCTGGACTCGTTTGGATCTTTTTGAACCATCTGCAGCGCTACCACTTGAGCTCGGGGCCCTTTAGGAAAGTGCATGTAATGAATGGGATCACACAGAATAACTCTCCAACTCCAAATAACCGAACCAACGCAGGAAGATGGCAGGGTACTGTTTTATTAACTATTATCTAAAACCTCAAACATCAATGGACATACACTCAGGTTCTCTCAGTGATCCTTTCACAAAACAGAGGTCATATGTCAAAAATATGTCAAGAGGTGATGTAATACTATGTGGCAAACAATGAAAAAACTACTAAAGGTCTGGATAGGCTTAAAGGGGAACTTTTAAGTATATCTTCTTTAGGTACTTGGATTGTGATTGGCTGCCCACTGTCAGGTGGACAATTTAAGTCTACCTCTAAAACATGTAATCTTCATAAACATTAGCAATAAGGTTTCTCATTGGTTTTCAAACTATACGTTCCGTTTTTATATGGACCACTACAATTGGTTGGCATGCCTGTGCCAGGTCTGGAACATTTGGTTCACTTAGCAGCACGTAAGCGCAGACCCAGGTGCAGTGAGATGGGGCATGATTCTACCTCCCCACCCAATGAGCCCAACATCTCTCATCGACCATGCCTTCTGCCATGAAGATAATATTAGAACTTGGCCTTGCAAAAGTATCCTTGTCTTCAGAATACAAGGGAGTGTGGACACTCACCATTGTGTTCTGGTACTCCAAGTCCGAACTCTATTTTCATCATTTGTTCACGTGACAGGAGACCACAATTTGGTCCATTTTGCAGGTTTTAAATTCCTTAAATGAATTAAAATTGGCACTCTTGGTGTTCTTTCTTTGCACCTTAACAAGGGGTGATTCATCATTCGCATGTTCGCTACTTTCCGGAATAGATAGCTGACCTTGGCTTCGTCAGTCTTGACTCCAGGACAGACAACCTCGCCAGGCAGCTCCACGATTCAGCTTATTCTTGCTGTAACACAATTTTCCCTTCCCTCTTCATGAGTCTTGGCTTCATGATACCGATGTCCAGCTTCTATACAATGACAACTTCACCTGCATTCTATTCACTACGTATACACAGCTTCTATGATGACTTAGTCTACTTGCGTTTCAGCGTCTATACAATTGTTGAATGGTTGATTCTCTGCAGCACTTCATGCACGTGTAATCTTCTTTTGCATATTTAAAAATTCACTTGATTCTTTACTTCGTCATTAGTTTCTGTAGGATCCAAACATCCTCTTCAGCCAGTATCTCGGGACGTCATATATGTCTCTTGTGATGTCACTAGCTTCTTTCTTTGCTCTTTTTCATATTCCTTCATGGAGTTCCTCCCTTAGGTTGTCATCGCTTCGGGGATACATTTGGTACGATGGTCTCAATGGGTATGTTCTTTCAAACACACATTGCGATATTGGCACAACAGCTGGTGTCAAATACGGCATGATCTCAGGTCTACAACATATAAGAGGTAAGGGGCAGGGTTTCCTGCAGAGGCATGCAGCTGCTCCTCTACACATTCTAACCATGATCCCTGCCTAGGCTACTCCTTTGTTTGTTCTTTGACATACCCAGATAGCAGGTATGTGTTTGCCTTTACGCTTGGGAGACATTCATTTACTTTCATCAAGATACCACAGGGGTACACCGAGACCCATAGCATTAACGTAGGGCTCTCAAGGAACAACTAGATACACTAGAATGACCTCCTTTTGTACGCTAATACAATACATTGATGACTTGCTTATGACTGCAGATTCAGAAAGCGCTTGTTGGGAGGTTACTATATTGTTAAAACATTTAGCTGAAAACGGACATAAGGCATCTTTGAAAACATTCCTGTATTGTCAACAGGAGATTGCCTACTTAGGTTACCTCCTGTCAAACGAGGGTAGGTGCCTTGCACCTGAAAGGGTACAAACTATCTCTCACATGGTGGCACCAAACACTCAGAAAGAGGTTAGGGCATTTATAGGAATGGCATCTTATTGCAGGCAATGGATTCCAAATATTCCCCTAATTATCAAGCCCTTATTATTTTAGACCCATTAAGGGGCCAAAGGCTGTGGCCCCTTAATGGGTCTAAAACAAACATGGGTCCCAATGGCTGTGGACAAAGGCCATGGCTAGTGGTCAGGTAGTGCTTTAAAATATACAGTGGCAATGGCCAAAGGATGTGCCCACTGGCTAAAGGCCCTGGCTAATGGGCCCAATAGACATATATAGCGGTCACGACCATAGGCTGGGGCCACCTAGTGAGTCCAAAATAAACATATTGGGGGAAAATGTACAGTGGACAGGCACAAAGGCTGTGGCCACTGGCCATGGCTAAAGGCCATGGCTAGTGGCCCAGTAGTGCTTTGAAATTTACAGTGGCAATGGCCGAAGGCTGTGCCCACTGGCCATGCCCGAAGGACATGACTAGTTGGCCGTAACAAAGTAAGCTCTAACAAAACCCTTGAAATTCACTGAACAAACTTTAGTTGCAAGAACATTAAGGTGACCAATACATTGTAACAAAACCTTTGAAATTCAGGGAAAAAACTTCAGTTGCAGGGAAGTTAAAGTGAGCAATACATTGTAACAAAACCTTTCAAATTCAGACGAGAAACTTTAGTTGCAGGGATGCTAGGGTGAAAATGTAATTGTTATATATTTGCATTTAGTTATTATATTATATTATTGACAATAGTATTGTATCCATAGTTGGCAGTTATGGTGAATACAATTTACAATTGTAATCATGTCAACTAAAACAAACAAACATGTTTTGAGGATGTTAAACTGTAAAGATAAAAATGTTATGGTGCATGTCACATTTAAAGTTGTATTTGTTTACTCTGTTATCACCCAATTAGTTAGCATGAAAACAACATGTTACAGTGTTGTGTGGTTTAACAGAGAATGTATAATGTTTCTGTCACACAGTGTATATAAGGCTGCAAACCTGTGCAAGTTGAGATTTATCTTGGACAGGAGGGCCTCCTTTATAACTACAATAAATACGTATAAGAAACTTACCTGACTTGTTGGCAATCACTTACTTCAGTAATGCAACAAAACTCCTGAAATTTGGCAGACAGTTCAGGCACTGCCACCTTAACTTCACTCCCCCTGCTATGCAGCGTATGGCCACAATGCTGACATTGTGGATTACATCACTGATGCCCTCACTGATGACATCACTAATTACATTGCTGATGACATCAGCCATAACATCAAATATGGCTTAGTTAATGAAAGCTTTGATTATATAAATAAAATGTAATTGTATGACTATTTTGTCTAACATAAAATACATGTACATATTATGAAGTTACATTATTCTCTACTGTCATTATAAGGTAAATTTTATTCAGCTATAATTTCTTTAAATGTAGTGTAGGGTATACAGTTTGACGAACGTACAAAAGTCGATATATTAAGAAATAGGATAGTATTTAAAGATTCTTCTCCTTTTGTAGAATATCTGTTTTAGTTTAATATTAAATTATAATTAATTTAGAGAAGAAAAGCTGAAAGTTATAGAAATCTAATTATATGTTTTCAAGTAAATGTGGAATTTGTGAACTTCATTTCTTTTCTACATTATAGGGCCGAAGTCGTCACCATAGTGTTAAGGTGAGTGGGACTCCCGTAGAAACCTCGAAATATTCTATTGCTATTAACTTTTGATTTGTGTGACCAATTTGCTTTTAATTTCGATGGCAATTAGGGACAATACTGCAAATTTTGGGAAGGATTTGTTAAAAAAGTTATTTACAAAACCAAAAATAAATAAATCAAAATTGTTGCCTATTTCCCATTTATTTTCCAATAGACAAACAAGGTAAATTTATGCCGGACCGCACAGCCCAAACTGCTGGACGGATTTGGACCAGGTTCAAAACAACATGGGCTTGAAGCCTTTATTGGAGGCCTATTATGGTTTGGGGTTATTCAGTGCAGTATTTTAATATTTGTCTGACTTCTGCAAAATAAATAGCCATATCTCGGGTAAATTGCCAGGCTTTTTAGAAATGAAACAGCCGCCACCTTTGTTTTTGCTCGATGCCAGGATATAGCCAAAGTCACTGGAAAATGAAATGCAGGGAAAAAGCAATGTTCAGGTAAAAAACATGCAAATGTCATGAGTCTAGAGGTGGTGGGGGGCTAGAGGACACAAAGGGACATTTGAGAGTCGGAGGGGGTCTAGAGATTGAGTTTGCAACACATCTTTTCTGCAAATAGCAGACATCTAAAAGCAAACTGAGTCACAGAAACAGCTTGTGTTGTGGCAGCAGAGGGCAGGGGAGATGAGGAGGCCATTTGAGGAGTGGGGGAGCTGACATAGATGGGGGCCTGGGGAGGGCAAGAAAGCATTTGTTTCAGCCATTTTTCCAATAGTCACTGCTATAAAAACTATAGAGAGCCACGTCCATATGTAGTCCATACAAAAAATGACTGCAGATAGCTGAAGGTATTTGAAGTTCTGTATAGGCAGATATAGAAAAAAAGTTAAACAAATACAAAGTAGATAGTTTTACAGCTACCGTGATTTTGGGGTGAAAAATCACTGGACATGGCCAGTGACAAAATAGGCACCTGTGACTCCCATTCATGCAGTAGTCTGGACTGATCCTGCTTAGCTTCAAAGCAAGGAAGCAGCTAGCATCCTCAGGCCAAGTTGCCAATAAATGAACACAAGTTACAAGACAACTTAGAGCAACATGTCGTGAGGGGGCATGTCCCTTACTCGCTTTGAAGGTAAGCAGGGTCGTTCCTGGTTACTGCATGGATGGGAGACAGTCCGCAGTTCCAGGTGCTTGTGTTTTCTTGGTTTTAAATATCTCAAAATACACGGCATCCAAATTAATTTGCTACTGTGAGTCCCTGGAATTACTGCACTTAGAGACCATTTGTTTTGCCTTTTGCTGAATTGCATTCTTGTATTTGTAGTCTCCCAGTCAAGATGGGGGGAATAATGCCACAGTTGTAAATTATTTACCTAACATAGTTCTATAAGGATTTAGATATTTGAGTAACGCTATGGTACTGATGCAGTTATTTTCCCCTGATTGTGGCTGCTTTTCAGAGCACAAATTAAGGACAAACATGTGGACAGGGTAACTTTTTTTCAGAGGGAGGACGCAACCCCTTGGGATTTTCTGAGTTTGACCATCTTGCTCAAGTATTTGGCTACCAGGAATTTGCTTAGATTTTCATTTTCCCAGTGCAGACACTTACCCACAAGATCACAAACACTTGTTTCATTTTGGGATTTTGTTTTCCAAGGAAGATTTCACTACAGATTGAGGGGGTTAAAAGGCACCTTTGATACTTTGCCAGCATATCTATTGTTACATTTCCTCTCTCTGGTTATTTTTCTGGTGTTTATTACTTTTTTTAAAGTCCAATGCTATTTGGTCTCCCACACTTTCCTCTAAGGGGAAAGTCATTTGAGCTACACTTGTATATTTCACTTTAAGATACATGTTCATGTCCTGTGCTTATATTCATGGGTGCCTGCTTTTGACTTTGCTATGGGGGCTAAAGTACCTGGGCATATGCTACTCTTGCAGCCAGACATTTTGTCCCCTTTCCATGCTGCTTAAATGCATTTAGTTGTGGTCATGCAATGTATCGCAACAATCACCTGGAGACTGGCCATAAAACAAGGTGCTTGTAGCACGCTGCTTAACGAAAGTTTGTGATCCATGGCAAATAATGTAATCTCACTGCACATTGCCTAAAAACATTGCAAGTTCTCAAAGCCCGCAATCATTTATACATAACCAACCCATTGTATAAATCAAGAAATGTATATGTAACCCTAGTCTTAAGTCAAGCACCCAGATGCCTGAGGGCTAGGTGTGCTTTATAAATGTAATAAATAAATAAAAAATAAATCACCGTCAAAAACAAGTCAAAATCAGTTTGTATTTGATGAACATCTTTGAGGAATGGGTCGCAAGTGTTTTAAAATATAGAGTGGCCATGCCCACCTTGACTTTGTGCCCATTATTGCGTAGCCTATGAGCAGAATGATGAAATCACTGATGACACCACTGGTGACATCACTAATAGCATCATATTTGACATCAATGATTATTTACCAAATGGCATCAGACATACGATCAGTCTGCACCCTTAAGTTTATACATATGTGAGATTAGCATTTTAGAATAGTTCATAACAATGAGTACATTGTTTAAAACAGTAAAAAGGGGGAAAAGGTATAAGCCATCCAAAAACTGCTTTTCGCCAAGCCTGTAATGCATAAATAGGCAAATGTGTCCCTGAACATCTCAGATGTTCGCAAACATCACAGGTGGGCCCCGGACATCTGGACTGTTTGCAGAATTGGAGTTGAAAAGCCACCCATTTTTGGGGCTTTTTAAGGCCATATCCCATCACATCCTCATCACCCCTCACCTCCCCAGAGATTGTTTCATTAGTTTGACAAGTGCAATGTTGTATTTTTTTTAATATGTTTTCACTGCGATGTTCACGGACAACGCCGGCTGTCTGCCAATCCAACATGGCGGGAGTTTCCAAAATCTGACGGACATCACACTTCTCACCATCTAATCAGGGGGCACGTTTGATGTCCGGGACCAATCGGAGGCCCGTCCATGGACAAAACAGGGAAGGGAGTGCGCGGGCCGAACCGAGATATCACACATTTCTTTTTTCATTCTTTTTGGCCATTTTAAAAAATACTACTGGAAAGATTTACACCAAATTTCCAAAAGCACAATTTCGGGACCAAGGCGCTGCTCCTGCTACAAATTTGGTGAAAATCCATCCAGCGGTGTGGGCTGTAAGTGTGAGCAATATTATTTCCCATTTCATTTATTGGAAAAACCACAACTTTTGTGACCCCACTATAACTTTGCCCCCCCTCCACGAAACCACACCAAACCTTGCAGAATCAATCTGATGGGAACCTATACATTTTTTGCAAAGTCTCATGACGATTTGTCTAGGGGGGGCAAAGTTATAATCCACCCAAAAAGTGCTCCTCTTATGGGATGAGCAACTTAACCATCACTACATGGCTGCTACCGCAGACCGCGTAATATATATACACACACAAACTTCTCCTTTCATATTTGAGATGCCGATTACCATGTAAGAAGAGCACCCAAACTACATTATTTCTGCTCTTGCTACTCCCGGTTTAAGCCCAAGAAATTTGCAAAAATGTTTTCAAACTACTCCTTTAATGTATGTGATCTGCAGAGGCATTGGAATTCAAGAAGAAATACTCTGCGGTCATTGTGTCGATGGCATGGTAGCCCCACAGTCCCGTTTCACGTGTATAGCTAGATAAAATCCTACTGTACCCAAATGCAATAAATAACAACATACTGCATTGACCAAATACAAATATATCTTTCAGTTCACCATCATCATTCCGGATTTTTTTACTTTGAATGTTCACTGTCCTGAAAAGCAATTTGTCTTCCAGGAAAAGACAGGCAGTCTTGGCTCAAGTCCATCCAGTGCATGCGATTCATTTGCTTTTGGCAGGGTGAGAGGCATATCTGCCAAGATGCATAGAGAGATGGGAAACAATGCAAATATGTGCTTGGGGCAGGACGATGATCACATGACCTGCACGTGCGGGAAAGTTAACCTAATCAAAGATACATACTGTGATGGCTTTTTTTTAAGAATGCAAATATCCTTCTGCTCTATCGCACTAGTCACTTGACTCTATGACAATGAATTTTGACAAACATGATGTTATCTTTATGAAAGACATTGTTTGCGCATGCTTGTGGTGGCTTTGCAAATAGCTACTACAATTATGTATCTACAGGGAAGGCGAATGTGTTGTCAATTGTCAATCTTGGAAGCTTTATTGCTCCGTCAGTGAGCAGTGAATTCAAGCTTTAACTGCACGAGGTGGCCTGCTTTTGGCGTGTCCCACGTCTGCCTTCCCTCCTCCATGTTGTCTCACCTCCAATATTACCTCCTCAATGGCTCCATCTGCCCAATCACAGTCTCAGGTCGCCCAAGTCACTTTTCAACTGCCTCAGTACTTCCTCCTTCTCAACAATGCTGACTACTGCTTTGTCCTCTACTTCCACACAACTCAATTCTGCCCTTCAAGCGCCATAGACTAAGCGTTGTGGGCTGCATGCTATGCACATTTGCCTGTTTCTTTTAGTTTTCTTCTTTTCAGTTTTTCTACGTTTTGGGCACCTGTAAGTGTTGCTGGTGGCCTTTACAGCCTCAGGGGCAGGCTGTACCGTCTGAAAATGGCCCACAACTCCATAATGCCCTTGCTTCTTTCCGGGCATTACTTCTGCAAGGCAGGCCTTTAACAGATGGCTCAGCTTGCCCACAATCCCATTATGGGCTAATTGTATGAGGTGCTGGTAGCTCCAACCACTCCCACTGTAAACAACATTAAGAAAAAAGGAAAAAGGAAAGTTTTAGCACCCAAACAATCATTTAAATGTAACAAAATGCATTTACAGTACGTAGTCATATGACTGCTACAGGTATTTATAAAATGCGACCCTGGCTAGGAAGGAATGCAGCATGTAGAATGGGACAGCGGACCACGCATCAATGGGCACACGGTGCAGCAAGATTAGGAATCTTTGTCTGTGAAGGCATTCAAGCTTAGAGATATGGTTCATGACAGGGAGGATAGGAAGTCATCAAGGCCGGGGTGCAGGTTTGATCAGTGGTGTTGGATGAGGAATTACTTGCACAGATGGGTTTTTAATTATTTTCAGAAATGTAGGATTGTTGGCTATAGTTTGATGTTCGTGGTGTTGTTGGTTCTGGTCTTGTGTCTGTAGCTAGAGGGTAGCTATGTCCTGCTTCTGTTCCTATTGCACGGCTTTATTTAGAACTTAACATTGTTTAGACTTCTTATGCCCTGTTTGACGACAATGGTGTTGAGATCATGCAATATGTTGGAACATCAAATGGGAACTCAAAAGGGCTTGAAGGGGGATGTCAGTATAGCTCTGACAGTGCCAGCTCACCATGACATTTCAGTTAATTGATGTGTCCGACAGCATTGTGCTATGCCCTCTTTGAGGGGGTTAGTGTGATATCACAGAGTGTAGCACGGATTTCCAGCATCTAGAAGAGAGTAGACAGTGGCTTGCACAATGTTTCAAAAGTCTGCATGGTGGGGATCAGTTTGTGTCTTGCAGAAAAAGAAGAGCTGGTGCCAGAGTGTGGCTTCTTTGCAAGTTTGGTTTTGAAGGAGGGATCGTTGTCCGTAATATTTGGCACTTAGAGATGGCTGGGGTATTAAAAGTCCACCTCCATGTTGGTGAGCCATTTCTGGATCTGTGTTTGTTTGGAGTTATTGACAATGAGGACACATTCAGATTTCTTTTTGCCCAGATTTAGGTATGCACTTAACGTCTATGTTTGGGGGAAAACTAGAGAGATCTTAGGTTGTTAGTCAAGATTTTATAAGTAACATTGCATATCATCAGCTTATTTTTGTATGTTGATTTTGGGTTGGGCCGAAAGTTCTCTGAGCATCTTAACCTAACGCTTGGAAGGGACAAGCAAGGAGGATACATTCCTGGGGACCCCCACTGGATACCTGATGCCATTGTGCCATGGTGCTTGCCCAACTCTCAAAGCCATTGTTGGTTTTTGAGGGAGGATGAGAACTAGTATAAGAATTTGTCATCAAATACCATGTGTCGGCTCAGAATTTAAGAAGAGTCTGATGGATCATCATCTCAAAGGTTGCTGAGACATTGTAAGAGGATTCAATTCAACACTACAGCTAAGTCAATGCCTAGTCTGGGATACTGAATGGAAACCCTTATTAATATATCTTTATGTCCAGTTCATGCGTTCTGGATGACTACCCCTATATAACACCCCTCCCTTGGAATCCCCCTGACCCCACTGAGCCAAGAAGTAGGTTTGTTTTGCAAATTTAAAAGGTATATTTGAAAAAAATTAAACAATGTATAGATATATCACACTTTGATAATAAATTAATAATTGGATATCACACTTAATCTGATATGATAAAGATTAACAACGGAGAATCTGGCACTAGCACACTTGTGAATAGGAACAGAAGAAGAAGGTGGTAGAGAATGCTTTATATAAGTTCAGATGGATGTAATGTTGAATGAAAATGCAATACAGAAAATACTCAATATAATTTCAACAAAACAATGTAATCACTTTTCTCTGGCAATTCCCTCCCCCCTTTTATGCAATGCAAGGAAATGGAAGGAAAGCACACAGTTCTCAGAAATGCAATCAAATGTAATTCAGTTCACCCCAGCAAGCTTAGACTACAGAAGTTGGAAACACAGGCCCAAAATGCTTTTATATGTGCTGGCAATGAAGTGAAAAATATACTAAAATGCTTTTAATTCCCTCTAGAGGTTCAGGGTGAGTGGTATATAGTTAATATTAGTCCAGGCTCACCCTAGCAATGATTCAGGAATGATTGGCAGGTTAAACACATTTTTTTCTTTAACGGAAGGCAAGCAGCAGCAGATTTTTACACGTGGAGAAACTTGCAAATCGCTGCAAAATGTCAAATCGCGGCAGATTTTTGCAAATGCGCCGGGCGCGATTACAGAGGAACTACAAGGGCTAGCAATATCATTTTGGGGTCCTAGGAAAGCCTAGGATCTCAGCTTCCAGATGAAAGTAACTGCAAGTCTCTAGCACAAACGGTCACGGAGATATGAGCGATTAAATAAAGGTCGTTTTTCAGATTTGAAATTTTAAAGTTCAAAAAGACAAGTGCAGCTTGCAACTAGAAAATGACAGGTGACAGATTTACAAATGACAGGTGACAGTTAGGAGACAGTTCTACTTAGATTAAAATAGGATTGAATTATATTATTTTAACTAAGAGATTGGTTCTGCACAGTTCTGCTGGGTACTCACACTATATTCTTGAATTAAATGGGCCTCGCCACGGATCTGGTCAGGTTTTCTTCACTCGCCCCGGACGGTCTCTGCGCACAGCATCTGGGTCAGCTCTACTCTGCTGGTCTGGTCTGGGTCTCTGGTTCTGCTAACAGTGATCTGGGTCAGCTCTGCTCTCTCTCTGGTTCTGGAAATTTGATAGATTTGAAGTCTCTATGTCTGCTCTCTGAAGGTTGAGGGAGGTAAAGTATGGATTTTCCCGGCAGAGCTTCCAGCTGCAAATGGATTTGAAGGTCCCTATCTGTCCTGTCTGTCTGCTTTTATCTGTTTTTAAAATGGGTGTGTGTGCAGCATCACTAGGCTCTACCCCTCTCCACTTGTCATTGGCCACTTCATCCGCTTCCACTTGATTGGGGGAATGAAATGAAGTGTCATCATGATGAGGTCTGTTTATGATACAGAGAACCCACCCCTGTCAACTTTACACACAATCTATATTTGCTCAAAAAACATATTTGCACAGGTACACATTTGTTTAAAATTACATGCACCCTTCACATATCACAGGAGGTATACCCTGTTCAAACTCTGCTCTTCCTGGGGGCTTGCATTCAGAAATGGCACATATTTCACTTTTTAACTGATTTTGCAATACCGGACATTACCCCAAATTTACACACATGTGCGCAAGGAGTATGGACATTAGTTGATGAAGTGTCAGATTTTTCACATGCACACATTTTGAGTAATATCCTCTTTTCCGCTAAAACCCCCCTGAACATACCACCGGGTCCTAACACGTCTTAAAATGTGGGCAGAAAAATCACAAGAATTATGGTATCATTTAAATAATTTTCACAAGTCCGTACTATGAGTTATTCATCTTTTTAGAGTTATGTTCTGGCCCCAAAGGGGTGTGGTTTCCCCCCAGCACAAGGTTGAATTTCTGGTTTTTCCAGTTCTGCCAAGCCAGCTTGCTCTCACAGGCAGTGCCACTCCCCTGTCCTTCCAGGAGGAAGCTCCATTTACGACTCCCGCCAATAAAACATTGCCTGAGTCAGGACTGGGCTTTGTTCAGAGCTCCTGTATTCTGTGGGGGCTCCCCTTAATTCAATTATCAGAGAGATGGCATATCCTTAGTGTGGCCAGCAAAAGGCAGATAGGCCTGGGAACACAGCTGTGACTCAAGTTTCACTCCTGATGGGGGGTAGTTGCCAGGCAAAATTGGAATCTCTTTAAGCCAGTTTTTAGCTACATGTCATTTCTGTTCCCCAGTTTTTTGCATTCAAATAAAACTAAACATTTTTACATATGCAGCTAGAATGCTGATTCTAAGTTTAAAACTATGACATTTAAACAATTGAAACCTACGTGACACTCAAAAGTAGGTCACTCAGTCAATTTAAACATTTAGATTTTTAGTGTCTTTCAGTCCAAATTTACTTAAACTGCTGAAATCCACAGCTCAGCCAGTCTTGTTATAAACCTTCAAGTCACTTCAGAATATAACTTTACATTGGATCCACCTCTCAGTAAGTCTTTCTTTGGCCTGCTTTAGGTTCATTTATTCAGTTTTACACAAAAAAGTAAAATCTGGTGTTGTTTTAAAACGCCGGCTTTTTGATAGTGGTGAGTACTGGTGCTGCACCCCTTTTTGGGATTTAAGAAAAAAAAATGAATTCCCAACAGTTATGGGTTTGCTTTTGGCAATCAGCATTGCCATTCCCAATGGTTTCAGACTACTGTGTGGGTAGTCCACTGGTTTTTTTTAGGCAGTGTCCTTCTGTGCCCATAACATCGGCAAAAATGAGTGGCAGCCTATTCTTCATGCATTTCCCTGTGCATTTTCTGGGAAGCTCTGGCCATCATGATGTTTTCCATGTCAGTACTGCACAGTTTTGAGGTAGGGCTTGGATGCGTGGATAAAAACATTCCACAAGCCCCCCTCTTGCGATGGCCATTCTATTTCACTAATGGGACTCGCAAGACCTGGGATGTTTCCTCATCTTCTTCCAATAGATGGCACAGTTCAGCATCTTTTTCTCCATCCGGTCGGATCGATCGGTTCTCCTCGCCGGTCCTGATGGGAAGATTGGGCGGTACCCCAGGCCCGTTGCGTCTCTGCTCCCGGTCTCCGGATCGTCCTCCTTGGCCGGTCTCCAGATTTTCTTTCTCCTAGGACGACAAAGGAAGAGCGGCAATACCTATTCATAGACATTTTTCCACTACTGTTGAGATAGTGGGGCAGCATATGCATTTCATCATAACAAAACATTACATTCTTATTTTGAAAAAAAAACAGTATAACTAAGAGACAGTTTTGTGCAAATCACAATATTTTAGAGACTAGATGTGGTATGTTTTATGGTTGGAACTGAATTAGTCTGAGACAGTACCCGCTAGGATTCCAGAGGATTCCTCCAGTTGTTGCAGAGTGTGCCTGGGATGGCAACATTTCAACTGGTTTATGTGGACCCACTTGTCTTCCCCCTCTGCCAAACCGCCTTTGGGGATGCGGATCTTGTAGGCCACAGGGGAGATCTTGTCGATGATCTCAAAGGGTCCCTTCCATGTAGGCAAGAATTTCCGCTGTTTTGCCTGGTTCCTTTGGAAATTGTATAGATAGACCCGGTCCCCCACCTGATATTCCTTCCTGGAAGTCTTCAGGTCATAGTGGGTCTTCATGCTATCAGCTGATCTTTCTAGATTCCGCTGAGCGTAAGCAAAAGCATGTTGAAGGTGTTTCCTTAAATTCTCCACATACTCATGAGTAGTGGAGGCATTTATCAGTGTCTGCTCTTGGGTCCTATAGAGCAAATGCTGCGGAAGCACCATCTTGCGCCCAGTCATCAACTCAAATGGTGACATTTTGGTTGCAGATGAAGGGGTAGATCTGATGGCCATTAGGACCAGAGGTAATCGGATATCCCAACTTGGCCCAGAATCTGCCACAAACTTCTTTAATATGCTCACAATGGTTCGGTTATATCTCTCTACTGCCCCAGACGAAGCTGGCCTGTAAGCAATGTGTAGCTTTCTCTTGACCCCCAGTATCTCCCACATCTTTGTCATTACTTCACTGGTGAAGTGGCTACCTCTGTCTGACTCAATCCTTTGAGGTAGACCAAAACGGGAAAAGATGTGGTTAATCATCAAGGCAGCTGCCGTTTCTGCCTTGCAGTTTGGGGCTGGGAGACATTCCACCCACTTGGTAAACAAGCATGTCACAGTCAACATGTACTTATTCCCCCTAGCAGAGCGAATCACGGGGCCTACAAAGTCGATTTGTAAATCTGACCATGGCAGTGTCATCCCCCTCTTTTGGAGAGGCGCACGGTGCGTGAGGGATGATGGCTGAAATTGTGCACACACAAGACACCCCTTCAAGTATTGGTCGAGGTCCTGCCCCATGTGTGGCCAGTATGCAACCTCTCTTAAGATTTCCAATGTTGTGTGAAACCCCCTATGACCGGCGGTGGCCGCATCATGGGCGTGACTTAACATCAGGCTTCGGAATGAGGTAGGAAACACCCACTGATCGTGGCCAGCTTTGGATTTCCTTACCAGCAAACCGTCTTGGATCCGGAACATTTTTGGACATTTCATCAACACTCTTAGGTCCTCTTTCCCAATATAATCGGTATCCGTCAAGGGAAAGTTCTCAGGGTCCTCAAGGTGTTGGTAAAACTTACCAATAATTGGATCCCCCTTCTGAGCGGTAATCAAATCAGCATCAGGGGTCTCCTTACTCCATTGTGCAATTGAAAGGTCGTTGTGAGCATTTGTCTGGGACCTAGTGATAGCAGTGACCTGGATTTCCCCCAACAGGGACTCAATCTCAATTAGATCCCCTTGGATGGCCCCGGTTTTGGCCAGCTGATCAGCTAAGTCATTTCCAGTTTTGTCTGGTCCCTCTACTGTGGAATGACCCTTGATCTTTTTCCAATAGATGGTCATCTCATTCGAGGTGACCAGATCATCAATGTTTTGGATCAACTTCCCATGTTTCAAGGGTTTGTTGTTAGCACATAACATGCCTCTGGCTTTCCAATTAACCAGGTGCTCCACGAACCCGTTCCGTACATAATCCGAATCTGTGATTATGACCAGTTCGTGGAGTTGATGCTGGACAGCAGTGAGGATGGCCTGATGCACAGCCATCAATTCTGCCACCTGACTACTTCGGGGACCAATTTTGTACCCAGCGGAGGGTTCTGGGGACTCATTCACCCATGCATTCCCTACGCCGGCCACCAGTTCTTTCTCCCCGTTGTTGTCAACATGGTAAGAGCATCCATCCACATAGACAGTGGGCATTCCCTCACACTTGTCCTCTTCAAAGACTTTGTGTGGGGAATTAAGGTATGCCTCCGTGTTGTCCTTGATTTTTAGACTTTCGTCCTCGAGACAGTTTTCTCTGGCACAATCATGCAAGTCAGCCAGACCTTGCGCGAGGGGACTCTTCTTGTTTTGGCCATATCTGACCTCCACAGGAAAGCCTTGCATTGATAGAATCCAGGAAGTAATTCGGGAATTACTCACATTTCCGGCCCGGATTCTGTCACTTTGGAGATATTGCAGAGGCTGGTGTGGAGTCTCCACTATGATGTGTTCCCCCTGGATAAACGGGCGGTAATTCTTCAATGCCCACACCGTTGCCAGGAGTGCCTTCTCATAATCGTTGAATTTTTCCTCCACAGAGGATAAAGTTTTGCTCGCATAAGAGATTACTTTATTGACCTTGTCATGCTTTTGGTATAATACTGCCATCAAGCACGTATTAGAGAACCCCGTCTCCAGGAAGAACTCCTTGTTTCTGACAGGGTAAGCTAGGCAAGGCGCTTGTGAGAGGCTTCTTTTGAGTTGTCTTACTGCCTCGGCTTGTTCTGGACCCCATTCCCACTTGACCCCCCCCCTTCAGGAGATGAATCAGGGGTCTGGTGATCTCTGCGTAGCCCTCAATGAACTTTCTGCTGTAATTAGTCAGTCCAAGGAGGCTCCTTAGTTCCCGCAGAGTTGTGGGGTCTTTCAATTTTTGGAGGGCTTCCACTTTCTTTTCCTGGGGACAGAGGCCCTGAGCAGTAATCTCATGCCCCAAGAAATTAACACGGGTTCTACACCACTGTGCCTTCTGAAAGGAAAGTTTTGCTCCGGCGGCCCTCAACTGCGTCAGAACATAACGGATCTCCGCTATGTGTTCCTCCACAGATGAACTTTTGATGAGGACATCATCTACATAAGCCAGGTTACCCCTCGCACCCAGGTCGGGCATGGCCTTATGTAGGAAAATGTTGAATTCATTGCCGGAGTTGAGGTATCCGAAGGGAGTCCGGGTCCATGTGTATTGCTGGCCCCCAAAGGTAAAAGCCAGCTTGTATTGGTCCTCCCTACTGACCGGCACGGTCCAGTATCCATTGGTCAGGTCTATTGCAGTGAATACCTGTGACCCCTGGATCTGGGCCAGCCCTTGGTCAATGTAGGGCAGAGGCCATCGGGAAGTATGGACCCGTTTGTTGAGCTCCCTGAGGTCGGCGCAGAGTCTCCACTGGCCGTTTGGCTTTAATATTCCCAGCACCGGATTATTGAAGGTGCTGTGGACTGGACGGATTATTCCCCTGGACTCAAGGTTCTTAATTATTTCAGTGAGGGACTCCATGGATGCGAGAGGCAAACGATATTGCTTCACAAACACAGGAGTCATGCCAGGGTCCGTGGGGATGGTTGTTGTGTGGATGTCAGTGCGACCACAGTCATATGAGTCTACCGCAAAGAGATCTTGGAAATCCAAGAAAACTTGTTTCAACTTTTGCTTTTGTTCCAGAGTCACACAGGCATCAGCTAGATTGACTCTCTCTTCCACCATCTGCCTGAAGCCTGGAAAGACTTCTGGTTTGGCTATCTCCGCGGCCTCCTCCAGCTGGGTGGAGAAGTCCCTGGTCAGAGTGCTGATTTGGACCGGAGGCTTCAGGTGGGAAAGGCAGCCCTCATGGACCTGGAAAATCACCTCATCCCCTCTGAAGTTACAAGTCACATCTTCCTTACCATAAGGGCAAGAAGAGTACACCAGGAAGTTCCCCCCATGCCGGGTAAATATCCTGTCTGGTGTTGTATTGTCATCACTGTCACTATCAAAGCAGTCCTTGGGGATTGGCCCTAACAGTTCATTACCTAAATCGATGGAAAAATGTCGGTCATCAACCGCCATTCCAATAATGGTGCCTGCGGCTAGAGTAATACTCTTTAAGTCGCTGTTATCCACCTCTATTGGAATGGTGTCATGTTCTATGTTGACCAATGGAGTTGGGTTTACCCCTAACCCTTGCTGTTGGAGAGAAGCATTTAGATGTATGTAAGCATCAGGGTTTTTCAAATGTTGTCCTCTTTTAACTTTCACTTCCAGGGAGAATTGTCGGGTCCTTTCTGGGATGGTGACTTCCTCTTTGATCTGGATTTCAACTGCATAAGGTAGCAATTGAGCTGACCTAAATGCTTTTTCTGGATCATCAAAGCCCATGGGATTATCCGCTAATCGGGACCAAGCTTTGAAGTTTATTAGGTCCAAACTAATGGCAAAGCGATTGAGAATGTCACTGCCTAGGTAAAAGGCGGCAGGGACGTCTCGCACGACCCAACAATTATGGACTATGCTCTTGTTGCCAATGGAGATTTTGAGCATACACCTGCTTGGCAGGAGATGTTTGGAATTAGGCGCTTCCAGGTCCATTTCCCATTTGTCTATCATTTTGAAAGTGGGAATGGCTGGATCTTTTGGGAGTTGGCGAAACATGGCTTCGCTGATGAAGCTCTTACCGTTGTTAACACACACTCGAGCGAGAACAGAGTCCTTCCCATCATTTAACTTAACAGGGATGAACAACTGCTCTCCAATTTGCTGAATCTCAGCCAGGCTCTGAGCTGATTTCACATCTTTCTGGACGATTGGAGTGGGAGTTTCTGATTGTGGATTAGTATAGAATCTCAGAGTGTTTCCTTCCAGCGTGGAGTACCACTTTACACTGGAAGGAAGGTTGATTTTCAGAAATTGAGAGGACCCTCCCTCACCAGTCTGTTGTCCTACTGCTATTACTGTCACGTCTGGAATTTGGCTATTCTGGAAGTGAAATTCTACTTGGTCAGATTTTTGTTGAACCATGTGGCAGGTGCCGTTTAAACTAACATGGTTGACACTCTGTTTTAATTTTATTGGTCGGCTAGTCTGGGTCCAGAGGACCTTGTTTACGCAATCCATTAGGGGTGACAACCTTCTCAGGAGGTCATTTCCTAGTAAACAAGGGGTGCCCTCTGTTGTCACAACTATGACCGGGTGTTTCAACTTGTGTCGCCCAATTTTAATGTCCAAGTCTGCAGTCCCCTCAACGGGAATTTCCTTCCCGTCAAAGTTCTGCAGTTGTCCAGGAAGAGAGGTGAGAGAAATTTGGTAATTCTCTCCCCTTCCTGCATTCAGTTCATCAAAGGCCCTTCTGGACAGAAGGGTGGCTTGAGATCCAGTGTCCACCAGTGCCAAAATTGTACCCTGCCCCTGTACTTGTACCGGGGCATAGTATCTTCCCTCCTTCTCCTCAAGGGGGCACAGATAATGCACATTTTTGGACAACTGGTGGGCTAACTTTCTGGTTTTGGACATCGCTAGCGAAGAGATTTGGGCGGAATTCTGTGGAGAGACTTGGGAATCTGAAAGAAAAAATTGGCAACTGGAGATCAGAGTCATTGCGTGTTCCCCTGGCTCCGGTTCCGGGCCGCCCCCCCCTTTTTGGAGGCAGTCACCAGGATGGGTTTGAACCAGGGGATTTCCTTGCTGTTGGTTCTGGGATGAGATGGTGGGCGGCGGTAGCTCAGTCTCCCCATCTCCCCAGTCTGGATGTGCATCCCTAGGGACCCATTTTTCTTTGGGAGGAGTTCCCCCCTCTCTGAAGGAGAAGATCCTTTTCCCAGGATCCTCTGAGGATCCCTCTCCCTCAAATTGGAAGATCTGTACCTCCTCCTCGAACTGAGTCTGTTTGGGTCTTTTGTTTCTCCTACCCCCCCTCTGCTCCTTAGGAGGCAGACTTTCAGGGGTCGGAGATTTTGTTTCCGGTTCCTGGGTTTCCAGGGGCTGTTTACAAGTGAGGAAGGAAGCTTCCTCCAAGGCTTTACACCCCCCTTCCCTTTGTGCCTCCTCCCTGGGAACCGGTGAGTTATCGGGGTGCTGCCCCCGTCATTGTTCTGGAGCACCAGGTCCAGAGTTGGGTGCGTTCTGCGCCGGCATGCCGATCTGAGGGTTCTGCTGAGCCCTCAGTATGTGACCCAGATCCCGCGCCATGTTTTGAACCTGGCGCTCTAACTGGGACACCCGCTCAGGCTGATACGGGGCCCTGTTTTCTCCCCTGGGCTGATCCCGGGAAGGGTAGCTATCTCTTCTCTGGTAGTACCCCGGGTTGGGAAGATTTGGGTACCCCTCCACCCTTGGCCTCCCCTCTCCCGGATTAGGTTGTCTGGGCTCAGGGAATTGGGGAAAGAAGGATGGATGATTTTGGGGTTGGAAATTGGGTGGATACCTGGGGAAAAAGTTCTGCCCAGGATTTGGAGAATTTCTGCCCTCCCGCCTTATAGGTGGACCATCTTAAATGATTTTGGTCCTCCAGCCCCGCAAAGAAACTGGAGTATTCTGGGGAGAATGTCCACTTTACATATTGGATACAGCTTTGGCTGTCCTTCAAATGAAATGTCTCCATCATTTGCTCAAACAACTCTAAGTGCTCCCAAACAGAATACTTGGCATTCTTATGATACAGCGTGATGACGCTCCTGATTGCCTTAATCTGCTTTAAGGGGTCCTTAAGCAAGGCCCTTTTTGTCTTATTGGCCCTTTTGGTCCGGGTAACCCTGGTCCATTCATCTTCTGACTCAGAGGCACTGCTCCCAGAGGTTCCCGTCTGTTCTTCCAGGTTTTCCCGGATTCTGCGAGCCTGGGAATGGCTGGCAGAATGTGGGGACCTGGTCTCCTGTGTCCTGTACCGCTCAGAGGAGTCTTCAGATCCCTCCTTGCTGCCAGGATTTGATGGGTACCCCCCCCACTGACCTAACTGGGCAGAGGTTTTCAGGATACCCTTAATGGGCCTACTCTCCTGGGGTTCCCCATTAAATTGCACCGTGCTTGGGTGCCCATACCCGGATGCCCGCCCCTCCATTCCTGGGTGGTACTGGCCTATGAGCCCCATGCTTCTGGCTGGATAGTAATCTGCCATCCCTGTGGCCCTGTGCTCATGTGCGCCAGGGGGCATGGGGGTGGCAGAGTCCAGGGACTGAGAGAAATAAAGGCCTCTGGTACTAGGGCTCCTGGGGTTATGCTCAGGAGTTTCTCTTTCCCAGCGAACCTCATCTCTATCCGCCCCTGCTCCCTGTTGCAATGCAAGAGCCTGCGCCTTCAGCTCCTCAGTTAAGGCCTTACTAGCCTCTATCAGTCTCTCCTGCATCGCTACTTGTTGTTGGAGTCTTTCATTGTGCTGGCAGAGAGCCTCATTCTCTCTCTGCGTTTCCTGATTGGTCCTGGAGCACTGGGCCAGTCTTTGCTGCAGGAGGGTTACCTCCTGAGCTGTGTCCCTATTGGCCTGCTACTGTCTTGCCAGAGCCTCCTCCACCCTCCTGGTGTGTTCTAACAAGTTCTGACGTTCTTTTTGGAGGTCACCCAGCCCCTGGAGGGCCAAGTGATTTTCTTCTGTTTTTCTTTTTAAATGGCAGACTTCCTGGCCTAAGGCATCTCTTTCCTGGCTAAGAGCCTGCATTTGTGCTGCCAGGTCGTCCCTCTGCCTTTGAAAGGCACCAGCTTTCTGGCGTTCTTCATCAAACTCTGCCTGGGTATCCAGGTCTTTCAAAATCAGCTTGTTGCTCTCTGCCTTCACTCTATCTAGATGACTTTGCAGGGTGGCTACCTGCTCCGTGCATGCCCTGTTAAAGTCTAATTGTTGCTCCAGCTTTTTCTGGCTCTGCAGCAGGGAGTCCAAACATTCTTGGGACTCCTTCTGCAAGGCCAGAAATCTGGTATCCTGGTCAGCCTTTTCCTGTTGCAGGATGTCCATATCCCTTTTTATTTTAATGATGTGCTGTCTACTCTCATTTTCTGACTCCTGGCTCCCCTGCAGCCTCTGCTCAGAAGAGACCAGGTCAGATTGGACCTTCTCTAACGCCATCTGTCGCTTATTCGCCAGATCTTGGCTTTCAGTACATTTATCCTGCATGTCTCCCATATATAGGTACAGGTATGCCGCTATCCTAACCATCTTGTCTTGTTCATCCTTAGCTTTAGGAGCCATGTATAGTTCACGCAGGGCCACATGTAGGGGACCCTGATCTCCCCATATGTCTGACCCTGTTTCAGTGACCTGTTGCGTGATGGCCTGCAACCAGACCGTCTGGTCCTGATGAGTCCACTCACCTCTCACAAATAACTTATATAAGAAGTGCTCTCTGGCTATTTTCATGTCTACTAAGGTCGTCATTCTAGAGATTGGTCTCTGTCCTGACTTACAGAAATTAGTATTTTATTTTTGCAAAACAGACCTTTTCCTGAGAGCGTTCCTTTGAGGAGTGCTTTACAGCGTAACACAGCGTGGTGATCCGACCGGATATGTGTATCTGGTCAGCTGGCACGCTGTATTAATCTGCACAAGTGATAGATCTAACCCAAACGTCCGGCACGAGCCCCCAATTTGTAAGAGGATTCAATTCAACACTACAGCTAAGTCAATGCCTAGTCTGGGATACTGAATGGAAACCCTTATTAATATATCTTTATGTCCAGTTCATGCGTTCTGGATGACTACCCCTATATAACACCCCTCCCTTGGAATCCCCCTGACCCCACTGAGCCAAGAAGTAGGTTTGTTTTGCAAATTTAAAAGGTATATTTGAAAAAAATTAAACAATGTATAGATATATCACACTTTGATAATAAATTAATAATTGGATATCACACTTAATCTGATATGATAAAGATTAACAACGGAGAATCTGGCACTAGCACACTTGTGAATAGGAACAGAAGAAGAAGGTGGTAGAGAATGCTTTATATAAGTTCAGATGGATGTAATGTTGAATGAAAATGCAATACAGAAAATACTCAATATGATTTCAACAAAACAATGTAATCACTTTTCTCTGGCAATTCCCTCCCCCCTTTTATGCAATGCAAGGAAATGGAAGGAAAGCACACAGTTCTCAGAAATGCAATCAAATGTAATTCAGTTCACCCCAGCAAGCTTAGACTACAGAAGTTGGAAACACAGGCCCAAAATGCTTTTATATGTGCTGGCAATGAAGTGAAAAATATACTAAAATGCTTTTAATTCCCTCTAGAGCATGGGTGCACAACATACGGCCTGCGGGCCAGTTGCGGCCCGCCATGCTCTTTTGTCCGGCCCGCGAGGCACAAAGACTTTCCTAATGGAGGGCGGCCCGCAAGCAGCATCGGCCACCCTCCATTAGGAAAGTCTTTGTTGTCTTCCGGGCCGGACAAAACACTGGCCCTCATTGGCTCAGCAAACACACGCATCACGTCGCTCCTACGAGCCACGTAGTGCGTGTGTGCTGCGCCAATGGAGTGCCAGCAGCACTACGGCTGGCGTGGCCCGTAAGGCTTGATGCCGGAAGGCATTTCAGCCTTGGACCACGCCAGCCGTAGTACGAGTCCAGCGTTCCAGCTTACCTGCCTGCCTGCCTGCCTTCCAGCACGCCCCCGGTAAGTGCTCTGTTTGTGTTTGTGTGTCGGGTCTGTTTTGCTTTGTTTGTGTGTGTATGTTGCAAGGGGGTGTCGGATGTGTGTCGGATGTTTGGATCTGAATGTTTTTTGTGTGTATGTTGGGGTGGGGGGGTGTTGGGTGTGTGTCGGATGTTTGGATCTGAATGTATTTTATGTGTATGTTGAGATGCGGGGGTGGGGGGGTGTTGGATGTGTGTGGGGGTGGGGGTTTGGGTCTGTATGTTTGCATGTTTGAGAGTGTGCTGAGTTGGGGGGTGGGGGTTCGGGTCTGTATGGGTGCATGTTTGAGAGTGTGCTGAGTTGGGGGGTGAGGGTTCGGGTCTGTATGGGTGCATGTTTGAGAGTGTGCTGAGTTGGGGGGTGGGGGTTCGGGTCTGTATGGGTGCATGTTTGAGAGTGTGCTGAGTTGGGGGGTGGGGGTTCGGGTCTGTATGGGTGCATGTTTGAGAGTGTGCTGAGTTGGGGGGTGGGGGTTCGGGTCTGTATGGGTGCATGTTTGAGAGTGTGCTGAGTTGGGGGGTGGGGGTTCGGGTCTGTATGGGTGCATGTTTGTGTGTGTGCTGATTTGGGGGGTGGGGGTTTGGAGTTGGGGGGTGGGGGGTTCGGGTCTGTATGGGTGCATGTTTGAGAGTGTGCTGAGTTGGGGGGGTGTGGGTTCGGGTCTGTATGGGTGCATGTTTGAGAGTGTGCTGAGTTGTGGGGTGGGGGTTCGGGTCTGTATGGGTGCATGTTTGAGAGTGTGCTGAGTTGGGGGTGGGGGTTCGGGTCTGTATGGGTGCATGTTTGAGAGTGTGCTGAGTTGGGGGGTGGGGGTTCGGGTCTGTATGGGTGCATGTTTGAGAGTGTGCTGAGTTGGGGGGTGGGGGTTCGGGTCTGTATGGGTGCATGTTTGAGAGTGTGCTGAGTTGGGGGGTGGGGGTTTGGAGTTGGGGGGTGGGGGGTTCGGGTCTGTATGGGTGCATGTTTGAGAGTGTGCTGAGTTGGGGGGTGGGGGTTCGGGTCTGTATGGGTGCATGTTTGAGAGTGTGCTGAGTTGGGGGGTGGGGGTTCGGGTCTGTATGGGTGCATGTTTGAGAGTGTGCTGAGTTGGGGGGTGGGGGTTCGGGTCTGGTTGGGTGCTTGTGTGTGTGTGTGCTGAGTTGGGGGTGGAGGGGGCCATGGGGCATAGTGTTTGGTTGGGGGTGAGGGACATGGGGCATAGTGTTTGGTTGGGGGTGAGGGTGCCATGGGGCATAATGTTTGGTTGGGGGTGAGGGGGCCATGGGGCATAGTGTTTGGTTGGGGGTGAGGGGGCCATGGAGCATAGTGTTTGGTTGGGGGTGGGGGAGCCATGGGGCATAATGTTTGGTTGGGGGTGAGGGGGCCAAGGTGCATAGTGTCTGGTTGGGGGTGAGGGACATGGGGCATAGTGTTTGGTTGGGGGTGAGGGTGCCATGGGGCATAATGTTTGGTTGGGGGTGAGGGAGCCATGGGGCATAATGTTTGGTTGGGGGTGAGGGACATGGGGCATAATGTTTGGTTGGGGGTGAGGGGGCCATGGGGCATAGTGTTTGGTTGGGGGTTAGGGGGCCATGGAGCATAGTGTTTGGTCGGGGGTGGGGGAGCCATGGGGCATAATGTTTGGTTGGGGGTGAGGGGGCCAAGGGGCATAGTGTTTGGTTGGGGGTGAGGGACATGGGGCATAGTGTTTGGTTGGGGGTGAGGGTGCCATGGGGCATAATGTTTGGTTGGGGGTGAGGGAGCCATGGGGCATAATGTGTGGTTGGGGGTGAGGGAGCCATGGGGCATAATGTTTGGTTGGGGGTGAGGGGGCCATGGGGCATAGTGTTTGGTTGGGGGTGAGGGGGCCATGGAGCATAGTGTTTGGTTGGGGGTGAGGGGGCCATGGGGCATAGTGTTTGGTTGGGGGTGAGGGGGCCATGGGGCATAGTGTTTGGTTGGGGGTGAGGGGGCCATGGGGCATAGTGTTTGGTTGGGGGTGAGGGGGCCATGGAGCATAGTGTTTGGTTGGGGGTGAGGTGGCCATGGGGCATAGTGTTTGGTTGGGGGTGAGGGGGCCATGGGACATAGTGTTTGGGTGAGGGGGCCATGGAGCATAGTGTTTGGTTGGGGGTGAGGGGGCCATGGAGCATAGTGTTTGGTTGGGGGTGAGAGACATGGGGCATAATGTTTGGTTGGGGGTGATGGACATGGGGCATAATGTTTGGTTGGGGGTGAGGGTGCCATGGGGCATAGTGTTTGGTTGGGGGTGGGGGAGCCATGGGGCATAATGTTTGGTTGGGGGTGAGGGGGCCAAGGGGCATAGTGTTTGGTTGGGGGTGAGGGACATGGGGCAAAGTGTTGCACTCCAAGAGTGAACCCAATAATAAAGCTAAAACAGGCACAGTTAGGAGATGTACATCCTTTGCTTTTTTGAGGAAACCTGACTCAATGAAGGCCATGCTCCTCTTGGGCAACCCAAATAGCAAACTGTAGCAGTCCAAAATGACGGCATGTCCAATCTAGGGTCAATAAAATATATATAAGTTAACTAAACATGCGAGATACAATAACTAAATAGAAATAAATTATAACAATGGAAAATGTGTAGTACAAAATGTAAGTTTGAAATGCAAATAAAAATCGTTACCCCTCAAAAACATTATTTTTCCATGTGTTTAGTAGAAATTGGGGGTTTAAAAAGCCTCCTGCCACACCCCGCCTACAGCCCCGCCCACATTTACTTTTCGGCCCACTATAGCCCTCATGTAAGGTACTTTCGGCCCTCTGTCAAAATCAGTTGTGCACCCCTGCTCTAGAGGTTCAGGGTGAGTGGTATATAGTTAATATTAGTCCAGGCTCACCCTAGCAATGATTCAGGAATGATTGGCAGGCTAAACAAATTTTTTTCTTTAACGGAAGGCAAGCAGCAGCAGATTTTTACACGTGGAGAAACTTGCAAATCGCGGCAAAATGTCAAATCGCGGCAGATTTTTGCAAATGCGCCGGGCGCGATTACAGAGGAACTACAAGGGCTAGCAATATCGTTTTGGGGTCCGAGGAAAGCTTAGGATCTCAGGTTCCAGATGAAAGTGACTGCAAGTCTCTAGCACAAACGGTCACGGAGATATGAGCGATTAAATAAAGGTCGTTTTTCAGATTTGAAATTTTAAAGTTCAAAAAGACAAGTGCAGCTTGCAACTAGAAAATGACAGGTGACAGCTTTACAAATGACAGGTGACAGTTAGGAGACAGTTCTACTTAGATTAAAATAGGATTGAATTATATTATTTTAACTAAGAGATTGGTTCTGCACAGTTCTGCTAGGTACTCACACTATATTCTTGAATTAAATTGGCCTCGCCACGGATCTGGTCAGGTTTTCTTCACTCGCCCCGGACGGTCTCTGCGCACAGCGTCTGGGTCAGCTCTACTCTGCTGGTCTGGTCTGGGTCTCTGGTTCTGCTAACAGTGATCTGGGTCAGCTCTGCTCTCTCTCTGGTTCTGGAAATTTGATAGATTTGAAGTCTCTATATCTGCTCTCTGAAGGTTGAGGGAGGTAAAGTATGGATTTTCCCGGCAGAGCTTCCAGCTGCAAATGGATTTGAAGGTCCCTATCTGTCCTGTCTGTCTGCTTTTATCTGTTTTTAAAATGGGTGTGTGTGCAGCATCACTAGGCTCTACCCCTCTCCACTTGGCATTGGCCACTTCATCCGCTTCCACTTGATTGGGGGAATGAAATGAAGTGTCATCATGATGAGGTCTGTTTATGATACAGAGAACCCACCCCTGTCAACTTTACACACAATCTATATTTGCTCAAAAAACATATTTGCACAGGTACACATTTGTTTAAAATTACATGCACCCTTCACATATCACAGGAGGTATACCCTGTTCAAACTCTGCTCTTCCTGGGGGCTTGCATTCAGAAATGGCACATATTTCACTTTTTAACTGATTTTGCAATACCGGACATTACCCCAAATTTACACACATGTGCGCAAGGAGTATGGACATTAGTTGATGAAGTGTCAGATTTTTCACATGCACACATTTTGAGTAATATCCTCTTTTCCGCTAAAACCCCCCTGAACATACCACCGTGTCCTAACACGTCTTAAAATGTGGGCAGAAAAATCACAAGAATTATGGTATCATTTAAATAATTTTCACAAGTCCGTACTATGAATTATTCATCTTTTTAGAGTTATGTTCTGGCCCCAAAGGGGTGTGGTTTCCCCCCAGCACAAGGTTGAATTTCTGGTTTTTCCAGTTCTGCCAAGCCAGCTTGCTCTCACAGGCAGTGCCCCTCCCCTGTCCTTCCAGGAGGAAGCTCCATTTACGACTCCCGCCAATAAAACATTGCCTGAGTCAGGACAGGGCTTTGTTCAGAGCTCCTGTATTCTGTGGGGGCTCCCCTTAATTCAATTATCAGAGAGATGGCATATCCTTAGTGTGGCCAGCAAAAGGCAGATAGGCCTGGGAACACAGCTGTGACTCAAGTTTCACTCCTGATGGGGGGTAGTTGCCAGGCAAAATTGGAATCTCTTTAAGCCAGTTTTTAGCTACATGTCATTTCTGTTCCCCAGTTTTTTGCATTCAAATAAAACTAAACATTTTTACATATGCAGCTAGAATGCTGATTCTAAGTTTAAAACTATGACATTTAAACAATTGAAACCTATGTGACACTCAAAAGTAGGTCACTCAGTCAATTTAAACATTTAGATTTTTAGTGTCTTTCAGTCCAAATTTACTTAAACTGCTGAAATCCACAGCTCAGCCAGTCTTGTTATAAACCTTCAAGTCACTTCAGAATATAACTTTACATTGGATCCACCTCTCAGTAAGTCTTTCTTTGGCCTGCTTTAGGTTCATTTATTCAGTTTTACACAAAAAAGTAAAATCTGGTGTTGTTTTAAAACGCCGGCTTTTTGATAGTGGTGAGTACTGGTACAGCACCCCTTTTTGGGATTTAAGAAAAAAAAATGAATTCCCAACAGTTATGGGTTTGCTTTTGGCAATCAGCATTGCCATTCCCAATGGTTTCAGACTACTGTGTGGGTAGTCCACTGGTGGTTTTAGGCAGTGTCCTTCTGTGTCCATAACATCGGCAAAAATGAGTGGCAGCCTATTCTTCATGCATTTCCCTGTGCATTTTCTGGGAAGCTCTGGCCATCATGATGTTTTCCATGTCAGTACTGCACAGTTTTGAGGTAGGGCTTGGATGCGTGGATAAAAACATTCCACAACATCAGGTAGGATCAAAAGGCATGGATTCCTGAAGTCAGTGATTTGAACGTTAACTTTGATTGATGGTATTAATGTGTTGTATTGTTTGCCCACGCTTTGATTGGTAATTGTGAAAGAGTTCGTTGTTGTTCATTTTCCCTGGCTGTCAGGTAGTGACTGCTTTCATTAATTTCTCAGCTAAGAAGAGTAGATGGCTCAGTGGTTGGTTTGATTGTCTAAGCTCAGTGTTCATGGTTGTTTTCCAGTAGTAGAATGGTACTTACTTTTATGACTTCAATTGGGAAGATGCTTTGTGTGAAGGATGTGTTGACCCTGAAGGAAGTCTATGAGGCTGGCTCTGGGTGATTCACTAATTAATGATTTCACAGTTCACAACGGTGAACAGAGAAAGATTGTCCACTGATGACGTTACTTTGAGACTGGTGAGAATATTTCAGAAGTCATTCTTGAGTGTGGGGTTAAGGAGGTGCGCCTAGGGGTGGCATGATGTCATGTGGAGAGGCAGGTGTCTTGTTTGTGTGATTTGTAATGTGTCAAACTTACAAATACATATTACTTAAGGTCACATGGAGCAGGCAGTGAGAGTTAATAGGGTCTAAATTCACGAAAAACTACACAGTACCTTGGACATTTTAGAGGCAGCTTAGTTGTATATAGGTGAGGCAACACCGATCCTTTTGCTGAAAGCATGTGGGCTTTCTATATCTTTGGTATCTGAAGGTAATTCTTCCAAAGCAGTGGCCCTTAAAGAGTTAGGAGTGTGTTTCCTCTTTTCATCTTTTTGGTCTGGGTTTGCTGTAGCTGCACAGATGGTGATTATCTTATTAATCATGTAGGTATGGTATATTTGAGGCAATGAGTTGGGAACCCTGGATGATTCTTCCAATATGTATTTTGAGCCAGGCAGAGAAAGTTCTGTCGTTCATAGGAAGCTAGAGTAGAGTGTTAAATGATGGACTGATGTGGTCTTGATGTTCACAGCAAGTATATGTAGCATCTCTAGTGTGCAACAATTGGATTAGTTGGATTATTGTACAGTATTTTCTAAGAAAATGTAAAAAACATTGCTACAGCAGAGGTTTGAAAGCATGATTACACCTGCTTTCACCATCCCTGTCATTTGATTCATATTCATTACGACCCTTTTCAGTAGTTGTGGATGTACGGTAACATTGTGAGTTATGGCATTTGTGTGAGGTATGCACAATATTTCAATGTCCTATAAGAACTACAGGATGTTTGCTCTCACAGTGGGAGTATTGAAAGCTTCTACTTCACTGGGTCAGGACTATGGTAGTGTGTTGGAAGTTGGTGAGTCAAAAATAAGAATGCTGTTTTGTCGCTGTTCAGTTATACATCATAATTTTCCATCCTTTATTAAATGATTACTCGTGGGCAGTTACCTATGGCATCCACACTGCAGTCTTTCATTGGTAATTTACATTGGCTTCGAGTGTAGTATACATATGAAAAATGCGTGCTGCTTCTTTTTTTCAATCAATTTTCCCTTAGGGTGCATGTAGGAAATAAAAAGCCAAGAGGATACAGTGGAACAATGCATTTGAACGTTGATGTTTGGGACGGAATATCCCCAAGTTGACTTCACAGAACGTCCATAGATGAAGGATTCTACCCATCTCAGGACTGTACTTTAAAGGCCCTGGGTATACAAGTTGGTCAATGAGAATATTGTTATTTAAAGTGTCATACACTAATGAGAGGTCCAGGAGTATCAATATGACATTTTGGTTCAAATATATGGTGGTAAGAATGTCTTCTCTAATATTCATTAAAGCAGTTCTGTTGCTCCTACGAGGACAACATCCTAATTGTTTGTCATGAATGCAGTCGTGTAGTTGGATGCTGACTAGTCTTTCTCATTTGTTTCTAAGGAGAACACGCCTTAGTTGTGGGTGCTTGAAGGTTCACTTGAATATGAAACAAAGCCTGGTGGAAAAGGGAGGTTTTGGTTATCCCAGGATAAAGGAATATCATCTAGCATATTTGATCTGCTCACTACATTTTTGGCTAAATGCTTACTCACTTGACATTCCAAATTGAGTGCAAATGGAGCAGGCATGTATTTCACTGATCCCTTTGTCTTTCGCTCTAAAAATAGGAAATAATTATCAAGTGGCAAAACACTGCCTACAATTTCTCATGTTTTAAAGGAATGGAAGGTCAACAATTCTTGTATGGTTTCAAAGTTTCTCTTATCAAAAGAGGCATGCCTCTGGAAAAGCCAAGCCTTAACCATTAACAATCACACACTTACTTGAAAAGATTGCCAAAGCGTTGGCATCTGGTCCTTAGATCAAGTCCTGGATGGGACGAAATTGAGAGACTTTCGATTTCTTACATTTAAATTCAAGCTGGAAGCAGAATAAAGCTGGCATTACAGGCAACTTGAAGACATGTTTGGGGGTGTATTCACAACTTTGGGTGCAAGCCTTCACATCATTCCAGACTTGTATAGATTATCTAAATCTACATATTTGTCTGCATAATTTATATATAATTTCTTTAATGCTGCTGATTCCAATTCTATGTTTTCTAAGGGGAAAGCTATATGGGAATTGAATGTAGGTCATGATATTTCTAACGCAAATTGATCTTGCATATATACTAGACCTTCTAGGTGGAAGATTGATTTGGATTTAAGATATACAGAACATAAGACTATTCATTCTTTGTACTGGTCTCCATGGAACATGTGGTATTATACATTGTTAACAACAGATTCATGCTGGTCATGTAAATCAGTGTGTGGTACACCTATTCATATGTTCTGACAGTGTCAGAAGGTGCAGGCATATTGGGATGAAGTGTTAAAAAGGATAGATATGGTTTTAGGTTTCTCCTTTCCAAAATCTCTGATTTCCTGTGTTTTAGGGTTGATCCCTAGAGTCCCAGGGTTAAATACACAAAAATAAATGGGTTTATAGATTGCTCACTGTGGCAAAAAAGCAAATATTGAGATTGTGGAAGAGTAAGGCTAGACCTTTGCATGAAGGTTACATTACTAGTCTCCTGTCGCTTTCGGCTAGGGAAGAAGGTTTCTTACAAAAGGGAAGACATGCTGGAAGAATATGATAACCTTGGGACTACCTTTAATGATGGATGCATTGCTTATACATTATTATTCTTTTCTGTTTCCCTCTGTCATTTATCCCAGCTGTTGGTTGTGATTTCTGAGATTTGTAATTGATGTTTTTCTTACTGGTTAAATAAAATAAAATATGGTGTAAAAGATTAAGGGCCTAATTCACAGAAGCGTTTTATAATGGCAAACCCCCATTGGAAATACGTCCTGTGAATCAGGGCCTACATGTGGGTGCTTGTCGATAGCTGGAGGTGGTGTGCATGTGTCTTCTTAAGGAGCAGGTTTATGATATGGATGAATTCTAAAAAAAAGTGTTGTTGGCAGCCAGGTTATAGATCTGCTCTTTGATCTGTGGCGCTGGATGTAGGGGTACGGGAGGTGCTGCAAGCACCCCATAAATATTCAAAAACGTTGACAGCTGACAGCACTATCTGCAAAAGGTGCAGGGTACACAATTTATTTTAATGTGTAAAAGAGGCAGAAGTACACATTCTTTAACATAAGCAGGTGGCAGATAAGGTCTGTTAACCCCACCTCATTAGTAACCAGTAAAGGAGATAGTTACAGACCATTGTGAGCTGGACATGGGCATTTTTATCGTCTGTCTGGATTCACCTGCAAATCACTCGCTTTCTGTTCATCTCAAGCAGAGCACTTCTTGCAACACAATGTGGCTAACATTTTCTTTTTTAAACTTCAGAGAATATTCAATTTCAATTTTGTTCCGAATGAGACTGATGCATGAGACCAATAGTGTTTTGTAATAAAAAAGGCCTGAGGTTACACTTTGGTTTGCCATTTTATTTGGTTGTCTCCAGTAATGAAAGAGGTCAACCTGCATGTTTTGGAATTAGGGTTGGAATTGGACGAAAAATAAGGCTGTGCACCAAAATAACATGGCACAAGTTTAAGCAATTATTAGAAATGTGGAGAATGGTGCCTTCTAAAGCGCACCGGGCCAATTATATTATTACAAATTACTATCTGCCCTGTAAGTGATTACTTTGCATGGGAATTTCATCACACTGAACTGAACAGCATGTAACCACTTGAGGCTTTGGACGTGTGCAAGAGCGATGCAGGGCTGCTATGAATTTTTGAAAAAGTGAAAAGCCCTCTGGTTTTCCCAGCAGAGGGCAAGGATTGTCTGGGTATGAAGGATGTTCACCTCTGGTAAGCATTGTGAGGTTCTACCAGCACTTGTAGGGTAGATGTACTAGTAATCGCAGAGTACCCACGTTTTCTATTATGGCTAGACTAATTTGAATACTACGTACCTGTTACTTATTACTAGAGTTGCTAGTAACAAAATATTTCAGAAAGCATGTCATACTCAATTCCACAGTCCGGCAATACTCACTAGAGAATGACATACTTTTTCTTTATTGAGACCGTGCTTACAACTCTCAGAGGTTGTGTTATACTTATAATGGCAATTTCAAGAGACAGCCAAAGGACTGAAAGAAAACAATGTTTGATCTGCTCCAATGTTCAATCCTCTTTATTGGCATGCATGATGGACACTGGTTGACAGTGTGAGATACTTATATTTCTGCAGTCAACAACCCGGCATGGTGGTCTCAAACCGGTATGTTTCATTCATGGCACTGCTATCTCATGTGACTGATATTTCCCCAAACCTACTAGCGTTTGAAAGGCACCAGCCTATTTTGAAATCTTCTGATATGCATATAGAATAGACATTTAAGTTGCCAATAGTGCTACGACAGAGCCAGTGACAAATTAGACAGGTTTTACATCTATGGTCCTGCCAGGGGTGCCAGCCATGTGCGAAATATACCTCTGTCTGTAAATGCAGCAGCTGCAGAGATCTAAGTTTAACCTTAAGGTTCCAATCGTGATGAGTTTGCTTGGTTGGTTAATGTGCCTGCTGCAGAAATATCTGTTTAAAATGCAGGTCATATGTTGGAATTCCAGCTGAGCTGACCTAACATTCCACTTTGCAACACAACTATTATACTTGTAATGCAGTAGAACCTACACTTCTCAGCAGGAAATGTTTTATTGGAACATTATGGACTTCTGTATCCTTAAAGGGATTGAAAGGTAATTCTTGTTAGTATGGCTATACTCTTCTATGGTCAGTAGTGACACTACTCATTGGATTGTACAGCACATGCTGGCAGGATATAGCACCCCAAATACCTTTCCACCTTCTCACCCCCAACAGAAAAAAATGCTATTACTTCAACTTGGCAATTGCTGTTTTAGCCAGATATAGAATGCTTTGACCAATGAAGTTGGCTAAAAACATATGGGCTGTTGTGTGCATTTCTAGTTGGTGGGGCTCTACCTAAAGTTGAAATCACCAAGAGTCAGAACTAGGCCCATGTGCACTGAATTGAGATGTGCCACCCATCTCTACAGGCATTAAACCATTTTTAGCCAGATCAACTATTTTTCATAACAATATACTCCACTTTTCATGGTGGCTATTTTTCTCTAGAAACGACAGAATCAGCACTTTTCAGCATGACTGCTATAGTTTCCCTGGCAGTACATGCACTACTTAGCGTGTCTGCTATACATTTAAAAATACTAGACCTTTTCAGGAGAGCTGCTTTACTTTTTATAGTAGACAACTGGATCTTTTTTTTTACTCTAATTAAAGGTCAATGGTTTAATTTCTATGGTGTATGAACTTGTTCTAGCCCTCCTCAGCATGAAAGGCGACCACTGGTAGGCTCTACACCAAACCCATTCCACATCTACATTGCCTGTATTTGCAGGATGTTGGTTCATCCATATTGCGACTATTGCCATTTGGCATGGGTGCAGAAGCCCTGGCTTTTTTGATTTTTATTAATTTAATTAAATGATTCTGGTAATTCTATCTCGGATCAGATTAGCTTTTCATGCGTTCCATGCCAAAAGCACAGTGTACACTTGTGCCCTGCTGCATCCGTTTCTTGATCTGAAGAACCTGTTCTACCAGTGGCACAGGGCAGTTTCAGAGGACACAAGTGGTAATTTGACAACTGCAGTGACAGCCACGTTTTTTTGCAGCACAGGGGCTGAATGTACGACATGTAACCCTGTACCAACACCTATGGTTATGAGAGTGCTGTCCTTCTGGCAGAGTAATCTCTATATAGCAGCCATACCATTGGTTATGGTGGATGATATTTTTCATAATTATTACAGCCACAGCAATTTGGTATCACAAATGTGTTAACCCTGTAAGGTCAGCTCAGCGGTGAAGGGATTATGTGTATTCTTCCCAGACGTGGCTGTCTCTGCCATTGCTTGTAGGACACAGGATTCTGAATTTCTTCCACTGAGGCTGCAGGTTCCAGTAGACCTGCTTGTTGAAATGGAGGGGGAGAGTACTCTGGGCCTATGGATAGTACTAGTGGGTCTGGTAAAAAGCTACTTCTCAATACTATTGATCAGCCTTCCCAATCAGTTTGGTGGGGAATGGTGCTTCTCCTTCCGAAAGTCCACCACAATACACACGGTTCGGAATTTGAGAAAGTAGCATTCTGGACTATATTTTTTGTGGCTAATGGACATACTTTGATTGATGACATGTTTATTACACCATAACAGGAGAGGGACTATTATCTGCTCACTGTTCGCTTACATTTGTATTCACAATCTCCAGCTATTAAGCTTAACACTAAATATAGGTATAAGAGACAGGAAAAGGGCTCTCTGTCAGGCATTACGAAAGCTGGCCTGGATGAACCTGGGCCCTACGGAGTATAGTAACAAAGTAAAAGGGATTAAATATGAACATGCCAAATGGCTAAAAAGGCATAGGCACTTATTGAAGTGCTCACATTGGAAATCCTTGGTGTATGCGTCAATTACCCAGGACTCCATGGAATTTTGGAAATTGATAAATGTCACAAAGGGCAATACCATAGACCTCAATGGGGTCTCTGACATTGCTTGGGCTTCTCACATTTCACAAACCTTCAGAGACTTGAGAGAAGATTCTGTGTCTATGGAAGACTTCACAGGTCTTTGGCACTTCAGGCATAGCATTGGCAAAATTCATACTCTTGTTGGTGCTAGTAAATCCACCCAGGCCCCTGGCCCGGATAGTATATGTAGCTCACTGATCAGGTTGGATCTGGACAGTTGGTCAGGTGCCTTGTCTTGGCTGTTCTCTGCCATTGAGATTACTCAAGACATTCCGACCTAATGGCGAGACAGCGTATTAGTACAAGTTTTGAACAAGGATAACGATGAAGATCCACAAAATTATCGGCTCCTTGCCATGCTAGATTTACCTGCAAAGCTCTTCACTAGAGTTTTGGTAAAGGAGCTAGAAGACTGGGCAGCAACTTCTAACATAGTTCTTTCAACCAAACCGAATGTCCAAAAGATTAATTTATGACTACCAGGTGTCTGGCCCTTGTTACCACCGTGCAACAGGCCTGGCAGATTAGGAAGATCATGTTCTATGTGGCATATGTGGACTTTAGTGCTGGGTTTGACACGATAGACCGGGTATGAGTTTGGCATAAGTCACAAAACTTGGGCATTCCCATAGGACTCCTTAAGATGATAATTCTGTTGCATGACCGTACTAGGGTCAAGGTCAGATTGGACCAACAGGGTCGCTCGTCTCCTTGGATCAACACTCAAAAGGGACTGAAACAAGGATGTTCATTAGCGCCAATCCTATTTAATCTCTATCTTTGTGACCTGGGACATGCCCTTAAGGATAGCTTGGCTGTCCGCCCTAAAATGGGTACCATGACACTGCATATGGCTTGGCTACACAGATCACTTTTTTATTCTCGATATTACCCCTGGTGGATTGCAAGTTTCACTGAATAACCTAAAGAGGTATTCTGACCTAAATTTGTTGATGACTAATACCACCAAAACAAAGATCATGGTCTTTAACTTATCTAATAAAGGATCTGAAAAAATATGCTGAGAATTGGAAGGGGTCTGTGTCAAAAGGTCAACTTATATAGATACTCGGGGATTCAGCTTGATTCTAAACTTTGAGGGACCATGCATGCAGAGTATATTCTATCTTGAGCTTTTCTGGCAGTGAGACATATTATATTTGTCAACAAGGGAGGAGGCTATTCACTTGCAACCCTTATAAGTCTCTTTCAGTCTCATGTCAATTCGATCATCACCTATGGGGCTGTAATATGGGCCCTGGTAAACTTGGAGGATGTGTCCAAATTGGAATGCATCATTTTAAAGAGACTGCTAAGACTGCCAACATACACTTCTATTGAAATAGTATTTCTAGAATTTAACATCATGCCTATCTTTCAAAGGATTCAATCCTGTAATGCACCTACCTTCTTCATCTTGACAAGGGTCCAAAGGACAACCTTATTAGAACTCACCTATGATGTGCTTATGACCAGATCCCAGTTTATGCCAACTAGTCACAATTTAAACTTATGATAAAACATGTTTTGGCTGTTGTGGGCCGGGAACAATCTATCACTAACCTGGCAACTCATAATCATGCAACAGAGTTCATATGGCATATTCAGGAAAGGGAGGCAATGTCTCAGTATGTTAAACATTTAATTGGGAATTTTTTGGTCTGGGACAACTTGAAAATCAAATTTAATACAGTCTAAATGCAAGAAATTGAAGGGCATTGGACTCAGACATCTAGGAAATTGTGTGCGTGTCAATTTGTGTGGTGAGAATAATATGGAGACAGCTAAACATCTTTCGATGGAATGTGAAGCACTGCAAATACTGAGAAATCAAGCATTGTTGGAGGCTGGACTAGGGGAGCCCTTAACTATGTAAGGCTTATGGGCTTTGTTCATAAGCGGAGAGCATGAAGCTTGTATTATCTATTTTACCTATTATGGAGGAAGGTATCTAAAATGTTAACATGTTAATGTGAGTTTGACTTGGGATGTAGGCAGATGAGCTGTTTATAACAATGCTTTACCTACTAATTCATTGTTATATATGCATTTTAATGTTGTGATTTTGTGACTGTTAATTGATGTCTGTTGTCTTAATTGATGTTTGGGTTAGGATTTGTGAAAGGTTTGTAAAAAAAAACTGTTTTGCAAATAAAAAATATAAAAATATGGAAACTGACGTATGTCAGTAATTGTCAATTTGCTGTTGCGCACACTGATCAGATATCCAGGATCTGTGGTGCTGCAGGAGTATGGATGCTGTCTAGCAGATCACTTGGAAAATTATTTTTGCAGCCACTGATTATCCTTGAACACAGTGTACTGCCTTAAAGACGACCTTTTGGTCAAAACATGTGTCGGCTGTCTTTTGTGGTTGTAAGATTTACATTTTCTTGCATTGTTTTGAAGACTGTTTTTTGTTAATTACCAACATTTTGAGAATGAGATGATCTTGAAAATTTGATTATAATCAAAGAATTTTGCTGCATGAATTAGGATGATTTTAAATTTATACAGCATATGCCATTATGGTTTATTTGAGCGCAGGTGGATTCAGGCTAAACCCCTTTTGTCTGAAGTGTATATGTGTGGCCCTTGGGCCTTGGTCACCAATGATCTCTTTCCCTGTGGCTTTTTTGATATATGAGTTTTAAGTACCTCGCTAGTACCTATGCAGGTTCACTTTACTTTTGATGTATGTAACCTTGGGTGCTTACCTCTCTTTGTTTCTTTTTTAAGAGCAGGTAACACCCTTCCCAATGGCCTAAGAACAGGAATCAAAGGGAACACGCATTCACAAAAGGCTTGAAAGTGTAGACAGAGGGAGCTCTTTAAAACCAGTGGAAGGTTCCATCATCTTGTTTTTCTCTGCTCTATATTTCCTCCTGTGCCATTTACTTCCCTTAGCACAGAGCACTTTGGGGGTGATGTCAGGAGGCAAAGTCTACTTATTTCCAGAACAGGGATTAGACCCTAAAAGCAGGCAAGCTTTTCCCCTGTGTACTGTTGCCTTCAAAAGAAGGGGTCTCCCACCACTTTTTTGATTCACATTTTGACAAACACTTGGGGAAGAATTCAATGGTATATGTTTGGAAAGTTGATTTTTCAAAAGTCCTCAGCCAATGAGGTGAAGGCTAATTGTCCAAGGCAAGCTCTGTCACCTAATCATCCCCATGGACAAGTGTGGTGAAGTGCTGTTGGGCCGAAACCTGCCTCTGCCACCTTCAACGGTACCCAGGACCTGACTGTGCTGAAGGACCCCAGCAGTTGTGTGCCAGCCTCCCATGTGTGGAAGCCTGGGAACAAGTACCAATCTCACCCTGAAATCCTGGATTTGGATTTCGAGCATTCTGATAGCCAGGTTCCGTGTTTTTGCCTCAACAAACCAGTCTAACTGCTTTTTAACCGTGTTTGCCGCATCTTAAACTAAAGGACCAACCAGTGCTACCTTTGGCACTCGATCCATCTCTTCAAACCTGTGTGATTGCATCTAGAACCAGCTCAACGCTGTCTCGAGCCTCACAGAGTCAGTCACCTGCTTGCCTCCAATTACTGCTCTTCGCTGAACACTGACTCAAACCACTGGAGTGTGTCTCACTGACAAGAACCAGCAGTTACACAAACAACTTGTCCTGTCTGAAACTCAAACTGCTGTTTGTCTAATGGCACACTGGAACATCAGGATCACCGCTACAAACTGTTGCTGACCCTCAACTCGGACAATAGGAGCATAACTCTCCGACCTCTCCCAGAGGTTGCAACCATGATTCAAAACAGCTCAACCCTGAACTGATCCTGGTGAGTGCTCTAACCTGCATTGCACAAACCCCACCTTGAAACTGCTCTGAGACACTGTAGTCACCCCAGTTTGACGCCAGCCTGCTGCTTAGATTAACATGAATTTCTGCATCCTAACTGGGTGTGAACCGCTTGCGGACTGCTGGAAGCATGGTTCGAGAATTACATAAAAGGTACTATTGACTGCTAAATGCCCCTGGGTCCATTTTTGAGACCTAGAGACCCTTTATGCTAACAAGAACATACCTGAGAACATTGCTGCTTTTACTTGCCTTTCACCCCTGATTCATTACCAAGAGTACTGCATCTTGATATATGTTCGTATTCTGTGTTCATTCCTCAGGGGTGGGTTTTGTGTAGTGTTTTCTAGTTAGTTATTATGGCATATGCTTTGTTTAATTAAAGTATATATTTTTATAGAACCTTCATTGGACATTCTTTTATGTTGGACTGTTATACTTTGGAGTTTGGATTGTTGCTGAACCACATTCAAACCGCTCTTGAGAGTATAGCCTTCCCTCCGTCTACGTTACCACAAAAGGCAAAGGAGGTATATCTCTTAACTGTGACAGTTGTACCTTTATGATTGTGTTGGCTCTTGGTTTGTAGAAGTGTGAGGGTTGTAAGAGTGTCGAAGAAGGCAGCTGACACCAAGATGGTGTGGTGGTTAGCAAAGACTTTTGTTTGTAAGAAAAGAAACCTTCACAATCCCTATCTTCCCTGCCTTAAACTATTACTGTAAACAGGCTGTTAGAATGTCTGTCAAAATCCACCATTCTGTGTCACAACCTACTTCTATCCCTTACACTACAACTAAAGAATAAGTCAAGAGAAAAGTTCCTTCTCCAAGTAAATGACTCCCTTATCCTGGTAGGTGAGGGGTATTCCCAGAAAAGTTATTTGGCAAAAATGATGTATGGGGAAATTACTCCCTTCACCTGGCTTGTGGTTCCAACAAACCCTTACAACAGTCAACTTTCAGAACCAGGAGAATGCCTCTCTTCTCCCGGTATTGGCAAAGTCCCAAGTCCTTCTCAGGGCCTCAGTGGACTCTTCCCTGCCACTGCAATGAGGATGCTTACCTTGGATACTTAATATACTTCTGTCGTTGTCCTAGACCCTTCTCTGGTGGTCAATGGGCTTGTTGCTGCCACTGCAATGAGGAAGTTCTCCTCTGATGTTCATTATACTTGGCTTTGGGTCCCAGACTTTACTCTGGTGCTCAGTGGGCTTGTTGCAGCAACTGCGATGAGAAAGTTGACCTCTGATGCTCAATATGCTTGTGTTTGTGTCCCAGAGCCTTCTCTGGTGGTCAGTGGGCTTATTGCTGCCACTGTGATGAGGATGTTTTCCTCTGATGCTTGATAGATCCTTCCCGGTAGTTTGACTGTTATTTTAGGGTCGGCAAAAAATCTCATACCTGCCTCTCTTTAACCCCTGTGTCCCCTTCTGGTCTCTCGTGCCTCCCGTTACCTTTGTTGGGAGTTTGGTTCACCATCGGGGATTCCTAGGATTGGGGCTCATCTCTCCAACTCTTCGATCTCCTCTTCTCTGCTTCTGCAGCATAGCTGCAACTCTGCGCTCTCCTGGATGGCTTGGCTTCCTCTTCCTGCAGCGTGTTCGAGTCTGCAGCAGCCGAACCCACAAAGAATCTATTCAACACCTCCCCAGCATCCAGCGCTGGTGGTTCACTGTGGTCAGCTGGCAGGATTTTAAATTCCCGCTCACACCTACTGCCTCACCAGGCTGGGCTTGATGAAGTCTTCAGTCCTTCTTCTCTTCTTATACAATGTTGACAGTCCTGACCTGCTGGATTGTCAAAGTCCTTTGTTTTTCTAGATGGATTGATCTTCATGCATCCTCAGGGCCCCTTCGTACCACTACTCGCACAGTAAGTAATCTTCATGTCTCCTCTGCTCTTCTTCGCCCTGATACTTTCTGTTGTGGTTGTTTCTCCTACATTTCAGGAATACATGCATCTACTCTCAAGGAAGTTGTTTGGTATAAAGGGGGATTGGGGAAGATTGGAGTGTGACATTGGCCAACAGGCTATACCCTAGGCGATTGTCCTTATCCCCAGAGGGGGAGTCCCTCCCCAAAGAGGTTCTCTCTCATGATACCACCTCTCGAGCCTCATGGAAAAGGGCTCCCCCTTGGGTAGAATTGATGATACTTTGCGAATCATCACACGGCTGAGTGAGCATTTTAGCCACTGCTCATCCTTGTACTCCGGCAAGGCAGAAGTCAATTTGTCACATATATAGATATTAAGGAAATATAAATTCAATTACAGCACACTGCAGTTGTTTATTTTTGGCATAGTGTGCCCGTACTGAGAGTGATGTACGTTTCAAACAACAATGCTAGACATATTATCTCGGTTGCTTTTCTTTTTGGTATCAAATAACACACCTCTGCCTTTACGAGATATTCCAATCCCAGAACACATACCATTTAGCATTGTCCAGCACTATTTAAGGGAAAGGATCAGGTTCAAAGTCAATAGCATGTCATGGACTAGTTAATGATCCCACATCATTAACATGATTCATGGCATTCTCTGATATGTAACTGCAAAGTGAAATCGTTAACAAGGCTTTGTTGCATTAGATTCTACCTCAGCAAGCTAATGCTCTATTCAGCAATGCCTTAAAACATTGATGGCTTTCCTTTATTATCTAGTCCTAGTGATTTTTGGCAGAGCTCTGATTGAACCTGTGATGTGCGGCATCTCTGTGGATGCATGGATTGAAATACTATGTGCAATCAATGCAATTACATGAGGAGGTAGTAATGAATGGTTGCAGACATTTTCCATGTTCATGAGTGCATTGTGTAGTGCACACTGGATTTACTGCAATGAGTGCAGTGAATCACAAGTCTGCCTTTGCCATGCCTGGAGATGGGACAAAGGCGATGGGCTCTTCCAAGAGCCATTTTCCCACAACAACAAGGGTCTCTTAAAAGGCAGTTTCAGTTGTGGAGTTGTTTCTAAAAAGAACAAGCTCTTAATGCCATATTCTGTCTGTATAGCTGGTCAAGCATGCTCCAAATGCATAACGTGTTGAATATTTTTTTAAATACTTTGAGGTCAATTCTGTACCCCACACATAAGTTCCTCTGAAGGGCGTTCAAGTATATTCTACACTCACTGTCAGCGCTTCAGTAGCACCCAGAATATTGATGCATTATTTTTTGTGATGTCAATGTCCACTGTGCTGGAAAGTGGGATCAATGGGAAGATGAACTATTTATCTAGTGGGCCACATTTCCAATATCAGTGCTTGTTACTTCTGTAAAGGCTTTACATTTGATATTGTAGGTAATACACATCATTTTTGTGATGGGTGCAAGATTGCAAAAGATTTAATCATCTTTATCTTGGTGGCAAGGACATATTTTTATTTTCAAGCCAATAGCAGATACAATTCAATTGTCATGTTCACCAGAAGCTGGGTTGGAAAGTTCTTTGTTGATCCAAAGGAGATCCCTGGCTTTATTTGGGTTTTCTGCAATACAATTCAAAAGGAAATCTATTTTAATTTATTTTATTTCATGTGACATTATTTGATATGAATGGTGTATGCTATAACCTTAGTGGTACTTTTTAAAAGAAATATTGTTTATGGTTTAAAACAAACCGTTACAATTCGTCTCATTAAAACATACAAACAAGATCCTTACAATTCATCACATTAAAATATCCTAAGATCCAAAATTCTTAAAAAGGAGCAATAATATCATTTTGAAGTAAAAAGATCTCTACAGATACAACAAGGTACAATACAACAATAATTATTTTTTATTGTATCAAATTCCAATTAAATGCTCTGACATCTCTTTTTCTGATAGCGTATTCCTTTTTTGGAGATTTTATTCAAGCCTTTTGATTTATTTGAGACAATTGGTTACTCCAGTGTGAGGAATCCATTGGAGTCATCACGGATTCCTTGATTCCTTGGCTGTGATCTTCTCCCGTGCAGCCAGGGGACAGCAGTCGCTACCTGATCCTGACCCTGTGGGTGGTTTTATGAGGGAGGATCACATGGGAGAAGACAACTACTGGGGAGATGTCATGACTTCATTGGAGGAGTCACAGTTGTCACTCCTTCCCCTTGAGGAAGACCTTCTGAGACCCAGGTTATTGGTGGCCTATTATCATTCTAGTGAGGCCCCCGCCCTTCACTGAAACACTCACAACTCACACATAACACCTGTTGTTCTTGATGTGCCATTTTGTGAAAACCGTGTGAGAAACCATCCATGACTTAAAAATCCAAAACAAAGTTATGGACTTCAACTCCCATAACTCTCAGGTACTGAGACAAGGAGGAGGACAAGGGAGTTTGTGCAGAGTGACAGGCACTGAAGGAGCAACACGCGGACTAGTTGTTTTTACAAACCTGCAATGAGTGGGGCCTTTAAAAATGGCAACCACACTATGGAAAAGGAGGTGCAGCAAGAAGCACAGAAGGAGATTTTGCCATCCACGCCTGGACTCCTGAATTCAAAGCAAACCGACAGAGCAAGCAAGGAAGAGAAGGCTGTTGGGATAGGTAGAGGAATCCTGCATGTGAGCAGGAAGGGCCGTTGAGACGATGGGAGGAGTGCAGGAGCTCCGGAAGGTTTGACATCTCCCCATGACCGAGTGAGGCGAGGAAGTAGACTTGACCCCAGGCCGAGATGGAGGGCTGGCGTGGGAACATGTAGCCATGCCATGTGAGGGAGTGTTCGCACACTTGAACCTGGAAGGCAGAAGAAGAAGCCATAATGCAACAGCGCAAGCAATGTCGGAGATGCTGGAAAAGACCAGTGAGTCTGCCCAAAGCAGCTGGGGACCCCGGGTCTTTCTGACCGCTGCACCAACAAGTGATTGAATGGTACAAGATTGCTAATGCAGAAAATATACAAAGACAGAGTTTGTCTGAATGCAGTCAAGGCAAAGTGCAAATTGAACACCCAATAAGAAGTATGTTTCATGCAGAAAATATACAAAGACAAAGTTTGGTTGGATGCAGCCAAGGCAAAGTACAAAAGCAAAATGTGTTTGAATGCAGCAAGACAAACTACAAGGGCAAGATTCAATGAGAAGAATGTTTGAATGCAGACAAGACAAAATGTAAAGGCAACCCCTGATGAAATACAGAAGCATGAGATGCCAACTTGGGGGAGAAGATTTGAGCAAGTACATTTGAGAAGAATATTACCACAAATAGATATACCAAGCAGCACATGGTATATGCTACTGTAGTATATCAAGGAAGTGTGGAATGCATAAAGAACCCTGGCAGGTGAATACCCCATGCAGCTGAAGTTGAATCTAAGAACTGTGAAATACATAAGAAGTCCCGGCAGGTGAGTATACCAGGCAGTGGTAAATGCATAAATATTCCTGGAAGGGAATTATACCAGGTAATCTTCAAAGATACAACAACTCTTACAGAATGATTCTTACAGAAGCTTTTGCTTGAACAGAAATATTTGCTTGAACAGAACTTTTTGGTTGAACAAGAACTTTGTGAGTGTAGTGCAGACACAACGGAACTGTTAGCTAAAGAGACATTTTTGACATGCTGATTAAGAATCCAGAGGACTGGGACCATCCTCTGAATCCAAGGGTCTTTACCTTGGAAAACATTTGCGTTGAAATCATACTTACACTTTTGGTTTTTAACACTTTTTCTAACATCAAGTTAAAGACATCTCCTTGCACCTTTTGTTGTTTGTTTATAAGTGTGACAGTCAGTATATGTTGTTTTGGACACAAGGATGACTTTTCTGTTACTGACATCCTGATACAGACCGATCCTTGGTTTTAGGGAAGTTCCTCTTTAGAATAGGGCTAGAGAGGCATTTTTCCCACCCATTTTTATTTAATAAAAATGTCCTTGATTAAGAACACAACATCCTTGTGTCTGTCTCTCATTTATGACCGCTCACTATAGTGTCAGTAGTGGGATTGAACTCAGTTGACATAATCTGGGGAACTGTTACGCTCACCTGGTCTCTGCGGAGGCGTTGGGGCACGGTTGCAGCACTCCCGGGGGTGAGGTCGCTAGAGTCCGACTTCTCCCTCTGCACTTATGTGGTGACTGGTGGTAATAGGTGATGCTGCTCGGGACTGCTCCTGCGTGGAGACGTGAGTGTGCCAGCTTGTGCGCGCCTGATCCCCTTCTAGACCCCTCCTCCCAAACCATGGTAACCGTGAGATGCGCTGTCCCTGGAAAGCTCACCTGTTGATTAGTTTTGGCGAGCACTCCATCCTGCTGCTTCTGGCAGGGGGGCTTGTATGATCTGGACCGAGTTCCTTCACTGGTCCCTTGCATGTGGTAGTCCAGTCATGCTGCGACTAAGCCACTATACTTAAGTAAGTGTTCCTGTTTGCCTTTGTCTTCATCTGTTTTTGTTGTATTGTAAAGTTTGTTGTCTTGTATTGCTGTCCGTTCCACTTTTGATGTTTGCTCTTTTGCTTTATTCCCTTGCAGATGATGTTGCCAGCCCGGCAGAAGCTGCAGAGCTCGAGGCGACAGCCGGAGGGAATGAGGAACGAAGCTGCAGCGGTACAGTAGCTGGTAATTGTTAACTAGGGGTCGCACAGGTTCAAATGCGGCACGGCCCTAGCATGGATGTTCTAACCTTGTCTTTCTTCTTCTTCACAGGGACTGAGTTTGTGGATGCGGAGTACGGTGCTGCGGCGTTGGGATCAAGATCACGGGATGTCAAGAGATGAGTCTACAGATGAAGCAATGAAGCACCTGTTTCCTGGAGGTGAGTATGCAGGAGAATGCCTGGTTTCAAAGGTACGCAAACTGTTCCAAGCGGCGATGAGCGTCATGTTGCATGCAAGTGCACAGTAACGTGAAGCACCAGCCTTAAGGATGCAGAAGCTTATATAGCTTAGCTTCTGAAGCTACGCCCACCAGGTTCAGCCTGCCTGCCACACCCGATGAGTCAGAGTCCCCTCTCGAGCTCTTCGCTCCTCTACCTCCAAATCACTCAGGGTCAGTTGTTTTTCTAAGAAACAAGCTAGGGGTAGATCTCTGTCTTCAGCTGGGGCCTCCCTCTGGAACAGCCTCCCTGCCACTCTAAAACTTGAGGAGAACCATCTCCGGTTCCGGAAGCACCTCAAGACCTTCCTCTTTTCTTCTGCCTTCGCTCCCCCTCTCCCCTGCTGATCTGTTCTCTCTTGGCACCATGCACCGGGCCACCCTCTGTCTTTTGGGCCCAGGTACCTGCTCATCCTGCCACCCTCCCACACTGCCTCCGGGCCACCCCTTGCACTGGGGTCTGTATCTGTACCCATACAGCCCCCCCCCCTTTTTCTTCCTGCACTTATCAGACCTACCCTGTCTGCTGCCTCAAACCTAGCACTTGCAAATTGCTGGCTGCATTACCACTGTTTGTTGCCTTTATTATTTATTTATTGTTATTTATCTGTTTCTCCTCTGCTTCGCACTTTCCACCTCTCCCCCCTTCCATGCACTTTTCCCCTCCCTCCTCTCCCATGCACTTGCGCGTTCTCAATGTCACTGGGCCTAGTAAGATCGCTGATTTGTTCTCCTCTGTTCCCCTCCCTTGCCTTGTCGTGCTCTGAAACACTTGTGTACGAGTGCGATAGAAATAAAATATCAATCAATCAATCAAAGCACATGAAGACCAGGCATAGGGAGCCACACCCGATGAGTCAGCACATGAGGATGTTCTCTGGAATAAAGGCTTTCAGCTCCTGGAAAGTTCTTGTAAAATAAAAGCACTTCTGCACTGAAATAAAGTGTTCCTGCTCACATCTCTATATGAGCCTGGTGCCAAAGGAGCCAGGACTGAGACCAGCGCCAAAGGAGCCAGGACTGAGACCAGCCAGGGCCCCTGTGTTTATAGGTCCCAAAGGGACATAAGTGAGTCAAGTGACCCATTGCCCCCATCACTAGATGGTGTGGTTTTTGTCTTCTGGGGCCTGTGGCCATGACAGCACTCCCCCTCAAGGCCCCTCTCATGGGTGGTTTCCACCCTCGCCCTGGTTTAGTGGGGTTATTGCGGTGGAACTGCCTGATTAATCATGGCGCTTGCACATGCTCACTGGGTTCCCAGGTCCGATCTTGGGGTCCATAACCTTTCCAATCTATAAGGTAGTATAACTTGGACCGGGCCATCTTAGAGTCTAGGATCCTTTTAACTTTGTATTCTGGTTCTCCTTCAACTATTTCGGGATCCGGTGGAGTATTGATCCGCGTACCTGGTCTCAATGGTTTTAGGAGGGAGGCACGAAACACCGGGTGGATCCGCACATGGGCTGGTAATTCTAATTTCATGGCTGCAGGGTTGATCACAGCCTTTATAGTGTAGGTTCCCAGATATCTGGGACGGAACGCCTGTGGTCCTTTCAGGGGGATGTTTTTGGATGCTAATCAAACCTTGTCTCCGACTTGGTAGTTGGGAGCTTCTCTTCGGTGTCGATCCACAAACTGCTTCTGTTTCTCTTTGGCTCTGGCAAGATGCTCTGCTGCTTCCTTAAAAACCTGGGTGATGGTTTTGTGTAAGAACGTTACAGCGGCCATTTCTAATGATTCCAGTGGGTCAAAAACGATGTCTGTGCATATCGACCGTACACTATGTAGAACGGGCTTTGTCCCGTACTGGTGTGAATGGAGTTGTTCTATGCGTATTCTGCTAACCAAAGTATGTCTTTCCAGGTATCCTTAGTTTTTTGCAGCATACACTTTATGTATTGCTCGAGGGTCTGGTTAGTCCGTTCGGTATGGCCGTCGGTTTGGGGGTGATGGCTTGGGGATAACCGGAGGTCGATTTTGGCAATTTTACAACACCTTTTCTAGAATGCAGAGACACACTGAGTTCTTCGGTCTAATGTCAGCATTGATGGGAACCCGTGTAGCCGGACAATCTGTTCCAAAAACACGATAGCCAGAGTAGAAGCAGTTGGGAGACCTTTCAGGGGAATAAAGTGGGCCATTTTTTAAAACAGATCTACGACGAATAAGATGGTATTGTATATGTTACAGGAGGGAAGGTCTGTAATAAATCCATTGATAGCATATGCCAAGGTGCTGGGGGTACTTCTAAAGGACGTAGCCACCTGCAGGACTTTATTTTTGGGACTTGTGTTGTGCACCGGTGCCACAGGTTGTGATGAACTGGACAATGTCCTTTCGTCAAGTTGGCCACCAGTAATTTTTCTTTATTTTAGCTTGTGTTTTGGCTATTCCCGGATGCCCTTCTACTAATGAATCATGATAGTTTGCGATGATTTGATTCTTTAATTTCTTATCTGGGATGTACAATCGTCCTTGGCAGTATGGTAGGTTGTCCACGATCGTATACCGGTCTCCCTTCCCTAGCCATTCCTGTTGCACTGGTGGACTCATCAAGTGTTGCAGGTCAGATTTTAAGTTGTCTAGAGTGGTGGTTTCGGCAATCATGCCTTTGATTTGTCCTTCAAGGATGATGACCATGGGGTCTGGTGTAGTGAATTAATCTTCTCCCTCACTCATGCGAGACAGGGCGTCTGCTTTTCCATTGCGTACTCTGGGTCTATAGGTCATGACAAAGTCATATTCCGCAAAGAAGAGAGCTCAGCGGAGTTGGCGTGATGATTGTGCTGTAGCGGTCTTCAGATATTGTAGATTGCGATATCCGTGACGACGGTGACTGTATGTCTAGCTCCAAGAAGATAATGGGTCTCATCACGAGTTGGGCAGCAACGCTTGTGCTATTACCGCCGGCGCTATTAGCCCTACCGCTAAACCCCCGGCGCTATTAGCACCGGATCACGGGTTTGGCAGAACGGTTCCCATTCCCCATTCCCCATTGGGCCCATTCGGGAATTCCTTATTCCCCATTGGGCCCAATGGGGAAAATTAGCACTATTACCACCGGCGGATTTCCCGCTGGCGGTAATAGTGCCGAAAATCGGCAAATTTGCTGTGGATTTCTCCCCAGCTCACAGCTGGGGGAAATCCACCAAGGCCATGATCTGGTGGACCCTTTAATGTGGCAGTAATAGCGCTACCGCAGCATTTAAGGGTTACTGCCAGACTCGTGATGAGGCCCAATGTCTCCAGGCTTTGAACGCTGCCTTAATTGCTAGCAGTTCAGTGATTGCATAATTCAATTCAGGGGCTGAAAACTTGCGAGACCAGAATGCCACGGGATGCAACTGACCTGTTTCAGGGGCTCATTGTGACAGGTCTGCTCCCATTGCTATGTTGGAAGCATCAGTTTCGAGCACGTATGGTAGTTCTGGTCTAGGATGTCGTCTAACTGGTGCTGTCGTAAATGCTTGTTTTAGCTCCTGGAAGGCTTTCTCTGCCTCTGCGGACAATTTAAATTGTTTATTTTTCCACAGTAAAGAGGTGATTGGGTGGACGATCTGGGAGAACCCAGGAATGAACCGGCGATAAAAGTTGGCGAACACGAGTACACTGTGTACTCCCTTTATGGATGTCGGTGAGGGCCAGTTAAGGATAGCGTCTACCTTGCCCGTGTCCATGCGTACGCCCGTGGTGTGAGAAAGCAGAGGAATTCTACCTCTATCACATGAAAGAAGCATTTCTCCAATTTGGCATATAGCCAGTGTTGCCGCAGTTTCTCCAAAACTGCCCGGACATGAGAATGTCATCAATATAGACAAGAGCGCATCCATCCAACAGTTCGTGAAGCACGTCATTCATGAAAAATTGGAACGCCACCGGGGCATTACATAGTCCAAAGGGCATAACCTGATATTCATAAAGGCCATATATTCTGCGAAAGGGCGTCTTCCACTCGTCTCCTTTTTTGACTCTTACTAGATGGTAGGCCCCTCGTAAGTCTAGTATTGTATGTAAGCGTTTTTGACTTGATCCAAGAGCTCGAGGATAAGCGGTAAGTGGTACCTTTTTTTTACCTTGACCTGGTTAAGTGCTCTGTAGTCAGTGCAAGTTCTCAGGTCTCCCTCCTTTTTAGGCACAAAAAAGAGGAGCGAGGATGCAGGGGACTTGGAAGGACGAATTAAGCCTTTTGCCAGATACTAATCGAGGTAGGTTTTTAGATGCAGGTTTTCCTGTTCTGTTAGGGCATAAATCCGGCTGTGGGGAACTTGAGATCCAGGTACCAGATAAATTTGGCAGTCATATGGTCTGTGCGGAGGTAGGGTGTTCGCTTGCTCTTTTTGAAAGACATCTTGGTAATCCAGGTATTCAGGTGATAGTGAACAGGTGAGGCCCAGTATTGTTTCTTTCTTTGACGAACCTGGGTTGGTAAGACCTTTTAATGAGAATCCCTTGCTATAACAGGTGTCGGCACAGTCTTCGGGAAAGGTCAGAACTTGTTTACGCCAGTCAATCTTGGGACTGTGGGTCTCCAACTAAGGCATTGCCAATATAATCTGGAACTGAGGAGCGCTGATGAGATCGAAGGTGATGTCCTCTTGGTGACCGTCCTGATACAGAAGCATGACCTTCTCTGTGTAATGCATCACTGGGCCGGATGATAGCTGAGATCCATCAACTGCTGTGACATTTTCCAAAACCTGCTTCTGTCGGAGAGGAAGGCCTATCCGGGTAGCCAGATCTTGGTCCATGTAATTTCCCACAGCCCCACTGTCAATGTATGCCTCCAAGGCATATATTTTCGATGGTTGCTTGTGGTTTACCAGGAGAAGAGGGACGACTAGATGTGATGTCTGTATAGGTTCCTTTTCACCGCTCGACAAGTGAACCCCTACGCTTGCCGGACGTTGGAGTTTCCTGAGTCCTGTTCTTCTTCTTCACCCTTGTCAGTTGCTCCAACTGCTTTCCTGGGTGGTTTCACTGGGCATTCTCAGAGATAGTGCCCTTCCTTACCACAGTAAAAACAAAGCTGCTGCTGTCTCCTTTTCTCCCTATTTGCCTTGGTGGTGGGCTCCACAAGCCTCCAATTTGAATTGGCTCGGGCTGATCATATGATTTGGTTTGATTCTCACGGGTCGCACATAGACCGACCACCCCTCGGCCTTGGCCCAATCCATCTTCCGATCCTGCAATCTGTGATCGAGCTGCACTGTCTGGTCGATGTGTTCAGCACATCGTTCCGGGGGATTTACTACTTGGGCTAATACGTTCTTAAGTTCCCCTCGCAAGCCTCGGTAAAAGATCATAGTTCTTTTCTCCTCTGGCCAGTTAGTTTGTGCTATCAGACGATTGAAGGAAGGGATATATTTTAGTAGGTCTTGATTGCCCTGCCGTAGTGATAACAGTTCATTGTCCAGAGCCCGCCCTTGAGTATGCCGTGAAAATAGTTTCTCCATTTCCACTGGAAACCTCTGAAGTCTCGAAGCAAAGGATCATCCTGGTTTACCAAGGGTATTGACCAATCCGCTGCACTACCTCCCAAATATGAGAGTACAAATGCCACTCTCGCTTGATTGTTGGGGAATGCCCCAGGTCTGCACAAGAAATGTAGGCAATATTGATTCATAAAGATGGCATACTTATTAGGATCGCCTGTGAAGCGTTCTGGTGGGGCCAGGGGAACCCACCCTGGAAGAACCACCTGTACTGATGTGGGCTGTGGAGGCGCTGCAGGAGGGGCTTACCCCAGCAGTGGGACCTGGCCTGTCTGTGCCTGGAGCTTTTGCCTTGCTAGTTCATCTGTCCACTCTTGGATCACAATTAGACCCCTCCTTAGGGCATTGGTTTCCTGTCTTGAGGCATGAACTTCAGCCCTTAACTCTCCCAGTAATCAGGCCAACTGGTCAGTTTAAGAAGTTTCCATAATGCCCAGGCAGAGATTCGAAGAGGCTTTGCGTTCTTTTACGCTCACCTGGTCTCTGCGGAGGCATTGGGCACGGTTGCAGCCCTCCTGGGGGTGAGGACGCTCGGGTCCGACTTCGCCCTCTGCGCTTATGTAGTGACTGGTGGTAATAGGTGATGCTGCTCGGGACTGCTCCTGCATGGAGAATAGAGGGCATGAGTATGCCAGCTTGTGCACCTGATCCCCTTCCAGACCCCTGCGCCCAAACCAAAGTGATCCCCTTCCAGACCCCTTCTCCCAAAGTCCGAGAAGTGATTAGGTATGCAAATTCAAGACTGTGGAACCAAAGCGTTCATGCTTCTATCCTGCTTCCCTGTCAGATGATACAGTGAACCTGGACAAATTAAAGTATTTAACTGACATTACTGTCCTGGCTTCCTTGAACAGGTTGGCTTCTTATATGCAGGGGGTATTTTTTAGCCCATTCATTACCAGATCTGACTTTTTATATAGGTCATTCAGCAGAAGGGTTCCTAAATAGAACAGAGTGGATCAGATATTGCAGGCTTCTGGCAAGCATATTTCAAGGTCTGCTCATTTGGCACAAAAACAGTGTGCTTTTTTGTACAATCGAAAGGTTTTTGTGTATGTTCATGAATAACAATTTCCCAAGCCTGTGTTTTGGGCTATATTAAAGCAAACAAATATATATATATTTTATATATATATATATATATATATATATATATATATATATATATATATATATATATATATATATATATATATATATATATATATATATATATATATTTTATATATAAAATATTTTATATTTTATAATAAATATATATTAAATACAAACGAGAAAACCAGATGAAATCTTTTAGGATCACATCAAATAGTATGTTGGCACCTAAATCCTTCCCTTGATGATTGAGACACGAAGCTGGTGGCTGCTAATGATGAAGAGTGCCCTGACCCTTCCTCGTGGCTGCTAATGATGAAGAGTGACCTGAACCTTCCTCGTGGCTGCTAATGATGAAGAGTGCCCTGTACCTTCCACGTGGCTGCTAATGATGAAGAGTGCCCTGTACCTTCCACGTGGCTGCTAATGATGAAGAGTGTCCTGTAATCTCCAAGCTCCTTAATGCTTCATTCACATCTAACCTAGTGCCAAACAACCTTAAACACTCTTGGGTACTTTCCTTACTCAAAAAACAAACTCTGGACCCATCCATCCCGACGAACTACGGACCTATCACTACGGTCCCCTTTTCACTTAAAATCCTTGACAGAGTAGCATACTTACAAATACAGGACTACCTAGAAGCCAACAACCTTCTTGGGACACGTCAGTCTGGTTTCCGCCCCCTCCATGGCATATAAACAGCCCTGATTGACCTCAAGACTCAAATTGACAAGCTAAAGGACAAAGGAAACTCAGCTATGCTACTCCTCCGTGACCTATCGGCGGCTTTTGACCTAGTGGACCACACAGTTTTATGTAACCGCCTCAGGTCAGCCGCCCACTTCTCAAGTGATGCCATAACCTGGGTACAATCCTTCTTAGCGAACCGTACCATGAGAGTCTTCTCCCCTCTCACAGCCGCAGATCCCATTCAAGTCCCCTGTGGGGTACCTCAGGGATCTTGCATCTCCCCCACCATGTACAACATATTTACTACTCCTATACCAATTACGCAGATGACACCCAGATCCTCATTCCCCTTTCGGGCAACTTCCTGGAGGACTCTGTTTTAGTAAATAAGATATACCACCTCATTCAAGCATGGATGGCATCCCATGGCCTCTGCCTGAACAACGACAAGACTGAGGTCTTAATGCTAGGCTCCGAGACAGCCATCAAAAAACTTGACCCTTACTATGCCACCTTCAACATTGACAACAATGACATCAAAGTGGTACCGGCTGTTAAAACCCTTGGCTTTTACCTTGACTCAGGGCTTTCCCTCAAGAAGCAGGACAACTCTCTAGCATCCTCCTCAGCATATACCTGCAAACTGATCCGAGCTTGCAGACCATTCCTGTCTGAAACGAGCTGCATCACCCTTGCCAACGCACTCATACTATCCAGACTGGACTATTGCAGCGCACTCTATGCAGGTTCTAACAAGCACATCATAGACAAACTGCAAATCATCCAAAACAATGCCCTCAGAGCAGCTCTAAACATTCCCTACAGAAATCATATCTCTGCCTTCATAAAAAATGTTCACTGGCTCAAGATAAAACACAGGGTCCTCCTCAAAACACTATCCCTTACCTCCAAATGCCTTAATAACGTAGCGCCCCCGTATCTCACAGAAAGAATAAACAGGAAAACTTCAAACCGGCCCACGAGATCAACCAACGCCTTCACCCTAGAGGTTCCCAGATACAAACTGAACACAGCCGGCGGCTCCAGCTTCCCATTTACGGCTGCCCAATCCTGGAACAAACTCCCATTAGAGCTTAGAACCGACCAACCCTACCCCTCATTCAGGCGAAAAGTTCTAGCTTGGCTATGGTCCAATGATATCTAACTAAGCTCCCGATGAATCTCCCTACACCCTAACTGCCATCCCGCCTCCTCAAAACCCTAGCGCTGACACCCACACTGACATCCACACTATCTGTATATACGCCATTGTATTACCAGCTGATACCCTGTATACTAACCTCGTTATTAAATCACCCACTGGAACTTTCTATAATTCCTCTATGCCTGTATATAACTATGTATGTATATAACTGCAACTGTAATTTTGCATAATTCTTCTATGCCTGTATATAACTATGTATGTATATAACTACTGTATGTGCAACTAAGCTGATAAGTATCCTTGTATTGCTTGCGCCCAACTACCTTCGGGTCTCGGCTGCGCTATATCAAATAAATAAACAAACAAACAAACAAACAAACAAACCTTCCTCAGGACTGCTAATGATGGAGAGTGTCCTGTACCTTCCTCAGGACTAACGATGGAGAGTGTCCTGTACCTTCCTGGTGGCTGCTAATCTGCTAATGATGGAGAGTGCCCTGAACCTTCCTGGTGGCTGCTAATGATGAAGAGTGCCCTGTACCTTCCACGTGGCTGCTAATGATGAAGAGTGTCCTGTACCTTCCTCGTGGCTGCTAATGATGAAGAGTGCCCTCGAAGTTGCTTGTCGTGGACTGCTGATGTTGGCCTTGAAATGCTACTTATTTACCAGTTTTATTACAGCGAGAATGAAGAGGGTAAGGGGACTGAAAGGGAGTACCATTGGCTATTTTAATCGCTACGATTTAAAATGCCAAGCTATGTATTGTGATCGTGATGAGGCGGGCACGACCAGATATTCTGGATACCTTAATTCCTTTGCCTCGATGGAGGGGGCCCCCAAAGGTGTCCGTGCCCCGGTCCCCAAAAATGCTTAAGATGGCCCTGACTACCAGAAGGAAGGGATCAAAAGAAATGCAGAGAAGTGGAATATTTTAAGGAGACTTGAGATGTTACATCAACTGAGAGCCAAAAGAACAGTAGCAAGTTAAATAAGGTGGTGAAACACTTGTGTATGAGCGCGATAGAAATAAAATATCAATATCAATATCACCCTAAGACACTCAGTGGTACACTGAGGAAAGATGGAGGAATTAGCTTGCTTCAATTTGTTCAGGCGGGGGAGGTTAAGCTCAGAATAAAGAGAGAAAGATCTGATGTTCAAGGGCAGGACCATGCCAGAACAAGACTTGAGGCATTACACAGAGGGTGAGAGACAGACTGAATTAGGTGGATGTAGGACCAAGAAAGTGAAGGGGGGGTCAGGTGGTTACAGCCCAAAGGAGTTCCATTACCATAGTTCAGTGTTTATAGTCTCTGTTCAGCTTAAGGACTTGGTTGAAGGACAGATATATCATGACAGCACCTACTGAGTAAACAACAAGCTACAGAAGAGAACCTATAGTCATCCTTTGATGAAGGGTAAAGAAACCCTTACACCAAAAACATAGAACCAAGAGGAGAGACTACCCAGGAAGACCATAGATGAATGCTTCAAGAATCCCTTAAACCCAGCACTGTATACAAAGGGACAGATACCACAAGAAGATCAGATAAGAAGGGCGTGTAAACTGCTTCAAACCGCCAATTTAAGAATACTAGTCCTTGTGTTACCCACTCAGAAGCGGCCTGGTCTGTAATTTTGGAGGACTGTGGAACTTTAATTGTGTACACTCTGTACCATCCTCAAGTGCTCCTTTCCTTTTAAATTATCCTGAAGCGAGGCCCACAGCCTGAATATTGCCATCCTTGGTTTAGATTAAAACGCTTATTATGTTGGTTGAAATTTGAACACAGCCTCAGGCAAATTTTGTTTTAAACATTATTTTTCCTGACCATTTGTGGACCGTTCATTGTGAAACACATGATAGAGCTTAAACATATCATTTATATTAACCTGTCATCATAGGACTAAATAATATATTTCACAGTTTACAAACATACTTCAGCCATAGAAAGAAGATGATTCAATGCTGACTGCGTATATGAGTCTTGCTACAAGGAAAGGACAAGCAATATGCATAGGAAACTACATTTTGATTGAGCATACCATCATTGTTTCAAGTTAAAATAAATATAAGTTACCAATATGAATGGTGCTTTTGTTTGATATATCTAATGAATTCAAAATGGCATGTTGGAAGATTACACATCGTGTTCTGGTTTATTCACTTGCACAAATGTGAATACAATAATAATTGAATCTTCACAAATCATATGCATTAGAATAGGTCACAATTTAAGATGTATGGGATTGTGATGAGGTCCCCCACCTAACCTTGTGGACTGAAAATGGGGTGGTGCAGAGGTGGTGCACGATTCCAGTGGCCATCCCGGGATAGGGATGTCAGACTGTGAGGAGGTGTAAGGGTGGGAGATATCTCAACATAACATCTGGTTCTACACACTAGGTCATGGGGCAGTGACAGGAGCACTCACCAACAACACTACCTATGGAAAGTGGGTTAGACACACACCCCTCTAGGTCAACCATACCTAATGTTTGACATACATGTAGGGCCATTCCACACTAGGATCGAAACACAAACGGCCGGCATAGGAATCAATGTATACTAAATATGAATGAAATGTATTCATTCTGAATTACCTGGCAAAGCATTAGATACATTTATTTCTTTAACACCCCACCAAAAGAATCAATGAGCAAGGAAATCAGATGACCGCTCCTCACAGGAACCACGCTGGCACAAGCGTGTGCTTGACACAGAAATGGAAGGAAAAGAAACATATGAATGACTACTGTGCAAACTTTCTCCTACTAATGTCACAGAAAATGCAAAGTTGCACATTTCTCACATTGAAAGAATTGCCAATACCACAAACAGGTTCAGGCACTTACCAAAGGGTTTCTTGACTTTAGAATACCTTGCTGGGAAAGTACAGAGACCCACTTTGATGCAGGCAATGCGATCCAGATTGTCAGCTGGAGGAAAAATGGTCTTACACATATCAGGGGCAGTTCTGGAATCCAATATGGTGATAAGCATTGATGTAATATTAGGCCAGGCCCCTCTGAACCCATACGAACATCATCCCTGTGCCCAATCAATGAACAGCACAACCCACACTTCACTGGTCACATGTCCCTAAACCCCACCCCAGAGGAGGAACGATCAGACAATAACAGGCCACTAGATCAGTCAAGGAGTGTGGGCTTATATTGAGAGGAAAGTTAGGAGGAGATTGTTGATGATTAGAGGGAGAGAGATGTATTTGGAGGGAAAGTTGTGATTTTTAGCAGAGCAGCGTTGAGGAGGGTGGATGGAGAAAATTACCATATGATGAAGAAAATATGGTGAGGTAGATACAATTTCAAGAACTGAGCAGGTTGGAGGACAACAAAATCCTCTAGGAGCTTGAGACTGAGTCCGATTTCCCTAAATATAAAGACTGGTGCACCACCATACAAGTAACCTTCACTGACAAAACATGCAAGCTGAGAGACAAAGCCATCTCCAAAAATCCCAGTTCAACTCCAAAAACTATGCCACCCCAAAACCCTGTGGTCCCCACTTTGCCCCTCCTACCTCTGCCTCCTTCCAATTCTCTCTAGTCACCCTCAAGGATGTCACCAAAACAATCCAGCCCCCAAACCTACCAACTGCAAAGAAGACATCTGCCCAGCACACATTAACAACACTGCACACTGCTCTGAAGCTCTCACTGACTTCATCAATGCTTTGTTTACCACAGGGATTACCCCTACATGCATTAAATAAGCCTGGGTAGTTCCTTTACTCAAGAAACCCACTCTCAATCCCACCCTCCCCACCAATTACCCACCACATCACCACTGTCCCTTTCCTCCTCAAAATACTAAACTGCATAGCTTATACTGAGATCCAGTCCTTCCTCAAACACCTTAGCATGCTTGGCTACCACCAAGCAGGATTCAGACCCAAACGCAGTACTGAAGCAGCCCTTCTTGATCTTAAAATACAACTAGGCATAATCTGTGAATCAGGTGATCTAGCCCTATTGCTCCTCCTCGATCATTTGGCTGCCTTTCATCTCATTGACCATGACATCCTTTGTCAGCACCTCAACCCAAAGTTCGACTTCACCCCAAAGGGCACCAAGTGGATACAATCCTTCCTGAATCGACACACTTCCAGAGTATTCATTGGTGAAGCGGCTGCTGATCCTACCCCAGTTCCCAGAGGTGTCCCTCAAGGCTCCTGTATCTCCCCCACCCTATACAACATATACACCAAACCCCTATTTGACCTTCTAGACAAACTCAGCATTCCAATACCCAGGTACTCCTACACATCACATGCAATTACATCAAATACACTGCCACCATCAATCAGATCTATGGCATCATCTAGAACTGGATGGCTGGTCAATAATTCTGCCGCAACAATGTAATAACAGAGCTACACATCGTAGGTTCCATCCATCACCTGAAGAACCTGGACTCTGCATTCTCATCAATAACTATGGATGGCAACTCTATCCCCATCGTGAGCCATGTAAAAATGCTTGGGGTCTGCCTGGATGCAAACCTCAACATGTACAAACATGTAAACGCCCTATCATCTTCTGCCACTTACACAACTAAACTTATCAACCTCAGCAGACAATTCCTGTCACCTGAAATTGCTTAACACTTGCTAGCGCCATCCTCAACAGAAACCTTGGTTATTGTGATGCACTACTCATGGGCACCTCTACTAAGAATGTACCTAAACTTCAACTACTTCAAAACTATGCACTTTGAGGCATAGTATGTACAGATCACATCTCTCATCAAAGCCTGCATCGAATTGAAGATCCTGACAATCACTAATTGCTGCATCCACTGTGTCGCACCCTCCTACCTCAATCACCCTATCGCCAGAAAGACCACTCCAAGCACTTTATGTTCATCCTCCTCCACTTCCTTCCTCACCCGCAGATTCAACAAGAAATGAGCATGGGCCACCAGTTTTATTGACAATGCTTCTCCCCTGTGGAATTCCCTTACCCCACATATCAAAGATGAACCATCCTACCTAATTGTTTGTTCAACTAATATGACTGATTCACTCCCAATAATCCTGCTACCTACTCTACAATTTGAATTCCTGTCTGACACACCTATTACTCTGTATTTGTAAAAGCGCTGCGATACCCTCGGGTTTGGGCTCTCCACAAATGCAATAAATAAATAAATTAATTCAATCTTGTTGGTGTGTCTGGAGAACTGCTTTATTCTGCCAATTCTTTGTTTATTTCAGTTTTCTCTGATTTTGTTTCCTCTGGAATTACATGGAAGGTTAAACCCTCCTTATCAGGCATTTCTTTGACTTGGAAAGATTCCGTTCGTCAAAAGTATCCTAAACCTAACGTTCTCGTTAGCTTAAATTGCATGTGGTCACTTATGCACCAGGAACTACTTTGTACATCCATCATATGGCTGGGGAAATAACAAAACAGAAATGTCAACATTCAATTATTGTACCTTTCTTTTACCCAGGGAATCACCACATGCTCATGTTTCTCCTCCTTCTGAAAACACCACTTTCTTAGACATCATGACTTATGTCAATACGGGAATTTCTAAATGTAACAGTTAATCCTTCTGAAAACTGAAAAGGGATTTCCTCACGTCATGCTAGTGGACAGCTGTTTCATGGCCAAGGCTTAAAAAACATTTTGAATCTTAGATATCCACTCCTGTAAGCAGTATTAATGAATCTGTTCACCGGCAGCCTAGAATAATATAATTAAGTGGCACATCATTTTCCCACTTTTTTCTAATAAAAACTGTCATCAGCTGACCCCAATATATTTCACTTTTGGCAGAACATATTCAATGAGATTCTGGTGACAATAACATTATCTGCTCAAATCATCTCCTAATAGGCGTGCAACCATGCTCACCTTAAAGACTGCAAATTATTTGAGATTCCTAGAAATGCCCCTATTAAATGTATGAAGAATGTTTTTCTTGGTGAAATATATGTAGTCCCTTATCGGATCCGCACTGGGATACATACTTTACAGTGCTTTTCTAAATGGATGGTAAGTGTTCTAATGTGGCTAGACTAACATGTTGGTGCAGCCATTCTAACTGTTGCCTTGTCATGACATTTTTTACAAGATATCTATAATTAAGCAAGCAAGATAACAATGTGGCTAGAGAGGCATTTTTTTAAAAACACTTTGGTTTTATTGGCAATTTTTTAGAAAAGGAAACAATGACAACACCGGGAGCAATATGAATATCACATTTAACATCATCATCAAACCCCCGGGGGCTCCCTCACCTCCCGCCGCCCTCTCCCCTCTCCCCAACTGCGCCCCTCCCCCCAGATCAGTATCCCATCAAAAATCCAACCGCAGAAGTTGTCATCAGTACTCATAGTTCGGTGCCTTGGAGCTGTTCTATGCGTTCACGTAAATGCTGGCTTAGATGGATCCGCTGTCTCCCGGGCCGTGGATTACACCATTGTCCTTGAGTGGTACTCTCTGGGCTCCATCGCCCTCGCGCCCCAGGTTTTCTACATAATGTTAGTGAGCGTCCCACCCCCATGCCTGGTAAACCCCATACCAATTTGCCTGGAAGGCGCTCGATTCGTTGTTTACCATGGCCGTCAGTTTGTCCATGAGGAACATGTTCTTGAGTTTTTTTAGCCAGTCTTCCTTAGAGGGGGTCTCCGGGCTCTTCCACCTTTGCGCTAGGGCCACTCTTCCTGCTCGCAACATAGTCTCCCACATTCTTGGGTACCTATATATTTCCGCCTCCTTTGGTGAGAGGCCCAACAACATCGTCAACGGATTGTGTGGGAGTAGTTCCTCAGTGACCTCCAACATCCACCCCCGTACCTTCTCCCAGAACCCTTGTACCTTAGGGCAGAACCACCACATGTGACCCCTCGTCCCCACTTGGCCACATCCTCTTAGGCATCTGAGGGACACCCCAGAGAACATCTTGGATAATTTCAATGGGTCTCTATGCCATCCCTGTAAGATCTTAAAGATGTGCTCCATGTCCGACGTGAATAGGTTCCCATGGAATGCTATTTTAAATACCCTGGACCATGCATCCTCTGAGAGAGACTCTCGCGCCAAGTCATTCCAGAACCCACAAAACCCTCTCCTCCCTTCCAAGTTTACAGTGTTCAATATTTGGTACATTTTGGATACTACCCCCTTCCTTGTTGTGGCCATGTCCAGTAACTTTTCAAAGGGGGTCAACTGTCTCCGCAGGTTCAGGCCCCAAGTCTGGTCACAAAGGATGCCCTTCCGGCGCAAATATTCAAAAACTGAAAGAGACCCCCGACCAAGCGCATCTCGCAACTCCTCGTATTCGGGGAACTCGCCCTCCTTGAACAGTTGCCCCGCCCATTCCAACCCCCCATCCGACCAGGATTGGGCATTCCTGAATCCCCTGCTGCCTAGTGTGAGCGGGTGGCCCCAGAGCAAGGAGTTCGGGGAGGGCCATGAAGTGAGGTGTGCGGTTGTGGGTCCTTCCTTCCAGACCGAACAAAGTATTCCCAGGGTTGGGTGGGTCCGCAGTCTGTTTGAGATGGTTTTACGCGACAACCGCAGAAGGTCGCATACTTTCAGAGGGTGGGCATCCATGTCCTCCAGATAAGACCAATAGGTGCCCATCCCCTCCTTCATATGCTCCAACAGGTCCCGTAGCTGGGCGGCCCGGTGGTAGAGAAGGAAGTCCGGCAGCCCGAAACCACCCTCCTCCCTAGGTAACGTTAGAATGGCCCTCTATATCCTCTGGTTCCGCCCTTGCCATAAAAACTCTCGGACTGCCTTCTGTAGGTCTCGAAACATCTGATCGGGGACCCCCCTTTGGGAGTTCCATAAAAAGATACAGTAGTCTCGGCAGGATGTTCATCTTCACCGCCGTCATGCGCCCATACCAGTATAGGATCATACCACCCCACCTCCTCAAATCCGATGTAATCTCTGCCATAATGGGCCCATAATTCGCAGAGGCCAATTTTGAGAGATCTCTCGTTAGGAGCACACCCAAGTACCTAATGGAGTCCCTCCCCACCACGATCCTTGCACACCTATCCTGGTGGTCCAGCCCCGGGTCCTGGACCCTCATAGGGAGTACCACTGATTAAGATGCGTTTATTTTTAGCCCTGAGAATTGCCCAAAGGTCTTCATCAGGGACAGTAGGGGGGGAACGAGGAACTGGGCTACACCAGGTATGCTAGAATATCATCAGCAAACAGGGAGAGCTTGAACTCCACCTCTCCTCTTTTAATCCCTTTAATGTTGGGGTGGGCTCGGACCGCTATGGCCAGGGGCTCCATCGTCAGGACATATATTAAAGGGGAGAGTGGGCATCCCTGCTGTGAACCCCGCGTGAGAGGGAATGAGTCGGAGAGTTCTCCATGCACCTGTACTCTCGCTGTTGGGGCCCAGTATAGGGCGGAAACCCATTTCCTGATGTGAGCCCCAACGTCCATTCGGCGGAGGAGGAGTTGCATATACCTCCACTCTACCCTGTCAAAAGCTTTCTCGGAGTCTAGGGAAAGCAGGCTTGCTTCGAGGTCTGATTCTTGGGCATGGTGGATTAGGTCTATCATCTTCCTGATGTTACAAGAGCCTTGCCTGCCCCCTATGAACCCCACTTGATCCCCGTGAACCAGCTTGGGCATTATCCCCTCCATCCGCTTACCTATCACCTTGGCCAGAATCTTAACATCTATATTGAGAAGGGAAATCGGGCGTTATGAGGAGCATTCGGTGGGGTCTTTGCCCTCTTTGGGCAGTACCACTATTATGGCCCTCATCATGGTATCCGGCAGAGAGCCCCCCTCTAACACCTCGTTAAACACCCTCACCAGATGTGGGGCTCGGATAGCCCAAAACCTCTTATAAAAGTATACTGAGAAGCCGTCTTCCCCCGGGGACGTTCCCACCTTCATCCCACTGATCGCATGCTCCACCTCCTCTTCCGTCACCCAGCCCTCTAGACCCTCCGCCATTTCGCCTGTCAAGGACGGGATCTGGATGGAGTCCAGGAAATCCTCAATCTGAGTGTCATCCCCATCATATTCTGACGAGTATAACTTTTCATAGTAACGGCGAAAGGCCGCTCCAATGTTCGGGGTGTCGTGGTCTAATGATCCCCGTTCATTCTTCACTGCCTTCACCGTTCTGTTCCTCTGAATCTCTCTAAGTTTCCAGGCCAGGATCTTGTCAGCTCTGTCCCCCTTCTCATAATACTTTTGTTTCACTAGTTGGAGGCTCCGCTCAGTCTTATGTAGCAGGAGGTCTTTCAACTGGAGTTTATAGTTTTCTAGGGAGGCAATCTGTTCCCTTTCCGGGGGTACCTACGGGAGGCAACCAGGCTGAAGTTGGGTTATCTTTTCCCTCAGGGACTTTTCCTGGGCCTCCCTCTCCCTCTTTTTCTGGGCTCCCATTCTAATGAGAACACCACATAAGGTCACCTTAAAGGCTCCACACAGCACGTGTGTGCCCACCTCGCCATTGTTGTTCAGCTCAAAATTCTCCGAGATGGCGTCCTGCACTTCCTGTGCCAGAACTTCATCCTTCAACAGGGAGTCATTACATTTCCATCACCATCTACTGCCACTCCGCCATCCCCCCACTATGGTGGTACGGACCAAGTTGTGGTCGGACCAAGGGACCGGGTCAACCCTGTGGCCAGAAACATGTGGAAGAAGGGGTTCATCTACCAGGATGTAATCTATACGGGAGTTGGTGTGTGGATTGCTGAGTAGTATGTGAAAGAGGGGAGCCCCGTCCTGGTAGTCGGAATGGTGTCCACCAGGCCCAGCTCCGCGTTGACCCTCTGGAAGGGACGGGCCATGGTTTCATCTGCAGATATAGTGGACTGGGGCCCCAAACGTTTTCTATCCGCGATTGAGTCTAGGACCATATTGAAATCCCCCCCCACCACCAACATCCCGTGAACAAACAATTTCAATCTGTCCTTCACTCCCTCCCAGAATTTCACCTGGCCTTCATTGGGGCCGTACAAGACTGCCAGAGTCAGAGGGGAGCCCCGCAAAGAGCCCCTTGCCAACAGATATAGGCCCTCTGGGTCCTTCACCGTGGCTTCCACTTCAAAGCCAACATCCCTTGCTAGCAATATGGCTACCCCCCTTTAATTGGTTCTGTGGGATGCGCTGAGGAACTCCCCGATCCTGCCTCCTCGCAGTTTCGGTTCCTTCCCCCGAGCCCAGTGTGTTTCCTGAAGAAAGAGCAAATCGAGCTTTTCCCTCCTGAATTCCCTGCAGACTAAGGATCTCTTGGTCGGGGTGTTCAATCGGGGTGTTCAACCCCCGCACATTAAGGGAACCCACGCCCAGGGCAGGCAGATCCTCAGCCATTGTCTATGGTCAACATCTTCCTGGATACCTGACTCACGGCACTTTTCCTTTCCAGCTCCTTTTGTGTTATGTCCTGATCCCCCTTGCCCCCTCACCCCGCCCCCCAGGTGGGCCTTAAACCTGTCCCCAACTGCCCCCTGGTCCCCTCTCCGAACTCAACAACCCCAACTATTCCTTCAACCCCGCCTCCCACACCGGCGTCCAGCCAAATAGTTCCACCATTGCTGGTAATTGGCCGGACCACCATCCTACCGCCTCCGGCTAGGCTAATGTCGAAAATCACTCTTCCTTGAGTCCCCCCTTTCTCCCCCGCCCTCCTCCCAAGCCCCCTCCCCCAGATAGCCGACAGACTTGCTGTTCTGGGAGGCCCCTTACGTCCTTGGACCCCATGGTCCTGGAAGTCAACTCGTCTTTGAGCCGGGCCGGACGTTTTGTTCGTGAACTGAGTTCTTTGCCCTGTTCCCCCGTACCCTATTTCACTTCCTGATTGGTGTTTCAGCTACCAGACTACCCCAGGCCCGACCGGCCTGCTCCTCTGTGTCTGGGGTCGGCGTCCTCCCTGTCCGTCATCAGGGACGGCGGGTTCAGTTTCTTAAATTTCCGTGAACCCGTCTTCTTTCTCCTCTCTCCTTGTGGCCTGCGTTCTCTGGCTCCCTCTGCTGCGATCCCGTGGGTTCTCTCCGCGGGGTCGGGTCCGACACATACTCTTGGATGGCTCCCCTTATGTCCTCCTCTGTAATCAGGGTCGACTGTTGACCATCGTATTCGAACGTGAGGGAGAAGGGGTACCCTCATCTATAGCGCACCCCCTTCTCTTTTAGCATTTGTGTTAGAGGGTGGCACATCCTGTGTTTGGCCAGGGTGTAGTAAGAGAGGTCCTGGAAAATGGACATTTGTGCATTATTATAAGTTATCTCCAGTGTCTTCCTGGCCTCCTCCAGAACCTTCGCTTTCTCGGTGTAGTAATGAGAGCGGACCAGAATTGACTGGGGGCCCACAGCTCTGCCCCCCGCTCTGTGGACCCGATCAAACGTTGGTTCGGTCGTCATCTCGTCCGAGAACAGGAGGGTGATGATGTCCCTCACCACCCGGTTCAATTCTCTTTCAGTTTCTCCCTCCGACTCCGGCACCCCAAAGATCCTGAGGTTGTTCCTCCGTTCTCTATTTTTGAAATCGTCGATTTGCCTGGCCCTTTCCTCGTCTCTCTTTTCTAGAGCATCTCTTGGGTCGTTGCTGAGGACTGGTTGGTCTCCAGCTGCAACAGTCTGTCTTCGACCTTGTCCACCCTATGGTCCATGTTCTCCATTTTCTGGGCAATGTCTGCCCGCATGTCTCTGATCTCCTGCAGGACTGAGGCAAAGCCCTTTTCCATTGTAAGGGTGGGCGGGGCGAGGTCTCGGGCTGGGTCATTCTGGTCAGGCCGCTATTCTCCCTTCTGTCGTCCTGGTAACGGTACTCCTGGAGGGTGTGGCACCAACTCATCCTGTCCCCCTTCCTCTCCTTCCAGCCAGCGGTCCTCGAGGGCCAAGAGCGATGGCCTGGCTGGGAGACTGCCCTCTCTCCTTCAGGCAAAACCGTTCTGTGGGGGGCTATCTTTGAGCGGGCACATGCCCCACCGGCCTCTGGTTGGGGCCTCACACTCTTTATGCACCCCTTTGCACTGCTTGTGGTCGTCTGTACCTGAGATGGGGGGGTGTCGACGATATGTGTCAAATTGTGATTGGATGAAGGTCCGGGCTAGGCCCCCGGGGAAGGGGGGCGCAGCGCCCACGGCGAGCTGATTAAATTCTATCGGCCATGTTTTCTTCAGAGTTTGTCTCCAGGCGGGCACTCACCCTGGGAAGGAGCCCAGGGGCCACCACCTGTGTGAAATCCGTATTCGGGGACCCCCCCATTAGAGGTCCTATTGCTCAGGGGGTCTTGGGTTGTCTCACCCGTCAATTGGCTCCGGGCAACCCTATGTAGGCCCCCCGTAGTCGAGGGGGTCGTGCGGCCCCAAGTCTCCTCCCACCTGGGCCACCTCGATCTCTGGGGTGGGCGCGGGTCCCTCTCACCTTCCTCACCAACCATGTCCCGCTGTTGTCTGCTGTCCACCGCTCTAATGGCCCTCACCAGGGTCCGTTGGATGTGGCCTCAGTGCCCCTGTTGCTCGACTCCGTGTTCAGGAGCTCAGGTCAGGTGGGCTGCCTCTCCTTTGGCGGGTCCGGATCCGCGGCTCGAGTTGCCGCCGCCTGGGGCTTCTGCCGCGCGCCGGTTCCGTCCTCCTGTGCCGCGGGGCTCCGACGGTGGAGTCCCTGCCGGTGCGCCGGCGTGGTCTGTAACTGGGGTGGGGTGGAGAAGTCAGGCGCGCTTGCAGGCCTCAACGGCTACCACGCACCACGACTCCCCACGCGGCTCCGGAGGCGGGCGGGGCCTCTCGTGGATCCTCTCGTTGGGCCGCGAGGGCTCGTTCAAGGGCACCCAAGGGACTTTCGGCATCGCTTTTTCGCCCGGGGGGGTCCCCCAGGGTTCACCGCCACTGAGAACCGCAGATGTTCCATGGGGAGGTTGCGGGGGGGGGGGCTCAATCCCTCAACATGGCCCCATTTCGGCGGGAGCAGCGTCTTCAGGCAGCCATTGCCTGTGCGCCCCCTGGTGGCCTCTCCTAGAGAGGCATTTTGGTGCAGGCAGCCAAGCTATTTCTTTGGCTTGATATTGTACAGCACATCTATAATTAAGAAAGCATGGTAAGTGGTGTTACGTGGCTAGACTGGCCTTTTGATGCAGCCAGTCTAGCTATTCTTTGCTATGGCATTTTTTTTACTGGGCATCTACAATAAAGCAAGCATGAACTATTACTAAATGGATAGACTGGAATTCTCTTGTACCCCCAGTCCAGCTATTTCTTATTTTGGCATAACATTTTTTACTCTGCATCTTTGAAAAGCAGGCAGGATAAGTATTATTACCTGTCAAGACTGCCATTTTGGTTCAGCCAGTCTAGTTATTTCTTTGGCACAGCATTTTCTTGTGAGCATCTATGATAAAGCAAGCATGATGTGTTATTACACAGCTAGACTGGCATTTTCGTACAGCTAGTCTAGGTATTTCTTTCTGAGACATGGCATTTTATCTGGGCGTCTATAATAAAATCAAGCATGAGGTGCTAATATGTGGCTAGACTGACATTTGGTGCAGCTAGGTTGACATGTTTTCATATTGCGCCATGTCATTTTTAATGAGCCACCTGGAATATTACGTGGAAGTACTTCCAATTATTGGCAGAACCAGCATGGACCTATTTTCTCATAGCAGCAATACTGCCATTACGTGCAAAGAAAACATGCATACAGCATGTGAATGTATGAATACAGCCAGTGTGAAAATGTTTTTGTACTAGTATGTATTGTGGGAAAGGCTTCATGAAAATGGGTTGGGAAATGTTCTTGTGCATTGTTTGTGGCTTGCATTGATTGGATTTCTTCACGAGTCACCCAACAAAAGCACGTGCAATATGTCAAAGTGTCTGGCTTTTTACCCAATTGTTCAGTTAAAGAGTATTTTAAAAAGCACCATTTCATCCCATTACTGAAAAATGTTTCTCATGGTGAGGACTCCCTCCTGCCCCTGAACCATCATGGATCAATTCAGGGTTCCCCTCTATGCTTGGTCGCTCTGGCATAGTTGGAGGAAATATTTCCACCACTCCGATCAAACAAATCGTCAGCTGGCAATGGCAGAACTATACAGCACCCACAACATCCATTAAAGGCATGTCCACTTAACAAGCCCCAGATCAGCTGTGGAGAAATGGCTGGTTGCAGAGACAATGGACAGGTTGAGACATTTTTCCACATGTCTGGGCAGAGTGTGATTAATTCTTGAAATGACATGTCAGGAATGCGTCAAAGGGTGGCTACGAGGATAGCCCTCAGAGATCCATTCCCCCACCTCCTAAATGGTAGAGAACTACAAAGCCAGGAGAAGAAGGTAGAGTGAGGAGGAAAAAGTGCCCATTGCCCTAGCTATGCTGCACGTAAAAATGAGCAAGAAACAGGTTAATGCAGCATGAACTGAAAAGTGGAAAACAATGATGGTAATACTAGTGAAGGTAGAGGGTGTAAAAACCATTCCGGGAGGGCAAAATACTGGCATGTGCTGACCGGTGGTACTACCAGAGAACAGGTAACATTAGGTGCTAAGCCTGGGGCTGCAGTCCCCTGCTTGTTAGGCTCATCCAACCAAACTTGAACATTAGGCTGCATCTGGTCTATGCAAGTATTTCTGGCTGCATTCACAAAGGTCTTTTCCAGATGGAAGGGGGCATTAGCCTGCATCAAGGTGGTCAGATGGTCAGCGGTGGGTCTATGATAGTGATCCAAGGGGCTCCAGGGCTCATCAGTCTGTCAGGAATGTTTTGACAATTGGTCGTGAAGATACCCTTTACAGACCTCTCGTTCCATCCTCTTCAACAGTAAGGGCACTACACAGTGAAGAATTGAGGGAAAAGGTTAGGAGGAAAAATGGCAAGAATCCCACCACCCACAATTAGGGAAAAACAAGAAATACTTGAATGCAACATGAAATGAAAATAGAACACAATATATGAGAAAAGGAAAACAACCAGATGCTGATCATGAAAACACCCACTCATCAGGAAATTACGCAAGGTAGATGGGAAGCTCTGTGTGGGAACATCAAGAGAATGTTTTTAAATATAGGAGAGAGTGCACATCAAGTTAAGACCCTGAACACAGTGTTTTGGACACTGGTTCGAATGCAAAAGCAAGGTTTGATCATGACAGACATTTTTTGGGGATGTGGCCACGCTCGAGGAACATTGGGACATATGTTCTGGCAGTGTTACAAGGTTAGAGATTTTTGGAGAGGAATTACTGAATTGATAAACAGAGTGGTGAAGGTAGATTTAGATTTTTACTTTGAGACATTGATACTGGGAGAAGATACGATATTGGGATTTTGGAGGATATAAGTCATCATCAGGTAACCTGGATTTTAAAAGCGGCTTTAGTCGAAAAAAAAAATCTGATTTTACGAAATTGGAAGTCGACTGGTTTTCTAACATGGACATTTTAGGTGGAAGAAATGTATTCAATTTGCCACATTGAACATGTAGTTCTAACAATGCAGAAAAAAGAATCCCCGATTCTGAAAATGCTGGGGGCCTTCTTGAGCTTGGATCTGGACTGAGCATCTGTCACAAGGAGAAGTTAATGGATAAGATAAGTGCAATTTCCGATATTCTGTATATTTATAAAATGCATATGTATGTATATTGGCAGGGAATATGTATATCTGATTATTGTGAATTTATAAGGTAAAAGAAAGTATGTGAAAATTATTATTTTATTTATTTATACATTTTTTCATCTCTGTACCTCCAGGTATGGACATTATATTCTAGTCTTATTGTTTGAGGGGTGGGTTTTGATTTCATTCATTGTTGAAATTTAAGGGCGTTTCGGTTGTATATGTTGAAGTTATGTGTGCTTTACATATTTGTTGGAAAATTAGAATAAATTGGTAAAAAAAAAATACATCACTTGGCAGTGACGCAAGGCAATTTGATGGAGATCGATACACCAGAGAGGTAACTGCTGACATCCTGACAGCACTAGAAGGTAGATTGAAGTCACAGAAAATACGAGGAGACAATAGGACTTGATGACATGAGGACATCAAGGGATTCAAGGTAATGACACAGAAAGAGGGAAAGAAAAAAGGGACATTCAAGGAGCAGAAAGAATGCAGTTTCGAGAGTAAAGACAGGACAAGACCAGGAGGGCAGTGTAAAACAAAAAGCAAGTAACTCAAGTCTTCCAATACGTGAAGCAAGGAATACATGGAGGAAGGTAAGCTCACAATTCAAGGGTGGCAGTATTTCTAGGAGATTCATAGAGACAGAAAGGATCAGAAGAATGCTGATCAAATACATTCACTTATCACAGAAAAGTGATCATAGACTCATTGAGCAGCGCTGTGTTCCTGGACGTTTGAGTTAAAATACAGTCAAAAGCATACAGCATGGCCAGGAAGATGCAGAGATATTTGGTAGGTGACCGCAGTGTCATAACCCTGGTGACTAATGTACAAGCGCAGAGTGCTTCTGAAAAACATAGTGCGTAATAGGTGCCACACTAAAGCCCTGACATGACCTCACTGCATGCCACGTACAATGAGATGAAGAAGAGGCTCCTTATCACCTCTGGAGCAAGCGACTGGTGAGTCTCCAGATCTAGAAGTCAATGGGAGACTGAAAGGACAGCAGTTTGGGGTATGATATCCCTTCCTGCTGTGCAATACTACCCAGCAGAAATATTTAGCCTCACTAAGGGCAATATTCTGTATTAACATAACGAGATTGTTATTGACCTGCCCGCAGCCAACCAAATGGTTCAGAGTGCAGTGAATAAATACTGGTATTGACTGCATTCTGAACATTGTGTCTTCAAAAGTAAACAGGGAAACGACAACACAATTTCCAGGCAAGATATTTTTTCAATAATGTGCTTCCTCTGTGGGAGGAGTTTTTTTGTTGCAACATTCTCTTTAAAACAACAAAGAGAAAGCTAAAACTTGGGAAATATCATTCACTTGATTATAGAGGAATATTGTACTTTTACATGACACCTAATGCATGCTCATGTTAAACCCGCTACAGTTTAACCAAGTTCGTAATATGTACTGGTATTTACTGCATTCTGAACATTCTGTCTTCCAAACTAAACAGGAAAACTCCAATACAATTCCAGACAAGATTTTTTTCAACTATACTCTTCCTGTCTGATAGGAGCATTTTTACTGCAGCACTCTATTTAACACAACACAGAGAGAGCTAAAACATTGCGAAAAGCTTTCACTTTCTTACAGAGAAATGTTTTCATTTTACATGACACCTAATGCATGAATGCTCATGTTAAACCACTCCTGTATAACCAAGTTTGCAATTTAAATGCTAAAAGTAAGGAGGCAACCTTATTTAAATACAAGAAAATGAAAACCCATTTAATTTACAAATTAAGTTTATTTTTGTATGTTTCTCACCATTAAAGTGCCATTTTTAATTCACAGTGAAAACTACAAAACAGGTATTGTTATTGCCATTATGTGCTAATACCCTTATAGACCTCGGGAGGGGAGGGGTCATAATTGCTTGGGTTAATGACCCTTTCCCAAATGATGACCTGCTGGAGGGTCATTATTCCGCTATAATGACCCCTCCTGAGGTCTACAAAGCTATAATATTGGCATAAAAACAGGCAATCACTCCACCTTTCTAAATAATTTTTTGTAAAGCCACAAAAGAACAAGAAATGCCTGTACTCTACTTGTTGCAAAAATAGATCCATTGACCTAGAGAATACTCGTTATTTTAGATTTTCCATTGATAAGGTTTTCAATTCTTTCATTTCTTGACTTCTGCCAGATTGCCAAGGTCCCTTTTTGCTGTGCAACCTTATTTGTGCGTGGATTTCTCTGACCAGCATTTAGACTGCATGCTCAAGAAATCAGTCATGTCTCATTTGGAAACCTATGAAGAACTGGTATTTGGCTGTGGCTTTCTTCCTGTGAATCATGTTATACGCAGATTAACAGAGTCGAGCTAGACATTGAGATGTACATCGGCCGGCACATTCTAAAATGAGGAAGACAGTGTGAAAGACTATGCATCTCGGAAGTAGCTGTGCATTAGGAATGTCAGTGGCATCAGGTCAGCTTTTTCAGAGTGCGTAACTCGCCTTGCATTCCAGCTGAAAGCTGCAGCATGGTGTGGCTTGAGACAGGGACGAGCAGATATTATTGACAGAAAAATGTGGAACAACTCTGCTAAGGCCTTGGCGGTCCTGTGCTGCTGGCAAACAGTGAATGCGCATGGAGTGGAGCAGAGTCGAGGGGTCCTGGAAGGTTTAAAATGGTCAAATCTTCAATCTTGGGAATTCTAGTAAGGCCACATTGGCTGTATACATATGACACAGGGCCTGTGGTAGTGGCCCTATAGCTATGGTTAAATTGCTCAGTTCATAGAAAGAGCACTTTTTGGGGCGGCTTATAACTGTTCCCCCCCTGAACGAATCTTCAACAAACTTTGCAAGAAGAAATATATGGCCCACTCAGAATGGTGCAGTTTCATAAAGGGGCGACAAAGTTATAAGGGGTCCCAAAATGTGTGGAAATCCTCATGGACTCAATGGAAAACCAAATTTGGCTCGTGCCTACAGTCTACATTTCTGGACGGATTTTTACCAAATTTGCACTAGGAGCAGCGGTTTGAGGCCTGTAACTATGTTCCCTGGGGAATTACCTGAAGTGGTAATGCCCCCCCTGCTTAGGAATTATTGCTTAAATAAAAACCTATGAAATTCAATAAAAACACTTTGTTAAAGGAATGTTATGGTTACAAGTAAAACTGAAAAACCCCAGGAATTCACCAGCTATAGTAAGCTAAGCAACCATAAGCATGCCACCAGCATGATATGATCTGATAGGTTATTTATAATGCGCTTCATACCCAGAGGTTTCTAAGCACGGACCCGGGAATCAAACCTGTGTTGCTCCGTATTGTCTTGCTTCCAGGGCGAGCATGTTGCAGCTGAGCTATCCTCTCGAGACATGCACTGTTAATACTAACACCCAGAACATCAAAGATGACATCGCAAATGTCATTGATCACATCACTGATGAAATCACATATTGAATTAGTTATAATGCAAGGTTTATTCAAGGGATTATGTTTCAAAATGTTTCAATACAATGTTGGTAGCAAAATGTCATGGGTGGTTAGGACATTTAACAAGGTTTTTTCACTGAATTTCATGGGTTTTTACCGGTGCATCCTAATTTGTTACACATACCTAATATTATACTTGCCCCCAATATAGCAGCATTTTCGGATGATGTAGAACATTTGAAGTTAAAACTCTGCCATTCCCCACCTACTACCAACATTGTTAACACTACTATAAACTTTTTCCAACTTTTCCCACTGTTTTTGTGTTCGCCGACGTTTGCGAACATCTGACATCATTGCCGACTTTCGGGACAGAGTCACGTGACCACGTGCACCCGCGTGTCATGATGACGTGTTCGCCAATGGGTCAGTGCTTCACAGAAAGGTCGGTGCTTGGCAAACAGTTTGAAACTGCATTTTTAGCTCATCTAGGATGTTTCAAGCCAAACATGTACCTTTGCACAGCTCCTACACCTAATCTTTCTATTTGCAATCTAAAACAGAGCACATACTTGTAAGAATATTAGCACAATGCTATTCATCTTAAAAAATGTCATCAGCTATTACCATCTCTCCTCCCCAGGAGCCACCACCATCTGCTAGAGGGCCTAGACAATGGAAAAAGCTCAATAATGCAGAAAACAATCAAAAGGACCAGGAAGATGAGGTAGATGAAATGCCTACCTCCAGCACCCAGAGAGAATTATGGGTGTGGCAGTTCTTTACCACTGTTGGGATTGCACCAAAGGCTAAGGCTACCAAGGTGAAATGCACTGAGTGCAACATTGTACTCAAAACACGGAAAACCTGGGCAGTACTCCTACCGGGCCACCTCTTTGCACTGCCACACCAATTTCCAACCACTGGAATGCTCTCAGAAAGGCTGTTCCTTTTTCAGGAAGTAGTATGCTGTCTGTGGTATCCAGTGGAAAGGCCACAAGGAAGTTCTTACATGACAGCGTCAGAATGCACAGAAGTAAATAAAAGACCCAACTGTCTGCCAAAACGGGACAGTCGGGAGTATGTACCAACATACTGGTGTGTGTGTTTATTTACACTAGGCCCGAAAACACCCAGCCAGGCCCGGCCTCCCAGAGCCAGGGAGGGTCGGTCCCAGTAGCCACCACACTATTGATGAGGCAGTCTCTGACCCCGTTGGCTATGCCCCGCAAGTGTTCTCCTTGCTACGAAGCATGAGCAAACAGGCTGCAGCTCTCACAGTGGAAAGCAGAAGCTTTGGTGTCAGACCACAGCATTGAGCCCAGCACCGGCGGCCACGTGCAGGGCATGTGAAACAACAATCATCACCCCCTTGCAGGCATGGAGGGGAAACACAGCGCGACTAGGCCCTGCCCTGGTTGCTGGAACCGGAGCCCTGCTGGGCAGTTAGAGGAGGTGAGAGTGGCGATCTCTAGCCACAACACCCCCTGGTGGCCAAAAGTATCAAAAACATTAGCGCACAACGTAGAAGCTATGCACGACAAGAAGGTGTGCTGCACACGCACCGGGGCACACACATAACGGACATTTAATGAAAACTAGTGCCCAATGCCATTGGGTCATAAACATCATGCGTTAGTAGTAGTGGGAGCCGATCTTCACGGTAAAGCCCATACCACAGCAAGCCGCGCTGCACATGCCGCTAGTCAGTTAAAGGGTAGTAAGCAGACGATACATCGTCCCAAAGGCCCCAATCAGCCTGACAAGCCTACCACCCAGTGCAGGCGTGCACACAAGCCCACAAGATCACACAGCATCAACTAACAGCCAGTGAGGCACACAGAAGTAGGCAGCCAGCTGCCTGGGGCCAAACATAATGGCAGATGAACAACAAACCGCACCCGACAGCCACAGTAGGGCTGAAGAGTGTCCCAACCGAGCAAACCTACTGCCAGACAGGAGCACCTTTGACCTGTATGCCGAAAGAGCAGGCATCCAGTGGGAGCACTGGCTGAAACAATTCGAGCTCCACCTCAAGTCCAAAGAAAGTCATGTTGGACGACGAAAAGCGCACATTGCTAATGCTGAACCTAGGCACAATGACGCTGCGGGTTTTCAACCCGTTTCCAAATAGAGGCCAGTAAGAGGATTACCAAACGGCAAGGACCGCAGTTAATGGGATGTTCTGCCCCCAGCTAAATACCGACTATGAACGTTTAAAACCGAGCCTAGCGAGACAGCGGCTGTCGGAATTCATTGCCGAATTCCACTCGAGAATCCGTGACCTGGCCATGGGATCTTAGTTTCCCAATGAGGAATTCTCCATGTGACAGCAGGTCATTCATGGAATATCATCCGAGAACCTCCGGAGGGACATTCTATCCCAACGCAACATTCCATTATGCCGGATTCTTGAGATGGGGCACCAGAGGGAGAGAACAGACTGCAAAGTAGCCGCAATGTAGCCAGCCATCAGTCGCCTACTGATCGACGCAGAAACAAAACTCTGCTGCCATTGCTGCTGTGGACACTAAAGGATGACCACCAGGATGAGATCCCACCCTACCAACCCGACCACCACGACCCCAATGGTCATGCAAATGGTGTGGAGGTGCATGGCGTCACACTGAACCTTGCCCAGCCATTGAGCTACATGTCGAAAATGTGGGAAGCTGAACCATTTTGCTTCGGTCTGCCTCAGTTCCAGCCAGCGGCGAGAGACCTCAGAGTCCCACTCATGTGAACAACTGAGAATGAGGAGCGGGCGACAAAAGAATCACAAAAGCAAGGTGAAAACAGTCGACCGGAGGGTGCGCACAAGCAGTAGTGATAGTGAGGCAAGTGTGGACAAGAGGATGAATAGTCCCAAGAGTGGCACGCCTCGCACCGCAAACAGTGAGGTGAAAGAGTGTGTCTCATCTCCGCAGTGGAGTCACATGGCAAGTCAAGGAAGAAGTCACACAAATTTCAGCCAACCTGCACGGTACTCATGAACAACATACCTACCAACGTGGTCACTGACACCGGAGCAATGGTGAACGTGATACCGCTCCATAAACTAAAAACAATGTACACCCAACCAGCTATCCAATGAAAAACTGTCTGCCTATAAGCATATGGGAGTGAAACACCCATTCCCGTGAATGGGTCCTTCAAGGCCGACATCGTGTACAATGGTGAGGCATGCAGAACCAGGTTCTACATAGTGGATGACGGTGTCAAGACCTTACTAGGTTGGCTGTTTAAAGAACCGTACAATGACACGTCACATTGACCCGACCATCGAGACCAAAGCAGTCTGGCATCAGAAGGTCCCATTCCACTGATGAGCAGCCATTGAGGAACAACTCAACAAGCTAGAGGACCTCTGCATCATAGAAAAAACACCTGGGCCCATCCCCTGGGTCTCAACCATGGTGGTCACAAAAAACCAGAGCAACCGAATGCAGTCACAATATGCTTCAACATACATCTGCCGAACCAAGCAATCGGGCGTGAACATCACATCACCCCGACAATCGTTGAGTTGATTGTGGACCGACCGTGGCGCAAAAGTGTTCAGCAAGCTAGACCTTTTCTCTGGCTATCACCAAATATGGCTGGCAAAGGAGTCCAGGTATATAACAAGTTTTTCCATCACACCTGGGACTCAAAAAATACCGCCGGCTCAACTTCGGCATCTCGTCAGCAGCGGAAGTTTTTCAAAACGAGATTTGCAATGTTTTACAAGACCTGCCGGATGCATTGAACCTAAGCAATGACATCTTGGTTTAGGGAACCTCTGAAGAGGAGCATAACTCACGGCTAGCAGCAGTCCTGAGGTCAGAGGAGCCCGGCCTCATGTTACACACTGAAATGTGTGAATTTGGTAAGGCGGAACTGTCATTCTTTGGCTAACGTCTTTAACGCCAAGGCGCTATTGCCAGACCCAGAAAAAGTTGCTGACATACAGAACACCTGCCCCCCAACAATGGTAACAGAGGTACAGAGCTTCATGGGGATGGCCTATAGTTGCCTCATACCAGACAAGGCCACCATCACAGCTCCACTCAGACAACTGACGAAGAAAGAGGTTCCTGGACTTGGGAGCCCGAACAGGAAAATTAATTTCGGCACATCAAGGAATCCCTCCTAACCAACGCCACCATGGCATTTTTCAATACTACACACAAAACACAGTTGCTAGTAGATGCCAGACCAGTGGGACTCAGATCTGTCCTCACCCAGGTCAACCAGGAGTGGCACATGCACCCCATAGTGTTCACCAGTCGTGCGCTGACCAGCACAGAACATAACTAGGCCCACATAGAGCAGGAAGCTTTGACCAACCTTTGAGGCTGCTGCCATTTACAGGTCTACTTATTAGGGTACCATGCAACAATATTCACGGTTCACAAACCCCTTGTGCCCATATTCAAGCGGTCTGCTCCACACCCGCTGGCAAGGCTCAAGCGATCGATACTACAACTCCAACCATTCGACATCGAGGTGGTGTACTGCTCAGGAAGCGACAAGCCCCAGCGGATTACCTGTCCAGACACCCACCTCCAGTGACACTAGAGGAGAAAGATAACATGCGCGAGAGAGATGAGCATGTTTGTCATGAAAGCACGTGCACCAGGCTGAAACGGATGAAAGTGGAAGAAATAATCAGCAAAACAGACAAGGACCCCTGCCTCCAGAGAGTAAAGGAATCCATCCTGTCTGGAGACCGGAAGAACATATTAGCAGCAGCAACATATCGCACCACAGCAGCCCAGGAGCTATTACAACACTTACTAGGAGTGCAGCATGAACTCTCGATTTTCCCAGAGGGGATCATTTTGAAGGGACATTGTATTGTTCTGAGTGCCGAGTGTTGGTGAGAGGTGTCAGACTTGGTAGCCGGACGCGGAGTGCCCAGTCTTTTCACTGTGTTTACGGTTCATGGGCTCAGGAGGAGGACCTTGCTGATCAATACTGGCCTTGGGAGCGAAGCAGGCAGAGTGGCAAGTGTTTGATGAGAAGTGTCCAACTTGGTAGCCAGATGCAGAGTGCCCAGTCTTTTCACCCTATTTACTGTTCATGGTCTTAGGAGGAGGACCTTGCTGATAAATACTGGCCTTGGGAGCGGATTGGGCGGAGTGCTGAGTGTTTAGTGAGAGGTGTCGGACTTGGTAGCTGGATGTGGAGTGCCCAGTGTTTTCACCCTGTTTACTGTTCATGGTCTCAGGAGAAGGTCCTTGCTGATAAATACTGGCCTTGGGAGCGGAGCGGGCGGAGTGCTGAGTGTTTGGTGTTTGGCATTCTGTGGCCTGCGGTTGGTGGCCTGAGGCTCATGGCTCACTGCTTGCTGTGTGCAGTGTGCAGTGCATAGTGTGCAGTGTGGCCACGCAGTGACTAGTATGAGGAAGATTGAAGCTACTAGCTGTGTCCATGCTGGACTTGCGTGCTGTGACCAGTTACCTGCGAGCTGCGTGCAGTGGACGGCTTCTCTTGTGCAAGGTATGGGAAAATAAAGAAGTGGAAGAAATTCTCCCTGACCCCCTAATAGAGGAGGGGCCGTTGGAATCAACTAGGGCCGAACCTCAAAAGGAAATTCCATTTGCCTCAAACTATCACGAAAGGAGCATAGAAGAAAAGCCAAAAAATGATCTTCTGAATAGTAATTTAGTGGAGAATGCGTCCAAAGAGGATGAAGAAATCATAAATCTGGTAACGCAAACTAAGGATGCCCCTTCAAAAGGAGCAAAAAAAAGCATTAAGGAGACCAAAAGAAAATCTCTAAATACTGGAAATTTAACATCATGACTGCATACGAAGAAATAGAATAAGAAACCAGGAATGACCCAATCGCCTGAAGCTTCCCTACAAGTCACCATCGAAGAAAAATCACACATTATATCTACGGCTGAAAGTTCTGATGATTCGGAAGTGACTGAACTTAGCGCAAACTTTGACCAGATAATAGAAAGTACTGACAAAGAAGCGAAAAAAGAAAAAGGTGGAAAGGATATGACAACAGAGTCACCAACAGAAACCCCAAAATCACTCCACTTGTCTAACAATATCTCGCTTATTGGATGACCAAAAGGAATTTATAAATAAAAAGGTTTTATTAAAACTGCTCGACCATGTCGCAATATTGCGTATGCTCCGTATGCTGAAAAGTAGGTACTTTGAATTTATAGAAGCCTTAAAAAATATGGACATCATTTTTTCAAAAATGCATTCTAAAGATCTGGAAGTGGCGCAGATAATTAGAGCTAATACCCCCTCATTATTAAAATGGGGTTATGATCTGGACCAGCAAGAATACTAGTAAAGTGAAATGGGCTAAGTCAGTATTGAATGGAACCAAAATTGGATTGAGAGAAAAAAATACTGAAGACAAAGGTATGAAAGCACATTGGTAATGGCTACTGTCTTTCCTTCCAAAGTCTGCTGCTAATTCCTAATAATGGTACACTGAATATTTGCTCCTGGAACTCGAGAGGACATATGCACTTGATTGCTGAAAATTGATTGTTCATTTCCTTATAGTCTGCTAAAATGATATTGATTCAAGAGACTTGGCTTAGGCATGAAACTGCATTTGATGGGTACCAGAACTTTTGTAGGCCTGCCGAGAAAGGAGTTAAAGGACAACCTTATGGAGGCCTCCTAACACTGATGACTAATGACAAAGAAACCAATGAATTTAAAATTGAAGATCAATCTCCATATGTCCTCATGGTTAAAGTAGCGATACGGGAATGTTTAAAATTATTGATTATACATATTTATGATCCACCGAATAAATGTCTGACTGAGGAGATACAAGATAACATTTTAGCGTCTATTGCATGTGTGGGTTTGCTTGATAAAGATACAGAGCTAGTTTTGGTGGAGGACTTGAATGCTAAATGTCTCGGATATATGATCACGGACAAGGGAGTGTTCCATGTAAAAAAAAGAGAGAGTAAACGAGGGTCCCAGAAAGGGAGGACAATAAAATGGATTAAGGTCTTGGATTTGCTTAAATTAAAAATATGCAATGCAAATGTAAGAGGGGATATACCCCCTGCTAATACATGGAGGGCTAATGGTAAGTCATCCATATCGGACTATATATGCACATGTGAGAAACTCTTTTTTGAGATAACTCAAATGGGCGAAAATTTCTCCAAATACAGTGACCATGCTATTCTTCTAATAAAGGTGAATGTATTAAAATCTGAAAAGGGGAGTATTAGGGGAGGTAACAATAAATAATGGGAAAAACAGGTAGAGTTGGTGCCCCAAGAATATAAAGGCATACATAGATATATTTGTAATTTGACCCACCAGACACGAGCAGCAGGTAAGCCCCTGCCGATGCCAGCACTGTCCCTGACTAGCAGGAGACAGCCCTCGCTTGACTTAGATGAGCACGCGGACGGAACCGTAAGATCGGATCCCATCCGCGAGGTGTATTTGTAAACGCGAGCTGGTACGCCATTGCGCAGCCACTCCCGCAGTGATGTAACTGCATTTTCTGGTTATTTAGAATGTTATAACATTAGTGTTGGCTGTAGCTATTGTGACCATGCACAAGTACAACTGTATTAAATATTGTATTTGGCCCCTAGGTCTCAGGCCGCCTCACCCCTCCGTGCAAAAACTACTATCTACATGGATAGGGTAAGATTCCCCCTTCCTTTCTTATACTACATTTGCAGTGTGTTATACTATATCCACACTTCAGGTTGTAAATTGGGAATTTCCCCTGTCTTCTCTTCCCCCTTCCCCTCCTGTCATCCTTACAGGTAGAGGAACCGTATTAATGCAGAAAACGCTGCAATAGTAACAAAGAGGGCACTCACCCACATGCCCACAATTTAAGCCCTGGTGAATGTGGTTTAACTACCCCTTACCACAGAAACCGTTAGGCTATGAAATGATCTGACCTAGAGGACAATAAGATCACCCAGAGTCAGTGCATTTGGACTATGGATCCCCAAACCAATTAACCCCGAGGGTCCCACCTTCACGAAAGAATCGAAAAAGAAAGATTCACCGAAGAATATCCTTTTTATTTCTTTTTTAACACTTCTGCACCTGCCTGACAGAGAAAACCCATCAAAGATTCCAGTTCTTTTCAAATAGAAAGCAGCAGACACATGGCCCACACTTTATGTGGCCCGACATGTGTTTTTTAGCACGACACAGTGCACTCACATATGCTTGAAAGCCAAGCTAGAGACACGTGCTCACTCGAAGAATATTTTACTATTGACTATTGAACTGGGCAACCCACAGTAGGCAATCCCAAAATGGTCCTTGTTGTTATATATAATGAAGTTAATAAATTCCAACTTTTGAACATTAGAAAATACTTTATTTTTGAAAAATTAACAAAGTTTGTTCTTTAACTTATCAAGCAACAGAAAGAAATTGACAAACCCCAAGTGGGATTCTGGGTGTGCGGCCCACACCGAAGGCATGCACGCCTAGGTCCTTTTTTCTCCATACATAAATATACTGCCTTTCTGGATACTGATCTCCTTCCATGTGAGTCTCCGGAGACATCAATGATATGGATTGGAGTACTACCAGACGATTTTTGTGGAGAATGAATTTGTTCAATGTCACTAATAAGAAAAAACATATACAACCCAAAATGCTGCACAATTGAACCTAAATATCGTGTATGAAGATATTTCTCAACTCATTAAGAAGTTTAAAGAATCGAGAACCCTGGGCCCGGATGGGATTTCGAATTTGGTAATGTTAGGGAATCCCGAAAAATGGACTGAGATTTTAAAATTGCTCTTTGAAAGGGTGATAAGAGCAGGTATAATTCCTAAATCCTGGACTTTATCCTACCTGATCCCGATATATAAGCATGGTAGCAGAGACAAGCCTAATAACTATCATCTGCTGTCTTTAATAGATGGATCGGGTAAGATATTTGCAGGATGGTTACTCCACGAAATAGAAAAATGGATTATCACAAACTGAATATTAAGAAGATTTCAGATTGGATTCCGAAAAGGCCTATCCTTCTCCCATAGTATTCTGGTTTCTGAATACACTAATACATAAGGCTATCCTTAAAGAAAGACGCCCTAAGCATATCCTCTTTGTAGATTTCGCTAGTGCGTTTGAAACTATTTATCAGGCTAAGTTGTAGAATAAACTGAGAAAAGTGAAAATGCTGGATCAACAGATATATTCTTGCCAACTATTACATCAAGGCACAAAAGTGCGAGTCAAAACTTGAAGGAATGGGTGATATGTCAGATCCCAAAGAAATAGGCAGTGGACTGAAATAAGGCTGTCATCTAGCCCTGATAGTACATAATCTATTCAATAGCGATCTAGATTAAACGGGCAGCGACTGTTGTGCACCCAAACTAGGTAAAGAGAGAATCACATATCTGGCCTATGTAGATGATTTGGCCATCTTTGATAACACAGCGATAGGACTAAAAAGAAGTGCTGAAAAATGTATGGAATATGCTAAAATTAATGATCTCAATATAAAGATCGCAAAAACTAAAATTATGACCTTTGGGCTCACAAAAAAATATAAAAAAGGGTATTGCTGCCAAGAATTAATGGATTGAAAGAGTAGATGAATATAAGTACCTGAGCTATGAAATAGTAACTAAAATAAATGAAGCCGATATGTTAGTACATCATAGAGTAAAGGCCATATCCATCATGACTATGTTAAAAAACTTTGTAACGTCCAATTTGGGTTACAACCTAATGGGGGTAGTTACCCTGTACTGCAAAACATTGGTGGCAACGGACTATTATGCAATGGAGTCCTCCTTTTTGAATCTGAATAGATGGGCCGATGGACTGGAAGGGTTGATGTGGTGCAAATTATTGGGCCTGTCAACAGCCACCCCTACACAAGCCATCTATATAGAATTAGGACTAACTTCACTGAGTACCTTGATTAAAGTAAAAAGAGGGGCAATGTACTTAAAGATCATGTTAGCTATTGAAGATACTATTCTGGAAATAATAAAGAGGGGGATACAAGAGGAGTCATGCAAAAGTCTGAAAAGATTCAAAGAGTTGAATGAGACATTCGTTAAGGAAATAGATTGGACGCCGATTTGGGCGGATGGACTGGGGGCATTAAGTGCTGAGTTCATAAAGAAAGCAAAAAACTGGGATTGGGTATGCAACCATGACCATGTAAGTAGACTGAAGTCATTGGAGAATTATGTGAAAGTATGTTACACCTATAGGTCCGTGCAGTAATACATATTTTTTTTTCCTGACCTTACGTTTCGAAGGATCTTCATGCAAATAAGATTTAACAAACTCCCAGTTTTAGAAGTCTCAGGGAAATGGTTGAATATCCCCAAAGAGAAAAGAACATGTATATGTATTTGTATTTTTACTGTATTTTATATAGCGCCTGTGGCCAAAGTTCTGCACATAGTTAAAAACAAACAGTACAAAATGATGATCAGTGATACATGTCAAACAAGTCTGGTAGCGAGCAATCAGGGACAGTGAAGGAGATAAGCTTTCAGAGATGTAGACAATGCAAAGATCCCATAGTAATTGAATTGCTCTGACACATCCTAACTGGTTGCTCCTATATACAGAAATAGTACCATCATTATTATAAACATCTTTCAGAGGCCTTCCAGGAGATACTGGGTGAAATGTTCTGGTTAAATGTTATGAGTGGACATAGCCTGGGAAAAGCCATTGCTTTGATCCAGGTATGCATGGCATTTGAGAAGGAAATATCGGGAAAAGAAATGATACAATACGTCAATAGATAGCCTAGAATATGGGAGAAGATAGAATGGTTTACCACACCCTAGCAAAATTTGAGGAATGGAGAATATTAGGACACTGAGTGGATATGTACCTATGAAATGTTGCTTTAATATGGTGAAATTGATATGCATAATGTAAGTGAAAATGTAAATGAAATGTAAGTGAACATGAAAAGTATAATATTTTGTTATATAAGTGAAAAGTTCAATGAACTAAAACACAAATACATTAAAAAAAAAATAAAACATTGTTCGACCCCTAACATTGGAAGAGCGAGCACTTCACCTAGCTCATGAAGGGCATTAAGGCATCGCCAAGGCTCAAGCCTGCCTTAAATCAAGAGTGTGGTTGCCCAACATCCAAGTAAAAAGGTCATATCCCTGGTAAGCATGTGTGCTGCTGTCAAGCCACTCAGAGACTTAGCTCCCCAGAACCCATCGCAAGGACTCCTCACAGTCAGCAGAGATGGGATGTGATAAGCATGGACTTTTGCTCGGTAGCCACTGAGGCATACCTACTTTTCACCATCGATGAGTTCCACCGATGCGACCTCGGTCATCAATGCCTTGGAAAAGATGTTTGCAGTGCATGGCATACCCAACAAAGTTAAAAGTGACAATGGCCCTCCATTTAAAGGGCGGGAACTATGCAGCTTGTTTGAAAACCTGAACATCCAACTCCCCTGCATCACCCCATACTGGCCTGAAGCAAACTGGGATGCATAACGCTTCATGGTCACGTTAAACAAGGTGATCCGCATTGCAAAGGAGTAACAGACATCATGTCTTCCAGATGTATGCCGTTTCTTACTGGTGTACCGGCAGACGCCCCACACGTGAACCCATATCTGCCAAGCCGCCCCCATGTTCGGGCTCCCGATACAAGTGGGACTGCCTGTGCATCACAGCTGGACTGCCCCTGCGTCTGACTGAGAAACGATTGAGAATGAAAGACAAACATGAAACAATATAGAAAACCGCACCTGATGGGCTGAGCACGGTGATTTGTGCCTTGGGGACATGGTGCTAGCCAGGAACAGGGAACCACGAACCAAGCAAGCCCTCCCGTATGAGTCGACCCCGTGGGTGGTCACCCACAGAGAACACGGAATGGTGAAAGCCCAGAGATAACAAGATTCTATGACAAGAAATGCCTCCCACTTCCGGAGGGTGCCGCCAGCACTGTGGAAGGAGACGCCCCCCTCAGCATGGGCACCAGATGTGAGCCGGACTGACCCCCAGGAGACGTCGAGCAGCACAGGAGGCAGTGAAAGTGACACAGCCACCGCCAGCCCAACGGGTGAGATGCTGAGCACCAGCACCCTTGAGCGAGGACAACCGGAGCCATCTCCTACTCCAACACACCTGCCACGGAGCAATGGGTGATGAAATGCGCTGTAAGAGAGACCCGTGACATCCACGAGGCTGAGAGGGTTTGTCCTATACGACGGCTTGCGACAAACTGTAAGCCAATGTGACATTCATGACTGATGTGATAAATTCATACTATAGCACTGCATGGGCCAGAGAAAATTGTCATGTATACTGGGGAGAGGTGTGGTATCCAGAAGAAATGCCCCAAGGGCTTTCTGACATGGTAGCATCAGAATGCACAAAAGTAAATAAAATACCTGACTGCCTGCCAAAACGGGACAGTAGGCCGAACGTACCAACACAATGGTGCGATTGTTTATTTACCTTCGCCGAAAACAGTGATCCAGGCCTAGCCTCCCAGAGCCAGCGATGGCCAGTCCCAGTAGCCACCACACTGTCTTCCTCTACCTCATCTTCCTCAATCAATACTGCCAGTGCAGAGGCTACTTCTGTGGGGCACAAAATCCCACCAGCTACCCTGCAAGCCATAAAAGAGGCTGTTTATCTATATCTTTCAAAGACAACAGTACTCTGTATATACTGCAACACACCACTCTGCAGAAGGGAGCAGTTTCAAAGTGCTTTTGAGGCTGCAATGAAGGAGCATGAGAAACATTGCCCCCTACCTAACATTTAAGGCTCGCCCAACATCTTCCTCTGTCCACCTGCCCCTCCATATCTGTGGTTGGTGTCCCTTCTCTTATTTCCCTCCCCCACCTTACTTCCTAACCTCTCCTGCAAAAAAACCCAGAAAAAAATTCAAAATAAAAAATTTAAACAAGTTCCTTTAGGAACCACTTTTCACAGTTGAAAAATAGAAGTAAAAAAAAATAAGCGTATAGACTCCAGGTATTTTACATTTTTCAGTAAAATAGTTAGACTCCATAAGATTCTCCAACATTCCCATTAGCATTTTATACTATGCTAATGGGAATAATTAACAATTAGATACTAGAGAAAAAGAAAAAAGCACAGAAACATTTTTCTTTCCCAAATACTTTTCTCTAGCATACAATAAGGACCATAAGCCATGGACCTTTATGACTATCCATGGTCTCTGCACTCACCTCTCCACACCATGCATTATTAAAAAACACGGATTGCATGTGCACACACGGATTGCATGTGCACACCATCGCAGAAGGCCCCTTCTACCCTTTGTATTGTTATGTTTGTAACACTCCCTCATTGCCTGCTTACAGTCACACATAAATCCACCAATCAGTTAAAAACAACTCTACATATACCCCTATAAACATATTAAACTTCCACACACCAACTCGCACTTATAAATGTTCTACAAATCTTTTGCATATGCATTTCCCTTACTTATCCAAAAATATTGTACACACTGCTGCTATAAATAACCATATGTATTGTGCAGTCAAAACAAGTGCATTAAAGGAAAAAGAGTACGGAATACCAAGAGCTGATGGGAGCCCAGAAGGAAAATGACACACAGACACCGGCCGCTGTTCGCAGATCCAAAACGGTGACCGTTTAAAAAAATATGATGCACCTCACACTTGTGAGCATCCAATCAGCAGGCACGTACGATGTTTGCGGACAGCACACTGCCACCTGATTGGTCCAGACGTGTCCACTGGCCCCAAATCGGGAAGTGAGTCTGCAGACCAGACCCATACATCACACATTTTCTTGTACCTACTTTTTGGCCATTTTCAAAAAAACAGTGGACGGTTTTACACCAAATTTACAAAAGCACGTTTTCGGGACCAATCCGCCACTTCTGGTGCAAATGTGGTAAAAGACATCAAGCAGTTTGTGCTGTAGGCATGAGCACATTTCCTTTTCCATTGCCTGTATGAGGATTTCCACAAATGTTGGGACCGCCCTATAACTTTGCCCCCTTGGACGAAACCGCATCAAACTTCACAGAATTCTGAGGGGGCCATATAGTTAGTTTGCAAAGGTTGGCAAGGATTCGTCATGGGGGGTTAAGTTACAGTCACCCAAAAAGTGCTCCCTCTATGAGTTGAGCAACTTAACCATAATCACAGGGCTGCTACCGCAGGCACTCTAACATATACACGCCAGTCCATCTGGCAGTTGGCTTATCATGCCACACTCTCACTCACTGCAGACCTAGGAGAGGCACCTAAGAGAGAACATCTGCATGTTGAGCTTGACATTTCCCCTAATTACAATCACATTATATGTAATGAAGGAAATTCTGAAAAATGACACAACTGGAGTTGCTACATAAATTCCAACATTTGTCCCCAAAGATATGATTAGGGACATATCTGCAATGGCAACCTTTTTTGTAGGTAGTAGCAATACCTGGGCTACCACTAACCCCCCCTCTGGCATCAGCATTGTATCCCGTTTTAATTGCTGAATATTACACAACCTTCAGAGCGGCTATAAGAAACCTTGATAGGGATAAAAACACAGCGATATCTGAAAGTATAAACCATCTGCACAGATTGCAAGTGAGATATAAAAACTGGGTATGAAGGTTTAAACCTTCAACTCGCACAGCCCTGGGGAAATTAATGCATAATACCTTCAGTCAAACGACTCCAAAAAATACTGGTCTTTATACAATAAATTCAGGTTGTGTGATAACAAGATGGAAATAAACCCAATATCAGAAACACTTTGGACCAGTTATAGAAGTTTTATGTACTACAACCCCATCGTGGAAATGTCATATCCTATTTCAATCACCCACTTCAAGTATGAGTATTCCGAAGAAGACATTGTGATGCTGATAAAGCGTAGTAAAGCCTAACGCGGACCGGGCATGGATGGTTTAGCCAACAGTGTATTAAAAAAAGATCCCTGGAGTAGGGCCCGTTACTGAATATGTTATTTCAGAAGGTTGTTACAAGGGTAGAAGAAGTAAAACAAATGTATCTAATCCCGGTACATAGAAAGGGGCCCTGAACTGATTCTACTAACTATTGCTTACTGCCTATGATTTATGCCTGATGCATCAAGTTAGATCTCCGCAAGTATCTTTTGCACTCTGGAAGGATATTCTGGAACTAATTGATAAATTAAGAACCAATATGTACATAGTATTTGTTTGTAATATGAATGTTGATATGAATTTGTTATCTTTCAAGGACAGTTTATGGATGTGGAAAGTTTAGTATAACTGTAAAACACGAATAATTAATTTAAAAACACATTGGTGTGAGAATAACAATGGCCAATCTAACTCAGGCATTTTTCAAAGATAGTGCATTGCATACACATGTGTTCTAACATTTCACTTTGGGAAGCTTGTTTCAGTACATTCCCTTACAAGAAATGATACAACCTGCTTTAAAACACGTCATGCATCCCATATCACTCCCAATGGTTATGTGAAGAGTCATGGAAACAAATACAAGATGTTTCAAAACTCACACCTTTTCTCCTACGACAAACCGACTGCTGACCTCTTCTCATACGACAGATCTCCTAGACACTTCTCCCCTCTCCCGTTGCCATCCCTTTACCCCCTTCTACATCTGTCAACTGTAAATATATCCTTATTTGCTTGCTTGTAATTGTATAGTTAAACCTGCAATTGTAACATTAGAAATGTAAGATATTTATATTGTAAGATATACCTATAACTGTAACATAAGAAATGTAAGATACTTATGCAAAGTTCTCCTTGCTACTGTAATATAAGAAATGTAAAATACTCAGGTAACTGCAACCTAAGAAGTTCACAAGTGCCCAGTTGCCTAACGGCCCGGTTGTGCTCTATAAATAAATAAACAATACAATGCAATACAATGCAAAGAAAATGTGCACAGCAAACGTTTGCCCTAATAATTTTATCAATTGATTAATTCATTATACATTACATGATATAGTCGTCGTACATAAATAATAAATAAAATGCTAATTGAGTAGAATCATTATGACGTAATTGACATGCATACATGAGCAATAACATGATCAGGTTATCCGTCTCTTTCTGAGATGGTGCAGATGGAAAATGTGTTTAGTCAAGATGCACTGACTCAATGAAAGGCACTGTGCATTAAGCTGATTCATAGCATTTAACTACACTTCGAAGCAGAACAAAAAGGGAAAAACATTAACATGTCAAGCAGCTCAAATACAAAAGAAGCTCCTAAAGCAGCACTGGGACACTCTCTGCCCAATTTTGAAAGTTTCACTAGACTAGAGTTTACAAAATGGCTCTCATTATGGCAGACCTTGCAATATCTCTGGCAGAGAGTGCAAGCTCTGGTTAGGCAAGTGGTCTTCAAACGGTGGGATGGCCTCCCTAGTAGAGCCCGAAGGATGTCCAGCGAAGGGGGTTCTGGAGGGTGCACGAGGCTCTTTAAAAAGGGATTACAGTGACTTTGTTTTAATGGAAAATGTAAGCATTTAATAGAAAATGTAAGCAGTTATACAGCATGATTTGGCATGGCATTTATAACGTGCCTGTACAGAAGTGTTTCAAGGTGTGACAAGTCAAGGAGGGGGCACAAGGGGAGGACAACGCATCGATCTTACCAGGCCATGTGTCATTCGGTTCACGCATGTGAGGGGGCACGGAAATAATGTTTTTACTGAAGGGGGGGTAGGGGTGTATAAAAACATTTGAAGACCACTGGTTTAGGCAGACCTGATGAGGATGATTAGAATGTTCACAGCTTACGTTTATTTTTCATACTTTTCAGCAAAAGTGCATATGTTGACTTTTTCCGTTTACATTTAGACGTTATAAAATTGGCTTTTTTGAAAATGTGTGTACTCTACAGTATGTGCAGCTTTCAATATAATATAACCCAATGACTTCATCAAGCTTATAAATAAGAAATTCTGAGGAAACCTTTCATAGAAATAGAGTTATGAACCTTGCCTTATCCAGATAAGTGTGGCTTACGGCTGAGCCGATCCAGCACGTTTTTTTGCTACTGCAAGCAGCTGCTTTGGGGAGCTGTAGCTCGTTCAAATCTACGGCATCATCATTGACACCAACCATCTGAAGTTATACTGTATCATTTTTAAAACATTATTCCTGTCCCTTCGCCTTGTACACCCGTTAGGAGATGCAGGACATGTTATATATTCATGCGCATTCAAGCAAACATGGGACTATTAACCGCATTTTCCTCCAAGGCAGCAAAGTTGGTGGAAAGTGATATTTTTGATTATAAGAAGGGGCCATATAAATAATTGTGTGTATTGTCCCGCATACTTCATCATGGGAGACACACACCTAACAACTCAAAGTGTGGGGACACACTACATGGAACCGGAGACCAAACACTAAGGGCCTGTGTAGAGATTGTAGTTGCTCGAGAGCACGTCGTCACGCAAGCATCTTCCCTTTGTTATTATTCAGGGAGCGAAGTTCGCGTGATGGCAGTGAGTGACAGTTTGTGGACTGAAGCAGAGAGGGAGACTGTGCTGGCGGGCTCGCATTAATAAAACTTAAAAGTTGATCAAAACTCTCACCATGTCAGCCATTCTTTTCAATGGCGATGAGGTAGCCTCATAGCGGGCCCGCAACGGAGAGGAGCTTCACAGCAAGACAGACGCGTGTCTGCACTCCGTAGGATCGGCCACCGGAGAGCTCCGGAGTTTCCCGTTCTTCCGGCCTCCGCGCTGGTGGAGGCGAATTGAGCCACGCCGTCTGAGACATCAGCGGACCGCCCGTCCCTTCTGACCCAAGAATCGGAGGCAGCTGCTCACCTGCTCTTCGCCGAAGCATACAATAAAGGTGAGGAGGGGTGGAGGGAGAGCGGAGGAGTGCACTCATTCCAGGGGGGCGGTCCACTCAAGTATGTTGAGGGAGGAGAAACTGACTCCTGGTCTGGCTGATATGTCATTTCATTAATACAGCCCACAAAACAGAAAAAACAAGCCCCACCGCCAACCGGCCCAGGAAGTAAACTAACCTGATACACGACACTAAGGGAGTGTCACAAAAGACTAGTCTCCAGTCACTAGCAAGTGAAAAAGTAAGGGCACACATAAACACAAATTAGTGCAGGAGCTAAAAGGGAAACTCTGGCATTATAGTGAGTGGTGCTCACTAGACTGTTTAGTCAAAACATTGGCAGTAGTAATTCAAGAACTTAAATATGGCTGCAGCTAGCATGGCCCTGCCTCCACCTTTCCTTTCTGAGCGAGGAGCTCCACCTATAAGGTGGGACAGATGGAAAAAAAAATTGATACCTACCTAGTGGCAATTGGTGGGGACAAGTTTGCTGCAACAAGAAAAGAAGCCATACTCCTGCACAATCTAGGCACTGAGAGTCGTAATGTCTATGACGGATTGCCTCAACCTCCTCAAGAGGGTCAAGGAGAGAAAGATCAATATACTCTAGCTGAAAGGAAATTAGAAATTCATTTTGAAGCAAAGAAAAACATAACATTTGAAAGACATACGTTTTTTCAGAGGGTACAAGATTCCCACGAGCCAGTGGAAAACTTTATTGCAGCATTAAGATCTCTGAGTCATACATGTGAGTTCGGCCCATTAACTGATTCACTTATAAGTGACCAGTTAGTACGTTGTACCAACAACATGAAAATACAAGAAAGATTGCTGACTAAAGATGTGTCTCTGGAGGTAGCAGTGGAGACTGCTAGAGGTATGGCGCAAACTCACACGTACATGTCCACCATGAAGAGTGATAAAGAAGAGGGAGAAGTGGCAGCAGTGAGGGTATTCAGGAAAATGCATGTGAACAAAGAAGTTAAATGCTATAAATGTGATAGCAATCGCCATATTTCCACAAGTGTATTTTTTCCTGCAAGAAACATATTTTGCTTGAAATGCAAGAAGAAGGGACATTTTGCTAGAGTCTGTAGAGAATCAGGACGAGTACAAAGTATTGAGTCAGGAGCAAGAGTCCCAGAACAGGAAGAGAGCTCAATAATTGTCCAAGGGCCTCAGACCAAACATGTGCTAGAAATATCAGAGATCTCCAACAAGGGAAGTGCACCAACCGATGTATTTTTGATGAATGGCAGAGTTGTGACATTGAAGGTAGATAGTTGTTCGCCCTGGACATTGATGTCTGGAAGGACGTATGAAGGCTGTTTGCAAGGCAAACTCGGCGAACTGAAGGAGCACACAATAGAACCGTATGCTTATGGCAATGTAAAGATCAAGATATTAGGGAAATTTGAAGCAGCTTTCAAATGCAAAGGAACGAGTTGTGATTCAGAAGTATATGTGACACAGGAAGGCTTATCTCTTTTGGGGTGGGGTGACAAACACAAGCTGGGAATTAGAATACAAGCAAGTGTGGAAGAACCAGTCTCATTTGCAGAGATTAAAGACAAATGGGAGAAAGAATTTCCGATGGTGTTTCAAGGAGACTTAGGGATGCTCAAGGGTTTTGAATATGAAATTCGGTTAAAAGAAGGAGCAATTGCAAAGGTGCATAAATTGAGACCAATACCTCATGACTTGAGAGGAAAGTTAAAAACGGAAATTGAGACATTGGTGCAAAAAGGGATCATAGAAGAAAGTGAAAGCTCTGAATGGTTGTCGCCAGTGGTGGTGGCGGCAAAACCAAATGGGGACATAAGACTTTGGGTGGATATGAGAGACATCAATAGAAACATCCTCATGGACAGACATCCTTTGCCATTAATTGGGGACAAGTTGTCCACTCTCAAAGGTGCCAGGGTGTTCTCCTTGATTGACCTTTCTCAAGCCTATCACCAGATTCCTCCGAAGGAGGATTGTCAGCATCTCACAGCGTTTATTACGTCTTTTGGTACTTTTAAGTATTGCAGAATGCCGTTCGGCCTTGCCTCAGCAGCGGCAGTCTTCCAAATGGTGATGGACACTGTTATGGAAGGAGTGAAGAATATTGTAGTATTCCGGGATGACATGCTTATCTGTGCAGGTTCTATAGCTGAACATGATGTGATTTTGAGCCAAGTGTTGAGCAGATTGTCTGAGGCTGGGTTGACGGTGAGAAGAGATAAATGCAAGATAGCAGTTGGACAAGTGGAATATCTGGGACATGAGATCGATGAGTTTGGCGTGAGGCCAAAGAGGTGTTTAGTGGAGGCAGTAAAAAATGATCCAATACCAACAGATAAAGACCAAGTAAGGTCTTTCTTGGGTCTTGCCGAATATTACCATAGATTTGTAAAAGACTTTGCCATGGTGTCTACTCCTATAAGAATGATTCTCAAAGGATACGTGCAGTAAGGAAGAGTGTGGTGATTTTGGAAGGAGAAGTATGGTCAAAGGGGAGAATTGCTAAGGTGTATGGAGTGAGTGAAGGAGCGGAGAAGGAAGGACGATTATTTAAAAACGGAAGTGGTGGTGATAGTAAGTATGCAGGTGATAGAGATGATAAGTTCAAGGGTCTTCAAAGGACGAGGTCCGAACCTGTTTGGATGAGGGACTATGGCCCTCATTACGACCCTGGCGGAAAGGGGTTTACGCCGGCGTAAACCATGGCGCCCCTTTCCGCCTGAGTACGAGTTCCCGTAGCGCCATGGTGATTTTTACGCCTGCTTTTCGCAGGCGGAAAAATCCATGGCGCTACGGGACTTGTTGTTAATTACGCCACCGTAATTTACGGTGGCGTAATTAACGCCTTCCCCACTCCCATTATGCCCTATGGGGCAAAAATGGGAATGGGGAAGGGTAAATGGGGATTGGGGACTTACCGCCCCGCCAAGGTCGGAATGGGGCGGTAAGTCCGCCAACCACCATGGCGGAGTTGGCAGCTTAGCGCCATGGACCATGGTGCAAATAGCACCATGGTTCTCCGCCAGGGTCGTAATGAGGGCCTATGTGTCTTAATATTTCAAATTCTCTTGTGTGAAATTCTCATATGTGAGGGTTCCATGATATATTGCTTTTTATGTGGGTAGTTCTTTCTATTGTGTTATCGGCAATTTCTTTCAGGTTTATTCATATTTTATTTCTTATTTTGTTTTTATTAAGTAAATGTTTGAGAGTTCTTTGATGTTGTGTTAATTCTCCGAAGGATGAATATATGTAGAGATTGTAGTTGCTCAAGAGCACGTCGTCACGCGAGCATCTTCCCTTTGTTATTATTCAGGGAGCGATGTTCGCGGGACGGCAGTGACAGTTTGTGGACTGAAGCAGAGAGGGAGACTGTGCCGGCGGGCTTGCATTAATAAAACTTAATAGTTGATCAAAACTCTCAACGTGTCAGCCATTCTTTTCCGCCTGATTCACAAAAAAGTTTTGAATGGGACTTTCACATTTGAAAACATTTTTGCAAATCAGGCCCTGGGTATTGTTTCAGTGGAGGATTAGAATGTATGTCCATATCATATTGTTTTAGCCGCGAGTGAGTGAAGCTGTGAAAATAGTATCTGCAAAACGAAAAGTAGCAATGTAAGATCCAAATGGAGGACGCTTTGAGCGGACGTCACGTACCACAGCGAATTTACAGCTGCGTGCTTTCTCTCCCTGCCACGGAGTGACAAATCGGCAATATTAAAATTCAGCTGGTGAGCAAAGTCATTAAGTAAAGAGCAGCTGCTTAAAACAACACGATATGAATAAGAGCTTGGTAATATATAACGTGTATTCTGCTGGAGATTAGAGCAGTCTCACACTGCCTTTTATCACGATGTTGCAATGCATACAACATGACCGTACCTATGTATAACTCAATTCTTCCCTGCCACTCAAATCTATATATATATGACTTAATATGTATGTAGTCCCCTTCGTGTTATCTCTATTTATGCATCCTTAAAAACCATACTATGCTGACAGCTATGTTAATACACTTAAAGCGATTATTAGCATGGGCTCGGATGCTGCCAAGCGTGTGCTCGTGATGGTGTCAGCAGCTTGAATTCAGGAAGACAACAGGGGGTCACTTGAACGATGGGTGGCAATAGAGTTCTTAAAAAAATACTTCTACATCAAAAGGCTTTGCTACAGTATATTCCACAAGGCGAAATACTACAGATCGTATGACACAGATATTATGTAAAATTATTCTAACAAGATTTCGGAGCGTTTCTCTCATAAGTCAAGATGAAAAACAGTTTAAAACATTATTTATAGATCAAATAATTAAGCCTTAAAAGGCCTCAAACCCCATTGAACCTATTAGCATAGTTTTTCGGGTTTTTTTGCAGGCTTTGCATATTTTGGTTATAATTATCAATGCCTAGCAGACATCCACGTTTTCAGTGTAAACAACGCGATCCTGCCAAGATTATTTAAATAACGTGGAGACAAGGGAGGGCATACTGTTATTCATGTAGAAACGATCAGTAACATATTGTGATGACACTGAAAATGATACTATCAATATGTTGCTATTTTTATTTTGCATTCCAGTTATCTGTGAGGTTATGTGTGCGTCACCGGGTATCGGCCATTTTTAGTTTTGAAAACAAATATGGTTAGTAACTGCGTGAGGTGATGTTTAGCTAAATCAAGCAATGCAAATGTATATGCTTTCAAATGTATAACACCCATTACCAAACCACCGTTCATATATTTGCAAAGCAGCTGCAATACAGGTCCCCACCACACTTTTCTCTCTTTAGCTGTATTTATGTATTCATCAATGAACATTTAAAAATGTATCTAGCGTGCATATAGGTGTGATTTGTAACTAGCCACATGCATTGGGATTTGATTCCCTATCATAGTTCAAATGCAAAAAACAAGAATGACACTCGAATCCGATGGTATCTGAAACTGGGCTCACTTTTTGATTGCTATATGCATCTCTCTTGTACTGTTTCGTGACCATCATGTAACCTGGGTCACCTGCACTTATCACGTTGCCCTTACCTGTGTAGTATGTATATGCATGTAACCTGTATATTTGTAAATGCATGGAACCTGTTCATCTGGCGCCAAGTTACCTCAGGGTTCGGCGCACGGTATAAATAAAGAAACTAAACTAAACATGTTTAATGTTTGGCCATACTTTATTTTTATAATGCAATAATGCCATGTTCTGCTTTTAAGACTGGTGTGTTTTCATAGGGTTCCAAAATATGAAACCACTTATGTGCATTAATTGGGGGGCATTTTGAATGGGGAACAGGGACTGTTCATAATGTTGACCTAATCATATAGAACTGGCATAACAATGAATAAGGGCACGTTTTACACGTGTGTGCTAGGTTCTGTGGAATTTTACATGTATACTCAATCAGGTTACATGGCCAGGTAGGGAAAACTGTTTTCTTTTTTAAATATGTATCACTTGTTGCTGTAAGGTTCTGGGGGAATTACCTATTAGGGGAAGGCTATAAAGGGTATCCCACATTTCCTATGTTCATGTCCACCCATTGAGGGGAATGGAGGATGTGTGTCAGCCACAAACTGTATTTGTTTTGTACATGTTCTATATAAAAGATTGACCAATATCACACAGTTCAACCTTCAATAAACGTTCGAAACAAACATGTTTTGTAAAATGTGTGCCTTAGGACAATTAATTATTTAGACCAGTAAGGCAGCACGATCGCCTTAGTACGTGCCTTTGAGAGGTCTGTGCAAGCTGTGGGCCAGACGGTTTGATTGTGGTGCGGGTGGCTCTGCCTTTCATCCCTTTGATGCTTATGCATTGAGTGCGGGCTAGTTGGGTGATAGGACGATGAATCATTTACAGTACTATGAAATGGGATCAATGCAGCACTGAATGCTATATAAAACAAGCATTGGAGCTGTCATATGAGAAGTAAAGCATCACACGCCTCAAAAAAGCATTCTTATGCTTGTATATTCACTATATGTAAGATGAAGAGGTGGTGCCAATATGTCAAATGCTCCATAATGCCATAATACGCCTGGTTCGTCATCATGTGTAAGGTGCAGTCTTGCTGCCATTATAGGCCAAGCTTAGCCACACATGTCCAGCTTCCACAGGGGAAATGAAGATACTGAAAAAGATACTTTCAGCTGTAGACACCTTCACCCACTGAACAAGCCTCAAAGTAAATAATGTTACAAGTGCTGTTGAAAAGGGGAAGATGTGGCGTGGGGAAGAACACAGCAGTAATCACAGCCACATCCATAAGAGTGGCAAAGGCCAGTGCTTTTATTAAATGTCAAGACATGTAATTCCTGCACATGTGGAAACTGTTGCCTTATTGATGCATATATGTTCGTTACATGGCATCATTTATGTTCTGATTGCTTACGTTTCTCTGCCTGTTTGGGGGATGGGAAAATAGATGGACAAGAAGTGGAGGAAACCTTTGAAAATGCCTATGGTATGTCATTCTCTAATCCCCTGTATAATCTACACAGTTCCTTGCCCAAAACACGACTATCTGCTGTACCCTATTTTTACTTTTTCAGTCGCATTCTATCGCGTACGCATAGCGAACTACGTATATTTGAAAATAATAGATAAACATATAATTTCTATTGAAATACCATAACTCTCAACCACTCTTTCAGATTGATTTTTGCTATTGCATTATGAATGGGACATTTATTTGCTGCTGTAGTGAATATTCCATATAGATGGAACCCACTTTGTTGAAGCAAATGTGGTACATTAGGTTTGTTCATTAAGTTCATGTAAACATCCCCACCCCCACTTTTTGCCGCATAATATTTCTTTTATTGCTTCTGCACCGTGTGGGATGTTTTTACCCATGCATCCAAGTCCTACCATAAAACTGGGCATTACTGGCATTGAAAACATCATGATGGCCAGAACTCCCCAGAGAGTGCACAGGGAAAACATGAAGAATAGGCTGCCATCCATTTTTGCCTATGTTGTGAGCACAGGAGGGCACTGCCTAAAACCACCATTGGGCTACACACACAGTAGCCTGAAACCATTGGGAATGGCAATGCTGATTGCCAAAAGCAACCCAGAACTGTGGGGAATTCATTTTCTTAATGTCAAAAATGGATGCAATATTGGTGCTCACCACTATCAGAAAGCCGGCGCTTTAAAACCACCAGGCTTTTGTGTAAAACTGAACAAATGAACCCAAACCAGGCCAAGGAAAGACTTGCTAAGAGGTGGATACAATGTAAAACTATATTCTGAAATGACTTGAAGGAAGTAATTATTTAATGTATATATAAAAAAATAGCTGTGGATTTAAAACCACTAAAATCGAAATGTTTTAATTAAATGAGTGACCTACTTTTGAGTGTCACATAGTTTGCAACTGTTAAATGTCATAGTTTTGAACTTAGAATCAGCATTCTAGCTGCATGTGTAAAAAATTGTCAGTTTGATTTGAATGTAGAAAACTGTGTAACAAACATGACATTTAGCTGAAGCCTGGCTTAAAGAGATTAAACTCTGACCACCAGCTACCCCCGACAGGAGTTGAGACTTGCACAACTGCATTCCCAGGCCTGGCTGCCTCCTGCTGCCCCTGCCAAAAGGAGATCACATGGTCCTGTTGATTGAAAGGGGAGTGGCACCTGGGGACGGCAGGGAACTGAACAATGGACCTTCTTTGGGTCAGGCAATTGTTAAATTAGGGGGTCGTAAAATGGCTTCGGCTTGGAAGGAAATGGGAGGGGCAGTGCCTCTGCTAGCAAGCTGAGCTTGGGGGAAGTGGACAAACCAGAAACTCCACCATGTGCTTGGGGGAAACCACACCCCTTTGGGCCAGAGCATAATTTTAAAAAAAAGATGGATAATTCCTAGTACGGACTTGTCAGAATTATATAAGTAATATCATTATTCTTGTGATTTTTCTGTGCACGTTTTAAGAGGTGTTAGGACCCTGTGGTGTATTCTGGGGGGTTGCTAGCAGAAAATAGGGTCTTACTCCAAATGTCTGCATGTTAAAAATCTGACACTTCATCAATTAATGTCCATTCTCCTTGCGCACATTTGTGTAATTTTTGGTAAATGTCCGATATTGGTAAACCGACCAAAAAGCGCAAAATGTTGTCATTTCTGAATCCCAGCTCGCAGGAACATGGGGCTTGAACAGAGACCTGTCTTAATTCATCTGTAATATGTACATGTAATGTCAACCACTTGTGTATCTGGGAAATATGTATTTGAATCAAATATAGATTTATGGGCAAATTGACCAGGGGAGGTTCCTCTGACCATAAACCTACGGCGTCTCTCTGACACTCCATTTCTTCCCCCAATCAAGGAAAAGAGGAAAGCTGGGCCAATGATAAGTGACAGGGGCAGGCTTAGCTAGGCCCAGGCACACACCCATTTTCAAAACACATAAAAAGAGACATTGAAACCCAGGTAGAGAGATTCACATTCCACTTTCTTGCGGGACGCTTTGCCGGGAAACTTCAGACTTCACATCCAGGGATCCAGACTTAAAATCCATCAATCTCCAGAACCTGTATCAGAAATTAACTCCAGAATTTGTAGCAGAGAAGCCTGAATCCACAAGCTGAATCCTCTTCAGCAGGCCTCAAAACCAACCAAACTATTCAACAGCCGGGCGAGCTGTTTGAATTTTTTGCCAGGAACTTTTGCAAGAACCTGTAGCAGTATCCCAAAAGCAGTGCTGTATCCGGAACCATAGAGAACCACAAACCAGACCGTTGTGAGCAGAACCGCTGCTTGACAGACCCAGAGAGCAAGCTGACCCAGATAGCCGGGACTTCAGAACCACCCGCCGGAAGTCCCGTCCAACCTGACCAGACCTTGACGGCTTATTTCAAAAATATAGTGTGAGTACTCACTGTGCCAAAACTAATCTCTTAGTTTAAAATAATCTAATCCAAACTATTTTAGCCTATTAGAACTGCCTCCTAGAATCGTGTCATTCTGTCATCTTTAAAACTGAAAACTGTCATCTGTCATTCTGAGCTTTAAAATTTCAAATCCGAAAAACTACCTTGACTAAATCGGCCGTATCTCCGGAACCGTTTGTGCTAGGAGCGAGTTTTAAAGCTAAGATTCTAGGCTTTCCAACGAACCTAGAACCAACTTGCTACTCCTTATAGGGCCTCCGTAATTACGCTCGACGCATGCGATTAAATTTGCCGCAATTTGACATTTTGCACAATTTCAGCCATGTGTAAAAATCAGCAGCTCCTTGCTTTCCTTTGCTAAAATTCGTGTTAACCTGCTAGTTACTCATAGAGCATTGCTTAAGTGAGCCTGAACTAATATAAACTAGATATCACCCACCCTGAACCCCCTATAGGGAATTAAAAGCCTTTTAGCATATTTTTCACTTAATTGCAACCACATCAAAGTATCTTGCCTGTGTTAAAACTCATACCTGTTTTCCTCTAAGCTTGCTTGAGGGGAACTGAATTATATTTGATTTCATTCCTGAGAACTGTGTGTCTTCTTTCCATCTCCTTATATTGCATAAAGGGGGGGAGTGAATTGTCAAGGAAAAGTGATTACATTGTCTTTTGTTGAAGCCATATCAAGTTATTTTCTGTACTGCATTTCATTCATCATTGCATTTCCTTGAACCATATAAAGCATTCTTTCCCACCTCATTCTTCTGTTCCTATTCATAAGTAACCAAGAACTGTGCTACTGTAGGATTACCTCTTGCTGATTACTGCTCATATTCACAAGTGTACTATCCATTGTCAATTTATTTATAGAAGTGTGATATATATATATTGTTTAATTTTTCAAATAAACCTTTTAAATTTGCAAAACAAGCCTACTTCTTGGCTCTGTGGGGTCAAGGGGGATTCTAAGAGAGGGGTGTTATACAAGGGTTCATCATCCAGATTATAACTTGCCATAAAAATACATAAACAAGGGCTTCCCTTGGGCATCCCAGACAAGGCACTGACTTAGTGGGATTGCTTGATTGGAGTCACTTACAACCGCGTGCTTGCCCCTCACTTGGAAAGCTGCCTCACAGTATTCTTGCCTGCACGACAAGCCATTCCAAGATGGCCAGCTGTTAAATGAGCACTGGAGTGCTTCGTGTTCTGTAGAAGCCAACCTCTGATTGTCCAAGCCCTGCTCTTCTGGATCAATTGTGTAGGCGGCAGGCTAAGCCGGCCTACACCAAAGGGCCCCACTCCTGGCTCCTGCGTCGGCTCCTGGCCCCACTTGCATCCTGCACACCTGAGACAGAGGCTGCATGGAGAGGCTTATCACAGAGCCCACCACCTCACGAGATCACCGCGAGAAAGGAAGCTCCAACAAGCAAAGGTAAGCCCCCCCAGAGACTGTGCAACACTGCCAACATCATCAAAGAAAACATCACTTTTTGCTGCATAATATTTTGTTTATTGCTTCTGCACCACGTGCTTGCCCCTCACTTGGGAAGCTGCTTCACGGTATTCTCACCTGCACAACAAGCCTTTCCAAGATGGGCAGCAGTTACACGAGCACTGGAGTGCTTCATGTTCTGTAGAGCCAACTACTGATTGGCCAAGCCCTGCTCTACCACATAGCCTGCTTCGACTCTGTACAGAGAGTCAGCAGCAAGAGCCTCTACCTGTACCGGTAAAGCTAGCACGTCTAACTCAGTCACCATCCGTCCGTACTAACCACTACACCTTCCACAGTGTGGATTATTGCAGACTTCTCTTCTACCTGAACCACTCCATACGGGCCCCCCTTGGCCATCATTTCTTGACTTCACACAAACACTCCTGATTTCCGTACGCGGTCTTGTCCATGTGCTCATGGAAATGATCAGAGATATGCACGTTGACTTTACTCCACTACCCCCAGGTGTCCCAGTCCAAAAGCAAATCCGAGATGCGTGATATGCTCACTTTGGCCAGAGAATACTGCACTTTGATGTGCTCCACTGACTAACTACATTTAGATGTGTGCCCCTGATTAATTGCATTTAGATGTGTGCCCCTGATTAATTGTATTTAGGTGTGTGCCTCTGATCAATTGCATTTAGATATGTGCCCTTGATGAATTGCATTTAGATGTGTGCCCCTGGTTAAATGCATTTAGGTGTATGCCCCGATCAATTGTATTTAGATGTGTGTCCTTGATTAATTGCATTTAGATGTGTGCCCCTGATTCATTGCATTTAGGTGTGTTCCCCTGATTAATTGCATTTAAGTGTGTGCCTTTGATTAATTGCATTTAGATGCGTGCCCCTGATTAATTCCATTTAGGTGTGTGCCCGTGTTTAATTGCATTTAGGTGTGTGCCGCTGATTAATTGCATTTAGGTGTGTTCCTGTGATTTATTGCATTTAAGTGTGTGCCCTTGATTAATTGCATTTAGATGCGTACCCTTCTTTAATTGCAGTTAGATGTGTGCCCTTGTTTAATTGCATTTGGATGTATGCCCCTGATTAATTGCATTTAAACATGCATCTCCTAAACCCCATTCAACACACAGTAGCCCGTCCACTTGTTCCTAAAAGTCACACTTAGCTGCCATCACAGGCTGCAGCCTCAGTGCATGACCAAATCCCTAGGCCTAGACTTAGCCCTGCCTGGCCCCACCAAGACATGGGCAACCAGAAGCCAATGATCTGCTTTGGCAACCTTCCTCAGCATGTCACTTTCAACTACAAACACACATTCACCTTAAAAATGTCAAACAACCTCCCAGACTCCCACACTATCCCTCCAACACTCTTCTTGCCCCATGCACGCCAACCTAACTCCTCATTTATTCCACAGGACATACAATTTAAGCTCACTCCAAGTCCTAGTCAACTCTGACCCCTTGTCACTCGGAATAGTAGACTAGCATCTCACCTAGCTACATGCCAGTAGTACTTCCAATCAACACCCCGTCGATCACTTGGAGGAATGCAAACCTCAACTCAAGAGCCACCTTCCCCACCACCATGAGAACATATCAACAACCCCATCAACAACCCCATCCTGTCCCTTACCATAACTCGAATGCCACCACCCAAGATTTAACTGCTACCAGATGTAACACAAATGGCTCCACCCCAGATTTGACTGTTGCCAGATGTAATTTGAATGCTACCTCCCATGGTTTTACTGATGCTATTTGTAATTTGAATGCCACCATCCCAGATTCAACTGTTACCAGATGTAATTTGAATGCTACCTCCCATGGTTTTACTGATTTGAGGTGTGATCTGAATACCACTGCCTTGGGTCTCTCCAAATCCAATTCCCACAACTCTTCTCTGCCAAAGCCCACTACCCCAGCTCTAGCCATAACCTCGAACACTTTGATCCACTAGCCCTTGCACACTGACTAAGCACTGTGATCAATCCAGCCCCCAGAGATAACGCCAGCTTGGAGGCAACTACACTCAATGGCGTGTCATTAATGCCAGATAGCTCCATGCACATGCACTAGATATCACCAGGAAAGGCCTAGACTTCCTAGCCATCACTGAAAAATGGCTCCATGCAGCAGCCGGCCCTGCACTCTCCCTTGCCATCCCAGAAAGTTACACCATCTTCAGGACAGACAGACAGGTCTCCAAAGGAGGCAGAGTAGCATTCATTGCTAAGAACCAACTCCCCATGACGGAAATCCCTAACCAATTGTTTCAATCAGGTGACCTACTCTCTATCAAAATATCCTTATCCACTTCTGTAACCATGACATTCCACCTTGTATACAGACCCCCAGTTCCTGTGCTTTCCTTCGAGGAAGATGTTGCACAACTATTATCAGGGAACACTAAGCCGTGCTCCTGAATCATACTTTTAGGTGATTTAAACCAGAGGCTCAACCGATGACAATGCCTTCGCCCTCGCTAACACCATTGAAGCTTTAGGTTTCACCCACTTTATCATTAACCCTACACACAACAAAGGATGTACTCTCGACGGGCTGGCAGACTTTAACTGCAATACCAACATCCTCTCTAACAAACATGCCATGTCCTTGGTCTGACCATAACATCATCTCCTTCACCATCCCTAAGAACACCTCTACAGCTACTACCCCTCCCATATACCAGCGACCCTATCCAGAAATATTCACAACATCACAGCAGAGAAACTACTACCTTTGATGCAACCCATTACTGAATACTTAGATAATTCTGCCAATGACCCCTCCACTATGGTAGAGGTATATAAACAGATGCTCCTAGCCACTGTTGACAAAGAAGCGCCACAGAGCATGCGTAAACCCTAACTCCTGGTACATCCCAAACCTGAAAATGTTGCGCAGTACTAAGAGATCTGCTGAGACCAGCTTGAAAAAATCCCCCACAGAATCTAACAAATAATTCTTTACTGGTGCCTCCAAAAATTATAAATATGCCATTCTCCAAACTGAAAGTGCCTCTTATAATGAGAGAATTGCCAATGCCAGCTCTGGCACTAAGGAGCTCTTCACTATCCTACGAGAACTTGAATCACCAGTGCCACCTCAAGAATCATGTCTTAAAGACACCGCCTGGTGCACTGATATACAAAAGCACTCCTCGACAAAATCACCCTACTACAAATGAAAACTGAATCCAAAAAGAATAACCTAACACCTTGCCAAATTCATCAGGACTTTATACATGCACCCCAGGATGCCAACACACAACTCGAATTTGTCCCGGTCACAACAACAGAGGTCTTAAAATTGATCACAAGCCTCAAGCCCTCTAGATGCCAAGGTGAAGTTTGCCCACCCTCGCTCATTAAAGAGTGCACTGCCTAATGTGCTCCATTCATCACAACCTTGGTCAATGCCTCATTCGCAATGAGCACCGTCCCAACCAACCTTAAAGATGCGTGGGTCCTCCCTTTACTGAAGAAAGCTACTCTCGACCCTAACATCCCTACAAACTACTGTCCCATCACAACCATAACTTTCCTTCTCACAATATTGGACACAGCAGTTTATCTGCAAATCCAAAACCATCTGGAATCTAACAACCTCTTAGGCCTTCACCATTCGGGTTTTACACTGACAGCCCTCCTGGATCTAAAAATACAAATGGATGAGATTAAAGATAATGTCAATCTAGCACTCCTCCTCCTACTGGACCTCTAAGCAGCTTTTGATGTAGTTAACCATAAAATACTTCACAAATACCTCTCCCCAGCTTGCCACTTTCAGCCAAAGCTATACTTTGAACACAGTCCTTCCTAATCAACAGAACTATGAGGGTCTACTCACCTACCGCAGCAGCACTGCCAGCTTCAGTCAGCTGTGGAGTTCCTCAAGGCTCCTGGATCGCCACTACACTCTACAATATCTTTATCAAGCCTCTATTCGACCTTCTCGATGACTCGGGTATCACCTACACTAAACATGCAGACGATACCCAACACATCACTATTACAGGTACGTATGACACAAACTCAAAATCACTAAATAAAATGTACCAAACCATCCAGCCCTGAATGGCCTAGCATAGCCTTTGTTTAAATGATGAAAAAACAGAGTTACTCCTCATAGGCTCACAAAACTGTCTAAACAAACTCTGCGACTCCTTCAAATCCTTTGATATTGATGGGATCACTATCAATGTCTCTAAGGAAGTAAAAACCCTGGGCATTTATCTTGACATTTATCTTGATTTAGCACTCACCTTAACCAGACAGGTCAACACTACAGCATCGGTGGCAGCTTACACCCCAAAACTCATCAATGCCTGTAGACCATTCCTCTCAACAGCCAGCTGAATTATACCTGCCAGAGCTCTAATCCTTTCCAGGATAGATTATTGCAATGCCCTCTACACAGGCTCTAACAACTGCAACATCAAAAAACTTCAGGTAATTCAAAACAATGCTCTAAGAGCAGCCCTTAACATCCCAAAAAATTAACATATTAGCATGGTGAGACGGAATTCTGACTGGTTGCCGGTCCACAAACGGATCCTTTTCAAAACCCTCTCCTTGACACACAAATGTCTATCCAACACAGCCCCTAAGTACATATCCAACAAACTCACCAAAAAACAATCTAATAGACCCACTCGCTCAGCCCATTTGCACTTAGTCACCATACCCAGATTCAATCGGCAGAAAGCAGTGGGTTGCAGCTTCCCAGTGGTAGCTGACAAACATTGGGACGCTCTTCCATTACCATTAAGATCTGAATCCTCCTGTTGGTCTTTCCGTAAAAGTTGAAATCCTGGCTATTCACACAAGAGTGGCTAAAATAGCTTTCTCTCACAATCCGCCTGAAATAACTACTATGACCAGAATTTTTAACCTTATGCATTACTTTGAATTCTCACCAGAACTGTTAACCATTTACATTACTCAGAATTTTTACACATGCATGTATGTACTTTATGCTGAACTGTCTCTACAAAAAAACAGCACCCAGATGCCTCAGGGTTAGGTGTGCTTTACAAATGACACCATCAATAAATAAGTAAATAAATAAATAAACATAGGATTACCATATGCACTGTGTAATTTGTTTATTGTAATACATCTCATAGAAATAGTTTTTAACAAACCGCTAAAATGCATGCACATTTTGGTTTTTCACTTGAACTATGTTTTACTTTCAGAAGAGTAATATACATATCACGTTAATTTACTTTAGAGATTGTCAAAGAAAGAAAATCTATTGCATAGGTCTATGGTACATGTGCCTTTAAGGCAAATGTGTCATAGATCAGCCATCTGTGAGAGCAAGGCCTCTCATCAATCATGAAATACACCTATTAAGCTGGACTGCTCTACAGGAGCACATGCTCAATTTAGGAAAAATAAATCTAAATACATTTTATTAGCGTAGTTTTTACAGTCTCTTTCAACTGTATCGGCATGAGTGGGTCACATGCAGAAAGCTCTGTTTTTCACAACACAATGGGTTAAAGAATGTAAGCTCCGGCCAGCTTCTGACCCTTTGACTTATTAGAGAACCATAACATCATATCTCTGTGTGTCTGATTCATATCATAGTGCCTAACTCAGTGTTAAGCCAATTTTGAAATAATTAAGCTAAATGGAGCTCCAATGCACCAGACAATAATTTTAATTGCACAAATAATGCAAATAATGTTTTCAACAACCATCATTTTGCAAAGATTTGGTTATTTTCAAAATAAAAATAAAACATACCCTAGTGAGCATCCCCCATAGTTTTCAAATGAATCACGATATGGTCACATATATCATTGATAATACATTTACAACGTTTAATAACATTTTCATATTTCATACTATGGGGCATGCAGCATGGCTATAGATTATTGTGGGGTTTTAACCATCTATATCTAAATAACAGGATATGTTCCTAACATAAGTTATGGAAGGAACATGGATTTGGGTTCAAATATGACCAGACCACCCCTTGTTATATTGTAAAATAATTTGGGCCTATCCAAATAGAGGGGTGTATCACTGGGAGTGTCAGCATTTGAAGAAAGTCAATGGTATAGCTTGGCCAATGAGGACATTTTGCATCTAATGACACTTCATGGGAATCATTCATCAGCTACACAAGCCCAAAAACCGAGAAAGTAGGGAGTTCTGTGATTATTGGCAAGACTGCAGACAGGTATACCCCACCCAAAATGAGCAGCGCTGCTGCTGGATTATACCTTGGAATTACCCGGAGGAACTCCTTAAAAAGACACGTGGTCCAGAGGAAGCCTGATGCAGAAAACATTTACCAAACTATAATCAAATTCCCAGAGAAGGATTTTGGAAAAGGAGGGCAAATTGGAGCCTAGCTGACTGGAGGAAGCTGCTGGAATTGTGATGTCCCACCTGTCCTTCGCTTTTTAAAAGACAATCCAAAACATGAGTATAACTAAATACATATATATCCTCAGAAATCCTTTACCAGCTAGGTAATTGGATGCGAACTGGGGTGTAAGGGAAGCAATAGGGGAAGTGATTTAAATATGATACCATAGCATTTTCAGCATGAAATACACCTTGTCCTTTCAAAGTAACCAAATAAATTGATCCCTGTGTTTTCACAGGTGCATTTTAAGAATGGAACTCGGAACATGTGTACAGAATATTCACAGTTTACAGAAGATTATTCAACTTTTGACCTGTGGAAGCCATAATTTATATAAAAAGATACAGTTTGAGTGAAGCCACACTATTTTAGTGGAAAAAGAAGGGGTGTATTAAGTTATGTATTTGTATTTACTTATTGTGCATATGTAAGGCGCTTGTACATCAAGAATTTGTGTTTCAAATCTCCCACAGGGCAAACAGGGCAGGGAGCATCGGAAGAAGATGCACATAGAATAAACTGATGAACAAGAAAGGGGCAGTCTTACTAGGCCTTGTGAGCATTCAGAACATGCAATTTCAGGGAGAGACAAAGAACGGGAGAAGGGGGTAAGTGCTTGCGGTTCCACACAGGGAAGTGCCAAGGAGTTAGTTTAGTCTGTCCACTTCCATTCTTAAGAAAAATAAGCGAGTTTAAACAGCCATTCCCATCTTTCAAACAACATTACGCAGAAAAAAATTAATCTGCATTAATCCACCTTATAATGCCAAATAGGATTGGGGGGTTACTTTGTATCCCTTCAGAGAATTATAACTTCAAGTGTGTGATTTTAACTGAAACAATATTTGGTACTCTCCAATATGCAAGAAAAGTTCCCTAACCCAAGCCTATAAGTTACTAGTACAACACATCACGTTGTGTATTTTACATATATGCTTACACCAAAATAAAAGAGAATCGCAGAAGTATTCAGGGAATGAGAAAGTTATTTTGTGTATTTGATGCATACATTCTACATTTCTCTAATGCCAGTACTTGTCAATGACTTGGGAAATAAAACAGTGAAATGTCTATTTTAAATGTTTTTCCTATGTCAACACATGTTGTTGAAAACCATGCAGGTTATTTTTCCCTCTTGTAGATAAGTTGCCTGTGATTGTATAAGATCGTGGGTCACTTGCTCAGCATATAGTTAAGGGACCACAATTGGTTTTGATTTACTATTTTAATAAAACTAAAGATTCAAATCAAATACAACTTGTTACTGGTTCCAGAATGTTGAGGTTCGATTGTTGTTATTGGAGCTGTTAGATCAAGTGTGCTCTCCCCATACAAAAAAAGTTTAAAACTAGGATATTGAATCACTCTGCACTGCTCAGTAGACACTAAAATTGCCAAGTGACAACAAAAGTGATAAGCGGATAAGAAAGCAAGGTACATTGTGTCATACACCGTGAAGATCTTTGTGGAACTGGAAGGTCCTTGTTTCAAATTCTGGTTTGTCAACTTAGCCTTTTCGATAAAAGTAATACCATAGAGGTCTGTAGCAGCAGTGCTTGCAATAACAGGGTTTTGAGATTTGGGTGATGAAGCACCATACACCCCATGCAATTTTATAATTATAATTTGAACCCATAACATATGGCAGAAAATGCTATATATATGCAATTTATGTGAGAAACCTGAAGGTGTCTCCCTAGCTAGTCCCCAGGGATCTGTCATCCAGGTGGCCAGGACATGGCCATTGCTATTGGATCCAGTTCCTAGGGGTGGACCACTGAGGGAGGATCCCCAGGATGGAGGTCCTTTGGGAGTGGGAGTGGGACACCGATGGGTGAGTCACGGTATCCCCCTTATTTCAACACCTTTTCCCCATTCTATCACGTAGGATATTCCAAAATACTGCCCCCCCTTCCGACACAAACACTTTTGCACAATACCGAAGAAAATGGACTAACACCAAAGCCATTTACCTGACATGTCCCAATACAAGGGTAGGGCAATGTCAGGCAATTGACCAGAATCACAAACACCTGATAGCCCTTTCCCTTCCCCACAGGGATAAAAGGTGGATCACAAGAGCACAGGATGAGCAGACAGCATGACGGGAGAGCTAACTCAGCAGAGTAGATCAAGAGGAGGAGAAAGACAGCGCATACCAAGGGGGTGACAAGGAGACAAGCGACCTTGACCTTTCGGATCAAGGAATTTGAGTCCTCTGCAGATGGAATCATGAGACAGCGAACAATAGCCAGCATCTTTTGCAGCAGATGTCAATGGTACACAAGACCCTCCTCTCAGGGGCATAGGAGACACATAAAATCTGGGGGGGACAGGGGACACCTTGGGGACTTATTTTAATTTATTTATTGTGTTTTACTCAAAGAACTCGACTTTTTACAGCATTAAAATTAAAATAGCAGTACGTATTAAATCACAAATATCACTGTATAAAACAAGAGAAAAGAAGAAAAGAAAACAGAAGAAAATTAAAGGATGCAGCAGTTCTGGATTTGTCATCTGACTATTAGCTCATGGTAAGAGAGAGGAAATAACAATTACTTTCAGTGGGCCACAGCTAGGACGCCATCTCGTTAAGAGACAGATCACCTGTAAGTGGACTCCTGCCAACTAAAGGAGTTGCAGCCTTTTCTAACAACTGCAAGTTGCTACTTTTTTTGTGTGCGGCAAGGAGTCGTGTGTGTCTCTTGGAATGGAATGATGGGGGTTTCAAAGAAAGAAGAAATCTTGCTTGTACCTCTGAGTAAGCCCTGTTATTGGAGAAGAGGGACCAGGTGTGTGATGTTGATGCTTTGACTGTCCTCCGGAGGTTGGGGGGTACAGCAAACAAGGAGGATGAGCGATCGCAAGCCCACCCCTTAATAAGCACTCCCCAGGTCCACGGCTGGATGCGTCGGCCCCGAAGGATGCCTACTAGGTGGGGTGTATGTGGACCCAAAGGTTTGGCCAGAGGGGTAGCCCGCTATGTGGGCTGCCCCTCTAGCGCTCCTTGGAGGGCCGGGCCAGCCTCTCACGATGAGTCTCGTCCCTCTTATTCCATCTCATGCTGGCTTTAGAGCCTAGCCTTTCTTTGCCTTTGTTATTCTGAATGCAGAGCTGGACTCTGTTCCTTTTTCGTTTAACATTTGCTGCAAAGCCTGATCTATTTGCTTCTCTCATATGTTACTAGGACGGCGGAGCATGGGTCCTCTGCCCTGTTACACTATTCAAAGAGCCCCTCTGGCCTTTCTTTGCCTCTCCCTTGCCCCACTGCTTGCTTGCTTAATACATACCTCCTTGCTTGAACACTCAACATATTCCCTCTAACACAGCAATGGAAGCTGCAGTTTGTCTTAACTGCTATTTGTTCCGTGTCTTGAATTGGCCTCTTATTTCCGCTTTACTGTCTGCCTGGGAAAGACATTTGCCAGTCACTGCTATAATGGTTCTACCTGGCCATGAGAGGGCAACAGCTAGCCAATATTGGAAGAACATGGGCATATTATGCCAGAGGCTGGCAACTGCCTTCCTAATGCCTACACAAGAGACACAACTCTTGCCTTTGTTTCTAACAGTATTTCACTGGATGAAGAAACGCAAGAACACACATATTGCTTATAAATGAAGGGGATGAAGTCACACTTGGTTAAGACATTTTGATCACGCCAGGAGCTAATTTCCAGCTGCAATTAAGCGATTAACTTTTGGATTTCTGGTTTTAAATAATGTTAGTATCACCTGGAAAGCACAGAGGTTGCTCAACAGGTTCCTGGAGCACGAGGGGTACCCTACGCGTGGGCATGGATGATTGGAGGGCATTCTTGGCCGGGTTTGGAGCCTGGCCCTTACAGCCATGATGGGGGAGGAGCCTATTTCTTTTGGTCATTTGAACCCTTTGAGGGTGGACAGACATTGCCTTCTGCTTTAGCCCACTAACAGCTCTGCTTTGCAACTTTATCACACATACCTGTCAGGTGGCATGTAACTCAATGCTACTAATGCTATCAGCCTCAGAAGTCTGGAATCATTTGCCACATCAACTAGGGTACATGCTTGCCACCCGAGACTTACCCATGTCTGAGTCGGCATCTGTCGTCCTGTGGGGAAGACACACCCAGAAAGAGCAGGGCACGGTGCCCTTGTGGGTTTTTCACACTTCTTCCTCGGGGTGGGCACAATTCACTCTGCAGAGAAAGTGGCACATTCTGGGCAACATTCTCCCACTTTGACAATGTCACTCAAAGAGCTAAATTGTCCATTTGAAATACCTCTGTCGACTTATTATTGAGCAATCCACACTGATGGGTTTAAGCACCTGTTTAATGTGAGATGGCAATTAAGGGTATTTGCCAACGCACTCAAGAAGCACAGGACACCCTCTTACCAGCGACATGCCATGCTCACTCATTCTGATCATGAATTGCCATTTATCGGGGGTCATGTTAAATGTATTTATTTATTTATTACATGTGTAGCATCACCCAAAACCCCCAAGCATCAAGGCGCAGAGTAAACTGCATGGAGTGGACCACTTCCATTGGCGCAATTTTTTACTTTTCCGCCACAAAATGGAAGATTTTAGCGTAAAAGGCATGTGAAGTCACATTGCTTTTCCACTCTGGAAGAGTGTAAATACCTTGCACAATTAGCGATTGCTGGTGGAATTGACAATGGCTTCCTCTGGACTCCGCCCGCTTTTACCAGGTTTAATTTACAAGGAGATGCCAGAGGAATCCCTTTCCTTATTTCCAGCATGAGAATCCATGCTGGCAGTAAGGCCGCTTTTGTCTGGTGGAGCGGGATATACAGGGGGTCCTGGTGTGTCCACTCGGCTCCCGAACTCCACCCAGAAATGCACGAAAATCCGGCCAATTAGAAAAAGCGACCGTAATAGTGTTTTCCACCACTTTTTCTGAACCAATTGACCTGGAAAATTCTGTGTTGCATCGGAATCTGAATGCATTCACTCCGCATATTATCCACTGGAAGATTAAGCCAGGTGCTGAACACAGGTGTCACATATTCTTGAGCACAATCTGCATTTGGAGCATTAACTCACTGAGCTACCTTACAAATTATGGGCCTCATTACGAGGCTGGCGGTAAGGGGTTAACGGCGCCAGTAAGGATGCCAGTGTCGTTAACCCCTTACCACTGCATTACGAGGTCCCTTAGCGGGTCCAACTAAGGCCGGCTGGTAAAACCAGCCGTCCTTAGCAGGATCCGCTAAGGGACCAGGGAGCTAATAACGGGTCCATTATTAACGGGCCCGTTATTAGCTCCCTGCCCATTCCCAATGAGCCTTATGGGGGCTCGAATGGGAATGGGGATGGGTATTTTGAATGGGGATTTACCAGGTCCTCCAAGGTTGGAATGACCCGGTATGTCCCCATTCAAGGAACCCGGACCCAGACACGAGTTTGGAGGCAGCCATGGCGCTAGTAGCACCATGGCTACCTCCAAACTCGTAATGACCCCCAATATCTCTTCTTGGGCTTTACCGTTTGAACCCCTTAACTGCCATGGGTATTTCTGACAAGGCCTTATTTGGTGATTTCGGTATGTCGCCATTCAATCCCTTGTAACGTTTTTGTTACATAAGATATCTCGGCCAAATTTGGCCCCTTTTTTCCCCAAATGTAGGTGGTCGTAACTTTTCAGACTTTGACAGGGATTGTGGGTAATAAATTCTGGAGCAATTCGTGCAAGTCAGACCTCTGTGGATTCCCACGGGTGTCCTCTTTTTGGAAATGCATGAGGTTCCCTGTTTTCCTTGGTGGCTTCCACACCATAGGCCCAAATCTGTATGTTGTCCACATGAGCAAAATATGCTCTGCCGAAAGGCTTGGGGTTACCAGTGGGTTACCCTTTTCCCTTTGTGCGCAGGTAGGTGCACCCACACATGAGAGGTACCATTTTCGTTGGGGCACCTGTAGGAACGCAGGATGGTAGGACATGTGTTGTTGGCAGTGTGTTTCGGTGGGTGTCCAGAGTGAAATGTCTGAAAATTGTGTTCCCACAGGTGTCCCGACGTAAATGGTACCTCACATGTGTGGGTGCACCTACCTCTGCGCAAAGGGAAACGGCTAACCCACTGATAACCCCAATCTAGCAATCTGCCCCTGGGGAGGGCTACATGAGATGCCCCCCATCCATTTGGAGTGGGAGGGATAGGGCCATCCCCTTTCCACTAATAACATTCATGGTGGTTCAGTGGCCCCCCACACCCACCCAAAACAAGTTATCATTTGTTTTATTTTTGTTTTGCCCCTTTCCTAGGGGAAGATAGGCACGTGTGTGGCCATCTGCCTCCGGGGTGGGGGGTGGTTGGTTGGGGGGGTAAAACGTACTGCCCCAAACTTGGGGGCTGGATCTGCCAATATTTGCAGTGGCCTCTCCCCCTCCCCAAATGGATGGGGGGGCATCTCATGTACCCCTTCTTAGGGGCAGAAATCTGCCCCAGGGAGGGCTACATAGGTGCCCCCATCCACTCAGGGTGGGGTAGAGGGCCACCCCCCCCTTTCAAACACAAACAATCCTGGTGGTCTAGTGGGTCCCCCCAGTCCCCTCACCCAAAACAAGTTATAATTTATTTTTTGTTTTGTCCCTTCCCTAGGGGCAGATGGACACATGGGTGTGGCCATCTGCCCCCAGGGGGGGGGCAAAACGTACTTCCCCATACTTGGGGGAGTGGCTCTGCCAATATTTGCAGTGGCCTCTCCCCCCACCGCAAATGGATGGGTCATCTCATGTACGCCTTCCTAGGGGCAGAAATATGCCTCCAGGGAGGGCTACATAAGTGCCCCAATCCACATAGGTTGGGGGGGAGGGCCCCCTTTCAAACACAAACAAATCCTGGTGGTCTAGTGGGCCCCACCGGGCCCCCACCCAAAACTGTTATAATAATTTTTTTTTTACTGTTTTTTCCCTTCTCTAGGGGCAAATGGGCACATGTGTGTGGCCATCTGCCCCCGGGGGGTAAAAACGTACTGCCCCAATCTTGGGGTGGTGGTTCTGCCAATATTTACAGTGGCCTCTCCCCCCAGCCCAAATGGATGGGGGGCATCACATGTACCCCTTCCTAGGGGCAGAAATCTGCCCCCAGGGAGGGCTACATAAGGTGCCCCCATCCACTTAGGGTGGAGGGGAGAGGGCCACCCCCTTGCAAGAATGCCTGGTGGCTAGTGGCCCCACCCAAAACTACGTTAAAAATGTATTAATTTTTTTGTTTGCCCCCCTTCCCTGGGGCAGATGATCACCCATCTGACCCCAGGGTATTGCCACCATTACTATGTAAGCAGCCCCTCCCCCCACTTCAAAAACAGATCCCTGCACGACACACCAAACATATTCTGGGGGGATAAATGACATTACATCCCCCCACTTACAATTGTGGGGGGGATTTGTCCCCCCTGTCCTCCCCATGTCCTACGCCCATGCCTCCTCTGCTGATTACCAAGCCGGGGAGAAACGCTGGTCTCTGTGGTACTAACCTTGACTCACAGGAGAAGATGGCCAAGTGTTTCATAACAGCCGGTGCGTCGGAGGGGGAGAGTCGATAAGAAACCGAACTGTGTTGAAGGAAAAGTAGCAAGCGGCTAATTGAACTGTGAAAACATACATACAAATCTATTGAAGCTAGAGGGGGAAAAAGCAGCAACAGAGCAGTCTGGCACCACATTGGTGCTCACTTAGGAAATTCTGGCGATTGTCCGGTTGTTGAAACTACAATAGACAAAAGGCCTTAGAAGAAGGCGAAAAGGGGGTCAAAGTGGTCATACAGGGGTCTTGCAAAATCCTCTGTACAGTCGAAAGTCTTTGGCCGACAGATGATTGTGAAGCGAAAGGAAATTAATCCTGGTTGGTGAAATTAGCAAAACAACAGTGTGTTGCAAAAGTTGGCAGCAGTGAACCTGGCGGAGGGATGCTGACAAAAAGGGGCGAACCCTGAAGTCTCTATGAACAATGTGTTGACAGAAGTGAACCTGACCGAGGGATGTCCACTGAGAATTGTTGGAAAAGACTTAAGACTGAACGTAAGAACAGCCATGGTGAACCCGAAAGAGGGAGGCTAGCGTTTGAAATGTTTAAAAAGACATTGGCCCTCATTACGACCCTGGCGGAGTGGGTTTGCGCCAGCGTTATTCGCGGCGGACCCGTCCGCCCTACTACGAGTTCCCGTAGCGCCATGGATTGTTTTCCGCCTGGTTTTTCCGGGCGGAGAAATCCATGGCGCTACGGGACCTTGATGTTAATTACGCCACCGTATTTTGCGGTGGCGCAATTAACGCCTTCCCCACTCCCATTATACCCTATGGGGCAAAAATGGGAATGGGGAAGGGTAAAATGGGGATTGGGGATTTACCGCCCCGCCAAGGTCGGCATGGGGCGGAAAATCCGCCAACCTCCATGGCGCTATCGGCAGCTTTCCGCCGTGCTCCGCGGTGCATTTAGCACCGCGATTTCCGCCAGGGTCGTAATGAGGGCCATTGTGATTCGTGAATGCCAGAAAAGTAATTGTGAACTCAAAGGAGGAAGGCTGGTGTTTGAAAGGGGTCCAAATCCAAAGGAGGGAGATCCAGGGGTGGAAAGACATCACCCAAAGTTCATTGAGAAAGGAATTGTTTATTTAATTTTTTGAATATGACTCGTGAGGGGTCTGCACCCGGAAGAGGGTGACGCAGGGGTGAAGCCATTACCCACAATATACGTGGAACAGAACTTGATATTTGTTGAAAAATCAGGCCCTCGAAGGCAAGAGACTTTTGTTAAAAGAGACAACCATCATAGAACCTGATAGCTGGTACAGATTGTTGGCTCATGCAGGGAAAGCTCAAGCATGTGCTGTGCTCCAAAGTCCCACCTTGTCCTGTGCTGAAAACCTGGGGAAGGGAGACCTCCAGTACTGCATCCTGACTCATTATTTATGAACACCTTTTTCTTTCTTGAGAACATTATCCCACACGTCTGTTTATATATAGAGTAAGGTTTGGCAATAGGTTTTTCTTAGTATAGGCCTTTTATTTTGACACAACACCACTAGGACTGCCTTAATTTTCATTTGATGGTTAAAGCTTGCTTCCAACTTAGATTTAGGTTTAGATTAGGTGTTTTTCCACCCTGTATTTCCAGTTTAAAAAACACCCTTGAACTGTGATCACTTGTGTCTGCCTTTACTGTTGCCACCATGAGTTCCTTATAGGTGCCACTCTGTACCATAGAATATGTGTCTTGCATGCCAACACACGTGAAAGAATCATACCTGACAAAATTTCATATGTCCCATACAGGCACTCCCGTATCTCCAGAAGAATCTGTGGAGGATGAGGGGGCATGCCCTTTGGGAAGTAGTGCCTCCAGGCCCTCAAGGTCCACCACGACCCCTCAAATGCAGCCACATGCCACACCTAGGCGCAAGGACCGGCATGTCACACCTGGACCCGGCAAGGCTAAACCTACATGTGGCAGCACAGTCCTTGCACCAACCCCACGTGGCACCAGGACAACCTCCACACCCTCTCAGTCAGATGCAGTGGCAGACACAGAGGCCACACCTGCTGGCAGGGTCTCCGTTGACACCCAGGGGGATACAAGTCCAGTGCCACAGGTTGATGAAGGGTCACGCACACCTGAGAGCCTGGCCGGCCACCAGCATACCCAGACACCTGAGCCGGATGTGGACCCAACACACCATCATATGGCTCACCGGCCTTCAGCCCATTCACAACACACCAACAAGCCAATCCATCCTCCAGAGGCTGGACAAGATGGGGAGGCAGCAATGAGAGATGGAGGTCATTGACCACTCACATTCCCTGCACCTCCAGACCATACACAATTGTATGCAAGGAGCCACCTGCAGGATTGTGAGGATAATGGAGAGGAACTGGGCACAGGTGGCTGCTAATGCTGCCACCCTTGCGGTGCATGGGCAGCGAGTTAGAGAGCTGATGGAAGGGATTCCGGCTTTTGCAGAGTAGATGCAACAAAGCATCAAAGTCAATTTGCAGCACACCTGGGGGCCAGAGTCAATACCCTCAACTTTAGCCACACCCACTGAGGGGGTCACAGCCCAGCACACCCAGGCGCTGGTCTGAATGCCATCTATGGCTAAACTCACAAGGGGCAGCCCCGAGGGGAAGACCCAGCGGAAGTGACAATGACACACCTTTTGCCCACAGTGGGCGTGCTGGGGTGTTGTTATTGGGAGCGGGAGGAGGGATAATGTGTGGGGGTGTTGGTGGTGGGAGGGGAGATAGTGGGTGGGAGTAGTTGGTGGGAAGGGGCTTAGTTAGTGCACTTAATTACATTAAAGTAGTTGAACATGGCAAGGACATTCCTCATTGTGTCATGGTTTTGTTTATTAATTGCTGTGAGTGTTAAACAGTGGTGCATGGCATGTGCCTTGTGATTGTCTCAGACAAAACTGTCTATCAGTCCCTGACGAGTCTGTCGGCCATCCCTAACGTCGTCTCTGGCAATGCATGCTATTGACCCTGCCACAGGCACTGTATCCTTATCCTCTGGGAGTGGCATGTCCACATCAGGGGCTAGAGGGAATTTCTGCTGGAGGCAGATATTGTGCAGCATGGCACACACAAGCACTATGTTGCTACTTTTTCTTGTGTGTACATCAGGGCTCCTCCTCTATGCACACACGGGTCCTGCTGTGAGCATGTTTGTAGTCAAAATCCTGTGGTGTTTGTGGATCACGCACAGCTGTCATGAGCCAGGGCAGCTTCAGGTATCCGGAGTCACCTGCATGGAGAGAGGCACAGTCATGAGTATCAGTGTATTGTGGGGGGCTGGCAATCACGGCATCTGGGCAATGGACATCCTGTGTAGGCATATGGGGCTTCATTTTGTGGCATGTGTCTTTACAATGTTTCTGCATGTTGTGTCACTCGTATCATGCTTTGTATTCACTTAACATGCACCCTGCTCCCTTGCAGCGGATGTAACGTCATGCGTCTGTCGGTGCCATGTCAAGCTGACATGGTGGCTGTCTTGCGGCAGTGTATTGCACAAACAAGGGGGGTTCTGGGAGTTTCTCTACTACCGGCCTCTATCCCGGGTTAGAGTCTCAACTAGAGTCTTTAGCTCACCATCCTTTCACAGAAGAGACATTTCCACTACATATCAGTTTTTGTCCCGCCCAAGGGCAGTCCAGCACAACTCACAACTTAGAGAGGCACAACTCCACCACACTGACATGGCCAAACCAGGCCGAAACACGTGTCTGGGGTTGCTGTTGGTCCTCTTGTTCAGAAGAGAATTGCCTGGTATCTCGGTGCTGGACTGCCCTTGGACAGGACAAAGACTGATATGTAGTGGACATTTCTCTTCTGTGAAAGGATGGTGAGCTAAAGACTCTGGTTGAGACTCAAACCCGGGATTTAGGCCGCTAGAGAGAAACTCCCAGAACAACCCTTACCTATGCATATTAAGTAGCTTTGTGTTTTCGCCCTAAGTTACTAGGGTAGTCCAGGCATGGAACCCTTGCTCACTGTTCTACGAGAGGTACAGCTCCACCTCACTGACAAGGCCCAACCAGGATGAAACACGTGTCTGGGGTTGCTGTTGGTACTCTTGTTCAAAAGACAATTGTCTGGCATTTCGATGCTGGACTGCCCTTGGGCAGGACAAAGACTGATATGTAGTGGAAATTCCTCTTCCGTGAAAGGATGGTGAGCTAAAGACTCGGGTTGAGACTCAAACCCGGGATTTAGGCTGGTAGAGAGAAACTCCCAGAACCCCCCTTACCTATGCATATTAAGTAGCTTTGGGTTTTCACCGTAAATTACTAGGGTAGTCCAGACATGGAACCCTTGCTCACTGTTCTTAGAGAGGTACAGCTCCACCGCACTGACGAGGCCCAACCAGGATGAAACACGTGTCTGGGGTTGCTGTTTGTACTCTTGTTCAGAAGAGAATTGTGTGGCATTTCGATGCTGGACTGCCCTTGGGCAGGACAAAGACTGATATGTAGTGGAAATTTCTCTTCTGTGAAAGGATGGTGAGCTAAAGACTCTGGTTGAGACTCAAACCCGGGATTAAGGCCGGTAGAAAGAAACTCCCAGAACCCCCCTTACTTATGCATATTAAGTAGCTTTGGGTTTTCACCATAAGTTACTAAGTGTCAAGACTCGAAGATCGCATGAAGTATGGAAACCTCCATCCCTAAGCAACCAACAGCGAGATAGAATCAACTCACTGTTCGAGGATTAGGGCCAGGGATGGCTGCTGTGGAGAAATGGGCAAATACCAACAGATAACGTGCAGGAAAATAAGGGAGGAGGATTCTGGTGATGATTGTAAACAGAAATGTCAAACCTGTTCCCTCAGTAGCATAGCATCAAAAACAAAAGGAATGCAAGGCAAAACGAACAGCAGCCACTCCACTGGAAACACCTTCAGATGTAAGCATGTGAGGCTTGGAGCAAGGAATGGGAGCAGAGCCCCCAACCGGTATCGATTAATCAAGGAGTCCGGATGCAAGGTACCAAAGGAAAAAACAGTTCCAGTCCAAAGGAAGTCTGAGGTCAAGAAAGTGAACGGTCCATTACGTAGCCAAATCAGGTAAAGGTCAGGCAGTAGGAATCAAGAAGAGCCATCCGAGGTCAAACGAAGAAAACAGGAACGAAGATGTAAGAACGCCAAACGCTGGTTGTAACAGCTGAGAAGCAATGGGCAGCGCTCTCTCAGCTGATTTAAGCGTCCTGGCTGGGATCACATGACCGTGAAACAGACGTAATGTGCTGGTTCCGGCCCGGATCACGTGAGCACCTCAAAGGCTTGTGGATTGGCCCAGCGTGCTGAACATCGTTAGTCCGTGTCACGTGACCGCATTATGGGCTTGCCGTGCTGAGGTACCATGGAAACGTGCAACAGCATTCTTTCAGCAAGATGCTATGGGAGCTGCCAACTCCGTCGGTGAACCAGGCACCTGGCAAACCGCTGCAAAGCAGACCTCCGTAGCTGCTGGTGGACAACAGGATGGATATCTCGTAACCTAGTGAGTGCACTCAAATGTTTGTGCATGACACTACGGTACTCCAGACGTGGAACCCTTGCTCACTGTTCTTATAGAGGCACAGCTCCACCTCACTGACAAGGCCCAACCAGGCCAAAACAAGTGTCTGGGGTTGCTGTTGGTACTCTTGTTCAGAAGAGAATTGACAGGCATTTTGGTGCTGGACTGCCCTTGGGCAAGACAAAGACTGATCGCCAGTGGACATTTCTCTTCTTTGAAAGGATTGTGCGCTAAAGACTCTTGTTGAGACTCTAACCTGGAATATAGGCTGGTAGAGAGAAACTCCCAGAACCCCCTTACTTATGCATATTAAGTACCTTTGGGTTTTCACCATAAATTACTAGGGTACTCCAGACGTGGAACCCTTGATCACTGTTCTTATAGAGGCACAGCTCCACCTCACTAAAGAGGCCCAACCAGGCCAAAACACGTGTCTGGGGTTGCAGTTGTTACTTTTATTCAGAAGAGAATTGCCTGGCATTTCAGTGCTGGACTGCCCTTGTGCAGGACAAAGACAAATATGTTGTGGAAATGTCTCTTCTGTGAAAGGATTGTGAGCTAAAGACTCTGTTTGAGACTCCAACCTGGGATTTAGGCTGGTAGAGATAAACTCCCAGAACCCCCCTTACTTAAGTATATTGCTCTTGTGCATGTGGTCTGATGGGTTTCACATGGGCTTCTGTAGGCTTCTGGGGCAGCTGGCCTGCATTTCAGGTTGAGTGAACATGGGTACATGGCTGTTGTGCTAGCAAGGTTGATGTTATGTGATGCGATGTGGAACTTTGTTTGACATTGGTTCAGATTATGCATGTTGCATTGTAGTACCTGAAGTCATGTGTGTGTTTGGAGTTGCTACTGTATGTGTTCATCAGCTTCTCCATCCAGGAATGTCTGACATGTGCATGTTCTCTGGGCTGTACGGTGACGTTGCTGAGGGAGGTGGGAAGGTCTGACTTTTGCATTCACTTGTCATTCATGCTTTGTGGAGTTTTTAACATGCCCCAAACCATTTGATCAGGTGTATCGCAGCACCTGCATGCTGACAGTTTTATTCACCCACTAGCCACGTCTGTTTCCTCTGTGCCTCTCCATGTATTGAGGCAGTGTACTGTTCCATAGGACCATGGCATCATGGGTGGAACCAGGGTAGCGGGCAGAGCAGTGGGTGATGTACAGGTTGGGTTTGCAGGTCAACTGCACATTCAGAGCATGGTAGTGCTTTCTGTTGTGCTAGACTTCTTTGTGGATCTAGGGGGCCATCAACGCAACATGGTACAGTACAAGGCTGCATTGACATTTGGCATTTGAGTAATCGCATAGAACTGTACCTTCACAGCGTGAACCTGTGCTGGAGTGGTGGGCAGTGAGATGTGGCATTGAACATGCCGCAGGAAAGCATCCAGCACCTGGGCAACACTGCACAAAATGTGGGCTGTGCCATGCCGTGCGGCATGGCCACAGAGTGCTGGAAGGTGCTGGTTCCCTGGAATCGTAGGATGCACACTACCTTTACCAGTGGAGTACAGCTGTCTGGATGTTTATCTTGCTCTCTATGTCACCCTGGATTGTGGTGAGGAGCTCTCTTATGGTCTCCCTGTTAAGGCGGTACAGGGTGACCAACAGGCTGTCAGTGAGTTTCCAGGGTGAGGGCCTGACTCTGGGTATCAGGGCACACCTTGCTTGGCCTCTTCTCCTACTCCTCCTGCTCCTCCTCATCCTCCTCCTCCCCTGTAATGCCTGTGCCCTAGGCTGTTTGTCCTAACTCTGCACTTACAGACGCAGCATGAGCAGCTTCAGGTCCCATCTCGAAATAGCGTGTGGCAGCATGGTGTTTGTAAATATGTTTGGGGAAGGCGTGTGCCTTATGAAGCCCTCTGGAGTGGATTGGGATCACCTGTGGCTTCTTTTCTACAACCTGTGTTCATTTACCTCTAACTGGAGGCTGGGCTAATTGCACCATTTTTTCAGCTGTATTAGCGCTGTTTTCCAGCGCTTATACCACCGTACAGGGACTTGTGATACAGCAGTGATAGCATTTCATAGTATTGGTGCAGATTTCATCGGTTGTAATTGAGCTGGCAGTAATTGTGCTGGCTCTAATTGAGGCCTCGGTTTTGCAATGAACGGTTTTTGCACCAGCTCATGATCCTCATGATCCGGCAGAGCAGTATTGGTGGCACTAATTCCATTAGGGTCTCTTTTACGGCTTACCACCCAACTCGTGATAATGCCCACTGTGTGATAAGGTCTATTTACAACATTTGGAAGCTACGCTTGTTGGTGCTCATAATAGACTTGGGGGTGGCACCAAGGATACTCACTGCCTATGGTGCTATCTGATCTAAGACTGGCTCTGTGGCAGGGTTACTATCTACAACATATTTCTGAAACAGGAGGGTTTATACATCTTTTGAAAAGATGGGAAGGGTCTCACATGCTCTCCTCTGCTTTCTCTTTTTCTTTTCTCTCTACCTTCAACTTTCCTGCTCTCACCCAAGAACCAACACTCACATATCTGCCCAGTGAGTCCAAATATGTCTGTTAGTATTAACCACCCCCCAACCCCCCCTAGATATATAAACTATAGTTGGTGCATTGTGTTGTCTTTTTGGGTCTCTTGCACCTTGACGTTAACAATGACAACAGATCAAGGAGCCCGCTTTTGTCATACCCAGGGTTCTCCAGCCTGACTCGTTTCTTCAGCACTCACCCAGACACAAAGGCGTATCTGGTCCTACAATGAATGAAGTACTGAATTGGAGCTGGCAAAGAGCAGATGTTAGGAAAAGGTGTATCTCCGTTACTCCCTTTGAGCCCTTGGTGGTGACTGAATAACTGGGTTAGGGCTTCTAGGAGCTACAGCTCTGATAACCACTGCAAGATTAATGCTGCCAATCAGAATAACTGTAGAGGAATCAACCTTGCACTTCTCCCTATTTTGTGACTCACTTAAACATGTGAAGAGAATATATTCCTGTTGGGAAATTTGAAAAGTTTAAACTTCGCCATACCACTGATGGGGGGTGGACACGTCATCATCATCACAATTTCTGTCACTTGTGCAAATTGCTATAAATATTACAATATTTATGGTAAATGGGATAAATGTTACATTTGGGTTACTTTGTGTTATTTTGTGTAGAGGCAATACATTTGTAGATTTGCATGTGCGCAGAAACATAACAATGAAACATTGTCACACGGAGGGCCCTTCAACACTCAGGTAAAGCAGGCGATCAATATGTGCACATGGAGTTTAGCTGTATGAATGGTGCTCATGATAGGAGATCATACTAGGTATAAAATGCATACATAATGGTATAGATGTATGGGAAGTGTTTTTCGTATTTAGTAAAATATATGAAATACATGCGGTGGGATTGCTCTGTGTATCATGCGTCTACGCATTGTGGATTAATCAGAAGGGTGTTTTCGCCATCATAGCAAAGGTTTGCAAAGGCTTCATTCGCAGTTGGGGAACATGATTTTCAACTTGATGAATGGGGGAGCTGCAGTCAGTTTGCAGTTGACTCAAGTGCTGGAGGGCAAGGGAAGATATGATCTCTGGTGAACTGGAGAGCTCATTGTTGTAAGAGATATGCATCTTGTGAATTCATGGGGTTGTTTGAAGCAGGTGGCTTCTCCTGGGGCACTTGCGGAGACCAGTAGTGATACATATTAGGAAAACAATTGTGTTGCTAGAGAGTGGGCAGTACTCATGTGAATAGAAAAAGATCAGCCACATAGAAGTCATAAAAATCAGACACCGGACATGTCTAGGCAATGCGATTAGCAAACATGAATAAGTCAAAAGGGAATCTACATGTCTTTCTCTCGTCTTCATGTGCTTAGGAATTTTTGGGGTAGGTCTGTGTGCATCTTTGATAGGAATTCTGTTGTTGTGTAACTAAGAGGAAAGGCTGCCACCAAATATGGAGAGGCTTTTGGAAGGGGTGTGTTAAAAATGTAAACCTTGTAATTATACGTTTTAGGTGCTTGTGTTATAATATCTGTGTCGAATGAACTGCGTGGGTTTTAGAATTCACTCTACAGGACAACCAATCATGTTTGGGGGATGACTTTGTAATGCTATCTGCTGGAGTGTATTAGCTGTTGCAAATTGTATATAATGTGTGTTCATTGTGTGGTTCAGAGAGACCAGGGTGATTTTGATTCTTAGATGTCATTGCATCCCCCTCCCGACCGTTGTACACTTAACTTGCTTTATGGACAAAAGGCCACTTACTAATTTTAGAGGTGGGCCTATTTTGGGTAAAGGGGCAGAGCTAAAGGGCCACACCTACAGTTGCTATCACTATTTTAGAAGGCTCATGCATATCGAGGAGCTGAAGCCTTGTTCTTATGCCAAACGACTGACAACATGAAGAATGTATACTTTGTGGCAAGGTACATATATCGAGCATGGGTTAAAAAAAACATTTTATTAGGTGATTTACTAATGCATGACAACTATATAGATCTCTTTTATCTCATGTATAACTCTAATGTATTTTAGTATGGTCATTTTTGTCTTTTAATCATCTTTCTGTATACTATCTGATGAATTGAATTATTTATGAGATTTCAACTGCCTGTGTTTTAATTGTACTGAATCGTGTTGCAGAACGTGTGTGCGCTAAGGACATTTTTGTCGATAAAAGCCTTATGAATCTAACTCAACAGGTCATAACAATTACAATTGTAGCAGTGCACCAGCCAGGTGAATACTTTCCTTGACAATTAGGGGCCGATTCATGGAACAAACGTGCGCCGAAAATCTTTGCGCAAGCAGGCACAAGCAGGCGCAAGCAGCCGCAAGCGCAAAAAAACAGGCGAAGGCGCACGCGTGCGATTCATGGAAGTCCCTGCGCGTGTTTACCTCGGGATGTGCGCCAAACGGGAAGCAGACGGAACGCCCACACGCACTCAAACCACACGTATTCATGGAATCGAAAAGGGCAAAGCCACGCACAGCCAAAGACACGCACAAGCTGAAACACGTCCGCCGCAGGAAGGCAGGCGGTACAGTCCCAGCGCATCACAAAAGTGGCAACATACAGCAATTGGGCCTGAGCGAGCGGGGCACGTGTATTGCGGGGGTGCGCGGGAAGTAACACACGCGATTGAGCGGGGTACGTGTATTTCGGGGTGCGCGGGAAGTCACACACGCAATTGAGCAGGGTACGTGTACATCGGGGGTGCGCGGGAAGTCACACACCCGATTGAGCGGGGTACGTGTATTTCGGGGGCGCGCGGGAAGTTACACATGCGATTGAGGGGGTACGTGTATTTCGGGGGTGCGCGGGAAGTTACACACGCGATTGAGAGGGGTACGTGTATTTCGGGGGTGCGCGGGAAGTTACACACGCGATTGAGCGGGGTACGTGTATTTCGGGGGTGCGCGGGAAGTTACACACGCGATTGAGGGGGTACGTGTATTTCGGGGGTGCACGGGAAGTTACACACGCGATTGAGCGGGGTACGTGTATTTTGGGGGTGCGCGGGAAGTTACACACGCGATTGAGCGGGGTACGTGTATTTCGGGGGTGCGCGGGAAGTTACACACGCGATTGAGCGGGGTACGTGTATTTCGGGGGTGCGCGGGAAGTTACACACGGGATCACATCAGGGTACATGTATTTTGGGGGTGCGCGGGAAGTTACACACGCGATCTCATCAGGGTACGTGTATTTCGGGGGTTTGCGGGAAGTTACACACACGATCTCATCAGGGTACGTGTATTTCGGGGTGCGGGGGAAGTATCACACGCAACATCAGCAGGGTACGTGTATTCCAGGGGTGCGCGGGAAGTTCCACACGCAATTCCATCAGGGAACGTGTATTAGAGGGGTGCGCGGGAAGTTCCACACGCGATCTCATCAGGGTACGTGTATTACAGGGGTGCGCGGGGAGCACCACATGTGAATTGCACGTGTGGGTCCTCCCAGGTGTTCCCTCTACACCCTCCACGGCCCCTGCAGGTGGCTCACACCACAAGGGCCTACCCTGCACATGTCCTGCAGGCACCCCATCCACCATGGCCATGCACCCCAGCCAACCCACATGTCAACTTGCACTACTGCCCACCAACGCATGTCCCCCTGCACCCCCAGCCACCAAGGGCACCCTCCACCAGGCCCCCACCCATGTCTCCCACCACCCCCACCCCCCAGCCACCAGGGGCAGCCTCCACCAGGCCCCCACCCATGTCTCCCACCACCCCCATCCCCCAGCCACCAGGGGCAGCCTCCACCAGGCCCCCACCCATGTCACCCACCACCCCCACCCCCCAGAACTGTGGGGCACCTGCCAGCAGGCCCCCACCCATGACTCCCACCACCCCCACCCCCCAGCAGTGCAGGGGCACCCACCACCAGGCCCCCATCCATGTCTCCCACCACCCCCACCCCCCAGCCACCAGGGGCAGCCTCCACCAGGCCCCCACCCATGTCTCCCAGCACCCCCACCCCCCAGCCACCAGGGGCAGCCTCCACCAGGCCCCCACCCATGTCTCCCACCACCCCCACCCCCCAGCAGTGCAGGGGCAGCCTCCACCAGGCCCCCACCCATGTCTCCCAGCACCCCCACCCCCCAGCCACCAGGGGCACCCTCCACCAGGCCCCCACCCATGTCTCCCACCACCCCCACCCCCCAGCACTGTGGGGCACCTGCCAGCAGGCCCTTGCCCATGTCCAACTCATGTTCCCCACCACCCCCACCCCCCAGCACTGTGGGGCACCTGCCAGCAGGCCCCCACCCATGTCCAACTTATGTTCCCCACCACCCCACCCCCCAGCACTGTAGGGCACCTGCCAGCAGGCTCCCACCCATGTCTCCCACCACCCTCACCCCCCAGCAGTGCAGAGGCACCCACCACCAGGCCCCCACCCATGTCTCCCACCCCTCCGCCCCCCAGCAGTGCAGGGGCACCCACCACCAGGCCCCCACCCATGTCTCCCAGCACCCCCACCCCCCAGCCACCAGGGCCAGCCTCCACCAGGACCCCACCCATGTCTCCCACCACCCCCACCCCCCAGCCACCAGGGGCAGCCTCCACCAGGCCCCCACCCATGTCTCCCACCACCCCCACCCCCCAGCAGTGCAGGGGCAGCCTCCACCAGGCCCCCAACCATGTCTCCCAGCACCCCCACCCCCCAGCCACCAGGGGCAGCCTCCACCAGGCCCCCACCCATGTATCCCACCACCCCCACCCCCCCAGCAGTGCAGGGGCAGCCTCCACTAGGCCCCCACCCATGTCTCCCACCACCCCCACCCCCCAGCAGTGCAGGGGCACCCTCCACCAGGCCCCCACCCATGTCTCCCACCACCCCCACCCCCCAGCACTGTGAGGCACCTGCCAGCAGGTCCCCACCCATGTCTCCCACCACCCCCACCGCCCAGCAGTGCTGGGGCAGCCTCCACCAGGCCCCCACCCATGTCTCCCACCCCCCCCACCCCCCAGCACTGTGGGGCACCCTCCACCAGGCCCCCACCCATGTCTCCCACCACCCCCACCCCCCAGCAGTGCAGGGGCAGCCTCCACCAGGCCCCCACCCAGGTCTCCCACCACCCCCACCTCCCAGCAGTGCAGGGGCACCCACCACCAGGCCCCCACCCATGTCTCCCAGCACCCCCACCCCCCAGCCACCAGGGGCAGCCTCCACCAGGCCCCCACCCATGTCTCCCAGCACCCCCACCCCCAGCCACCAGGGGCAGCCTCCACCAGGCCCCCACCCATGTCTCCCACCACCCCCACCCCCCAGCAGTGCAGGGGCAGCCTCCACCAGGCCCCCACCCATGTCTCCCACCATCCCCACCCCCCAGCCACCGGGGGCAGCCTCCACCAGGCCCCCACCCATGTCTCCCACCACCCCCACCCCCCCAGCAGTGCAGGGGCAGCCTCCACCAGGCCCCCATCCATGTCTCCCACCACCCCCACCCCCCAGCAGTGCAGGGGCACCCTCCACCAGGCCCCCACCCATGTCCCCCACCACTCCCACCCCCAGCACTGTGGGGCACCTGCCAGCAGGCCCCCACCCATGTCTCCCACCACCCCCACCCCCCAGCAGTGCAGGGGCACCCTCCACCAGGCCCCCACCCATGTCTCCCACCACCCCCACCCCCCAGCAGTGCAGGGGCAGCCTCCACCAGGCCCCCACCCATGTCTCCCACCACCCCCACCCCCCAGCAGTGCAGGGGCACCCTCTACCAGGCCCCCACCCATGTCTCCCACCACCCCCACCCCCCAGCATTGCAGGGGCAGCCTCCACCAGGCCCCCACCCATGTCTCCCACCACCCCCACCCCCCAGCAGTGCAGGGGCACCCTCCACCAGGCCCCCACCCATGTCTCCCACCACCCCCACCCCCCAGCACTGTGGGGCACCTGCCAGCAGGCCCCCACCCATGTCTCCCACCACCCCCACCCCCCAGCAGTGCAGGGGCACCCTCCACCAGGCCCCCACCCATGTCTCCCACCACCCCCACCTCCCCAGCAGTGCAGGGGCAGCCTCCACCAGGCCCCCACCCATGTCTCCCACCACCCCCACCCCCCAGCAGTGCAGGGGCACCCTCCACCAGGCCCCACCCATATCTATCACCACCCCCACCCCCCAGCACTGTGGGGCACCTGCCAGCAGGCCCCCACCCATGTCTCCCACCACCCCCACCCCCCAGCAGTGCAGGGGCACCCTCCACCAGGCCCCCACCCATGTCTCCCACCACCCCCACCCCCCAGCAGTGCAGGGGCACCCTCCACCAGGCCCCCACCCATGTCTCCCAACACCCCACCCCCCCAGCAGTGCAGGGGCAGCCTCCACCAGGCCCCCACCCATGTCTCCCACCACCCCCACCCTCCCAGCAGTGCAGGGGCAGCCTCCACCAGGCCAGAACCCATGTCTCCCACCACCCCCATCCCCCAGCAGTGCAGGGGCACCCTCCACCAGGCCCCCATCCATGTCTCCCACCACCCCACCCCCCCAGCAGTGCAGGGGCAGCCTCCACCAGGCCCCCACCCATGTCTCCCACCACCCCATCCCCCAGCACTGTGGGGCACCTGCCAGCAGGCCCCCACCCATGTGCAACTCATGTTCCCCAGCCAACATGTCATCACAATCTAGATCCCTGGTCCCTATGGTCAGCCTCCAAATGCAAAACGAGTATTGCATCCACCCACTCATAATTTGCAATTACATCACAGAACACCAATTGCAAGTTCCGAAACAAACACATTTCCCTCACATAAACCCAAAGGGTGTCAGTGAATCTCAAAACCCATATCATGAAATGCATGAAACCAATGAGATACCACACATTGAAGTTCACCAAAAAAAATATGTATTAAAGGAAACATAAATAGAATCAAAAATAAAGAAACAGAAATGTGAATGTACAAAAATTAAAAGAAGCATGTCCGTGAAAAAAAGCAAAACCAAAAATAAAATTCCAAAGTAATGGTGTCCAAAGTCACTGGGCCTCATTACGAGTATGGCGGTAAGGGATAGCGGCCACCGGTAACGAGACCGGTGGCGGTAATCCCTTACCGCCATACTCCGAATTCCCTCTGCGCCCTCGCCCTTAACGCCTGCTTTGAGCAGGTGTTAAAGTCGAGGGCGCAAAGGGGCCTCCAAGCCAATAACGGTGACCGTAATGAACGGTCACCGTTATTTGCATCTTCCCCATTCCCATTGAGCCCTATGGGGGCTCATTTGGGAATGGGGAAGAGCCTTGGTGAATGGGGAATTAGCGCCCCGCCAACCTTGGAATGGGGCGGTGATTCCGCCATCCACCAAGGCACTGCCGTTCCGGGTACGGCGTCAACCAAGGCGTTAATAGCGCCATTGGTTAGCGCCGTACTCGGAATGAGGCCCATTGTCCACAAAACAAAATCCAATGGGAAATAAAAAAGAAAGCCATTGCTCCTGTTAGGGAGAATTCTCTGTTTAGGCTGAATTTCCTAACCTAGTGAGTCCCCCAGCAGCTTTGCTGGATTTCTGGAGTTTGTTTTTTTTCCATCCTGCCAAGAGTGAGACTCTTTTCTCCCACTCTTGGACATGTATGTGTGTAATTCCTTTGAAATGTCAATGTGTTCGATGGGCTATGGGGTCTTTTACTCCATAGGGTCTCATATGTTTTTCTATGTGTGTTACACCGCACCCTACGTGTCGTAACACGTGGGCGCCCTAGCGGGTCTCCCACCATAGACTCCATACCCGGGGACTGACTACTGTCTCCCCGGGCATGTAAAGTCACCATTGGCTTTACTAGACCTAAATTTACTAACAGAACTAGTACCAACCATCTTATTGTGGACGTACTAGTAGGGGTAATTCGATTACTCCTGGAACTGTTACTCGAGGGGGCACTGTCCCGTCCCCCCTCGTCGAGCTTTGGCTGGTGGCAGTGGAAACTAATTGTTATGTTCGACCCCGAACATAACCCTATGGGATTAGTCCCATTGTTGGAGATTGATACTTTTTCTCATTAATCTCTGACGTACCACCGATCTACTTGTCTTAAATAAGTTTATCGAGTGGTATTTTCTGCCAGAACTCGGTTTGTAAAATGGCGTCTGTGTTCGTCTCTGTGACTCCTAAACCAAAGGTCGAGCCCTTTGTTCCACTTTTGGCGGGCCTCTGTACAGAGACCCTCCAAAGTGGTGCCATTCTGTCTGGGTTACCACAGGGGTGTGGGAGGGGGTTTAGGCACCCTGGACCGAGTTGCCTTGCCAACTCCGGTCGCACTCTGGAGTGATTGGCCCAGGTGGTGAGCCTTCCCACCCATGTCTCCCACCACCCCCACCCCCCAGCAGTGCAGGGGCACCCTCCACCAGGCCCCCACCCATGTCTCCCACCACCCCCACCCCCCAGCAGTGCAGGGGCAGCCTCCACCAGGCCCCCAACCATGTCTCCCAGCACCCCCACCCCCCAGCCACCAGGGGCAGCCTCCACCAGGCCCCCACCCATGTATCCCACCACCCCCACCCCCCCAGCAGTGCAGGGGCAGCCTCCACTAGGCCCCCACCCATGTCTCCCACCACCCCCACCCCCCAGCAGTGCAGGGGCACCCTCCACCAGGCCCCCACCCATGTCTCCCACCACCCCCACCCCCCAGCACTGTGAGGCACCTGCCAGCAGGTCCCCACCCATGTCTCCCACCACCCCCACCGCCCAGCAGTGCTGGGGCAGCCTCCACCAGGCCCCCACCCATGTCTCCCACCCCCCCCACCCCCCAGCACTGTGGGGCACCCTCCACCAGGCCCCCACCCATGTCTCCCACCACCCCCACCCCCCAGCAGTGCAGGGGCAGCCTCCACCAGGCCCCCACCCAGGTCTCCCACCACCCCCACCTCCCAGCAGTGCAGGGGCACCCACCACCAGGCCCCCACCCATGTCTCCCAGCACCCCCACCCCCCAGCCACCAGGGGCAGCCTCCACCAGGCCCCCACCCATGTCTCCCAGCACCCCCACCCCCAGCCACCAGGGGCAGCCTCCACCAGGCCCCCACCCATGTCTCCCACCACCCCCACCCCCCAGCAGTGCAGGGGCAGCCTCCACCAGGCCCCCACCCATGTCTCCCACCATCCCCACCCCCCAGCCACCGGGGGCAGCCTCCACCAGGCCCCCACCCATGTCTCCCACCACCCCCACCCCCCCAGCAGTGCAGGGGCAGCCTCCACCAGCCCCCCATCCATGTCTCCCACCACCCCCACCCCCCAGCAGTGCAGGGGCACCCTCCACCAGGCCCCCACCCATGTCCCCCACCACTCCCACCCCCAGCACTGTGGGGCACCTGCCAGCAGGCCCCCACCCATGTCTCCCACCACCCCCACCCCCCAGCAGTGCAGGGGCACCCTCCACCAGGCCCCCACCCATGTCTCCCACCACCCCCACCCCCCAGCAGTGCAGGGGCAGCCTCCACCAGGCCCCCACCCATGTCTCCCACCACCCCCACCCCCCAGCAGTGCAGGGGCACCCTCTACCAGGCCCCCACCCATGTCTCCCACCACCCCCACCCCCCAGCATTGCAGGGGCAGCCTCCACCAGGCCCCCACCCATGTCTCCCACCACCCCCACCCCCCAGCAGTGCAGGGGCACCCTCCACCAGGCCCCCACCCATGTCTCCCACCACCCCCACCCCCCAGCACTGTGGGGCACCTGCCAGCAGGCCCCCACCCATGTCTCCCACCACCCCCACCCCCCAGCAGTGCAGGGGCACCCTCCACCAGGCCCCCACCCATGTCTCCCACCACCCCCACCTCCCCAGCAGTGCAGGGGCAGCCTCCACCAGGCCCCCACCCATGTCTCCCACCACCCCCACCCCCCAGCAGTGCAGGGGCACCCTCCACCAGGCCCCACCCATATCTATCACCACCCCCACCCCCCAGCACTGTGGGGCACCTGCCAGCAGGCCCCCACCCATGTCTCCCACCACCCCCACCCCCCAGCAGTGCAGGGGCACCCTCCACCAGGCCCCCACCCATGTCTCCCACCACCCCCACCCCCCAGCAGTGCAGGGGCACCCTCCACCAGGCCCCCACCCATGTCTCCCAACACCCCACCCCCCCAGCAGTGCAGGGGCAGCCTCCACCAGGCCCCCACCCATGTCTCCCACCACCCCCACCCTCCCAGCAGTGCAGGGGCAGCCTCCACCAGGCCCGAACCCATGTCTCCCACCACCCCCATCCCCCAGCAGTGCAGGGGCACCCTCCACCAGGCCCCCATCCATGTCTCCCACCACCCCACCCCCCCAGCAGTGCAGGGGCAGCCTCCACCAGGCCCCCACCCATGTCTCCCACCACCCCATCCCCCAGCACTGTGGGGCACCTGCCAGCAGGCCCCCACCCATGTGCAACTCATGTTCCCCAGCCAACATGTCATCACAATCTAGATCCCTGGTCCCTATGGTCAGCCTCCAAATGCAAAACGAGTATTGCATCCACCCACTCATAATTTGCAATTACATCACAGAACACCAATTGCAAGTTCCGAAACAAACACATTTCCCTCACATAAACCCAAAGGGTGTCAGTGAATCTCAAAACCCATATCATGAAATGCATGAAACCAATGAGATACCACACATTGAAGTTCACCAAAAAAAATATGTATTAAAGGAAACATAAATAGAATCAAAAATAAAGAAACAGAAATGTGAATGTACAAAAATTAAAAGAAGCATGTCCGTGAAAAAAAGCAAAACCAAAAATAAAATTCCAAAGTAATGGTGTCCAAAGTCACTGGGCCTCATTACGAGTATGGCGGTAAGGGATAGCGGCCACCGGTAACGAGACCGGTGGCGGTAATCCCTTACCGCCATACTCCGAATTCCCTCTGCGCCCTCGCCCTTAACGCCTGCTTTGAGCAGGTGTTAAAGTCGAGGGCGCAAAGGGGCCTCCAAGCCAATAACGGTGACCGTAATGAACGGTCACCGTTATTTGCATCTTCCCCATTCCCATTGAGCCCTATGGGGGCTCATTTGGGAATGGGGAAGAGCCTTGGTGAATGGGGAATTAGCGCCCCGCCAACCTTGGAATGGGGCGGTGATTCCGCCATCCACCAAGGCACTGCCGTTCCGGGTACGGCGTCAACCAAGGCGTTAATAGCGCCATTGGTTAGCGCCGTACTCGGAATGAGGCCCATTGTCCACAAAACAAAATCCAATGGGAAATAAAAAAGAAAGCCATTGCTCCTGTTAGGGAGAATTCTCTGTTTAGGCTGAATTTCCTAACCTAGTGAGTCCCCCAGCAGCTTTGCTGGATTTCTGGAGTTTGTTTTTTTTCCATCCTGCCAAGAGTGAGACTCTTTTCTCCCACTCTTGGACATGTATGTGTGTAATTCCTTTGAAATGTCAATGTGTTCGATGGGCTATGGGGTCTTTTACTCCATAGGGTCTCATATGTTTTTCTATGTGTGTTACACCGCACCCTACGTGTCGTAACACGTGGGCGCCCTAGCGGGTCTCCCACCATAGACTCCATACCCGGGGACTGACTACTGTCTCCCCGGGCATGTAAAGTCACCATTGGCTTTACTAGACCTAAATTTACTAACAGAACTAGTACCAACCATCTTATTGTGGACGTACTAGTAGGGGTAATTCGATTACTCCTGGAACTGTTACTCGAGGGGGCACTGTCCCGTCCCCCCTCGTCGAGCTTTGGCTGGTGGCAGTGGAAACTAATTGTTATGTTCGACCCCGAACATAACCCTATGGGATTCGTCCCATTGTTGGAGATTGATACTTTTTCTCATTAATCTCTGACGTACCACCGATCTACTTGTCTTAAATAAGTTTATCGAGTGGTATTTTCTGCCAGAACTCGGTTTGTAAAATGGCGTCTGTGTTCGTCTCTGTGACTCCTAAACCAAAGGTCGAGCCCTTTGTTCCACTTTTGGCGGGCCTCTGTACAGAGACCCTCCAAAGTGGTGCCATTCTGTCTGGGTTACCACAGGGGTGTGGGAGGGGGTTTAGGCACCCTGGACCGAGTTGCCTTGCCAACTCCGGTCGCACTCTGGAGTGATTGGCCCAGGTGGTGAGCCTTCCCACCCATGTCTCCCACCACCCCCACCCCCCAGCAGTGCAGGGGCACCCTCCACCAGGCCCCCACCCATGTCTCCCACCACCCCCACCCCCCAGCAGTGCAGGGGCACCCTCCACCAGGCCCCCACCCATGTCTCCCACCACCCCCACCCCCCAGCAGTGCAGGGGCACCCTCCACCAGGCCCCCACCCATGTCTCTCACCACCCCCACCCCCCCAGCATTGCAGGGGCAGCCTCCACCAGGCCCCCACCCATGTCTCCCACCACCCCCACCCCCCAGCAGTGCAGGGGCACCCTCCACCAGGCCCCCACCCATGTCTCCCACCACCCCCACCCCCCAGCACTGTGGGGCACCTGCCAGCAGACCCCAACCCATGTCTCCCACCACCCCCACCCCCCAGCAGTGCAGGGGCACCCTCCACCAGGCACCCACCCATGTCTCCCACCTCCCACCACCCCCACCTCCCCAGCAGTGCAGGGGCAGCCTCCACCAGGCCCCCACCCATGTCTCCCACCACCCCCACCCCCCAGCAGTGCAGGGGCACCCTCCACCAGGCCCCCACCCATGTCTCCCACCACCCCCACCCTCCAGCACTGTGGGGCACCTGCCAGCAGGCCCCCACCCATGTCTCCCACCACCCCCACCCCCCAGCAGTGCAGGGGCAGCCTCCACCAGGCCCCCACCCATGTCTCCCACCACCCCCACCCCCCAGCAGTGCAGGTGCACCCTCCACCAGGCCCCCACCCATGTCTCCCACCACCCCACACCCCCAGCAGTGCAGGGGCAGCCTCCACCAGGCCCCCACCCATGTCTCCCACCACCCCCACCCCCCAGCACTGTGGGGCACCTGCCAGCAGGCCCCCACCCATGTGCAACTCATGTTCCCCAGCCAACATGTCATCACAATCTAGATCCCTGGTCCCTATGGTCAGCCTCCAAATGCAAACACCCACCCGAGTATTGCATCCACCCACTCATAATTTGCAATTACATCACAGAACACCAATTGCAAGTTCCGAAACAAACACATTTCCCTCACATACACCCAATGGGTGTCAGTGAATCTCAAAACCCATATCATGAAATGCATGAAACCAATGAGATACCACACATTGAAGTTCACCAAAAAGAATATGTATTAAAGGAAACATAAATAGAATCAAAAATAAAGAAACAGAAATGTGAATGTACAAAAATTAAAAGAAGCATGTCCGTGAAAAAAAGCAAAACCAAAAATAAAATTCCAAAGTAATGGTGTCCAAAGTCACTGTCCACAAAACAAAATCCAATGGGAAATAAAAAAGAAAGCCATTGCTCCTGTTAGGGAGAATTCTCTGTTTAGGCTGAATTTCCTAACCTAGTGAGTCCCCCAGCAGCTTTACTGGATTTCTGGAGTTTGTTTTTTTCCATCCTACCAAGAGTGAGACTCTTTTCTCCCACTCTTGGACATGTATGTGTGCAATTCCTTTGAAATGTCATTGTGTTTGATGGGCTATGGGGTCTTTTACTCCATAGGGTCTCATATGTTTTTCTATGTGTGTTACACCGCACCCTACGTGTCGTAACACGGGGGCGCCCTAGCGGGTCCCCCACCATAGACTCCATACCCGGGGACTGACTACTGTCTCCCCGGGCATGTAAAGTCACCATTGGCTTTACTAGACCTAAATTTACTAACAGAACTAGTACCAACCATCTTATTGTGGACGTACTAGTAGGGGTAATTCGATTACTCCTGGATCTGTTACTCGAGGGGGCACTGTCCCGTCCCCCCTCGTCGAGTTTTGGCTGGTGGCAGTGGATTCGTCCCATTGTTGGAGATTGATACTTTTTCTCATTAATCTCTGACGTACCACCGATCTACTTATCTTAAATAAGTATATCGAGTGGTATTTTCTGCCAGAACTCGGTTTGTAAAATGGCGTCTGTGTTCATCTCTGTGACTCCTAAACCAAAGGTCTAGCCCTTTGTTCCACTTTTGGCGGGCCTCTGTACAGAGACCCTCCAAAGTGGTGCCATTCTGTCTGGGTTACCACAGGGGTGTGGGAGGGGGTTTAGGCACCCTGGACCGAGTTGCCTTGCCAACTCCGGTCGCACTCTGGAGTGATTGGCCCAGGTGGTGAGCCTTCCCGCTCACCACTTAGCATGTGTTGATTGACAGCTAGGCTGAATGAATGGGGGTCTTCTGCATAAAAGCAGGGCTTTTGGGACTGGATCTTCAGAAGTCGCCACAGGACCTAAGAATCCGACAAGGGTAACGCTGAGCCGACCTGCAACGACGACACCTCCGATGGAGCCCTACTGAGCCGACTCACCACTTCCCGACGACAGAGGAGATCTCCCTGCCGGAGAGTCTCTTCCCCTGACTGGTGGGAACAACCAGTCCCCTTTGCTTTTTATTCGCCTCAGGACGCAGTGGTCGAATTGCCCGTGCAGAGCACCTCGGCAACCGGATAGCCACTACCCCTGTACCGCGACCAAAAGGTGGTGCCTTGTGACGGAGCACTCCGCGGCTGGTCTCTTCCCTGGTGGTGCACCGGACTTCACTTTCCTTCGACAATGAGATCATCTCTACTCTTGGCCAAGACCCGACGTGCATCCACCACCAGGAACAACTGCCCCCGCCGGAGCTGCCCTCCACAACAAGGTACCGTGTCCACCTGGCTTCCCTTTCGATCGGTTCGAGTGAGGTGTCTTAATCCTCTCCGTTCCGTTGGGTCGCCTCCAAGCTTTGCTCATTCTTTGTTCTGAACTGGTTCAATCTGCCGATAACAATTTGCTATAAAGACTTGAATGCATCTCCACTAGAGACTTTTTGGGACATCGCGCCTTGCCTCTCTCCGAGTGGGCCTGGCCTCTGAACTTTATGATCTATTGTGATTCTTGCCTTCCTGCCTTGCATTTTATCCGCTAGGATCGAACTGTGTTGATTTCATAACCTGCCTATCTTTTTCTCTCCCGTCCTAACTAATATTCGAGTGTCATCTGGGTTGAGGTATACACCTCTGTCTGAAAATAAGTGGTACCGGTAGAACCTAGAGTTGTCGATATTGCTAGGGGGATTGATCGTCTACTTCGTAGAGTAATTGTGTTTGATTTGTTTACCGTGATTTGCTTTAGTGTTTTTCATAGATGTTCTGCTATAAATAAATACCTTAATATCTTTACACTAAGCCTCGTTGCGTGTTTGCTTGTCTTGCCGTGAAGAATTGCCCTATACATACTGCTCTACTTTTCTTGAGAGAAGTCTGACTGCTCAGCCACAGCTACCAAGTGAATCTGTGTGGTGCAGACTGCTACCAAGTGGGTTCACCGCCAACGCCTGTAGTCCTAAATCTTTTGCAGTGGTCCCAGAGGGAACTGCACAGGTTTCCGCCTAACAGCTCCATGGTTAAAATGTGAAAAAAAAAATACAATCCAAAAGTGAACTATGTAAATGGGAACGAGCCAGGGTCCATTATCCCAACAAAAGAAAGGAAACCTATCTAACTACACTAACTAGTAAAATAAACTATATACAAAAATGTGGCCAATGTACGAAAGGTCCAAATAAAATCAAAACAAAAATGAAACCTAACACTACCTACATAACTATGCACAAGGGCAACGGGCTAGTTTCACGGCTCACTTGTGGATGTCCCGGGCCAGGGCATCATCGAACTCCTCCTCAATGTCCCGGAGGCGGTCCTCCTCCATGTCCCCGAGGGTCCGCAGGGCCGTCGACGTATCCACCTCCAAACCCCTGCGGATTGCCTCGAGGCACTCGTTCCGCCTCAGGGCCCTCCGCATGGAGTTCTCCGCCCTGACCATTGTGAGCCGTGCCTCTTCCGCCTGCTGCCGCTCGGCATCTATGGCGTGGCCCAACCGCTGCCACACGGAAGACACTCTCTGTCCTGGGTCCTCCTGCCCTCCGGCCGATGCCTGCCCCTCCGATGTTGAAGGCCCCGAGCCTTCATGGCTCCCACCACGTTGCTGCTGCTGCTGTGCCTCTGCCCGGGCACTGCCTCCTGCTGCCTGCACATCCTCCGCCAGCTGGGGTGCAGTCGTAGATGTGGCCACCCCTGCTGGACGTCCGACTCCGGACTGTGGCAGGGAGGCCTCCTCCACCAGCCTGGCCGCACCGTCAGAGGCAGCTCCACAGGGCACCCAGGTGACTGATGGATGGGAAGATGGCACGGAGGACGACTGGTGCGTAGGGGGTCCAGTTGAGGAGGGGGTCGTAGCAAGCCCCATCAGACGGAGGAATCCGGCCTGGGTGACCTGTCCCAGCAGGCTGACGTGGTCAACGAGCCATTCGAGATGACGTGCAGTCTCCTCATGAAAAGACTGCAGGTCACC